>NC_090939.1:893491762-894741762 GCF_040938575.1 Ambystoma mexicanum
TTGGTTATCGTTTCACTTTCACATTGAAGACCTTTGAAACTGCATGGATTTACTCAAGCCCATGCATGACTACTTTGACACAATGGCCCTCATTAGGACCCTGGCGGAGTGGGTTTCCGCCAGCGTTATTCGCGGCGGACCCGTCCGCCCTACTACGAGTTCCCGCAGCGCCATGGAGCCTTTCTCCGCCTGGTTTTACCGGGCGGAGAAATCCATGGCGCTAAGGGACCTCGTTGTTAATTACGCCACCGTACTTTACGGTGGCGTAATTAACGCCTTCCCCACTCCCATTATACCCTATGGGGCAAGAATGGGAATGGGGAAGGGCAAAATGGGGATTGGGGATTTACCGCTCCGCCAAGGTCGGCATGGGGTGGTAAATCCGCCAACCCCCATGGCGCTATCGGCGGCTTTCCGCCGTGCTCCGTGGTGCATTTAGCACCGCGAATTCCGCCAGGGTCGTAATGAGGGCCAATGCATCTTAGTTATCATAGTTTCCAATCATCACAGTAACTCGTGCCCTCTCAACACCTTGATTTCGCTAAATGTTCACTTTCTCATCAACAGGTCCTTTCCGAGATCACAGCTTATTCCTCGTCAGCCTCCTTGTCCGACTTGCTTTTCAAAAACAGTTTTCCAAAACTATTTTCAGCTCCCTTTGGGCTAGTAGAGTCTTTTACAGTTCACAGAGACTCTTGATAATGCGACTTTCCTTTTCCGCAGGACCACTCTGTTACTTTGTACTTCTGAACAATTGAATCTCTCTCTCCATGCGTCTGCCATCATACACGAAAACTTGCTCGCAATATTGTTATCACTAGCGTCTTCACCAACGGGCTCTACCTTCATTCAACAACTCACCGGCTGTGACTGTATTCAATGTCTTTCACTGTTATCACGTACAAGGCCAGGGTCTCTCCCTTTTACTCCTCATAACTTCCCTGATGCTCTCGCCGCTCCGGGGAAACTAGCAACCTTCAGGCACACCAAAGAAAGGATTCTTTCCCTTTTTGGCTTTCCTCTCAGAATCTCTTCGGCTTCTTGGAGATGTAAATCTCTCGCCTTGCTTTCTCTTGCTCTCACTCGCAGTCGGGCCTTATCTCAGCTTTCCGTTCTCCTCAGCCTGGTTTCTGGCCGCATTTGCTCAGCTGTTCCATCTCGTACCCGGTCTCATTCTCTGTGTGCTTCTAGGTTCTACCTTTTATACTCCGAGTGTCAATGTGTTTCAGGTGTGTGTGGCGGTGACCAAGTGCCTGAGCCTGCCTGGCCTCATTAGTGGGACAGAGCCATTGCAGATCACTAGCAGTAATCTTCCTAGTCTCAGTCTTCCTTTTCCTCGTTTCAGTAGTTAGAATGAAAAAGAGGAGGGGAACTATAGGAGTTGTATATAAAGGTAGACGGAATGTCGGGTAAATAGTTGTCAGGAAATGGGGAATACCATGTGTCACCTTCAGGTGTCTCATGCCCACACCCGAAGACCCCCTATCCAGGTGATTCTTCCCCACTTGTCCACCCCCAGGGTCGGGATCCAATAGCGATGGCCCTTCCCTGGCCACCTGAATAAGGGATCCCCGGGGACTGAGTTGTGAAACACCCTCAGGTTTTTCACACCCTCCAGTCAGAGGAGACATACCACTGCGTTAATCAACTTCGTGAAGACACGAGGGGCCGAGTTCAGGCCGAAACGCAGCACCTTGTAATGGAAGTGGTGTGACATAATCGTGAACAGCAGAAACTTCTGATGTGGTTGGTAGATGGCAACATGAAGGTACGCATCCTAGAGGTCTAGGTAACATACCCAGTCCCCTGCAAACACAGATTCTGCTATGTGCGCAGGAGTTATCATCTTAAAGCATTCAAGCAGTAAAGACAGATTGAGAAAGTCCAGGACCACCCTCAGGCCAGCCAGGTTGTTCTTGGGTACCGCATAAATCCTGGAGTAGAAGCGAGAGCCCCTGTTGGACTGAGGAACCGGTTCCACCACCCACATCTCTAAGAGAGAATTGATCTCCCCTAAAAGAGACAGGGAACCCATCTGATGAAGAGGAGGAGAGGATGGTAGAGGAAAAGGAAGAGGAAGACTGAAGCCCTTGGAGACTATCGAAAGGATCCAAGGAAGAGAGAGCCAGCAGCCCCGCTAATGTCCCCGACCATGACATAACTGCTTTTTGGTGTTGGAGGAAGGGGCAGAGGGGAGGGA
Source organism: Ambystoma mexicanum (assembly GCF_040938575.1). NCBI lineage: Eukaryota > Metazoa > Chordata > Amphibia > Caudata > Ambystomatidae > Ambystoma > Ambystoma mexicanum. The sequence goes on from NC_090939.1 coordinate 893,493,963, forward strand.
GCGGAAAAACCAGTGCAAAGTCCTCTGCTGCTTCCTCCTGTTGTCGCAAGGCGACGTGTCAGGCCCCCATGTACCGTGGTCCCGAAACCCCTTGAAGCTGGTGAAAGCACAGGGTTTGAAGTTCGCCCTGCCCTGCGACTGAGTGAAGGACTTCTGCCCTGACTTAGTCAGCATGGGGAAGAACCTGGGGGTTTGTGTAGGTCTTCTTGGTCAACTCGTCATTGGTGGACGAATGAAAGATGTCCACACCCTCAAATGGAAGATTAAAGATCTGCTCCTGCACGTCAGAAGAACATTTAGTAGCATGCATTGACGCCATCCTGCTCATCTCGACACCCATGCACAGCCTTCTGCTGGCTGTGTCGATGTGGGAGACCGAAGACTCCATGAGGTCCTGCGCAACAGCCTGGGCATCCACCACACCAGCCTTGGAGGCTTGCCTTTCCAGTGAGAGGACAGGCAGAAACTCCCAAGCTCACGCCACAGCTTCCTGTTAGCAGCGACCAACAGGACGCCAGCTTTGGCCTGCTGCAAATGCAGCCCCGAGATGGCATAGCATTGTTTGCCCAAAGACTCAAGGACTCTGTCCTCCTTAGAAAGACAACTTGAGGCTGCTCCCGAGGAGGAAGACGACGGTTTAGAATAGAGCGAGGCTGCAGCCACTACCAAGGAGTGAGGCGGAGGGCGATGGCCAGGAGAATGGACTCCCCATCCGCCAACCTAAATCTGCTGTCCAACTTCTTGTTCATCTGGGTGTTGGCCCTAGGTTTCGCCCAGACCTTTCTCGTCACCTGCAGGACATCCTTCAGGAGCGGAATGCCTGAACGGATCGTGGTGCGTTTGGCCAAGACCTCTGCTAGCACTCCTGACTCCCGGGGGGCTTCCTCAGGGAGGGGGACCGCCAAGTACTCTTCAAGGCCCTGAAAGTTGTCATGAAAGGCCTTTACAGATGCTGAGGGTTTGTCCTCCTGGGCCTTATAGCCACCCTCGCCCCCCCCCTCCTTTTTCACAGACTGAGGGGAGTCCGGGCTCTGGGACACAGGTGTCAGCAGGGTGCACTCTTGATCCGGACCGAAAGAAAGATCCAACGGTTGCTGAGGGCGAGGCGTTGGTGGTACAGCAAGAAGCAGAGGTGTCTGAACAACAACTGGCCAGGCCAGGCCCGGGGGAGGCACAGGCATCACCAGAGGAACAGGCGGAGGACCTGCGGGATCACCTCCTTGACAATGTCCTTGAGGAGCCCTGGCATCTACGGGGAAAGCTTGAGGAGGAGGAAGCGCTCAAAGAAGCAGGACTTGCAAGCTTCTGGGTCCCATAGGGCCCGGCACTCTGAATCGCTGGGCCTCTGTTCTTGATCGAAGCGCTGAGGCATGTAGCCGTAAGGCTGTGAAGGGTAGATATATCGTTGCAAAGACCAACTGCCTGTAACCAAACAGTCTGCCGCCGCTTATAGAGGGAAGGGAACTGGAACCTTCTTACAAGGCATATTCAATGGGTGGGAGCACCGGCAGGGCCCTGGATCAAATCCAAAATGGCCACCGGCCTAGCAGGATCTGCCACATGCCTGTTTGCCATCTTGGTGCCTTTCACCACGCCCTAAGTGGGAGGACGCAAATGCCCTTTGCCACATGCAGGCTCAGACATGAGACAACAAGCCTTGGGTCTTGAACACGAAACTGAAGTGTCGACCTCAGAGATCACTCTGGTAGGCACTGAGCCCCTGGCCTGGAGGCCAGTAGTCGAAACACCACTTCTCACAACCTCAGAGGAAGCTCCAGTAGGCTGTGATCCCTCGGCCCAAATGCCTGTATTCGTGCTGGACCGTGTGGAGGACTGATTCTTGGAAGTAGAACACGATGATCCTTTGCCCCTTGAGGACGACGAACCTGATCGCCCCTCTGTGGACTGCCCGGTAGAGCCCCTCGGCCTGGGAGCCAGTAGCCTTGACGGCATCTGGTCTGCCCATGGATTGCCCGGAAGAGCCTCCAGGCCCACTCAGCTTGGGAGCTGGTAGCCTGAACGGCCATGGGCCTGCCAGAACCTGAATCCAAAGAATCCTTGCCAGTGGAAACCCCTGGGAACGAGTACCCTCGCTGCAGAGCCATACTGAACGAAGGACCTACCTTGCCTTGGCGTGAGGTCTTGGAGACGAAGTCCTTAAGGTAACTCGCAGGAAAAGTGTGGGAGATCTCCCTCCAACGTCACAACCTATTCTTTAATGCCCGGTGACCGAGCGCTGCAAGACGCACCCATGTCCCAGCGGTGGACGGGCCCCAGGGACTGAAGACAGAGTGCATGGGGGTCTGAGGCTGGGAACGAGCAGTCGCAGGATGCACATTTCGTGAATTCTCCTGCAGCCGGCCTGCGCCGGGGGAGGTGAGGCACAGAAGTGAGGTGAAGAAGATTGAATAACAAAAGAGGAAGCAAGCAGAAAGTAAATAAAGTCTCTGCACCTAGCCGTCAGGTAGGACACGGTCTGTGCAGAAAAAGGGACCGAGGGCGGGTTGCCCCGCACGCTATACTAAATTTAAAGGGGAAGTTCAATTTTTCGCTGCCAAAGGTTCCAATACCGTCCCCATGTTGGGGGACGCCCACAAGGATGGAGGAAAGTGGACGGGGCGCATGAGCATGTAACGGCTCGAAATTAGCTGCCATAAGCAATGTGAGGACCAGATTCAAAATTCCTATCAGGAACGACAAAGGGAGTAGACGGAAATGTATTCATAAGGCCCTATAGGAATGGGCCATCACCAGAAACGTAAAGAAAGATCCTTGAGCCGTAGACCTCTTGAAAACAGACAAAGCCGCCAAGTATCCTTTGACTATGTTGATCAGAAGGCCTGAAGAGGCCAGTGACAGAAAGAGCTCCATTACTGTAGTGGTGGGGCAAGAGATCAGGTCAATCTCGTGTTCCCTGCACCACGCCTCAAATCTTCTCTACCGGCATGCTTATAAAGTTCTTGTCGACGGTCTGTGTGCAGCCAGCAGCACCTTCGAGTACCTCCTCAGAGAGGTCCCAGACACCATATCTTATCCTCTCAAGAGTCACGCATGTATTTTGAGGGATTGCGGGTTGAGTGGAGCACCCAACCTTCTGACTGGGTTAAGAGATCCGGGCGGCGAGGCAACTGGAGAGGTGGGAAGATGGTCAAGTCTAGAAGGTCTGAGTACCATGTCCTCCTGGCCCAATCTGAGGCGATCAAGATCAGGGTTGCTTGAAACCTCCTCAAACTCCTGAGACTCCGTGGGATGACGGGAATCGGAGGGAAGGCGCAATGGAGAGGAAAGGTGCAGCCAAATAGAAATGCATCCCCTACCACACTGTTCGCTGGTAATTCCCACAAGCAAAACTGTCGGCACTTTCTCTTGGACTCTGTGGTCAAGAGATACCCCGCTGGAGTACCCTGGAGAGAGAAGACATCCTCTAGGACTTCCTGGCACACTTCTCACTTGTGTGACAACGTGCTCTGCCTGCTCAGAGCATCCGCCAAACTGTTCTCTGTCCCTGCAAGATGAACTGCTGAGACCAAGATCTGGTTCTCGAATAGCCAGAACCACAGCTGCGTCGCTTCTCTGCAGAGGGGGAGGGGAATTCACGCCACCCTGCTTGTTCAGGCAGTGCATGGCCACCGTATTGTCCATCAATATTAGGACATGCTTCCCTTTCAAAGGAGGAGCAAACACCTTAAGGGCTAACCTGATGGGCCGCAACTCCAGTCTGTTGATGTGCCACCTGGCTTCCATCAGTGAGCAAAGGCCCGCTCACCTGCAAGTCCTAGAAGTGAGCACCCCAACTCTTCAGGAATACATCCATGACCCCCTCAGACCTGAGGCCACAGAGGCCAGAAGCATGTGGCTGACTGAGACACCAGAAGGTGTCTCACCCGCTAGTCCGCGGGAATCTCTCTCTCAGGTGGCCAGGGCACAGCCATCACCTTTGGCGCGAGACCCTGGGGGTGGACCAGTGCGGGAGGATCACCTAGGTGAGGGGTCTTCAGGGGGTGGGGGTGAGAAAGCTGATGGTGAGACGCGGTCCCCCCCCCTTTTTTCGTACATCCAACCCCTCCTATTTTGTAGGATCCGATATCCCAACTTCCCCCACCCCTTTCTGCACAAACACTAGTCTTAAGAAGAGGGCGACAGAATAACAAGACAAACTCTTATACATTGTACTGGACCATGTAACGCTAATCGGGTCAGGCAAAGTCAAACACTTGACTTCAAGTACATACACCTGAATCCAATTTGCTCTCCTCACATGGAAAAAAGGCAGAACCTAGAGACGGGGCGAAGGCGAATCTAATGGAACAGATATTCGGGCCAAGAGACGAGAGCAGCGTGCCGTTCCATACAGAAAGTTGTTGCCTACACAAGACCGCAAAAGACACGTGGAGAAAGCCAGATCCCAATATCGAAGACTTCATTATGTTTCAAGATGCCAAGGACCCACCCGGGTGAACGACAGAGTTGGGGAGGCGAGGTCAAGTCTGTGGTATTAACCTTGACTCATGAATTGGAAATCGAAAAAGCAAGAGAGAACCACACACAGCCGGTGAGTTGGCAAGCGACCTGAGAGACCGGTGTGCGTGAAGAAAGATTGAAGTTTGCAACAATATACTGCAAGTGACGGCTGCATGTGGCTGGATGAGATGTGAAGAAAGGCAGACCTGCGAAGTAACTTTAAAGCCAGAACTGTGGAATCAGCGATACAGAGTAACAGAGTGGTCCTGCGAAAGGGAGTAGCCCACTCGAAAGGCTTGTGAAAGGTTCTTTTTTTGAGACAATAAAAATAAATTAACTGTAAAAGCTAAAGTGAACGAAGTTAACCCCAAGAGAAGGGGAGAGGAAAAGCTGATCATTGAATTCTGAGTCGAAGTGGCCCTGCAGTGGTCTATAAAGGAAGCCCCACACATTTGAAAGTCCTCAACATCCAAAAAGCAGTCTGAGCCAGACTGAGGGAGACCCTAAGTGTAAAAAGCTTGAGGAAGGGAGCCCTGGGAAGTGTTAACTGTGAAAGGTCTGAGCCCGAAAGAGGGGGATAAACGTTGATTTGTGCAAGGTCTGAGCCTGGAAGAGGGGGGCCGGTGTGAACTCTGTTTTGTTATTTGGGAAAGACTGGGACAAGAACTTTTCACGTGGAAGGTCTAAATGTGGTGAGGAGAGCAGATTCCACCACATTTATTCTTTGTCAAACACCGATTTTCCTTTTATATACATATCTCCCTTACACATTTTTTTGTACAAGAGATAGGGCAGGGATTAGGGTTTGTTAGGATAGGCCATTTTCACTTGACAGACACGACTAAGACCGTTTTCTTTATTATTTGATGGTCGAGACGACTCCCATCCTAGTTATAGGGCAAATTAGGAGTTTTTCCAAACCCCATGAAGTTAATAAAGGTTTTACAAATTGTATCCTTTGTGTCAAGTGTCATACTTGTGATACCATGCCTCCCTTAGATGACCCACCAAGAAAGGTTGTCGACCACGCATCTGGACACTCTGAGAACGTCCCTCAAAGTGCCAAAGTACTGGGGCCACTGACCTTGCAGGAGCAATTGCAAAGATTGCATCTGCAGCCTGGCCTCTGGCACCAGAAAAATGCATGAGGCCATGAGACTTAAGAGGCGGAGGAAGAAAGCCGCTGGTAAGGTGGCGTGGTTCTGGAAAGTTGTACCATCTGTGCAATGCTGACAACTCTCTCCTCAGGAGGAAAGGCCTTCCCTGCCCGAGTGTCTAAGACTGCTCTGATGAACTGGAGCCTCTAAGCTGGTGTTGTGTGGGACTTCTGCAAGTTCAAACAGAAGCCCAGCCTGTGGAGTAGTGAACAGGTGTCCCTGAGATGGGACAAGACCTGCTCCACCAACCTCATTCAGATTAGCCAGTCGTCCTGGTACAGAAACACATGGACGCCGGATTTCCTGAGGTGAGCCGCGACTACTGACATGAGCTTGGTGAAGATCTTCCCAATGTCACCATGTTGAATTTGTCCTTCCTCAGGAATTTGTTCAAAGCCCGGAGGTCCAGGACAGGACACAGACCTCCCTCCTTCTTGGGTATCAGGAAATACAGGGAATACCAGCCCTTCCCTCTCTGCTCGGGCGGTACATCTTCCAGAGCACCCTTCAACAGTAGGGCTCACAGTTCTTTCTGTAGCTCCTCCTTTTCCTGTTGGCGAGGAGGTGGTGGAGGTCTGTATTAGAATGGCAGACAGTAACCCCCACCACACAAGCTGCAGAGCCCAGGTGTCAGAGATAATCTCCTGCTGTTGAGCCCAATGCACCGTCAACCGTCCTCCAACCAGGGAATCGTGGGAGGAGAAATCCAAGCAGCTTTAAGGGCGGAGCCACTCCAGCCGCTGCTCCCAGCTTGCCTCTAGGGGCACCCTGCTCCTTCTGGAGCGCAGGAAACGTCTCTGTCCCTGCCTGGCTTGTGGGAGCTGAGCCTTCCTGCCGTCTGCCTGCCGTAGGGGACATAGCACCTATAGCCTCTGCCCCTTGAAGAGAAACTAAAAGGCAGGTGTGGCCGGCTGCTGTACAGCTAGGCCGAGCGACTTCACGGCGAGCTTGGGCTCTTTGAACTTCTCCAAAGAGTCCTCGGCCTTTAGGCCGAAGTGATTCTTCCCATTGAAAGCGATGTCAAGAAGCTTATTCTGGACATTGGGAGATAACCTTGAGGAGTGCAAGTAGGCCTGCCTCCTGAACCATAGCCGAGCCTATTGACCGTCCAGCCCAGTCTGCCACATCCAGGCCAGTCTGCAAAGATTGTCTGGCCACCTCCTTTGTGTCCATCAACTGCAAGAAACCTTCCTGCATCTCCCCCTTAGGTATGTACTGGGCTACCTGTTCAACCACCTTCCATAAAATGAAGGAATACTTAGCAAAGCCACAGGAGACGGTTGCCTTAAAGGTATGCTTCCAGAGGAAAATAGTTTCTTCACTAGGGCATCTACATTCTTGCCATCCCTATCGGTTGGTAAATTAGATGTATAAGTGGCAGGCCTGGTGGACACTGTGGCCACTTGTACGACTAATCTTCCTGAGTTGGGCGACAGGAGAGAAATAAGTGATATCCCCTTGCCAGCATATATTTTTTGGTAAGGTCTGAGTGGACTGGATGAATGGTGCAAGGACGCTTCCATAAAGTGGTGGGATTGGTGAAAGCCGCGTTGAAATGCATAGCCCTTTCGGTGGCAGGACCATTACTGAGGATGTCCGTTAAGTCGTAACCTAGTACTGGTTTAGCTGGAGCATTTAACCCCAGGTTATCAACTACTCTATCATCTAGTGCCCGGAATTTTGCATTGGTATGGCCATGTGGGTGGGCTTGCAGCATTTCGATGTTCAGAGACGTGTTCAGTCCGCTGGCGTTGTGCAGTCCCTCAGCCAGGGCTATCAGGTCTGCTTGTTCAACAAAATAGTCGGTACCACCAGTTCCTGAATAAATGGGGTTGATGTTGCCTTGATCATCATCATCTAAGATGTCCGCCATAGAGCCGAAAAAGTCTGGCAAACTTTGCAGCGAAAGACCGCTCCACGGCAAACGACATCAATGGTTTTGCAGTCGGCTAAGGTTTTGGGCACTGCTGGTGCGAAAATAATCTGCACCTGAGGCGCTCAGGAAGGTCCTGGCGTTGAAGGGTGTACAATTTTGCTCAACGCTGACCACTTACCGATACATCCCCCCACACATTCATTCACACTGCATTCACCACACAGGCAAACACTCGCAAACAAGATTCAAAAACACACTACCACATTCATACTAATTCACCCCCCAGTCAGTCGCTCACACCTTCTCTTAACATCCACTCCTTGCATTCTCTACACAGGAATTCATCCACCCAGAAACACACATCACATTACATTACTTCTTATTCACCCACCATTCACATACATACATCTGACAGGCACTTCACACATGCAAAATACACATCTTATTTTAAAATCCTTCTTACATTTTTCTTGCAGCTTTGGTCCGTCCTTCCAGGCCACCCTCGGCTATTCCGTGCTGTTCACAAACAGGAACCAGGAAGCTGCGAGAGCGTCCTGGTTTCTGCATGTAAGCTGGGAGGAAGCAGAGGGAGAAGGGGTTGGAGCTGAACATGGCATGTGACATGTGCCGCATGTCACTGTCCGCTCCAACGCCAACCCCTACTGAGCGCCTCCCCGTCCTAGCCTTTACCGTAATGGGTGAGGACTGGGCCGGTGTCTCCAAAGACCTGGCATGGCAGGGGCATCCATGCTATACCAGGAGCTTACTTTTTTTAAACAAATCTTTTTTTTAATTGTATTAAGTAATTGGCGTTGCAAGGGAGTCCCCCATTGGTTGCAAACTGCAACCCAGGGGATCGCAGCTGCGACCCCTGGCGACCCCCAAATGACATCCCTGGGCTACTTCCTGTACTGGACTCTCAAATGGGTGAGCTGAAAAAAAAGCTTAAAAAGTTAAAAAAGAGGATTGCGGATCAAACGGTGGGGACTCATGGCTGCCTGCATCTCTGAGTGAGTTCTCTAACTTCTACTGCACCAAAGCTCCGACTTTGACTTGCACACAAGCACCTACATGCAGAGAATGAAGCACCCATCAGCACCGTGGAAAGAGCATGCATGTGCTGACACGATTTCCGCTATCGATGAGGAGCCACACGTGGTGAAACAAAAAGATATTGGAGCCAAAACAGCTGTGATGTGTAGATAACATTATTTCAAGTGAGAAAAAACAAACATCTCCAATTGTTCTCTCATATACTGTATGTACATATTTTTCTGAAAATCAATGCAATGTTACACACCATCTTGCAGAATTAAAGTTTTAATGAAAAACATTTTTTATGGGGTCACAAATGAGTTTAAGAATGCACACAAACTTAGGAAATACTGTATTTTTAATGCTATGCAAAATTAAATTACATGGTTTAATAAATGCATGAAAGAAAATATACATACATTAATTTTGCCTTTATCAAAACACCTTTGGTAGTTTTTCATTAAAATTATAATAGTGTGCAAATATTGTAATATTGTTATTTTTGTGGTGCAGCTTAGAAATGTAACCACACACTTTTATATGGTTCTAAATCCACATATTTTCAATAACTATCAATTTAAATCAGCTTGCGTATTATATCTTTGCATATCTATAGGTGTAAACATAGATATGTATAGATATATACACACACCCACACACACATATATGCACCCACAAAGAACATGTAACAAGTCCAACTTACAAACCCTTTAACTCTTCAAACTATGTTCTCTCACAAATCAAAAATCAAAAAGCCTTTCCCCTCCAGTTGTATATGGCAGTAGAGGGATTTATTATATCGAGTGCCCCTACAAAATGTCTGTGGTGGTTAGCTCTACTGCAGCTGTTTCGATGAGCTCAATATGAAATTTCACAGCTGCACCTGAAATCGGACCAATGTCTGCAAATATTAACCCTACATTTAAAGAGACATCTATGAAGCCGTGATAATTCACAAATGAAGACCATAGCTAACATGAAAGTAGCCAGACACTACACCATATTCCCAATGAAACAGTTGTCTTCTTGGCACAAGAGACCCAACAAAATCGTTAAATGAAATTCAAGTTGTTTGATAATGTGGAATGGGAAACTAGAGAAAAGCTATTGCCGCACTCCGATGCTTTGTACAGGATGTGGCATAGAAACAGACTTAATACTGAAAAGCATCAAAATTGAAGAATCGTGGAGTTAAGGGTCATTAGGATGAAAACTAGGCAAGCGTTTACTGCTCATGCCCATGAACTGGAAATTAATTTGCAGACATCGAGCCAAACCTCTGTTTTGCTTTCAATGCAGATTATTTGTCTTCCTCTTTTTTAATGAACACTTCTATAGCTCCATATAACCCCTATCCGGTCAATTAAAACAAAGCTAGGCATTCAAGCAGAAGTAATGCTGCCCCATTAATGCTTTTGAATAGGTTGAAAACACACGTTGCCAAGTTTAAAGTTTGGAATATCTACCCATTCACTGATGCACATACATCCGCGTAACCTGAAGTTAGAAATGTTTATGGCACCGCCCAAAACCTTGCTGCCCATCACATTTCACAGCAGGGTCTCACCATCAACTACCTCTCTGAAGGAGAGACTATTTTAGGGTACAAAAGCAGAGAAGGTACATATGTTTTTGTAGGATATGCATTCAAAAAACATGTCTATTGTACAGGATGGAGAGGTTGACCATATTGTAGAAATAAAATAACGTCCAAACATTTCTTTAAATCTTCAATAATTTAATTATGGAGCTGTTCTGATAGTTTAAGCTATCAGTCAGCCCCTGAAAATATGCTGCGCTATTGCTACCATAAGGGTTTATCACACAACTTGCGCATTATTATAAATGCTTTAAAAGTTGTCCAGTGATCACTGATTTCAAACTTTTATAAAGCAGCATTTTTATGGCTTAGACATTCGATGCTGCAGCCAGAACACAGAATGAGGATTCTTTTAAAGATAGGCATTCTTACACACACACACACACACACACACACACACACACACACACACACACACACACACACACACACACACACACACACACACACACACACACACACACACACACACACACACACACACACACACACACACACACACACACACACACACACACACACACACACACACACACACACACACACACACACACACACACACACACACACACACACACACACACACACACACACACACACACACACACACACACACACACACACACACACACACACACACACACACACACACACACACACACACACACACACACACTTCTGCAATGAGAGATGTGACCGAATCTCAAACATTGTGACGAAGCTCTTCAAGTAAGATTTAATGTGCATCAAAAACAGCGCCAATGCTAAAGCACTCTTGCAAAATAGTAACAAACGTGTCAGTCACTTGAGGGGATGCCTCAGAAAGTGTTCCAAGGAAACGTTTCTGTTACTTCTTTAGTCGACTGGACGATCCATTTGCTTCACATTGGACAACAGTATGTCTTGGAACAGTAAAGGCATTGTTCAGTGTTTTGAAGATACATTCTAGTGCTACAAAACAGTCTTGTCCTTTTCATCATGCAACATAGTGGTATTGGTTAGGGTTGTCCTTATCCCGCTCCATGTAATCTCTGTCAATCAGGGATTCAATCCTCTTCTTTAAGTCTCCCGGCTTCCGAAGTATGGAAAATGGTTTGACAAATGAAAAAAAAAAAATGAAAAAAAAGGAGAATAATAAACTAAATGTCCACCCAGGGCGATCGTAATCAGTTAACATACTTTCATAAGTATATAATGTTCTACTCATTGCAGCACAAAGTATGTTCGCTTTTTAAAAAAATAGAGTGCATACATAACGTCGATGAGCCAAAGCATGCTGTGTGTAACACAGATTAAAGGTAATACAAGTAAACAATGATCTAAACGCATTTAACATATCAAACAAAGCTAAGGTCACCACAAAGTAATACTGTAAACAGGAACAATTGCTAGCACTCTCAACACATGTTATAATATTAATCTTTGATTCGTTTTTCTTCATATCAGCCCATATAGTAGAATGGGATACTTTCATTAATGCATAACATGCCTTCAAAACATCATCTACATTTACACCAATAGCTCACAGTAGCTAGATCATTTGGCTATTAAGTGAATCTAGATCGGTTCCCTGTCGCTATGATAAAATGTACAATTTCTCAACGTGCATTCATTAAAAAAAAGGACATGCCATCCACTATTGTCCCTCACTGTTGTCACAGCTATTTTTGTTCATATTAAGAGCTCTGTCGATATCAAAGAGCAGGCGCACAAGTAGTTCATTTACAGCAGATAAAGCATACAAATAAGCTATATTCGAAGCATCAGCCCTTATCTTGTGTAACAGGGCGACTAAATATATCCTCAAAGCCAAATACTGGGGATGAAAAATAAAGCTAAATACCATTTTCCCCAGAAGTATTGTTGAATTAACATTTAAACTGATGGAGATCCAGCTTAAATCTTTTTCCAGTACACTCGGCCCATGGAAATGGAAATAATTTCCTTTATACTGCCATATGATCCAGTTAAAATAGCTTTCCATTTTGTCAAATGATTTGAAAGTTAGATACCAAAGAACTGACTTTTTATTTTTTTTCATTCCAGCCCTTTACTTTCCAATTTCAAACTTTCATAAGCTCTTGTCCTCAAAACACTTGTCCATAACAGGAATTGAAGTCCGATCAATGCACTGAAGCCCAGGGCTCATTTTGTTAATTCAGATCTGAGAAACTTCAAAAAAGGCATTTTTAAGAGGAATCATTGCTCATGCTATGCTGGATTACGATCCTATTTGACATCAGCTCTGGATGAGTCAGAGGATGGTTTTTCAGTTGAAGCCAGAAAACGTTGCAAGCTCTTTACAACCAAGACAACTACTTGGGTTTATATGGGCCCCTGAAAACGTATTTATTTCTTTAAACTGTCAAGGAACCAGGTCAGAGTTGTGCAATTAGTTGGGTTTGTAAACCGTGCCTTATGTGATGAATCAGAGGTGATTATCCCAAGAACCCTGGCTTGGGACCCTTTTCATGTGGCCAGGGAAAAGCAGACTCTTCCTGACCCTAGGAGTGGTGTTCTGCGGGAGGATCACATGAGAGGGGACCCAGGTCAGGATAATTGGGAAAACCCTCTAACTTCCCTAGAGACCCTACTGTTTTGATGGCCTATTGTAAAATGTAAGCCTTTGATATAAAAAAGTAACCAAAACATTGGTGACTTCAAGTTCCACAATGCCCCAAGTACTGGGACGAGGAAGAGGGGCTCAGATGCACAAAACTGCAGTATGCAGTCTAGTGGTTCTAATGACACACACCAGAGCAGGACTTTTGAATATTTAAAGCCCACGCAGGTGCAGGCCATTAGAACAAGAAGGTGGAGCATTAGCAGGAGTTGCCAGCCGCAGTTGCAGAAGGAGAGAAAAGAACACGCCCAACTGCAGCTGTCTTTTGAAGCAGATTTCGGTACTGAGAGGGTCTTCGGAGTTGAAGACCTTAAGTGCAGAGGTTGCGCAGTGGGAAGCAGTATTTTGACAGGGCGTCCCATGGGAGAGAGAAGTTCCCCTTATTTTGTACCAGGTCACAGTGACTGGCGAGAACCAGAGTGCAGGAGGAGCAAGACAGGCTCCTTTCCCGGGTGGCGCGGGCTGCGGGAACACTACCGAAGCGGTCAGATGTGCAGGAATCAACAGAAGCAGCAGCAGTTCGAGCAAACGCGTGTAGAGACCCTTTAGTTGTCCTGTATTAGGTAACCTGGCAGTGTGCGACCGGTGTGTTGCGTGTTTGCTGTGAGGAAATTGTGCTTCATTGTTCTATTAAGACTCTGCTGCCTTAAGTCTATCTTCACTTGCTGTGGGCTGGTTGTAGAGGCAGAGCCAGCACAAGCCTACAATACGCACTGCACGTGCGGAGCGCAAGCGGTGTGCAAGTAGTGTGTTCCGGGTCTCAAGGAGTTGGGAACAGGAGTTGTTGAAAACCTTCTTGAGAGGTCATAAGAAGCTGTGACGGTGGGTGCTTGTGACTTAACATCTCAACGGATAATATGAATCTGCCCAGTCATGGAAGAGGGAGAGCTACTTCGGCTGTGAATTTGCTGTGTTCTCTGCCCCCATCCGAAACGGAATCACTATGCAACGAATTTGACCTTCCTGTGGATCTTGTTCCCATTCTTGAAACTGCTGGTATAATACAAGTACAGGATGACTTTTCTGTAGGCTCGTTAAGTATGGACTTTACTTTGAATGCCTCTTCTATTCTGATACAAATTGGCACACGTTTTCCATGTAATGTTAAGGAAAACAAGTACTTGTTTCAATCATTAGCCGATGTGAAAAGTGGTGAGAATAAGAATATTTTACATGCTCCAGCCTCTAATGTGTTGCAAGTGGAGTGTGTGGAGGAACGGGTAGGTACCATCCAATCCACGGTGGGCCCTTCCCAGGATTCCTTGTCTAATATGCGAGAACTGTTTGACACTCCGATTGGTGAGATCGATCTTGGAGTAAATAACTTATCCTTTCTTTCTACTTCTACAAAGTATTCCAATCCTCCTAGAACTGATCTGGGACTGCACACATTGGCTGCCCTTAACTTTGTGTTGTCCTCGCTAGTACAGGTATTTGACATTTTAAAAGAAGAAGTTAGGAGGACCAACTGCACAGCATATCAACAAAAATTATTCACAAAAAAGAGAAAGTGAATTTAAAAATGAAATGAAGTTCTAGGTATTGTAACTAAATGAGTGAACATCCAACAGGAATTTACTTCCTTGCCTTTCCACGAGGACGTTTGAGACTGCGTTGAAAACGGAAAGTATTCAAAACCAACTAATCTTTATGGCAAATAACAAGGACAAATCATGTTTAAATTATCCTAAACAAGGGTGCTCCCACCTCCTTTATAACTGATATAAATGGGTTAGGGGAAAGTACTTTATAAGACCCTATATCTGGCTGAGAGAGGGGTTCCCCACTCCCGGAGGTGAGGTTGAACATTTCCTCATTTCTGGATACCCTGCCGGACAAGGATGCAATTGAAGAATTCCTGAGCTTGGGAGCCATGGAGGAAGGCATTGACCAGTCTGTTGCCATAAGGAAGTCTCCCTCTGCGCTATTAAGTGATAATAGTCACGAACAAAACAAAAAACTAAAGGAGAAGCAAGAAGCGCAGAGTGTGGTGCAACAGGAAAACAAAATCAAAAAGTGAAGAAAGTTAATAGTAACTCCTCTCAGATTTGCCAGATAGTTAAATGCACAACTGGATCTGGAACCCTCACATAACATCATGGCTACCAAAGAAGGGCTGAGTATTGCTCCAATATTTTTGAAACATACATGCCCTGAAAAGCTTAAAAGCAAGGCCTAAATGGAATCCTAATATTCTCTATATGATATTGAAGGTACTAGGCTGTTTTGCAAAGACGGGGAAGAGCAGTCCTCAAGCTCCAAGATTCCTCAAGGCGCTTCTGTGCTTTGTCTTTCTCCTATGCTCTTGATCAGCAAGAAGTCCAGCCTAAAACCACAGAGTGTGGGTCTCAGCCAAGTATGGATGGAAATTACAGGATCATTTGAGATACAGAAGACCCCTATATTTATAATGCCAGGGTTTGTCAAACTGTCCTTACAAATGCATCATCCACTAGGGCCATTGTAGAGCTGTCCAGTCGGAAGGTCCTACACGATCACTGCAACAGTATTGGAGCCCCTCGAGGTCCTTGTGTAACTAAGTAGTGAAAGGCAGACTTTCAGGATTCTGGAGGACGCAGGTATAACAATGTGGAAGATTATAATAAAAAGGGAACTGGAGAAAGACTAGCGGAATTAGTAGCTGCATTTTTGATTGACGTGAAGAATGCTGTAGGATCCAAGCCAGTTTGGGAGGGGGCAAAAGCCTGTAAGGAGAGCCAGTGTTACCGAAAAAACACTATCATGTGGAAAGCACATCGGGAGAGGAGTCTTGTGACAATTTGAAGAGAGTCAAGGCTCAGAAAAAGCTTTCCTAGAGTTTTATTATGGAACTGATTTTCATAGACACTGACCGTACATTTTTTAAACAGAGGTATGGTTTTGGCAATTCTACATGAAATGCCATGTTTAAAAATGATTGGTACTAAGGACATTGATCGAATTGAGTTCTGTGATGTCGAGAGGTGGGATCTGGCGAGAGTAACAGTAAGCTCGACTAATCAGAGAGCTCATTTTAACATCTGCTGATGAGATCCGATTGAGGGGCTTTCATATCTACATCACTCAGAATGCCTTTAGTTATACTCCTCAAGCAGGTCAATTTACAGAAGAGAAGGATAATTATTTCCAGGAGGACTGGAGTATTCCATGTGCAGCAAATAGTAATCAGCTGAGGAGGGCGAGAAAGGTGGCCCCGCTGGAAAATAATGGTGGACTGGAAGGGGATTGGTTTTGGTTGTCCCGCTTATTGGGAAAACAGTTGAGGCAAGACTTAAGGAACAGACCAGATTTTTTGCATTTCCTCTTGGAATACCTCTGGTTTCCAACATTTGCTCAGTGCAGATGATTCTTGTAGGCAATTGATCTTGTGATTTTTTAAGAAGTGCTTTTGAAAGAGAAGTGATAATGGACGGTTTCTCTGTTTGCCAACAAATGGCAATCAAGGAGGTGGTGGGACGCCCTAAAGGGGGCCCTCTTGATTGGGTTGAGAAATGAAGTGATTATTAGCCTGAACATTTTAGAATACTCAATGTATGGAGTTTTTTTGGCAACTCATGCTGTTATGAAGGGTATATGAGAAACCCGCTAGTCCCCGGGGATCTGTTATCCAGGTGGCCAGGACACAGCCATGGCTTTTGGATCCAGTTCCTGGGGTTGGACAAATGCGGGAGGATCACCTGGTTGAGGGGTCTTTGGGGAGTGGAAGTGGGGCACCACATGGTGAGACGCGGTATCCCCTCCCCTTTAACACCTTTTCCCCATCCTACCAGGTAAGATACCTAGGACACCTGCCCCCATTTACTGACATGAACACTTTCTCACAGACAGTGAGCGACAACAGACTAACACTGGTCAGGCAAGGTCAGGCAATTACTGATCATTACACACACACACCTGACTTCCATCACACGTCCCCACACAGATAAAAGGGGGAGCACGAAAGCATACTGTGAACGAGGAAAAGCACACGAGGAAACAGCAGTTCCAAGATGGCAGTTTAATACAAGGAGAAAGACAGCAAGACCAGAAAGGGTTGCAAGGAGGGAAGTGCCATTGACCTTTAAAGACTATTACTTTTGCGAACCTTGGAAAGTAAGAAGCCAAAGACCGGGAATTAAAGCTGAACAAACCTACAGTGTGCATCGAAGTTTCCCGGGGCTCTCCTGCATTGATAACCAAGACAGGGAGGAGCGATTGCCGCTGTGGTACTTTCCTTGGCTTCTACAACAAAGCAGCACCAGTAAAGACAGCACAGTCGGTGAGACTGATACCAACGCAGCTTGTGTTTGAACCAACGTTACAAGCGACAACATTGTATGAAGACATCCAAAGAGGACCGTATATGAAACGCATGTGATGAGCTATGTTGATAGAATTGGAAACCAAAGGAATAAATGAACTTTGGGAGGTCAAGTGAGATACCGTATACAGAGTGGTCCGGCGCCACATGGGTGCTCATTTGAAGGTCTCTATTAGGTATCAAACTGAATGGCAACTGTATTATAAAACAGACGTTTGTCTCAAAATGGTTCTGCATTTGAAAGTCTCTGATAAACCAAGGTGAACTACAATTGGTCCGAGCCCGGCTGAGGGAGACTAGTTGGAAAAGGGGAAGGATCTAAGCCGGGCTGAGGGGATCCTGGGTGAACCGCGAGTCACCCGAGAAAACAAATATTCTTTGAACTTTGTGAAAAATGGTTTCTGAGCCCGGAAGAGGGGGATCCAAAGTAACAATGGTAACTAACAGTAATCTGAGCCCAGCTGAGGGGGACACAGGGGGGTGTAGCACCTGAGTTGAATACTTGTAAGAAGAAAAGAACTCTCTTCTTTTTTTTGTAAATCAGGCTCTCTGAATCAAGACACTTTGATGAGAAAAGGGACTTGGGACAGAAGGCCCTGTTGCTGGAAATAGAACTGTATCCTCGTGTCGAAGATGCCAGAGTGTGTGCTTTGCTCAAGTGAACTGCCTTGCCCCGTGCTGAAAACGTGGGGAAGGGAGGCCAACAGCCCGAACAACCTGACATATCATTTTGTGAACACTTCTTTCTTTTTCATGAATATGACCTCACACTATTTGTAAATTAGCGGTAAGGATTAGCAATCTTTTTTTTAGTATACACCCTTTTATTTTGACAAGACTCCACTAGGACTGCATTATTATTTGATGGTCGTAGCTTGCTCCCATTTGTAGATTTAGGTTTAAATTGGCATTTATCACACCCTTGTGAAAGTTCATATAAACACCCTTGAAATGTGGTCACTTGTGTCTGTTTTACTGTTGATACCATGCCTTCCTTACAGGTGTGACCGTTCATATGTTGATAATAAATATGTCCTGTAGTTATGATGAAAGGTCACAAAAAGTACTGATCATATTGACGGGATCCTGGCGGGCTGGACAGAAATCCAGCCGTCTGGATCGATAATAGCAGGCGATTTCAATTCAAACTGCCTAATCCTGCCTAAATACACTGAATTATTGGTGTTTCAAAAGGAAAAAATATTGCAGGATGAAAAGGGGTGGAGATGATGGGATTTCTTTGATAGTTGGAATGTATGTGTTTTAACTGGTAAGCAGGAGGAATGGGCTTACTACTGGAATACCCAAATAGCAGCTCTAAATCATCCATGATCGATTTTATATTTGAGGTATGGCGGATGGCAGAAAATGAGCTCAAAGTTAGTAATGGCTCCCCAAGTCGCCATGCTAGGTTGACAGTGGACTTTCCCTTACTAGATCAAGTATGGCTAGTGGGGAAAAGGCAGGATGTCACTGTATCCAGAGGTAAAAATAGATTGTTTTGGGCCCAGAATGACATTCGGGAATTAAATAATCAACTTCAGACGGCAACTCTAGACGATCAGGGAGAAATTAATTAATGTGCATGCTCGGCGTTACACCTCACAAGCTTCATAAAAAACACTCTAAAGCCGAGGAAAATTAAATCGAATTCTAAGAGGACGGATTACAACCCAGACATACAGAGTATCAAACGTGAATAAAGGTGTTCAATAACCCAGAATTCCAACCAGGGATGGCCACCACAACATTCAGAAAATGGACAAAAGCAGGAGGCAAGACGATAGGGGATATGTACCAGGGCTGTGACCTGATGACCTTTAAAGAATGCAAACAGACTCAGTCTGACCAGGATAGACATCTTCAAGTACACTCAACTCAAACACTGGATCACGTCCCCACACAAGACTGTCAGCCAAGAGACAATTAACACCCTTTGAGCAATCCATGACGGCAGATTTGGGCTCTACAGACTCCTGAATACCCAAGAGGAGGAGATTGGAACTATATGGGAAAATGGGAAAAAGTCACTGGGGGAAACTATCACCAGGATGCAATGGGAATGCACCTGGGGAATTATTCCCAAGTTAACGCGATCCATACAAGAGAGATGTGGCAAAAAGTGCTACTCCAATGGCACTAGATGCCGGAAAGGTTATATGCAATGTTCCCGACCACATCAGACAAATGCTGGAGGAGGTGCACAGAGAAGGGGGACTGGAAACACATTTGGTGGAGTTGCCTGGCCATTCAACATTTCCAGGGTGAGGTGAAAGAGCAGGTGAGCACGATGGTAAAGGGCTCTGACATCTAAAGGCAATAGTTTGGTTGGCGGGTTGTGGGAACTTTGCCCAAAAGGCCTTTCAAAGACCACAAAAAATGAGTTTCATGACACTGGTAACAGCAGCCTGGCTCGTGCTGGCCCAACATTGGAAGAAAAGCACGCCACCATCAATCTACAAATGGCTACAAAAAGTCTGGAACTTTGTGTCCCTAGAATGGGTGACCTACAGGCAGGGATGTCATTTCACCAAAATGACAGGGGTAGCAGAAGTGACATCACATGACCCCCTGATGACATCACATGAAGTGATGTAATTTGACCCCACCCCCAAATGACATCACAGGAAGTGCTGGCAAACTACCTTCAGATCTTTTAGATGCATCTAGCACCCGTTTCCAGGTGTTCTCATTTCAGCCAGATACAAGAACCGAGGCACAGAGGGAGGCATGATTTGTCTGCAACTTATCCAGAACAGGACCTCAAGACTTGTCCTTGGCCTCAAGCCCAGGGATCGCATCTCTCCAGGACTGAAATCTCTGCACTGGCTCCCAGTAGCTGCAAGGATTAAGTTCAAAACCCTCTGCATTGTCCACAAGGCCTTCTGGGGTCTGGGGCTGCAATACCTTCAACTTTCTCTTCCTAAATATCTTCCCTCTCGTGCTCTTCGCTCATCTGCCTCCATCTCCCTCAGGGTCCGTCGCTTCTCCAAGCAACGAGTTGGTGGTAGATCTCTCTCCTCGGCAGGGGCCTCCCTGCCTCCCTGAAACTTGAGGAGAACCATCTCCGGTTCCGGAAGCACCTCAAAACCTTCCTCTTTGCTTCTGCTTTCTCTCCCCCTCTCCCCTGCTGAATTCCTGGCTGAAACTGCACTGGCTACCTGGCCACCCTTTATGACCTTGGCCCAGGCCCTGCCATTTGCACACCTGCACTGCCCCCCTGGCAACCTCCGCACCTGGGGACTGTATTCGATATCCCTACAGTCCCCCACCAGCACTTATGTCTACTCTTACCTTGCACTTGCCACCATCCGGCCGTTATTTTTCTTATTTATTCTACTATCCCATGTACTGCACTTTCCCCTCTCCCATGTACTGCACTTCTCCCCTCTCCCTTCCCATGCACTTGCGCGATCTGAATGACACCTTGCCTAGTAAGATCGTTGTCTGTCTTCCCTCTGTTCCCCCTCCCCTGCCTCGTCGCGCCTTGAAATACTTGTGTATAGGCGCGTTATAAATGCCATATCATATCACGATTACACATTTGGGGAATGCCATTTTCCAGATTCAACGTGGGGTTTTATATGTAAAAAATACATAATGCAGTATTTCTAACAGGATAACCAAAATCTGTAACGCAGGCTACATCTAGTGTATGAAACATCTATCTGTGGTGTTACTGTGTTAAACAAGACAAAAAAGCTCTGACCTGGGGAGGCGTGTGCTGCTGTTTAACCAGGAGAAAAATGCTGCACTAGCAAGGCCTGAAAATTAAATAATTGATCAGGATTTAGTATCAGGATTTAGTATCAACAAAATTCCCTGGTTATAAATGTATATATGATTCAACTACCACTACGATAGAAGAAACCTATTAGACAGGTCAGCGTGCACAGAGCAGAGTACACCTGATAATGTTATCTTTGCTTGAGTATAATACCTGGGAAAGGTTCTTTCATTATACCCAAGACCCCCATGGTTTTTATTATCCAAGCGTAATACTGGGTGCCAGAGGACCAAACCCCCCCCCCCCAAAAACACACCATTTAATGTAATTCACATAAATTCAAAGCACCACACAGGTATTTAAAATTGAAAACACCCACAAGTTGCTTCTCACCTGGGAGCTCACTGGCAGACTTCAAAGCGCGTACTGCACACTACCCCTTTGTCACACCCCATGGTGCCCAATGGCACAGCACACAATTTGGCAGCCCCCAT
This sequence comes from Ambystoma mexicanum, assembly GCF_040938575.1. NCBI lineage: Eukaryota > Metazoa > Chordata > Amphibia > Caudata > Ambystomatidae > Ambystoma > Ambystoma mexicanum. Next base: position 893,515,236 of record NC_090939.1, read on the forward strand.
GCGAGCAAAAACGATTAAAGAAACATGCTTTATGGTTGGGAGCGGAGAAAGAATTGCCCAGGTTGGCAGTATGAAGTATCTTGGTTTTGACATATTTAGTAATCCTGGGAAGAAATTGGTAATGGAAGGTTTTTATGTAAAAGCCTTAAAGGCAGTAACTCAGATGAACAATTTTAATTTTGAGTATGGGAAGTTTTCTATCATTCTTCCTTTCAAATTGTATAATCAAAAATCGTTCCCACGTTGATTTACGGGGTGGAGATTCATCACAGTTTGTTGCATGAGGAGTTTTATCATTTAGAAGGTTTTATATGGAAGAGAGTTTTATCAGGCTATACCCATTTGTGTGATTATATTTGAATTTGGTTTATCATCACTGGAGACATATATTGTCTGGAAGAGAATCTCAAAGTGACAAATTCAGATTCTCTCCAGTCAATACGCCGTTTGCGGATTTTAAAGAAAGGAATGCCCAACTGGACAATATCCTTGTTAATAAAACAGCGGAAAAACAGGAAGAGTGGAGTTTGGACAGAACGTTCTTAAATGAGACTCTGGGAGTCTACAAGCAAAGACTGTGGCTCATAGACTGGTGTAAAACACAGGATTTGGTGAGTGGATACGAGAGATACCAGAATATAACACTTGGGCATAAAATGCTGGGAGTATGTGTGCAATATCTCCATAAATATCAGTCTTGGAAATGTGGACATACACTGTTGAGAGTCAGGCTGAACATTCTGCCTACCAGGGTAAATTGTGTTATATGGAAGGAGGAGGACGGTATATCTGACAGATGTAGATTCTCTGTTGAGGATAGCGAGACATTACAAGATCCACTCTTGTACTGTGAAGCTTTGACTGTGCAACGTCATGCCTGTTTAAGAAAATAAACTTATTTGTACGGGTGCAATACAGGAACGGTAATATAGAGTCTGTGCTGTTCCAAGATGCCTTGTCATTTGAGTAAGACTCTGTTCCGATTTCTATCTATGATCAAACTTGTGGAATAGAGAGGGAGAACAACAAATAATATCAAAAGGAAATATGCATTTTGGTTCACACTATTTTTAATTGTTTTGGATGAATGATGAAAACTTTATTGTACGATTTTAAGGTAATGTATTTTAATTATTATGAGGCTTGATGAATTTGTGTAAGGTTTAAACTTGTTTTAAAGCTGAATGTACAATAATAAAAATAATAATATTAAGTAACCCGGAATGCTCTGTAGTCGAATGCTGACCGCTAACAAATACCGAACTAATGCGAGCAAGTCTCATTTGCGTTCTACTCACTTTGAAGGAAGGCCAGAAAAGAAAGGTTTCAACTATTCTTGCCTATACAAAGAGGGGGCAATATTGCAGCAAGATAAGAACCGGCATTGCCAAAGTAAAGAGGGAGCAATACTTCAGAAAGCATATAACCCGCATTGGCAAAGTAACAAGAGAACAATATTGCAGAAAGATTGTAACCCTTATTCACAGAGTGAGGAAGAGGCTATAGTTAAGACATCAACAAGCACCAAGCCAAGGAGGGGCAAGAGTAATAGAGACATTGTCAGCAGTTCCTTAATGTGAAATTAAGAAATCAAAAGTGGCAGGAGAGAAGCCATCCTTGTAAGAGTTATCAAGGAGGCGAGTAACATAACCTGCATTGTATGCAGCAAATACATCAGTGGAACAAACAGCAGCAATGTGCATTGTGTCCTCGCAGAAGAAGTTGTGAATCTCAAGATTGTTGAAAGTCAAAGACTTTTCTAAAAGTGTGGAGCAAGCCTCACCACAGAGTACTTGTAGCAGAGGTTTATCCTAGCAGACGAGTATACGAGGAAAGGGATTGTTAGTGGTAGTCCTGGAAGGTTAGTGGACCAGGAAAAAGACATTAAGTACTGCATTGTGGTTGAAGGTTAGAATGGGAAGGATGTGGCAAGGTCACTATTGTGTTTAACTGGTAAAAACCATCCTGACAAAAAAAAGGAGAAGTGATATTGAGATATTGCCCATCAGTTTGAAGACTTTTCGTTTTGTTTTCTGGAATCTTTGTCAAAATGCCAAGTGAAAGACTTTTGACTAGGAAGTTCATGCGCTGAAAGCTACAAAAGGAAACTTACTCCGTCCCAGGTTACAATGATACAGTTTCCAGATTTATGTTGAGCATAACTGTTACTTCTGTTAAATCTGAATTGCTATATCCTACCTTTAAGAGTTTCATGTATGTACAAGTGTGAAGGACAGATTCCTTTTATTAGAAATGTTTCCTTTAGTTTTACTTTGATAGGTAGGGAAATCCTCTTTAGGTTAGGAATAGCAAGGGGGTTGTCACACCCTTTTCAGTTAATACAAATTAAAAGTTACTCACTGTAGTGGCAGCAAAAAATTGAGCTTCCTCTTTAAATTTAGTACAGCGCGGAAGCGCGGCCTCGGGCGTGTGAACACCCCACCCTCCGGCGCCTCACTTCAGTCCCCTTTGAACACATCGAAGGCTTGTATACCTGGCTTAACTTATTACATAATAGCCCCTTGCATACAAGCGGTGGAAGGGGGGTGGGACGTATGGAGGAAAGGGGACTATGGACTAGGAGTACTCTAGTCACTACAGTCAGTAACTTTAATTACTCATACGTCCTGTGCCCTTTCCTCCATCCTTGTGGGCGATTCCACCAAACAAGAACATAGGGTGGAGCTGTGACAAACTGCCTCATATCTAGGATGAAGCAAAAAGGTTCTTCAGAACCGCCTGACTGAACTCTGTATCGCGCCTGGAGCTGGTAACCAGGGAATAGCCTCTCTGCCTCAGACTGCGGGTTCGGGAAGAACACCGGCAAGCAGTTCTCCTGATTCAGATGAAATAGAGACCACCTTGGGCAAGAAGCTTGGGTGAGTTCACAGGAGGACCTTGTCGTTGGGAAACGTGGTGAAGGGCTTGCATGAGGACAACTTCTGTAGCTCACAAACCCGGCATGCAGCGGTGAGAGCCACCAGTAAATCAGTCTTTAGTGTCACCAAGTGGATGTCCACAGAGGCCAGCAGCTCGAAAGGCTTGCGCTGCAAAGTTGCATGAACCAGATTGAGGTTACAGACCGTGTGCGGCCTATGCACTGGTGGAAAAAGCCTAGACAACCCTTTGAGGTGGGCCTTAACCACCTGGTTGGCTGCCGAAAACACACGCTCAGGGGAATTTTGTAAGAAATGATGGCCGCCAAATAAGTGCGGCAAGTATCCACCTGAACACTCCCGAATGGGCTAGGTGTGCTGAAAAAGCCAGTACCTCATCCAAAGGACAGGTGTCGGGATCCAGACCCATGTCATGAGCCCAATGGCAGAACCTAGTCCATTTACTCTAATACTGGGACTCCATAGAGGGCCTGTTGAATGCTGTCCCAGTTGTCATCTGAAAATTAAGCATGCTGAAGCCTTAGCTGGTCAGGACCCAAGCCGCCAGCGCCGGCCAGGCTGGGTCCGGATGTTCCACTGCCCCGCCCTGCTGCATCAGGAAGGCCTTGTTGGGGATTGAAGGCAGACAGGACCCTGGGAGCACAAATGCAGCAGATCCGAAAACCTGGGCCTCGAAGGCCTGTGGGGGGCAATCAGGATGAGGCTGCACCCCACTGAAGCCCGGAACTTGCCGAGGGTCCACTGGAGCCATGCCAACAGATATGAAATAAGTCTCCTAGAGACCCCCCCGGCCCGTCCTGCCCACAAAGCAAACTGGGGGCACTTGGAGTTTAGAAGAGATGCCAACAAGTCCAGGTCCACGAAACCCCCAATGCTTGAACAGGGGCAACAAGGAGTCAGTGTGCAACTCCCACTCATTGGTGTTGAACCCCAAGCAGCTCAACTAGTACGCTTCTGCATTGCTGTCTCCTGGGAGGTGGATTGCTGAAATCCAAACCCGCTCCGTCAGGGCCCATTCCAGATTGATACCGCCTCCATGCAGAGGAGGGGGGGGGGGGAATAGGTGCCACCCTGCTTGTTCAGGTAAAACAATGTAGTAGAATTGTCCGTCGTGACCAGAACAGACCAGTCCCTGATGAGGGGCAGAAACACCTTGAGGGCCAGGCCCAATGCCCTGACCTCATGCAGATTGATATGTAGGAGGGCTTCCGCCCTGGACCATGCACCATGAATTGCATAGCCCTCCAGAGTAGTCCCCCAGCACGAAAGAGAACAGTCTGTCATCCCCACCAGCGTAGACTCCGACCGGGTGAAGGGGGCTCCCACAGAAACGTTGCCGTCCATCAACCACCATCGAAGTTCGGGCAGGAGGAGCAGGGGTATTGAGATCCTGTCTGTCAGAGACCCAGTCTCTTGATCCCAATTGGCCACCAGTTGGAGCTGGAGGCGCCTCATTTTGAGGCAAGAGTGATGTACAGTGACGCAGGAGGACATCAGTCCCAGAAGGTGCTGGAACCACCATGCTGAGGTGTTCGAGTTGGCCAGGAACTGCCCTATCACCTTGCAAATGGAGAGCAGCCTCTTGGGTGTGGGAAACACCGGCTGGACAGCCGCATTCCAATGCACCCCTAGGAAGACCAGATCCTGGGAGGGGCACAACTGTAACTTCCTCTGGTTGAGGGAGAATCTCAGCTGATGAAGAATATCCGCCAATCTCTGGGAGGAGTGTATCACCCCCTTGGGTGACCCCGTCCTCACCAGCCAGTCACCCAGATAGGGGTATAGGTGATGGCAGTCCAAGCGAAGGAGCCCCGCCACTGCGTTCATCAACTTTGTGAAGACACGAGGGGCTGAGTTCATGCCAATTTGCAGCACCTTGTACTGGAAGCGGGATGACAATCATGAACCGCAGAAACCTCTGATGCGGCTGATAGATGGGGACATGCAGGTATGCATCCTTGAGGTCTAGGGAACACATCCAGTACCCTGCAAACAGACTCTGCCATGCGCGCGGGAATAATCATCTAGAAGCGTTCTAGCAGTAAAGACAGATTGAGAAACAATAGGTCCAGGACAAGCCGCAGGTCAGCTTGGTTGTTCTTGGGTATCGCAATACTCCTGGAGTTGAAATCGGAGCCTCCGTCTGATTGAGGAACTGGTTCCACCACCTGCATCTGCAAGAGCGAAAAGGACCTCCTGTTAAAGAGCCGGGGACCCGATCTGACAAATGGGAGGAGAGGATGGTAGGGGGAAAGGAAGAGGAAGGCTGAAGTCCATGGAGACTATGGATTGGACCCAAGGGTTCTTCGAAAGACGCTTCGAGCTGTCCTGGAAAAGAGTCAGTCGCCCCCCACTGGAGAGCTGTGTTCCCCAACCTTGATGTCACAGTTTCTTAGCGTTGGTGGCGGGGGCAGAGGGAGGGGGAGCAGAAAAACCCTTTGCATAGTCCTCTGCTGCTTTCTCCTGTTAGGTAAGATTTCCACAGAGCTGGTAAATCTCCCTTTCTTGGTTCAACTCCAGAACATTTTGCTTTTCTAGTGGGATATTTTTCATTAATACCTCAGTGAGTGGGAACCTTTTTCCACACTCACCTAAATCTTTAACTCTTTTTATGGGTGTCATTTTTAAGACTCTCCATAGTGTCTTTTTAAAGTTATCATGTCTAACAACTTATTGGCAATAAGCCTGTTGTTGCTGGGTTGCGCTAGGGGCTCCCCATTTAACTTTCTTGTACTAACCTTGAGTGAACTACAGTTCCCAAGGGTAGAAAGGATCTTTGGATCCCTTTTACATTTTATTCTGTGAAACCAGCACACCCCACCTTATGCGGAGTGCTGGGGAGATGCAAGGTATCCCCTTTCACATTTAAACTGTAAGAATTCTGTTACGGTGACAAGCTTACCTTTAATGGCTGATGGCAGTGATACCTTTTAATAATTTGGTGCACCTTTACCGTGGGCTGTAATCACGGATGCAGTAAAGGCACCTAAGGGTGCTCATTTTACCAAAATGGCCCCCGTCTTCTTTTTCTGCTATTTTAGTGTTTCTTGTCGTTTCTTGTTCCTTCCCCTGACATCCAGGGCGGGAAATTCCTTTGTTTGAGTTTTGTCTTTCTTTGGCGGGAGTCCCCTGGACACCCCGCCCAGGCTTCAGTCAGTCTGCAAGCACAGGAAGTGGGGGAGGAGTCCAAAACTTCCCCCTCCTTTGTCTTAGGCCTTCCTTCAACTGGGCCAAATCCCAGTGGGGGGTTGGTTGTCCTGATTGGGCAGCCAGATGCCCCTTTCTTGTAAAATGCGGGGAGAGAATGCAGAGGTTGTGTTGCAGTTCCTGATAAATACTGGAAACCTGGAAGCTGAAGTCATGTCGACCACTGGAACAGAAAACCGAAGAGGATGACGAAGGAAAAGCGGCGGGAATGATTTCCAGCGACCAGAGAGCCTGCTGTGTAACCGGAGCCTGCTGCAGCCCTTCCTTCCGATCGACCTGGGGTCTCCAAAAACAACAATCCGAACCCAGAGCCTGGTGAGACCCACTAGACTCAAGAAGACCTGCATTTTGAGCCATTCCACAGGTTGCTGCGACCTTGCCTCAGAAGAGTGCTGGACCTTTTAAACGACGAGAATTCAACCGTGATTTTCTGTCTTCTTTTGTGCTCCTTGAAAAGGCGCCAAACCCACAGAACCGCATTCAGCTGCAAGAGAAATCTCGCATAGAGCCTTCTTCATCGATCCCTGCTGCAAAGTCCCTTCTGAGTTCTCGAGTTCCATCTCCAGGACTAGGAATCCAGTGACCGGGTATTTGGCTGCAGTCCCTGAAGTTCGCCTTCTGCAATCTCTTCTTCATTGCTGAGGTTCTGTGTTGGCTTGGGTATATAATTACCTTAAGCCTGTTGGGATTTCTGTGTAGTCTTGGGGTGTTTTCTGTGATTGGGAGGTCCCTCATCCAGTACACCCTGTCCCACTGCTAGAATCCTGTTGAAGTGTCTTCTGTGTAGCCCCTGGACCCTCTTTTAACCCTAGAAGTAAAGTACTCACTTGTTTGCCAGTTTTCCTAAGGAAAGTCTGACTTTTGCTACTAAAGAACTTATTCTAACACTGTCTGTTCGTCACTAGTCCTAGTGACCCCCCTTCTGCCACTGAGAACACTCATGGCTCTAAGGGAAAGACTTTGAAGGGATTGGGACTTCTGCCTAGAAAAGAAATCAAGTGTTTTACTTACTTGTAAAGAGTTGGTTGGTTGGTAACTGTAATTCTAAGAGTGAACAGTTACAAAAGTTCTTACTGATCTTGAATGTGTGATGCACCAAGTATGGTTAACATCTTCTCTTCCTTAGCCACTGTTTTACCAGTCTAAAAGAAAGTAGATGTAAAGGTATTTTACTCTCCTGTGATTAGGTTGTGCCTCTTTACAAAAGTAATGTGTTGGTTTCACCAGATTATTCCTGTAGTGTAATTGTATGAGTGTCCGCCAACTGTTGGTATCACCAGGTTAGTCCTGTTAGGATAACTGTACGAGTGTCCCCCAACTGGGTCTTGCTTCCCCTGACTTGCTGCTAGCCTGTCCTTAATAAATCTACATTAGGTTGTTGCCTACCTAGAATTATTATTCAGTAAAGTGTGACATTGGGTTTTACTTTCCCCTTCATTGTGAAATTAAAGTAAGTGGGTTTTTCTTACCTTGTGTTAGCTGTGGCCATCCAAAACAAATTACCAGAGTTATTGCTTACCTCAATCTGGGGTTCCCTGATTTCCAAAGCATCTGAAATTGTATATTACATCCTTAGGTTTTACTCACCTGGTATAACTGTGTGTTATGACAAAAGTAGTTATAGGTTTTTACTGCACCTAGAATAAGTGTTTCACTATTCACCAAAAGTATATTGTCCAGTTGACTGCTTATGTGATTTGTTCTAAGAGTCACTGTACAACTGGAAGGGCCTACTGTACTTGTATTACCAAAAGTAATCTGAAAGTAACCATTGGTCTTTTACTCCCAAAGAATAGGCTTGATCTATACTAAATGTGTATAACAAGGTTTTGACTTCCCTAGAACTACTCTTAGGTGTTCCAAATAAGGTTTATACTTGGGCCTGTGTGCTTTCAAGTATAGGGTTGTGTTTTGTATTGTGATTTCTTATAATGTGTTAGTACTTACTTAACCCCTAGATTTATCTGGGCCTATCTGTATTTAAATAAATCCTTTATTTTTACAATACATAGTGTTTCAGTGTTTCTTTGGATCATTTGTATTACAATTTTCACTTGTACTGTATCTACTGCCCTCTCTCCCTCCTAAGATAAGCCTGGCTGCTCTGTCTACGCTACCCCGAACTCAGGTAGTACAGCCTTATACTAAGAGTGGAGTCTTGTACTGCCTCAGTCGAATGGTTTTGCTAAGCCCTTAGTTGGACTTCAGAAAAACTGTCCTAACACCTCCTGTTGTCACTGGGCAACCTGTCAGGCCTCTGCATTCCACGGTCCTGGAACCCCTTTTAAGCCAGTGAAAGCGCAGGGTTTGATTTCGGTCCTGCCCTGAGACTGAGGGAAGGACTCCTGCCCAGGCATTGTCAGGATGGCCAAGGATATGGCGGTTTGAGTGGAGGTTATCTTCTTTGTCAACTCATCATCGGTTGACGAATGACCGGTCCACGCCCTCAAATGGCAGATCGAGAAACCGCTCTTGCACGTCAGTTGAAAGCTTAGCGCCATGCATCATGCCTTCGTTCTCATCTCGATATCCAGGCACAGTCGTCTGCTGGCTGTGTCGATGTGGGAGACCGAAGACTCCATGAGGTCCTGCACAACGGCCCTGGCATTCGCCTGACCGGCCTAGAAGGAAGATTGTCTATCCAAAGGGAGGTCAGGCAGAAACTCCCAGGAGTTCCCACCACAGCTTCTGGTTAGCTGCGGCTAAAAGGGCATCAGCGTTGGCTTGCCAGAGATGCAGTCCTGAAATGGCATAACAGAGTTTGCCCAGACTCGAGGACCTTGTCCTCATTGGAAAGACAACTGGAGTTGGCTCCCATGGAGGAAGACTATGAAGACGATGGTTTAGAATATAGTGAGGCCGCAGCCACCACTGAAGAATATGGCTGCGGGTGGGAGGCAAGGAGGATTGGCTCCCCGTACATCAGCCTGAACCTGATGTTCAACTTCTTGTTTGTCTGGGCTTTGGCCCTGGGCTTCTCCTAGACCTTTCTCGACACCTGTAGGACATCCTTGCGGAGAGGGATGCACTTGCCCAAAACCTCTGCTAGCACACCCAACTCCTGGGGGGCTTCCTCTGGCAGAAGGAACCCCAAGAACACTGCCAGGTCCTGAAGGCCGTCATGAAAGGCCTTAAGGGATGCCAAGGGTTCATCGTTCACAGCGTCAGTCATCATCCTCGCCCCCCTTTTTTCACAGACTGAGGGGAGTCCGGGCCCTGCGGCAGGGTCCACACTAGGTCCGGAGATGAAGAGCAGTCCAGCGGCTGCTAAGGGGGAGGAGTTGGTGGTACAGGGGGTGGTGGAGGGGTCTAAAAAACCTGTGGGGCCTGGACTGGGGGAGGGACTGGCACCGGTAGAGCTGGAGGACCCAAAGGAGGCGGCCGGGGAGGCACCACCTGCAGGTTCACCCCCTTCACTATATCCTCCAGGAGCCGCATCATCTGAGGGGAATGCATGAGGTCGAGGAAGTGCACAAAGAAGCGGTCCTCGCTAGTCGTTGGATCCCTAGGGGCCTGGCCCTCCGAGGCACTGGTCTCTGCTCCTGGTCAAACCGCTGAGGTGCCCGAGACACGTAGCCGTGAGGCTGCGATGGGTAATGTACCCTTGAGGACACCAGATGCCTGTACCATAAAGTCTATTGCTGCTTCCAGAAGGAAGTGGGCTGGAACCTTCCTGCAAGGCCCATTCAATGGGCCCTGCACAGGGCACATGGGCACAGGGTACGGGCACTGAGTCGAATCCAAAATGGCCGCTTGTCTAGCAGGCTCCGCCATGTGCCTATTTGACATTTTGGAACCTTGCATAACACCCTGGGCGGGAGGGACGCAAAGGCCCCGAGCCACGAGAGGACTCAGACATGGGAGGATACAGCTTGGGTCTTGCACCCGAAGCAGTAGCGTCAACCTCAGAGACGACTCTGGTAGGCGCTGAGCCCTTGGCCCTGCTGGCCAGTAGTCTTAACGCCCTGACTCACAACCTTGGAGTGAGCTCCGATAGGCTGCGTGCCCTCAGCACCTGTGCCGTTAGTCATGCAGGATCGTGTCTAGGACTGATTCTTGAAGGTGGAACCCGACAATCCTTTACCCCTCAGAATGGAAAAGAGGAAGTACTTCATTGCCCTTCCGAGGACAGCCCAGTTGGTCCCGAGCTCCTTGGTTTGGGAGCCAGTAGCCTTGACAGCCTCAGGTCTGCCCCGGAGCGCGGGAAGGACTCCCGGTGCCCTTGGCTTGGGAGCCGGTAGCCTTAGAGGCCTTAGGCGGGCCAGAACCTGAATCCGAGGAATGCTTGTCTGTGGGAAACCCCGGGAAGGACTCACTGTGCTGAGGAGCTGTGCTGAACAGAGGGCCCACCTTGTCTTGACGAGAGATCCTGGAGACGAAGTCCTTAAGGCGCGCCGGGAGAGAAGTGTGGAATATCTCCCCCAATGCGACAACCGATTCTTCAATGCCCTGTGACCGAGAGCACTGCAAGCAGCGCACACGTCCCAGTGGTGGTCGGGACTAAAGCACTGAAGAGTGCATGAGGGTCCGAGGTTGGGAAAGAGTGGTCACACAAAGCACACCTCATGAATCCTCCTGCAGCTGACATGCACCGGGAGAGGCAAGGCACTGAAGGGAGGTTAAATAAGATTGAAAAACAAAGAAAGGGAGCAAGCAGAAAGCTAAAAAAGTCTCTGCGATGGCTGCCGGGTCCAACGCGGTCCGTTCAGAAAAGCAGACTGGGGTGAGGCAACAGAGGGTGGGGCCTCAGCAGGGCATTCCCATGTCTGAGGCCGCACCTCCCTGCGCTGTACTAAATTTTAAGGGGAAGCTCAATTTTTCACTGCTAAAAGTTTAGGTACCGTCCCCATGTTGGGGGATGCCCACAAGGGTGGAGGAAAGGGGACGGGACATATGAGTATTTGTAGTTCAAAATGCCAGGGGGAATGCCTCCCTTCCCTGGCTTCTCTCTAAGGTTTACACAGTTCTATGGGCGTGGGGCCCAGTCCTGGATGTTTCTCATCTCCTGCTCAGGCAGACCTGGTTCACTCGCCTGCCAGATACTGCAAAGAAGATGGCTTAATGTATTCTTCTCCAGTGGGTGCGGGTCCAAGGCCCGAGCTTTGTTGGCAGACCTGGTTCACTACCCTGCCAGGTACCGCCACAAGGAAGATGGCTTAGGAGGCTCCTCATTATGGCTTGCGGGTCCCAGACCGGTCTTTCTTCAATCTTCCACCCTGTGGGGGCGGGGGGACCACCAAACAGAGCTCTGCAGGGTGCTTGCCAGAGTCAAAAAATTATGGGGCAAGAGACAGGGAACAAAAAGCGCTCGTCACAACCTAATTGTAAAGTGATATATATAAATCTAAGCCCATTGATGTGTAACTGCTGCGGGTGGTCTGATTGGACCTAGTGCATCAGGAGTCCAAAAATGTGACAATTCAATGTATACGCAACCACAGATTGCAATAATTAACATCACCCTATTTCTATCATAGCGAAAACAGCCGACACGTGTTTCAACCACAGGTCTTCTTCCAGGCTGTGATTAACATAACATAATACAGAAATAACATGGTACAAAATACATTTTAAGGAGTTTTTGTGACAGGTGAGTTATGTCGTACCATTAAAATACACCAAGCCCAAACCCGGGCATAAGAGATCGGGAAACACAAGAAATAAACAATCCAACAAAGCATATTGATCAACATTGGGTAAAAACCATACACAGAATACCTGCATATAATTGATATTGGCAAAACTTGCAAACTGAGGCCTTTCAGCATGGTGCGCGATAATAGAAATTAATAACAATGGTCGAAGCAATAAAGCAAAAGAACAAAAAAGCTCAGGGGCAACGCGCTTGCTTTGAACCGGGGCAACGCGCTTGCTTGGAACCAAGACGACGCGGAGCAACACAGGTTCGATCCCTGGATCCACACTTAGAAACCACTGGGTATTAAGCGTGTTATATATAACCAATTATACATTATGAGGGAAGAAAAACAAAAAAACAGACAAAACAACTAACAAGATAATCGAATTGGCAGAGAAAATTAAACATGCTTGTACATTAATGGCTACACTTGCGTGGAAAGTGCACAGAAAAACAATGTACTTACCAACTTGTAACGTTCTTTCGACTGGATGTTCAACTTATTCCTCATCTTTGATAATCACGTCCAGCTTCGGCTGCTTTGGAAAAGAGATTCTCGACAGAGTCGATGTCCCTCGAAGGCCTACATCGGGTGTACAACAAGCACGCACGGCACCCGTTGGCCTCAGTTCTGTTATTCCCCTCTGTCAGTGTAAGCAAGTAGTAGATAGCCCTGCGAGATCGGAAGCTGTAACAGCATGAGAAATTAAACAGAGGGGTAGGCTGGAAGGGCGATGAGGAATATGTTTGAGGAACATCCAGTCGAAAGAACGTTACTAGTTGGTAAGTAACCTGTTCTTCGAATGGATTGTGTCCTCCAATGTATTCCTCATCTTTGAAAGACTCCCAAAGCAGTATGCAGAATTTGGAGGAGGGAATTGAATTACAAATTGTCTGCATTTTATAAGACCGAATACAGTACTGGCGTAGCCAAAGGCAACATCCTGCGAGTGGGAAGAATCTAAACAGTAATGCCTTGTGAATGTATACAGACCAAGACCAAGTTGCTGCATCACAGATAGATTTAATAGGTACGCCCCTTTGAAGGGCTGCCGAAGAGGCCATACCTCTGGTAAAATGAGCCCTCAAACCTTCTGGCGGGTCCTTGCCTGCCAATTTGTAACATTCTGAGAGGACAAGTATAATCCACCTTGATAAGGTCTGTTTTGAAACAGCTTGACCCAATCTTATTCCGGTATACCCAATATAGAGTTGATCAACCACTCTGAGCTTGGAGAGCCTAGAAATATAGAAGCTTAAAGCTCTTCTAGGGTCTAACCTACGGAGCCTTTCCTCCCCTTTACCGCGATGCAGCGGGGGGGTAGAACGCCGGCAGAATGATTTTCTGATTCAGATGAAAATCAGATACATTTTTTGGTAGGAAGGAGTGTTTTACCCTCAACACAACCCTGTCCTTGGGGAACATGGTATAGGGTGGCATGGAAGAAAGTGCCTGCAACTCGCTCACTCTACGTGCAGATGTCAATGCGACCAATAATATGGTTTTAAAGGTTAACAACCTTAATGGGCATGCGTGCAAGAGTTCGAATGGAGCACACATTAAAAACATTAGAACCAGATTAAGGTCCCAAACTGGGACTTGAAAAGAAGAAGATGGGAACACATTTGTGAGCCCTTTTAGGAATTTAATCACCAAGGGAATTTTAAAATGGTAGCATTCTTCCGGAGAGCGCTTGAAGATGGAAAGCGCTGCCAGGTAACCTTTGATGGTCCCAACATTGAGACCTTTATGTGCCAATGATAAGAGGAAAGATAACACCTCTGGAATTGAACATAGAAAAGGATCAACATTCCTTTCCCTACACCAGTCACAAAACTTGTTCCAACGGCAACGGTACAGAGACTTTGTTGCTGGCCTTCTTGCTGAAAGAAATGCCTCCATGATGTCATCCAGGAGGTCGCAATCCCTGTATCTCAGCCTTTCAGAAACCAAGCGTGAAAGTTGAGAGTGTTGACCTCTGGATGGAGAACCTGTCCCTCCCTTTGTGAGAGAGTGTCTCTCTTTGTGGAAGACGAATCGGAGGACAGATGGACACGTCTAGAAGGTCTGGGTACCACGTTCTCCTGGCCCAATCTGGGGCAATTAGGATCATAGAGCTTCTGAACCGTCTTAACCTCCTGATTACTTGAGGAATGACGGGGATCGGTGGAAATGCACATAGTAGTGGGAACTCCCAATCCACCACGAACGCGTCTCCTAGAGCTCCTCTCAGATGAAATTCCCTTGAGCAATACCTTTTGCATTTCAGGTTGACTCCGGTCGCAAATAGGTCTACTTGAGGGGTTCCCCAAAGGACGAAGATCTCTTGAAGGACTTCCTGAGCTAGTTCCCACTCATGAGACACTGCACCCTGCCTGCTTAAAGCATCCGCTGTCGTGTTTTCCTCCCCAGCCAGGTGAACTGCTGACAAGGAGATTCCTTCCTGAATTGCCCAGTACCAGAACTGTATTGCCTCTCTGCACAGTGGCAGTGAACCTACACCTCTTTTGTTGAGGTAATGCAAGGCCACTGTGTTGTCCGTCATCATCAAGACATTATTTCTCCGTACAAGGGGCAAGAAGGCTTTCAGCGCTAGTCCGATTGCCCTCAGCTCCAAAAGGTTGATGTGTAGTTTGGACTCCGATGGAGACCAAAAACTGCTGATTGTCAGACCGTTGGCATGGGCTCCCCACCCTGTGATTGAGGTGTCCGCCATTACTGTAATCTCCGGCCATGGTTGCCAAAAATGTTCTTTCAGAATATTGTCATTGCAGGCCCACCACAGAAGATCCTGTGCGACCCTGCTTGGAACCTGAAGCAGGTCCGTCATCCTTCCTGAGAATTGGGACCATTGAGTTCTCAGACCCCATTGAAGGGATCTCATTCTAGGGCAGGCTTCTGGCACCAGAAAAATGCAGGATGCCATAAGGCCGAGCAACCTCTAGAAATCGAAGGCCGGAAGATTCTGGACATTTGGAAATTTGGAAACCATCTGAAGAATGTCTTGAGCCCTCGCCTTGGGTGGCAAGCTCTTTAGCAAGGATGTGTCTAATACCGCTCCGATGTATTGGAGCCGTTGGGAAGGTGTCATCTGTGACTTCTTTAAATTGAGGGAGAAGCCCAGTCTGTGAAGGGAGTGGCAGGTGACTGAGATAATCCAGGGCTTGCTCAGGAGTGTGTGCCCTGATCAACCAATCGTCCAAGTAGGGGTAGACATGAATTCCCCCTCTCCTGAGATACGCTGCACCCACTACCATCAATTTGGAGAAGACCCTCGGGCAGAGGTCCACCCCGAATGCAGGACCGAATGGCAGGACTCGAAAGTGATAGTGCGAGCCACCAACAGTGGACCACAGGTATTTTCTGTGCTTCAGATGGATTGGCACATGAAAATAAGCAGCATCCTTAAGGTCCAATGACACCAACCAATCCTGAAGTTGGAGGGCCAGAAGGATCTGAGAGAGTGACCATCTTGAACTTGTCCTTCCTGAGGAACTTGTTCAAGTACCTCAAGTCCAAGACGGGTCTCCGTCTTTCTTGGGGATAAAAAAATATGGGGAATACCAACCCTTGTTCCGATCCGCCACAGGTACCAGTTCTATAGCACCTTTCTCTAGCAGGGTTAATATCTCCTGCTGTAGGAGCGGATCTGGAATTCTCAAAGAGTGTTTCTCGGGTGGATTGTTGTGAGGCTGCGTTATGAATGGAAGGCAGTAACCTTGGGCTATTGTTTCCAGAGCCCAAGCATCTTAAGTAATGGCTCGCCATTCTTGCAGATGCTAAGACAGTTTGCTCCCCAACTGGTGTTTCGTGATGCAAGCTCTCAAAGCGGTTTTGGGGCGGTTGCTGCAGCTGCTGATGGCAAAGAAGCTGGAGCTGGCTTTGCACTTTTACCTCGTCCACCACGAGGGATTTTCCTTTGGCCTCTGGCCATTCCTCTCGCTTTTCCAAATGAGGAGTAGTAACGATAGGATCGTCCCCTCCAAGAATGTCCTGATGAACGAAAAGGCTGAGGTTGCCTAACAGCGGCCCCTAAAGATTTGGCAGCCACCTTTGAGGTCTGCAACCTCTCAAGGCTCTCGTCAGCCTTGTTGCAAAAAAGGTGAGACCCGTCAAATGGCATGTTCAGAAGCCGGGACTGCACATCTGGTGCGAAACGTGACTTCTGCAACCACGCAAATTTTTGCATAACTGTGCTAGTAGCCATTGACCTGCTGACGCTGTCTGCAGTGTCCAGTCCAGACTGAAGGGATTCACGCATGGCTTCCTTGCCATCTTTAACGATAGCTAAGAAACCTTCCCTTTCCTTCTGGTATGTGCTCCGCCGCCATGGAGATGCACTCCGATAGAGTGTTTGAAAATTTGGCTAAGGCACATGTGGAGTTGGCTGAATTCAAGGCCATACTTCCAGCCGAAAATACCTTGCACGCCCATCCGTCCACACGCTTGTCGTCCCTATCCAGAGGGATAGTAGGGTACGCCGCTTTGTTGGATTTAACTGTGGCTGCCTGGACCACCAGTCTTTTGGAAGTGGGATATTTGGACAGATAGCCAGGGTAGCTACTGGAATGCCAGTATTTTCTAGTGAGGGATTTATCCACAGCCGGGATACAATCCAGGGACTCCCAATTTTTGGCCACCCTGTTTTGCAAGGCCACATGAAAGGGTAAAACTGTGTCTGTAGGTGGACCTTGGTCTAGAATGTCTGTGAGATCATCCTGAATAAATTGGGCTGGTGGTCTAGCCCAGCCTAAATACTCTACCACTCTTGACATCAGTTGTCGATAAGGAGTCTGCGTGTTCGCCTGGCTCTGGTTAGCCAAACTCAGTCTCTGGCGATGTATCCACACCACTGGCATTGTGCATGTCATTAAGGTCTTTCATTTTACTTTCTTCAGAGATGAAACACTCTGGCACATTAGGAGCACCAAACTCCAGACCAAAAGGGACCTCCTCTTCCTCAGATCTTTCCTCTTCTTCAAAAATTGAAGATAGAGATTTAAAGTACTCCTTTCTGGGCAAAGGAGTGTACACATTTTCAGGAGGTGGAGTCAGTTTTGCTGAAGGCTTTGGCTTAACAGCTTTTTCTTTTGCTTCCATATGCTCAGAGGACTGAGTTGAAACCTTAGAAATCCTGGGCGCCGGTGGTTTCGGTGTCAGCGTCGACAAGGGCATTGATAGAAATGGCACTGATGGCGTTGAGGCTTCGAGTACCACCTTCGAAGATTTTGCCTTCGACATACTTCGACATATGAGGAGTCTTCGACGGCATCGAGGACCTCGAGCGCTCATCACGGCCCGAGTGACTCTTTTTTTATCGGAGACCTCGAAGGCTCTCGATAGGTCTTTCTTCGATCACCCAAACTCAAGGGCGTGCGAGTGTCGGAACAGGAACGCTCTCGGCCGGCTTCCGAAGAAGATGCGGACAGAGGCTTGGCCTTTTCGAAAACTTCTAGCATTTTCAGACAAAATGCCTCCCACTCTGCAGATGAAGAATGTTTAGTGGGGCACCTGAGTTTTCTGGGGGACTCGTCGGACGACGAAAGATGGCGATCTGTGGTGTCGCCTCTTCGATCTCTTTGCCGAAGACTAAGAGTGGCGGGAGCCACTTTGGGATCTTGACCACTTTTCTTCACTCTTGCGTCAAGGAGAACGATCTCCAGACTCGACTGTCGAGGATTGGTCCGTTTTGGTTTTATGGCCTAACTGTAATTTCCCCTTCCTCTCTCGCAGGGCTTTGCCGGTCATCGCCTGACACTTCGAGCAAGCCTCTGTGACGTGGCCTTCTCCCAAACACCATAGGCACGATCGATGCAGGTCTGTGATCGACATTTTTTTTAACTGCATTCCTTGCACTTCTTGAAACCCGAGCGAGGGGTAGTCAGGGTTGATGATGATGACATCTTCGATGATTTTCTGTCGAAGAACGAACTACATAGTAGAAGAACAAGTTACTTCTTACCTTGTAACGTTCTTTCGATGGGATGTTCCTCCGACGTATTCAATATCTTTGATAAATCATCTCCCAGCTTGCTGGCCTTGGAAAAAATGTTCAGTATAGGGCGCCGCGCGTCGATGTCCCTCGAGCCAATGTCCCTCGACGGCCTCTGTATTGGCGCCAACGTCATCACACGTATAAATACTCGTGCAGCGTCCGTTGCTCAGTTCCGTTTTGACGTTAACAGTTGTTTTACATGAATTGGTTATTGACCTTGAAGGAGCGTAAGCTGCAACCACAAGGGAAGTATTACTGCGAGGATGGAAGGGAGGGGCGTTAAGGAATACGTCGGAGGAACATCCCATCGAAAGAACGTTACAAGGTAAGAAGTAACTTGTTCTTCGAAGGGATTGTGTCCTCCAACGTATTCCTTATCTTTGATAGACTCCCATAGCAGTGGTGTGTAATTGGAGGTGGGAGTAAAAACACCATGTTTCCTTTTAGGAATGAACAGAATGTAATACGGCTTTGCCAAACCTAGTCTCTTGACTAGAGGAGGAATCCAGGTTGTAAAATCTTGTGAAGGTATGTGCGGACGACCATGTGGCAGCCGCACAAATGTCTTGAACTGAAACCCCTCTTTGGAGGGCCGAGAAGGCTGTGATACCCCTGGTTGAATGAGCCCTAAGATTTTGAGGAGGCTCTTTCCCTGCTAGTTTGTAACATTCCAGAATGGCCAAAATAATCCATCTGGAAATGGTTTGTTTTGTTATCGGTAGTCCCAATTTGTGCCCCGAGTAACCTACGAACAGTTGGTCTGCTTGCCTAAACCTAGCAAGTCTGCTGATGTAAAAGCTTAAAGTCCCGCCTTGGGTCCAGCCTATGTAGCCTTTCTTCCTCTTTCCCCGGATGGGGAGGCAGATAGAATGAAGGTAAGGTAATTTTCTGAGTGATGTGGAATTCAGAAACCACCTTTGGGAGGAAATTAGGCTTCACCTGTAGGACAACTTTGTCTTTATGAAAAATTGTATGAGGGGGTTTACAAGATAGAGCTTGTAATTCGCTCACCCTTCTAGCAGATGTTAAAGCCACTAATAAGACAGTTTTAAGGGTGAGAAATCTTAGCGAACAAGAATGGAGTGGTTCGAAAGGAGTACCCATCAGGAAATTTAAGACTAAATTGAAGTCCCATAAAGGAACCTGGAAAGGTCTTGGAGGGTAGACATTAGTTAATCCCTTTAGAAATGTTATTACTAAGGGTAATTTGAAATACGAAGGCTCCTCTACAGTGCGCTTGAAGATCGATAGCGCTGCGAGATAGCCCTTGATAGTGCCAACTTGAAGGCCTGAATTTGCCAAGTAGAGTAGAAAGGATAACACCGTTGGTGTACCACATGAAAAGGGGTCGATATTCTTTTCTCTACACCAGCTGCAAAATTTGTTCCAACGGCAGCGGTATTAAGACTTTGTTGCTGGCCTTCTGGCCGAAAGCAACACCTCCATGACGTCATCAGGGAGGTCCCAATCCTTGTATCTCAACCTTTCAGATACCAAGCGTGAAGGTTGAGGGTTCTGATGTCTGGATGGAGAACCTGACCTACCTTCTGTGAGAGAAGATTCTCCTTGAGTGGAAGACTAATTGGAGGGCAGATGGACATGTCCAGAAGGTCCGGGTACCACGTTCACCTGGCCCAGTCTGGTCATGGTCCTCCGGACCAGATCATGGTCCTCCGGAATCTTCTCAACCTCCTGATCATTTGAGGAATGACAGGACTGGTGGAAACACGTACAGGAGTGGAAACTCCCAGTCCACTACGAACGGGTCCCATAGAGCTCCTCTCGGGGGAAATTCGCTTGAACAAAACAGATCACACGTCCTGTTGGTACTGGTGGCAAACAGATCCACTTGAGGGGTTCCCCAAACGGCGAAGATCTCCTGAAGGACTTCCTGAGCTAGTTCCAACTCGTGGGAGACTGTGCCCTGCCTGCTCAGAGCGTCCGCCGTCAAGTTCTTCTCTCCGGCTAGGTGAACTGCCGATAGAGAGATTCCTTCTTGAATTGCCCAAAACCAAAGCTGCATTGCCTCTCTGCACAGTGGCAGTGATCCTACGCCCCTTCTTTTGTTGAGGTAGTGCCTGGCCATTGTGTTGTCCGTCGTTATCAGGACATTCCTGCCCTGTACAGATGGCAGAAAAGCTTTCAGCGCTAGTCTGATTGCTCTCAGCTTTAACAGGTTGATATGTAGTCTGGACTCTGATGGAGACCAACGACCGCTGATGGTCAAGTCGTTGGTATGGGCTCCCCACCCCGTGAGTGAGGCATCTGTAACTACTGTTATCTCCGGCCATGGTTGCCAAAACAGTTCTCCTTTCAAGATGTTTTTCTGGCAGGCCCACCACTGAAGGTCGCGAGCCACCTTGTCCGGAACCTGAAGGACGTCTGTCATTCTCCCTGAGAATTGTGACCACTGAGTTCTCAGTGCCCACTGAAGAGATCTCATTCTCAGGCGAGCCTCTGGCACAAGGAAGATGCAGGATGTCATGAGGCCTAGCAACCTCAAAAAGTCGAAGGCTGGGAGACGTTGGGCATTTTGAAACTTGGTGACCATCTGCAGAATATCTCGAGCCCTCACCTCTGGTGGCGAGGCTTTTCCCAGGGAAGTGTCCAGGATCGCTCCGATGAACTGGAGTCTCTGCGATGGTATCATTTGTGACTTCTTTAAATTGAGGGAGAAGCCCAGTCTGTGAAGGGAGTGGCAAACATGATCTAGCTGGATCTGAGCTTGTTCCAAAGATACAGCTCTGATCAGCCAATCGTCCAGGTAGGGGTAGACGTGAATCCCTTCTCTCCTTAGACTTGCAACCACTATCGACATTAGCTTGGTGAAGACCCTCGGGGAGGAGGTCAGCCCAAATGGCAGAACTCGAAATTGATAATGAGAGCCGCAATTGCGAACCTCAGGTATTTCCTGTGTTTGAGATGGATTAGCATATGGAAATAAACATCCTGGAGGTCCAGAGATACCAGCAAGCCCTGGAGCTGGAGGGCCTGAAGGGTCTGAGAGAGAGTTACCATCTTGAACTTGTCCTTCCTGAGGAACTTGTTCAATTCTCGTAAGTCCAAGATAGGTCTCAGTCCTCCGTCTTTCTTCGGGATGAGAAAGTAGGGGGAGTACCAGCCCTTGTTCCTCTCCTCTACAGGTACCGGTTCTATGGCACCTTTCTCTAGCAGGTCTACAATTTCCTGCAAGAGGAGCGGATCTGGAACTTTCCGAGAGCTGCTCCCTGGTGGATGACTCGGAGGGATGCGTAGAAAAGGAAGGCTTTAACCTTGGGCAACTGTCTCCAATGCCCAAACATCTGACGTAATAGCCTGCCATTCCATCAGATGTTGAGTTAACCTGCCCCCTACTGGTGTCTTGTGAGGAGAGTCCTCAGAGCGGTTTGGAGGCGGCTGATGCAGATGCTGAGAGTAAAGAGGCACCTGCTGCTGCTGCGGCTTTTGTATTTTTACCCCGTCCACCTCGGGTGAATTTTTTCTGACACCTTTGAACCGGCTGTCCTCTGCCTCTTCTGAATGCGGAATAGAAGCAAAAGGACTTACCTCTCCAAGAGGTTCCTGAGGGGCGATATGGTGTCTGACGGATAGCAGCTCGTAGGGATTTTGCTGCTGCCTTTGATGTTTGTAGTTTTTCTAAACTGCCATCCGCCTTCTTACCAAACAAAGAAGAGCCGTCAAAGGGCAAATTCAATTGTCTGCTTTGCACATCTGGAGCAAAACCAGACTTTCGCAACCAAGCAAATCTCTGGGTTGTTGTACTTGCCGCCAAGGCCCTGCTAATGCTGTCGGCAGAATCGATGCCAGTTTGAAGGGATTCGCACATAGCGTCTTTACCATCCTTGATGATGTTTAGGAATGCTTCCCTTTCTTCTCCCTCCGGGAGGCAGTCAGCCACTGATGAAGCACACTGCCTGTTAGGGAGAATTCTCTCTTTAGGCTGAATTTCCTAACCTAGTGAGTCCCCCAGCAGCTTTGCTGGATTTCTGGAGTTTGTTTTTTTCTCCTGCCAAGAGTGAGACTCTTTCTCCCACTCTTGGACATGATTTATGGTGTTCCTTTGACTGTTAATGTGTTTTATGGCCTATGGGGTCCTTTACTCCATAGGGTCTCATGTGTTTTTTACTATGTGTGTTACACAGCACCCTCCGTGCAGTAACACAGGAGTGTCATAGTGACACCCCACCATAGACTCCATACCCTGGTACTGACTGTCTCCCAGGGCATGTAAAGTCACCATTGGCTTTACTAGTCCCAAATTATGAACAGAAGCCAGTACAAACCATCATATTGTGGACGTACTGGTCGGGGCAATTCGATTGCCCCGGGGTCTGTTAGTCGAGGGGGCACGTCTCCGTCCCCCCTGATCGAGTTTTGGCTGGTGGCAGTGGATACTACTTTTTATATTTGACCGCGAATATATCCCTATGGGATTTTCCCATTGTTCGAGGCTACCAACTTTAATTATTTAATTCTCATAGCCTCGAACATACCGCCGGTTTATTAATTTAATATTAATTCGCCGGTTGGTATTTTTTGCCAGGACTTGATTCTAAAATGGCGTTTGTGTTCTCTTCTGTGACTCCAACCCAAGTCGAGCCCTTTGTTCCACTTTTTGGCGGGGTTCTCCACAGAAGCCTCCAAAAGTGGTGCCACTCTGTCTGGGTACCACAGGGGGTGTCGGAGGGGGTTTAGGCATCCTGGACTGAGTTACCTTGGTAACTCAAGTCGCACTCTTGTGTGATTGGCCCATGTGGTGAGCCACCCGGCTCACCACTTAGCATGTTTGATTGACAGCTAGGCTGAGTGAATGGGGGTATGCTGCATAAAAGCAGGGCTTTGGGGACTGGAACTTCAGAAGTCGCCACAGGACCTGAGAATCCGACGAGGGAGAAGCTGAAACGACCTACCACGACGACACTACCGGTGGAGCCCTGCGGAACCGACTCACTACTTCCCGACGACAGAGAAGATCTCCCGGCTGGAGAGGCTTCTTCCCCTGACTGGTGGGCACAACCAGTTTACCTTCTTCTCTTCGCACCCCAGACCGGTTTGTGGTCGAACTGCCCGTGCCAAGCACCCCGCCAGCCGGATAGCCACTTACCACGGAACCGCGAATCAACGGACCGCTCCTTGTACCTGAGAAACTCCGCGGCTGGTTTCTTCCCTGGCAGTGCAACAGACTCCTGTCTTCCTCCCCGACGAGATCCTCTCTTCCCCCGGGGCAGCCTGAAAATGAGTTGAGCGTCATCAGCGTAGCACTGAAAATGTGAGCAGAAAATGGCAACGCAGCAGGTGAGAGTTGCCAGGTATTGGTTGAAAAGCCAGGGCGAGAGGTTAGACCTGTGGGGGAAAACCACAGGTAGAGTGGGAGATAGATGATGGGAAGGAGCCAAGTTGGACCTGGAGGGTCGATCAGAGAGGAAAGCGGTCAGCCAGGCCAGAGTCTGATCGGTGATACCCAGGTTATCACGGAGACGGTTGAGCAGGGTGAAATGGTTGACAGTATCGAAGGCAGAAGAGAGATCGAGTAGGATGAGGACAGAGGAAATGTTGGAGTCAAGGTTGGAGAGCAGAGCTTCACAGATGTTCAGAAGAGCAGTTCCCATGCTTCTGGCAGCTCTGAAGCAAGACTGGTGGTCATGGAGAGAGCCAACATAATCGGAAAGAAGGTTAAGCTGAGAGATGGCCAGCTTTTCCAGGAGTTTACCCAGAAAGGGAGTAATGGAAATTGGGCGATAGTTAGCCGGACAAGAAGGATCCGCTGTGGGTTTCTTGAGAAGAGGATGCACAAGGGAGTGCTTCAGAGTGGAGGGGAAAGATCCTGAGGCAAAGGAGTGGTTGCAAAAGTCGGCAAGGGCGAGAGCGAGGATATCAATGTGGTTCTTGATGGTTTTCGAGGAACAGGGATCAGCCCATTTTGATGAGGCTTTCATAGATCAGACTTGTCTAGTGACCCCATCAGGAGAGAAAAGAGGCAAGGTTCAGAAAGAGGGTGGGGTGGCTGGAGGAGGGACTGCAAGCGCAGATGGAGAGAGGAGAGGAGGGAGGCAGAGGGGGGACAGGATGTCCTGGGTTTTTTAGATAAAGGGAGAAGCAAGGGCATTGCAAAGAGCCTGGGAGGCAAGAGGAGGGGTAGAGACTGCAGCAGGGTTGGCCAGCTCTTTGCAGATTTGAAAGAGTTTGGCCAAGTTATTAGATGCCTCAGAGAGACAGGCTTGAATTTGGACTATCTTCTTGGTGAGGACAGAGAGTCTGTATTGCCTTTGGAGCAGGCGACAGGCCAGTTTGTCAGAGGATGAACAAGAAGCCCTCAATTTCCTCTCAGCTGCCCTACACTTGCGTTTAAGTGTGGCTAGGTCAGAGTCATACCAGGATTTGCAATTGGCTTTGGACTTCAGGCGAATCCTCATGACGGGCAAGAGCATCAAGAGTATCAGAAATAGAAGAGTAGAGAAGGGAAAGGGCTGTTTCAGGGTGTGAGTCAGCCAGAGGGGAGGATAGAAAGGCAGAGGGAATTGCAGAGGTCACAAAAGAGCACAAATGAGGAACAGGGAGAATCAGGATGGATGTTGAGGTCACCAAGGAGGAGGAGTTGAGTGGTGAAGCCAGGAGGGAGGAGGGGAGGTCTGCCCACTCAGAGAAAAAAGGTCAATTGACCAGGGGGCCGATAGAAAGTAGCGACAGTAAGAGAGCGGTTAGGAGAGAGAGAGCCTGAAGACAAGGTATTTGAAATAGCAGTAAGTCTGAGTGGGATCACAGTGGCAGGAATCCACTCAGGAAAGATCAGGGCTACACCCCCTCTGGGCCGAGTGGATCTGGGTCCGAAGAGCATCTTGTAGCCATCAGAGAGGATAATGTCAAGACTGAAGGTCCAGTTCTTCCAAGAGGTGGCAGATGTCAGAGGAGTGTTTGACAGCAGAACGAGAGTTGAGAATGGCAAGATGAAGAAGGCTGCCAGCCTTAAAGACCTTATGGGGAGGGGTACAAATCAGAAGTACACCCTGGAAAGGTGTGGAGGGAGCCCGAAGTGGGGTAGAGGAGGAGGGAAGAGAGGACGAGGTACCCAAGGGAGGAGAAGCGGGGACAGCCGGAGATGAAAGGAAGTTGATGAGGTGAGGGAAGCGCCTATCAAAGAGGAGGAGATTGGCCTGAGGGACTTGGACCATGACAGTGTCGTTTAGGTAGACATTTATGTGGGCTCTGGAAGAATCAAAGGAATCCATGAGGCTTCCCAGCGGGTGCCACTATTAATGGGAGAGGAGGAGACAGGACAGGATGAGGGGTCCAAAGATATGGCGAAGGAAAGACAAAGAGGATGTCAGCGAGGCTCTGTCTGGAAGAGGCGCTTGAATAGGTATCGGTGACGGGGAGACCTGGGTTCGAGGACAAGATATCCTTTTTCAACTACTTCCCAGACTTAGTGAGAAGGGAAGGATAGTTGATAGAGAAGCAGATATAGTAGACAGGAGAAACAAAGCGCCATGCGTGAGTAGAGAGGAGGTAGTGGGAAGAGGGTGCAAGTACATCGGTATGGAACAGTCACTGGGCTAGCAGGTTACAATAAAAAGCCAAAGTTAAATGCAAAACACACCCAAATTTGGCTTTCAAGTTAAATGCAAAACACACCCAAATTTGACTTTCAAAGTTGAATGCTAAGGCACAACAGGTATAGAATCACAGTATGAATCAGAAGTTAGAACTAAGAAACAGGTGCATTAAAGAGCATAACAGAAAGAACTGTTGGAACAAGCAGAGAAGGCAATGAAGGACCCAAGAACAGAAAAAGGGCAATCAGCAGGAGGAAACTAACCCATGCTGAGTGAGGGACTAGAGTCTTGGTAGTCCAGTTTCATAGCTTAGTGAGGTAGCAACCTCGCTGAGGTTGTGGCAATAGTCTCAAGTAGCATTCCGGTAGTGAACAGGGCCTCACAGTCCAAGTGATAGGTAGATCAAACAGAGGTGGCCAATCATCAAGGGGCAAGGGCAGGCAACACAGGCAGCAGTAAAATCAGGCAGTCATCTTAGAAAGGGTCTCAGGCTACTATAATGGTGGACAAAAGCTCACAGGTAGGGCAAATCAGGAGCACACACAGCTGATGCTGGGTGGAAAACACGTGCTTCTCACACATGTTTTTCTAAACAGGCAGTTGCATTTAACACCTGCAAAATCAATAAATTGCACAAACGTATTCTTACTCCTGCCACAAATGAACACATTTCTTTTTCTTTTCCCTTTTCACTGCACTCAAAAATCTGGAGGGGCCTGTGCCAGAGAAAGGTGGCCACAAAGGCTTACCTAAGTGAAATAAGGCACCTGTGCAGGCAAGTAGTGAAGGACTACAAGAAAACAGCTGATCTCAATTAAATTATGGCGGGCGCAGCGAGCGTGAGATTTTGCAAGCCGTAGAAGAAAGCAAACACAGCTGATCAGTCACGGACACGACTAACAGCTGATCAGGAAGTTATTGGTGCGCGCAGCGAGCACAAGGTTTTGCAGGCCGTAGAAAAGAAATGTGTAGGTTATAAGGGTACGGGTAATCCGAAGGCCAACCAGGTAAATACTATATGGCTAAACAAAAACTGGACCTCGGTCATGAAGCTGGACTGATACAAATACATTATTTTGATACAAAAATGAATTTATTACAAACTATATCACAAAATTAAGAAAATGAAGAACATGATATTCTAATCACATTTCACTGTTTTGACATCTAAATATTTCCACCATTCATACCCAAACTCTCATACACTCAAGCAATCTCAACTTCAACACAGGCAAAGGTCAGCCCTTATTCAAACCCTTTATCCTATAGATCCACACAGTATTTAAATATTCACATCCTTCTCTTATAGTACTGTGTATATTAGTACAATAGCTACAGCAGCACATTGACTATGTCACGTCTGTTAGGAATAATTCTCATTCTATGGCTAATTTCCCTTTATAGTTCCCCAGCAGCTTTGCTGGATTTGAAGGGTTTGTTTCTTTTCTCCTGCTAAGAGTGAGACACTTTTTCCCACTCTTAGGCATTATTGCTATGTGTGTTATAGGCTATTTTTGTGTTTAATGTCTACAGGGTTTTTTTTCACCTCCATAGGAACCATCTTTATTCACATGTGTTACACAGCACCCACCGTGCAGTGACATAGGGGTGTCGTAGCGACCCCCAAACATAGACTCCATACCCTGGGACTGACTACTGTCTCCCAGGGCATGTAAAGTCCCAATTGACTTAACTAGTCAATTTTTATGAACTAAACCAGTACAACCCATCTTACTATGGAGGTACTGGAAAGCGTTAATAGTTTTTCCCTTATGTTAATTTTCGAGAGGGTACCGTACAGTCTCTCTCTCGAATGTTTCTGGCTGGTGGCAATGGTTACTACCGTAAATATTCGACCGCGAATATTTCCCTATGGGATTTTCCCATTGTTCGAGGCTACCACATTTACTGACAGCTTCTAACATACCACCTGTGTATTTTAATATTAACTTTACTCCAGTAGGTTTTATTTGCCAGAACTTTAATATAACTTCTTTGTCGTGTATTTCTCTACAATCCTAACCCCGGTCGGGGATCCTTTGTTCGTCCGTTTGGCGAGCTTCTGCCCAGAAGCCCTCCTTCCGGCGCCACTGAGTCTGGGATGGGTCCATTGTGTGGGAGGGGGAGTAGGACTCCTGGACAGGGTTGCCTCAGCAACCCATGTCGCACTCTACCCTGATAGGCTGGAGGGTGTCCCGCCAAGATGACCACTCCACTGTATGAGTGACAGCTACACTGTATGAATGGGGCTCTTTTTGCATAAAAGCAGGGTCCTGAGGACTGGAAGAGCAAGACGTCGCCACTGGAACTAAGGAGCCAAAGAGGAGAGAAGCCAAAGACCCCTGCAACGACTGAACCACCGGTGAAGCCCTGCTGCAGCGTCTCACCACTTTTCTCTACACAACGAGAGAAGATCTTCATCTGCAAGAGCCTTCTTCCCTTGAGCTGGTGGGACCAAGCAGTTTGCCAATCGCCTTCCAGGACCTGCCTTGGTCGAATCACCAGTACCCTGCACTCGGAGGCCGGATAGCCATGCACCAGTCTACACGGACCGCGATTTAAAGGAGCGTACCTTTTATTCGTCGGGCAGCACCGCGGCTGGTTTCATCCCTGGGTAGTGCAGTCCCTCGAACCTTCCTCCACGACGAGAGCCTCTCTTCCTCTGCTCGATCAACCGAACTGCAGGAACAACCGCCACCGCAGGAGGCACTTCTTCATTTAAAGGTACATTGTTCCGCCAGGCCGCCCTTTGTTCGCGGTAGCACTAAAGGTGTTTTAAATCCTTTACCTACCAGTTGGGTTGGCCGCCCCTCTCCCTTAACATTGTCTTTTCTACTTCTGCATCCACCTTTTCAAATTCGTTAACCAAAGACTTGACTGCAGCTACAAGAACAATTTGCTCCTGGGCCCTTGCCCTGTACCACTGACTCTGGCACAGGCCTACTGACTATGGCTACAATTGTTAGATCTGCCTTCTTTAGATTGATTCTCACTGAGAACTGTGTTGGTGCAACTGCCTTGCTTAAACTGGTTCACAAACTGATGGGAAGTGTTGCTAGGGTGTGTAAGATACTATTGCTAGATAACTTGTGCTTTCCCTCCCTTGTGAGGAATTGTTAGAGGATCCCTTGTGTGTAGTTGTCACTGTGCATTTTGCTCAGTTTTCACTCTGGTTCACTTGGTCTACAATTTAACTTGGCAATGTGTATATTTTTCCTTTGACTTAATTTAACTTGCTCGATGACTGTGATAAATGTGTTTTACTAGATGAGTATAAAATAAATATATAACAACTTTTTAATACAAAGCTTTGGTCAGTGTTTTCTTGTGCCATAGTACTGTAGGCCTAATGTGTAAACCCTGAATACTACTCATCTCCCTCTTGAGATAAGTCTGACTGCTCAGCCACAGCTACCAACTAAATCTTTGTGGTACAGACTGATACCAAAGGGGATTTATTGCACTCACCTGTAGTCTTAATCTTCTGTAGTGCTCCCTAAGGGAACTGCACAGGATTCTGCCTATCAACTTCTACATATGTTTCGGTCATCAAACAATGTCACAGCATTGATAATGTGAGCTCCATATCAGCCATGTGTTAAGTATGCAACTAATGTTGTGATATATGTTGCAATAAATTCATTTTTGTATCAAAATAATTTATTTGCATCAGTCCAGCTTCATCACCGTGGTCCAGTTTTTGTTTAGCCGTAGAAAAGAAACGACAAACAGCTGATCCCAAGAATAAAGGTGCGCGCTGAGAGCACGAGGGAAGCAATGTGCAGGCAAAGAGGTCTTAGCCCTGAAATTTACGGGCCTGTATAACAGCTTCAAAGCACAAGGAAAAATCACAAGCTCCATGAACAAAGTGACACTGATAATTTTTCCCAAACCAGGAAAGGACCCAACGCTACCAGGTTCATACCGCCCAATAGCCCTGATCAACCTAGACGCTAAACTCTATACAAAAAGTCTGGCGGAAAGACTCACTCGACTTCTCTCCAAACTCTGATTGGCCTGGATCAATCAGGATTTGTTCCCACGAGACAAATGGCAGACAACACGCGTAGAGTGAGCCATTTAATAGAAAAAGTAGAACGCACCAACACCCCAGCCATCCTTATGTCTTTGGATGCGGAGAAAGCGTTTGAGTCGAATGTACTCAACTGTTTCAGACGAAGGAGAGTATGGGTTCGGGCAGAACTTTATGCATATGATTAAAGCGAACTACAAAACTCCCTCCCTACGAATTTCATTAAATGGCACCCTGTCGGAACGGGTACCCCTGACCAGAGGCACTAAGCAGGGATGCCCCCTTTCACCTGTGCTGTATGCAATATTTTTAGAGCCACTCATGACCAAGATACGAAAGACACCACAGGTGGAAGGCATAATGATGGGAGGAGTAGAACACAAAACTATGGCCTTCGCCAACAACATGCTGATTGCTCTGTCGACCCCAGAGCAGTCCATCCCGGCACTACTGGAAGTATCAGACCGATTTGGATCCATTTCCAGCCTAAAAATTAACAAAAAATAAATCGGAAATCCTAAATCTGACTGAGGACCCAGCAAAGGTAAACAGACTGGCCCGAACCACCCAAATGAACAAAGCTACGGAAAGCATCCTATACCTGGGGATAAAATTAACATCGTCAATAGGGCAGATCTATAAGGCCAACTATCCAAATTTTCTGGTGAGACTAAAAACAGACAGAGATGGAATCCTCTAAACATTTCTTGGTGGGGAAGGATAACGGTAATAAAAACATTGGTCCTGCCAAAGCTACTCTACCACTTCCAAGCTCTCCCAATAAAAAACTCCTGAAAACCTTTTTTAGGGCATTGACTAAAATGGTGACAGCCTTCATTTAGCACCGTAAGACTCAGAGAATATCAATGACCACCCTAACAGTGCAGAAAGGGGGAATGACGCTCCCACATTTTCGCAGATACTACGAAGCAGCGCAACTGAGAATCATAAAAGAATGGGTTGTCCAATCTCTCCAATGCATCTGGGCAAAACAAGATGGGGATGTGGCGGGCCTCCCCTTTCCACTCTCCTATGGCTACATAAATGCCACAGGCACCCAAACACCAAAATAAGTGAAGTAGTAGGAGCAGGACTGGAAGCATGAGTCGCTGCAGTCAAAAGAGGGTCCCCAACGACCATCCCGCCCCCCCCTTCAACCAGATGTTCGGCAACCCAGATTTCCAACCAGGGCTGGACCAGAAATCGTATAGCAGCTGGACACAGGCAGGCTGCAAAAAATAAGCGATACGTACAAGGGCCAATCCATCATGACATACCAGGTATGCAAACATATAGTGGGGATCAAGTCCACGGAGGAATTTAAATACACACAGCTAGCACATTGGATCACCCACGCCACCTATCAAAGAAGCCGCATCCAGACCACTGACACCATTTGAGATATAAATGACTACAGACACCGGCACCAGAAGGATAGTCTCCAATTTATACAAGTTCCTAAATGATCAGGGCGAGGAAGTTCAATGGGGATATATGAAGAGATGGTAAAAGATGCTGGGAGAGACCATAAAAAGAAACCAATGGGTAAATGTCTGGACCAACATTTCGACGCTGACACGCGCTATACAGATGCAAGAGATGTGTCAGAAAATCATGATACAATGGCATTACACCCCAGAAAGACTTCACATGATGTACCCAAAAGCTAGTGACAAATGTTGAAGGGGATGCCCTACAAAGTGTGCCTGGAAGCGTATCTGGTGGAGCAGCCCCAAGATTCAACAATTTTGGGGGTTGTGAAAACCCAGACAGGAAAAATTATATCAAGGGCAGAAGACTTGCAAGATGGATGGCGGGCATGTGGGACCCAAGCCAAAGAATCTACAAAAAAGTACAACAGAAGGGAGTAATGACACTGATTATAGCAGCTTGGCTGACGATCGGTCAGCAATGGAAACAAAAAGATCTGCCAACAATTGTCGACTGACTCTTAAAAAGTAAGGAGATTCGTCACCCTGCAATGGATGACCTACAAACTGCAGGGAACAACAGAATCCTTTCTGACAGACTGGGGCAACATCCTATCCTACCTACAGAGTGACTATATGCTCCAATGGTGCCCGCATAACATCAGAATCATGGATATACTTTGAACTTCAGATCAACTGAGCACGAAGAACCAGACCCACCACCCCGGGGAGGGACGAGGGAGTTGGGGGGTGAGCTTATAGTGTTAATGTTGACTTGTACTTTTTTTTTGTAAAAAAAAATAAAAATGATACAACAAAAACATGGCATATCTGGGATCTCCACCGCATATCCTGTGCAAACCCCAAGGGTCCTCATCCAGGAGTGCCTCCTCGCCACTGTACCCTAGCTATTTCACGCTTCATAGTCAGTTGTGTTCAGCCCTCGCTACAAAACCCGGCGAGACACCTACCTACTATCTTGAACCAGGGCCTCAAAGCTCTCTCTCGCCTATCCATCAGGGAAGTATTCAAGTCCAAAAGAAAAAAATAGCCAGGTCATAAGAGGCATTTATCAATTTAAGGGCAAGAAAGTAAGAGGCAAAAACATTCTTTCCCCATGCATTCAACCTCTGGCCATCTTGGTCTGGAGGCAGCGAAGAAAATGTTTAAGTTTTCAGGTTGCAGTTGTAGCCTGAACAAACAAGCTCTCGTCAGGGGAGGTGTGGCTAGAAAGAAAGGCATAGTCGGAAGGGCCAGGCAGCGTTTATTTTCCATGTCCAAGTCAACTGCGGAGATGGAGGCAGGGCTTGCCCAGGGCAAAGGGCAGTAATGTCTCCTTTCGAGGTTCTTTCGTGCAGGATGTCTAAGTCCATATTGATATTTCGGGCCTGGAAAGGGCTGACAATCCCAGGGTCCCCACCACTTTGGGTATCAGCCGTTGGAACGATACCCGAGGGTTCCCCGGAGTAAACTCTGGTAGAATGTCTAACTCAGTGGATGTATAGAGACCACTAGCCTTCTGCACGTCAGGGGCCAGTTCCAACAGTCCCTCACCATCACCAGAACACTTTGCTGGGGAGCTTTGCACCTCTTCAAGGGGGCCAGGGGCGGAGGGGAGGCTT
The DNA here is from genome assembly GCF_040938575.1 of Ambystoma mexicanum. Classification (NCBI taxonomy): domain Eukaryota; kingdom Metazoa; phylum Chordata; class Amphibia; order Caudata; family Ambystomatidae; genus Ambystoma; species Ambystoma mexicanum. The sequence goes on from NC_090939.1 coordinate 893,547,609, forward strand.
TATAGGGGTTACATCCCAAAAATAAATAAGGTCACCATCTTCATTGAAGATTTCCCCCATCTTCGACATGAATGTCCTCGATTGGTAGTGGGGCATACTCCACAGCAGTTTTGGCACAGATAATGGAGAGGTAAAGGATGTCTGTGCAGATCGCTCCAGAGGATGAAGCATGTCAGACAGCTCCCCGTCCATTGTAGCCAGGGCCAAGCCTTTAAGCTTGCAATCACGGTCCTTTGCAGGGTTCCTCTGCTTGTCCAAGCACAGTGGGCCCAGATGGTTCCGCCGGCGGCAGGGCCTTGGTGAAGATGACAAGCATAGTCGGCGTGAAAACCCCCCATTCATCTGGAGTGGAGGATTGGGTGTGAAATGGTACCTGCAGAGCCACTACCTGCAAATACCTGGAGTGGCGACTCCTCTTCCAAGAGGAGAAAGAGTGGTGTTAAGTGGAACTTGACTGCAAGACTTGTCCTTGGCCCCAAGCCCAGGGATTGTATCTCTCCAGGACTGAAATCTCTGCACTGGCTCCGGATGACTGCGGGGATTAAGTTCAAAACCCTCTGCATTGTCCACACAGCCTTCTGCTGCCTGGTGCCTCAATACCTTCAACTCTCTCTTCCTAAATATTTTCCTTCTCAAGCTCGTCACTCATCCGCCTCCAACTCCCTCAGGCTCAGTCGCTTCTCCAAGCAACGAGTTGGTGGTACATCTCTTTCTTCTGCTGTGTCCTCCCTCTGAAACAGCCTCCCTTACCCTCTGAAAATTGAGGAGAACCATCTCCGGTTCCGGAAGCACCTCAAGACCTACCTCTTTGCCTCTGCTTTCTCTCCTCCCCTCCCCTGCTGAACTCCTGGCTGAAACTGAAGCTGCACTGGTCACCCGGCTACCCTCTGTTCTCGGGTCCAGGTCCCTCCCCGCCAGTTGCACACCTGCACTGCCCCACTGGCAACCCTTGCACTCTGGGGATAGTTCTGTATCCCTACAATCCCATACCAGCACTCGATATCTGATGCCTGCACTTACCCTTGCACCTGCCACCAGTGGGCCGCACTTCTTATTTATTAATCCTATTTATTGTTTCTATTCATTTACTGTTTATCCTATGTATTGCACTTCCCCTCCCCCTCACACTTTTCACCTTCCCCACCTCTCAAATGTCACCTGGCCTAGTAAGATCATTGTCTCCGTCTTCCCACTGTTCACCTCCCTTGCCTCGTCGCGCCTTGAAACACTTGCGTATAGGCACGTTATAAATGCTGTATCCTATAACTGCTCGGAGAACGCGACCTCTTGCAGTGCTTCTCCTTTCTGGCCAGGGGACTGGAGCTCCGACCTACGCTTCATGCCCTGTGACTTAGAACAAGATCTCTCGTCTTTTTCCTTGTGGAAAAAGGTGAAGAGCTTCGCCAAACATTTCCAGAGTGCCATTGGATGCATTGACCTACAGTCCTGGGGGTTGTTTCTCTCCCCAAACAGTAAAGACAGATCCTGTGGGGGCAGATAGACATTTGTCGACCAAAGTCCGCACAGGGCTTGAAACCCAGAGTCCTTCCCAAGAGTAGGCATTTTAAGCAAAACTCAGTGTAGCAGTGTTCCTGAAGCCAACAGTGTGTACAGAAAAAAAGTTAGTGAAGTCATGGGGTGCAGCACATCAATATATACTGGCCTGACATCCTATTCGGTGCTGGGCATGTAGTGGCATCGGGCAGAGCAGACACAGAGCCATGCTCTGCCCCCTGGTAACGGAAACATTTCCAATGATCAACTGCGATGGAAATGGATTATCACAGATGAGGAATCAGTTAGAGGAAAGAAACCATTATAAATGCTGGTTACCCCAGTCTTTATCTAAAGTCCTGTACTGTCGGCTCATGAATGAGCATACCTTTAGGCCTGAAGCAGTCAGAAAATACAAGGGTGCGTTAGCACCCTTCTCCTTTAATCGGTTACAAAACTGGAGGCTTTATCCTCCCGAGTTTAGAATAGCTCTACTAAACAGAGGGTTTACCTATAATAAGGTTGTAGGACCATCTGAGGTAATGTTGGGCACATCACCAGTGTCTACAGTATAAAAATCGCATGCAGACCCATCTTTGGTTTTTGTACTCGTTTGGTTGCAAACCGATCATGCATTACTGATACGAGCATAACTGGCTGTGCTGAATCTACATAAGATGGAAGTAATGGCTGAGTGATCGTAAAGCCAGGAGCCATAAAAATAGGTTGCAGTCAAACTTCCAATGATCTGTAAAAACCTGCTCACTATGGTTACAGTTTATTTATTGTGCATGTGTAAGGCGCTTATACATCAAGAAATTGTGTTTCAGAGCGCCCACAGGGCAAAGTGGAGGGAACAAGGGAACAAAACATTCAATGGAGTAAAGTAATGATGAGCAAAAGGCAAAGGCCGTCCTACTACTCCTTGTGAATATTCAGAACGTGCAAGTGCAGAGAATGAAGGGACAGGGGGAAGGGGTAAGTGCTAGAGGTTCCTCAGAGGGGGAAGTGCCAGAGAACCAGCTGCAGGGCAACTGGTAAGTGCCAGGCAGTGACCACTTGGTAAGAGAGTGGTTTGATAAACCTGAAGAGGTCTCACCCGCTAGTCCCCGGGGATCTGTCATCCAGCTGGCCAGGACACAGCCATCACTTTTGGATCCAGTCCCTGGGGGTGAACCAGTGCGGGAGGATCACCTGGATGAGGGGTCTTCGGGCAGTGGGACACCGGATGGTGAGACGCGGTGTACCCTTCCCTACAACACCTTTTCCCTATCCTACCAGGTAGGATACTTAGGAACTCCACCCCCCCGCCACACCCTCTTTCCCGGCACAAACAATTTCTCAAGGATAGCTCACTGTGAGAGATGACGGACTAACAGCCGAGCCATATACCCAACATGTCCCAACACAATGGCCAGGGAGAGTCAGGCAATTACTGATCATTACACACACCTGACCACCATCACCCTTCCCCAAACAGATAAAAGGCGGAGCACAAAAGCAAACTCTGAGCAAGGCAAAGCACGCAAGCAAGCGGGCAGTTCCAATATGGCAGTTTAATACAAGGAGAAAGACGTCAATATCAGAGAGGGGTGCAAGGACAGAAGTGCCCTTGACCTTTTCAGAGGAAACTGTCACTTCACAAGCCTTTGAGAATAAGAAACATAAGACCTGGAAATTAAAACTGAATAAACCTGCATTGATAGTCAAGGCAGAGAGGAGCGTTTGCTGCTGTGGTACTGTCCTTGGCTCCTAACCAACAAAACAGTACCAGTATCGTCTGCACAGCCAGTGAGTCGGGGAGACTGATAACAGACCGGTCTGTGTTAGAACCAAGGTTGCAAGCGGCAACATTGTATGGAGAAATCTGAGAAGTGTGTGTGTGAAGGGTTTGTGACTAGCAACACAAATATAATTGAACAGCAAAGGAGTATCTGAACCTTTGAAACTAAGATACCGTATACAGAGTGGTCTGGCGCAACATTGGTGCTCATTTGAAGGTCCATGTTAGGTAGCTGAGGGAGACTAATTGTGTAAGAGAAAGGATCTGAGCCTGGCTGAGGGTGATCCGGGGTGAACCATGAGTCACCCAAGAAGAACAACATACTTACCCCTGGTAACGCTCTTTTGAGTGGATGTTTCTCCCATGCATTCCTTACCTTATGATATTTATCTCCAGCTTCAGCTGCTGCAGAAATGTTTTTTGACAGGGGGCGCTGTGTGTCATCGCCAAGTTGATGTCCCTTGCGGGCCTCTGTTCGACGTCATCATCAGTATAAGTAGCGTACGCAGCGCCTGTTGGCTTCAGTTCTTTTTTCACAGCTCGTGAAGAGGAATTACTAGGTGTACCATAGACTCACAGAAAGTGCGAAGGTGTAATAACACGTAAATTGTACGGTGGGGTAGGCTGGGAGGGGTGATGAGGAATACGTAAGAACAACATCCAATCGAAATAATGTTACCAGCGGTTACTTGCTCTTCGAATGGATTGTGCCCCCCACATATTCCTCATCTTATGATAGACCCCTCCCCCACACCCTGAAAACATTACTTAAAATTTGATCTAATCATGGACTGAATGAAGGACCGCTTTTGCAAATGGTATTCCCTGACTGGAAGATGAATCCAGGCAGTGAATTCTCACAAAGGTATGAATAGACAACCAAGTGGCCGCTGAACAAATATCATTGATTAGGACACTTCTTTCAAGAGCAGTAGAGGTTGCCATGCCCCTTGTGGGTTGTACCCTTAGGCCTTCCGGCGGGTCCTTGCCCTCTAATCTGTAGCATTCGCCAATAGCCAGGATGATCGATCTGGATATGGTTTGTTTAGCAACAGCTAGACCCAAATTTGGGCCAGAATAGCCAATAAATAATTGGTCATTTTGGTGAAATTTTGCCATTCTAGATATGTAAAAAGAGAGAGCCCTTTTTGAGTCGAGTCTATGCAATCTCTCCTCCTCCTTGCCTGGATGTGGGGGTGGATAGACAGTTGGAAAGGTAATTTTTTGCGACAAATGTAAGTCAGACTACCTTCGGTAAGAAAGAAGGTTTCACCTTAAGAATAACCTTGTTTTATGGAAAACTGTATGTGGAGGCTTCCAGGAGAGGGCCTGCAACTTGCTTACCCTGCGGGCGGATGTTATTGCAATAAGCAAAACAGTTAACGTCAACAGTCTTATTGGCCATGAATGTAAAGGCTCAAAAGGAATGCATGTTAAAAATCTTATTAGATTGAGATCCCATACAGAGACAATTAATGGAACTAGAGAAAATCTTCCTTTTAGGAAACGAATAATCGGAGGGATCTTAAAATATGAATCCTCCTCTGAAGAGCGCTTGGAAATAAAAAGCGCCACTAAGTAACCCTTAATTGTCCCAATCTGGATCCCCAGATTTGCCAAATGTAACAAAAAGGAAAGCACAATTGGATTGCCACCTAGAAAGGGATCCACATTCTTATCCCTGCACCAGCTGCTGAACATTTTCCAACGGAAACAGTACAAAGCAGTTGTTGCCGGCCGTCTGGCCCAAAGCGCAATCTCCATTACATCATCCGGGAGGTCCCAATCCTTGTATCTCAGACTTTCAGAAACCATGCGTGAAGGCTGAGTGTCTTGACCTCTGGATGGAGAGCTCGACCTTCTTGTTGCGAGAGAAGATCCTCTCTTTGTGGAAGACATATTGGAGGGCAGAGGGACATGTCCAGAAGGTTAAGGTACCACGTCCTCTGGCCCAATCCGGGGCAATTACAATCATGCTTTTCCCCAACTTTCTCAACCTCCTGATCACATGAGGGATTACGAGGATTTGAGGAAACTGGCACAGGAGTGGAAACTCCCAGTCCACCACGAACACGTCCCCTAGAGCAGCTCTTGGAGGAAATTCCCTTGAGCAAAATAGTTTGCACTTCCGGTTGACACTGGTCGTGAACAGATCCACCTGAGGGGTTCCCTAAAGGGTGAAGATCTCTTGAAGGACTTCCTGAGCTAGTAGTTCCCACTCATGGAAAACTATGCTCTGCCTGCTCAGAGCGTCCGCCGCCGTGTTCTCCTCCTCGGCTATGTGAACTGCTGACAGAGATTCCTTCTTGAATTGCTCAGAACCAGAGCTGCATTGCTTCTATGCACAGTGGTAGTGACCCTGCACCATCTCTCTTGTTGATGTAGTACATGGCCATTGTGTTGTCCAACATTATCAGGACATTCTTCCCCCATACAGAGGACAGAAAAGCCTTCAGCTCCAAAAGGTTGATGTGTAGATTGGACTCCGATGGAGACCAACGACCGCTGATTGTCAGATCGTTGAGAGGCGTCCGTTACTACTGTTATCTCCGGCCATGGCTGCCAAAAAGATTCTCCCTTAAGAATGGTGTCTGAAATCCTGCCTGAGAATTGGGACCACTGAGATCCGAGAGCCCGTTGAAGGGATCTCATTCTCAGGCGAGCCTCTGGCACCAGGAACATTTTGAAAGAGTTGTTCCCCGGTGGATGACCCTGAGGCCTTTTTTTTAAAAAAAGGACGGCATCAACCTTGGGCTCCAGTTTCTAGTGCCCAAACATCTGAAGTAATGCCCCACCATTTGTTCAGATGCTAACTCTGCCTCTCACCGGGGTCTTGTGAGTCAAGGCCTCAGAGTGGTTTTGAGGTGGCTGAAGCAGCAGCTGAAGGTGAAGTTGCTGCTGCTTGAGCTGGCTTAGCACCTCTCCATCATCCACCACAAGGGAATCTTTTCTGACCTCTTTGACCAGCTTTTCCTCTTCCACTTCCAAATGAGGAGTCGAATCAAAAGGACTTACTCCTTCAGGAAGATGAGCCAGAGTAGGGGTGTGGAGGCTGTTTAGTGGCAGTGATCAGTGATTTAGCCGCTGCATTTGAGGTCTGCAGCTTTTCCAAACTCTCATCCGCCTTGCTGCCAAACAGCCCTGAGCTGTCAAAGGGCATGCCGAGTAGTCTAGCTTGCACATCTGGCGCAAACCCGGACTTCCGCAACCACGTAAAATCTGCGTAACACTGTGCTAACGGCCATGGATCTGCTGATGCCGTCTGTAGTATCCAAACCTGACTGGAGACATTCACCTATTGCCTCCTTATCATCCTTGATGATTGCCAGGAAGCCGCCTCTTTCTCTCCTTCCGGGATGTGGTCAGCTGCCATAGCAACACAGTCCCACAGGGTAAACATAAACATTGATAGGGTGCAGGTCACATTTGTTTATTTGAATGCCATACTGCCAGCAGCAAAAAGCTTTCTGGCCCAGGCATCCACTCTCTTATCATCCCTATCAGTAGGGATGGATGGGTATACTGACTGCTTGGTGGATGTAGCAGCCTGAACCACCAAATTTTCTGGTGTTGGATGCTTAGTCAAATACTCTGCGGCGCTGCTGGATATCTGTACTTTTTTGCAACGTTTATATTGACTGCAGCTGCAGTTTCTGGAGTCTACCTATTTGCGGGACCCTTTTTTGTAATGCCGTGTGAAAGGGCAAAATTGTGTCTTTCTGGGGACCCTGGTCCAAGATGTCCGTCATGTCATCTTATTCAAAAGAAGGATTAGGTTTGTTCCATCCCAAAAACTCAATAACCTTACCCATGAGTTTTCTATATGAAGAGTCAGCATGTTCAGTTGGGTCTGGTTTGCGGAACTACAACTCCGGCAAGGTATCCAACCCACTGGCTGACTGAAGATTATCATATAAATCTCTTAACCTGGACTCATCAGATTAGCTCTTCGGGCACATCAGGGGTGCCGAATTGTATCCCAAAAGATGGTGTATTGTCATCAGAAGGTTCGTCTTCCTCAAAGATGACAGATAAATAATTAAAATAGTCTTTTTTTAGGCCAACTTTATCCCACTTACTAGCGATACCGGACCTATAGCTCTAAAGCGTATCCAACCCATATGCCTAGTACCTGTACCCTAGTCACTACTGTACTCTGCTTTGTTGCCTTATTACCTGTATCCTAGCTATAATTGCATCTAGCCTATTGTGCCTTATTACCTGAATCCAGCTACAATTGCATCTAGCCTATTGTGCTTTATTTCTTGTATCCTAGCTACAATCGCATCTAGCCTATTGAGCCCCATTACCTGCATCCTAGTTGCAACTGCATTTAGCCTATGTGCCCTACTACAGGTTCTAACTACAACTGCATCTAGCCTATGTGCCCTAGTACCTGCATCCTAGTTCCAACTGCATTTAGCCTATGCAACCTATTACTTGCATCCTAGCCATAACTGTACTTTGTCTATGTGCCTTAATACCAAGCTCAACAATCAACAAGTAATGTCGTACGTGGGTTCTACATGATATGCTAAACCATGTATGCCCTCACCCTGACTATTGTAGGCCTCTTGATACTACTATCTAGTGGCAGCACACATGCCCAAGCCTTAGATATCACGTACCTGAAGACGGAACTTTACACCTGCATGACTTGGGGCTTAACTATGACCTCCTTCACTCCTACCACAAGCTCGCAAATTCCTCAACCAATAGGAATCAAACCAAGTAACTTCTTACCACCTCTAAAGCCAAATACTGACAACTTCATGTGTCTGTCGCATACAAAAATTATCAGACCTAATAAATTCCTACCAACACTAATTTGGAAGCTAACACACTGAACACTATTGACATCCCTGCTACTGGGACTATCTGTACTCCAACTCCCCACCAATGGATTCTACGATTTGCACGCCCAACCTACCCTGCCCTACCATCATGAGAAATAAAAGGCTGGGTTTGAGAATGAACGCTAAGTACTCACATTCTTGCAACCCCAGTGACACACCTAATCAAAATATTCCAGCCAAAATACATTGTAAATCTAAGACTTTCCCGATAATCAATAATCCATTAGTTCAGAATAACTTAACTCATGACTTGGACTACTTAAACAACAAATCAATACATATCAAAGGTGCTCTTATCATATCAAGATCTATGGTAGCCCATGCATTAGACATAGCAGACCCGATTAACACTTAACAATTGGACTTTTTAGCAATAACAGACGTGGCTCCATGCACCTGCAGGACCTTCCCTGCTACTTGCTACCCCAGATAGCTATACTATCCTGAGGTCCGACAGAGAAAGTTCTAGAGGCGGAGGCATTGCATTCATCACCAAGTCCAATTTGGTTCTAAGAGTATCCACTTAGTCCCACTTAAACTACCCACTCACCAATTCGCACACCATTACGATGCATTTGTTATACAGACTACCTGGCCCTATTGGCACCTTTGAAGAAGAGATTATCACATTACTTTCAACAGACACCAAACCCACCTCTCAGATCATAGTCCTCAGAGATTTTAATCTAGGTCTTACTGACCCTAATGACCAGCATGCCTTGGCACTCTATATCTGAATTAGTCTTCACTCAAAGGGTCAATATGCTGACACATTCTAAAGGCAGAACCTTGGATTGGGCGGCAGACCTCAACTGTGTGACTGAGATTACTTCCATTGAACCTTACGCTTGGACAGACCATCACTTACTAGCCTTTACTATCCTAGACTGCCCTGCTCTTGTCAAAACTAACCTTTTGGCACCTCCACTTCTACCCATAAATAAACGAAATATAACTGGATAATCTACGGCCTCTCCTTCTATCGATCACAAACACTCTGCCAACCAATTCAGACCCAGCAGCGCTTGTAGACTTTTATAACTCTACTATTACCCAAGCTACAGAAAGCATTGCTCCACTTAAACTGAGTAAAGGCAAACCGAAAGCTCAACTCATGATTTACTCCTCATCTCAAAACCTTACAGGCGGAAAAAAGCAATGCTGAATCCCTCTGCAGAAATCACTCAGCAGTCTCCAACAAAGACAATCTCTTGAAACCTACAGCTAAATATAAATCAGAAATCTTACAAACAGAACAGGACACATATAATGACAGGATAAATAAAGCTAGCTCTAGCACAAGTGAATTTTTTGTCATCCTAAGAGAGTTGGAATCACCTATTCCTCCTATTGACGTGTGCATCAAGGATAAAACTTAGCGCACCAATATACAAAATGCACTATCCAGCAAAATCTCTCTCCTACAAAAAGAAATAGAAGCAAAAAATAATAATTTACCTTATCCGTACACACAACAGTCTCGACAAATAGACCCTACTAATCCCCTGCCACGCTTTACATTTGCTGAAGTCTCCACCCAGAAAGTGAAAACTATCACAGCCTCGCTGAAACCTTCCAGATGCCAGGGTGAGATTTGCCCGGCATCAAAAGTAAAAGAAGCAGCCAGAGATTTAGCACCATTTACCACCAAGTTAATTAACTCCTCATTCAAAACTTGCACCGTCCCGACTAACCTTAAGCATGCCTGGGTCCTCCCGCTTCTAAAAAAAAACCTTCACTTGACCCCAATACCCCGACTAATTACAGACCTATTACAACAGTCCCTTCCTGTTAAAATCATCGACAAGGCAGCCTACCTCTAGATACAGACCTACCTAGAGACTTATCTTCTGGGGCTTCAACAGTCTGACATCAGACCTAAGCATGGTATTGAAACGGCCTTTATTGACCTGAAAAACCAAATAGTTTAACTCGAGGACAAAGGGAAACTGGCCCAACTACTGCTATTAGACCTCTCGGCTGATTTCGACTTGTTGGATCACAAAGTGCTTTGTAATCATTTGTCCACAGCTGTCCACTTCTCACAGGAAGCCATAGCTTGGATTCAATCCTATCTAGATAATCGGTCGATGAGTCTTCTCGCAAGTTGCAGCAGCAGACCCTGCCCCTATAACCTGTGGAGTGCTACAAGGCTCTTTTAGGTCACCCACCATGTACAATATCTTCACAAAGCCATTGTTCGACAAAACAAAGGGGGGGTCTGGGAATCTCTCTACCAGCACAAACACAGCCCAATGACCTGTTCTTTGGTGAATAACCCCTGGGAGAGACTCTACACTAACATTCATACATATACTTTGTAACCACAATAATTAGATCACAATTCAATATTTTGTTTAATGTTAATTCCTATCCATACAATGTTCACATATAGGTAACTGCCCTTCTGTAATTAGGCAGTAAGTCTTACTGCCTTACTGCCTAATTACAGAAGGCCAGTTACCTATATGTGAAAAATGTATGGATAGGAATTAACATTGAACAAAATATTGAATTGTGATCTAATTATTATATATGTATGAATGTTAGTGTGAGAAAGTGAAATTAATTGTTTGTAGGCTTAAATGATTGTGTGGATCTAACTAAGTAATTTATGGATTTTATTTTAAATATGCTGCACACCTTTGGGTGCTTTTTAGATATGAAATATTATTAAAACTTTTTTGTATTGAAGTAGAAAGATTGAATCATTTGTGATTATTTATAAAAAAACAAATGTATGTTCTGTCATCCTCTATCTAAGGGTTCATTTGTTTGAGTATACTGCCCAGGGGCAATCCAGCACCGAAATGCTAGGCAATTCTCCTCTGAACAAGAGTACCAACAGCAACCCCATACACGTGTTTCAGCCTTGTTGGGCATCATCAGTGAGGTGAAGCTGTGCTTCTCTAAGAACAGTGAGCAAGAGGTCCACGAGTCCAGGAGACTCCCAGAACCCCCTTTGTTTTGCATTGTTCGATAACCTGGACAATCTGGGTGTCACCTATGCTAAATACCCAGAAGTCTCACTCTCCTGAGGTGCAGAGGGCAGGAGCTCTCCTCCCCCTGCAGCAGCAGTCCCCATTACATGCGGCCCGCTGTTCGCTGTGCGACTGCAGCATTGAAATCATTGTGCTGTTGAACATCTCCCTGCCTGCAACGTTGATGTGCTGATGAGAGCATATCGCAGCACAATATTCCGTGGAAAGCCAGTGCCGCAGCAGACTCCACCAAACTCAACCGCAACATGTTTTTTATCCCGATCCAGCGCCCGATTATAAAATGGCTGGTGCAACGCAGCCCCACAGCAAGGCTGTTGATTCGCTGCCTGGCAACTAAGCCTCTACTTCATCCAATCAGGTCAGCTGGCAGGCGCAAGACGGCCCTCAGACAAAGGCTGAAGAAAAAGGCCCTGTCCAGCCTCAGTCATTAAGGAAGGCACCAAAGACTTGGCCCCATTCCTTGTGACTGTCATTAACTCCTCCTTCAATACAAGCTCTGTACCAAACAACCTCAAGGAGGCTTGGGTGATGCCCCTCATTAAAAAACCCATCCTGGACCCCAACATACCAACCAATTATAGGCCCATTACTACTGTCCCCTTCCTCCTAAAAATTCTGGACAGAGTGGCCTATATCCAAATTCAAAAACACTTGGAGGATAATGACCTACTTGGTCTCCGCCAATCTGGCTTCAGACCGAGACACGGTACAGAAACGGCCCTTCTGGACTTAAAAATCCAAATAATCGAAGCCAATGCTAAAGGCGGCCTGGCCATCCTCCTGCTATTAGACCTCTCTGCAGCGTTTGATCTTGTCGATCACCAGATCCTCACAGATCATCTGACTACAGCCGCTGCCTTCTCCACAAACGCCTCCAACTGGATCCAATCATTTCTCTCAAACCAAACAACCAGGGTCTTCACACCTTCAGCTTCAGAGGCCCCAGTACCCCTCAGGGCTTGTGTGTTTCTCCAACCCTCTATAACATCTTCACAAAGCTCCCCTTTGATCGTCTTGATAACATGGGTGTCACCTACACGAATTTTGCAGATGACACCCAAGTTCTCATTACGCTGACCGGTTGCTATGAAGATGACTCCAAACTGATGAATGAAATTTACCTCGAAATTCAGGCATGGATAGCTACCCACATCCTGTGTCTTAATGATAAGACAGAGTTGCTAATAATTGGATCACAAGCACATCTAAACAAACTTAACACTCAGTACATGTCCTTCAACATTGACGGGTACACCATCAAAGTTGCCAAGGAGGTTAGACATTAGGAGTCTATCTGGACTCTACTCTGTCATTGAATAAACAAGTGAGTGCCACTGGGTCAACAACAGCTTATACCAATAAACTGATTAACGCCTGCAAACCATACCTGTCCACCAATAGCTGCATTACACGAGCCAGAGCTCTATTCTTACCGAAGCTCGACTACTGTAATACTCTATTCTTAGGCTCCACTGAACATAAACTCAACCGACTACAGGTCCTGCAGAATAATGATCCGAGATCTGCGTTAAACATCCCCAGGTCTAACCACATCTCAACCATTAGGCGGGATGCCCACTGGCTCCCGGTGCGTGACAGAATCTCACTCCGTACCCTAGTCATAACCCACAAATGTCTGTCAAATTTAGCCCCCAAATACCTGGCAGACAAATTCTCTAGAAACCAACCAACTAGACCTACTAGATCATTCTATTCGACACTGCCTCAATATCCCGAGGTACAAACTAAAAACGGCAGGAGGATCCAGCTTCCCAGTGCTGGCCGTCAAATCTGGGAACTCACTCCCTCTGACTATCAGAGCTGATCCCTCTTTCTGGTCTTTCAGAGCCAAAGTAAAACACTGGCTCAGTGACGAGAAACATTAATGGCCCCCTGATAACTCCCTCTCCTCTGCTGCTGAAATCTAGACAACCCAACACTACTCACACTGTATTACTGTATTTCTTGCACTGAGAACCAGAATGAAACCGCCAGCAACAACGTTATGCTCTTATATTTATTTTTTATACAAGCCGACTACCCCGTAACCCACTAGCTCGGCTCTCCCATGTACTTTATATGTATACCCATGTAATTCTGTCTTGTGTTCTCCTGTAACTCTGTCACAAGTTCCAGTGCCCAGTTGCCCAAGGGTTAGGTGTGCTTTACAAATAAATACACTCAACTAAACTATGCAGATGACACCCAGATTCTCATACCCATATCTGGAGACTATGACATTGATTCCGCCGTGTTGAATAAAATCTATCCTATCATTCAGACGTGGATGGCTGCTCATTGCCTCTGTCTGAATGATGAGAAGACCAAACTCTTGCTTATGGGAGCACCGGCCAAACTTAGCAATCAGTTCCAGTCATTTAACATCGACGGCATTGATATTAAAGTGGCCAAGGAAGTAAAAACATTAGGTTTTTACCTGGACTCAGTCTTGAACCTTCATAGGCAAGTTAACGCCACAGCATAAGCAACAGCTTATACATGTGAGCTTATTCACGCCTGCAAGCCTTTCTTATCCACTCCCAGTTGCATTACACTAACGAGAGCGTCAATTCTCTCGGAACTGGACTATTGTAATGAACTTTACTTGAACTCAAATAAACAAAACACTAATAAACTGCAAATCTTACAGAATAACGCGCTAAGAACTGCCTTAAGTATCCCCAGATGACAACATATATCTGAGGCTAGACGCAACAGCAAATGGCTTTCCATCAAGGACAGGATACAATTCAAAGTAGCCTCCCTTATGCACAAATGTCTGAATAATGCAGCCCCTAAATACCTCATGGATCTTTTTTGAAAAAATATCTCAACACGCCCCTCAAGGACTGAACAGTCCTTTTGTCTAAATGTCCCCAGATACAAGCTTAAGAAAGCAGGTGGAAGCAGTTTTCCTGTTATGGCCGCTCAGCTAACTCTATGCCTACCATCTTAAGGACTGACCAGCCTTTTCCACAGCTTCAGAAAGAAATTAAAAAATTGGCTGATTGCTCAGGACGTATGACTGTCTCTATGCAATTGCCTCAACTTATTGTCCAAAACATCATGATCTGTGCATACCTTTGTAAACGGATCTACTGCGTTATAAATTACATTGTAAATTGATCTATATTCCCTCTGATGTATAATATTGTTAAAGTATAGGGGTAATTATTGCATTTTTGTATTGTCCACCTGTACTCCCCTTTACTTGTTGTGAAACTGTAACCTGTAAGTAACTTGCAATGCTCCCAGATACCTCCGGGTGTGGAGCGCTATACAAATAAAGAAAGGTTTGAAAACCTTTTCCCGTACCACTACTGGCTTCGACAATCGAAGCATTCGCAGACAATGGCTTCATCGGTGCCGTTTTAGTCGACGTCGACTTTGGTACCAGTGTAGACGGCTCAGATGCCAATAGGTGTTACAACATTGGTTATACTCAACCCCTTTCGTCCCCACTGGGCATTCTCCACCAATAACCACCCAACTTCCCTGAAGCCATGACCGCCCCCCCCCCATTATCTCCTATTGAATGCCCACAAGCCCCCTCACACGCATTAATGAACAAGCGAGATATTGCCATGCTCCACCCCTTTCACAGTCAGTCCACAGGACTGTGGAAACTTCCGCCCTCAGCCGGAGTCTACCATCGGCCTCCATCGACTGGTAGTGTCCTCATCACCAGGGTGGTCCATTGTGATGCCAAGGATCTTTCCTGCTTCCTCCAGAGTCGTGCATGGCTGTTTTCCTTCACAGGGAAACAAAAGCACAAATGGAAATGCCCACGTATCAATATACTTGCTCCAGTGTTGCTTGCCCGTGACCGGGCGGAATGCAAAACGCTGCTGATGGGGGAGTGTCGCAAGATCCTGGTAGAGCAAAAGCTTTTGATTGCCGTATGAGATCCCCCACTTTTTCATGGAAGTCCTGAGAATCTTTTCCTTGACTGTGTAGGAGCGAAATTTCATATTGACATCTCTTGGTAGGGCGTCAGGCCCCCTCCTCATCAGGCTCACCCTGTGCACACAGTCCAAAATAATGCCCTCAGAAGCAATTCCCGGAAAGGCCTCCATAAAGAACTGGGTTTACCCATCCCTGCAAGTCAGCCTTTTCTGCACCCTCGTCAAGGACCCTAATTCACAGTTTTTTTCTCCTGTGTATTTTCCAAATCCTCGATGGTAGTGACCAGTTCGTCCATGCCCTGCTACGCCTCTGCCAGCTCGCCCTGCAGATGTATCGAATCCTCTTGAAGGGACTGCACAGGACCATCAGTGTCACCCATCCTGCAGTTGATTTTCTCGAGATTGCTAGTTAGATCACCCAGGGTTTTCTTAATGTCCTCCGTCGCCCCCAGGATCTCTTGCTTGGCTGTGCCTGTGATCTCTTCCTTCACACTCCAGTAAGGCTTACTTGGTGAGGGGCTCCGTACCGGCAGGACATTGCCCCGATGTCTTCAATCCTGCAGAGGTATAAACCCTTCGTCTTCCTACCTTGTCTCTCACTGGTGACTAAATTCCATGGATGGGCCTGCCCTTAGTCTGTGCTTTACACAGGGACATTGAGGTCCTCGCCTGTTAAGCCAGACACGCCGGCCGCTGGGCTGAGGTCTTAAATCAATCCCTATCCAGGCAGACAGCTGGGCCTCACAGGATGTGAAGCTCGCCCGCCGATGTCTTAGTCCCGATAGTCATTCCACTCCTTTGCCTAGGCCCAGACGCTCTTGCAGTGCTATGACCGTCACACACACTGTGGTCCACCTGTATGGCACCAGCTCACTGCTCTCTGTGCCAGCTGTGCCTCACCTCCACAGCTCCAGTTACACTCCGTAACCAGGGGACCTCTCTGATTCTCACCTCGCCGGTGGTCCGTGTAGCTGTGGCTCTTTGTGGCAGGTGGCGCGACACCGCTGCTTCCCGCTGCCGGCAACCGCAAAGGTTGACCGGATCGGCTCCCACCGATCCTACTCTCCCGGGGTGACGTTGCCCACCAAGTCGCCACGGGTGCCCTCCCGCTCGGCCGCTCCAGTCAGCATGAGGGAGCTCTCGGCAGCGCTAGGGCGTCTCTTAGTTCCGGGACTGCTCTACCACGCAGGCACTGGCACACCCCCAAGACCTCTGGTTGCTTCAGGCTTGCCGGAACGGGTGTGGGGGAAGTCACAGCCAGAGGCACCAGAGAAATTTAGAGTGCGCCCATCTTGCCCAACTCCCCTGCTATAGGTTTGATTGCTTTCAATGCTAACTGAAAGAGGGTACTGGTATCTAGCCATATTGCTACGTGCATTCATTGACCAAAAGTCTATCTTCTTAGGGAGGCAGGATAAGAAATAAATTTGGCCCATGCATGCAAGTGAATTACATACACCGCACCAGTGGCCCGCAAGCTGGATAAGTGTAATGGTCTGTAAAAAGGATAGGCCTCTCATGGCAACATGCATGGCTTGGAAACAGGATGTTGCCTTGCGACAGACATGGGTTCAATACCCCAGTCACCCTGACTCAGCCCTTCCTCTGGAGGTAAATTGCAACAATATAAGGAGTATGAGTGGGTAATCAGTTGTCAGAGAACTTAGAAGCTGGAGGTATCCTGTGAAACGTTCTATATCACCCAAAAGCTTCTTTTTTAATTAGCACCAATTTACAAACTGCTAAAACTGAAGCAGGCGTATCCATCCCTAAATTCCACCTTGCATGCATTTGCAAAGGCATTACGATCTTCCAGGGTCAATTATGAATTACCATTACGTTACAGTGGCATTTCACTTAATGAGTATTTGGCACCTTGAGTTCTAAAGTAGAACCTTTGCTAACTGTGATGAATCCAATGTAGTCCTCCCGGATTCCCCAGCGGTGACCTCCTCCCATGGGGACAGGGGACAGCAGCTGCTACCTGATCCTGACCCTGGGGGCGGCTTAATGAGAGGATCACATGGGAGGAGACAACCACCAGGGCGATATCACGACTTAATTGGAAGAGACGCATCTCCACCTTTCCCACGATGAGGACCCTCTAATACCCAAGACCTTAATGGCATATTGTCAGCTGCTTGTTCCCCCTTGTAGAGGAAGAAAAGAAACCTCTTCATATGTTCTGGTCAAGCACCCACCTATGACCTAGACACACACAGCTCCAACACAACACCTTTTGCTTCAGAGGTACCTTTATGTAAAATCACTGGGAAGAACTATTTAAATGCCATGTGTCCAATATAACAAGCATGGGCTTTAACTCCCAGAATAACACAAGTACTCAGACAAGGAGGATGGAGGAGTCGGAACAGGGTAACAAGAGCTCGAAGCACAACATGCAGTCTAGTTTTTCCAAAACACCTGTGCATGGAAAATGTAAAGATGGCAACCGCACTACTGAGTGTGGCAGTGCAGGAGAAGACGCTGTATCCTACGGGGAGGCTCAGAAGCACAAGAATCACGTACCGGTGTGGCGGAGCAGAGAAGGCCACTGAGACAGACTGAGAAATGTTGTGCGAGAGACGAATGTGCTATGGAGACACTGGGAGCTGCGAGAGAGATCCCGGATGCTCGGCAGCTCGAAAAGGCATCGTTCTCCATTCCGGGACCTGAAGCGAAGAAGGCGTGTGACCGCAGAACTGCGAAGGAAGTCGGAAGGACGTATGCACAATGCAGTGTGGAGAGCAGGTGAAATCATTACACTGCAGAATTGCAGACCAGAGACGTTGGAGAGAACCGTTGAGTCTACCCAAAGCCAGTGGGGATGCGGAGCGTTCAGGCGACCGTGCCAATAACAGTTTGAATTTGATACCGTTGTTAAAACTACGAGAAGATTGTTTGAATACAGAAAAGGCAAGGAACAATCCCCAAATAGCTATGGATGTATGCAATGCAAGTGTAGGGCAAAGCTTGAACAAACCTTACAGCAAACATATATTACAAGAGCAGAGCAAAATATACAGTGTTGGTGATGCAGAACAACTCTTGAAAAGTCTGTGCAAGGAAAAGACACCAGGCAATTGAAATGTATGAGAAGTCCTGGCAAAGAAAAGACACCAGGCCATTGAAATGTATGAGAAGTCCTGGCAAAGAAAAGACACCAGGCCATTGAAATTTATGAGAAGTCCTGGAAAGAAAAAGACACCAGGCAGTTGCAACACATGAAAAGTCCTGGCAGGGAAGCATACCAGGCAAGTGAAAACCTCAAGTGGAGTCCTGGCAGGAGAGTACACCAGGCAGTTGGAATTGCATAAAGTGTCCTGGCAGGGGATTATACCAAGCAGTTTGCAAAGCTTCCAGAAATACTAATGAAAGACAGTGTTTTCTACAAAGGAGAAATTTGTGTTAAAGAAAGACTGTTACAGAACATGTTGCCTAACAGGAACCTTGTGAATCAACGAGCGACACAAAGGAGCTGTTAGTAAAAGACAATTTCCATCCTACTTAAGAATTCAGGGGAATGGGGGCCACTCTCCGGATCCAAGGGCTCCAATCTTGGAGAACATTTTTGTTGGAGTAATTCTTATTTTTAGTAATGAACACTTTTTTGCCAATATCCAGTTGAAGACATTTCCTTGCACATTTTATTGTACACTGAGGGTCAGGATTGGATGTTTTGGACAAAAGGACGGCTTTTCAGTTATTTACATCCTGATGCAGACAGATTCTTAGTTTTTGGTTTTAGGTAGGGAAGTTCCTCTTTAGAATAGGGTCAGAGAGGCATGTTCCCAACCCATTATTATTGAGTGAATGTCTTAAACAAAAAACATGACAACTTTGTGTCCAGCTTTCATTTCTGACCCCTCACATAACTTCCTCAGAGGGGAGTTCTAGGAATTCCTGCACTGATCTGTATTCAGGCAAGTGTCCATTTCTAATATTCTGCAAACATTGAAGTACTTGTGTAGCTAAATCTTCAGGCGGAATAGGCTCATACAAGTACATTTCAATGTTCTCTCTAGAATAGACCATCCTGTCTCAAATCAAAGTTACTTCTTACCTGGTAACGTTCCTTCGATGGGATGTTCCTCTGATGTATTCCTCATCTTGATAGATCATCTCCAGCTTGCTGGCCTCAGAAAAAAAATTTCAGTAGAGGGCGCTGCGCGTCGATTGTCCCTCGAGCCAATGTCCCTCGACAGCCTCCGTATCGGCGCCGACGTCATCATGCGTATAAATAGACTCGCACAGCGTCTGTTGCTCAGTTCCGTTTTGACGTTAACAGTTGTTTTACATAAATTGGTTATTGACCAAGAAGGAGCTTAAGCTGTAACCACAAGGGAAGTTTTACTGAGGGGATGGATCGGAGGGGCGATAAGGAATACGTCGGAGGAACATCCCATCGAAAGAACGTTACCAGGTAAGAAGTACCTTGTTCTTCGAAGGGATTGTGTCCTCCGACGTATTCCTCATCTTGATAGACTCCCATAGCAGTGGTGTGTAACTGGAGGTGGGAGTAAAATTGCCATGTTTCCCTTCAAGAATGAACAGAGTGCAACACAGCTTTTCCAAATCTAGTATCTTGGCTAGAGGAGGAATCCAGGTTGTAAAATCTTGTGAAGGTATGTGCAGACAACCATGTGGCAGCCGCACATATGTCTCGAATCGGTACCCCTCTTTGGAGGGCCGAAGAGGCTGCGATACCCCTGGTTGAATGAGCCCTAAGATTTTGAGGAGGCTCTTTCCCTGCCAGTTTGTAACATTCCAGAATGGCCAAAATAATCCATCTGGAAATGGTCTGTTTTGTTATCGGTAATCCCAATTTGTGCCTGCTTGCCTAATCCTAGCAAGTATGCTGATGTAAAAGCTCAAAGCCCGCCTTAGGTCCAGCCTATGTAGCCTTTCTTCCTCTTTCCCCGGATGGGAGGGGGATAAAATGAAGGTAAAGTAATCTTCTGAGTGATGTGGAATTCAGAAACCACCTTTGGGAGGAAATTAGGCTTCACTTGTAGGACAACTTTGTCTTTCTGAAAAATTGTATGAGGGGGTTTACAAGATAGAGCTGGTAATTCGCTCACCCTCCTAGCAGATGTCAATGCCACTAATAAGACAGTTGTAAGGGTGAGAAACCTTAGCGAACAAGAGTGGAGTGGTTCAAAAGGAGTACCCATCAGGAAATTTAAGACTAAATTTAAGTCCCATAAGGGAACTTGGAATGGTCTTGGAGGATAGACATTGGTTAATCCCTTCAGAAATTGTATTACTAAGGGTAACTTGAAATACGATGCAGTGCGCTTGAAGATCGATAGTGCTGCGAGATAGCCCTTAATAGTGCCAACCTGAAGGCCCGAATTTGCCAAATAGAGTAGAAAAGGTACCACATGAAAAGGGCTCGATATTCTTTTCTCTACACCAGCTGCAAAATGTGTTCCAACGGCAGCGGTATAAAGTCTTTGTTGCTGGCCTTCTTGCCGAAAGCAACACCTCCATGACGTCATCTGGGAGGTCCCAATCCTTGTATCTCAACCTTTCAGATACCAAGCGTGAAGGTTGAGGGTTCTGATGTCTGGATGGAGAACCTGACCTCCCTTCTGCGAGAGAAGATTCTCCTTGAGTGGAAGACGAATTGGAGGGCAGATGGACATGTCCAGAAGGTCCGGGTACCACGTTCTCCTGGCCCAGTCCGGGGCAATTAGGATCATGGCTTTCCGGAACCTTCTCAACCTCCTAATCATTTGAGGAATGACAGGGACTGGAGGAAACGCGTACAGCAGTGGAAACTCCCAGTCCACTACGAACACGTCCCATAGAGCTCCTATCGGGGGAAATTCCCTTGAACAAAACTGATCGCACATCCTGTTGATGCTGGTGGCGAACAGATCCACTTGAGGGGTTCCCCAAAGGGTGAAGATCTGTTGAAGGACTTCCTGAGCTAGTTCCCACTCGTGGGAGACTGTACTCTGCCTGCTCAGAGCATCCGCCGTCAAGTTTTTCTCTCCGGCTAAGTGACCTGCCGATAGAGAGATTCCTTCTTGGATTGCCCAAAACCAGAGCTGCATCGCCTCTCTGCACAGAGGCAGTGATCCTACGCCTCCTCTTTTGTTGAGGTAGTGCATGGCCACTGTGTTGTCAGTCATTATCAGGACATTTTTCCACTGTACAGATGGCAGAAAAGCCTTCAGTGCTAGTCTGATTGCTCTCAGCAATAACAGGTTGATATGTAGTCTGGACTCCGATGGAGACCAACGACTGCTGATGGTCAAGTCGTTGGCATGGGCTCCCCACCCCGTGAGTGAGGCATCTGTGACTACTGTTATCTCCGGCCATGGCTGCCAAAACAGTTCTCCTTTCAAGATGTTCTCCTGGCAGGCCCACCACTGAAGGTCTCGAGCCACCTTGTCCGGAACCTGAAGGAGATCTGTCATTCTCCCTGAGAATTGCGACCACTGAGTTCTTAGTGCGCACTGAAGAGATCTCATTCTCAGGCGAGCCTCTGGCACAAGGAAGATGCAGGATGCCATGAGGCCTAGCAACCTCAAAAAGTCAAAGGCTGGGAGACGTTGGGCATTTTGAAACTTGGTGACCATCTGCAGAGTATCTTGAGCCCTCACCTCTGGTGGCGAGGCTTTTCCCAGGGAAGTGTCCAGGACTGCTCCAATGAACTGGAGTCTCTGTGATGGTATCATCTGTGACTTCTTTAAATTGAGGGAGAAGCCCAGTTTGTGAAGGAAGTGGTGACGTAATCTAGCTGAATCTGAGCTTGTTCCGGAGATACAGCTCTGATCAGCCAATCGTCCAGGTAGGGGTAGACGTGAATCCCTTCCCTCCTTAGACTTGCAGCCACTACTGACATTAACTTGGTGAAGACCATCGGGGCGGAGGTCAGCCCAAATGGCAGAACTCGAAATTGATAATGAGAGCCGCCAATTGCGAACCTCAGGTATTTCCTGTGTTTGAGATGGATTGGCACATGGAAATAAGCATCCTGAAGGTCCAGAGATACCAGCCAGTCCTGGAGCTGGAGGGCCTGAAGGATCTGAGAGAGAGTTACCATCTTGAACTTGTCCTTCCTGAGGAACTTGTTCAATTCTCGTAAGTCCAAGATAGGTCTCAGTCCTCCGTCCTTCTTCGGTATTAGGAAGTAGGGGGGAGTACCAGCCCTTGTTCCTATCCGCTACAGGTACCGGTTCAATGGCACCGTTCTCCAGCAGGTCTACAATTTCCTGCAAGAGGAGCGGATCTGGAACTTTCCGTAGAGCTGTTCCCCGGTGGATGACTCTGAGGAATGCGTAGAAAAGGCAGGCAGTAACCTTGGGCAACTGTCTCCAATGCCCAAGCATCTGACGTAATAGCCTGCCAGTCATTCCGTCAGATGTTGAGTTAGCCTGCCCCCTACTGGTGTCTTGCGAGGAGAGTCCTCAGAGTGATTTAGAGGCGGCTGATGTAGGTGCCGAGGATAAAGAGGCACCTACTGCTGCTGCAGCTTTTGTCTTTTTACCCCGTCCACCTCGGGTGAATCTTTTTTTACTTCTTTGAACCGACTGTCCTCTGCATTTTCCGAATGCGGAATAAAAGCAAAAGGACTTACCTCTCCAAGAGGTTCCTGAGGGGCGATATGGCGTTTGACGGATTGCAGCTCCCAGGGATTTTGCTGCTGTTTTGGATGTCTGTAACTTTTCTAGGCTGTCATCCGCCTTCTAACCAAACAAAGAAAAGCCGTCAAAGGGAATATTTAAAAGTCTGACTTGTACATCTGAAGCAAACCCATATTTTCGCAACCATGCAAATCTGCGGGTTGTAGTACTTGCCGCCATGGCCCTACTGATGATGTCAGCAGAATCAATGCCAGTTTGAAGGGATTCGCACTTTGCGTCTTTACCATCCTTAATGATGTTTAGAAACGCTTCCCTTTCTTCTCCCTGAGGGAGGCAGTGAGCCGCAGATGAAGCACACTCCCAAAGTGTATAGCTGAACCTTGCGAGCGTACAAGTAGCGTTAATAGATTTCAACGCCATACTACATGCAGAAAAAACCTTTAGCCATAGAGTCATATCTTTTGTCATCCCTGTCCTGTGGAACAGTAGGGTATGCCGATCTACTGCCTGATGCAGTTGCTGCTTGAACAACCAGACTCTCTGGAGTTGGATGTTTAGACAAAAATTCAGGGTCAGTAGTAGATACCCTATATTTGGCTGAACACTTTTTGTTAACCGCCGGGATAACCTCAGGAGTTTCCCAGTTAGCCAATATTTTTCTTTATAATGCAGCGTGAAATGGAACCACAGGATCCTCCTGTGGGCCTTTAACTAAAATGTCTGTAAGGTCATCCTGTTGGAATGCAGGTGAAGGTGTAGACCAACCCATGAAATCTATAATTCTTGCCATTAAAATTCTGTAAGGGGTCTCGGCATGTTCCCCTGGGCCTGGTTTGGCAAATTCTATTTCTGGGAAGTATCTAACCCACTTGCCTCATGTAAGGATTCTCGAAGATCCTTTAACCTATTTTCCTCAGAGGTAAATTCCTCTGGTTCAGGTGTTGCAGATCTCTGCAACCCAAAGGGTCTTTCTTGATCCGAATCCTCCCCTTCCGCATAAATTGAAGACAAAGTTCCGAAATGATCAGACCTTGAAAATGGCTTAAATCCCATTTCCAGAGCAGAAGGGGCTAAATTTGTCATAATTGGTTGAGAAAACATTGACGTCGTCGACGCAGACGTTAAAGGATTTGAAAACACAGAAAAGGGCGTCGAGAAGATTGGAAGAGGTCTCGAAGAACTCGAGAGGATCGGAATCCTACTCGAGGTTGTCGATGACATTCTCGAAATCGTGTTATATGCCCTGGGTATGACCACTGGCTGTGAGGTAGTGACGGGCGTGGGTTTGTTCTTTTTCGGCATCGACGTCGAAGATGGCGTCGATTCGATCGACCTATGCGTCGATGAACCCTTCGATAATGGCGTCGATGACGCAATCTATGCGACGAAGGGACTTTCGATGATGGCGTCGATGGCACAGTGCCTTTGCTTGAGGGTTTGTGACTCTCTCGAGTAGTTTCTTTCGCCGGGTGCAACGACTCGCAGCGTTTTGATTTTTTGGGTCTTTCACCCAGGGTATCACCCTCAGTTGTTTTCGAGGGGGTCGAGACCGCTTTCTCGAAGACGCTAAGCATCCTTTCACGGAATTCCTCCCACTCAGCCTGAGAGCTATGTTTTGTGGGGCAGGTGACTCTTTCCGGAGAAACGGAAGACGAGGAAGGGGATCTTCGACGTCTCTTACTTGAATGCTTGGATCTCGAAGAGTGGTGGGAACTGCTTCGAGACCTAGAACGAGAATGTTTCCTCTGTCGGCGAGGAGACGAATGTCTCGACTCTGCCGAGGAAACTTTCAAAGGAGTTTTAACTGTCTTTCCTCTCTCAAGCTTCCCCTTACGCTCCTTCAAGACTTTCTCCGTCAAGGACATGCAGTCCTCGCACTCCGAACATTGGTGCTCCGATCCCAGGCACCACAAACAGGTCCTGTGAGGATCTGACAACGACATTTTCTTTCCACAGTCGCGACATTTTTTGAAGCAGGACCGTGGAGTCGTCGGTTCGGATGAGGAAGCCATCGAGTAAGAGTTGGTATTCTCGAGGAATAAGGAACAAGTTACTTACCTGTAACTGTTGTTCTCCAGCATGGGTCTGGCATGGATTCACATGCTCATGAATATTCCCCGTCGTCAGGCTGGGAATCCTCGGTAAAGAAAAAACCAGTATCAGTTTCGTTTCTGATCTGTCTTTCGTAGTAATAACCAATCACTGGTCTCTGCGTCATACTGACCACAGCCAATGACTGCCCTCTACCTAAGCACCGCCTCTGGCAGCCATCTTCAGATTTGGAAGCACGTGAAGTGGCAGTATGACCAAGTGAAGAGCCGCAGAGGGGTAGGCGGGAGGGTTCGCATGTGAATCCATGCCAGACCCATGCTGGAGAACAACAGTTACAGGTAAGTAACTTGTTCCTTCTCCAGCATGGGGTCTGGCATGGATTCACATGCTCATGAATAAAGAATACATAGCAGTACACACATGCACAACCACGGGAGGTGGCAAAGGCTCAACATTAAGCATCACATCAACTCAACATTAAGCATCTTACCTCCTCACCAGGCTCACCTCAGGCGAACAGGTTGCGCAGCACTGCTTGGCCGACCCTGGACTCCTCCCTGGAATCCCGGTCGACGCAGTAGAATTTCGTGAAGGTGTGCGTCGACCTCCACGTAGCAGCCCTGCATATGTCCAGCAGGGGCACACCAGATAGGAACGCCGTGGTAGCTGCGATCGCTCTGGTGGAATGGGCTCTCGGACGGCCAGGCAGCGGTCGGTTTGCCAACCGGTGACAGCACATGATACAGCCGGAGAGCCATCTGGAGATGGAAGCCTTCGAGAGAGCCTTCCCCTGATTGACAGGTCCAAAGTTCACAAAGAGTTGTGACGTCTTCCGAAAACCCTTCGTGCGGTCCACGTAGAACTTCAGCGCTCTAGCTACATCCAGCGAGTGCAAAGTCCTCTCAGCCGGCGACGAAGGCGACGGGAAGAACACAGGTAACACCAAGGGTTCGTTGAGATGGAAGTCCGACGGTACCTTGGGCATGAAGGAGGGGTGCGTCCTGAGCACTACCCTCGTGTCGTGGAAAGTCAAGTACGGGGCCTTGCAGGAAAGGGCCTGGATCTCTCCCACTCGTCGTGCGGAGGTGATGGCCACAAGAAAAGCTGTTTTCCACGATAGAAACTTCAACGGGGCCGAGTGCAGAGGCTCGAACGGAGGTCCCATGAGCTTGGTCAGCACCACGTTGAGCTCCCACGCCGGGGCCGGAGCCTTCACCGGCGGGAACGATCTGAACAGTCCCTTCATGAACTCTTTCACCAGACGATGAGACCACAAGGACGTCCGGCCCGTGGTTCTGGTGTATCGGGAGATCGCAGCAAGATGAATCTTGATGGACGCGTGTGCCAGACCAGCTTTGGCCAGCGTCAGCAGGTACGGCAGTACTTGGGGAGCCGTAATCCGTAGAGGGTTAATCTTCTGTGCGTGGCACCAGACAGAGAACCTCTTCCATTTGTGTCCGTAGCATTTAAGAGTCGAGGACGCCCTGGCCTTTGCAAGAACCTCTCTGCAATCGGCCGGTATGTCGTATCCTCCAAACTCTAGTGCTGCAGGAGCCAGGCCTGCAAGTTCAGCGACTTCGGGTTGTGGTGGAGGATGGCGCCTCCTTCCCTGGAGAGTAGATCCGCGTCCGCCGGCAGCTTGATCGGCGGGGACGCTGACAAGTCCAGAAGGTCCGGGAACCATATCTGCCTCGGCCACGCAGGTGCGACGAGGATCATCCTGCACCGTGACCTCTTGAGCTGGTTGACGAGCCGGATTAGCAGAGGCAAGGGAGGGAACGCGTAGAGGAACAGGCCCTCCCAGGGGAACGAGAAAGCATCGCCCATGCTCCTCGTCTGGGGAAACCTGCTGGCGAACCTCCGGCACTTGGTGTTCGTCGCCGTCGCGAACAGGTCGATCTGGGGTGTGCCCCACCGTCGGAAGAGGCGATCCACCAGATCCTGCCGTAGTTCCCACTCGTGGCACGAGCGCAGCTCCCTGCTGAGTGAGTCGGCGATGGTGTTTTTTATCCCTGCCAGATGAAACGGCACCAGAAAAATCCCTTGGGCGACGGCCCAATGCCACAGGTCCTGCGCCTCCTTGGACAGCGCTGGGGACCTGGTTCCGCCCCGTTTCCTGATGTAAAACATGGTGGTGGTGTTGTCGGTGAAGATCCTCACCACCTTGCCCTTGAGGGACGGAAGGAAGGACCTGAGGGCCCAAAACACTGCACGGAGCTCCAGGACGTTGATATGTAGGGACTTCTCCGTCGGGAGCCAGAGTCCCCTTGCGTGCAGATTTTCGGTGTGCGCTCCCCACCCTTCCAGGGAGGCATCCGTGGTCACAGTCTCCTGGTGGGCTGGGGTCTGGAAGTCCATGCCCGCCGTCAGATGCGCGCGGGTGCCCCACCACCGTATCGCTCGTCGGAAACTCTCGTCGAGCTTGATCCTTTCCTCGAAGCTGCCCGTCGTCTGGATCCAGCGCGCATCCAGGAACTCTTGCAACGGGCGCATCCGGAGCCTGCACATGGGAATGAGGTAGATGCAGGAAGACATCATCCCGAGGAGGGACTTGATGGACCTCACTTTGGCCGCGTCGGCCACCAACATCCGTTGCACCTTGCCCAAGATGGTCCTGGTCCTCTCCTCCGACGGGGAGGCCAGAAGGGACACTGTGTCGAGCCTCGCTCCCAGAAACAGTGCGACTTGCGCGGGCACCAGGTGGGATTTGGCGTAGTTCACGGAGAATCCCAGGTCCGTGAGGAGTTGGACGGTCCTTGCCGTGTGGACCACGGCGAGCTCCCTCGTCTTGGCGCGGATGAGCCAGTCGTCCAGGTAGGGGTAGACGTGGATCCCCTCACGGCGCAGCTGCGCCGCCACCGGTGCAAGGCACTTGGTGAATACCCTGGGTGCCGACCGTAGTCCGAAGGGAAGGGCTTTGAACTTGTTCAGACGTCGCAGGTCCAGGATGGGGCGCCATCCTCCCGTCTTCTTCTTCACGAGGAAGTATCTCGAGTAGACTCCGGAGCCCCGAAGCCTCTTTGGGACGAGTTCGATGGCGCCCTTTCTGAGCATCGCCTTTACCTCCAGGAGAAGTTGAGGGACGTGAAGTTCTTTCCTGGCCACGGGGGGGACGCGCGGGCACCTTCTTTGAAACTCGAGCGCGTGGCCCCGGGCCAGGGCGTCCAGCACCCAACGGTCGGTGGAGATGGACTCCCACACGCTGACGAAGCCCGCCAGCCGGCCTCCCACCGGGGTGCTTCGGTGGGGGCCCGACCCCAAGGCCGGTTCAATCCTGCTTGGACGCGGCCTTGCCGCCTTGACCTCCTTGGCGACGACGGCGGGGTCCGCTAGACTTGCCTCGTCCTCTGTAGGCCTCTTGCGACGACGAGCGGGCCGCTTGACGGTAGGAAGCGAAACCGCCGCCGGAACCTTTGGAGGCGCCCTTGCCTCCGCCGCTCCGAAAGGGCGTCCGTCGTTGCAGGACTCCAAGGGCCCGGGCTGTCTCAGTATCCGCCTTGATGGCCTGAAGGGAATCGTCCACTGTCTTCCCAAACAGGTTGTTCCCGTCGAAGGGCATGTCCAGGACTCTGGTCTGGACGTCCTGCCGGAAGTCCGTAGCTTTGAGCCATCCACGACGTCGAAGGCAAACACCGTTGCCCAGCTGGCGGAATCCAGTGTCGGCGATGTCCGTCGCCACGGTGATGGCGTGGTCCGAGGCCACCTCACCTTCCTGCAGGATCTCAAGGGCCTCCGCCCTCTTGTCGTCCGGCAGAAAATCCAGCAGGGGAGCCATCTTGTACCAGAGCTCCCTGTCGTAGCGGGCCACGATAGCCAAGGCGTTGGCCGCTTTAATCGTCGTCGCTGCCGACGAGATGACTCTACGCCCCATAGTATCCAATTTCTTTCCCTCGCCGTCCGGCGGGGAAGTCGATGTGGAGGCCGCACCCCCCCCCCGCTTTCTTCCTGGCTGCCGCGGAGACGACGGAGTCCGGGGTAGGCTGCGCCCGGAGGCATAGGGGGGCCGTGTCCGGGACCCGGTACTTTTTCTCGTACCAGTCTCTTCTAGCTGGCGTCGTGGAAGGGTTCTTGAGGAGGGAAAGGCCCTCATCCCAAATGTCGTCCAACAGAGGCACTGCGAGGACCGTCTTCCTCTTGGCCTCGCGCCGCTGATAAAGGAAGCCTTCCTTTTTCTTCTCCTCAGGGCAGAGTTGGAAAAGCTCGGAAGCCCTGGAGATCATGGAGTGGAAAGATCCGATCTCGTCGGGCGGAGAGGCCCTGGTGGGAGGCGACGACGGAAAATCCTCGTCGTATGCCTCGTCGTCCGTACCCGTCGCTGCCGTGTCAGTCCCCGTATCATCCCCTCGGGTGGACGGGGAGGAGGGCTGGAAGGGGCGCGACGGTTGAAAAGGAGGTGGTGGATGGATCCTTCTTTTCTTGGTAGGGGGAACACCAGAAGGTCCCGGTTCTGGATCCCCCGACGGGAGAGGTTCCTCCGTCGGTAACGGTAGCCTCGTCCTTATCTCGGAGCATAAGGACTGTATGGCCAACAAAATGGCCGCCGAGTTGTCTTGCGGCGCTGGCAGAGGGGAATCCGACGGGCGAACAGGGGCCCCGTCGGTATCCTCGACGATGTCGTCGTCGTCACCTGCGTCGGGGTCCATTCCGACGGGCTGGCCTTCTTCCACGCCTAGGCCGTGGCTTAAGACCTCGATCAGTTCCTCTTCTGAGGTTGAGGCCGACTCTACGACGACGCCCTGCCCCCCCTTCTTCTTCCCCACGGAGGGTTTCACGGGGGTCCTATCGATGGGCACAAAGGAAGACTCCCTCCGAGGAGGCAGGGAGATTCTGGGCCCTGAGGTCGCCACCACTGGTGCAGCCACCACAGGCTGAGCCAGGGCCGCCGCGACCGTTTCGATAGAGGGCTTGGCCGGATGGATCAAGGCCTTCACCACCTTAGGTGCGCTCACCACGTGCGTCTTGTCCTCATGAAGGCAGTAAAGGCAGAAAGAGTGTTCGTCCTCCTTGAAGACGTTCTGCAGCTGGCATCCAGGGCAGACCCTGAACAGCTTTCCGGGCGTCGAGCTTCCCTTCTCCTGGGCCATCTCCGAGACAGGGCCTGAGAAGCTTCTGGAGTCCTCCGAAGTGTAGCTCGACGAAATCTTCACCCTTGAGGGGCACAGATGAATCCGACACGGGTCCCCGTTGATCGGATGTAGGATCGGTGGAGCTTGAGGCTCTTTTGACCGAAAGAATCGAAGTTTTTTGTAAAAAGCGCGAAAAAATAGCACTAACGCTCGAGAGCAATAGCACGAGGATCCCAACACATGAACGTGCGGTAAAAATCTGAAGATGGCTGCCAGAGGCGGTGCTTAGGTAGAGGGCAGTCATTGGCTGTGGTCAGTATGACGCAGAGACCAGTGATTGGTTATTACTACGAAAGACAGATCAGAAACGAAACTGATACTGGTTTTTTCTTTACCGAGGATTCCC
Source organism: Ambystoma mexicanum (assembly GCF_040938575.1). Lineage (NCBI taxonomy): Eukaryota > Metazoa > Chordata > Amphibia > Caudata > Ambystomatidae > Ambystoma > Ambystoma mexicanum. The sequence goes on from NC_090939.1 coordinate 893,577,771, forward strand.
AGCCTGACGACGGGGAATATTCATGAGCATGTGAATCCATGCCAGACCCCATGCTGGAGAATGAAGAATATATTTTCTGACTAACGAACTGAGCAACGCGATTCCGAGGTCCACGAAGCGCAGAAAAACAGAACTGACCAACGGACGCTGCGCGAGTCTATTTATACACATGATGACGTCAGCGCCGATACGGATGCTGTCGAGGGACATCGGCTCGAGGGACGTCGACGCGCAGCGACCGCTACTGACATTTTTTGTCCGAGGCCATCAAGCTGGAGATGATCTATCAAGATAAGGAATATACGTCGGAGTACACAATCCCTTCGAAATTCTCCATTTCATCTGAAGCAGAACTGGAATTAATTATGCAATATGTTACAAGTGAGAGTCACGATGGGCCTCAAAAGGACCACACACAAAGGGGTCTATTTTTAACATTACCCGGAGCACATTTCTTGCTCAATTAACGAAGTTTGAATAGAAGTCAAATTAAATTTGAAAACAATTTATGTGTATTTTGGAACGGTCACAGCTCTGTCCGCAACATTACCAGGTCCATCCTGAGGAGGATGTTGTGGGGTGAAAAAAACAGAATGGCAGACATGCAGCAGGGCCATTTACATTATTTGCCACACTTCCGTTGTCAAAGTACAACACCTGTGAGATATCAAGGGAAATAAGTGGATCTAACTAGCACTATGTTCAGAAAATCAGCTGGATAACTTGAATATTTCCAAACATAAAGAATCTGCAGGGAAAATGGTATTCATTGGAAACACCACTTAAAGGGCTGGTAATTGAAGAAAATGCAGCATACAGAAAAATTCAAAAGCGTGAACGAGAAGGTGAATAAGGAAATTATTCAAACACTAACATTGCCTGTGTAAAAACTATAGTTCGAGTTTGATTTCCAAATTACCAATCATGAAAAATATTTTTCATTTCAAACAGTGTAAAGAAAGCAATTTCTTATTCTATTCTATAAACTCAACCTATTGCAAAATATTCTAACTATAATGGTAATAAAATTCCATTCAATAGGTAAAATTGATAGAATTAAAAAAAAATTATAGAATGTCAAAGTATTTGGAAAATTGAGTGATGTAGACATTTTTAAATTGTTACCTTTACTGGAAATTTAAGTTGATTAAACAATTCAGAAACTAAAAGATTATGCAGCAGGGTCTTCCTCATCTTCATAATTCTCACAATGGCAGCATCAATTTGGTATTGTCTATCCTGAAATACTCTTTCTGTCGTGCTCACTTGCTCCTCCACCTAGGAAACGGGGAAAGAAAAGTGAGTCAAAATCTTTGCATCAATGACAATGTCAATATCCACCTTGAGTGAATGATATATATGATATATTGCATTTATAACGCGCATATACACAAGTGTTTAAAGGCGCGACAAGGGAGGTGATGGGAACAGAGGGAGGACAACAAACAACAATCTTACTAACCCTAGTGACATTGAGATCGCGCAAGGGGAGGGGAGAAGTGCCAGTGGAGGGGGGTGGGAAGATGGACAAGTGCAGGACAAGGAATCAACATAACAAGTAGTGCAGCCAACAGGTGTCTCATAAGTGCAGGAAAGGGGACTGTAGGGTTACAGATACAGACCATAAGTGCAAGACGTGGCTGGATGGGTAGGGAACTGGGCCCGAATTCAGAGGGTAGCTAGGCGACCAGTGCAGGTGTCAGACAAGAGATCAGCAGGGGAGAGGAAGAAAGAAGGCAGATGCAAAGAGGACAGTCTTGAGGTGCTTCTGGAACCGGAGATGGTTCTGCTCAAGTTTCAGAGAGGCTGGGAGGCTGTTTCAGAGGGAGGCAGCCGAAGAACGAGATCTGCCCCCAAATCGTTGCTTGGAGAAGCGACTGACCCTTAATGAGTTGGAAGTGGAGGAGCGAAGAGCTCGAGTAGGAAGATATTTCCGTAGAGAGAGTTGGAGGTATTGCGGTCCCAGGCCCCAGAAAGCCTTGTGGACAATACAAAGGGTCTTGAACTTGATCCTTGCTGCCACTGGGAGCCAATGGAGAGAATTCAAAACTGGGGAGATACGATCTCTCAACTTGAGGTCAAGGACAAGTCTTCCAGTCCTGTTCTGGATGTGTTGTAGAGGCAGGTAGATTTAGAAAGAGGCTGTTGCAGTAGTCCAGCCTAGAGAGAACCAAAGTTCTAGAGACAGTGAGCTTCTGGGGAAAAGTGAGGAAAGGAAGAATACCTCTGAGGAGGTGCAGCTGGTAGTTTGACTGACCCCCTCACATAACTTAAGTCATGAGGAGAGAAGGAGAGTGTTGAGTCGAAGATGAGCCTGAGGTTCCTAGCCTCACAGGTGGGAGCAGGAAGAGGGCTGAGAGTGGGTGGCCAGAGAGTGACAGGAAAGGAAGGCGCTGGTAAGCCAATGAGGAGGCTCTCTGTCTTACTGGCATTAAGGCAGAGATCATTGGCTGCACACACACACACACCACTCCTGGATTGCGGACAGAATCCAGGATGAGAGAGGGAGATGAGGTGGCTGAGGGGAGCCTGAAAGTAAGCTGAGTTTTAATCCGTATAGCACTGAAAGTTGGAGCAGAGCGCAGCTATGCGGCGGGTGAAGGGTGCCTGGTATTGGTTGAACAACCAAGAAGAAAGATTCGACCCCTGGGGGGAGGGGGAGGGAGAGGGAGAGAGAAGAGAGGAGAGGAGAGGAGAGGAGAGGAGAGGAGAGGGAGAGACAGCCAGGCCAGGGCCTGATCAGTGATACCCAGGTTATCACAGAGCCGGTTGAGCAGGATGGCATGGTTGGCAGTATAAAAAGCAGAAGAGATATCGAGTAGGATGAGGACAGAATGGTGGTTTGTATCAAGGTTTGAGAGCAGGTCTTCACAAATGTTCAGCAGAGCAGTTTCCATGCTTCTGGACGCTCTGAAGCCAGATTGATGATCGTGAAGACAATTAACGGATTCAGTGTGAAGGTTAAGCTGGGAGATGGCCAGCTTTTCCAAGAGTTTGCCCAGAAAGGGAGTAATGGAGATCGGGCGATAGTTAGCTGGACAAGAGGGGTCAGCAAAGGCTTTAAGAAAAGGGTGCACAAGAGAGTGCCTCAGAGGGGAAGGGAAGGTTCTAGTGGCGAAAGAGTGGTTGCAAAAGTCTGCCCAGGCTGGAGCAAGGGTGTCAATGTGGTCCTTGATGGTTTTGGATGAACAGGGAAGAACCTATTTTGACGAGACTTTCATAGATCGTACCGGTCTAGAAACCTAGTCTGGGGTGAACAAAGGAAAGGAAGAGAAAGGAGGAGAGAGGCGGCCGCAGGAAGGCCAGAGCTAGAGGAAAAAGCATAGGAAGAAGGATCGAAGGAAGAGAGAGTGGGCAGGATGTCCTAGGTTTTTGAGATAAAATGTGAAGCCAAAGCCGTGCAGAGGGCCTGGGAGGGGACAGAAGAGGTAGATCCTGCAGCAGGATTGGCCAGCTCCTTGCAGATTTTGAAGAGTTCGCCCGAGTTGCTAGATAACGCAGAGACGCAGGCTTGGATGTGAGCTCTCCTCTTAGTGTAGACAGAGAGCTAGTATGGCCTTTGGAGCAGGCCAGTTTGTCAGAGGGTGCACAAGATGTCCACCATTTCCTTTCAGCCATTGTACACTTGCGTTTAAGGGTGACAAGGTCTGAGTCGTACCAAGAGTTGCTCTTGGCTTTGGGCTTCAAGCAGATACTCATTACAGTGGCAAGTACACAAGAGTGTCAGAGATAGAAGCATGGAGTTTGGAAAGGGCTGTGTCAGGATGCGAGTCAGCCAGAGGTGCAGGAGGGGGAGAGAAAGTGGCAGCGAAAGCCTCAGCTGACACATGCTTCATGGGTCGGATGACCGAGAAGGTGGGTGGCAGTGCAGGGGTTGGCTCGGCCCGAGAGGTAGGGGGAGAGCAGAGGAGAAAGTGGTCACTCCAGGAGAGAGGAGTGGTGAGAGGGTTAGAGAGGGGGAGGTCTGAGTAGATCCGAACATCCAAGGTGTGCCCTGCAGAGTGAGTCGGGCCAGTAGGAAGAATAGAGAGAGAAAGCACGCTCTCAGATCTAGGTTATACCCACCACATTCATGAACCAACTCATATTAAAGTTAGAACTTTAGATTGGCATGCAGACCTTAACTGTAGTACTCTACCCTGACCACCATCACACCCTGCATCTGGTCAGATCGTCACATAATAACCTTCGCCATTAACGCTACTCCTCACTGTCCCACTGTGAACACTGCACCGGCGACCCTCACTCGTAATAAGAAAAACATCACAACAGATAGATTGCTCCCTCTCATTCTTCCCCTTCTGAACGATACACTACACTCTGCGGACCCTACAGTTTTAGTAGACTCTTATTAACCAGGCCATCCTGAAAGCATTAAACATCATTGCCCCAATAAAAATGCGCAAATCTAAACCACGCTCCCATCTCAACTCCTGGTACACACCTCACCTGAGAGAACTGCACAAAACTAAAAGAAATGCAGAAGCACGTTGGAAAAACTGCCAAACACTCAATAACAAAACTACGCTGACCATAGCTTCCTCTAACTACAAAGAAGCTATTATTCAAGCTAAAAAAAATAATTACAATGAGCGCATTACGCTAGCAGAATCAAACACAAAAGAATTGTTCAAGATTCTTAAAGAACTTGAATCCCCCATTGCCCCCATCGACAATTGCATCACTGATGCCGCTTGGTGTACGAACATCCAGAAGGCTCTACTAGATAAAATATCGATGCTCCAAACCAAAATTAACCTAAAAAGACAACACCTGCTGACCGACCCTGATCACAAGATATCCACCACCAACAATACCGGTCCCGAACCACCAATCATACCATTCAGCTTCTCACCCTTAGACACCTGGGAAGTGGTTCATATCATTAGGAAGCTAAAACCATCCAATTGTCAAGGTGACTCCTGCCCCGCTCCAGTCATTAAAGCGGCGGCGCATGACCTCGCACCTTTTATCACTAACCTTATCAACGCCTCCTTTAAAACAGGAATGGTGCCCGATAACTTAAAAGATGCTTGGGTCATCCCACTCCTCAAAAAGCCCTCACTTGACCCTAGTAACCCTTCTAATTACAGACCTTTTACAACGGTGCCCTAAAAATACTGGACCGCGCCGCCTACTAACAAATTCAAGCATATCTAGAAACTAATAACCTCCTGGGCCTTAGGCAATCTGGTTTCCACCCTAGACATGGCACGGAAACGGCCTTGATTGACCTTGTAACCCAAATACAAGATATAAAAGACAAGGGCAAACTAGCACTCCTACTACTGCTCGATCTATCGGCGGCCTTCGACCTTGTCAACCATCAAATACTGTGGCAACACCTAAAAACAGCTGTGCACTTTTCAGACTCTGCTACCTCTTGGATTAGGTCTTTCCTTGCCAATAGAACCATGAGAGTTCTCTCACCCTCAGCCTCTGCTGAACCCTCTCCAGTAATCTGCGGGGTACCTCAAGGATCACGTGTCTTCCCCACGCTCTATAATGTCTTTACTAAGCCTCTTTTTGATATTCTTGGGTGTCTTGTATACTAACTACGCCGATGACACCCAGATACTTATCCCTATCACAGGAGACCACAATGAAAACACTAAAGCCCTCAATGGAATCTACTCAGTGATCCAAGCCTGGATGGCGCATCATGGACTCTGTTTAAACGATGAGAAAACTGAGATACTAATAATTGGTTCCTGCTCCAGACTGAACAAACTGGACCCGTCATTCAAATCATTCACTATTGATGGCAATACTATCACTGCATCTAATAACACCAAAACTCTCGGTAGTTACCTAGACGACACCTTATCCTTCACCAGACAAACTAACGCCGTGGTTGCAGCATCTGCCTATACCTGCAAATTAATTACCGCCTGTAGGCCATTCCTTACAACACCCAACTGCATTACCCTTGCCAGAACGCTAGTTATGTCAAAAATCGATTATTGCAGCTCTCTCTTTCTAGGGACCAGCCTTAGAAACATGAACAAACTACAAGTGACACAGAATAACACTATTAGGGCTGCCCTCAACATCCCGAAGAAGTCACACATATCCAACACAAGACGCAACCTTAATTGGCTATCTGTCAAACACAGAATCGCCCTCAAAACACTTGCCTTAACACACATAGCAATAGCCAACCTCGCCCAAGTATACCTTTCCAACAGACTTCAGCCACATACCTCATCAAGGCCCCTAAGATCGGCCCAAGTCCATACTATGTCTATCCCTAGATTCAAGCTACAGAATTCAGGGGAATCCAGCTTTCCTGTCCAGACGGCAAAGCTTTGGAACATGCTTCCATCGTCCATTAGATCCGAACCCTCCTTCCCCATCTTCAAAAGAAAATCCACAGTCTGGCTGCATGAACTTGACTGCCAGTATTCTCATGGCTCTCACTAGCTTGGCCGCGGCTGCGGTCACGCCCTTCTTTTGGTACTTGTTTGCACTCAATACTGTGTCCTGGCTACTCTTTGTAACCTATTTAATTTGTAACTGAACTGTATAACATGTGTAACTGTACTGCCTTAAGAGCTTTAATAGCTGTAAAATATGCGCCCAGCTGCCTCAGGGCCGGGAGCGCTCTACAAATAAATAAAATAAATAAATAAATACAAATACAAAGCGAATCACAGAGGTTGCATAAGAGTCCAGAGGAGGGACAGGAAGCATTCAGGTGGATGTTGAAGTCTCTGAGGAGGAGCAGTTGAGTGGTCGAGGCCAGGAGGGAGGGAGATGGTTACCTGACTAGGTGGCCGGTAGATAGTCTTTATCAGTGGTGGTTTTTATCTTATTGAACAGTCTAACCAACTACATTTCTCGTGCCACTTCCTTGCCAGTTTAGAAAATTCCTGAAGACCTGACTATACAATCAAGCTTGATTAACTATTATTAGACTCTCCTTCTATCTTCTCCCCACTAAGTCATTTTGTCCACTTTATTTTTTCTTCGAGAGCCTTAACACTTAATGTATTCTGTGGTCTGCATTCTACAAGGCAGAATGTGAGCTCCTACATGGGAAGGTCCATTTCTTAGTGGCAATTTTCAGAATCAACTATGAAACAATATAGTGCTCCCAAAAATTATAACAAAGTACACTTACCTCTACCCTGAAAATTCCCTCCCAAGACGTCAAGGTAAAGTATAATTAATGATTGATTCCAATCTAGAATATATTGTGAGCAATGTTGAGTGATTACACTCTGCTCAGCTTAGCAGTGATCCAATAATATGGAAGTCCCTGTATATACCCCTATTTAATTCTTGAAAGGTAGCTTCTGCCACCTTTTTCATAGTTCTCCTCACATTTCCTTTTGTGCTGTGTACATGTTTCATATATAGATTTCTAATGGATTAGCACTTAGTGTTAGAATTCCATCTCTACTGTTAAGGATGTAAACCCATTGAGGCAAAACCATTGCAAATAGTGTGTTACATATGAATAAACAGATTATTAAAGCATTGTCTTATTGCTATCTTGCCTCTGACTGTACATTTTTTCAGTTTCTGATGTGTTGGAACATGGTGTTTAAAGTGTGTTTACGTGTTCTAATAAAATGATTAAACAATTAACACGGTGAGTGGTTGGGTGGCATACTGAAAGGTGAAGACTTGTTACCTGCAAAAGTTAATTAGAAAGCACATTGGCCAAATTAAAAGGGTGCAACATTTTCTTTTGCCGAACGCTGAATAAAAAACACTAAAATACAGCAAACCAATCTAGGGGTAAAGGTTCAGCAACTCATTCCCACTAGAGGATGAACAAAATCGATTCAGAGCTCCTAAGACATCTTATCAACCAATTCAAAGTCAAACCTGGCCCCAACGTCTGTTGTCCATGCCTGCATTAAACAATATTTATTTATTTTGTATTAGTTCCGAAGAACTTTTACAAATCCATAATTATCCTAATATTGAAACAAAACTTTTTAAAAAATCCACTTATTCAAGCGGACATAAGAATGATAAAACATTACCAGCACAAATAACATACATTGATTTTAGTTAAAATACCATTTATATCCTTTTAAACATCATCCCAATGAGTTAAAAGTTAGAATGCAATGCATTTTACCAGAATGTACCATTGAAGCACCATCCAGGAATTATTGAATTATCAATTTTTCAGGAACATAATTTTACATTCCTAGCATATATTTAAGATAGTTATATCTTAAGGTGCATCGTAATCAATAACCATAGATGAAACAATGCTAAAAGTACTGATTCTGAGTCTGTGCTCAAACAATAATCCCAGAATTGGCATGTCATAACGACTCACAAACTTTCCCAATGTAGACATACAAATAGCCCCCAATCTTCTACCCTCCGCAAATACATGCCGGGCAGTTTCCAGCTTGTCCATAGATCTACAGATGCAACAGTCTCTGATGTGTTGGAATTTTTGTATATGCACCTTGTACCATCAAGACCGGGAGTTGGTTAATGCAGAGCCGTAGCATAAAGTTCCGAACCATTGGGCTGGGGCAGCAAAGTAAATACAATTGCCGCTTGAGGTAAAAATGTATCACTTTTGCCACGCATTTGTAATTTTGCAATGTGTTCTGATGTTCGTAGTTCATATTCCAATCCCATTGTTTGGATTTAGTCTTAAAAATTCTCTTCAACACCAACCCCGATCAAAGTCTGGAAACCAATCGAGACAGGTGAAGTATTCTCTATTCAGTTTTTCAAAACCATTCAATGTGGGCTTCTTTACACACTCCCCCCTCATGATTACGTGCAAGCATTTCTAGCAATGGACATGTGGGTCTAGATTTTGATTTGATGCAGAACATCCCCCTGCATATTCGAGCTTGTGTGCTCAGAGATACAAGGCTCAGTTTGAGACGAAACTAAGCCATGGGGGTGGAGAGTGCCAGGTTCTCGATTTTCCTCAAAAAAATTACCCTGCAACACATTCAACCAACTCAAGTCGTGCATTCCCAGCGCTTTGAGGCTGTATAAAATACCTCAGGGAGAAGAACTGCTCAGAGTTCAAGGATGCCACCAATCTAGTATCCCGCGGTTTGTTTGCTGAATTTAGTTATCAATAACGTAAATTGGCAAGCTTTACATTTTCTCCCTGCTATGATGTTATATTCCCTATTGGTCGACCAGCTCCATGCCCCAATGCCAAATGCAGGTAACAATCCATGTATTCAATCCTCCTCAATTGTGTTTCCAGGGCAACTACTTTTATTCCATGCCCAGCAACTACCAACACCTTTGTTTTAGTCATATTAATAGCGAGGTCGTTGGATTTAGCATATTGCATAAGCACACTGAATTTCCCTCGAATCCCCTCACCGTTCAATCCATGAGAACTAGATCATCCGCATTTAACATGCAAGAAACCAACTTTCTGCCAAGCTTAACGAGACAACCCATCACATTTAATTTCCCTGGTAAGTCTGCCAGGTAAATGTTAAAAAGGGCAGCCAGTACACAACATTGCTTGACTCCCCAGTTTACTCCCACTACATCTGTCAGGACACCTGTATCATCAAGCCGGACCCGGACCCCCATATTTGAATGTAAGCCCACTAGGATTGAAAGTAACCAATCAGGACAACCCAGACGTTTTAGCTTCGACCACAAGATAGAATGATTATCAGTGTGAAAAGCTGCACTGAAATCAACATAAATAAAATACAACACTGGATTTCTTCTTATGGCAGACTCATATCCATCTAGCAAGAAACTTAATGTTGTTGGCAGAAGCAGATCCGGGTTGGAATCCTGTTTGAAGATGATCTAAGATATTTTTCTCGGTTACCCAGCTCTATAAAACCTGTAATACAAATGTGGCAAACAATTTGCTCGTCATGTCAAGCAGAGAGAGTAAACAATAGGTTTTTTTTTTGCACACAGCCAATACGCCCGACCTGTTTGTCCAGTTGTCAGTAAAAGTTGTGAGGCCATAGTAAAGACAAACGGGTCACCCTCTGAGACACTTATTTCTCTCTTTTTTTTAAACACTTCATTAAGTTTGCAATAAACAGTAACAACTTCACATAAAGTAAACAATGTCTCACATTAAACCATCACAACTAAATTTGCAGAACATTTTAAGCATCATACATCGTCCAGTCCAACAAAATAGCTATATCCTGTGAAACATAATAGTCAAACTAACAGGTATACACAAAACACAAGAGACAACACAAGTGGGAAGTAGGAAAGAGAAAAAAAAAAGAAAAACCCTCACCTCCACCATATCCCACCTTCTCCCATAGACCATAGATGTCACATCCATTAGAACAGCCTTACTGTCATATCAATCATAAAGAGCCACAAATGGTCCCCATAACTTCATGTATTCCTCTTCTTTATCTTTATTTTTCAATGAAACCTTATCATATGGTGATAAAACCTGCAACTCCGTTAACCACTCTTCAACACTAGGCTTTTGCCTCTTCTTCCAAATTCTGAGAATTAGCTTAATTGCTACCATCATGGCCCTGTCTATCCAGCAAGTATGTTTTCTAGCACGCACACATCTTTCTTTATACAATAGTAAAATTATTTTTGCTGCAGATCTTTGCAAGTTTATTCCAAAAATCAAGTCAATCTTTTCAATGACATCTTTCCAAAACAATTGCACTCTCGGGCATTCCCACAGCAAATGTAAAAGAGTGCCTCTACCAATATCACACCAGCATAAATCATTAGGTTTAAGGCTCAATTTAAACATCTTAACTGGTGTCCAATACAGCCTTCCAATAACTTTGTCGAATTAATCGCAAACCCATGTCTGCTCCCAAGTTCAAATTCACCTTCAGAATGTCTCTCCAATCCACATCAGAAATGACCCTATCACCATCATGCGACCAATGTTCCTTCAATCCAGTCCACGCTAATTGAACATTCTTACCAATAGGCATAAATTGTATATAAATTTGCACACAATATTCTTAACCTTCTAATAATTTGCTAATCTCTGTTTTTTTCCCCCCAACTGAACCACCAGCCATACCTATCCTCAAATTAATCATGGAAGCTAAAGCCAAGTATCTATTAATTTCTCTCTGACTTAAACCATATCTACACTGCAATTCCTCAAAACACAACAATGGCTAATCCCCCACACTAACGTGAGATGGGGGTTTAGATTCTATTAAAGACAAGGAGGCTCATATTATGCATAACAATATTTACTCTGAAACCACAGCAGAAAAGAAAAAACTTTTAAAGAACAGAACTAAATAGAGTTTAATGTCAATGTAAGGGAGCTCCCCAATCCATCATGGAGGACAGGTCATGCCCTGCAGGAGACCAATGAGCAGGGACCCATCTTTATATAAGTCTATTACTCTAAACCCAACTCCTCTTTCTGTAGCTGTCTTGAACCAGACGTCCACTGCACAGATCAGATGATAAACAATGAAGGCAAATCCAGCGAAGCTCTCGTAGCACGCACTCCACAACTTATAACTGTGAGCCACACTCCTGATCAGAATCTCAACCCGTAGCTGTAAGAACAACAAGCAAGAAGGGTGGGTGGATGGGAAGAACAACAAACCAAAGAATGTTCTCTCTTGAAACATCTGTGTACATGCGTGTCACAACTGTCATATCATATCGTGGGTGGGATAATAATTGCATCCTTGTCTTTAATAGAATCTAAACCCCCATCTCACGTTAGTGTGGGGGATTAGCCATTCTATGACAAGACAGGAGGCTCATATTATGCAAGTTTGAAGCCCTTGCGTCTAATTAGTACAACATGATCAATACAATGGAGACAAAATAATAAAATAATAGGAGAAGAAAATGTTTTAAATGCTTTCATTAGACCAATCAGCTGACCGCAAGAGAATTGCCCAAGACTAGGCTGCCCGAATAACTGTCTTATAAGGCATAGCCAAATCCACTGCAAGAAAAAACAACTGGAAGATGTGCCAATTCCAGCGTTCCTTGCAGACCACCAAAACCAACTGGTTAAAAAGAGGGGGGAAAACACTGAACACAGTTTTCCTATACTAATAGGTTAGGAAAAAAACCCATCGGAATAATAAACCCGTTGACCATCAAACATTTACACACTTAAATTCATACCATCTTTGGGAACCTAGATAGCAAACAAAAGAAGATAGGCACTTAGCTGTCCTGGAGATAAAGAAAAATACCCCTTAGGGGTGAAAGCTTTGTAGGTTCCATCCCATGCGTTAAAGGAAGATATCGCATTAGAAACAGGGCATGTCACAACTACACTGGGGAACAAGTGGGAGAGACAAATCTTCATAAAAGGTAAAATGGGAGTAAAAAAGGTTGTTTTTTTAATCTGTAATAGGAAGACCTATCCTGAGCGGAGAGAAAAGCAATGGACTTAACACACAATTGTCTTCAGACCTATGTGTATACTAAAGAAGCAGAATGGAAGAGAAAGAGAGGGGCCCCACCTGAAAAGCTAAACCTGCCAAACCGCCAAAACGGAGACCTTCAGACCTCCCAAGCTCTTGAAGAAGGACTCTGCTACCATGACAAAAGGCAGATATTTACAAAAACCTGACCCTTAAGAGACCAAACCTGGCAAGGAGAAAAAATGTATTTTACATCCAATCACTACCATTATCGTGATATCTGACCCCCCTTGTAGATGTGCCCGGTGCTTGACCCTTGTTCCCTCCTCCATGGTTGATAAATCAAACTAACCGAAGGAGGACCCCTAAATTTCAAAGTCTTAGCAAAGACCCTAAACTGCCAAGAACTGATCACTAAACAGCTAAAATGAAGTTGCTCACCAGAAGAGGACTAGCCTCTATCTTAGCCATTTTGAAGAACCTTGAAGCTCCCAGCATCCTAAACTGGCACCTTATTGCAAAAATAATCTCCTGTGAAAAAACCCAAAAGGTCTACCTGCCATGCCGGTGACTAGGAGAATCAAGTCATTAACTAAATATATATCCGAGCCCTCTGGGAATCGCACTGACAGACACCTTCTGATAGTTAATGTAGAGACGCTATAACTCATTGTGATAAGAGGGTCGTAATAACTTGGATGGGAGATTAGTAGCACTCCCAGACCCCTCTATCCCACCAAGGGATATTGAGCCTTCCCAAAGGAGGATAATCCTCCCCCACGTATCTAAGGAAACCTTGCAACCCAGAAGAAGGCTACCCTGAGGACCACGCTAAAGCCTCGCTTTACCCCTTTAAAATAAATACACTCTTGCACTTCTAACCAACCTCCTGACCGTGGAAGGGGCTCCGCTTAACTTATTTAACTACCAGGAATTAGCGCAAAGGAAAGTAAACTGACAGGAGGGAAATGCTCAGTGCGAGTCTGCACTGGTCACGAGTCAGAACTCCTGTAAAAGGAAACACGGAAACCATTGGGCGTTACTCCAAGAGGTGTAATATTATGATGCAATCTCCCCCAAGGATGGCGGGAAGGGGAATGAAGGGGGAAAGGACTTTGGGGTAATTATCATGCCCCGTAAATGAAAGGTTGTGAAAGAATACTGGGACCACTAGCCCCTCAAACCCTGAGGTCTGAGTCTCTGTATGCGTGTGAGGCTGACTGGCCCCTAAGGGAATCAGGGTAAGGAAAATATTAAGCACAATGCCCATAGCAAAACAGCACTTCTATAGCGTTACGAACCCTCAGGTATACGAGTGTTGCTCATCACTACTACCAACGGTGTGTGATGCGAATTGTTCACTTATCGATCTCAGCTGGATGAAAGACTATTTTAGACCCTCTTAAATTATGAACCTGCATCAGAAGCTCAGTACAGATCTGAAAGCAGGCCCTTTATTCGCTGCACTGTAGAAAATATATATATATATAAATAAAGAGGCTAAGCAACTCTCCTGAGGGTACAGAAGCCTGCTTGTACTCTTTGAGCAGAGGAGAAATTATAACACACTGCTAGGCGGATAGCTGAAAACAGGCCAAGCCTTTGGAGGAAAACCGTGGGTAGGCGCCAGAAAGTTATTATTTGGCAACTCGTCCCTCTGATACCAACAAGTGTTTCCAAACACTCCATCCAATTAGAACATGGTTGCCCAACCTGCCTTGCAACAAAACTGAAAAGATACCCCCGAGCTGACCTTGTCTCCACCAATAGTCCAAATAGTATAATGGTCATACTGGGACAAATAGTAAGGGAAACACGCCACTCACTAAAGAGAGCAGCAAGCCCTGCAGACCTCAATAGGGGCAGAACTCCTCATTCTTTTCTTCCTCATGTCGAGACAAAATTCTGCAGCTTAATCCGCACAGGTATTGGGTGGAGCAATTGTTATTGGGGAAAGCAAAACCTAAGGAAAGGACTGAGTTGTCCTGAAACTAACTAAGGTAAATAATTTTAACTAAAAGATGAAGGTTAACACCAGAGTGAAGGCTAGAGAGGAAGGTACAACCCCCCACATGGGTCTGTTTATTACTACCTACAAACACTCTTTTCTTTAAAGTATTTAATAAATAAATAATATAAAAATATCCAAGGAAGAGGGGTTACACCCTCACAGGGGTCCGAACCCAGACCTTATAGTAGCTGCTACCTACTGAGCTATTCGGGCTATTGACAATTCTGAAAACGCAAATGTTGTCCATGCATCACTTAAACAAATTGTTTAGCACAAGAGTATACTGAGCAAGTGCATCTGAACAGCTCACCCTAGCAGGGTGTGGAACCAGCATTAGACGAGGGGTTCACCTCGCAGAAGAACACAGGCAAAGCCTGCCACCGAGCAGGTGACAGCACACCTAAAGGTAAAATAATGACAACTGCCACATGCAGCACCTAAACAGAACAAAGCGGCTGACTTTTTAAGGGAGGAATACACTGTACCTCCAACTGCTCCCCCGAGCACGGCGTGATAACCAGCAGTGCACGAGGGGAAAACCTCGCATTAGAACTCAGGCAGAACCTGAAACCGAGCAGGTTATGGCACACAAACAGTTAAGGTAATCACCAATGCCATATGCAGCACCCAAACAATGTTGCCGACCTTAAGCGAGGAATACACTGAGCAAGTGTACCTCAAACTGCTCACCCCAGCAGGGTGTGGCAACCAACAGTACACGAGGGAGCAACACGCAGTAGAACCCAGGCAAAACCTGAAACCGGGCAGGTTATGGCACGCTTACAGGGAAAAATGACATCTGCCATATGCAGCACCTAAACAAAACTGCCGAGCTAGGGGAGGAATACATTTAGCAAGTGCACCGCAAACTGCTCACCCTAGCAGGGTGTGGCAACCAGCAGTACAGGAGGGAGAACCTTGCAGTAGAACCCAGGCAAAACCTGAAACCAAGCAGGTTAAGGCACACCTATAGTGAAGACAAATCACCCATGTCATGAGCAGCGCTTAACAAAGCTGTAGACTGGCAGCGCAACAGACTCTCGAACAGGAGGGTCCTCGCCAAACAAACATAAAATATCAATTAAAATAGCCAAATAAAGTGTATCAATTTAAAATATATATATTATATATATATATAAAAAATATGCACATACACGTATGTGCACAGTGGACATGCCGGGAAGTGAACCCATGTCTTCCTGCATGGAAAATATGCAGCTGTACCATTGAGCTAACCTGCTTCTGGCTGCAGCAGAGGCTTTAAATATTGTATACATACATACACATACTATATAAATAAATACGATAGGAAAACATGGAAGAAAATTGAAATTTATTTTTCACAACATCCCAAAATTTTTAAGCTGGAGGAGTGGCTCGAACACCCAAACTCCCAGGTACAGGTCAGAACACCTAAAGACTGTGCCACAGAAACAGGCTTCTTTAATGTAAATCATAGAGCCCCTTGTGCGGACCCTAGAGGGTGCAACGCCCATACTGAGAAATGAATAAAGAAAAACAAAAACAAAACGAAACACTGAGCTCGCGTGTGGGCCTAGAGGGCGGCAACGGCCAAACTGAAAGAGACGAGTTACTGTTCTCGCACGTGCCGGGTCTGAACCGAAGCTTCTGACAGACCGGCCAGTGTCAAAATCAAAGTAAAACATGGAACATATAAATTCATGAGTCTTCTAAAGTATCAATTTTCCTTAATAAATAAGTAACGGCCGCACACGGCCTGCCATTAAACAAGATAGCAAAGCAAACCCTCCTCCCTTTCAAAATTAAAGGCATCCAAATATACAAAATATATATATAATACATTCACATAAATTAAGGCTAATATATTATCAAGGCCTACTACTGACAAACATGCAAGGCACAACGAAATTAGGAGTGACTTAGCTGTGGTGTCAGCAGCAAAGAAAGAGGGGTTGGGTTTAGAGTAATGGACTTATATAAGGAAGGGTCGCTGCTCATTGGTCTCCTGCAGGGCATGACCTGTCCTCCATGATGGATTGGGGAGCTCCCTTACATTGACACTGAACTCTATTTAGTTCTGTTCTTTACAAATTTTTTGTTTGTAAAAGTTTTTTCTTTGCTGCTGTGGTTTCAGAGTAAAGATTGTTATGCATAATATGAGCGTCCTGTCTTGTCATAGAATTGGTCTCCATCCATCACATCCCCTAGCCACAGAATTCCCTTATTTATGATATGATATGGCATTTGTAACGCGCCTATACACAAGTGTTTCAAGGCGCGACGAGGCGGGGGGGGAAACAAGGGGAAGACAGACAACGATCCTACTAGGCCAGGTATCATTCAGACCGCGCAAGTGCAGGGGTAGGGGAAGGGAAAAAGTGCCAGGGGAAGGGGAGGGAGAAGTGCAGTACAAGTAAGTAGAATAAAAATAAATAAATAAATAGGGCCAGCTGGTGGCAAGTGCAAGGTAGGTGCAGGCAAGTGCTGGGAAGGGGGGGCTGTAGGGATACAGAGATAGTCCCGCAGTGCAGGGGATGCGATGCCAGGGAGGCAGTGCAAGTGGAGAGTGGCTGGGCCCAGGACCGAGGTTGGTGAGAGTGGCCCAGTTGCAGATTCAGTGCAATTTCAGTGTAGAATTTAGCAGGGGAGAGGGACAGAGAAGGCAGAGGCAAAGAGGAAGGTTTTGAGGTGCTTCCGGAACCGGAGATGGTTCTCCTCAAGTTTCAGGGAGGCAGGAAGGCTGTTCCAGAGGGAGGCCCCTGTCGCGGAGAGAGATCTCCAACTAATCCAACTGAGACATTTATAATTTACTTGCAAAGCTTCATTATACCATATAGAAGCATCTGGGCTGAAGCCATAGCCCTGTCCATTTTCTCTAAACCACGACCCTATCACCTGTCTAGTTGCCAGCACCGGGATTAGTTTCAACCGTTTATTTGGTAATTTACCCATACTATAAATATTCCCCAGTTCATATGGTGCACACATATCCCTTTCCATACGCAACCAAATTCGTTCCATTTAATTTATTTCTCTAAAGTAATATGAACTCTTTTTAAGTAAAAATGCTCTGTAATATTTAATTAAATCTCGATATCCAAATCCCCCTTCAACACTTTGCATCAGTATGTACTTTGGAACATGAGACACTTATTTCTAAAGGCCCTTGGGTAATTATTTTAGCCGGCCCGACACCTCAGCAAACAAGTTTGTATCAAGTTCAATTGCAGGCGACTCCACAGTAGCCGGTGCCCTCACATCCACCAACCAACTAGTTAAAGTACTTGCTGACCTATGCAGACACTTTTGGCACCTAGTTAGTGTTCCTAGTATTCCATGGCGGGTTGCCATTTATTGTAGAAGAACAAGTTACTTCTTACCTTGTAACGTTCTTTCGATGGGATGTTCCTCCGACGTATTCCTTATCTTAGATATCTCTTTCCAGCTTTGCTGGCCTCGGGAATTTTTTCTCTCTAGAGGGCGCTGCGCGTCGACGTCCGCCGAGTCGATGTCCCTCGACAGCCGCCGTATCAACGTCGACGTCATCCTGCCTATAAAGGCCGCGCGTAGCGTCCGTTGTTCAGTTCCGTTTTGTAGCCCACAATAATTCTTTCTGGACTCAACTAATCACCCTGAAGGAGCGTAAGCTGCAACAACAAGGGAAGTAGTACTGCGGGGATGGATGGGAGGGTCAATAAGGAATACGTCGGAGGAACATCCCATCGAAAGAACGTTACAAGTTAAGAAGTAACTTGTTCTTCAAAGGGATTTTGTCCTCCGACGTATTCCTTATCTTAGATAGGCTCCCATAGCAGTATTCTGTTATTGGAGGTGGGAGTACTGACTTCATGCTTCCTCTTATTGATGAATAGAGTGCAATACTGCCCTTCCAAACTTAGTTTCCTGACTGGAGGAGGAATCCAAGTTGTAAAACCGTGTAAAGGTATGGACGGACGACCATGTGGCAGCCGCACAAATGTCTCGAACCGGCACTCCTCTTTTGAGGGCCGATGAAGCTGCGATGCCTCTGGTCGAATGAGCCCTAAGAGTTTCAGGGGGCTCTTTTCCTGCCAGTTTATAACATTCCAAAATGGCTAAAATAATCCATCTGGAAATGGTCTGCTTAGTTATCGGTAGCCCCAGCTTGTGACCTGCGTAGCCTACAAACAGCTAGTCTGCTTGTCTTATCCTAGCCAGTCTACTAATGTAAAAACTTAAAGCCCTTCCTGGGTCCAGCCTGTGTAACCTCTCTTTCTCTTTCCCCGGATGGGGAGGAGGATAGAAAGATGGAAGGGTAATCTTCTGTGTGATATGAAATTCAGAAACCACCTTTGGGAGGAAATTAGACTTCACTTGCAGAACAACTTTGTCTTTGTGAAAGATTGTATGAGGGGGTTAACAAGAAAGAGCTTGTAACTCGCTCACCCTTCTAGCAGATGTAAGTGCTACTAATAAAACAGTCTTAAGGGTAAGAAATCTTAACGAACAAGAGTGGAGTGGTTCGAAAGGTGTTCCCATCAGGAAAGTTAGGACTAAATTTAAATCCCATAGGGGAACCTGGAATGGTCTTGGGGGATAAACGTTAGTTAACCCCTTTAGAAACTGTATTACCAAGGGTAACTTGAAATAGGATGGTTCTTCCGCAGTGCGCTTAAAGATGGATAGCGCTGCGAGATAGCCCTTGATGGTGCCAACTTGAAGGTCTGAATTCGCTAAATAAAGTAGGAAGGACAAAACCATTGGTGTACCAAATGAAAAGGGATCGATATTCTTTTCCCTACACCAGCTGCAAAATCTGTTCCAAAGGCAGCGGTATAAAGATTTTGTTGCTGGCCTTCTTGCCGAAAGCAACACCTCCATAACGTCATCAGGGGGGTCCCAATCCTGGTACCTCAGCCTTTCAGAAGCCAAGCGTGAAGGTTGAGGGTTTTGATGTCTGGATGGAGAACCTGACCTCCCTTCTGTGAGAGCAGATTCTCTCTGAGTGGAAGTCGAATTGGAAGGCAGATGGACAAGTCTAGAAGGTCCGGGTACCACGTTCTCCTGGCCCAATCCGGGGCAATTAGGATCATGGTTTTCCGGAATCTTCTCAACCTCCTGATCATTTGAGGAATGACGGGGACCGGTGGAAACGCGTACAGGAGTGGAAACTCCCAGTCCACTATGAACGCGTCTCCCAGAGCTCCTCTCGGGGGAAATTCCCTTGAACAGAACAGATCGCACTTCCTGTTGACACTGGTGACGAACAGATCCACCTGAGGGGTTCCTCAAAGGGCGAAGATCTCTTGAAGGACTTCCTGAGCTAGTTCCCACTCGTGGGAGACTGTGCTCTGCCTGCTCAGAGCGTCCGCTGTCAAGTTCTTCTCTCCGGCTAGGTGAACTGCCGATAGAGAGATTCCTTCTTAGATTGCCCAAAACCAGAGCTGCATTGCCTCTCTGCACAGAGGTAGTGATCCTACACCTCCTCTTTTGTTGAGGTAATGCATGGCCACTGTGTTGTCCGTCATTATCAGGACATTCTTTTCTTGTACAGATGGCAGAAAAGCCTTCAGCGCAAGTCTGATGGCCCTCATCTCTAACAGGTTGATATGTAGTCTGGACTCCGATGGAGACCAACGACCGCTGATGGTCAAGTCGTTGGCTCCCCACCCCGTGAGTGAGGCATCCGTGACTACTGTTATCTCCGGCCAAGGTTGCCAAAACTGCTCTCCTTTCAGAATGTTCTCCTGACAGGCCCACCACTGAAGGTCTCGAGCCACCCTGTCGGGAACCTGAAGAAAATCTGTCATTCTCCCTGAGAATTGTGACCACTGAGTTCTCAGTGCCCATTGGAGAGATCTCATTCTCAGGCCAGCCTCTGGCACTAGGAAAATGCAGGATGCCATGAGGCCTAGCAACCTCA
The DNA here is from genome assembly GCF_040938575.1 of Ambystoma mexicanum. NCBI lineage: Eukaryota > Metazoa > Chordata > Amphibia > Caudata > Ambystomatidae > Ambystoma > Ambystoma mexicanum. Next base: position 893,597,992 of record NC_090939.1, read on the forward strand.
AAAAGTCGAAGGCTGGGAGACGTTGGGCATTTTGAAACTTGGTGACCATCTGTAGAATATCTTGAGCCCTCACCTCTGGTGGCGAAGCTTTTCCCAGGGAAGTGTCCAGGATCGCTCCGATGAACTGGAGTCTCTGCGATGGTATCATTTGTGACTTCTTTAAATTGAGGGAGAAGCCCAGTCTGTGAAGGGAGTGGCCAACATGATCTAGCTGGATCCAAGCTTGTTCCAAAGATATAGCTCTGATCAACCAATCGTCCAGGTAGGGGTAGACGTGAATCCCTTCCCTCCTTAGACTTGCAGCCACTACCAACATTAACTTGGTGAAGACCCTCGGGCGGAGGTCAGCCCTAATGGCAGCACTCGAAATTGATAATGAGAGTTGCCAATTGCGAACCTCAGGTATTTCCTGTGTTTGAGATGGATTGGCACATGGAAATAAGCATCCTGAAGGTCCAGAGATACCAACCAGTCCTGGAACTGAAGGGCCTGAAGGATCTGAGAGAGAGTTACCATCTTGAATTTGCCTTTCCTGAGGAATTTGTTCAATTCTCGCAAGTCCAAGATGGGTCTCAGTCCTCCGTCTTTATTTGGTATGAGAAAGTAAGGGGAGTACCAGCCCTTGTTCCTCTCCGCTACAGGTACCGGTTCTATGGCACCTTTCTCTAGCAGGTCTAAAATTCCCTGCAAGAGGAGCGGATCTGGAGCTTTTTGAGAGCTGATCCCCGGTGGATGACTCTGAGGTATGCGTAGGAGAGGCAGGCAGTAACCTTGTGCAACTGTCTCCAATGCCCAAGCATCTGACGTGATAGCCTGCCATTCCGCCAGATGTTGAGTTAACCTGCCTTCTGCAGGTGTCTTGTGAGGGAAGTCCTCAGAGTGGTTTTGGGGCGGCTGATGCAGATGCCGATGGTAAAGAGGCATCTGCTGTTGCTGCGGCTTTTGAATATCTACCCCGTCCACCTCGGGTAGTTCTTCTTTGTCCCCTTTGAGCCAGTCGTCCTCTACCTCTTCCGAATGCGGAGTAGAAGCGAAAGGACTTGCCTCTCGCAGAGGTTCCTGTGGGACGAAAAGGTGTCTGACGGATTGCAGCGCCTAGGGATTTTGCTGCTGCCTTTGATGTTTGCAGTTTTTCTAAACTGTCATCCGCCTTTTTCCCAAACAAAGAAGAGCCATCAAATGGCATGTTCAAGAGCCTGGCTTGCACATCTGGGGCAAAACCAGACTGTCTCAACCAAGCAAATCTCCTGGTTGTTGTACTCGCCGCCATTGCTCTGCTGATACTGTCAGCCGAATCAATGCCCATCTGGAGGGATTCGCACATAGCGTCTTTACCGTCCTTTATGATATTTAGGAACGCCTCCCTTTCTTCTCCCTCCGGGATGCAGTCAGCCGCTGTAGAAGCACACTCCCAAAGTGTATGGCTAAATCTAGCAAGGGTGCAAGTAGCATTAATAGATTTTAACGCCATGCTACATGCCTAAAAGACTTTCTTAGCCATAGCATCATATTTTTTATCGTCCCGCCCTGTGGAACGATAGGGTAAGCAGTCTTGATGTCAGTAGAAGATGCTGCCTGTACCACCAGACTTTCTGGGGATGGGTGTTTGGACAAAATCTCAGGGTCTGCAGAAGATACCCTGTATTTAGTAGACAGTTTTTTATTTACTGCTGGGACGACATCTGGGGTTTCCCAGTTCGTCATTATTTTTCTTTGAAGAGCTTTATGAAAAGGTACTACAGGATCCTCCTGTGGACCTTTATCAAGAATATCCGTGAGGTCATCCTGTTGGAAAGCCTGTGAAGGTGTTGACCACCCCATAAATTCTGTAATCCTGGCCATTAAGGCTCTATAAGGGGTTTCAGCATGCTCCCCCGGGTCTGGCCTAGCGAACTCCACCTCTGGGGAAGTGTCTAAACCACTTGCCTCCTGTAAGGAATCATGGAGTTCCTTTAATCTGCGTTCCTCTGAGGATAATTCCTCTTGAACTGGGGTTGCAGATCCCTGCAACTCAATGTCTCTTCTTGGTCAGACAGTTCTCCCTCTGCCATAATTGAGGACATTGTTCTTAATTGGTCTGAACTCACAAAGGGTGTGAAACCCATCTCCAAGGCAGAGGGTGCCAAACTTGTCGTAATCGGCGTCGAAAACATCGATGTCGTCGACGCCGAAGGCTTCGAACGTGGCGTCGAAAACAAAGGTGGAGGCCTCGAGGTCCTCGATAGAATCGGAATTCTGCTCGAGGATATCGACAATCTCGACGACATCGTCATCGAAGACCTGGGAATAGCCACTGGGTGCGCCGCAACCGTGACTTTCCTTGGCGTCGACGCAGGTGTTGAGGATGGCGTAGAGTCGACAGACCCGTGTGTCGAAGGTCCCTTCGACAACGGCGTCGAAGACACCGACCTCGGCGTCGACGGAACCTTCGTCGACGGCGTCGATGGAACCTTCAAAGAAGGATTCGAGGTCTTTGCTTCACTCGAGGGTTCATGACGCGCTCGAGAAGCTTCCTTCGCCGGGTGCTGCGACTCGCGGCGTTTTGGACCTTCGGGTCTTTCGACCAGAGCATCGCTCTCGGCAGTCTTCGAGGGGGTCGAGGCCGCTTTCTTGAAGACGCTCATCATATTTTTTCGGAATTCCTCCCATTCAGCCCAGGAACTATGTTTCGTGGGGCAAGGGATTCTCTTAGGTGAAACAAAGGAAGAGGAGGACGAAGAAGGGGATCTTCGGCGTCTCCTTTTCGAGTGCTTCGATCTCAAGGAGTGATGGGACCCGCTTCTAGACCTGGAGCGCGAATGGTGACAAGGAGACGAATGTCTCGACTTCGTCGAGGAAGAAGAAGCTTTAGAAGTCTTACCTTTTTCCAGCTTCCCCCTACGCTCCTTCAGGGCCTTAGCTGTCATGGACATATAGTCCTCGCACTCCGAGCAATGGTGTTCAGCTCCCAAACACCACAGACAGACCCTGTGAGGGTCCGTCAGCGACATCTTTTTTCCACAGTCTAGGCATTTTTTAAAGCCGGACCGAGGGGTCGTCGGTTCAGACGAGGAAGCCATTGAGTATGGCTCGAATATTCTCAAGGAAAATGGAATAATATCTATGAAACTGAGCAACGATATTCCGAGGCACTGAGTAAGCGCGGAAAAACGGAACTGAACAACGGACGCTGCGCGCGGCCTTTATAGGCAGGATGACGTCGACGTCGATACAGCGGCTGTCGAGGGACATCGACTCGGCGGACGTCGAAGCGCAGCGCCCTCTAGAGGGAAAAAAATTCCAAGGCCAGCAAAGCTGGAAAGAGATATCTAAGATCAGGAATACGTCGGAGGACACAATCCCTTCGAATTAAGGGTTTCAGCGGCGGGATCAGGGACTCCAGAGCCGTTTATTAGTTGACACAGCCATGTTTCTTTGCCCGCTTCGCCAATCTCCTCTCCCTTCTTGATATGCACATTTGTTAAATCCATATTAGAGGTTTCAACCGCCTGGCAATCTAATGGGACAGCTGCTTCAGGCTGCTAACTGTGCTTACTATGCTCCTTTGCCAAGTCACATTCTTTTGGCACTGACTCAAGTCGTCCTGGGTCCGAGACAATCATTCCTTGTAGGCGTTGGTCAATAGAAGCCATTGCTTTACCCATTTTTTGGACTTCCTAAAAAAAGATGAAGCCCACACAATTTTAACAGGATTTTAAATGGCAAAATTAGCAACTCCTGCAGATGGCCTTGTAACACCGAAGTGCCCATTACAAAACTGCTAGAGGCTCGATTGGGGCCCGTCAATTTTTCACATGGCTCATCCACACTAAAGGAGAAATAAATGTAGGGGAGGATTGGTCCAAAAGACCCCCCTCCCCTGCACCCTCTCCCCCGGTGAGGGCCATGGCTCGTCAGGGTTCCCCTCCATATCACCAGGGCCCAGGTGGTGGGTGGGTCACCTGCCGAAGACATTGACCAAACCTGCTGAATTTAGCTAGGCCCCGGAAACCATTTTGTCTAATGAAGACGGTGTGAGCCCTGCGCACCGCAGCGCGGCCCCCACCTTTGGAAAGTTTCAATTATCCCTGTGGCCACAGCTCTCTGGCAGATCCCCTGACAGCCTGTTCCCACGAACAAGATGGACATGAGCAAGTGTAAGATACCAACACTGTAACATTTCACCTTCCGCAGTGTATCGCTGCTCCCAGCATGACCCGGCCAGCAGGGCCTGGATGGAAAAAAAACTGTAAAATGGTCCTTTGATAAAAGAAAAGTTCCCAAATACTAATAACAAAACTACCTGCGATGGAAGCGTTCTCTCCACAACCTCTCTGACTAAAAAACCTGTAGAATGTATAAATATGGCAGAATGCGTGCTCATATGACATTAGGAATGAAGCACCCACATCACTGCAGTTATGCACATATAGTAAAAGCGTCCCGGGGTTTTTTTGTTATGTGTATCATTGAAAAGATTACACCCCACGGTCCCGCGCCATAACCAAACTAATGCTGCTAGAGTGCAAAGAAAGACAAATGCAACCATATTGAGGGCTTGTGTAAAGGGGGCATGAAAATGCACCCTTAATGTGTGTGTGTGTCCAAGCCCACTATGTGCCACTGCCGTCAGTCTCAGTGGCGAGTTGTTTCTATGTGCTCCACCAACCTCACTACTACCTCACACAACGCGAATGTATAAGCATATAACAAAATGTTGTAGTTGTCAAAAACATAGTGTACAAGTAATGTGCTCGGATTGGTTATATGAGAGGCATTAACAATGTAAAACGTGAGCTTTAGAATGACTCAATTAGTATTGTATATTATTTGAATGTTAATGCTACTTCCACCTAAAATCGGCAACACACGAGGAAAAAAAGACCTTTGGGGGCACGTGCAAGGCCATTCCCCCTCCCTCCCAGCAAAGCCTGCCAGACGAGAACGCAGAGGCCTGTGCCGCGCTGCCCCACCTCCCCCAACTCGGCTGGAGCCACTTCAAAGATTTGTAGTTCCCTCTGCAGCACCCAAGGCCACGGCCCGCAACCTGTATTATTTACAACCCAGCAGTAAACCTCAGCCTGAAAACACAAATCCAGAGGCACCCTTTCTTAAGCCCCACGACCCACCGGCTAACCTTAGGTTAATGGCCCCTGTAGAATTAGGACATCCAATATTATGGCAACATCACAGCAACACATCCATAATGACTTCTAACAAGACATGATGACATGTACCGCCTGTCCCATGCCCCGAGACCCAACCCCACGACCTATGGTACCCGGTCAACAGGACGCTGGTAACCATGTACTGATGAATCGCCAACAAACCCCACTCTAGGTGCATTCCTCCTGTGTTGCATTAACCTGTAGAATAACCTATTGGAAGATTTACTAAAGAAGATAATATTGCAAATGGTTGAATGACTGTGGTGTGCATGGCCTAGGGCAAAGAAGTCAAGAAAAGACATTCATCTCTGACACTGGCCACAGTGGCACAACGACACCGCCCGGATGAACCCAGCTGACTCGCCAGGCCCAGCCCAACCCACGAGGCTAACCAGTGACGTCCTCCAGCTGCGGCCAACCACATCGCAGCAGCACCTATAGCTAGTCGTCGCCACCCAATCCCAATGAACTTGTGCCTCCTATAGTATGTAGGTTCTGATGACGTTTTTTGTAAATATATACGCCTGTCTTTGCCATTGTCAGACAGAGCGCTCTCGGAGTTTGCAGAGTTCTTTGCATGCCCTATTCTGATTGATAAACTCCCATTTACGCTCACCCACACTTTGTCTTGGCCTGATTCCCATCCTGGGAGAGTCCATCATTGTCTCTCATTGCGGGGAGGATCGTGCTGGTTGGGGACGCTTGCCTTCAGTGGTGACCCCGACGTGATTATTATTTTTCTCCCAACATATCCCTACCGTCCCCTTTGGCACGAAATTCTCCGGTCGAAAAGGGATACGCACGGTGCACCGGCTCCGGGAGGCTGCCTGCCAACGCCGACCGGTACGCTCAGAAGTGCGCACTCAACAGAGAGAGGGTACGGGATCCCGGTTGAAAAATCCCCTTTGAGTACCGCTCGCCGGAGCCGGGGCCGACTGTTGAGCGTACGGCAACCCTGCCTGGACGGACCCAGTTTCGGAGACTCTCGGTTCAAGACGGGCACGTGAGTATTGAGTGCGAGCGATCATAAAGGGAGTAGAGGAGGAAATTTAGGAAAGGGAACGAGGCTGGTTAAAAAGGGGCACTTTGGGTCTACTAAGACCATCTTAAACTTTCTTTGCTTTTTTCTTTGCATATGGCCATTAGGATTAAGAAGTGAATAGAGATAAAGTGACGGGAACCTAGCTCCGCGAGGGGGTAGAAGGCGGCGCCGCATAGTGCTATCTTGACTAGTACTGGGAATATATGAAGAAGTGGAAAATGAGATAAAGGTGTCTGGTAAAGGAAGACACAGAGAATATATTAGTGATTGCTATTCTTTCTATTCTTTTCTTTAGGTTTACGGAAAATAAAAGTGGGTTAGTACAAAAACAAAGACATAAGCTAAAGAGAAAGACAGTTTTACTTTAACATTGAGAAACAAACATATATATATATATATATCAGAATAAGACGGACAGGGACAGCCGGATAGGGAGGAAAGGGAGGAAAGGGAGGACAAATTGAACTGTGAATAGAGTGCTACATATGGGTGTGTGAACATCGTATGTGTCAGAACATATTTTTGTATAATGGATGTGAAAAAGTGGTCAGAAATGTATAGCTATGGAATAGTCATGGTAAGTGTGACTAGACGAAATATCATAAAGACGAGAGTAATGTGGTGAAGTGAGTGTTTGCCTTCTTGATTTGTGGGGTAACATTGTCGAAATTACTGACGGTTTGCTCTTGTACGTGCCCCTAAAGAGGATAGAATAGAGGCTGTGCGCAGCCGTTCTTATGGTGTGCAGGTGGAGGGAGAAATACGCAGGTCCCCACGATTCAGTAAGACATAAATACGCGAACTCACATCGTGATACGTTTATATTGAAATATCGAGATATATAGAGATACATAAGTGTCAGGTGAGCACGAAGTATGGGGGCAGAAACACCCTTATCACATATTTGTAAGAACCTACCTGGGTATGCAGAATGGCTTAAGAAATATCATGACCAATGGATCACAGAGTTGAAGGGGGAAGGGTTACCTCAGATATGGCCCGAAGGGGGTTCATTTGACAAGAGTGTCCTAGATTTGGTAGCCACATGCATTTGTTTGAAATACAAGGGGAAGCAGTTGCATAATAGGAGGGAAATACTAGACCTAAGGAGGCTTTTTGAAGAGATACCCCCGCCTAAGGCAAGGGAGTTATATCCTGATCTACCATCTACCACTGACAATCCACTAATGATACAAAAAGATGATAAAGTATTGTCTGAAGAGGTACCACCGATAGAGGTAACTAGGTTGTACCCAATACTAAACAAGCCAGTGCCCGCGGAGGGATATAGTGACCCATCTTATGTGCCCCCACCGACAACTATCACCACCCAAGGGCCAACAGCACCCCCGCCATACGAGATTCATAGGGAGCGAGAACAGGTGAGCACACCAAGGGTGGACATATAAAAATTAACAGGCGATTTAGAATCAAGGCTCTCTATAGCCAAAGATGAGCTCTTGAGAATAAAAAGTATATGTGAGCGGACTGCACTTAATGCAGCTAGATCAGAGCATGCATCCAGAGGACAGAGCGAGAGTAGAACATTTGAAGAAGGGTGGAAAAAAGGCGAGATACTGTTTAGGATACAGGAAGAACCAACACGAATAATTGAACTAGAGGAAAGGGAAGGATGTACTGATAATGAAGAGAGGCCCACAGGAGGCATAGAGGAGCTATTATGTGATGTAGGGGATGATTTAGAAGAAAGTGAAAGGCTAAGTATGGCAATGGGAGGGGGAAGCGAAGGTTTGGATGGCGCATGCGGAATGAGAATGATGGATGAGTGGACAGGGCGATTAAGGAACAGGTTGGGAAAAATGGCATTGTTAGGAAAATCAGGAATGAAGGTGAGTACAGATACAACGACAAAGGGAAAGTTGCAGCTCCCACTAATACACAGGGGAGGAGGGAGGCCGAATTACATACCCTGGGCTCAGATGGATAAGGCCAATTTACTAAAGTTATTGCCCCCACTATCAGGAGGGGCGAGTAAGTGGATATATGCTTTTGAGAAACACACAGCCGGGGTACCTCTAGCGATAGGGGAAGTGAAAAGTTTGCTAGTATCAGCAGTAGGGGATCAGGCTGACAGAGTGTGGGTGAAAGCTGGCTTCCCGGGAGTAACGTTAGACTGCGATCGCCATGATGGTGCCTCTTTCAACACAGTGCGTGCAAGGGTGTGGGATGCTTTGCGGGAAACGTTTCCAGATACCCCAGATTTGCAGTCAGTAATGCAATGTACAATGAATGACGGGGAAGATGCTACGGATTACATTTTTCTGGTCCAAGAGATATGGAGAGCAGAAACGGGAACGCCCTGGTATCAATCGACATCATTATTTTACTTCATAATAAAGAGGGGGCTCCCAAAAGAGGTGCAAAAGGCGCTCGACAAAATAGCGGGTATTGAGCCGAAAGGATGGCCCGAGATTCAGAGTATAATAGTGCACCACTGTAAGCGAATAAAAGAAAGGGAGAAGGAGGTGGCGCAGAGAAGATTGGCAGACGAGGCGAAACTAGTACAAACAAAGTTGGTGAAGGTCGCTGCAGCGGTGGCTGCGCTCCCACACAGCAGGGAGGGAGACGAGGAGGAGGAGGGGCTGGTAGCAATACAAGGAAGGATGGCAACTAAGTGGGCAGGAGCAGGGCAGCGGAACGAGCAGGAGCAGAGTGGAGGTCCGCAGTGGCAAGAGTGGGCCCCTCGAGGGGGACGAGGTGGGTACAGGGGCCGAAGAGGAGGTGGACAAGGGTATGGGGGAATGGGAGGAAACGGATGGCAGGGTCCCAGAGGTGCGCAAGGGAGTTGTTGGAACTGCGGGAGGTGGGGACACTACTCCAGGGAGTGCAGAAGTAAACTAAACAGCGGGTTTCCAGAGGTAGAACATTATGGCCATCCCCATCCGGGGAGCCCATATGGTCTCCCAATGGGACAACAACAAAGGAACCCAGCGCAGGGGTACCATGAGCAACAGCAAGGACACCAATACAGAACACAGAATTACCCACAAAACAATGACACTATGCACTACACGCCAGGCAACCCTTTCGCGACAACAGCAAACGGAGCTCCAGCACCAGCCCCCTATAATGGCGTGTCAGTGGTTTCAGGGAGTGTGTTCAACCAAGGGGGGGCAGTGAGACACCCCGCATAGGACAGCCCACAGAGAACACTTGCGTGTCCTGTTCTATCTACCACCTACAATGCAGAAGAGGAACCATTGGTAGGGGCGCAGATAGGAGACAGGCAGTTCATATTCATGGTGGATTCGGGAGCGGAGAAATCATGCATTAGGGAGGGCCGGTTCCCGTTATCTAACCGGAAGTTAGAGACGCAGGGGTTCTCTGGGGCTGTAATTGAAGTTCCTTACACAGAAGCTTTGGATGTGACAGTGGGGGGTAAAACTGTAAAAACACCCTTACTGTATTATGAACATTCGCCAATAAATTTACTAGGGAGGGACCTTCTTAGCAAACTCAACATGACAATATCATTCACTGAGAGGGGTATAGTGTGTTCAACACCAGGAACATGCCCATTATGTGTAATGCTGGTAGTACAGGCTCACACAACTGCACCGGAAATACGTGGCTTGCCAGTGGACGAGAGAATGTTTATTGAAGGATTAAAGACGCTGGCCCACATAGTTCCTGAGCTGAAAAGGATGGATTGGAGAATACCGGCGGAGTTCCTCTTCCGCCCAATAGTGCACCCTGACATAGCACCAGGATCAGTGGTATCCTTAGACTTGCATGCTGTACAGGTATCTGCAAAAAGGATCTCTGTGATTGGAATGGACATAGACGGGTGTGAATGGTGCACAGTACTGTGTACCAATGCCGATACTGCCCTGCGAGACTTAACTGATGAAGATCTTTTTTCGGATTTAGAAAGCGATGGCGAAATAATAATGGAAATAGCAATGCCCTGTGACATTTTGATTCAGGCTAGACAGATTCCTGTCCAGTTGATGGCAGTGGTGGGAGCACCACCGTCATTTTTTGATGATGACATGAGACTAGTACCAAACAATTTGTGGACAACAGGCCCCCATGACGTAGGGTTGTTGCATGGAGTACCACCAGTGATAATAAAGCTCAAACAAGGGGCGATTTTACCCCGAGTGAAACAATATCCATTGTCCCACGAAGCTGAAGAAGGGATAAAAGAGACAATAAATGCACTGCTAGCACAAGGGATAATAGTGCCTTCAAACTCCCCATGTAACACATGTATCTACCCGATCAAAAAAGCAAAGGGAGGGGCTTGGAGGATGATCCAGGATTTACGCCCCCTAAATGATGTAATACAGAAAGAGTTCCCTTTGGTCCCGAACCCTGCATCAATATTATGCAGTATCCCAAAAACGGCATCACATTTCACAGTGGTCGATTTGAAAAACGTCTTCTTCTCCATCCCCTTGGCAGAAGAAAGCAGATACCTGACAGCATTTACACTAGGGGGAAAGAGATATGAACATTGCAGATTACCACAGGGATACTGTGAGAGCCCAAGCATATTCAACCGCATACTACATGAAGACTTAAGCAACTTATCAGTTGAAAGCACAATCATTCAGTACGTAGACGATTTACTCGTCTGCGCACAGGATGAAGAGACATGCAGAAAAGATTCGGCAACACGCCTGTCCCTGTTGGCAAATAAGGGGTATAAAGTAGACAAGGAAAAGCTACAATATTGTCAGCCAGAAGTCCTATACTTGGGACAGCTAATATCAAAAGACGGAAAAAGAATAATCCCTGACAGGGTAGAAGCAATAAGATCAGTAAGAGAACCCACAACAGTGAAGGAGATGCAGAAATTCTTGGGAATGTGCAACTATTGTAGAGCTGTAACGCTCACCTGATTCCCACGGAGGCGCGGGTCTTGGCAGGAAGGTGTCTGTGACTCGAAAAGTGATGTGCAGGACTCGATTGGCTTCTGGGGTCGAACCTCTTCGCACTGTGTGTCGGACTCGAAGAGTGAGGTTTCTGCAGGTGAAAGAATATGGGAGTTAATGATCTGGACTGTGGAGTGTCCCTCTCTCTCTCTCTCTCTCTTCCCAGCTTTTCCGTAGAGCCCCCCCGGTCAACTTGCTCACCTTAAATAGGTGAATGCTGGACTCTCCATCTGCGTCTGATGCAGGGTGCCGTTGCCAGTTCCTTCGCTGGTGAAACGTAGGCCTCTTGAATTCAGAGGATGATTACCGTCGTTATTTGCACAAGCGTTGAGTTTCTGGACACCTTTTAGTCTTTATAGTCTTTTGGTGCGTGGCACTTTAATATCAAATAAGACTCGTATAATACTTTTCCCTTTTGTCTTGCAGGACTCTCGAGATGGAAGATGGAGTGAAGCGCCTGGAACTTCCTAAGTAAGGCAAGCGCTCTAATTGTCTTTTTCCTTGCAGCCTTGTTCGTGCTGAAGAGACGCCAGAGTATCCGCAGGTGTTCTATTGCGACGAGCGCGGAGGGCGCGTAAGTAAATACCTGTCTTTGTCTCCTCTTTTGTCTTTCAGATGTTAGACAGCAGCGCCGGAGTTCGCGGAATGCCAGTAAGTAAGTACAATGCTTTTATTTTCACAGGCGGCGATGCAGAATGAAGGATTCCGGCATTCACAGCGTGCCGGTAAGTATGGCAATGCTTTTGTCTTTGCAGGTGGAGATGCGGCGTGATGAAACGGCCGCAGCCGATGGATCAGGTAAGTAAGCACTGTGTGTAAAGTTCGCCTTGCTAACCTGTAGTTGCTTGTCTTTGCAGGTGCTGATGTTGTCTGGATGCAGAAATGGTAAGTAGGATTCTTGCAGGTTCAGGATCGGAAGAAAAGCCGGAGCAGACTCGGTGAGCGTTCTGCTGCAGATTCAGAATAACGCGAAGCACGCTTCATCTATCGGGTGTGGTTTAAATAGCCTTGGAGTGATGAGGCGTCTTCTTCCACGGCCCCGCCTAGGTAAGAAAAGAGTTCCAGTTTCCAGAAGAGTTCCAGTGCTGTATCCAGGGAGTAGAGCTGCCCCACCCAGGTAAGAAAGTAGTTCCTGTTCACAGATGGCTTCTAAGTGGCTGGTAAGTAAGCAGCATGGTCTGCTGCAGGTAAGTCCACCCAAGCATCTTCACACCTATTATGAGCCCGGCACTTCCAGTGCCGGGACCGATGGTTTAGATGAGCCTGGTGCCACCGGCACCAGGACAAGGTCCAAAAGGTCCCATTGGGGACCGGCTGGTGCCTAGGATTAGGGTTAGGGGCCTTCTTCCAAGGACGTTGGGCTGGTCCTGGCTCCTTGGAAGCAGTGATCATGACAGTACCCCCCCCCTCAAGGCCCCTCCTAAGCGTGTCTTCTCCGGGGGTTTTGGCTTGTCGGGGTGATTAAAATGGAATTTCTTGACCAGACGAGGTGCGTGGACATATTCTGAAGGTTCCCAAGACCTTTCCTGGGGGCCGTAACCTTTCCAATCAACCAGGTAATACAACATAGATTTGGAGATTTTGGAGTCTAGGATGTTCTTTACTTCGAATTCAAGTTCTCCATCTACTAAAACCGGTTCTGGGAGTTCAGTCAATCGGGTTTCTGGTTGTACTGGTTTTAATAAGGAGACATGGAATACTGGATGTATTTTCATATGCGTAGGTAATTTCAATTTGACAGCCACTGGATTAATTATGGCAGATATGAGATAGGGTCCAAGGTATCTCGGGATGAAGGTGCGGGGTCCCTTTAGAGGCAGGTGCTTAGTGGATAGCCAGACCTGATCTCCTACAGCGTAGTGAGGAGCCTCTTTACGGTGTCGATCTGCTCCTCTTTTGAATTGAGCTTTAGCTCTTTGCAGATGGGCAGAGGCTTCCTTAAAAGCACGGGTGATCTCCGAGTGCAAGTGGTCCACAGCAGGTGCTTCGAATTCTTGGGGAGGATCCAGGTTAGAGGTTCTAGGATGGTGTCCGTATAATAGGAAGAAGGGAGTTTTCCCTGTTCCAGAATGAATCGAATTATTGTAAGCGTATTCAGCGATCCAAAGAATATCCTTCCAGGGGTTTTCAGTTTGTTGGAGCATGCAACGTAGATATTGCTCTAGAGTCTTATTTGTCCTCTCGGTTTGTCCGTCAGTTTGGGGATGGTGACTAGTTGAAAGTCTTACATCAATTTGGGCTAGACGACAGCAACTGCGCCAGAAGTGGGAGATGAATTGACTTCCCCTATCGGAGACTAAAACCGAGGGAAAACCGTGTAGCCGAACAATATTTTCTAAGAATTCTTGGGCCAATACTGAGGCTGAAGGTAGACCCTTCAGGGGAATGAAGTGAGCCATCTTGGAGAATAGGTCCACGACTACTAAAATGGTAGTATAGCCCGAGCACGGAGGTAAGTCCGTGATGAAATCCATGGACAGGGTATGCCATGGACAGGGAGGGATGTCTAGTGGCTGTAAAAGGCCGGCTGGTTTCTCCCTCTGACTTTTATTCTGGGCACACACACCGCAGGAGTTTACAAAGTCTCTAATATCCTTCTTCCATGACGGCCACCAGAAATGTCTTTTAATCTTTTCCATGGTTTTAGTAATGCCAGGGTGACCCTCCATTAGAGAGTCGTGATAACAGGAGATTACTTGTTTTTGTATTTTCTCACAGGGTAAGTGCAATCGTCCTCGGAAATATGGTAGGTCTTGATCCACTGAGAATTCTTTCCCCTTCAATTGCCAATCTTGTAAATCGCCCGGAGTTAGGAGTGATTTAACCGTGGTCTTGATGTCTTCAAAAGATTGAGCGCTGACCAAACCCAAAATCCTTTGTTCTGGGATTATGGGTATTGGTTCTGGATTGGTCAAATGTTCATCTACTCCCATCCGGGAGAGGGCATCTGCTTTTCCGTTCTTACTGCCTGGTCGATAAGTAATTATAAAGTCAAATTCTGCTAGAAACAGAGCCCAGCGAAGCTGTCTGGAAGACTGAGCTTTGGCTGTCTTTAGATATTGTAAATTGCGGTGATCAGTCATTACGGTGACTGTGTATCTGGCTCCTAGAAGATAATGCCGCCAGGCTTTAAAGGCCGATCTGATGGCCAAAAGTTCCTTGTCTGTAATTGAATAGTTGATCTCGGGAGGCGAAAACTTGCGGGACCAAAAGGCAACAGGATGTAGTTGGTGTGTGACCGGATCTCTTTGTGATAAAACTGCCCCCATAGCAAGACTAGAAGCATCCGTTTCCACGATGTAGGGGAGTTCTGGGCGAGGATGTTTTAGAACAGGTGCAGAAATGAATTTAGTTTTTAAGTTCTGAAAGGCTTGTTCTGCTTCAGAAGACCACGCAAAACGTTTGTTCTTTTTCAACAGAGCGGTGATGGGCTGGACTATCCGAGAAAATTCAGGAATGAATCTGAGGTAAAAGTTAGCGAAGCCTAACATGCTTTGAACTCCTTTTATAGAGGTTGGTGACGGCCACTTGATGATTGCATCAACTTTCTTTGAATCCATATGGACTCCGTTAGGTGACAGTATGAATCCCAGGAACTCGACTTCCGTTACGTTGAAAACGCATTTCTCAAGCTTAGCAAAAAGATTATGTTGACGCAATCTCTCGAGAACCTTTTTAACGTGTCTCTGATGTTCCTCTTCAGATGATGAATAGACGAGGATGTCATCAATGTAGACAACAACACACACGTCTATGAGTTCTCTAAGGACATCGTTCATAAAATATTGGAAAGCAGCAGGAGCATTACACAGTCCAAAGGGCATCACTTGATATTCGAATAGCCCGTACTTGGTGCGGAAGGCCGTTTTCCATTCATCGCCCTCTTTTATCCGTACCAAGTGGTAGGCTCCTCTGAGGTCCAACTTTGTGTATATACATGCGTCTTTGACTTGGTCCAGGAGTTCAGGGATCAAAGGTAACGGGTATCTGTTTTTAACGGTGATCTGATTCAGGGCGCGGTAATCTATGCAAGTCCTAAGGTCTCCTTCCTTTTTCGGGACGAAGAATAAAGCCGATGAAGCTGGAGATTTTGAAGGACGGATAAACCCGTTAGCTAGGTATTGGTCTAGATATTGTCTGAGATGAAGATTCTCTGGCTCGGTGAGAGCATAAATTCTGCTGCAAGGAGGAGTTGTTCCGGGTATCAGATCTATTTGACAGTCGTAAGACCTATGAGGAGGCAGGGTGTTAGCTTGATCCTTCCGGAAGACGTCTTGGAATTCCTGGTATTCGGGAGGTAATTTGGGAACCTCCTCAGAAGAAATTGCCGCCAGTGAAACATCAGGCCGAGGATAACAAGTGGTAAAACACTCTGGAAACTGAACCGTCTTTGCTCGCCAATCGATCTGAGGATTGTGCTTCTCCAACCAAGGGATTCCCAGAATGATCTGGAACTGAGGGGCCTTGATTACATCGAACACGATTCTCTCCCGGTGTCCATCTTGACTCACTAGCGTCACTTCTTGGGTGGCGTGCGTTACTGGTCCGGAGGCTATCTCCGTGCCATCCACAGTAGTGATGACGTCTTTTACTGCCTTAGGGACAAGGGGTAGATTCATCCTTGATACCATTTCACGGTCCACATAATTACAGATTGCTCCGCTGTCGATATAAGCTTCAATTGCATGCAAACGATCCGGACGTTCGGGACTAATGAGGACCATGGGTATCACGAAATGCGAGGTCACGGGACAGATCTTAACGCTCGGCAAGAGGACCTCCACTCTTGTCGGGTGAGGTCGTTTCCCTGTTCAGAATTTGTGGTACAGGTATCCGCGGCTCCTACAGCCTTCTTAGCTGGTTTCACTGGGCAGTCCCGAAGAAAGTGTCCTGAGTTTCCGCAATAGAGGCATAGTTGCAGCTGCCTTCTTCTTTCCCGCTCTTTCTGGGTTAAAGGTCCTTTCATGCCCCCTATTTGCATGGGTTCCACAGTGTCAGTTCCCTTAGTAGAGGTCTGTGGTTTAGAAACCACTCGGGTATCAAATCTGGAACGATCTGCCTTCCTGTTCTGTAGTCTGTGGTCCAATTGGACAACTAAGTCAATATAATCAGAACATTCTTGTGGAGGATTCACAACTTGCGCTAACACATCCTTGAGCTCTCCACGCAGGCCTCTATAGAAAAGCGTTATTCTCTTATCCTCGGGCCATTGTGTTTCCACTATGAGTCTATTGAAGGAGGCTATATAAGTCAAAAGGTCTTGATTACCCTGTCGTAATGAAAGAAGTTCATTGTCCAAGGCCTGCCCTTGTGCATGTCTTGCAAACAGTTTCTCCATGCTGGACTGGAAGGCCTGAAAATCGTGTAAAACCGGATCATCCTGGGTGACTAAAGGGATCGACCAATCTGCTGCGCTGCCACTGAGATAAGAAAGCACGAAAGCCACCTTGGTCTGGTCTGTTGGGAATGCAGCTGGTCGACATAAGTGTAGGCGGCACTGGTTGATGAACACTGCGAATTTCCTTGGATCACCAGAAAAGCGTTCGGGCGGAGCCAAGGGGACATTACCGGGCAGATTGATTTGCACTGGATTTGAAGATGATGCAGAAGGATAACTTCCTCCTGGGACGGGCAAAGGTGTCTGTCCTGCCTGCGTTTGTAACAACTGCCTAGCAAGGTCCTCTGTTCGCTCCTTGGAAATTATTAGTTCTCTTCTCAGAGAGTTCGTTTCCTGACGAGCTGCATGTACTTCTGCTCTTAATTCCCCGAGCAACTGGGCTAATTGATCGGTGTCTGAGGTTTCCATTGCGCCTGGGTAGGAGTTTTGTGGTGGGCTTCGCATTCTGTAACGCTCACCTGATTCCCACCGAGGCGCGGGTCTTGGCAGGAAGGTGTCTGTGACTCGAAAAGTGATGTGCAGGACTTGATTGGCTTCTGGGGTCGAACCTCTTCGCACTGTGTGTCGGACTCGAAGAGTGAGGTTTCTGCAGGTGAAAGAATATGGGAGTTAATGATCTGGACTGTGGAGTGTCCCTCTCTCTCTCTCTCTCTTCCCAGCTTTTCCGTAGAGCCCCCCCGGTCAACTTGCTCACCTTAAATAGGTGAATGCTGGACTCTCCATCTGCGTCTGATGCAGGGTGCCGTTGCCAGTTCCTTCACTGGTGAAACATAGGCCTCTTGAATTCAGAGGATGATTACCGTCGTTATTTGCACGAGCGGTGAGTTTCTGGACACCTTTTAGTCTTTATAGTCTTTTGGTGCGTGGCACTTTAATATCAAATAAGACTCGTATAATACTTTTCCCTTTTGTCTTGCAGGACTCTCGAGATGGAAGATGGAGTGAAGCGCCTGGAACTTCGTAAGTAAGGCAAGCGCTCTAATTGTCTTTTTCCTTGCAGCCTTGTTCGTGCTGAAGAGACGCCGGAGTATCCGCAGGCGTTCTATTGCGACGAGCGCGGAGGGCGCGTAAGTAAATACCTGTCTTTGTCTCCTCTTTTGTCTTTCAGATGTTAGACAGCAGCGCCGGAGTTCGCGGAATGCCAGTAAGTAAGTACAATGCTTTTGTTTTCACAGGCGGCGATGCAGAATGAAGGATTCCGGCATTCACAGCGTGCCGGTAAGTATGGCAATGCTTTTGTCTTTGCAGGTGGAGATGCGGCGTGATGAAACGGCCGCAGCCGATGGATCAGGTAAGTAAGCACTGTGTGTAAAGTTCGCCTTGCTAACCTGTAGTTTCTTGTCTTTGCAGGTGCTGATGTTGTCTGGATGCAGAAATGGTAAGTGGATTCTTGCAGGTTCAGGATCGGAAGAAGAAAAGCCGGAGCAGACTCGGTGAGCGTTCTGCTGCAGATGCAGAATAACGCGAAGCACGCTTCATCTATCGG
This sequence comes from Ambystoma mexicanum, assembly GCF_040938575.1. Lineage (NCBI taxonomy): Eukaryota > Metazoa > Chordata > Amphibia > Caudata > Ambystomatidae > Ambystoma > Ambystoma mexicanum. The sequence continues at coordinate 893,615,966 of NC_090939.1, forward strand.
GTGTGGTTTAAAAAGCCTTGGAGTGATGAGGCGTCTTCTTCCACGGCCCCACCAAGGTGAGAAAAGAGTTCCAGTTTCCAGAAGAGTGCCAGTGCTGTATCCAGGGAGTAGAGCTGCCCCACCCAGGTAAGAAAGTAGTTCCTGTTCACAGATGGCTTCTAAGTGGCTGGTAAGTAAGCAGCATGGTCTGCTGCAGGTAAGTCCACCCAAGCATCTTCACACCTATTATGAGCCCGGCGCTTCCAGTGCCGGGACCGATGGTTTAGATGAGCCTGGTGCCACCGGCGCCAGGACAAGGTCCAAAAGGTCCCATTGGGGACCGGCTGGTGCCTAGGATTAGGGTTAGGGGCCTGCTTCCAAGGACTTTGGGCTGGTCCTGGCTCCTTGGAAGCAGTGATCATGACAAGAGCCTGGATATTAGATTATGCAGCATACACCAGACCCTTACTGCAAGCACTCAAGGAGGCCCAACAAGAGAACAAGAAAATAGAATGGTCAGAAGAAATGAGCGCCTCGTTGAAATCGTTAAGAGTTAATTTCGAGTGCTCCAGTACTCGCTAATCCTGATTATGAACGCAAATTTTACCTGTTCTCACACTGCAAGGGGACACTCATGACAGCTGTACTGACACAAAAGACTTCCCTAGGACACAAACCGTTGGCTTTGGATGCGGTAATGCAAGGACATTTCGCGTGCGAGCAATCGCCCGCTGCAGCCGCGTTCGCGATTGAGAAAAGCGCCACAATAGCAATGGGATGCCCTGTCACATTGTTTGTGGAGCACTCATTATTTGCAATACTTGAGAGATCAAAGAGTACACTGACCACACAGCGAGCAACCGCCTATGAAATAATATTGTCCAGCGCCAATATCCATGTGGTACGATGCAGGACAGTGAATGATCACCGTAATGATCTTTCTGTGGATTCTTCTTCGACAGATTTCTGATAGATATCCATCATCCAGCTCTGCTGCTCAGAAACTTTTCGCCAGGGGGCGTAGTGGACCTCAACTCGGCCGTCGATCCATCTTGTCCGGCTCTCAATCGTCGGCTCCGGAAGTGACATCAGGTGTCGTATATATAGCACATCACTACATCCCTTGCTTCAGTTCCTCCCTTTTTTTCCGCTGCGCGCTTGAACACTGCAGGAGGAAAATATTACAGGAGGAGACTAATCAGCCAGTAAAAAATTTACAAGGAAACACCCCAACAGGGTGGTCCCACACAATGAGTTACTTTTCTTTTTTTTAATGAATTAGACAGAAGCAGTCATCTAAGCCATCACCAGATGCCTTCTCGTTTGCGACAAGCCACAGAATTTTCTGAGCAGGGATGCATGGGAGGGTCGATGAGGAATCTGCGGGAGAAGAATCCATAGAAAGTGCATTACGGTGAGTATTTCCTCCTTTAATGGATTGCTTTTCTCCCGCAGGTTCCTCATCTTGATAGGCTACCCAAGCAGTTAGAATAACGGAGGAGGGCAGAAAGATTTAAACTAGCAGGTTCTGTAGAACCACCCTACCAAATGATGCATCAGCTCCCCGTGCAACATCCAAGGCACAGTGCTTGGATACTGTATGCAAGGATTACCATGTGGGCTGCCCGACATATGTTCCCAACAGGAACCCTCTTTGGAGGGCTGTCGATACCGAAAACGCTCTGGTTGCGTGAGCCCTGATGACCGCTAGAAGCTCCTTGCCTGGCTATTGGTAACACACGGATATGCACAAAACAATCTAACGTGACAGTTTGTTTTGTTGTGGCAAGACCTTTTCAAGACAAAGAATGGGCCCTGAACAACTGGTCTGACCTGTGGAACTCTGATGTGCGAGCAAAATAGAAGCTTAACACTCTTTTCGGGTCAGGGAAGTGGAAACGCACTTCCTCTTTCGAGGAATGTGGAGGAGGGTAAAAGACAGGCAAATCAATAGACTGCAACAAGTGAAACTCAAACCACCTTAGGAAGGAACCCGGGCCTGACTTTGGGAGAGACTGTCACGAAGGAACCTTAGAAAAGGAGGGCTGCAGCAAAAAACGTGTAGCTCGCTAACCCTCCTTGCAAATGTGATTGCCATAAAAAAGGCGGTCTTAAGGGAGTAGGTCAAAACCAGATTAAGAGACAAAGGGGGTTAGCGGAAACTTATTGAGCAGGCCCTTCAGGAATTGGGCCATGACCGCAATAGTAAAGGACCGTTTGTCTGGGGACCTCTAACACAGACAGGACCGCCAAATACCTTTTGACTGTGTTAACCTAAAGCCCCGACGAGGCCAGTGACGGAAGGAACTCCATTACTGTGGCGGTGGGGCAAGAGATGGGGTCAATCTCGCGTTCCCTGCACCACACCTCAAATCTTCTCCACTTGCATGCGTACAGAAATCTTGTAGAAGGTCTGCATGCAGCCAAGAACACCTCAAGTACCTCCTCTGAGAAGTCCAGTTATCATACCTCATCCTCTCAAGAGCCATGCATGTAGATTGAGGGAATCCGGGGTTCGGTGGAGCACTCCACCCTCCAACTGGGTCAGGAGATCCGACACTGAGGGAAACGGTGAGGCAGACAGATGGTCAGATCCAAGAGATCTGAGAACCATGTCCTCCTCGCCCAATCTGGGGCGGTCATGATCATGGTTGCTTGAAATCTCTTCAACCTCCTTAGAACCCATGCAATGACAGGAATCTGGGGGAAGGCATAGTGGAGAGGGATAGTCCAATCCACCATAAACACGTCCCGCATTGCACCGGTCGCTGGGAATTCCCTTGAGCAAAACTGTTTGCACTTCTTGTTGGACTCTGTGGCGAATAGATCCACTGTTGGTGTACCCCAGAGAGCGAAGACCTCTTCTAGGACTTTCTGGTACACTTCTCACTTGTGTGAGACAAGGTGTTCTCCGTCCCCGCCAGATGAACTGCCAAGACCGAGATGTGGTTCTCCCGTAACAAGAACCACAGCTGTATTGCCTCTCTGCAGAGGGGACGGGAGTGCACACCACCACCCTGCTTGTTGAGGTAGTGCATGGCCACCGTGTTGTCAGTCAGGACGAGGACATGCTTCCCTCTGAGAGACTGGGCAAAGGCCCTCAGGGCTTACCAGATGGCCCGCAACTCCAGCCTGTTGATGTGCCACCTGCAAATCCTCACAATGAGAGCCCCAACCCTTCAGAGACGCATCCGTGACAACTCGGGCCTGAGGCCAGAAGGGGTCCCCCCCTGCCATGAGATTGCTACAAGTGTTGCACCAGCCGAATTTGCAGACTACCCGGCTAGACACAGAGGAGATCCGTGAGTGCTCCCAGTGCTCCCACATACTGAGACCACTGGCCTCTGGCACTAGAAAAATACAGGAGGCCATGAGACCCAAATGGTGGAGGAAAGAAGCCGCTGGTAGGGTGGTGTGGTTCTAAAACAAATGCACCATCTGAGATATACGGTTGACTCTCTCTTCGGGTGGAAAAGCCTTCCCTAACCGAGTGTCTAGGACTTCTTCGATGAACTGGAGCATCTGAACGGGTGTCAAATGGGACTTCAAGTTGAGGGAGAAGCCCAGCCTGTGTAGTAGTAGGCAGGTGTCTTCCAGATGAAAAAACTTTGCCCTGCTGACTTCCCCGGATCAGCCAGTCATCCAGGTACAGGAGTACCTGAACCCCGGATCTCCTGAGGTGAGCCGCGACTACTGCCATGAGCTGGGTGAAGACCCTTGGAGCAGAGGTAAACCCAAAGGGCAGCACCGTGAATTGATAGTGCTGGTCCCTTATGAGCAACCTTCGAAAATTCCTGTGCTTTTGGTGTATTGGCACATGGAAATAAGCGTCCTGCAGGTCTATTGACACCAGCCAGTCCTGAAATTCGAGCGCGTGGAGAATTTCTCCGAACGTCACCATCCTGAATTTGTCTCTTCTCAGAAACTCGTTTAGGGCCTCAAGATCCAGAATGGGACGAGACCTCCTCCCTTTTTGGGCACCAGGAAATAACCGGAATACAAGGCCGATCCTCTCTGTTCGGGAGGTACCTCTTCCACGGCACCCTTCGACAACAGAACTCTCAGTTCCTCCTGGAGCTCTTGTCCTGGTTGGATTGGGGGAGGTGGGGGTCTGTCCGGTGGTCTCTTTAGAAAAAGCAAACCATAAAACCACTGAATTAACTGCAGGGCCCAGGCGCTAGAGTTTATCTACTGCCACTGGAGCCAATGCCCTGCCAACCGTCCACCAACCAGTGTATCGTTGGAGGGTAAATCAAAGCAGCTTAGAGTGCTGTTTGTTGGCCTCTAGAGGCCACTCTGCCCCTTCCGGGGCGCAAGAAGCACCTCTGCCTGACTTGCGGGAGCTGCGCCTTCCTGCCATAGGGAACATAATGCCTATAGCCCCTGCCTCTGGAGGCAAAGCTGAAGGTAGGCTTGGCCAGCTGCGCCGCTAGACCCAGTGATTTAGCAGCCAAACTTTTTGTGGATTTGTCCGCTTTCTGACCGAAAAGCATGTCTCCCTCAAAGGGCATGTCCAGCAACCTTAACATTCGTGGAGAAGCCAGATGTTTTCACGTAGGTCTGCCACCTCATTACCACTGTTGAACCCATTGCTAGGCCAACGCAGTCTGCCACGTCCAGGCCCGTCTGCAATGACTTCTTGGCCGCCTCCTTCCCATCCTCCAGCAGCTGTAAAAATCTGTCCTGCATGGCACCCACAGGGACGTATTCAGCAGCATGTTCCCAACTTTCCATAAGCCGAATGAGTATTTCGCGAATCCACAGGCTACGTTTGTGGCCTTGAGCGCCATGCTGCCAGAGGTGAACACCTTTCTGGCAATTAATCCGATTTCTTTCCCTCTCTGTCCGTAGGCAGATTGGAAGTGGATACCGCTGGTCTGGTGGAAATAGTGGCAGCCTGTATAACCAACCCTTCCGGGGAAAGGTGTGTGGTGAGGAAAGAAGTGTCTCCTCTTCCTGGCCTATACCTTCCCTGTAAAATTGGCTTCTACAGGGGTTACAGTGCAAGGGTGCTTCTATAAGGAGGATAAAGGTTACGCAATGGCTGGGTTAAATGGCATGTTAAGCTCAACTGTGGGAGCCGCCTCGTCCAAGATATCAGTGAGCTCATACCCTGGAAGAGACGTAGTAGGTGCCTTCAATCCAATAGTGTCAACAACCGTCTCAACCAGAGCCCTGAAATTGACATTTGCATGAGACTAGGGCTGGTTTTGTTGCAACTCAAGATCTGGAGAATTATCCAGGTGTGACAAGGTGACAGAAGCGCCAGACACGGAAAACCCAAAGGAGGGTTGGTGGGGACAAGAGACAGAAAATAAAACAGTGCTGGATCATGAAAACGAAACACACACAGGCCCTGATATTCACGGCTGCGGCTGTACAAGTACAGACTTCATAAAAGCACCGGCTCAGGCAGCCGCGGGAAAAGACATGACTCATGTAAATAGTTTACACATCAAAGGCAACATGTTCCCTCTGAAATCAACGCCGGCTCAGGCAGCCGAGGGGAAAACTTGTTTCCAGTTTAAGTTCCTTTCAAAGTCAAACCGCAGTTATAATGTCCGGAACAGAAAACCATACGAGCGTGTTAATAAACAAAAGAGCGCGCCACAGAAAACTGTAGAAAACAGCATTACTGTATCACAGAACTTACTGTGTACTCTTACAATGAAAACCAGCGTTCGCCACGAGGCACCAGTGCGGGCTCCATTATGGCGACCAGGATCCTCCAGGGAAGGGGGCGGGGCTTGAAGGGGTTTTTCAAACTTTTGGGCGGGGAAGCATCCTGATTGGGTGGAATTGTCCAAGCCCCTATATAAGGGAGGAGAAAAGGAAACACTGAAGGATTTGTTTCCTTTCTGTTACAGAGGACAGCAGAGAGTGACGAAGCTGCCGAGAGGTTCCAGTGGGCATACAAAGACTGAACTAAGGTTTTCCCCCTTATGCTCTAACCAAGCCTGCTGATAACGAACTTTGGACTCTAAACAGGGGTTCTTACCCAACTTAATTTCTTTTGTTACGATTTTTTGAAGTCAATAAAGACACATTTTCGTTAACCTAACTCCTGCTCATAGTGATCCATTACACCAGGCCACTAGCGCGTCCTGTAAACCTTGAGCCAAGGCCAACAAAATCAGCCTGGTTATCGAAATGATCGACACCGTCAGCTCCCGTTTAAACAGGTTCGACTTGCTCATCGAAATGGATTGCATCTAGTCAAAGAAACCCGATCTCAATAACGGCATTAAAGAACCATCGCAGACTGTCGGTGCCCAGAGCTTGACCGCCGATGGAGCAGGTTTCGAAGCCAAAGTGGCTTTCGATGCCGATGGTTCCTTCGGTGCTGAGGGACAATCGCATGACCGATGGACACTGTGGGCCTGAACCTTGTGGGCTTCCGGCGATTTATGCCTGGTAGGCGTGTTGCCCGATGGCATTTTCGACATCCACGATGGAGTGGACGATTTGGGGTCGGGAGCACTGAGTGTCGCTTTTGTCACCAAAGCTTGCTGGTCAGGGGCTGGAGCCGCACCTACAGTAGCTTGCTGTTTAAACAATTTCGAGCATAGAAGTGTTAAAACGTTGCTGCTCTTCCCGAGTGGTCGGCCCCGCCAAGGGCTTACCTTTTTCCCCGACGACGAGCTGGACTCGCATCGATAGCAGTGGTGCAGCTACTTCTTCCATGAGGAAGACGACAAGGAATGGCTCCTGGAATGGGACTATTTCTTGGTCTTCTTGCAATGTCGTTCCTTCCCCTTGTCGGGGTTGGCCTCCGAAGACCGGATTGAGAGACCGCAAGAGATTTGGCGGACGGTCGGCTCATAGCCAGTTTCTTGGGCCCCTCAAGTAGGGACTTTGGCTGCATCCTAGCGCACTACGCGCAGGACTCGGTGTGGTGACTAACACCCATACATCACAGACAGACAGACGTGGGGGGTCGGTCAAAGACATTTTGGCCTCGCAATCGCGGCATCTCTTGAAGCCCGAAATCCTGTGAGATGACATTGCATCAAGGTTTTCTAGGAAAATGTACAATTTGGTACAAAAAACATTGAATAAACTCGAGTCGTGTTCCCGATTCAGCGTCCAAGCGCACAGAAAAAAGGAATTGAAGCATGGGGTGCAGTGACGTGCTATATATACACGTTGCCTGACGTCACTTCCGGAGCAAACGATCGAGAGCAGGACAAGACGGATTGACGGCCGAGTCGAGGTCCACTACGCCCCCTGGTGAAATGTTTCTGAGCAGCAGAGCTGTATAATGGATATCAAAATGAGGAATCTGCGAGAGAAAAGCAATCCACTGAAATCCTGGTATAGGTTAGGGGAGCCAGATAGGCTCAGACCCTAATCTGAAGAGTGTAAACTTTGTTCCTTAGGCCATAAACCCTGTTCCTCAGGACAGGGAACTCTGTTTCTCCTGCTGACTCGTGACCTGTTAGCTGCCACAGTATCCCATAGTGTATAGATAGCAAAGGTCTAAAAGAGAGTGGCTATCAATATCACCAAAGTCGGAATTAATGCCACTGTCATTTGAGGCAATCTCTATAGCGCCCCCTTTTAGAAGACAATCAGTGGAAGTTAGCTCCTTTTCTCGTGCACAGTAGGCTGTTATCTTGCCAAGCTAAGGTACACAATATGGTATGATATGGCATTTATAACGCGCCTATGCACAAGTGCTTCAAGGCGCGATGAGGCAAGGGAGGGGAAACAAAAGGAGGACCGACAATGATCCTACTAGGCCAGGTGACATTCAGGTCGCGTAAGTGCGTGGGAAGGGGGCAGGGAAAGTGCAGTACAAGACGATAGCAATAAGTAAGTGACGGCCAGCATGTGGCAAGTGCATGGGTAAGTGCGGACATCAGGGGGCTGGTAGGGGAACTGTAGGGATACAGAAACAGTCCCCAAGTGCTGGGGTTGCCAGGTGGGCAGTGCGGGTTTGAGACGCTGGTGGGGGAGGGACCTGGGCCCGAGATCAGAGGGTGTCCAGGTAGCCAGTGCAGTTCAGGATACAGCTAGGAGGTCAGCAGAGGAGAGGAGGAGAACAAGCAGAAGCAAAGAGAAAGGTTTTGAGGTGCTTCCGGAACCAGAGATGGTTCTCCTCAAGTTTAATGGAGGCAGAGAGGCTGTTCCAGAGGGAGGCCCAAGCTGAGGAAAGAGATCTACCACCAACTTGTTGCTTGGAGGAGCGGCTGACCCTGAGGGAGATGGAGGCAGATGAGCGAAGAGCACAAGAGGGAAGATATTTATGAAGAGAACGTTGAAGGTTTTGAGGCCCAGGCTCCAGAAGGCCTTGTGGATGATGCAGAGGGTTTAGAACTTAACCCTCGCAGCCACTGGGAGCCAGTGCGGAGATTTCAGTCCTGGAGAGATACGATCCCTGGGCTTGAGGCCAAGGACAAGCCTCCCAGTCCTGTTCTGGGTAAGTTGCAGAGTGCTGAGAGTAGAAGCAGGCAGATTTAGAAAGAGGCTGTTGCAATAGTCCAGCCTAGAGGGAACCAGAGCTCTGGAGACAGTGAGCTTCTGGGGGAAGGAGAGGAAAGGAAGAATACCTCTGAAGAGGTGCAGCTGGTAATGTGACTTCTTAGAGACGTCAGAGAGGAGAGAAGGAGTGTGTGGAGTCGAAGAGGATCCCAAGGTTTTTAGCCTTGCAGGTGGGAGCAGGAAGAGGGCCAAGAGAGGCCGGCCAAAGGGAAGGAGGGGGCGGGTGTGCCGATGAGGAGAATCTCAGTCTTACTGGCATTAAAGCAGAGGGCCTTGGCGGCACACCACACCTGGATAGCAGACAGACAGTCAGAGATGAGGGAAGGAGAGGAAGAGGCCGAGGGTAGCCTGAAAAGAGTTGGATGTCATCTGCATAGCACTGAAAGTTGGGGCAGAGATGGGCGATGCAGTGGGCAAGGAGCGACAGGTATTGGTTGAACAGCCAGGGAGAGAGGTTAGACCCCTGGGGGACACCACAGGTAGAGAAAAATATAGCGGAGAGGAAGGACCTGAGCTAGACCTGGGAGGGTTGGTCAGAGAGTAAAGAAGTCAGCCACGCCAGAGCCTGACCAGTGATACCAGGGTATCACAGAGACGGTTGAGCAGGATGGCATGGTTGACAGCGTCAAAGGCAGAAGAGACATCAAGCAAGATGAGGATATAAGGGGTGTTAAGAGTCAAGGTAGGAGAGCAGGTCTTCACAGATGTTCAGGAGAGCAGTTTCTGTGCTTCTGGCAGCTCTGAAGCCAGACTGATGGTCATGAAGACAACCAACAGATTCAGTGTGGAGATTAAGCTGGGAGCTGGCTTGTTCCTCCAGGAGCTTGCCCGGGAAGGGAGTGATGTAAATTGGGGGCGATAGTTCGCCGGGTGGGGGGGGGGGTCGGAAGAGGGTGCACAAGGGAGTCAATGGAGTGCTTCAGGGGGGATGGGAAGACTCCAGTGGCGAAGGAGTGATTGAAGAAATCAGCCAGGGCAGGAGCCAGGGAGTCAATGTGATCTTTGATAGTTACCCGTTTCGATGAGACTTTCATAGATCAGACTTGTTTAGAAACCTTGTCAGCAGAGAACAAGGGAAAGGCAGAGAAGGAGGAAGGAGAGGGGCCAGAGGAAAAGGAGGGAATGGGGGAGGGAGAAGATCAGAGGAGTGAGGACAGGATGTCCTGAGTTTCAGAGATAAAGTGAGAAGCCAGGGCCTTGGAAGGGACAGGAGAGGTAGGGACTGCAGCAAGGATGGCCAGTTCCTTGCAGATTTTAAATAGTTCAGCCGAGTTGTTAGATGCTGCAGAGACACGAGTTTGGATATGAGCTCTCTTCTTGGTAAGGACATAGAGCTGGTATTGCCTTTGCAACAAGCGGCAGGCCAGTTTGTCAGAGGATGTACATGAAGCACGCCATTTCCTCTCGGCCACCCTGCACTTGCGTTTAAGGGTGACTAGGTCTGAGTCGTACCAGGAGTTGTACTTGGCTTTGGGCTTCAGGCAGATTCTCATGACAGGGGCAAGGATATCAAGAGTATCAGATTATAGCAGAGTGGAGCGTGGAGAGGACTGTGTCAGGGTGAGAGTCAACCAAAGGTGTGGGGGAGGGGGGCTAAGAAAGTGGCGGTGAAAGCCTCAGCTGACACACGCTCCATGGGTCGGATGACCGAGAAGGTGGGTGGCAGTGATGGAAGTGGCTTGGCCTGAGGGGTTGGGAGGGTTAGGTGGGAAGAGAGGAGAAAGTGATCACTCCAGGAGAGAGGAGTGGAGAGAGGGACAGAGGGGAAGGTCTGAGGAGATCAAGTCATCAACAGTGTGCCCTGCAGAGCAAGTCGGGCCAGAGGGGAGAATAGTGAGTGAGAGTCGCAGAGATCGCAAAAGAGTCCAGAGGGAGGACGGTAGGCATCCAGGTGGATGTTGAAGTCTCCAAGAAGGAGGAGTTGAGTGGTTGAGGCCAGGAGTGAGGCAGAGAGGTCTGCCCACTCAGAGAAAAAGGCAGAAATCTGACCAGGTGGCTGATAGATCGTAGCCACAGTAAGAGAATGGCTAGGGGAAGAGAGAGAGAGAGCCTGCAGACAGGCATTCAAAAGAGGAGTAGGCCTGCGTAGGAGTGACAGAGGCAGGAATCCACTCATGGGAAGATCAGGGCTACACCCTACCCAGAGCGGTTGGACCTGGAAGCGGAGAGGATCTTGTAGCAGTCAGGTAGGAGCGTATCAAAGCTTGTGACAGAGCTGGCCATGAACCATGTCTCGGTGAGACTGAGGACGTCAAGGTCAAGTTCTTCCAAAAGGCGGCAAATATCAGAGGAGTGTTTGACAGCAGAGCGAGAGTTTAGAGTGGCAATATGGAGAAGGTTGCCATCCTTGAAGGACTTCTGGGGAGGGGTACAGATCAGAGGTACGCCCTGCGGAGGTGTAGAAGGAGCCCCAAGAGGGAGCAGAAAGGGAAGGGGAAGGTAGCCAATCTGAGGCATTCAGAGAAATAACCAGCAGGATATGCTGCAGGCCCTGGGGGTGCCGGCGTTCGCCTAATACGAACCGGCCCAAGTAACCGCGTGGCGGGTTGTAAATGGCGACGGCGACATGAGATGAAACTGGGGGAAGGCACCCTGTCCAGTGGCAAGAAACATACGTGGATTGCTGGGGAGACCGCTGGTTCTCTCTGCGGGCCGACTAATTGCCAATGTCGAAGTGGCTCTGGATCTGGGAAAACCCTTGAGAAGCCTGCTGGGGCTACGCGATCTTCGCCAGCCGGGCGAGAGGAGGAGCCCTGCCCCCGATGCTGGGGCGCATCTGCCTGACTATGCCTGGGCATGACTCGCTCGCCAGGGGGAGGGGATGTGAGAGTGGCGTTGAACCCGGTGGGTGCATGCAGCCTGGTGGGGACCAAGGACCGCCTTCCCATACGGAGAAAGTGCCTGCGGAGACCCCCTCTGAGGTGGGGAGCGGGTGGCCATGAGGGTGTCCCCCCCACAGAGGCAAGTGCTGGAACGGTCGCAGGTTGGGGGGAGTGAGGAGCATTCCCCCCCTCCCGGACAAGCTGCTGGTGCAGCGGGCCCCTGGCGTGACGAGTTTTGTGGCAGCTTGTGGGGGCAGAGATGCTGGGTGCTTGGCGCTGCAGGCTGGGATCACTGAGTGGGCCACAGCACTTTGAGGGAGTCTGGAGGCATGGAGAAGGCAGGCTGTGCTGGACGCTCGTACAGAGGAGAAAGGGTGCGCTCGCTTGCATGACGGATGCTTGCCGGGGTGCCTAGGCCATGCCACTCATCTTTTCAAGCCAAGCTGGTGATGCCCTTGCAGCCAGCGTGCCCATCTACATGATTGCGCCTGTCCAGTGAGGTGGGGTGAACCTGGCAGCTGAGGTGGGAGAGTGGAGCCCTATGTTTACAGAGTAATGCAGGGGTCCCGCCCCGGGGTCCAAGTGATACCTGATAGCTAAGCTAAAGAGACGCACTACAGAAGTCCCGGTCCTCCCCGGTTGGGGGCCTCCCTCAAAGGATGGGTCGGATGGATGCCTTCGCCAGGACGACTTTGGCATTCTGGACAAGCACATCACAGCTCCTCTGAGCTGTAAGCTTGCCATACCAGACAAGCACATTGTAGCTTGTCCAAGGAATAAGTTGAAGGACCCGGTCCAGAGTATGGAGGGCGCTCCTGAAGTGACACACATAGGCAGCCGTACCCTCCCCAGTAGGGGTCGGAGTGTTCGGGCTATCGGGCTCCCAGGTCCACCATCATGGCTAAAGCTCAGAAGATTGGCAAACAAGGGGACATCTCAACTATGTTGCAGATGGTGGATAGGAACAAGCGCACGGAGACGGGGGCAGCCCAAATACGCAGTGCAGACCCCCTGCCCGCGATGTTCATGCAAATGTCCAGAAAATCCGATCTGCAGGACCTACTGGCCGAAATCTGCAAGGAGATCCATAAGAGGACAGAGGAACTCTCCCACAAGATCCTGGCACTCGATCCGAGAATCGCCAAAGCAGAACAGAGCGTCGGAGGTGGAGGACACACTGAAAAATCATACGCAGTGGAAGAATGCTCCAATCGCCTAGTCTATCTGGAGGCGCGCGGCCTTGAAGGACAAGCAGGACGACGGGGAAACCCGCTCCTGTAGAAACATTCACATTTGCGGGGTCTCGATTGCAGAGAAGGACGAGGAGGTGCCAGCCTTCGTGGCCGACCTATTTCGGTCTATCTTCAAATCATCAATGGAACAGGACATAGAACTCGACAGGACACATCACACCAGATAATGCATCATCGCGAATCAGGACATGACGGAAGATGTTCTGACCCAGGTTCATTTTTTCCAACTAAAGGAGTGCATAATGGCTGCCGCCAGGACCATGCCGACCATCAATTTTCGCAATATGTCCATTTCCTTGTACCAGGATCTGTCGGCAGAGACCCTAATGAAAAGAAAAGCACTGTGGCTACTATCTGCATGGCTGCGCGCAAAGGAGATTTATCAGTGGAGGTTCCCCACTGCCCCACATTTCACCCAACAGGGGAGGCGATGGCTGGTGCGCTCCTTGGCAGAGGAGCTGCTGAGCCTGGGGAAGGGGGTACAACGGAGGGGGTCGGGGGAAGGGAGCCTGATGGAGAGGTGGAGCCGGTGTCCCTGCAGAAATGGCATAAGGTTGGCAGAGGGAAATGACTGAGGGGTCCAAATAGGAAGACCTGAGGGGGGCCGAGGTTTTGGAAGTTTGCTCTTGGGGTTCCAGGTGACGCTTGAAGGCTTGGATGGTTGCGGTAGTGTGGAGGAGGGTCCCAATGTCGGTAAATACAGCAGCAGGTTGGGCTAGGGTGTTGGAGGGGTTGAGGGATGCCAGTGGAAGACTAAGCTCTCTTCCGCCCTCCAAGTCGGACCCTCAACGGATATATCCAATGTTCGATAGATGCCCAAGTTGGAGCTTGTTTAGGGGAAGGCGGGGATCGTTGAACGTTAAAATGTTAATCGTGAGGGAGAGATGACACATGGAATGGGGTGGCAAGATGGCAATCCAAAATCTGGGGTCCATGGCGGTTGATGTAGCAAGGCCAAAGAGGATGGAGGACACCATAGCCCTGGGCACGTAGAATGTCCAGGGTTTGAACTCAACAAATAAGAGAAAGTCAATATTGGGCAAACTGAGGAATAGGTCATCGTCTATTGTGTTCCTGCAGGAAACTCACCCGTTGGTCCAAGATGAGGGGCGCATGAGAAATAGGGAATTTCTGCACCAGTACTTTGCATCGGGAGGGGAGAAAAAGAGGGGGCTGGCCATTCTGATAAGCAGAACATTCTAATTACAAAAAGGAAGGTTCTCCGAGACCCACAGGGGAGGTATCTTTGTGTCAAGGGTCTATTTTGGAATCTAGCATTAACCCTGGTGTCCTTGTACGCCCCAAACGTAGGGCAAGATGGCTTCCTGGAAGGCCTCATACTCAAAATATTACCATTTGTGGAGGGGCAGGTCCTACTGGGGGGCGATTTCAAACTGGTCCCAAACCCTAATGAGGATAAAACACTCCCACCCACTAAACTGGACTTGAACCATTCTACAGCATTTTGCCTCATCCTCCGGCAGCTGGGGCTGTTGGACGTATGGATGTTGACCCACAGGAATGACCGGGATTTCTCCTAGTCACATGTTCGTGGGAGCTTCTCAAGATTGGACTTAATACTGATACCTAGCACACAGTACCCGTTTGTCCGTGAGGCAAATATAGGCACACACACATTATCTGACCATGCACCCGTATCAGTAACACTGGTAGTCACAGATAGACCCGCAGGACCCATGCGCCCATTTAAACTATGACTCGGTGATCCCATCCTGGCCAGGGAGAGGGGAAGTAATTTCCAACTATTTCAAGGAGAAGGAAGGGTTAGGGCCCTTGCAAGATACAGTGTGGGATGCCATGAAAGCTGTGATAAGAGGAGGCTGCAGGGGGGGAACTCATCAGCAGGACTACAGCATATACTAGATCAAGGAGACTGGTTCGCGAGAGGCTCAAGAAGGTGGTTAGCCAAGCTGAGCAGGAACACAAGAAATCAGGGTCACAGAGCATTGCGAGCGCTGTGGGTGGTCCAGAAACAGTTAGAAGCACACCTGGCAGACAAAACGGCCCAAGCAATAATGAAAACCAGGCAATACTACTATGCAAAGGGGAACTGGGCTAATCGGATCTTAGTGACCAAATTGCATAAACTTCAAATCCGGAACACGATTCAGGCCCTGCATGATGGGGAAGGGGAGCTGCAGCGGGATGAGACAATATGTTGAGAATTTTGGAGGCACCCTTTTCTGCAGTATTTAAGGGGGAGCTCCCGCTGGAGGCGGCTCAGGTCCGCTACTTTTGAGAGGTAGAGCCTCCTAGGTTAACGCAGGAGGATCAAGAGGGCATTGAAGCACCAATAAAACCTAGTGGGCTATAAAATCATTAAAGAACAAGACCCCGGGCCCGGATGGATTTTTCGACCCCCTTCTACAAAAAATTCAGCAGCATTTTGGTTCCCCCGTTGGTAGGATGGAACAAGTTACTTACCTGTAACTGGTGTTCTCCAGCATGGGTCTGGCATGGATTCACATGCTCATGAATATTCCCCGTCGTCAGGCCGGGAATCCTCGGTATAGAAAAAAATCAGTATCAGTTTTGTTTCTGATCTTGTCCGAAATGGAAGATTCCGCTAATTCCCGTTCCTCCCCACTCTCCTCACCTGATTCAAAATCCTCCAGTTGCAGTTGTCGGTGAGATAGATAATCCTTCTCCTTTTTATGTAGAACGTATCTGTCTCGAGAGGAAGCCACAGTGAACGCTAAAGTATAGCAAACCTGGGGCCCCCTTCCCGAGTCCAGACAAAGCGAAGGGAAAAAGCCAATTAAGGCAGAAAAAACCCTTCAAGGAGTGTGGCGGCTGGAGGGGATCCGGAGCCAGGAGTGGTAATGGCGTTCTTGTGGCAGGAAGCTGCTGAAAACAGGTGAAGACGGAGCTCCAACGTAGAGAAGAACCCGGAGTGGAAGGAAGGCACTGGAGAACCAGCCGGGAGAGAAACTCCAACTGTAAACTAGGGCCGCAGATAGAAAGTGAAGCCGAAGGTAAGGCAGAAAGGGCGGAATGGACGCGGAGGACGGCAATCCGAGAGGGAGAAACAAAACAAGAGGGTAGGGAGAGGAGGTAAGGCAGGAAAGTAGAGAGGCGGAAAGGCAGTCCAAGGCAGGCGGACCGAAGGTAGAGAGAAGAGACCGAAGCGGTCGAGGCTGGAAAACTAGCGTGTTAACCCAAAGGAAGCGAGCTAGCGCAATGAAGTGGGGTTGCAACGCGGCGATCGCTGGGAGAGAAGGAAAGAAATACTCGCCAGCGGCGCCATGTTGAAAAACCACTAGGCCGCAGGGTGCGTAACAGAAAATCACGTAGCGGAACCTCCGCACGTCCTACCAGCGCGTAACCGCCAACGCGGATACAAACGCCAAACAGGACGGCGAGTGACAGATCTGTCTTTCTTAGTAGTAACCAATCACTGGTCTCTGGGTCATACTGCCCCCAGCCAATGACTGCCCTCTCCCTAAGCCCCGCCTCCGGCAGCCATCCTCAGATTTGGTAGCACGTAAAGTGGCAGTATGACCAAGTGAAGAGCAGCAGAGGGGTAGGCGGGAGGGTTCGCATGTGAATCCATGCCAGACCCATGCTGGAAAACAACAGTTACAGGTAAGTAACTTGTTCCTTCTCCAGCATGGGGTCTGGCATGGATTCACATGCTCATGAATAAGAGAATACATAGCAGTACACACATGCACAACCACGGGAGGTGGCAACAGGCTCAACATTAAGCAATACAACAACTCAACATTAAGCAACGCTTACCTCCTCACCAGGCTCACCTTAGGCGAACAGGTTGCGCAGCACTGCTTGGCCGACCCTGGACTCCTCCCTGGAGTCCCGATCGACGCAGTAGAATCTTGTGAAGGTGTGCGTTGACCTCCACGTCGCAGCCCTGCAGATGTCCAGCAGGGGCACACCAGACAGGAACGCCGTGGTAGCAGCGATCGCTCTGGTCGAATGGGCTCTCGGACGGCCAGGAAGCTGTCGGTTTGCCAACCGGTGACAGTGCATGATGCAGCTGGAGAGCCATCTGGAAATGGAAGTCTTCGAGAGAGCCTTCCCTCGATTCACAGTCCCAAAGTTCACAAACAGCTGTGACGTCTTCCGAAACTCTTCGTGCGGTCCACGTAGAACTTCAGCGCTCTAGCTACATCCAGCGAGTGCAAAGTCCTCTCAGCCGGCGACGAAGGCGACGGGAAGAAAACTGGCAACACCAAGGGCTCGTTGAGGTGGAAGTCCGACGGCACCTTGGGCATAAAGGATGGGTGTGTCCTCAGCACCACCCTTGTGTCATGAAAAGTCAAGTATGGAGGCTTGCAAGATAGGGCCTGGATCTCTCCCACTCGTCATGTGGAGGTGATGGCCACGAGGAAAGCTGTCTTCCATGACAGGAACTTCAAAGGCGCCGAATGCATTGGCTCGAATGGGGCCCCCCATGAGCTTGGTGAGCACCACATTAAGCTCCCACGCCGGGGCAGGAGCCTTCACCGGCGGGAATGATCGGAATAGTCCCTTCATGAATTCTTTCACCAGGCGACGAGACCACAAGGACGCCCGTCCCGTCGTCCTGGTATATCGGGAGATTGCAGCCAGATGTATTTTGATGGAGGCGTGAGCCAGTCCAGCTTTGGCCAGCGACAGTAGGTACGGCAGCTCTTGAGGGGCCGTAATCCACAGAGGATTAATTTTCTGTGCACGGCACCAGACAGAGAACCTCTTCCATTTATGTCCATAGCACGAGAGTTGAGGACGCCCTGGCCTTTGCAAGAACCTCTCTGCAGTCGGCCGGGATGTCGTACCCTCCAAACTCTAGTGCTGCAGGAGCCAGGTCTGCAAGTTCAGCGACTCTGGGTTGTGGTGAAGAATGGCGCCTCCTTCTCTGGAGAGAAGGTCTGCGTCCGTCGGCAGCTTGACTGGTGGGGACGTTGACAAGTCCAGAAGGTCCGGGAACCAGATCTGCCTCGGCCGCGCCAGTGCGACGAGGATCATCCTGCACCGGGACCTCTTGAGCTGGTTGATGAGCCGGAGCAGCAACGGCAGCGGAGGGGAAGCATAAAGAAATAGGCCGTCCCAGGGGAACGAGAAAGCATCGCCCATGCTCCTCGGCTGGGGGAACCTGCTGGCAAACCTCCGGCACTTGGAATTCATCGCTGTCGCAAAGAGATCGATTTGGGGTTCGCCCCACCGTCGGAAGAGTCGATCCACTTGATCCTGGCGTAGTTCCCGCTCGTGGCACGAGCGCAGCTCCCTGCTGAGTGAGTCGGTGATCGTGTTTTTTATTCCTGCCAGTTGAAGAGGCACCAGAAACATCCCTTGAGCGACGGCCCAATGCCACAGATCCTGGGCTTCCTTGGATAGGGCCAGGGACCTGGTTCCGCCCTGCTTCTGGATGTAGAACATCGTGGTGGTGTTTTCGGTGAAGATCCTCACCACCTTGCCCTTGAGGGATGGAAGAAAGGACCTGAGGGCCCAGAACACCGCACAGAGCTCCAAGATGTTGATGTGGAGAGACTTCTCCGGGAGCCAAAGGCCTCTCGCGTGAAGATCTCCGGAGTGTGCTCCCCAACCTTCCAGGGAGGCGTCTGTCGTCACCGTCACCTGGTGAGCTGGGATCTGAAAGTCCGTGCCTGCCGACAGATGGGAGCAGGTACCCCACCACCGGATCGCCTGACGGAACGTCTCGTTGAGGGATCCTGTCCTCGAAGCTGCCCGTCGACTGGATCCAGCGGCCGTCGAGGAACTCTTGTAAGGGTCTCATCCGAAGCCTGCAAAGGCGCACCAGATAAATGCAGGAGGACATCATCCCGAGGAGGGACTTGATAGATCTTACCCTGGGCCAGGTCCGTGGCCAGCAGATGCTGCACCTTGCCCAGAATGGTCCTGGTCCTTGCCTCCGACGGCGAGGCCAGCCGCGCCACTGTGTCAAGCTTGGCTCCCAGAAACAGGGCGACTTGCGATGGAACCAGGTGGAATTTTGGAAAGTTGATGGAGAATCCCAGGTCCGTGAGCAGCTGGACGGTCTTCGCAGTGTGCTCCACGGCGAGCTCCCTTGTCCTTGCCCGGATGAGCCAGTCGTCTAGGTAGGGGTAGACGTGGATCCCCTGTAGGCGCAGCCGTGCCGCCACCGGTGCGAGGCACTTGGTGAACACCCTGGGTGCCGACTTCAATTCGAATGGGAGGGCCTTGAACTGGTAGTGCCGCCCTTGGACCACGAACCTGAGGAACTTTCGGTGTCTTTTTAGAATGGGGATGTGGAAGTACGCATCCTCCAAGTCCAACGACGACAGGAAATCGCCCTCCTCCAGCTGTCCCAGCACATGCTGGAGGGTGACCATACGGAACTTCTGTGCCTTGATGTACTTGTTCAGTCGTCGTAGGTCCAGGATGGGGCGCTATCCTCCTGTCTTCTTTTTTACGAGGAAGTACCTTGAGTAAACTCCGGAGCCCCGAAGCCTCTTTGGGACGAGCTTGATGGCACCCTTCTTGAGCATCGCCCTTATTTCCAACAGTAGTTGAGGGACGTGATTTTCCTTCCTGGCCACGGGTGGAACGCGAGGGCACTTCTTCTGAAACTCGAGAGCGTGCCCTTGGGCCAGGGCGTCCAGCACCCAACGGTCGGTGGAGATGGACTCCCACACGCTGACGAACCTCGCCAGCTGGCCTCCCACCGGGGTGCTTTGGCGGGGGCCCGACCGCACGGTCGGTTCAATCTTGTTTAGAGGCCGCCTTGCCTCCTTGACCTCCTTGTCGACGACAGGCACCACCTGACTTGCCGCGTCCCCTGTAGGCTTCCTGGGACGAAGATCTTGCCTCTTGGCGGTAAGTGGAGGAGCCACTGCCGGATCCCTTGGAGGCACCTTGTCTGCCTCCGGAGCTCCGAAAGGACGGCCGTCGTCGTTGGAGCACTCCCAGTGCCCGGGCAGTCTCTCTGTCTGTCTTGATGGCTTGAAGGGACTTATCAACCGCCTTCCCAAACAGGTTGTTCCCGTCGAAGGCCATGTCCAAAACCTTGTTTTGTACGTCCTGGCAGAAATTCGTGGCCTTGAGCCATCCTCGTCGTCTCAAGCAAACGCTGTTGCCCAACTGACGGAAACCGGTGTCGGCGATGTCCGTTGCCACCGTGATGGCGTGGTCCGAAGCAATCTCCCCCTCCTGTAGGATTTCAAGGGCCTCAGCCCTTTTGGCGTCCGGAAGGAAGTCTAACAGGGGGGCGATTTTGAACCACAACTCCCTGTCGTAGCGGGCTAGGATAGCCAGGGCGTTGGCCGCCTTGATAGTCGTCGCTGCGGATGAGATGATCCGTCGTCCCATCGTGTCCAACTTCCTGCCCTCGCCGTCCGGCGGGGAAGTTGATGTCGAGGCCTATGCCCCCCAGTTTTCTTCTTTGCCGCCGCCGAGACGACCGAATCCGGGGTAGGTTGTGCCCGAAGGCACAAGGGGGCAGCGTCGGGGACCCGGTACTTCTTCTCGTACCGGTCCCTCTTTGCCGGCGCTGTGGCAGGGTTCTTGAGGAGGGCGAGCCCCTCATCCCAGATGTCATCAAGAAGCGGTACGGAGAGGACCGTCTTCCTTTTAGCCTTGCGCCGTTGGTAAAGGAACCCTTCTTTCTTCTGGGCAGAGCTGAAAAAACTTGGATGCCCTGGAAATCATGGCATGAAAGGATCCAATCTCGTCGGGCGGGGACGCCCGAGCAGGGGACGATGGGGGACACGTCCTGTTGTCGCCTCCGTCGTTATCTGTACCTGTCGTAGCAGTGTCCGTGCCTGTATCATCCCCGTGGGTAGTAGCCCGCGTGGAAGGCAGAGCAGGCCGCAGAGGTGGGAGAGGTGGCGCAGGATGCGTCGTCCTCCTCTTATGCGGTGAACTCTCCGAAGGTCCTGGCTCCGGTTCCCCCGTCGGGTCTTGCTCAGGGGCAACCTTGTCCTTATCTACGAGCATAAGGACTGAATCGCTGACAAAATGGCCGCCGAGGTGTCCTGCGGCGCCAGAAACGACCGGCGCGAGGGCTCTTGATGAGCCTTGTCGGCGACACCGTCGCTCTCGTCGTCGCCCTCGTCGGGATCCCTCCCGATGGGCTGGGCCTCTTCCACGACTTCGATGAGCTCTTCTTCAGAGGTCGTGTCCGTATCCACGATGCCACCTGCCCCCTCCCCCACCTTTTCCAACGAGGACTTCGTGGGGGTCTTCTCAATGGGCCTGAAAGATGACTCCCTCCGCGGTGGCAGGGAGACTCTGGGTCCTGAGGGCGCCTCCACTGGTGTAGCCTCCACAGGCTGAGCCAGGGCCGCAGCAACATCCTCAATCGAGGTCTTAGCAGGGTGAATTACGGCCATCGTCACCTTCTGGACGCCTGGGGCCTTCACCTTGGGGTGAGGGTCCGAGCCTCGCTCCCCCTCTGCCGGAATCGAGATCGACCAGGGCCTCTCCAGAAGCTTCGCCGGGTTCTCGGACTTCCTCTTACCCGAGCAGAGCGTTGGCTCGTGGCTGATGGCACCGGGGAGGATGCGCCCTGCCTGGCAGCCAAGGACCCCGACCGTTCGGCGCTCCCGGTGCCCGCGGACTCGCGGTGCTTAGCCTTTTGTTGGGCCCCCGTCGCCAGGGCACCCTCACAGGACTTAGAAGACCGCTCGGACTTCTTTTTCTTCTTCTCGCCTGACGGGCCCTTCCCTTCCAGCCAGTTGGCGAGACAGAGGTGGCGATCCTTCATGGTCCGCTCCGACATGTTCCCACAAAACGCACAGTCCTTCTCCTTGTGCGTCTTGTCCTCATGGAGACAGTAGAGGCATAACGAATGCTCGTCCTCCTTGAAAACATTCTGAAGCTGGCATCCAGGGCAGGTCCTGAACAGCTCCCCGGGCGTCGAGCTTCCTTTCTCCTGGGCCATGTCCGGGGTAGGCCTCGGAACTTCTGGAATCCTCCAAAAGCGTAACTCGACGAAATCTTCACCCTTGAGGGGCGTAGAAAACTCCGAAACGGATCCCCATTGATCGGATGTAGAAACGGTGGAGCTTGAGGCTCTATTTAACCGAAAAATGAGAAAAATCTCCTGAAAAAGCGCAAAACGCAGCAAAAGCTCGAGGGCTACAGCACGAGGACTCCCACCACTTGAACGTGCGGGAAAAATCTGAGGATGGCTGCCGGAGGCGGGGCTTAGAGAGAGGGCAGTCATTGGCTGGGGGCAGTAGGACCCAGAGACCAGTGATTGTTTACTACTAAGAAAGACAGATCAGAAACAAAACTGATACTGATTTTTTTCTATACCGAGTATTCCCGGCCTGACGACGGGGAATATTCATGAGCATGTGTATTCATGCCAGACCCCATGCTGGAGAATGTTTAATTTTTTCCTGGCGTCTGGCAGGGTTACTCCGTCTATGGGCGCCTTGGCGACCGTTGTCCTGCTTAAGCCGGGGAAGGACCCGACCATGTGCGATTCGTATATAGGCCCATTACACTTAACAATGTGGACTTGAAACTATTCTCCAAAATATTGGCCCGTCGAATGATGGCGATTTTGCCCAGGCTTATAGATGGGGACTGTTACAGGTTACATTTCTGATTCTTCACTTTCTTTGGTTTCTCAAGATACATCTGATGCAGGAAGACTGGCCTACTGGTTTGGCATACAGACTGGCCTGACAACTGAACAGCCATGAAAATAGGCATGAACAGCCTTCCCTCGAGAATGTACACATTGATGAAGCTGCTGGCTCAAGTCCCAAGGCTGCTAAGAGGCTGCCATGCAAAGACAATCTGCTGTTACAAAATGTGCTTTTTTTCACCCTGTTTGGGGAATGTTTTCATACGTACGGTTAATGGGAGGAGAATAATATGTAGCTTCTGCATTGTACATAAGTATGAGCCAGGACTGGGAGGAGCAGAGCCGAATGCAGCCCTCCCAAGCCCTAGTGCGTGTGTTAACATTACATCGCTTTTTGCCTTGTGTATTATTTGCGTCCGAGTGCATGGAATGCCTGAGACGGTGTGAGGGAGCTAGATGAGCAGTGGTATCGTGGGGAGCAGGATGAGCCTGTGAAAGGGACCACACAGGATTTATCTCGGGTCGGGGAGCGCAGGACAATGTGAGACGTACACTTGGACTGCTGGAGCTGGGAGTGAGATCGGGTCTAGACTTGGGGATAATCGCTTTGGATGCCCATAAGGCCTTTGATAAGAGTAGACTGGGTTATTTAAGGAAGGTCTTGGAACGCTTTTGGTTTGGACCGTTTATCACTAACTGGGTCATGGCATTCTACCAGAATCAATGCACACATCTATGAGTGAATGGGGGAACATCAGCCAGCATAACCATCACTAGAGGTACAAGGCAGGGTTGCCCGCTCTGCCGCCTAATTTTTGCTTTGTGCATGGAGCCGCTTGCCAGGCACATTCGATCAGCAGGGACAATAGACTTTAAGGTGTCCCTCTACGCGGACTATGTCCTGCTTACACAGAGCGATACCGCTGCCTCTCTGGCAGCGGTGCTCAGGGAGCTGGATGAGTTTGGCCGGGCCTCTGGGTTTAAGGTGAACTATGGCAATCACACGGCCTGGATATGGCCTTCGGCCCAGAGACAGGGAATCTATAGACGCTCTCAATCCCATACAGTGGTCCCGGGACTCTATCCCGTATCTGGGGGTCTGCATTCAGAGCAAACTGTCAGAGGTGATTCGAACCAACTTTCCCCCGCTGCTTGCAGAAATGACAGGTTTAGGGAGGCTGGGACAACAGGAGATCTCCTGGTTTGGCCATATCGCGGCAATCTACATTAATTTGATACCACACATGCTTTGCGTGAGCTTGGCTCTGGCGGTGAGGGTGCCGGACACAGACCTTCGTACTCTGCAGGGGGAGATTCTAGGCTTCATCTGGGGGAACAAAAGAATCAGGATATCTAAGAGGGTTTTACTGAAGCCAGCAAGGGTTGGACGATTGGGGGTCCCAGACGTGATCCGTTATAATTTAGCTGCTCAGATCTCACATAGTAGACATACCTCTCCACCAAAATAGAAACTTATCGAACAGGCCCAGTCACTGGTTGACCTGGTGCAGCTGCCTTATGTGGAGGGGAGACACCTGGGACAAGAGGGGTGTTTCTCCTTGCTTGCAGCAACTAAATGTACTCTCTACTACATAGGGAGGGCGCTTCGTAGATGGGGAATAGGCAGAGGGCTGGGACCCCTTACACCAGTGTGGCATAACCCAGGCTTTCGCCCAGTGTGTGGTGGGGTGGATTTTCGTAGATGGGAGGGTGGCCTGGAATGTATACAGAAGCCATACAAAGACTAAAAACCATTGTCATTCGAAGAATGTAAACTCGCTTTCAATATACAAGAAACAGAATGCTTCGGATACACCCAATTGAGGCACTGGGCTTCTCACCCACACACAAGGGAGGGGGCGATGAGAACTCTTTCTGCCCTGGAATTGACACTACAGAATAGACCTGTGGTGGGGCAGGGGGGGGGGGGTGACCTAAGCTGTATAAGCTTCTGGACACGGGTGACCCTGTGACCCGCCTACCATAAATGTCTAAATGGGTGGAGGATCTGGGGGGGCCCATAGAAGATGAGGAGTGGTTACGAATATGGGGACGGATGCTAAAGCCTTCCTGGTGCGTTACGGACAGGAAATGCTCCTATACATTTTGCTATAGGTGGTATCTTACCCCGGAGAGGCTACACCACATGGACCGAAGATACCCGGCCACCTATTGGCGGGGCTGCAGGGAGGTGGGCACCCTGTACCACCTCCCTTCAAGATGGGTCTTTACTGGAAGGAAGTGCTGGCAAAGATAAAAGCGATCACAGGGCTGGACCTACCAGCTGACCCACGTGTGGTGATCCTGGGGGATACGGTGGGTGGAGTGTTCCCCCTAACTGGCTCACTGGCTACTTTGATAGGGCATCTCCTATTAGCAGCAAAACTGGTTATCGCCCGGACTTGGAAGACGATTGAGGGGCCAGTGGCGCAGATGTGGTGGGTTAGGATCTGGGACACACTGGTGGCAGACAAAATCACGCACTGTGCGATGGACGCTATGCAAGGTATGTCTCAGTGTGGGCCCCATTCATTGACTTAGCTGAAAAATACCCTGCTATGGTTGCTAAACCCCCCCATGTTGCAACAATGTTCCCGTCTGTGAGCTGGACTGAGATGAACTTAATTCCTGCCTGTGTTATGCAGTGATTCAGCGAGTTTGTGTAATTGGGGGACGTTTCCCCAAAATTGCAATACTATACTGTACTCAAAGCTAAGATTGTTTTTGTACTCACGACCTGTTGATTTAAATAAAAGTTTAGGAAAAAATAATATTGCTAAACATTATTTAAGATGACAAAATACATATTTTGCAATACGTACAGTTTCCTTCATCTGAATCTGATTGATCTTGATTCTAAACAATTTGTGCTTGAAGTCATTATTAATTATGAACTTGTCTTCATCTTCCACCTCTTTGCTTTTTGGATATTTGATCAAAACACGTGCTTTTCCACAGGCCAGTGACTGCAAAGTTCTCCGTAGCTCGCTATCCTCTAAATAAAAGTAGATGGAGAAGTTTAAGGTTTTAAAATGCAACCAAAACAATTACTTTGTACACGTTTCTTATGCAAATGTGTGTTTAATAATTAACTTAATTATTTCTCACGACAATATGTCTAACATATAGACACACAAATAGTATGAAATTACATGTTACACCATGTATCTAACATTAGTGCATTTGTGTCTGTGTGGGTTATATTGGGTATCTTTACCACACTTGTTTTAAAAACAATGTACTCATTTGTAAAGCTACCTTTTCTGTGACGTGCCGTCTCATGTACTGGAGCTGTAAATGCCCAGTCCTGTAAGATGTCTTCTAGAGTTGTGGCACATTAAAGCTCGGATACAGAATCATCCCATCTGAGATAATGTTTTTCACAGCATTATTGGTTTGGGATTACTGTTTGTAATTTTATTTGAAGTATTGCTCTAGCAATGTCCACATTTTCCCTTTTCTAGCCAGGACCAAACGTACAAGATGATATCCACGCCACCCTCTTCAATTCTCCTGATGTGGCAAAAATTTCTTTTTTGTAAATGGTTCTGTGACCGTGTGTAATGATAGTACGGAGGCAGAGCTGCTTCAAGGTAATTGACCATTAATTTATGTAAGCACACGGAAATGAGCCCGCACCGCCATGCATCACCAGCTCCCTTTCCCAACCGTAACTCTCTACCAAGTTTCATATCACAACATATGCCCTCTTTAATTCAACAAAATGTTTAAGATGACAATATAATGGTCCATTTTTTTTTAATAACATTTCTAATATCATTTATCTTAATCACTAAGCACAGATTTCTAATATTTATCTTCATCACTAAACACCTAATACCATGTACATTTCCTATTCATCCTAAAATATATAATATATTAATACATTATTCCATCACATAATCTTCCCATCTCCTGGGAACAGTCCTAGACCTAATGCTGCGCCGATTGACACTCACTCCATCATCACCACAATCCTCGTGCTGAATGCTGTACTGATTCTGCCTCACTCTACCACTCTCCATCTCCCCCCCTTCTTTACTGACCAACTAACTTATCTACATCACCTCTCAAGTACCTTCATCTCCTGTACGCATACAACATCTGGCCACCCATCACCTATTCCACCTCCCACCATCCTCCGACACTAGGTAGAGCGACCCGCTATGCACCACCTTCCTTGAATCAAAGTAGAGGGACTCGCCCTTACTCACCCTGAAGGGTTTCCTAATCATCAACCAATCCCCAACTCTTGCCTGCTGCCAAGCTGTTCAACACAGTCTATGACCAAATCTATTTTTATACCTGTGCACCCCTTCAATTTTATGTCAAAGCCGAAAGCGGTAATTCTGTATTCAACTTCTTTATTGCCACTCTTCAGAAGCTCTTCAAAATACATTTTTTTCAAAACACTATTTAAACACAACTGTGAAAACCTCATGAGATGGAACTACTAATTCCCAAGAGTCCACTCTCTTGAATAGCTTTCTTCTTTCCTCCTAGTGTCCACCAATCCGGGCTCTCTCTCTCTCCTCCCCAGTGTATCATGTCCTGCCCAGGTCCTTTCCTCTTCTCTTGCTGCTCTTCGAGCAGATAAGTGCCCCATTGCGAGCAAGATTGCTATACATGATTAAATGAAGTAGAATAAAATGTGCAGCATGTAACTGTATGTGGAAGTGATTAGACATTAGCACAATACCTTAGCAGCTCCGTAATTGGAGTATGGAGCGCTAGTGGAGAGCTTGAGCATGGCGCGCAGTGCGTAGACACAATCTGTTCAAAAGAAGGAGTGGGCGCAGAATGTAGGAGGAAAGCAGCGCGAGCTGCATTTCAGAGCGAGCCGGGTCTGTGAGCGAATTTGCCCACACCGAGAGACCGCGCTACCAGTTACGAAAGCACAGGGCACTCAGAGGCCATCGTAGGGGTCACGTGAAGTTTGAGAAGGGCAAAGAGGAAGAGGTTGTGTGGGCAGCTCTACCCCCACGTCCTTGTGAAGTACGAGGTAGTCTCCTTGTCCCCTCGCTCTTCCAACCGAAGATAGAAAGGACCAACCCCCTCCGACTCAGAGGCTGAATGGTATTTGTGTGGTTGCCGAATTGCTGCTCTCAATGACTTTGGAGCTGTTTTTGAAATGGGAAACTTTTTCAAACTCTCGTCGGCTTTTGAACCGAACAACAGAGGCATCAAAAGGCACATCCAACAGCCTCGAATGAACGTCTGGGGCAAAACCTGACTTGGGCAGCCATGCAAACCTTACAGCGCTTGCCGTCATAGCACGACCAACTCAATCTGAGGTGTCTAAACCAGCCTGCAGAGACTAGCACACAGTGGGCCTCATTACAGGTGGGGCGGTCGGGTTTTAACAGTGGCAGTAAACCCGTCGCCACTGTTAATTCCGGACCGCCCGATCCCGAGTCCTGCAGGTGGGAGGTGATCTTCCCGCCAAGTCTGACCTGGTGGGTTGAACACCTCCCACCTGCAGGCGGACGTGGAAACACCAGCACCATCACGAGATGGTGCCGGTGTTTCCACGTCCCCATTCCCATTGAGTCCTGTGGGACTCAATGGGGATGGGGATTTACACCATTCCGCCTCCGGGATTCCCAGGACACCAGGGTCGTAATGCCCTGGTATTTCCGGGAGTCACGGAGGCGGAATGGTAATACGAGTCCGGCGGTAACCAGGCGGTTTTACCGCCGCGGTTACCGTCGGACTCGTAATGAGGCCCAGTATCTTTGCCATCCTGCACAATGTTGAAGAAGCCTTCCCTTTACTCACCCTCAGGAATGTGTTCCGCGGCCATTGCGACAACCTCCCATAAAGTGTATAAATACTTTTCTAGGGCACAAGTAGCTTTTAGCACCATGCTACCCACCAGAAACACCCTTTTCCCCAGGGCATTAAATCTTTAGGTCATCCCTATCCAGGGGTTTGTGGGATCGGCAGCCGCCTTTGAGGTTGATGTGGCTGCTTGAACAACCAGATTTTATGGAGATGGCTGTCTCGACAGAAATTCTGAATCCACAACCGAGGGCCTGTACTTATCATTCAAGTCCTTCTTTACACCTGGAGTAGTTTCAGGCTTTTCCAGTTTTCTAAGACTCTGCCGCTCAGTGTCATATGGAAACGTAGAATAGGATCCTGTGGAGGGCCCTTATCAAGGATGTAAGATCATACTTAACAAATTCTGCAACAGGCCTGCTCCAGCCTAAATACTCTGTCACCTTAACCTATGACATGCCCAGTCACATATAGCGTGGCAAACTCCACTTCTGGAAAACTATCCAGGCCAGATGTACGTTATAATATTGTATCCCAAAAACAAAATAACGGTACCCATTAGCCCGCATTATGTAATTCAGTCTTTTGGGATTTTGGCCGTTTGTCCCCCGCACTGCCTATAATGTATGCGGGGGACACCCCATAATACCAAACTGGAGGTGCGGGGTACACCCCTGCAACCCGGTTTGGTATTATGGGCTTAGATCTGATCCACTATGCCGAATGCGCTCTAAACGTGCATTCTGCATTTTAGATACAATCTTTTCGTGCCATCCCAATCCAGGCCATGTGCATCCTTCAAGGTATCCACCAGGTCTACCAACCTGACGTCTCAGAGATTAACTCTTCTGGAGAATTTGGAGTGCCATATTCTAATCCAAACAGAGGGCTTCTCCCCTCCTCCACCGCTGCCTCCTCTTCATAAATAAAAAACTCATTGACTTGAAAAAGTCCTTTTTTGATAAAGGCTTATAAACCTTTGACAAATCCCTTGAGGATGTCGATGGATTCGGCAAAGTACTGGATGCAGACTCATTCGACCAAGCAGAAGAGGAAGATGATGGCTTCAACTTGACTCGAGGAGCAGAATCAATCAACCCCCCCCCTCGAGGAAGGTTTGAGAACTTACTGCCCAGGCTCTTAGGCACGCAAGCAGAAGATTTTGATGATGCCCTGTCTGCCTCATGAGGCGCGATGGGGTCGAAAGCCTTTTTCAGTTCACCAGAAGGGCTGGATAGGGCCATTTTCGTGAATACCTAACATTTTGAGGCAAAATTCCTCCAGTTAAGCCTTTGAAGCCAACTTACCTTGAAAACGTACCCATTTCCTATTGGGTAAGGAGTAAGAGGAAGACTATCGGGACCAATGGCGTTGCTTACTAGTCTTCTTATGCAAGGACGATGACTAAGTGTCAGGATCTCGACCAATCGTGCTTTTTAGCTTCACAAGGTGAAACCTCCCTCAAGCTCTTGTCGTCAAACGACCTAATTTTTTACGGGGTAGTGGAAAGAGATTTGGACAAGGGCCAACCTAGGGTGAGATTCCCCCTCCTCTCCTTTACAGCCTTAACAGCCATCGACTGGCACAAGCCACAGTCGTCAACCTTATGGCCTACTCCTAAACACCAGAGGCAAATTCGGTGTGGATCTGTGATGGACATCTTTGACCCACAATCCGAACACCATTTGAACCCGTCGTCGGGGTAGACATTTACAAGATTTAGAAAAACACAGAAGATAAATTGCTGAGGCAAATGATCTGTTTCGAAGCGTGCTGTGTGGAAAAACTGAACAGGCTACGGGTGTGGTGAGTGCTACTTATGCAAGTGTCGGCGTCACGGCCGAGTGCGGGATGGCAGATGCCGAGGGACCACGAGTCGATAAACAGTCAAAGATTTCAGAAGCTGCAAGCAGTATATCGGATACATCAAAGCTGAGGATTATGTGGGAGGACACGATCCATTAGAAGAAATAACTAACCACTGGTAATGTTCTTTCGACTAGATGTTCCTCCCACATATTCCTCATCTTTGATATACTCCAATATCCTGCTTGCAGCTCAGAAACCTTTCACAGCAGAGGGCGCCATGCGTCGCCATCGCCAACCTAGTGTCCCTCGATGGCCGCCATCCATCTAGAGTAGTATAAAAGGCACGCAGTGCACAAGTTGCCTCAGTTGATGTTTTTCCTCTCACCAGCATAGCAGCCTTGAAGATGAGACAGGCGCGAGCATCAACAGAGAGGAAGGTGTAAATCGCAGAAATACTCTCCTGAAAGAGGTGTAGGATGGGGCGATGAGAAATACATGGGAGGCACATCCAGTTGAAAGAACATTACCAGGGGGAAGTCATTTGTTCTTCAAATGGATTGTGTTCTCCCACGTTTTCCTCATCTTTGATAGACTCCTATAGCAGTGCATTGTATGAGGTGGGAAAGGGAGGATTTATTTCAGATTCACGCTGTGTAATATAGACTTTCCAAATCTGGTTTACAGGCCAGATAGGGAATCCAAGCAATAATGCTTTGTGAAGCTATGCAACGAAGTCTAGGTGGCGTCATTGTAAATATCTTGCACCGGCAGCCCTCTCTGAAAGGTGGAGGAAGTGGCCAGTCGATTGCGCCCTTAGCCCTTCAGGAATTTCCTTTCCAGTGAGATTGTAGCATTCGGATATGCACAGGATAATCCAACGAGACAGTGCTTGTTTTGTAGCCGCCTGTCCCATCTCATGGCCCGAATAGCCCAACAAAAAGTTGTTCCCCCCGTCTCAATTTACAGAGAGCCTATTAATAGAAAACTTAACGCTCTCTTGGGGTCCAGTCTGTGGAGTCTTTCCTCCTCTTTAGGTGGATGAGCAGGAGGGTAGAAAGCAGGCCAAACAACCTTTTGCACCAAATGGATTTCTGATACCAACTTAGGTAGAAACGAGGCACAGACCCTCAAAACTACTTTGTCTTTATAAAAGATTGTAAACGGTGGCTTAGATGACAAAGCTCGCTAACTCTGCGAGAAGAGGTAACGGCTGTCAAAAATAGAGTTTAAGGAAAGCATCGTAAGAGGACAGGAATGCAAAGGCTCAAAAGGAGCCTCCATCAGGAAGCTCAAGACTAGGTTAAGAACCCAGACCAAGACAATAAAAGGAACCTGCGGGAAGATATTAATCAATCCTTTCAAAAATGGAATAACAATAG
Source organism: Ambystoma mexicanum (assembly GCF_040938575.1). Lineage (NCBI taxonomy): Eukaryota > Metazoa > Chordata > Amphibia > Caudata > Ambystomatidae > Ambystoma > Ambystoma mexicanum. The sequence continues at coordinate 893,647,014 of NC_090939.1, forward strand.
GGACTTTGAAGTAGGAACCCTGTTCCTGCGAGCGCTTAAAAATGGAACAGTGCAGCCAGAGAGCCCTTGGCAGTAGAAACCTGTAGCACACGATGGGTTAAATGTAGAAAGAAGTACAACACAGATGGTTTGTCACAAGTGAATGGGTCAATTACTTTATCTCTACACCAGCTGCAAAACCTGTTCCAACAGCAGTGGTATAGAGATTTTGCCGCTAGCCTTCTCGCTGAAAGCAACACCTCCATCACGTCTTCTGGAAGGTCCCAATCTTTGTACCCTAACCTCTCAGAAACCATGCGTGAAGGTTGAGTGTCCTGATTTCTGGGTGAAGAATGTGAACCCCCTCTTGTGAGAGCAGATCCTCTTTGGGAAAGACTAATTGGAGGACAGGTGGACATATCCAGAAGTTCTGGGTACCACATCCGGCGGGCCCAATCTGGAGAAATCAGGATCACAGTCTTCCCAAACTTTCTCAACCTCCTGAGAAGGCGAGGAATGACTGGGAATGGTGGAAATGCATACAGAAGTGGAAATTCCCAATCCACCACAATGGCGTCCCCCACAGTTCCTCTATGAGGAAATTCCCTGAAGCAGAACAGGTCGCATTTCCTGTTGACACTGAACGTGAACAGGTCCACTTGAGGGGTTTCCCCAAAGGGTGATTTCCTGAAGGACTTCCCGAGCTAACTCGCACTCGTGGAAGACTGCGCTCTTCAGCTCAGCGTGTCCACTGCCGTGTTCTCCTTTCTGGCTAGGTGAATGGCCGCGAGAGATATTCCTTCTTGCAGTGCCCAAACCCAGAGCTGTATTGCCTCTCTGCACAGTGGTGGTGACCATATACCACCTCTTGTTGAGGTAATGCATGGCCACCGTATTGTCCATCATAAGGAGTTCTTACCCCATACAGAGGGCAAAAAAGGCCATTAGATGTAGTCTGATTGCCCTCGGCTACAAACGATTGATGTTTAGTTTGGACTCCGACGGAGACCTGCGTCCGCTGATCGTCAGATCGGTGGTATGTCGTTGTCCCCACAACCTGTGAGGAGGCACCCATAATTACCGTATTCTCCAGCCATTGTTGCTAAAAAGGTTCCCCTTTCAACACGTTCTTCCTGCAGGCCCACAGGAGATTCTACATAATCTTGCTCGGGATCTGAAGTAGATCAGTCATTCTGCCGGAGAACTGTGACCATTGGGATCTGAGGGCCCACTGAAGGGATCTCGTTCTCAGGCACTCTTCAGGCACCATAAAAATGCAATATGCCATGAGGCCAAGCAACCTCAGAAAATCTAATGCCAGAAGACGCTGGGCACTCTGAAATGTGTTTACCATCTGTGAAATGTGAAGAACCCTTACCTCGGATGGTGAAGCTTTCCCGAGAGGAAGAGTCCAGGACTGCTCCAATAAATTTCAGCTTTTGGGAACAAGTCATGTGGTACTTCTTGACATTGAGGAAGTAACCCAGTTTGTGGAGAGGGCGGCAGGTGCTGCCTAGATGTTCCAGAGCCTGTTTGGGTGAGCGAGCTCTGATGAGCCAATCATCCAGGTCCGGGAGATGTGAATCCCTCCCCTCCTTAGAATCGCTGCTATAACCACCATCAACTTGGTGAAAACCCTCAGGCGGGGGTCAGCCTGAAAGGCAGTACTCAAAACCGATAATGAGAACTGCCAATGAAGAATTGCAGGTAATTCCTGTGTTTGTGATGTATTGGCACATGGAAATAGGCATCCTGAAGATTCAATGACACCATTCAATCCTGGAGCTGAAGGGTCTGGAGGATCTGTGAAAGAGTGACAGTCTTGAACTTGTCCTTCCTGAGCAACTTGTTCAAGCATCTCAAATCCAAAATGGGTTGCAATCCTCTGTCCTTTTTTGGGATCAAAATGTACAGAGTACCAGCCTCGATTCCTTTCCGTTGCAGGTACCGGCTTGATTGCAACTTTCTCCAACAGGGTTAATACCTCATGTAAGAGGAGCAGGTCTGGTTCTTTCAAGTACTGGCATCTTGCGGGACAGTTTGGAGGTCGTCTTAGAAAAGGAGGGCAGTATCCATGGGCATCTGTTTGCAGTGCCCGGGCATTGGAAATAACACTTCGCCACTCTTCCAGATGCTGAGTTAACCTGCCCCCTACCACAGTCTTGTGACTCGAGGTACCAAAGTGGTTTTGGAGCCACGGATGTTGCAGATGGCAATGAGGCAGAGGTTGTAGCAGCACCACTACCTCTACGTCCTTGTTAACCTTTGTCCCCTCTGAGAAAACCAGCCTCTCGTTCTTTCGACAGAGGGATAGAAACGGAATGACCGACCCCTCCAACTTTCAGAGGAAGAAGAGGCAGCTTGGCCCTGCTGTGGCTGCTGAAATGCAGTACTGAGAGATTAACAGCAGCCGTACAGGTCTGCAAGCTTCTCCAGACTCATCCGCAATGGATCCGAAAAGTTGTGCACTCTCGAAGGGCATGTCCAAAAGTCTAGACTGCACATCAGGTGCAAAGCCTGACTTTCTCAAACAAGCAAAAAGTCTCAGAACAGTAATGGTAGCCATGGTGGGACTCACAGTCTGCTGTATCTAAACCAGATTGTAGCGACTGACATCCTGTATGATGTTCACGAAGACCTCTCTTCTCCCCCACAGTGACATGTTGTGCCGCCATTGCAGCCACCTTCCAGATTAGAAGTGAACTTGGCCAAGACACAGGTGGCATTGACTACCTTAAGAGCCATGCTGTTTGTCGAGAAGATATGATATGATATACGTTATTTATAACGTGCTTAATACCCAGAGGTTTCGAAGCACGGACCCAGGGATCGAACCTGTGTTGCTCTGTGTCTTTCTTCCAAGGCGAGCATGTTGCCGCCGAGCTATCCTCCCAAGACAAAGACTTTCCCATGCTATCCACTCATATCTCTCTGACAGAATTGTAGGGTATGTCGCTGCCTTGGAAGTAGAGGTGGCTGCCTGCATCAGCAAGCTCTCTGGGCTTGGGTGTTTGGAGAGAAACTCTGGATCAACGGAGGAAGGCCTATTTTTTGGGTGAAATCTTTAATCACTGCACAGGTGGGGTTTGGTTTCCCCAAATTTTCCTATTTGGTGGCCCCCTTATCCAGGATGTCAGTCAGTTAAGTCATCCTGCTCAGCAGCTCTACCCCAGCCAAGATAATCTATGATCTTTAACATCACACATCTGTATGATGCATCAGCATACCCAGATGTCCCAGGTGTACCAAATTCGACCTCAGGAGAAGTGTCTAGGCCACTAGCATATCTAAATATTAACCAGGTCCCTCATCGTAGATTCCTCTGAGATTAGCTCTTCTGGGACACCAGGAGGGCCTTAATCCAGCCAAACACATACAGGGCTTTCCTCTTCTATTTCTGTGAGTCTCTGAACGCAATCTCTACTGGGACTTCAACATCACACACCAATTCTATGGGGACTTTAACATTATGATAATTACATAACATCTATGTGAAGACATCAATATAAGTGTTAATATACATCAAAATTATAATACACCTTGCTTGAAGGTCTTTAGCATCATCATGATCAAACACGACTGAAGACTTCAACGTCAGTATTATCATACAGCACTTCATAGGGTCTTTCATATCATTGTGATCATACACACACACACACACACACACGTCTCTGTGGGGATTTTATCATCACTGCTAAAACACACCATCTCTGTGAGGTCTTCAGCATCATTATAATCACACCATCTCTGTGGGGACCTGAATAACAGTATTAGTGCACACAATATTTGTGGGGATTCTCCCTCTAACATAAGCACGCACCATCCCTATCGGGAAACTAACTTCACTAACACCACACACAATCTCAAAGAAGACAGTAACACCTGTATCATGATACCAATCCTAGAGCGGATTTGAGTTAGTGGGCAATATGGTGACCTTGAAACAATGAAAGCTGAATTTAAGTCACTGCTTTCCCCCACAGTATGTGATTCTGGGACATTCACATCATTGTTCTGTTTCCCAGTTCTCTTTTGTGACACTTTGAGGGTTTATAATTCTGTTTAATCCTATAATGAAGTGCTTTTAAGTGAATGTCTTATGCGAATAGCAATACCGTTATCACCAAACATCTATTCGTTGTGTATACATAGGATGCAAGCAGGTACTTCTATAGAAATAGAATTGCCTAATGTACAAAGAGACTAACCTGTTTGTTTGGTTTGTTTGTTTTATTTATTTGTATTGCGCACCTTTCCCGGAGGTATCTGGGCGCATTGCTTGCAAGGTAAAGGTTACAACATACTGAATATTACTTAAAATGTACAAAAATTACAGCGATAATAGCAGGTACAACTGACAAAACAAGTGCACGTACAGGAAACTGCCGATCAAAAGTACAAATATTATGGGAGTGATGCTGCTAAATCCTGCTCAATGAGCCACTTTTTTGTTTTACTTTTGAAGGCATAGAAGGACGGCTCTTCTCTTATTAGCGGGGGTAGGGTGTTCAAGTTTGGAGGCGAGGACAGGGAAGCTGGCCCGTCCTGCTGTTTGGAGCTTAAATCTCAGAATAGATAACTAGTAAGAGGATCTGAGTGGGCGAGTGGCCGTGTGCCTGGTAAAGCGGGTGGCTAAGTATTCAGGAGCGAGGTTAGCTTGGCACTAGTGTGTGATAGCTAGAGTTTTCAGTGAGATTCTGTGTGCAACTGGTAGCCAGTGAAGGCTCCGTCTAGTGTCTGAAATGTGTAGTTTCCTGGGGAAGTTGAGAGCAGCACTAATGGCATTGTTCTGCATCACCTGAAGTTTGTTAATATTTCTTTGGCTGGTTCCGAGGTAAAGTGCATTGCAATAGTCGATCTTAGACAATGAGTGTTCTGGCCAAGATGATGCAGTTATAAGAAGTAAGGAAGGGTCTGCATGCTGTTATCAGCTTGCATGTGTATGCTGCTGCAGAGACCACTGCGTTTGTTTGACGTTGAAGAGATAGTGTAGAATCTAAGTAGATACCGAGTGTTTTAGTATCATTGAACACCTTAATATTGTTTCCATCTATGATAAATGATTGGAATGCTGTGTTAAGTTTATTTAGTCTGGGCTGTGAGCCAAGGATAAGTAACTCCGTCTTATCGTTCAAGCAGAGCCCATGATGTGCCATCCAAGCTTGGATTACTGTGTAGACATCATTAAGAGCATTTGAATCGATCTTGTGGTCACCAGAGATAGGGATCAGTATCTGGGCGTCATCTGCATAATTCGTGTAGGTGACACCCAGAGAGTCCAGAATATCAAAGAGTGGCTTTGTGAATACATTGTATAATGGAGGGTAACCACAGGACCCTTGCGGGACCGCACATGTTACTGGAGATGGATCAGCAGAGGCAGAGGGTGAGAACACCTTCATCGTTCTGTTCGCCAAGAAGGATCTGATCCATGTGGTGGCCTCATCTGAGAAGTGGGCAGCGATTTCCAGGTGATGGCAGAGGATTTGGTGGTTGACCAAATCAAAAGCTGCTGAGAGGTCCAACAAAAGAAGGAGTGCCAATTTACCCTTGTCTTTTAGGTCCTCGATTTGTGTTTTTAGGTCGATCAAGGCCGTTTCCGTACCGTGTCTTGGTCGGAAACCTGATTGACGGAGACCTAAGAGATTGTTGTCTTCAAGATAAGCCTGAATTTGTAGATAGGCAGCACGGTCAAGAATTTTCAAGAGAAATGGCACCGTTGTGATGGGTCTGTAGTTAGATGGGTTACTTGGGTCAAGGTTAGGTTTTTTGATTAATGGGATGACCCAGGCATCTTTCAGATTGTCAGGGACAATGCCGGATTTGAATGAAGCATTGATGAATGTAGTGACGGAAGAACTAGGTCGTGGGCTGCCACCTTGATGATAGGGGTGGGGCAGGAGTCGCCTTGACAATTAGAGGGTTTAATCTTGTTTATAATGTTTTCCACTTCCCAGATGGATAACGGAGAGAAGCAGAAGGGTTGCACAGAGTGTTTAGGTTCTGGTATTTTGTTGGTATGTAGGTTGACTGGTAGGTCTGGAGGCATACTGCTTTTTTTAATGATCATTTTGGATTATAGGGTACATATTTTATCAAGGAGCGCTTTTTGTATGTTATTACACCATGTGGTGTCCATATTGCACTTGTTCGTTGGGGCAATGGGAGATTCGAGTTCTTTTAGAATTTTGAAGAGCTCTTTAGTGTTAGATTGGGCTTGCAAAATGCGTTTGTTATAGACCTCCCTTTTTGCTGAGAGAATAGCTTCTTTGTAATTAGATGAGGCAAGGATCAAGGTGTTTTTATTAGCTTCAGTCAGAAGCCCCTTCCAATGTGCCTCAGCATTTCTTTTGGCTTTACGTAAGTTGCGTAGGTGAGATGTAAACCACGAGTTATGGTGTGCCTGGGGCTTAGGTTTGCGTAATTTAAGCAGGGCAATAGTTTCCAGTGCTTTTAGAATGGCTTGGTTATACATGTCTACAAGGATCGTGGGGTCAGTGCAAGATGTGGCAGTATTATTAAGGAGGGGAAGGATGTGAGGGAGCAATTTTTCCGTGGTTATGTCCTTCTTGTTACGGGTGTGTATGGCTGGAGCAGTGTTCGGTTTGGGGCTAGGGGTGTTGGCTTTTATAGCAAAGGTAATCTTGCGGTGGTCAGACCAAATGCAAGGCGACACAGTTACCTGATGGATGGCACAGTTCAGATCTGTAAGCCAATCAAGGGTCCTCCCTTTGTTGTGTGTGGGGTCCTGGATGTGGTGGGTGAAGCCTAGGTCTGTTAAGGTCGAGAGCTTTGTGGTCGTTAGGGTCAAGGTATCCTAGATTAAAGTCTCCAAGTAATATAACTTGAGACTTAGGCTTAGTGTTAGGTACAGGTCAATATGTTTAGGTGTGTATTCAATGCCTGGTGTTCGGTTTCTGTGCTTTTCGGAGTATGTCCATACATCTTTGAGGGAGTTGGAGGTGCCCAAACTCTATGACCTCAGGAGCTAAGCTGCTAAGTTGAGAGTTTGAGGGCATGGAAGTAGTGTTTCCCCCTGGTCTTCAGACAGCATGTTGTATAGGCTTGGCAGCTTCCTGGGAGGGGAGACTGACATTGCCATGAGATGGGAGAACCAAGGCAGGCAGCTCACATCTGGGACACCAGAATCATCCTGACTGGCTCTTGGTGCATCTCGTGCACTATTCTGTTGTGCAGGGGAATCGGGGGGTGGGCATGGGGGGGGCAGTGTAGAAACATTTCCCTGATCGTTCCCCTTGGAGCGGTTCAGAGGGTACCTGGAGGTGTAATTTGGGCATTTTCCAGAGTGGCGAACAAGTCAACCTCTGGGAAGACACATTCTGCGAAGACGTGGTGTACAATTTACTCCTGGAGACGCCACTCATGCTCTACGGGTAGGGGGGGGGGTCTCTGCTGAGTACGTCCACCAGAAAATCGAGTTCTCTTGGAACATGTGACAGGAGGAACATCTTGTGTTTGGGAGCCCACTTCCATATGTTCTGGGACAGTTTGGACAGCCCTAGAGAATAAGTGCCCCCTTGTTTAAGTAATAGATGGCTGTTGTACTATGTTGTTGTACTAACTGTGAGGACTAGAACTGTTTTCCCCTGGAGGAGTGTTTGGAATGCCTTCAGGCGCTTGAACACTGCTAGCAGTTCCAACAGGTTTATGTGATTGGATGCTACCGGTGGGGACAACACACCGTGCGCTGTCTGATGAAGGAGGCGAGCCCCCCACCCAGTCTGAAATACATCTAGCGGCTTCTACTGCAGGGGTGGCTAAGGTTTTACCCTGCAGAAGGTTTTCCCTTGACCACCATTGCAGAGACCGAACAAGGGCTGCCGAGAAAACCACTAGATCGTCCCACTGTCCACTGGCCTGACACCATTGGCTCGAGAGCCACTCTTGCATGGGGTGCATACGCAGGGGAGCGTGTGGAACCAGGTAGACGCAGTAGGCCATCATCCCTAACAGTTGCATGGCTTTGCGTACAGTCACCTTGTGACTGGCTACATTGTGAGATCTCGAGAACCGAATGTTTTGAACCCTCTGGCTGAAGGGCACGACAAGGCCATCTTTGGTCTGAATTGGAGCCCCAAGAAACTCTAAGACTTGACTGGGGATTAGACTGGACGTTTTCTCATTGATTGAAGAGAAGATCTACCGGCTTCTGGGTATTTGTTTGGCGTGTTCGTACAAATCCCCTGTTATGAGCCAGTCGTCGAGGTAAGGATAGACTGGGATGTACTGCCTGCGCAAGTGAGCAGCTACTACTGATAGTACCTACATGAACACCTGTGGAGCTGAGGCAATCCCGAAGGGTAGAACCTTCAACTGATAGTGGGTGTCTTCTATCATGAACCTGAGGTACTTTCTGTGCGCTGGCAACATTGAAATATGAAAGTATGCATCTTTCATACCCAATGTGACCATGTAATCTCGCTGCAGCAGCAGTGGGATTAATTCCTGCAGTGCTGTAATTCTGTATTTTTAAGGTTTGACATACTTGTTCGCTGGGCGCAAGTCTATAACACAGGGCACATGGTGAGATCCTTTTTGGGTACAAGGAAGTACAGTGAATAAATACCCTTCTTTACCTGGTGAAAGGGGACGTCTTCTACAGCGCCTTTTCCAGAAGAATTTGAACCTCTTCCAGCAGGATGCAATGGTGTTCTGGCAACAGGCGCCTGCTCTTCGGTGGGTGGTATCGAGGTGGTCAGTGAAGCTCGATGCAGTAGCCATGGGTAACTGTCTTTAACACTTACAGGTCTGATGTGATCCCCTCTAAGGCGTGAATGAATGACAACAAGCGACCACCGACCGGGGAGTTGTGGGAGGGAACCCAAATCGGCAAGTCACTTTGAGGTGGAGGCCGGGGAGCCTCTAGGAGTAGAGTTCCTGCCTTTACCCTTCTTCTAGGTGGACCTCTCTGTTGATACTGGCTGGTACTGGAAGCGCCTTGGCAGGAGGACCAGGGGTACTTCCTGAGCCATTTTGTCCACAGGGATACCGGGAAAAAGATGGTCCACGAAAGGAACAGTGAGAGTTAGAGCATCCACGTTGGTGGAAAGGCTTGACCTTGATCTGGCTGAGTGATTCCTGCGTTTCATGCTCCTTCTTGGCTGCCTCCAGGGTGTCATCGACAGCTTTCCCAAAACGGTTGGAGTCTTCCACTAGTTTACTGATAAGAGAGGCCTGAGTTTCTGGTTTAAAACCAGAGTTCTTCAACCAGGCATGTATCTTAAGTAAAGTCCCCTGGGCTAGAGTGCATCCAGCAGACACTGCAGAGTCCAGAGTATTTTTTAATATGTTGTGGGTAACCTGTCTGCCCTCAGTCACGACCGTCAGCAGGCATGATCGGGTGGACTCTGGGACCTCTTGAAGGCCATCCTGGACTAGGCCCGATTGGACATCACTGTAGCTTGCCATTAGAGTTGTATTGTTTGCAATCCTAGTTGAATTGGCCGCAGAGGCAGTCATTTGTTTTCTGAGCGCATAAAGTTTCTTACAATCTGTATCCGGAAGGGCTTCCGCCGAGGAAAGTGGTATCCCGCCCTCTTCCTAGTGGTTGCAACCACCAGGGAAGTCCGGTGTGGCATGATCCTGTATGTATAGTGGGTCGGAGGGAGATGGGCGGAATCCTGTGTGAGGGATGGTGACAACAAATAAGGAGCTAGGCGCTTCTTTATAGTAGCGAGAAAGGGGACGACCTGACTAGTTGGCAGCTTCTCCTTGAGGATATCCTCAAAGTCAGAGTCAGGGGCTGCCTTGCAATCTCAAAATGATCGGCCTCTCTCTTTAAAATGGTGTTGAATAACATTTGGTCATCCATAGGTGACTCCCCCCTTTATGGAGGCGAATAAGGGGGATCTAGACACATGATGTCTGGGTGTGTGTTGGTGATAGCCACAGACCCTGATCCCCCGAATGATCCTGATCCCATTCTGGGTCTTGGTCAGCTGTGTCCTGAGCAAATGGATTAATGTCTTCATAGGTATCCTCCTGCTCTGAGACATCCAAGATATCCTCTGGATGGCCTTGTGCAGAGATTGGACATTTCTGCAATTTATGTGGAATGGGGCACGAGTCCTCTTCCCTAGGTCTTTTGGGAGTGATATGCTTGTCTGAAAAGTCAATAAATTGGGTCATTTTATCCATATAGTTTTCAAATCTCTCCCTAGTCCATAGGGAAGATGCAGAAGGGTCTGGAGGTGAAAAGATTGCCCAGAAGGGGAGGAATCTCCTAATAGAGCCTTTGAGAGAGGCTGGGGGCTTCAGAATACACCTCTCGACAAGAGGGGGTGCCCTTGTGTTCTGTAGCTGCCAAAATAAAAGTTGCGAGACTCTCATGGATTTTCGGAGGCTGAATGGAAGGTCTCGACGTGCCCGATGGTGCCATCGCGGTCGACGACTCCACCAAAGTCTTAGGTGCTTGTGCACCTTTCAACGGTGTTTCGGTGAATGCCCTTTCCAGAGGAATGCCCAGTCGCATGCCGCGAAGATGGTACCAAGGAGTGCGCCTAACTGCAAGGATCGGGAGGCGCCAAAGTTTTCGGCGGCGCTGTTGGTGTTACGCGCTTCTGCAACGTCTCCAACGATGAGGCCTTAGGGGTTGTGCTTTTAGGTATTTGTGGTGCGTGTGTGCCATTGTCACCGATGTGTGAACTCCCCGTAACAGAGTCAGTGGCCTGTCTGTCGGGGCCGGGCATTTGGGAGCCTGAAGGTTCCGCCGAAAGGTCAATGGCTTCCAATTCGAAGCCATGGCTGCCAATGGACTCCTTGTCGTCCAAAGCGACAGCGTCAACGGGGGAATTGCTTTTGGCCTGCATAGCGTAGGCCGGCCACCTTTTAGTCTGCTTGTCCTTCAACATTTTCAGTCAAAAGAGCTTGCAGGACTTGCACGAGCGCTCGTCGTGGTGTCGTGGCAGACACCGATTGCAACGGCGATGGGTGTCCTTCCACGGAACCTTGCCGTTACATGACAGGCAACATTTAAAGGGTGTCCTCTCCATAGCAGAGGATGGCGGCAGCCAGACCAAACAGAGAAAGAGAAGGGAAAAGGAAATACGTTGTTGAAGAATAAACCCAGGGCCCCACTATCCCTACTGTAAGGGTCTGGCCAGAGGGCCGAGGCCACACGGTCGACAGTCGCCGAGCAGTTGTGGATGTCTTCGGTGGCAGGAAGCCCATGAGGCAGTCATCGAGAAATTAGTCGGGAGACTAGATGACTGTAGGTCGTGGGACAAAGTAAGCAATATTAACTCTTGCGAGCTCTGCATTATGCGACCAACTATGTTGGCGGGAAAAAAAAGAATCTGAGGAACCTCAACGCGTGAGGGATTTTGGGTACAATGCACGTCACGTTAGGGATACTGTTACAGTCACGACCATGTGTTGCGCTACTAAAAAAACTTATGAAATTCCATGGAACAACGTTGCTACAGGGACGTTATGGTTACAGGTTAAATCGAAAACCCCCAGAAATTCGCAAGTTATGGTAAGCTAAGCAACCATAACTCACACACCCACTGTGCACTGCAAGGACTAACACCCATGACATCAAAGATGACATCACAAATGTCATTGATGACATTTGATAAACGTTAATAATTAAAATGTTGCTGAGTGTTTATGTGGTATTGTTTTTTTGTTAAAACGCCGTTCAGACTCAGCTGCACACAGTCCTCGTTGAAATGACTGCAATAAAGGAAAAGGTGTCCTACGGACACTGCAACTTGCCGGCCTATCCTCAATGATAATGGAGGCATCCGTACTACACTAGCACGCTCCACATGGCTGCATGTTCTGCACCATCTACGATGACTTGTGGGCGTGGACTTTGGTGGTTGTGCCAGTACATGCTTGTATATCGGTTCCTCTGTGTCCTGGTAACAGTGCCACTTAGGTCGAGGTGCCCACTCTCGTCCTATAGGTAGCTACACAAATAAACATCCCACCTATACCCTATACAGAACCAGCGTGTCACAAATTGGTCGTCGCATGTGTGGCGCTCTATTATTCAGTAGAGAAGTGGCAACAGTGTTCATAGGTCACATGTGCACAACGCATTCCGCCCAAAACGCGTCCAGAAGACAGCTGTTCCAAAGGAGAACAGTAGCAACGTCACCATGCAACGGCACCCACGTGCAGGGGACACAATCCAGACCCTCAGACAGCGGCAAAGTACAGTGTTGAGTAATGTACGGAGTGTTTTTCGGAAGCTACACACTTACAAACACACAACAATGTGCTGTTGTACACGTATGTATGGTTTTGAACAATGTAGGCCTGGTTTCCAGGTGCAAGTTCTTCACAGCAGCCCTACAAAAGGCCACACCCCAGAGCTGCTCAGCAATCTGTTTGTACATTTTCAGAACAGAGTAGCAGGCCACATAGGTTGGCAGTGTAAGTGATGTTGGACCAATTCTGCTGTCCTACATTGCGTTTGCAACTAATAGCAACCATGTCAGTCCGGCTCAGTGCGCACAGTAATGGAGAAAGATATGAACGACCTTTCCTGGTACCCACACCCGCAGGTGTGATAGTCCCCACTGTCCCAAATTCATGGGTAGCATGCTGACAACGGGAGTGTGTGCACATGTGTTTCCCCCCAGGATGGCGAGGGCTGTGCCCCAATAAAGCAGAAACATTCCTTCTACCCTTTCCACTTTCTTCTTTCCAGGATGTCATTGCGTACTGTTAAAAAGTTCCACACGCATCCGCCAATGACATTCAGGAGATCTCCATGTAACAGTATCAGTTCTGTACAACAGTCCTCTGCGTACACACTACGCCCAGAAATGTTCTTGCGCAATCCTGAAAATCCCGGGGGTAGGGGGAGTTTGTTGTAAGGGGCAGCTCTAAAAAGCCATTTTTTTTTTTTTTTTTTAGATGATTCTAGAGAAACACCTATTTTTCGGTTTTTATTTGATTTTGTGTTTTCTTGTGCTCACATTGTTACACATTGTTACAGTAAACCCTTGACCGCATCTTGTAGAGGGGCAAACAAAACAGCATTACCAATGGGCGACAACAAAATGCCATTTGCTTGGGAAAACTCTGCATTTCCACAACTGAGGTCATTGTTGCAAAAGAACATCCCACCAGCGGACAAAAAAAGTATACATGCTTCTGTTGATGAAACACCTTCCTGCCTCTGGCTCGGAACAACATCCATGAGCATTGTCCCATACTCTTTGTGGTGTTATGGATGAGAAAAGCACCTTGGCAGTGGGAAAAAGCCTCACCACTACATTTAGCAACCTCGTCAGTCAACGGAACAAATCTAAACAAGCCACGTAACCGATATGCATAACGCTGTAGTGGAGGACGATAACATTGACAGTAGCAAAAGTGGCCAGGTCTTTGCAAGGTGTAATCATATCGCCCACGGCAAAACTGCTCTCATAGACCACGTTCCACAATGCGTCCACTCCTTCCAAATGAAATTGCCATCAAAGTGTCTTTCCAGGGCATACTTGTGCAGATCTATCACAAAAGCATCACCCAATGTCAACACAATGCGTTTCACCATGTCAGCCAGCCTCACTACGCAGAGTACTGTACAACAGTATGACCGCCTCTTCCTGTCAACCACACCGACAGTACCTGATTGGATAATCCCCACAGTCCCATGTCGATTGACCAGCATGGTGAGAAGCGCAGATTGTGGCAAGTGCGCCCCAAAGTACTACCAGGGCGGCACCCCAGTAAAGCAGAAGCAGTCCTCCTTCCCTTTCCCCCATCTTTTGTCCACTACTACCTCATTGGGTACGGCTAAATAGGCACACACGATTCCACCAATGCCATCCAAGACGTTCGCATCTAACACTGCCAGTTCTGCGCAACAGTTCATAGGTACAGTTACAAATTCAGCCTGCTAGTCTCCTGTCACTCGACAGCACGTCCAGTAGAAAGTTCAGTGAAAGACTGCAAGATTTGTGCATCCACTTGCATCCACATGAGCACCCATCACCTCAAAATGGAGGTATGAAAACTTTTTCTGCAGTATGTTTACAACTGTGTTATAAGTGCCTCTGCGCACGCCATCTGCCACTGAGCGGACATTACGTTCTTCAAAAGCATACTGTTTTTTTTCCCATTCCCTACCATCAAGTGGCACTTCAGTGATATCATGCATTGTAATATCACAACAGGATGTCTCTGCTTTCCTTCCGACAATGCAACAAAATGTTTTCCCCACTAACTCAGCTCCTATATAAATGGTAAAAATATGCCACCAAAAGCAGCACTCCATGTATCTGACTTACCAACCTAAAGGGCGAGCTCTCCCTCCTGCTTTCTTTCAGCAGGGGCGCTGTGGATGGACCTAGTTGCGTCACTGATCCTGAACGTGGAGGTCCAGACCGACTGCGACTGTTCCGTCTTCAAGGTAGGTGTTTATAACTATGATTATTGTCTGTATCTTTTGTGATAATTTTCCCCCAATGATTGTCTGCAACCTTATATTGTCCTTTCTCTCTCCCTAGGTATGAAGAGGGCCCACAAGCACGTGGTGATGAAAAAGTCTATTCCGGAGGACCCACACGTGGTAAGTGGACTTTTCCAGAGGCTGCGCCGAGTTCGTGAGTCGCGCTGCTTAGCGTGTTAAAGTCTACGCGATTGCTAACCTTGTGTGTCCCTTTATCTTTGCAGCTGCAGCTGGTCTGCGTTTGATGGTGAACGGTTTCCGAACTCCTGCCGGGATGAGAGGATCCGTGAGGATGCTGCGCAGGAAGATGGCCCTGTGTTGATGGGAGTTCGGGACAGGTACGGATGCTAGGCTGCACCCGGGGAGGACTCAAAGAGACAGGTAAAATGCATGCGGTTGCTGCAGAGTCAGAAGCGAGTAGCAGTGCTTCAAGCGATGGCGTGGCTGACTCGGGTAAGAAGGGCGCAGAGACTTTCTGAGTTGGAAGCAGGTAACAGGATTTCCAGCGATGGCGTGGCTGACCACAAGGTAAGATGCTGGAGGGTTCCGGAGACTGAAGAAGCTTGTGCTGAATCAGGTAAGGATCTTCTAAACAGTGGTAGAGTTATGTTGCTCCAGCAGACTAACGCGAAGCGCCAGCATGCAGGTGGGGCCGGCTTATATACCCTGGCCCCAGCCACTCCCCTTAGGGCCCGACTTGTGGCCCCACCTTGCCACTCCTCCCGTCTTCTGCATGTACCTTCCATGTATTGGTAGGGCCCCGCCTGGCCTAGGTGCATGTGCTTTCAGCATTCTGTGTGCAGAGCACACTTTGTAATGAGCTTGGTGCCATAGGCACCAAGACTGGGTCCAATGGGACCCTGCAGGATGTGAAGTAACTGGCCCTTGACCAGTGGCCATAACAGAATAAAGTGAAAGCCCTCTGCAGTATGCACAAGGCCTTCAGGGCCCTGGGACCACAATACCTGCAACTGCAATTTCCGATATATCACTGTGCTCGAGCTCTTCCCTCATCCACCTCCAACTCCCTCAGGGTCAGTCGTTTCTGCGTAGATGGTGTTTTTTCGGCTGGGGCCTCCCTCTGGAACACCCTCCCTGAAAACCTGAGAACCATCGCCAGTTCTGGAAGCACCTCAAAGCCTTTCTCTTAGCGTCTGCTGTTTCTCCTCCTCTCCCCTGCTGACTGCCTGGCGTAAACTGAATCTACACTGGTTACCTAGCGACTCTGATGTCGGGCACATGTCTCCTCCCCCTGCCAGGCGAGCCCCTGCACTCCCTTTCTAGCAAACCCTGCACTTGGGAACTGTTTTCTGTATCCCTAACAGTTCCTCCACCACCTGATGTGTGCACTTATTATTGCACTTGGCACAAACGGCCGGTATTTTTACTTATTTTGATTTGTTATTCTTCCCATGTACTGTACCTTCCCCTCCCTCCACCCATGCACTTGAAGCAATCTAAGACACAGCTGGCCTAGTA
The DNA here is from genome assembly GCF_040938575.1 of Ambystoma mexicanum. Taxonomy (NCBI): domain Eukaryota; kingdom Metazoa; phylum Chordata; class Amphibia; order Caudata; family Ambystomatidae; genus Ambystoma; species Ambystoma mexicanum. Next base: position 893,662,903 of record NC_090939.1, read on the forward strand.
GGGTTGTTGTCTCGGTCCCCCCTCTGTTTCCCCCTCCCTTGCCTCGTTGCTCTTTGCTAAACGTGTGCATAGGTGCATTACGAATACCATAGCATACAATTGTATATCATATGATATACACACAATGCATTTATAACAGTAGGATGCCTGCCATTTACCTTGTAGCCTTCTGCACTTCCTTGTACAAAGAGACATTCTGCCACAGTTTTTGCATACACACCACAACCACAGACCTTAATGAGCAGTGTCTTTGGCTCCACAGTTTCATTTTCATGGCTCCCATCCCCACAATGCCTGGATGTGGCACGTCTCATCCTGAAACTACAGAATAATCCGCTGAGATTTCATGCTAGGAAGAGGAGGGGGGGGGAATGTGAAACAGGGTAGGGGTCTGGGTCTGTAGTACTGTGTGTGAAAAGATTCTTTTTTTGTCCTGTTTTTGTTATGTACTTGCTGGCATGCAATGTTTTTTTATCTCTTTCGATGAGTTTGTTTGCTTCTCCTCCTGACATTTCTACCGACTGAAGGTCAATGCTTCTCTTACATTTCTACATAGATTCTCTGCAACGCCTCGTGCAGAGTGGCAGACAAAATAGCATTGCCAATGGAGGTAAAATAAATGCCATTTCCTTGGAACCACTGCAAATCTTACTCGTTAATGCGTCATAGTCGGTGCAAAACATCCCAGCACTGCACATAAAGTCACACATGCTTCTGTTCATGAAACACCTCCCGACCTCTGGGTGTGGACAAATTACACCTGCATGGTCCCATGCACCTCTTTGTGGTATGGATGAGAAAATCACTTTGGCAGTGGGAAAAATCTGTATCACTGCTGTCATCAACTTCTTGAGGTGACGGAGCAAATGTGAGTACAACATGTACCCCAAATGTAGTGCTCCATAATGCACCACCACAACATCCACAGTACCGACAGAGGCCACACATGTACAAAGGAGAACCATGGAACCGAAACCCCACTTATAGACTGTGCCCCAAAAAGCCTCATGCCTTCCAACTGAAAGTTAGTAGCAAAGCCTCTTTCCACGGCATACCTGTGCAGATCTTGCACAAAGGTATCACCCACAATCAGCACTCTGCGTCTGTCCATCTCTGCCAACCTCATTGCATCAGGGTATGGGGAAAAATGTCCCCGTACCTTCCTGTGAACCACAACCTCGCCACCTGATTGGCTAATGCCCACAGTTCCATTTGCAAAGGCATCATACTCAGAACGGCAGAATGGTCCAGGTGCGCCTGCCTAGCTACAGCGAGGGCCACACACCAGTAAAGCAGAGGCGGCAGTCCTTCGGTTTCCACTACTGTATTTGCAACACTCCCGCATTACGTAGTATGAGATAGTCACACAAACATTGAGCATTCACATCCAAGACCTCATCGAACACTATCATTTCTGTACAGCACTGCACACGTAACGTTACACACTCACAGTGCAGTGCACGTCTTGTCATGTGAAAGCACCTCCAGTTAACAGTTCTCCAACCCTGCCCACGCTTTCAGCGTCCACATTCACCCCGAGCAGCACCCAGCACCACTTACTGCAGGTAGCAATATTTTCTATCCTTCCAGCACTTTACCAACTGCAATGATGCAATACTTCAAGGTGCAGTACAGTAGATAGTAATCTGCACAATGTACACTACCCAAGCACATAGACTATGCAGTTGAATCCTATGCACTGGTATACACACAGTTTCTCACCACAGCACTCAGTATAAACACTGCAGAACTGTTCACTCCATAAGCTCCTGCCATGCACTGGAAAATGTACCATGTGCCAACAATGAACACACCCATGGAATCAACAATGCATGCACAACTCACAAATCACACACGAAATGCAACAATCTGAAGAGTAGCTGCAAGCAACCCACATAGCTGTCCATGTAAGGCCTCTAGCCATGCATCCAAGACGCTAGGCCCTCACCACACACAGTACACCCCATGTTTTACTGCTCATGTATTGTGTAATGCACTCCCCATCTGCAATTGGGCCTGCCAACTTTCTCCCTGGCCACATCTTTGCATGCATGGCTCCATGACGTTGCATTGGCTGTGCTGAACGGTATGTGAGTGGCTGTGTTTGTCCATATTGCAACTTTGTGATGCTGATGCCTTCCTTTCATGGCGCAATATGTTAAAACACTTCCTCAAGCAAGGGTCTTGTAAAGGGAATCCCATTGCTAACGGAAATGGTAACATATGGCTCCCTAATGTGCAAAACGTGCAATGACCTACACCATGAGCTGCTGAACTCATATCACCTCACTTTGGTTGCTGCATTGAGTGTAAAATGTTCTCTGCACCCATTCTTCAAAGGTGACCATCTTCAGAGAGATGCAGAGTTCACCCTGCATGGCTGCATTATGTTATGCTGGCTGTCGTCAAGGGCTAGGCTCTTGGGTGGATGGTCAACGGCCTATGGCTTTGGCCATGTACCCAATAGTCTGGGCCTTACTCACACCGAGCACAACATAATGGCATCATGAATGGGAACATTGGCCACGTACCTCAATCCACAAACTTAACATAGGAGGGGTGGTATAAAGGGCAACCCATACCCAACACAAATGGTGACATGTGGCTCCCTAATGTGCAAGACGTGCAATAATCTACACTATATGGTACTGTATGCATATCAGGTCACTTGTGCTATCCTACCACGTCTACAATGTCCTGCAGAACCATTGTTTGGACATGACCACCCTCGGAGAGAAGCATACTTAAAAATGCATGCCTGCATTATGGTGCCGTGGCTATGGTGCAGGCCTAGGCTCTTCGGTGCCTGGCCTACAGCCTATGGCCTTTCACCGTGCACCCAACAGTGAAGCCCTTGGCCACACCCAGCACAACCTAACAGAGTCATGCAGGTGAACAAGTGGCCAGGTACATGCACTTTACCCCTTGCCACTTCTAAGCCTCCAGTACTTCACAACTGCACCCAGGGGACACACTAGAGGACTTGTCCCTCGATCAGGTCCACGCATGGACTAAACACTATACAATGTGCAACCAATCCCCACAAACATGAAACCAACATAGTATGGAAATGAGCACAAACCACACACCAAAGGCAACAATGTGAAACCTACTTCACCCAACGGCACATACTTGTCGATGCAAGGTGTCAACCCATGCACCGAAGGGGCTACGGGCTTAGCACACGCAACACACCGTACTGTACTGTACGGGCCAAGTTTCATGTGGTCTTCATTGTACTTCCCTTGCTCTACTATCACTGACCACGGCAAGAGGTCGCTGCACCAGCTATCGTGCCATAGCGCAGGCTAACTGCAGTTCCCATCACAATGAAGTCGCCTGTGGAGGCACCCCCGATTTGGCGCAATACGCATGCATACTACAGGCACACAACCGACGTCTTCCACCTATTGACATATATGAAATGTACCACTTCTCACTCCCCCACCCTTTCCATCCTTCTTCCCGCCACCTCATGGCACATACACTCTCCTTCTGCAATTGAGCTGCCACCAGTCAGCATGGTAAGAGGTCGTGGCAGGAGCTATTGTGCTGTCATGAAGGCTGCCTGCATGCAGCACACATGGGAGGCGGCTGTGCAGAGACACGTGAATTGAAGCTGTACGCAAGGACACTGCAGGCACATCAACGTCTTCGTCCACCTATTGACATATCTCCGATGATTCACTTCTCATTTCCCCCACCCTTTCCATCCCTTCTTCCCACCACCACATGGTGTAAGGAACAAGTTACTTACCTGTAACTGTTGTTCTCCAGCATGGGTCTGGCATGGATTCACATGCTCATGAATATTCCCCGTCGTCAGGCTGGGAATCCTCGGTAAAGAAAAAACCAGTATCAGTTTCGTTTCTGATCTGTCTTTCGTAGTAATATCCAATCACTGGTCTCTGCGTCATACTGACCACAGCCAATGACTGCCCTCTACCTAAGCACCGCCTCTGACAGCCATCTTCAGATTTGGAAGCACGTGAAGTGGCAGTATGACCAAGTGAAGAGCCGCAGAGGGGTAGGCGGGAGGGTTCGCATGTGAATCCATGCCAGACCCATGCTGGAGAACAACAGTTACAGGTAAGTAACTTGTTCCTTCTCCAGCATGGGGTCTGGCATGGATTCACATGCTCATGAATAAAGAATACATAGCAGTACACACATGCACAACCACGGGAGGTGGCAAAGGCTCAACATTAAGCAGTACATCCAATTCAACATTAAGCATCTTACCTCCTCACCAGGCTCACCTCAGGCGAACAGGTTGCGCAGCACTGCTTGGCCGACCCTGGACTCCTCCCTGGAATCCCGATCGACGCAGTAGAATTTCGTGAAGGTGTGCGTCGACCTCCACGTAGCAGCCCTGCATATGTCCAGCAGGTGCACACCAGAAAGGAACGCCGTGGTAGCTGCGATCGCTCTGGTGGAATGGGCTCTCGGACGGCCAGGCAGCGGTCGGTTTGCCAACCGATGACAGTACATGATACAGCCGGAGAGCCATCTGGAAATGGAAGCCTTCGAGAGAGCCTTCCCCTGATTGACAGGTCCAAAGTTCACAAAGAGTTGTGACGTCTTCCGAAAACACTTCGTGCGGTCCACGTAGAACTTCAGCGCTCTAGCCACATCCAGCGAGTGCAAAGTCCTCTCAGCCGGCGACGAAGGCGACGGGAAGAACACAGGCAACACCAAGGGTTCGTTGAGATGGAAGTCCGACGGTACCTTGGGCATGAAGGAGGGGTGCGTCCTGAGCACTACCCTCGTGTCGTGAAAAGTCAAGTACGGGGCCTTGCATGAAAGGGCCTGGATCTCTCCCACCCGTCGTGCGGAGGTGATGGCCACAAGAAACGCTGCTTTCCACGACAGAAACTTCAACGGGGCCGAGTGCAGAGGCTCGAACGGAGGTCCCATGAGCTTGGTCAGCACCACGTTGAGCTCCCACGCCGGGGCCGGAGCCTTCACCGGCGGGAACGATCTGAACAGTCCCTTCATGAACTCTTTCACCAGACGATGAGACCACAAGGACGTCCGGCCCGTGGTTCTGGTGTATCGGGAGATCGCAGCAAGATGAATCTTGATGGACGCGTTTGCCAGTCCAGCTTTGGCCAGCGTCAGCAGGTACGGCAGTACCTGGGGAGCCGTAATCCGTAGAGGGTTAATCTTCTGTGCTTGGCACCAGACAGAGAACCTCTTCCATTTGTGTCCGTAGCATTTAAGAGTCGAGGACGCCCTGGCCTTTGCAAGAACCTCTCTGCAGTCGGCCGGTATGTCGTATCCTCCAAACTCTAGCGCTGCAGGAGCCAGGCCTGCAAGTTCAGCGATTTCGGGTCGTGGTGGAGGATGGCGCCTCCTTCCCTGGAGAGAAGATCCGCGTCCACCGGCAGCTTGATTGGCGGGGACGCTGACAAGTCCAGAAGGTCCGGGAACCATATCTGCCTCGGCCACGCAGGTGCGACGAGGATCATCCTGCACCGTGACCTCTTGAGCTGGTTGACGAGCCGGATTAGCAGTGGCAAAGGATGGAACGCGTAGAGGAACAGGCCCTCCCAGGGGAACGAGAAGGCATCGCCCATGCTCCTCGCCTGGGGAAACCTGCTGGCGAACCTCCGGCACTTGGAGTTCGTCGCCGTCGCGAACAGGTCGATCTGGGGTGTGCCCCACCGTCGGAAGAGGCGATCCACTAGATCCTGCCGTAGTTCCCACTCGTGGCACGAGCGCAGCTCCCTGCTGAGTGAGTCGGCGATGGTGTTTTTTATCCCTGCCAGATGAAATGGCACCAGAAACATCCTTTGGGCGACGGCCCAATACCACAGGTCCTGCGCCTCCTTGGACAGCGCTGGGGACCTGGTTCCGCCCTGTTTCCTGATGTAAAACATGGTGGTGGTGTTGTCGGTGAAGATCCTCACCACCTTGCCCTTGAGGGACGGAAGGAAGGACCTGAGGGCCCAGAACACTGCACGGAGCTCCAGGACGTTGATATGGAGGGACTTCTCCGTCGGGAGCCAAAGGCCTTTCGCGTGCAGATTTTCGGTGTGCGCTCCCCACCCTTCCAGGGAGGCATCGGTGGTCACTGTCTCCTGGTGATCTGGGGTCTGGAAGTCCATGCCCGCCGTCAGATGCGTGCGGTTGCCCCACCACCGGACTGCTCGGCGGAAACTCTCGTCGAGTGTGATCCTTTCCTCGAAGCTGCCCGTCGTTTGGATCCAGCGCGCGTCCAGGAACTCCTGCAACGGGCGCATCCGGAGCCTGCACATGGGAATGAGGTAGATGCAGGAAGACATCATTCCGAGGAGGGACTTGATGGACCTCACCTTGGCCGCGTCGGAAACCAACATCCGCTGTACCTTGCCCAGGATGGACCTGGTCCTTTCCTCCGACGGGGAGGCCAGAAGAGACACTGTGTCGAGCTTCGCTCCCAGAAACAGTGCGTTTTGCGCGGGTACCAGGTGAGACTTGGCGTAGTTCACGGAGAATCCCAGGTCCGTGAGAAGTCGGACGGTCCTTGCCGTGTGATCCAGGGCGAGCTCCCTCGACTTGGCTCGGATGAGCCAGTCGTCCAGGTAGGGGTAGACGTGGATCCCCTCGCGGCGCAGCTGCGCCGCCACCGGTGCAAGGCACTTGGTGAATACCCTGGGGGCCGACCGTAGTCCGAAGGGGAGGGCTTTGAACTGGTAGTGACGCCCTTGGACCACAAACCTGAGGAATTTTCGGTGCCCCTTTAGGATGGGAATATGGAAGTAGGCATCCTCCAAATCCAACGACGACAGGAAGTCTCCTTCCTCCAGCTGACCCAGGACGTGCTGGAGGGTGACCATCCGGAACTTTTGCGCCTTGATGAACTTGTTCAGACGTCGCAGGTCCAGGATGGGGCGCCATGCCCCCGTCTTCTTCTTCACGAGGAAGTATCTCGAGTAAACTCCGGAGCCCCGAAGTCTCTTTGGGACGAGTTCGATGGCGCCCTTCCTCAGCATCGCCTTTACCTCCAGGAGAAGTTGAGGGACGTGAAGTTCTTTCCTGGCCACGGGGGGGACGCGCGGACACCTTCTTTGAAATTCGAGCGCGTGGCCCCGGGCCAAGGCGTCCAGCACCCAACGGTCGGTGGAGATGGACTCCCACACGCTGACGAATCTCGCCAGCCGGCCTCCCACCGGGGTGCTTCGGTGGGGGCCCGACCCCACGGTCGGTTCAATCCTGCTTCGACGAGGCTTTGCCGCCTTGACCTCCTTGGCGACGACGGCGGGGTCCGCCAGACTTGCCTCGTCCTCTGTAGGCCTCCTGAGCCGACGAGCGGGCCGCTTGACGGTAGGTGGAGAAACCGCCGCCTGAACTTTTGGAGGCGCCCTTGCCTCAGCTGCTCCGAAAGGGCGTCCGTCGTTGTTGCAGAACTCCAAGGGCCCGGGCCGTCTCGGTGTCCGCTTTAATGGCCTGAAGGGAATCGTCCACTGTTTTCCCAAACAGGTTGTTCCCATCGAAGGGCATGTCCAGGACTCTGGCCTGAACGTCTTGACGGAAGTCCGTAGCCTTGAGCCATCCACGCCGCCTAAGGCAAACGCCGTTGCCCAACTGGCGGAACCCGGTGTCGGCGATGTCCGTCGCAACGGTAATGGCGTGGTCCGAAGCCACCTCACCTTCCTGCAGGATCTCCAGGGCCTCTGCCCTCTTGTCGTCCGGCAAGAAGTCCAGTAGGGGAGCCAGTTTGTACCAGAGCTCCCTGTCGTAGCGGGCTACGATAGCCAAGGCGTTGGCCGCTTTAATCGTCGTCGCCGCAGACGAGATGACTCTGCGTCCCATAGCGTCCAATTTCTTTCCCTCGCCGTCCGGTGGGGAAGTCGATGTGGAGGCCGCACCCCCCCCCCCGCTTTTTTCCTGGCCGCCGCGGAGACGACGGAGTCCGGGGTAGGCTGCGCCCGGAGGGGGGCCGTGTCCGGGACCCGGTACTTCTTCTCGTACCGGTCCCTTCTAGCTGGCGTCGTGGAAGGGTTCTTGAGGAGGGTGAGGCCCTCATCCCAAATGTCGTCCAATAGAGGCACTGAGAGGACCGTCTTCCTCTTGGCCTCGCGCCGCTGATAAAGGAAACCTTCCTTCTTCTTCTCCTCAGGGCAGAGTTGGAAAAGCTCGGATGCCCTGGTGATCATGGAGTGGAACGATCCAATCTCGTCGGGCGGAGAAGCCCTGGTGGGAGGCGACGACGGTACATCCTCGTCGTATACCTCGTCGTCCGTACCCGTCGCTGCCGTGTCAGTCCCCGTATCATCCCCTCGGGTGGACGGGGAGGAGGGCTGGAAGGGGCGCGACGGCTGAAAAGGAGGCAGAGGGTGGATCCTTCTTTTCTTGGTAGGGGGAACACCAGAAGGTCCCGGTTCTGGGTCCCCCGACGGGAGAGGTTCCGCCGGCAACGGTAGTCTCGTCCTTATCTCTGAGCATAAGGACTGTATAGCCAACAAAATGGTCGCCGAGCTGTCTCGCGGCGCTGGCAGAGGGGGATCCGACGGGCGATCAGGGGCCCCGTCGGTACCCTCGATGTTGTCGTCGTCGCCTGCGTCGGGATCCATCCCGACGGGCCGGTCTTCTTCCACGCCGAGGCCGTGGCTTAAGACTTCGACCAGCTCCTCCTCCGAGGTTGAGGCCGAATCTACGACGACGCCCTGCCCCCCATTTTTCTTCCCCACGGGGGATTTCACGGGGGCCCTATCGATGGGCACAAAAGAGGACTCCCTCCGAGGTGGCAGGGAGACTCTGAGCCCCGAGGTCGCCACCACTGGTGTAGCCCCCACAGGCTGAGCCAGGGCCGCAGCGACAGTTTCGATAGAGGGCTTGGCCGGATGGATTAAGGCCTTCACCACCTTAGGTGCGCTCACCGCCTTATCCTTGAGGGGGGGGACACTGCCTCGCTCCCCCTCCGATGGGGCCTTCGAGCTCGACCGGGGCCTCTCCAGGAGCTTCGCCGGGTGCTCGGCCTTCCTCTTACCCGACCCAGAGCGTTGGCTCGTGGTTGATGGTGCCGGGGAGGGTGCGCCCTGCCTGGCGCCCGTAGAGCCCGACCGTTCGGCGCTCCCGGTGCCAGCGGACTCGCGGTGCTTTGCCTTGTGTTGGACCCCCGTCGCCGGGGCGTCCTCAAAGGTCTTAGAAGACCGCTCGGATTTCTTCTTCTTCTTCTCGCCTGACGGGCTCTTCCCTTCCAGCCAGTTGGCGAGACGTTGATGGCGGTCCTTCATGGTCCGCTCCGACATGTTGCCGCAAAACGCACAGTCCTTCTCCACGTGCGTCTTGTCCTCATGTAAGCAGTAGAGACAAAAGGAGTGTTCGTCCTCCTTAAAGACGTTCTGCAGCTGGCATCCAGGGCAGACCCTGAACAGCTTTCCGGGCGTCGAGCATCCCTTCTCCTGGGCCATGTCCAGGCCTGAGAAACTTCTGGAGTCCTCCAAAAGCGTCGCTCGACGAAATCTTCACCCTTGAGGGGCGCAGACGAATCCGACACGGGTCCCCGTTGATCGGATGGAGAGTCGGTGGAGCTTGAGGCTCTTTTGACCGAAAACAAGAAGTTTTTTGAGAAAAAACGTGAAAAAATAGCACTAACGCTCGAGAGCAATAGCACGAGGATCCCAACACATGAACGTGCGGTAAAAATCTGAAGATGGCTGCCAGAGGCGGTGCTTAGGTAGAGGGCAGTCATTGGCTGTGGTCAGTATGACGCAGAGACCAGTGATTGGATATTACTACGAAAGACAGATCAGAAACGAAACCGATACTGGTTTTTTCTTTACCGAGGATTCCCAGCCTGACGACGGGGAATATTCATGAGCATGTGAATCCATGCCAGACCCCATGCTGGAGAATATATGTTTTGCAATGCACTCCCCATCTGCTATTCAGGTACCGCCAGGCAGCACAGTAAGTCGTTGCGGCATGAGCTATCGTGCCGTAGCGCAGGCTTCCCGCATTCACCACACATGGTTGGGGCCTGTGCAGGGACCGGCGAATTTGGCCAGTACGCACGGATACTGCAGGCACACCACCGTCTTCGCCCACCTAATATTGACATATCTGTGATGAACCACTTCTCTCTCCCCCACACTTTCCATCCCCTCTTCCCACCACCACATGCCGTGTTTGTCAGCCCCTTTCGCCGGCGCACTGTCCTCCAATACACCATGGCAGCGTTTCCCAAAAATTGACGCACAGCGCGTTTCTCTCCAGCAAAGCACCAACCACGTCCAAAGTTCATCGCCAGCACGACCTATTGCAAGCCAATGAGCCTTCTGTCCACGGATCGAACAGGGAAAAGGGTCAGCGGAGCAGAGCCATATATCTCAAATTTTTTTTAGATGTACATTTCAGTTCTTTGCAACAAAAGTACTAGTTAGATTTCCAAACACACTAAAGCATGATTTCTGACCCAAGCCCCTGCCGCAAATTTGGTGAAAATCCGTCCAGCCGTTTGGCCTGTAGCCGTGCGCAAAGTTTTTCCCCATTCAGTCTATGGAAAAAAAAAATGTTGGGACCCTCCTATAAAACTTTGCCCCCCCCGCACGAAACCTCACCAGACTTGCCGATCAAATTCAGAGCGGGCCATATACTTCTTTTGCAAAGTTTGGTGAGGATTCCTCCAGGGGGAGCGAAGTTATAAACCACCGAAAAAAAAGTGGTCTTCCTATGAGTTTAGCAACTTAACCATAACTAAACGGCCGCTACCGCAGGCCGTGTAATATATATACACACACACGTACACACACACGAATCAAGGAAATTAGCCCCTTCTTCCCAATTGAGGCTAGGGAGGTGAGCCCACGCCACAATACCCTCCTCCCTAGGGGCAGAGGCAAGTGGAACCTCACCGGGAGAGCCACCCCCGTTGGGAACAAGGACTCCCGTTCCCATGAGGAAATCCCTGAAGTTGGACATATTGTAGATTACATGGGAAACTCAGAAGGACCAAAAAATAGTGGGACAAAGAAGCACATCATTGATACCTTGATCTCATAGAGAACGTGCATAACCCTTTAAATTGAAATGACCAATCTACTGGGACGAGGAGCTTGATTAATGATCCCTCCGTGACAATTCAGAGAAGGAGAGACCAACCTGTACTTAGGCTTAGGGAACTCCTACGCTATATCACACTTTAGAAAGACGGAAACCTGGAAGCCAATGACTCTCAAACTCGCCCAAGAACTCAGTGCAGGATGCCCACAGCTCTTCAAACGGGAGCAGAGAGAACGACTTAAGGCGGGAGCCTGGGAGGAGGTTGTGGCAAGACCATGAATAAGGAACCGTGGTGGATAGCCTATCCACAAACTATCACCAAGACCACCAGCAAAAGAGAGTCATTTGGTCTCCATTAACAAAATGACGTACTGGAGCACTACAAGGTAGCAATCGAAGGCAGAGAAAGATGCCAGCGAAAAACAAAGCAAACAGCAGTATATTATCCAGAGAGAGCGGCCTAACCGACAGAGCTCCAGAGGACATCTCCCGTAACTAATAAAATTAATGGAAAGGACTGAAAGTACACAAGGTACCCATGGGAACATTATACCACACAATTTACTAGTCTCTGTGAAGAATATGAAAGACTATTTGGAAACGAATGAACTTGAATCTTATAGATACTAGAGAAATAACCACTGAAAAGCTAAACAATGCAAGAGAAAAGCAATGCGACAAAATACACTGGGAAAAGGGGAAACTAACTACATATCTCACACGAGATAAAGATATTGAGAGAAAGAGAATCAAGTGTGAAATAGAGTTGAAGAAAAGTAGGCAAGTGAATTACGTATCAGGAGAAATAACTCAAGTCAAGGCGACATACATTTTTCCAGGAGAGAAACCTACCAGAATAAAAATGTTGCAACAAGATCCACTAAAAGCAACAATGGGAGATCAATCCTGTGAGAACATCTGAAAAAGGGATTCCTCAAGAGAAGATTTAATAAATTAAAGGTATTCACTGTAGTAACTAATAGTACTCATAGTCCTTATTCCCCTTTTCTCCATCCTTATGGGTGTCCCCCATAATGGGGACGGTACTGGAACATTTGGCAGCAAAAAAGTGAGCTAGCCCTTTAAATTTAGTATAGCACCCGGGGGGGCCCACTCTCAGGCGCCTCAGCTCAGTCCCCTTTTGACATATTGGGTGCTTGAATACCTGGCTATGCTGACATTTTTAGCCCCTGGCATACTTGCATGGGAAGGTGGGTGGGACGCATGGAGGAAAGGGGACTATGGACTATGAGTACTCTAGTTACTACAGTGAGTAACTTAATTACTCATGCATCCCGTCCCCTTTCCTCCATCCTTGTGGGTGATTCTACCGAACAAGAACATAGGGTGGAGCTGGGCCAAACAGCCTCCTGATTAGGAAAAAGCAAAAAGGTTCATCATAACCGTCTTACCCAACTCTGCATCTGGTGTCCAGGGAATAGTGCTTGCAGAAAGCGGACAGAGTGGGCCACGTAGCCGCCTTGCTAACAACTTCCCAAGAAACGTGCCTCTGAAAGGAGACTGCCGTAGCTTTGGACAAGACCACGTGAGCATGAATCCCTGCGGGCACCATCTTACCTAAGGCCACATAAGCTTCTGAAATAGCCTGTACCCTCCAAAGGGCGATGGAGGCCTTGGAGGTTTGTGAGCTGCACCCCAAACGTGACTAACTGCGCTTTCGACTTCCGGAAAGATTTCTGCCTCTGACTGAGGATTCAGGAAGAAAACGGGCAAGCAGATTTCCTGATTCAAGCGGAACAGTGAGACCACCTTTGTCAAGAAGTTTGCCTGCAACTCACTGACCCTGCACGCTGAGGTGAGCGCCACCAGCAGGACCTCCTTGAGGATAACCCACCTGATCTCAACCGACACCATCGGCTCAAAAGGTTTGCGCTGTAAGACGGCGAGAATCACGTTCAGATCCCAGGCGGGATGGGGCCGATGCACTGGAGGAAACAGTCTGGACAAGCGAGGCAATGCAAATAAGTCCAGATCCGGAAACCCCCCACATCTGGAAAAGGGGAAACAACGAGTTGGTGTGCAACTCCCACTCGTAGGTGTTGAACCCTAGGCGGCTGAGCTGGTCCGCTTCCGCTTTGTTGTCCCCCCGGGAGATGAACCGCAGAGATCCAGATTGCTTCCAACAGAGCCCACTCCCAGATGGACAACGCTTCCATGCATAGGAGGAGAGAGCGGACCCCCCCTGCTTGTTCAAATAGAAGCTTCTCCTCGAATTGTCGGTCCTGACCAGAACCGCCTTGCCCCTGATGACCGGCAAGAAAGCCTGGCGTGCTAGGCCAACCGCCTGGAGCGCTAGGCCAACTGCCCTGAGCTCCAGCAGATTGAAATGCAGGAGGGGCTCCGACCTGGGCCATGCGCCGTCAATCGAGTAGCCATCCATTGTCGCCCACAAGCCCAAGCGGGAGGAATTCATCGTCACCACCAGAGTAGGATCCAGCTCAGAAAAGGGGTCCCCCACCACCACATTACAGTGCAGGATCCACCAGTGAAGATCCAGAAGAAGAGACAGGGGCTGGGAGTGGCGGGGGAGGGGATGAGGAGCCTGTCCAACTGTGCCCTCATTTCCTGGTCCCAATTGGATGCCAGGTGGAGCTGGAGGCGTCTCATCTTGAGTCGGGCGTTCCGCACCATGAGCACGCAAGAAGCCATAAGCCCCAGCAGGTGCTAGAACCACCATGCTGAGGTGGTTGAGTTGGCCAGGAAGTGATGAATCGCCCTCTGGAGGGACAGTGTTGGTCGTGGGGAACACCTTTTGAACAGCTGTATGCCATCTTACTCCAAGGAACACCAGGTCCTGGGAAGGGGTCAACTGAGACTTCTGCTGGTTGAGGGAAAACCCCAACTGCTGAAGAACATCCGCTAGCCACTGACGGGAGTGAACCGCCACCTCATGCGAGCTGGCCCTCACCAACCAGTCGTCTAAATAAGGGTATAGGTGTGGCCCTCCAGGCAAAGGAAGTCCGCCACTGCATTCATGAGCTTTGTGAACACATGAGGGGCCGAACTGAAGCCAAATGGCAGCTCCCTGTATTGAAAATGGTGCGACAATCGCGAACCGCAGGAATTTCCGGTGTGGTTGGAAGATGGGGACGTGTAGCTATGCATCTTTGACGTCGAAGGAACACATCCAGTCTCCTGCGCGCAATGACTCCGCTATGTGGGCAGGAGTGATAATCTTGAAGAGTTCAAGGGGTAAAGACAGTTTGAGGAACAAAAGCTCCAGGACAACCCTCAGGCTCGCCTGTTTGTTCTGGTCGTTCTTGGGTACCGCAAAAATCCTGGAGTAGAAACCGGAGCCCCTGTCTAATGGAGGCACTGGTTCCACGACCTGCATGTCCAATAAGAGTAAGATCTCCTGCAACAGCGCAGGCAACCCTATTTGCAACAGCGGAGGGGGGGTGGGGAAGCGGAAGACTGATAGCTGTGGAGACTACATTAAGGAAGGAACAAGTTACTTAACTGTAAGGAACAAGTTACTTACCTGTAACTGTTCTCCTGCATGGGTCTGGCATGGATTCACATGCTCATGAATATTCCCAGTCCTCAGGCTGGGAATCCTCGGTAAAGAAAAAAATCAGTTTCAGTTTTGTTTCTGAACTGTCTTTCTACTACTCACCAATCACTGGTCTCTGGGTCATACTGCCCCCAGCCAATGACTGCCCTCTACCTAAGCCCCTCCTCAGGCAGGGATCTTCAGATTTGGTAGCACGTAAAGTGGCAGTAGAACCAAGAGAAGAGCCGCAGAGGGGTAGGCGGGAGGGTTCGCATGTGAATCCATGCCAGACCCATGCTGGAGAACAACAGTTACAGGTAAGTAACTTGTTCCTTCTCCAGCATGGGGTCTGGCATGGATTCACATGCTCATGAATAAAAAATACATAGCAGTATCCACATGCACAACCACGGGAGGTGGCAAGGCTCAACATTAATCATTTCAACAACTCAACATTAAGTATCACTTACCTCCCCACCAAGCTCACCTTCAGGCGAACAGGTTGTGCAGTACTGCTTGGCCGTCTCTGGACTCCTCCCTGGAATCCCAGTCGACGCAGAAGAATTGTGTGAAGGTGTGCATCGACCTCCACGTAGCAGCCCTGCAGATGTCCAGCAGGGGCACACCAGACAGGTAAGCCGTAGTTGCAGCGATCCCCCTGGTCGAATGGGCTCTAGGACGGCCAGGCAATGGTCGGTTTGCCAACCGATGACAGTGCGTGATGCAGCCGGAGAGCCACCTGGACACGGAAGCCTTGGAGAGAGCCTTCCCTTGGTTCACAGTTCCAAAATTCACAAACAGCTGTGATGTCTTCCAAAAACTCTCTGTGTGGTCCAGCGCTCTAGCCACATCTAGAGAGAGCAAAGTCCTCTCAGCCGGCGGCGAAGGCGACGGGAAGAAAACGGGTAACACCAAGGGCTTGTTGAGATGGACGCTCCTAGGAACTGATCATCCTGCGATGGCTCCAAGCAGGACTTCGCATAGTTTATCGAGAACCCCAGTTCCGTGAGCAGGCGGACAGTCCTTGCTGTGTGCTCGACAGGGAGTTCCCTCGTCCCTCGACTTCGCTCGGATGAGCCAATCGTCCAGGTAGGGGTAGACGTGGATCCCCTGCAGGTGCAGCCGTGCCACCACCGGTGCCAGGCATTTGGTGAAGACCCCTGGGGCCAACTTCAGCCCGAAGGGGAGGGCCTTGAATTGGTAGTGTCGCCCTTGGACCACGAAGCGCAGGAACTTTCGATGCCCCTTGTGTATGGGAATGTGGAAGTAGGCTTCCTCCAAGTCCAATGACGACGGGAAGTCTGCCTCCTCCAGCTGTCCCAGTACGTGCTGAAGGGTGACCATCCGGAACTTCTGGGATTTTATGTATTTGTTGAGGCAGCAGAGATTTAAAATGGGCCGCCAACCGCCAGCCTTCTTTCGGACGAGGAAATACCGCGAGTATACTCCAGAGCCCCGGAGCCACTTGGGGACGAGCTCTATCGCGCCCTTTCTCTGCATTGCTCGTACCTCTAGACCTGGCCACAGGTGGAAAACTGGGACACTTCCTTTGGAACTCCAGGGTGTGTCTGTGGGCCAGGGCATCCAGCACCCAAAGGTCAGTGGAGATGGACTTCCACATGCCGATGAAGTTCGCCAGCCGCCTCCCACTGGGGTGCCCGGGTGGGGGCCCCGACATCACGGCCGGTTCAGTCCTGCTTTGCCGAGGCCTTTCCACCTTGGGCCCCCTGGTGACGACGGCGATGACCTCTGGCCTTGCTGCGGCCTCTGTAGGCCTCCTGGGACGAAGAACGGGCCGCTTGGCGGTAGGAAGAGGAGCTGCCACCGAATCCTTTGGCAGCACCCTGGGACTTGCCTCCAGAGGATCGGAAGGATGGCCGTCGTCGTTGTAGAGTGCCTAAGGCACGGGCCATCTCTCTGTCTGCCTTGATGGCCTGCAGTGACTCGTCCACTGCCTTGCCAAACAAGTTGTCCCCGAAGGGCATGTCCAGTACCCTCGCCTGTATGTCCTGACGGAAGTCAGTGGCCTTGAGCCAACCACGCCGGCGAAGGCAAACGCTGTTGCCCATCTGACGGAAGCCGGTGATGTCCGTGGCCACCGTGATGGCATGGTCCGACGCAACTTCGCCTTCTTGCAAGATTTCAAGGGCCTCCATCCTCTTGTCATCTGGGAGGAAGTCCAGGAGGGGGGCGATTTTAAACCACAGCTCCCTATCGTAGCGGACCACGATAGCGAGAGTGTTGGCCGCCTTAATGGTCGTCGCTGCCGAGATGACTTGACGTCCCATGGCGTCCAGCTTCTTCCCCTCACCGTTCGGTGGGGAAGTAGAAGTCGATGCCGTCGACCCTGCTGATTTCTTCCTGGACGCCGTGGAGACCACTGAGTCCAGGACGGCTGCGCTCTGAGGCACATCAGTGCAGAGTCTGGAACCCGGTACTTCTTCTCGTACCGGTCTCTCTTCGCCGGGGCCAAGGATGGGTTCTTCAGAAGGGACAGTCCCTCGTCCCAGATGTCAGTGGGACCGAGAGCACTGTCTTCCTCTTGAACCTCTCATGGCTGATAAAGGAATCCCTCCTTCTGCTCCTCGGGGCGCAGCTGAAAAAGCTCCTAGGCCCTAGTGATCATGGCGTGAAAAAGAGCCAATTTCGTCAGGCGGGGAAGCCCGGGATGGGGGCGACGGGAGATCCGTTCCGTCGTCGCCGCCGCTGTCGTCGTCCATCCCCGTCGTCGCAGTCTTGTCCCTCGGCGGAGGTGATGGAGGTGAAGGATGGCAGGGTGGGGGCGGATGGACTCACTTCTGTTTGTGTGGAGGGCTTCCCGACGGTGCAGGCGCCGCTGGATCGTCCGCCGGCGGTAGGGGCATCCTTGTCCTCATTTCCGAGCACAGGGTGTGCAGGGCTAGTAAGATGTCCTCCCAACCTGTCCGTCGGTGGTGGCAATGGTTGCGTCAGCAGCAGTGTGGTGTCCTCCGGGTCCTCGCCGTCCTGCTGCTCCTCGTCGCTTTCCACGTCCTCTTCGTCGGGGTCCTTCCTGTAGGACCAGACTTCGACAAACTTCCTGTCAAGAACTGCCTTAAGGCCAGACAGCTCATCCTCGTCGGAGATCTCAGTCCGGTATGACTACCACCCTCCCCCCTCCTTCTTCTCAGCCAGGGGCTTCAAGGGGGTCTTTTCAATGGGCATGAAAGACGGTTTCGCTTCGGGCAGGGAAACTCATGGCTTGGGGGTCGTGTCCACAGGGCCATATCCACGGTCTTTGCCAGGGACGCTGCCACTCCCTCAATCGAAGCCTTAGCCTGGTGAATCTGGGCCTTCACAACCATTGCCGCGTCTGAGGCCTTCATAGTGGGGGGAGGGTCAAAACCTCGCTCCCCCTTAGCTTTCTCTGTCAGATTCGACCAGGCCTTCTCCCGAAGCTTACCCAGGGTGGTCGAATTTCCTTTTCGTCGAGCCTGAGCGTTGGCTCGTGGTTGACAGCGTCAGCGATGCTGCGCCCGGCCTGGCAGCCGTGGAGCCCATCCCAATGGCGCTGCCAGTGCCCGCAGACTCAGTGCTTTGCCTTTTGTTGGGCCGCCGTTGCCAGAGCGCCCTCAAAAGGTCTTAGAAGACAGCTCAGGTTTTCTCTTGGGAAGAGTACGTTGCCGGGGCTCACCTGCCGCCGGGCTCCTTGTCGCAAGTCGGTGAGCGAGCCGCTGGTGAGGGTCTTTCATGGTGCGGGAGGACATGTCCTTGCAGACCGCACAGGCCTCCTCCATGTGCGAATTGTCTGAGTGTAGGCAGCAAAGGCACCAGGAGTGCCCATCCTCCTTGAAAACCTTCTGTAGTCCACATCCTGGGCAGACCCTGAACAGAGACGTTGAGTCTCCTTTGTCTTCGGCCATGTCCACACGGGGTAGGCCTCAAAGATCTTCCGAAATCCTCCAAGAAGTGAAATTCGACGAAAAATTGCCCTTGTGGGCCGTAGAAGTTTCGGAAAACGGGTCCCCGTAAATCGGAAGATGAATAGGTGGAGCTTGAGGCTCAATTGACCGAAAAAAATTAGAGTAAACTCTTTGAAAAAATGCAATACGCAGTAAAAGCTCGAGAACCAAGCACGAGGACTCCCAACACTTGAACGTGCGGTAAAAATCTGACGGGGAATATTCATGAGCATGTGAATCCATGCCAGACCCCATGCTGGAGAAGGCATGGTATCAAATGTAAGATAGACACAAGTGACCACAGTTCAAGGTTTTTTTTTAACTTATAAAAGGGTTTGAAAAACACCAATCTAATCCTAAATCTACGGATCGGAGCACGCTACGAGCATCAAATAACGCAGTGCTAGTGGTGTCTTGTCAAAATAAAAGGGCCAATACTTTGCTCACTGTTCTTAGAGAGACACAGCTCCACCTCACTGATGAGGGCCGACTAGTCCGAAACAACGTTTCTGGGATTGCTGTTGGTTCTCTTGTTCAGAGAATTGCCTAGCATTTCAGTGCTGGACTGCCCTTGGGCAGGACAAAGACTGATATGCAGGGATAGTTCTACTCTGTGAAAGTGACAGTGAGCTAAAGACTTGGTTGAGACTCTGCGAGGGCCATACACAAGAACAGGTCAATGGGCCGTGTTCGTGCCGTTAGAGGGACTCCCAGAACCCCCCTCCCCTGTTTTGTATACTGAACAACCTATTGCCAAACCTTACCTCGAAATACAAATAGTGTGGGAAACTGGGTTAGCAAAAAGAAAGAAGTGTTCACAAAATGATAAGTCAGGATGTTTAGGCCGTTGTACTCCCTTCACGTTTTCAGCACGGGAAAAGGCGGTTCACTCAAGCGTAGCACAAACGCTGGCTTCTTTAGCACGAGGATACAGTTCAATCATTAACATCACGGCCTTCTGTGCCCAAGTCTCTTTGCCTAGCGAAGTCTCTTATTTTCCTCTTTCAGATTTTCAAAGCACTCAATCCAGGTGATTCATTATTCACCCCGGATCCCCCTCATCCGGGCTGAGATCTCGGATCTCCCTCAGCCAGGCTCGGACCAATTTCAATTTGCATCAAGTATCGAAGACTTTCAAATGTGCACAGGGTTTGGCTTGACCCATTGCAGGCCACTTCGATTTCACAATTCCTTTCCTTTTAACATTTTCCCCCTTTAAGTTGGTTACCTAACAGATTTCCAAATGAGCACCCACGTGGCGCCGGACCACTGTCTACGAAATCGTATCTTGACTTCCAAATTCAGTCACTCATCTGCTGTTTAATTATATTCGCGTCACTTGCCACATACGCTTCACACACTGTTCTCTTCAGTTTTCTCTGTACAAGGCAGCCGCTTGCATCCCTGGCTTCAACACAGGCCGGTCTGGTATCAGTCTCCCCAACTCACTGGCTGTGCTGACTTGAAGGGCGCTGCTTTGTTGTCGGAGCCAAGGGCAGTTCCACAGCAGCAAATGATCCTCCCCGAATTGGCAATCGACGCAAGAGAGCCCCGGGTACCTCCGACACAATGCAGGTTTCTTCAGCTTTGATTCCAGGACTTAGTTTAATGAGCCTTTGAGAATAAGAAACGTAACAGTCTTTCTCTGAAAAGGTCAAGGGCACTTCCTTCCTTGTAACCCTCTGAGGACTTGCAGTCTTTCTCCTTGTATTTAACTGCCATCTTGGAACTGCTGCTTCCTTGTGTGCTTTGCCTTGCTCAGAGTGTGCTTTCGAACTCTGCCTTTTATCCGTGTGGGGAAGTGTGATGAAGTCAGGTGTGTAATGATCAGTAACTGCCTGACCATTGTATTGAGACATGTCAGGTATACGGCTCGGGTGTTGGTCCGTTTTCTCTCACAGTTAGCAGTCCATGAGAAAGTGTTTGTGTCTGAGGGGATTGAGTTCTTAAGTATCCTACCTGGTACAATGGGGTAAAGGTGTTACAGGGAAGTGGATACCGCGTCTCGCCATTCGGTGTCCCACTTCCACACCCCAAAGACCCCTCATCCAGGTGATTCTCCCGAACTGGTCCACCCACAGGAACTGGATCCAAAAGCGATGGGCGTGTCCTGGCCACCTGGATGAGAGATCGCGGGTGAGACACCTTCAGGTTTCTCACACTACCGAAAGAATCCATGGACTCGCCAACAAATGTTTCGAGCTGCTCACAGAGAGCAAGATTGCCACCCACAGGAGAGCTGTGTTCCTTGAGCAATAAGACATTGCTTTTTGCTGTGCGAAGCGAGAATGGAGGAGGGGAGAGCAAAAAGCCCTGCAAGGTCCTCTGCTGCTTCCTCCTGTGGTCGCTGGGTGATCGGTCTGGCCGCCACATTCCGCGGTCCTGAAATCCCTTGAAGCTGCTGTAGGAGCGAGGCTTGAAGTCAGACCTGCCCTGTGTTAGGACAGTTTTTCTGAAGTCCAACTAAGGGCTTAGTAAAACCATTCAACTGAGGCAGCACAAGACTCCACTCTTAGTATAGGGCTGTAGCACCGGAGTTCGGGGTAGCGTAGACAGAGCAGCCAGACTTATCTTAGGAGGGAGAGAGAGGGCAGTAGATACAGTACCAGTGAAATTGTAATACCAAGGATCCAAAGAAACACTGAAACACTATGTATTGTAAAAATAAAGGATTTATTTAAATACAGGTAGGCCCAGATAAATCTAGGGGTTAAGTAAGTACTAACACATTATATGAAATCACAATATAAAAACACAACACTATACTTGAAAGTACACAGACCCAAGTATAACAGTAGTTCTAGGGAAGTCAAAACCTTGTTATACACATTTAGTATAGGTCAAGCCTATTCTTTGGGAGTAAAAGACCAATGTTACTTTCAGATTACGTTTGGTAATACAAGGACAGTAGGCCCTTCCAGTTGTACAATGATTCTTGGAACAAATCACATAAACAGTCAACTGGACAATATACTTTTTGGTGAATAGTGAAACACTTATTCTAGGTGTAGTAGAAACCTAAGGAAGTAATATACAATTACAGATGCTTTGGCAATCAGGGAACCCCAGATTGAGGGAAGCAATAACTCTGGTAACTTGTTTTGGATGGCACACAGCTAACACAAGGTAAGTAACGCCCACATACTTTAACTTCACAATGAAGGGGAAAGTAAAACCCAGTTGGGGGACACTCATACAGTTATCCTAACATGACTAACCTGGTGATACCACATTACTTTTGTAAAGAGGCACAACCTAATCACAGGAGAGTAAAATACCTTCACATCTACTTTCTTTTAGACTGGCAAAAACAGTGGCTAAGGAAGAAAAGATGTTAACCATACTTTTAAGAATAGTGCATCACACATTCAAGATCAGTAAGAACTTTTGTAACTGTTCACTCTTAGAATTACAGGTACCCACCAGCTCTTTACAAGTAAGTAAAACACTTGATTTATTTTCTAGGCAGAAGTTCCAATCCCTTCAAAGTCTTTCCCTTATTCGTAGAGCATGAGTGTTCTCTTATTCTTGGAGCATGAGTGTTCACAGTGCAGGGGGGGTCACTAGGACTAGTGACCAACAGGCAGTGTTAGAATAAGTTCTTTAGTAGCAAAAGTCAGAGTTTCCTTAGGAAAACTGGCAAACAGGTGAGTATTTTACTTTTAGAGTTAGAAGAGGGTCCAGGGGCTTCACAGAAGACACTCCAGCAGGATTCTAGCAGTGGGACTGGGTGCACTTGATGAAGGACCTCCCAATCACAGAAGACAGCCCAAAGCTACACAGAAATCCCAACAGGCTTAAGATAAGTATATACCCAAGCCAACACAGTACCTCAGCAATGAAGAAGAGATTGCAGCAGGAGAACTTCAGGGACTGCAGCCAAATACCCAGTCAGTGGATTCCTTGTCCTGGAGACTGAACACAAGACCTCAGAAGGGACTGTGCAGCAGGGATCGATGAAGAAGGCTCTAGGCAAGATTTCTCTTGCGGCTGAATGCGGTTCTGCAGGTTTAGTACCTTTTCAAGGAGCACAGAAGAAGACAGAAAATCGCGGTTGAATTCTCGTTGTTTAAAAGGTCCAGCACTCTTGTGAGGGGACTTTTCGGACTTGATTCATGTCTCTGGAGATAGACCAGGATGCCCACGAAGTTTCAGCGAGATTCGGAAGACCGTGCACTGCACAATGGCTGGAGGTCCCAGGGTATTGGGGTATTGCAAGAACGCAAGGTCGCAGCAACCCGTGGGATGGCTCAAAATGCAGGTCTTCTTGAGTCTAGTGGGTCTCACCAGGCTCTGGATTCGGGTCGTTTTCGGAGACCCCAGGTTGATTGGAAGGAAGGGCTGCAGCAGGCTCCGGTTACACAGCAGGCTCTCCGGTCACTGGAAATCATTGCCGCCGCTTTTCCCTTGTCATCTTTTTTGGTTTTCTGTTCCAGTGGTCGACGACTTCAGCTTCCAGGTTTCCAGTATTTATCAGGAACTACAACACAACCTCTGCATTCTCTCCCTGCATTTTACAAGAAAGGGGCGTCTGGTTGTCCAATCAGGACAGCCAGACCCCCACTGGGATTTGTCCCAGTTGAAGGAAGGCGTAAGACAAAGGATGAGGGAGTTTTGGACTCCTCCCCCACTTCCTGTGCTTACAGACTGGAGGCGGGGTGTCCAGGGGACTCCCGCCAAAAACAAAACCCAAACAAAGGAATTTCCTGCCCTGGATGTCAGGGGAAGGAACAAGAAACAACAAGAAACACTAAAATGGCAGAAAAAAGAAGACGGGCCATTTTGGTAAAATGAGCAGCCTTAGGTGCCTTTACTGCAGCTGTGATCACAGCCCGCGGTAAAGGTGCACTTAATTAGTAAAAGATATCACTGCCACCTGCCATTAAAGGTAAGCTTGTCACTGTATCACACAAAACAGAGTACAGGCCAAAATACTGAGTACAATTGCTCCAAACAACTTGAAGAGCAAGGACTAATTGAATTATGTTACCTATTGTGACCCTGACTGGAAGAACACCCTGACCCTGCAGGATGAACTGTTCCTAGGATGCGTATGGTGGTCCGCCTATCTAACAGAGGATAGGTAGGAGAGGGAACTGACCCTAGCTCTACAATAGATGGGTGGTCCAAAGGAGCCCGGAGGATGACTGGGCTATTTTAGGGGGCTTGGGAGCCGGTAGTCTTGACGACTTTGGGTCTGCCACCAGTACCAGATCCAAGGTACCTTTCCCAGCCTGAGGTCCCAGGAAGGAGTCTGTGTGCTGGTAAAGTCTTGGAGAACAAAAGGTCCTACATTCTCTTGACAAGAGGTCTTGTGGAAGATCCCTCTCCAGCGGAAAAGACAATTCTTCAAGGATCAGTGACCAAGAGAGATGCTGGCCAAGCACGCGTCCCAGCGATGGTCGAGCCCCAGGCACTCAAGGTAGATCGCATGGAGGTCCGAGGCCGGGAACAATCGATCGTAGGATTTGCATCTAGTTAAACCTGCTGTAGCCAACATATGCCTGGGGAGGCAAGGCACCGAAGGGTGCATGAAGAAATTAGAAAAATAAAAGAACGGGGAGCACGCAGAACATTGAAAAAGGACACGGCGTGTAGCTGCCAGGTCCAACACCGTCTGTGCAGAAAAAGGGACTGAGGTGCCGGAGGGCGGGGCCTCAGGGGCATTCGGACACCCGGGGCAATGCCCCAAAATGCTTTACTTAATTTAAAGGGGTAGCTCACTTTTTTGCTACCAAAGGTTCTGGTACAGTCCCCATTATGGGGGACGCCAACACAAGGATGGAGGAAAGATGACGGGATGTACGAGTATGCAGTTGATAAACTAAAGAGACTGATCCACAAAGTTATAACAGACTATTTGCGAATGAAATATTAACAAAGGTCATACATTGGTACTAAAAGTACCCACCCTTAGGAGAAGGGAGTCCTTCTCCTGATTTAAGTTAGTTTTCATAGTGCTAGGGTCAAATAGGGTAGTTTTAGACAGCGGACTTGTTGATTTGGACATTCACGACTCACAAGCACCTTAGTTAGTAACATAGGCAGGGACCACCCATAGTGCTAGGGATACAGAGGCCTTTTTAACTTACTTTACTAAAGATACAGTGCAACATGTCCTCTAAGAGTCTGTGTCACACATATACATCCCCCCACAAGCACCTACTATGCATATATTGGTTCTCACTACACAGTTGCTAAAAGGTTTGCTCACTTTCACGGTTCAGAAATGTTGTTCATTCAGAACAGTGAAAAACAAAAAAGGCAGAGTTCGATATTTGTAGTCCAGTAAACTTTCTCGTCAAAGTTATCCTGGTGTTATTGCTTGGCCTAGTAGGTAACTAAACTGCAATAAGAGGAAAGAGGTTGGGAAGCTGGTATGAATGTATACATATATCTCAGAAAAGCCCAGCTACCACTTAAAAGGGGCTTTGGTCTTCACAAATTCACACACAAAGGTTGCCGGCTGGGCCCAATTACTGCTTTGGCAGCAGCCTCAAGGCAGTATTCCAGGTAGGGAACGTACATACTTAAGGCTGCTGTGAGGGGTCAGAAATGCACAGTGGACAACTTGGTAAAGGTTTTTCACAAGTAGCCATTTTATTAGCTGAGTGACAAATGCCTCGCTACCCCTAACCTAAAGAGGATTTCCCTACATATCCAAATAAAACTAAAGGATAACTCTAATAAAAGGAATCTGTCCCTCACACTTAAACATACATAAAACACATAACGGTAGGATATGGCAATTCAGATTTCACAGAAATAACATGTATGCTCCACATAAAACCTGAGAACTGTGTATCCTTGTAACCTGGGTCTGATCCTTTCCCAAATTCAAAGGAGGATTTTCCAATCAAAGTTCAAATTAAGAAAGTTCATTACTGTAGCCAAGTTCTGATCATAAAGTTCTTCTTACTCCAGAAAATCTTTCACTTGGCATTTAACAAAAGTTCAACCAAACAAAAGTCTATCACTCCACTTGTAGTTAATAGTTCAACACAACTACTACTTCTTATAAAACAAACACTTTCACAATTCTTTTATAACAACAATATTTTGTCAGGTTGATTTCTCCACAATTCAGTAAAAACATTAGAGACCGTGCCACTTTCTCTTATCCACAACCTCCAACAACAATGTAGTACATCAATGATTTCTTCCTGGTACACTAACCTGCCAGTACCACCACTAATAATCCCTTTCCTGGTATACTCGCCTGCCAGGACAAAACGCCTAACACTAGTTCAAATACTCAGTTGTGAGGCTTGTTTCAAACTTTTAGAAAAGTCTGACTTTCAACATCATCGAAATTCACAACTTCTGGGAAGAAATTATACACATTGGTGCTGTTTGTTGCACCGTTTTATTTGTCAAATGCAATACAAATTATGCGCGTCTCCTCCTTGATACTTCCTACCACTCTTGACTTGCCACTTTCACATCAAGTAACTGCTGACAATGTCTCTTTATTACACTTGCCTCTCTATGGCTTAGGCAATGCTTGTTGATGTCTTGCTCATCTGTTGCCTCTTCCCCACTCTAGGAATAATGGTTACATTCGTTCTGCAATATTATTTTCTTGATATTTTGCCAATGTGGATTATATGCTTTCTGAAGTATTGCCCGCTTTTTACTTTGGCAATGTGGGTTCTTCTCTTGCATCAATATTGCCCACTCTGTCTTGGCAATACTCTTGGCTTTGGTAATAATAATTGTAACCTTTCTTTTCTTGTCCTCTTTCAAAGTTCTTATTACGCCAGTATGACTTTCTTACATTAGCTTGGTATTCAAAACAATTATTAGCAGCCAGTGGTTAACTAGGTAGCGTTCTGGGATTACCTAATACAAGGTAAACTCACCGGTTCCTTGGTACGAGTCAACTCGATCTGCTGCCGCAGCTTCTTCTGATGCTTTCTGCACGACTGACTGCTTCAGTCGTTTTCCAACAGCTTTGTCAACGAGGAAAGGTGCATTTCTCACTCCACGTGCACTCCGGTGCTCGCCAGCCACCTGGACAAGGCACAAAATAAGGAGAGCCTATCTCTCCAAGGGGAACGCCTATCAAAACTCTGATACCCGCTGCGCAACCTCTACACTTCAGGTTATCAATCTTGAAGACCCTCTCTGGGCCGACATCTGCTTCAAAGACCGCAGCGGCTCTGCTTCTGTTGCTGCAACTACGGTTGGCAACTCCTGCTACTGCTCCACCATATTGTTCCAATGGCCTGCAACTCAGGGGGCCTTAAACATAAAAAAAGTCCTGCTCAGGTGTGGGTCATTAAAACCACTATATTGCATACTTCCTTGTCCCAGTACTTAAGGCATTGTGGGACTTGAAGTACCACATGTTCTGGTTGCTTCTTGCTTCACAAAAACAGCCTTCAAATGTATTTGATTTACTCCGTTTATTGAATATATCCATAGGGAAGGGAGGGGTCAAGGGTTGGTTCAGACTTAAGGGAGAATCATTCATCAGAAGGAACAAGCCATTAAGTAGTATGGCACCATAGAAATCGTCATCTCTGAAGATGAAGAATACTGCATCTCGCCTAACGTAGACGTCCTGTTCCCTTGTGTGCCTTCTCCTTGCAGGTGATCCACCGGGCTAATACCATCCCCAGGGTTAGGGTCAGATAGCAGCTGCCTTCCCCCTTGTCACCTGGGAGGAGACTTTAGGTAAGGTTTTTGTGAGGACTCAGCAGGCTTCATCACAGGACCCATTGGCCCACAAAGAATATTAGATCCAAAGTCTTCAAGAGAAGTATGTCGCAGCAGCAGAAGAAGCTGCTCCAAGGAGCCAATTGTGGTATGGGTAGGTGTTGCGCTCATTGGGTATCCACAGGGACGCCACCCAGCCGGGTTACTCGCTGGTATGCTTCTCAGTTTTACCCTGATGTGGTCTGCGGGGAAGGTTCTGCCTGAAAATACAGGACTGTGTTCAAGACTGACTGACCGGGGTAAGTATCCTCCCTCCACCCCCGTATGATTTCAGTCCCTTTGGCGCCCTCTCCTCACCTTGTGGTAGAATTAGGCGTGCTCTCCGTCCTGCCTTCTTTGCAGGGCGCGCTCTCTTTCATGGGCGAGTGCGGTCCAGTTACTTCAATGACGCCGGCCCGTTTGATATTGTTCAGGTAGGTCTTATTGCTGTTCTTTAGTTTTGTTGCTATCCTGCATGCCTTTCTTTGTTTAAAATGTCTCTTTTCTCCCTTAGGTATGCAGAGCTTCAGCATGGCGAACTAGCTTGGTTGAGCCCCGCTGGTAAATGATGGCGCATTAAGAGCGCTATGATGCGGTAGTAAGCGCTATGCGCAGCGCTGCGAAGTCTTGCCTTTGCTAACCTGTGTTTTCCTTCCTTGTAGGTCGCAGTTTTCTTCAGTGCGAGTGGAATGTCCGGAGTGGTGCCAGCCGAGAGGTGCCTAGCCAGGTAAGCCTTTTGAGCAGTTCGTAATTTGTAAATGCCTCTACTGCTTTCTTTAATGTTGCCTCTATCTTCCTTTTTTCCGCAATGTGACAAAATACACTGGGAAAAGGGGAAACTAACTACATATCTCACACGAGATAAAGATATTGAGAGAAAGAGAATCAAGTGTGAAATAGAGTTGAAGAAAAGTAGGCAAGTGAATTACGTATCAGGAGAAATAACTCAAGTCAAGGCGACATACATTTTTCCAGGAGAGAAACCTACCAGAATAAAAATGTTGCAACAAGATCCACTAAAAGCAACAATGGGAGATCAATCCTGTGAGAACATCTGAAAAAGGGATTCCTCAAGAGAAGATTTAATAAATTAAAGGTATTCACTGTAGTAACTAATAGTACTCATAGGGCCTCATCACGACCCTGGCGCTAAGTGAAAAACGATGGCGGTAAATGGTTACCGCCATCTTTTCCCGCCAGGTCCGATCATGACATGTGACCGTTAACTACGATGCCATTAGCGGCATCGTAGTCAACGCTGCCGCTAACTGCGACAAGGGTCCGCGCCCGCGCCCGCCCACACCGTACTTAGCGCCATGGCGGAAAGTTACGCAAATCCCGACCCAAGCGGACATGCACCTAACGCCATCCCCCAGCCCGTTAAGTACCTTACCACCATGGTGCTAACAACGCCATCGCGAACCAACCGTAAAGGGCCATGTTAAGTGAATGCAGCTGCCACAGGTGCACTGAAACAGCACAGGTGAAGGCAATACAGACTCAGGAAGTACAAAAAGAGCCCACCCCACCCCTTCCCACACCCAGACACACTCCACAATGATACCAATTCGAATGGCAATGTTGGGGCTGGAGGACCTGATAGCAATGCATGTGCTACAACAGCAACAACAACAACAACAACTACTACAACAGCAACAACACCAGGCAGCACAGAGGAGACGCAGGAGGAGAAGGAGGGCAAGGCAGGCCCAGCAAGCCCCACCTGCACAGCCAGTGCCACCACGCAGGCAGCCCCCAATCCCACGCATCAGAGCCAATCCATTCAACCTCACTGCTGAGCAGATCCACACCCTGTACCGTTTGGACCGGGACACCATCACCGCCATCGTAGACATGACACACAACGACATCGTCAGCATGATAGAAAGTCCAACCGCCATCCCCCCCCTACTGAAGGTAGTGGCTGTACTCCACTTCCTGGCCACAGGCAGCTACCAGCACACAGTGGGGCACCTGCATGGCATTTCACAACCATTATTCTCGCAAACACTCATCCAAGTGCTCGATGCCCTCCTCAAGCACACAGACAACCACATCTCATTACCACGGACTGCACAGGAGATAGCTAACACCAAAGTGGGTTTCCATGCACTAGCCGGCATACCCGGTTGCATTGGTGCCATCGACTGCACCCATGTGGAATTGGTGGTTCCACGTGCCGTGGAGGTACCGTACCGCAACCGGAAACAGTTCCACTCAATCAACGTGCAAATGGTCTGTGACTCCAACAAGATCATCACACATTGTTGTGCCCGATTCCCCGGATCAACCCATGATTCCATGGTCCTGAGGAACTCCACAATACCACGCTACATGGAGCAACATGCAGGCCCAAGATCCTGGCTACTCGGTGAGTCCAATGTAATGGAAGTGGGCAGGTGAATGACGTACCGATGCATACTCCACCTGGCAGAAAGGGGGGGGGGAATGCATACTCCACCTGGCTGAAAGGGGGGGGGGAATGCATACTCCACCTGGCTGAAAGGGGGGGGGGATGCATACTCCACCTGGCTGAAAGGGGGGGGGGGATGCATACTCCACCTGGCTGAAAGGGGGGGGGGATGCATACTCCACCTGGCTGAAAGGGGGGGGGGATGCATACTCCACCTGGCTGAAAGGGGGGGGGGATGCATACTCCACCTGGCTGAAAGGGGGGGGGGATGCATACTCCACCTGGCTGAAAGGGGGGGGGATGCATACTCCACCTGGCTGAAAGGGGGGGGGGATGCATACTCCACCTGGATGAAAGGGGGGGGGATGCATACTCCACCTGGCTGAAAGGGGGGGGGATGCATACTCCACCTGGCTGAAAGGGGGGGGGGATGCATACTCCACCTGTCTGTGAGTAACACGGAGATCGGAGACAGAGGATGGGCACTTACAATGCACACAACCCCTCTGCATACATTGGGTGATGGCATGCAAAACAGGCCATGGAAGCCATGAGCATATACAGGTAGCATTGTGTGAATAAATTAGGTCATGTAGATGTGAGCCAAATTAACAGTTGGAAGCAAGCCATGATGGAACATCATGTTCCTGATCAGACAACATGACTGACACATACATTCTCGCCTACATACAGGTGATGCTGGCTATCCCCTGAAGAGTTGGCTCCTTACACCAGTCCGGAACCCGCAGAACCAGCACGAGGAGGACTTCAACCGTGCTCATACACGTACTCGTGTGGTCATAGAGCAGACATTCGGCCTATTGAAGGCACGGTTCCGAAGCCTCAGTAGGTCTGGTGGGGCACTCCTGTATGGCCATGAGAAGGTGGCAAAGATCGTCATGGCATGTGTAATGCTACACAATATGTGCGTCAGGCAGAATGTGCCCCTGCCCCCTGACGCAGAACTACAACCACCTGACGATGAGGATGAGGAGGGAGCAGATGGGGCGGCACCCCATGGAGGAGGCGATGCACAGGAGGGGCGTGCAATGCGCCAAACTATCATCGACCACTGCTTCTAGCACACATGGCTGGTGTGTGTCATATGGTGACTGCACTTGGGGCACTGTGTGGCACCGGGACATGCACACTGTGGACTGTACACCAATAAAGCACACATGCGCAAAGAAATAATCAACACACTCTGGGTTTTTTTCCAAGGTAAAAGTGTATTCAAGACATGGAACGTTGTGACCCACCACCTCCCACCTCCCCCCTGCACACACACCCCCCCAAACTCCCCCCTTAACTCCCCAACACACCTCCCCGCCACCCCCCTGCACACCCCAACACACCCACTCCCCCCTCCACCCTCCCCCCCCCCCTGGAATCCCAACAAAGGTGTGAGTTAGTCTGTGCAGCAGTGTCAGAAGTAGGATTCCTACACTGTCCGGCCACTATTGGCAGCCCCCTCCACTGGCCCCCGGGGCACCCCTGCCTGTGCTGCGGAGGTTCCTCCCCGATCGGCGGATGGGGCTGCTCGGTGTCGAGCTGGCAACCGAGGAGGATCCTGCCTGCTCATTTGGACCCATGGCCCGTATTGTCTGCACAAGGTCAGTGATGGCGTGCCGCACAGCAGCTAGTTCCGCGCAGATGTCCTTTGTGGACGACTCTATAGCTGCCTTCACTGTCTCTGCACATTTCTCCATTGCTGCACATGACCCCCCACATTCAGCAACATGTTCTTCGAGCAGCGAGGAAAGTTGCTGCTGCCGGGTGGCAATCGCCTCCAGAGAATGGTTGGTATTCTGGCCCATGGCTAATGGCAGTGGTATTCCCATTGGGCTGATCTGCCCCTGCAGCGGGGATGGAGTGGCTGGCCAATCGTCATCCTCTGGCTGACCCTGTGTGGCATCCGCATGCGGGCTGCTTAGGGACAGGTAGGGGGAATGAGGGTGGCCTGTGGGGCTTCTGACATCACTCTCCTCAAAGATCCCTGCTTCGCTGTCGGAGGAGGCAGCAATGGCAGCAGTTTCCCCAATTGTGCTGCTTGCAGCAGAGGCTGTGGCTTCTGTGGGCATGATTTGTGTGATGTCTGCTGCTGCTGCTGCTGCTGTACTGCCTGCTGGGGTGGCTGTCTGTGCCCTGTCCTGTTTCCCTTGCATGGATTTTGGCTGCTGTGGGGTTTTCCTCGGGAGGGCAGAGGTGGAGGGTTGTGGTGTTGGCACAGTTGGCCTGGCCCTCTTGGTGGGTGTGGAGGCAGTGGTGTCCTCTTCCTCAAGGTCGGAATTTGAGCCTGTGGTGGGACAGAGGAGGGAGAGTGTTATTGATGGGTCTGCGGACATTGGCCGGGCATTGTGGCGACTGGCATCTTATCAGTTAGTACATGTGGCACATTTCATGCAGGGGAAAAAAGTTGTCTCCCTTTTGTGTGGAAGTAGCATGGAGGTATGTGGGTGGCTGCTGTTAGGGTGTGCATACTGCATGTGTACAGGGTGCAGATCGGATGTATCTGTGGGCAGTCTCCGGCTGATGTGTTGCATTTACACTATGGGCCAACATTGTACTTCACATGAATGGACTTAGGTGAGATTTGCATGCCTTGATTTGAGCCACTTACCTGCATCGCCCGATGTCGGGGCTCCTCTCTCCATTCCTCCTACTCCTTCAATGCTCTGCATTCCGATTGTGGAGGCACAGATTTCCTCCTATGGCTGCAATTTTATAGGGGACTCCGATCCTCCCCCAGTTGCCATTGCCAGGTTCATGTTAGCTGATAGTATGCTCCTGACTCTGAGCCGGAGATCGTCCCACCGCTTGCGGCACTGTTTGACATTGCGGGGTGTTGTTCCCACGGCACTGACCCGCTGAGCTACCAGTGCCCATATGGCCTTCTTGGATATGGCCGGTCTTGTCAGTTGGTTGGAGAATACCACTGCAGCGTTCTCCTGGAGGGTCTCCGCTAGCATGGTAAGCTCCTCTCTGGAGAAGCGGTCTTGCCGCTGGCGGTCACAGGCTTTTTTCACAACTTTAGGCATCTTCCTGCAGGTAGAAGGTTAAAGCCGGTATTTGCGGGGTCTCAGGCTCGGATGTCCAGTGGTTTCGGAGGATGGCAATGGATTGTGTTTTTAAAGATGGCCGCCGTGCTCTTTCCCGTTCCGCCGCAGTGACGCTACTTCCGGTTCCGCTTATCTACGGTCAACGCTAATTGCGGTGACCGCTAACTACGGTCACCGCTATGTACGGCGGTGGCGGTGGTGCACCTTGCGCCGCATACGATGCCGGTAGGTGCCGTTTTGGGGGCACTACCGCCATGGCGCAGTTTACATTACCGCCATGGCGTAATGCTCGTGTGCGATGGGTCGTAATGTGGCGCCATTTACGCCATCGTCCCACAGCGTTAACGTTCATTACGCCATGGCGGTAATGACGGCGGATTACCGCCAGGGTCGTAATGAGGCCCAGAGTCCTTATTCCCCTTTTCTCCATCCTTATGGGTGTCCCCCATAATGGGGACGGTACTGGAACATTTGGCAGCAAAAAAGTGAGCTAGCCCTTTAAATTTAGTATAGCACCCGGGGGGGCCCACTCTCAGGCGCCTCAGCTCAGTCCCCTTTTGACATATTGGGTGCTTGAATACCTGGCTATGCTGACATTTTTAGCCCCTGGCATACTTGCATGGGAAGGTGGGTGGGACGCATGGAGGAAAGGGGACTATGGACTATGAGTACTCTAGTTACTACAGTGAGTAACTTAATTACTCATGCATCCCGTCCCCTTTCCTCCATCCTTGTGGGTGATTCTACCGAACAAGAACATAGGGTGGAGCTGGGCCAAACGGCCTCCTGATTAGGAAAAAGCAAAAAGGTTCATCATAACCGTCTTACCCAACTCTGCATCTGGTGTCCAGGGAATAGTGCTTGCAGAAAGCGGACAGAGTGGGCCACGTAGCCGCCTTGCTAACAACTTCCCAAGAAACGTGCCTCTGAAAGGAGACTGCCGTAGATTTGGACAAGACCACGTGAGCATGAATCCCTGCGGGCACCATCTTACCTAAGGCCACATAAGCTTCTGAAATAGCCTGTACCCTCCAAAGGGCGATGGAGGCCTTGGAGGTTTGTGAGCTGCACCCCAAACGTGACTAACTGCGCTTTCGACTTCCGGAAAGATTTCTGCCTCTGACTGAGGATTCAGGAAGAAAACGGGCAAGCAGATTTCCTGATTCAAGCGGAACAGTGAGACCACCTTTGTCAAGAAGTTTGCCTGCAACTCACTGACCCTGCACGCTGAGGTGAGCGCCACCAGCAGGACCTCCTTGAGGATAACCCACCTGATCTCAACCGACACCATCGGCTCAAAAGGTTTGCGCTGTAAGACGGCGAGAATCACGTTCAGATCCCAGGCGGGATGGGGCCGATGCACTGGAGGAAACAGTCTGGACAAGCGAGGCAATGCAAATAAGTCCAGATCCGGAAACCCCCCACATCTGGAAAAGGGGAAACAACGAGTTGGTGTGCAACTCCCACTCGTAGGTGTTGAACCCTAGGCGGCTGAGCTGGTCCGCTTCCGCTTTGTTGTCCCCCCGGGAGATGAACCGCAGAGATCCAGATTGCTTCCAACAGAGCCCACTCCCAGATGGACAACGCTTCCATGCATAGGAGGAGAGAGCGGACCCCCCCTGCTTGTTCAAATAGAAGCTTCTCCTCGAATTGTCGGTCCTGACCAGAACCGCCTTGCCCCTGATGACCGGCAAGAAAGCCTGGCGTGCTAGGCCAACCGCCTGGAGCGCTAGGCCAACTGCCCTGAGCTCCAGCAGATTGAAATGCAGGAGGGGCTCCGACCTGGGCCATGCGCCGTCAATCGAGTAGCCATCCATTGTCGCCCACAAGCCCAAGCGGGAGGAATTCATCGTCACCACCAGAGTAGGATCCAGCTCAGAAAAGGGGTCCCCCACCACCACATTACAGTGCAGGATCCACCAGTGAAGATCCAGAAGAAGAGACAGGGGCTGGGAGTGGCGGGGGAGGGGATGAGGAGCCTGTCCAACTGTGCCCTCATTTCCTGGTCCCAATTGGATGCCAGGTGGAGCTGGAGGCGTCTCATCTTGAGTCGGGCGTTCCGCACCATGAGCACGCAAGAAGCCATAAGCCCCAGCAGGTGCTAGAACCACCATGCTGAGGTGGTTGAGTTGGCCAGGAAGTGATGAATCGCCCTCTGGAGGGACAGTGTTGGTCGTGGGGAACACCTTTTGAACAGCTGTATGCCATCTTACTCCAAGGAACACCAGGTCCTGGGAAGGGGTCAACTGAGACTTCTGCTGGTTGAGGGAAAACCCCAACTGCTGAAGAACATCCGCTAGCCACTGACGGGAGTGAACCGCCACCTCATGCGAGCTGGCCCTCACCAACCAGTCGTCTAAATAAGGGTATAGGTGTGGCCCTCCAGGCGAAGGAAGTCCGCCACTGCATTCATGAGCTTTGTGAACACATGAGGGGCCGAACTGAAGCCAAATGGCAGCTCCCTGTAGTGTAAGTGGTGCGACAATCGCGAACCGCAGGAATTTCCGGTGTGGTTGGAAGATGGGGACGTGTAGCTATGCATCTTTGACGTCGAAGGAACACATCCAGTCTCCTGCGCGCAATGACTCCGCTATGTGGGCAGGAGTGATAATCTTGAAGAGTTCAAGGGGTAAAGACAGTTTGAGGAACAAAAGCTCCAGGACAACCCTCAGGCTCGCCTGTTTGTTCTGGTCGTTCTTGGGTACCGCAAAAATCCTGGAGTAGAAACCGGAGCCCCTGTCTAATGGAGGCACTGGTTCCACGACCTGCATGTCCAATAAGAGTAAGATCTCCTGCAACAGCGCAGGCAACCCTATTTGCAACAGCGGAGGGGGGGTGGGGAAGCGGAAGACTGATAGCTGTGGAGACTACATTAAGGAAGGAACAAGTTACTTAACTGTAAGGAACAAGTTACTTACCTGTAACTGTTCTCCTGCATGGGTCTGGCATGGATTCACATGCTCATGAATATTCCCAGTCCTCAGGCTGGGAATCCTCGGTAAAGAAAAAAATCAGTTTCAGTTTTGTTTCTGAACTGTCTTTCTACTACTCACCAATCACTGGTCTCTGGGTCATACTGCCCCCAGCCAATGACTGCCCTCTACCTAAGCCCCTCCTCAGGCAGGGATCTTCAGATTTGGTAGCACGTAAAGTGGCAGTAGAACCAAGAGAAGAGCCGCAGAGGGGTAGGCGGGAGGGTTCGCATGTGAATCCATGCCAGACCCATGCTGGAGAACAACAGTTACAGGTAAGTAACTTGTTCCTTCTCCAGCATGGGGTCTGGCATGGATTGACATGCTCATGAATAAAAAATACATAGCAGTATCCACATGCACAACCACGGGAGGTGGCAAGTCTCAACATTAACCATTTCAACAACTCAACATTAAGTATCACTTACCTCCCCACCAAGCTCACCTTCAGGCGAACAGGTTGTGCAGTACTGCTTGGCCGTCTCTGGACTCCTCCCTGGAATCCCAGTCGACGCAGAAGAATTGTGTGAAGGTGTGCATCGACCTCCACGTAGCAGCCCTGCAGATGTCCAGCAGGGGCACACCAGACAGGTAAGCCGTAGTTGCAGCGATCCCCCTGGTCGAATGGGCTCTAGGACGGCCAGGCAATGGTCGGTTTGCCAACCGATGACAGTGCGTGATGCAGCCGGAGAGCCACCTGGACACGGAAGCCTTGGAGAGAGCCTTCCCTTGGTTCACAGTTCCAAAATTCACAAACAGCTGTGATGTCTTCCAAAAACTCTCTGTGTGGTCCAGCGCTCTAGCCACATCTAGAGAGAGCAAAGTCCTCTCAGCCGGCGGCGAAGGCGACGGGAAGAAAACGGGTAACACCAAGGGCTTGTTGAGATGGACGCTCCTAGGAACTGATCATCCTGCGATGGCTCCAAGCAGGACTTCGCATAGTTTATCGAGAACCCCAGTTCCGTGAGCAGGCGGACAGTCCTTGCTGTGTGCTCGACAGGGAGTTCCCTCGACTTCGCTCGGATGAGCCAATCGTCCAGGTAGGGGTAGACGTGGATCCCCTGCAGGTGCAGCCGTGCCACCACCGGTGCCAGGCATTTGGTGAAGACCCCTGGGGCCAACTTCAGCCCGAAGGGGAGGGCCTTGAATTGGTAGTGTCGCCCTTGGACCACGAAGCGCAGGAACTTTCGATGCCCCTTGTGTATGGGGATGTGGAAGTAGGCTTCCTCCAAGTCCAATGACGACGGGAAGTCTGCCTCCTCCAGCTGTCCCAGTACGTGCTGAAGGGTGACCATCCGGAACTTCTGGGATTTTATGTATTTGTTGAGGCAGCAGAGATTTAAAATGGGCCGCCAACCGCCAGCCTTCTTTCGGACGAGGAAATACCGCGAGTATACTCCAGAGCCCCGGAGCCACTTGGGGACGAGCTCTATCGCGCCCTTTCTCTGCATTGCTCGTACCTCTAGACCTGGCCACAGGTGGAAAACTGGGACACTTCCTTTGGAACTCCAGGGTGTGTCTGTGGGCCAGGGCATCCAGCACCCAAAGGTCAGTGGAGATGGACTTCCACACACCGATGAAGTTCGCCAGCCGCCTCCCACTGGGGTGCCCTGGTGGGGGCCCCGACATTACGGCCGGTTCAGTCCTGCATTGCCGAGGCCTTACCACCTTGGGCCCCCTGGTGACGACGGCGATGACCTCTGGCCTTGCTGCGGCCTCTGTAGGCCTCCTGGGACGAAGAACGGGCCGCTTGGCGGTAGGAAGAGGAGCTGCCACCGAATCCTTTGGCAGCACCCTGGGACTTGCCTCCAGAGGATCGGAAGGATGGCCGTCGTCGTTGTAGAGTGCCTAAGGCACGGGCCATCTCTCTGTCTGCCTTGATGGCCTGCAGTGACTCGTCCACTGCCTTGCCAAACAAGTTGTCCCCGAAGGGCATGTCCAGTACCCTCGCCTGTATGTCCTGACGGAAGTCGGTGGCCTTGAGCCAACCACGCCGGCGAAGGCAAACGCTGTTGCCCATCTGACGGAAGCCGGTGATGTCCGTGGCCACCGTGATGGCATGGTCCGACGCAACTTCGCCTTCTTGCAAGATTTCAAGGGCCTCCATCCTCTTGTCATCTGGGAGGAAGTCCAGGAGGGGGGCGATTTTAAACCACAGCTCCCTATCGTAGCGGACCACGATAGCGAGAGTGTTGGCCGCCTTAATGGTCGTCGCTGCCGAGATGACTTGACGTCCCATGGCGTCCAGCTTCTTCCCCTCACCGTTCGGTGGGGAAGTAGAAGTCGATGCCGTCGACCCTGCTGATTTCTTCCTGGACGCCGTGGAGACCACTGAGTCCAGGACGGCTGCGCTCTGAGGCACATCAGTGCAGAGTCTGGAACCCGGTACTTCTTCTCGTACCGGTCTCTCTTCGCCGGGGCCAAGGATGGGTTCTTCAGAAGGGACAGTCCCTCGTCCCAGATGTCAGTGGGACCGAGAGCACGGTCTTCCTCTTGGCCTCTCGTGGCTGATAAAGGAATCCCTCCTTCTGCTCCTCGGGGCGCAGCTGAAAAAGCTCCTAGGCCCTAGTGATCATGGCGTGAAAAAGAGCCAATTTCGTCAGGCGGGGAAGCCCGGGATGGGGGCGACGGGAGATCCGTTCCGTCGTCGCCGCCGCTGTCGTCGTCCATCCCCGTCGTCGCAGTCTTGTCCCTCGGCGGAGGTGATGGAGGTGAAGGATGGCAGGGTGGGGGCGGATGGACTCACTTCCGTTTGTGTGGAGGGCTTCCCGACGGTGCAGGCGCCGCTGGATCGTCCGCCGGCAGTAGGGGCATCCTTGTCCTCATTTCCGAGCACAGGGTGTGCAGGGCTAGTAAGATGTCCTCCCAACCTGTCCGTCGGTGGTGGCAATGGTTGCGTCAGCAGCAGTGTGGTGTCCTCCGGGTCCTCGCCGTCCTGCTGCTCCTCGTCGCTTTCCACGTCCTCTTCGTCGGGGTCCTTCCTGTAGGACCAGACTTCGACAAACTTCCTGTCAAGAACTGCCTTAAGGCCAGACAGCTCATCCTCGTCAGAGATCTCAGTCCGGTATGACTACCACCCTCCCCCCTCCTTCTTCTCAGCCAGGGGCTACAAGGGGGTCTTTTCAATGGGCATGAAAGACGGTTTCGCTTCGGGCAGGGAAACTCTTGGCTTGGGGGTCGTGTCCACAGGGCCATATCCACGGTCTTTGCCAGGGACGCTGCCACTCCCTCAATCGAAGCCTTAGCCTGGTGAATCTGGGCCTTCACAACCATTGCCGCGTCTGAGGCCTTCATAGTGGGGGGAGGGTCAAAACCTCGCTCCCCCTTAGCTTTCTCTGTCAGATTCGACCAGGCCTTCTCCCGAAGTTTACCCAGGGTGGTCGAATTTCCTTTTCGACGAGCCTGAGCGTTGGCTCGTGGTTGACAGCGTCAGCGATGCTGCGCCCGGCCTGGCAGCCGTGGAGCCCATCCCAATGGCGCTGCCGGTGCCCGCAGACTCAGTGCTTTGCCTTTTGTTGGGCCGCCGTTGCCAGAGCGCCCTCAAAAGGTCTTAGAAGACAGCTCAGGTTTTCTCTTGGGAAGAGTACGTTGCCGGGGCTCACCTGCCGCCGGGCTCCTTGTCGCAAGTCGGTGAGCGAGCCGCTGGTGAGGGTCTTTCATGGTGCGGGAGGACATGTCCTTGCAGACCGCACAGGCCTCCTCCATGTGCGAATTGTCTGAGTGTAGGCAGCAAAGGCACCAGGAGTGCCCATCCTCCTTGAAAACCTTCTGTAGTCCACATCCTGGGCAGACCCTGAACAGAGACGTTGAGTCTCCTTTGTCTTCGGCCATGTCCACACGGGGTAGGCCTCAAAGATCTTCCGAAATCCTCCAAGAAGTGAAATTCGACGAAAAATTGCCCTTGTGGGCCGTAGAAGTTTCGGAAAACGGGTCCCCGTAAATCGGAAGATGAATAGGTGGAGCTTGAGGCTCAATTGACCGAAAAAAATTAGAGTAAACTCTTTGAAAAAATGCAATACGCAGTAAAAGCTCGAGAACCAAGCACGAGGACTCCCAACACTTGAACGTGCGGTAAAAATCTGACGGGGAATATTCATGAGCATGTGAATCCATGCCAGACCCCATGCTGGAGAAGGCATGGTATCAAATGTAAGATAGACACAAGTGACCACAGTTCAAGGTTTTTTTTTAACTTATAAAAGGGTTTGAAAAACACCAATCTAATCCTAAATCTACGGATCGGAGCACGCTACGAGCATCAAATAACGCAGTCCTAGTGGTGTCTTGTCAAAATAAAAGGGCCAATACTTTGCTCACTGTTCTTAGAGAGACACAGCTCCACCTCACTGATGAGGGCCGACTAGTCCGAAACAACGTTTCTGGGATTGCTGTTGGTTCTCTTGTTCAGAGAATTGCCTAGCATTTCAGTGCTGGACTGCCCTTGGGCAGGACAAAGACTGATATGCAGGGATAGTTCTACTCTGTGAAAGTGACAGTGAGCTAAAGACTTGGTTGAGACTCTGCGAGGGCCATACACAAGAACAGGTCAATGGGCCGTGTTCGTGCCGTTAGAGGGACTCCCAGAACCCCCCTCCCCTGTTTTGTATACTGAACAACCTATTGCCAAACCTTACCTCGAAATACAAATAGTGTGGGAAACTGGGTTAGCAAAAAGAAAGAAGTGTTCACAAAATGATAAGTCAGGATGTTTAGGCCGTTGTACTCCCTTCACGTTTTCAGCACGGGAAAAGGCGGTTCACTCAAGCGTAGCACAAACGCTGGCTTCTTTAGCACGAGGATACAGTTCAATCATTAACATCACGGCCTTCTGTGCCCAAGTCTCTTTGCCTAGCGAAGTCTCTTATTTTCCTCTTTCAGATTTTCAAAGCACTCAATCCAGGTGATTCATTATTCACCCCGGATCCCCCTCATCCGGGCTGAGATCTCGGATCTCCCTCAGCCAGGCTCGGACCAATTTCAATTTGCATCAAGTATCGAAGACTTTCAAATGTGCACAGGGTTTGGCTTGACCCGTTGCAGGCCACTTCGATTTCACAATTCCTTTCCTTTTAACATTTTCCCCCTTTAAGTTGGTTACCTAACAGATTTCCAAATGAGCACCCACGTGGCGCCGGACCACTGTCTACGAAATCGTATCTTGACTTCCAAATTCAGTCACTCATCTGCTGTTTAATTATATTCGCGTCACTTGCCACATACGCTTCACACACTGTTCTCTTCAGTTTTCTCTGTACAATGCAGCCGCTTGCATCCTTGGCTTCAACACAGGCCGGTCTGGTATCAGTCTCCCCAACTCACTGGCTGTGCTGACTTGAAGGGCGCTGCTTTGTTGTCGGAGCCAAGGGCAGTTCCACAGCAGCAAATGATCCTCCCCGAATTGGCAATCGACGCAAGAGAGCCCCGGGTACCTCCGACACAATGCAGGTTTCTTCAGCTTTGATTCCAGGACTTAGTTTAATGAGCCTTTGAGAATAAGAAACGTAACAGTCTTTCTCTGAAAAGGTCAAGGGCACTTCCTTCCTTGTAACCCTCTGAGGACTTGCAGTCTTTCTCCTTGTATTTAACTGCCATCTTGGAACTGCTGCTTCCTTGTGTGCTTTGCCTTGCTCAGAGTGTGCTTTCGAACTCTGCCTTTTATCCGTGTGGGGAAGTGTGATGAAGTCAGGTGTGTAATGATCAGTAACTGCCTGACCATTGTATTGAGACATGTCAGGTATACGGCTCGGGTGTTGGTCCGTTTTCTCTCACAGTTAGCAGTCCATGAGAAAGTGTTTGTGTCTGAGGGGATTGAGTTCTTAAGTATCCTACCTGGTACAATGGGGTAAAGGTGTTACAGGGAAGTGGATACCGCGTCTCGCCATTCGGTGTCCCACTTCCACACCCCAAAGACCCCTCATCCAGGTGATTCTCCCGAACTGGTCCACCCACAGGAACTGGATCCAAAAGCGATGGGCGTGTCCTGGCCACCTGGATGAGAGATCACGGGGGACAAGCGGGTGAGACACCTTCAGGTTTCTCACACTACCGAAAGAATCCATGGACTCGCCAACAAATGTTTCGAGCTGCTCACAGAGAGCAAGATTGCCACCCACAGGAGAGCTGTGTTCCTTGAGCAATAAGACATTGCTTTTTGCTGTGCGAAGCGAGAATGGAGGAGGGGAGAGCAAAAAGCCCTGCAAGGTCCTCTGCTGCTTCCTCCTGTGGTCGCTGGGTGATCGGTCTGGCCGCCACATTCCGCGGTCCTGAAATCCCTTGAAGCTGCTGTAGGAGCGAGGCTTGAAGTCAGACCTGCCCTGTGTTAGGACAGTTTTTCTGAAGTCCAACTAAGGGCTTAGTAAAACCATTCAACTGAGGCAGCACAAGACTCCACTCTTAGTATAGGGCTGTAGCACCGGAGTTCGGGGTAGCGTAGACAGAGCAGCCAGACTTATCTTAGGAGGGAGAGAGAGGGCAGTAGATACAGTACCAGTGAAATTGTAATACCAAGGATCCAAAGAAACACTGAAACACTATGTATTGTAAAAATAAAGGATTTATTTAAATACAGGTAGGCCCAGATAAATCTAGGGGTTAAGTAAGTACTAACACATTATATGAAATCACAATATAAAAACACAACACTATACTTGAAAGTACACAGACCCAAGTATAACAGTAGTTCTAGGGAAGTCAAAACCTTGTTATACACATTTAGTATAGGTCAAGCCTATTCTTTGGGAGTAAAAGACCAATGTTACTTTCAGATTACGTTTGGTAATACAAGGACAGTGGGCCCTTCCAGTTGTACAATGATTCTTGGAACAAATCACATAAACAGTCAACTGGACAATATACTTTTTGGTGAATAGTGAAACACTTATTCTAGGTGTAGTAGAAACCTAAGGAAGTAATATACAATTACAGATGCTTTGGCAATCAGGGAACCCCAGATTGAGGGAAGCAATAACTCTGGTAACTTGTTTTGGATGGCACACAGCTAACACAAGGTAAGTAACGCCCACATACTTTAACTTCACAATGAAGGGGAAAGTAAAACCCAGTTGGGGGACACTCATACAGTTATCCTAACATGACTAACCTGGTGATACCACATTACTTTTGTAAAGAGGCACAACCTAATCACAGGAGAGTAAAATACCTTCACATCTACTTTCTTTTAGACTGGCAAAAACAGTGGCTAAGGAAGAAAAGATGTTAACCATACTTTTAAGAATAGTGCATCACACATTCAAGATCAGTAAGAACTTTTGTAACTGTTCACTCTTAGAATTACAGGTACCCACCAGCTCTTTACAAGTAAGTAAAACACTTGATTTATTTTCTAGGCAGAAGTTCCAATCCCTTCAAAGTCTTTCCCTTATTCGTAGAGCATGAGTGTTCTCTTATTCTTGGAGCATGAGTGTTCACAGTGCAGGGGGGGTCACTAGGACTAGTGACCAACAGGCAGTGTTAGAATAAGTTCTTTAGTAGCAAAAGTCAGAGTTTCCTTAGGAAAACTGGCAAACAGGTGAGTATTTTACTTTTCGAGTTAGAAGAGGGTCCAGGGGCTTCACAGAAGACACTCCAGCAGGATTCTAGCAGTGGGACTGGGTGCACTTGATGAAGGACCTCCCAATCACAGAAGACAGCCCAAAGCTACACAGAAATCCCAACAGGCTTAAGATAAGTATATACCCAAGCCAACACAGTACCTCAGCAATGAAGAAGAGATTGCAGCAGGAGAACTTCAGGGACTGTAGCCAAATACCCAGTCAGTGGATTCCTTGTCCTGGAGACTGAACACAAGACCTCAGAAGGGACTGTGCAGCAGGGATCGATGAAGAAGGCTCTAGGCAAGATTTCTCTTGCGGCTGAATGCGGTTCTGCAGGTTTAGTACCTTTTCAAGGAGCACAGAAGAAGACAGAAAATCGCGGTTGAATTCTCGTTGTTTAAAAGGTCCAGCACTCTTGTGAGGGGACTTTTCGGACTTGATTCATGTCTCTGGAGATAGACCAGGATGCCCACGAAGTTTCAGCGAGATTCGGAAGACCGTGCACTGCACAATGGCTGGAGGTCCCAGGGTATTGGGGTATTGCAAGAACGCAAGGTCGCAGCAACCCGTGGGATGGCTCAAAATGCAGGTCTTCTTGAGTCTAGTGGGTCTCACCAGGCTCTGGATTCGGGTCGTTTTCGGAGACCCCAGGTTGATTGGAAGGAAGGGCTGCAGCAGGCTCCGGTTACACAGCAGGCTCTCCGGTCACTGGAAATCATTGCCGCCGCTTTTCCCTTGTCATCTTCTTTGGTTTTCTGTTCCAGTGGTCGACGACTTCAGCTTCCAGGTTTCCAGTATTTATCAGGAACTACAACACAACCTCTGCATTCTCTCCCTGCATTTTACAAGAAAGGGGCGTCTGGTTGTCCAATCAGGACAGCCAGACCCCCACTGGGATTTGTCCCAGTTGAAGGAAGGCGTAAGACAAAGGATGAGGGAGTTTTGGACTCCTCCCCCACTTCCTGTGCTTACAGACTGGAGGCGGGGTGTCCAGGGGACTCCCGCCAAAAACAAAACCCAAACAAAGGAATTTCCTGCCCTGGATGTCAGGGGAAGGAACAAGAAACACTAAAATGGCAGAAAAAAGAAGACGGGCCATTTTGGTAAAATGAGCAGCCTTAGGTGCCTTTACTGCAGCTGTGATCACAGCCCGCGGTAAAGGTGCACTTAATTAGTAAAAGATATCACTGCCACCTGCCATTAAAGGTAAGCTTGTCACTGTATCACACAAAACAGAGTACAGGCCAAAATACTGAGTACAATTGCTCCAAACAACTTGAAGAGCAAGGACTAATTGAATTATGTTACCTATTGTGACCCTGACTGGAAGAACACCCTGACCCTGCAGGATGAACTGTTCCTAGGATGCGTATGGTGGTCCGCCTATCTAACAGAGGATAGGTAGGAGAGGGAACTGACCCTAGCTCTACAATAGATGGGTGGTCCAAAGGAGCCCGGAGGATGACTGGGCTATTTTAGGGGGCTTGGGAGCCGGTAGTCTTGACGACTTTGGGTCTGCCACCAGTACCAGAT
The DNA here is from genome assembly GCF_040938575.1 of Ambystoma mexicanum. NCBI lineage: Eukaryota > Metazoa > Chordata > Amphibia > Caudata > Ambystomatidae > Ambystoma > Ambystoma mexicanum. Next base: position 893,707,556 of record NC_090939.1, read on the forward strand.
CCAAGGTACCTTTCCCAGCCTGAGGTCCCAGGAAGGAGTCTGTGTGCTGGTAAAGTCTTGGAGAACAAAAGGTCCTACATTCTCTTGACAAGAGGTCTTGTGGAAGATCCCTCTCCAGCGGAAAAGACAATTCTTCAAGGATCAGTGACCAAGAGAGATGCTGGCCAAGCACGCGTCCCAGCGATGGTCGAGCCCCAGGCACTCAAGGTAGATCGCATGGAGGTCCGAGGCCGGGAACAATCGATCGTAGGATTTGCATCTAGTGAAACCTGCTGTAGCCAACATATGCCTGGGGAGGCAAGGCACCGAAGGGTGCATGAAGAAATTAGAAAAATAAAAGAACGGGGAGCACGCAGAACATTGAAAAAGGACACGGCGTGTAGCTGCCAGGTCCAACACCGTCTGTGCAGAAAAAGGGACTGAGGTGCCGGAGGGCGGGGCCTCAGGGGCATTCGGACACCCGGGGCAATGCCCCAAAATGCTTTACTTAATTTAAAGGGGTAGCTCACTTTTTTGCTACCAAAGGTTCTGGTACAGTCCCCATTATGGGGGACGCCAACACAAGGATGGAGGAAAGATGACGGGATGTACGAGTATGCAGTTGATAAACTAAAGAGACTGATCCACAAAGTTATAACAGACTATTTGCGAATGAAATATTAACAAAGGTCATACATTGGTACTAGAAGTACCCACCCTTAGGAGAAGGGAGTCCTTCTCCTAATTTAAGTTAGTTTTCATAGTGCTAGGGTCAAATAGGGTAGTTTTAGACAGCGGGCTTGTTGATTTGGACATTCACGACTCACAAGCACCTTAGTTAGTAACATAGGCAGGGACCACCCATAGTGCTAGGGATACAGAGGCCTTTTTAACTTACTTTACTAAAGATACAGTGCAACATGTCCTCTAAGAGTCTGTGTCACACATATACATCCCCCCACAAGCACCTACTATGCATATATTGGTTCTCACTACGCAGTTGCTAAAAGGTTTGCTCACTTTCACGGTTCAGAAATGTTGTTCATTCAGAACAGTGAAAAACAAAAAAGGCAGAGTTCGATATTTGTAGTCCAGTAAACTTTCTCGTCAAAGTTATCCTGGTGTTATTGCTTGGCCTAGTAGGTAACTAAACTGCAATAAGAGGAAAGAGGTTGGGAAGCTGGTATGAATGTATACATATATCTCAGAAAAGCCCAGCTACCACTTAAAAGGGGCTTTGGTCTTCACAAATTCACACACAAAGGTTGCCGGCTGGGCCCAATAACTGCTTTGGCAGCAGCCTCAAGGCAGTATTCCAGGTAGGGAACGTACATACTTAAGGCTGCTGTGAGGGGTCAGAAATGCACAGTGGACAACTTGGTAAAGGTTTTTCACAAGTAGCCATTTTATTAGCTGAGTGACAAATGCCTCGCTACCCCTAACCTAAAGAGGATTTCCCTACATATCCAAATAAAACTAAAGGATAACTCTAATAAAAGGAATCTGTCCCTCACACTTAAACATACATAAAACACATAACGGTAGGATATGGCAATTCAGATTTCACAGAAATAACATGTATGCTCCACATAAAACCTGAGAACTGTGTATCCTTGTAACCTGGGTCTGATCCTTTCCCAAATTCAAAGGAGGATTTTCCAATCAAAGTTCAAATTAAGAAAGTTCATTTCTGTAGCCAAGTTCTGATCATAAAGTTCTTCTTACTCCAGAAAATCTTTCACTTGGCATTTAACAAAAGTTCAACCAAACAAAAGTCTATCACTCCACTTGTAGTTAATAGTTCAACACAACTACTACTTCTTATAAAACAAACACTTTCACAATTCTTTTATAACAACAATATTTTGTCAGGTTGATTTCTCCACAATTCAGTAAAAACATTAGAGACCGTGCCACTTTCTCTTATCCACAACCTCCAACAACAATGTAGTACATCAATGATTTCTTCCTGGTACACTAACCTGCCAGTACCACCACTAATAATCCCTTTCCTGGTATACTCGCCTGCCAGGACAAAACGCCTAACACTAGTTCAAATACTCAGTTGTGAGGCTTGTTTCAAACTTTTAGAAAAGTCTGACTTTCAACATCATCGAAATTCACAACTTCTGGGAAGAAATTATACACATTGGTGCTGTTTGTTGCACCGTTTTATTTGTCAAATGCAATGCAAATTATGCGCGTCTCCTCCTTGATACTTCCTACCACTCTTGACTTGCCACTTTCACATCAAGTAACTGCTGACAATGTCTCTTTATTACACTTGCCTCTCTATGGCTTAGGCAATGCTTGTTGATGTCTTGCTCATCTGTTGCCTCTTCCCCACTCTAGGAATAATGGTTACATTCGTTCTGCAATATTATTTTCTTGATATTTTGCCAATGTGGATTATATGCTTTCTGAAGTATTGCCCGCTTTTTACTTTGGCAATGTGGGTTCTTCTCTTGCATCAATATTGCCCACTCTGTCTTGGCAATACTCTTGGCTTTGGTAATAATAATTGTAACCTTTCTTTTCTTGTCCTCTTTCAAAGTTCTTATTACGCCAGTATGACTTTCTTACATTAGCTTGGTATTCAAAACAATTATTAGCAGCCAGTGGTTAACTAGGTAGCGTTCTGGGATTACCTAATACAAGGTAAACTCACCGGTTCCTTGGTACGAGTCAGCTCGATCTGCTGCCGCAGCTTCTTCTGATGCTTTCTGCACGACTGACTGCTTCAGTCGTTTTCCAACAGCTTTGTCAACGAGGAAAGGTGCATTTCTCACTCCACGTGCACTCCGGTGCTCGCCAGCCACCTGGACAAGGCACAAAATAAGGAGAGCCTATCTCTCCAAGGGGAACGCCTATCAAAACTCTGATACCCGCTGCGCAACCTCTACACTTCAGGTTATCAATCTTGAAGACCCTCTCTGGGCCGACATCTGCTTCAAAGACCGCAGCGGCTCTGCTTCTGTTGCTGCAACTACGGTTGGCAACTCCTGCTACTGCTCCACCATATTGTTCCAATGGCCTGCAACTCAGGGGGCCTTAAACATAAAAAAAGTCCTGCTCAGGTGTGGGTCATTAAAACCACTATATTGCATACTTCCTTGTCCCAGTACTTAAGGCATTGTGGGACTTGAAGTACCAAATGTTCTGGTTGCTTCTTGCTTCACAAAAACAGCCTTCAAATGTATTTGATTTACTCCGTTTATTGAATATATCCATAGGGAAGGGAGGGGTCAAGGGTTGGTTCAGACTTAAGGGAGAATCATTCATCAGAAGGAACAAGCCATTAAGTAGTATGGCACCATAGAAATCGTCATCTCTGAAGATGAAGAATACTGCATCTCGCCTAACGTAGACGTCCTGTTCCCTTGTGTGCCTTCTCCTTACAGGTGATCCACCGGGCTAATACCATCCCCAGGGTTAGGGTCAGATAGCAGCTGCCTTCCCCCTTGTCACCTGGGAGGAGACTTTAGGTAAGGTTTTTGTGAGGACTCAGCAGGCTTCATCACAGGACCCATTGGCCCACAAAGAATATTAGATCCAAAGTCTTCAAGAGAAGTATGTCGCAGCAGCAGAAGAAGCTGCTCCAAGGAGCCAATTGTGGTATGGGTAGGTGTTGCGCTCATTGGGTATCCACAGGGACGCCACCCAGCCGGGTTACTCGCTGGTATGCTTCTCAGTTTTACCCTGATGTGGTCTGCGGGGAAGGTTCTGCCTGAAAATACAGGACTGTGTTCAAGACTGACTGACTGGGGTAAGTATCCTCCCTCCACCCCCGTATGATTTCAGTCCCTTTGGCGCCCTCTCCTCACCTTGTGGTAGAATTAGGCGTGCTCTCCGTCCTGCCTTCTTTGCAGGGCGCGCTCTCTTTCATGGGCGAGTGCGGTCCAGTTACTTCAATGACGCCGGCCCGTTTGATATTGTTCAGGTAGGTCTTATTGCTGTTCTTTAGTTTTGTTGCTATCCTGCATGCCTTTCTTTGTTTAAAATGTCTCTTTTCTCCCTTAGGTATGCAGAGCTTCAGCATGGCGAACTAGCTTGGTTGAGCCCCGCTGGTAAATGATGGCGCATTAAGAGCGCTATGATGCGGTAGTAAGCGCTATGCGCAGCGCTGCGAAGTCTTGCCTTTGCTAACCTGTGTTTTCCTTCCTTGTAGGTCGCGGTTTTCTTCAGTGCGAGTGGAATGTCCGGAGTGGTGCCAGCCGAGAGGTGCCTAGCCAGGTAAGCCTTTTGAGCAGTTCGTAATTTGTAAATGCCTCTACTGCTTTCTTTAATGTTGCCTCTATCTTCCTCTTTCAGGTCGTTCTGTCCGGGAGGCGTGCAGATTCGAGGAACCTGTTCTCAGTAGCTGCAAGTGTTTAAAGATGAAGACTGCAGGTAAGATGCTGCTGCTAATGACGTTCCTTTTGTCTCCTTGCAGGTTCTGCTTCTCTGAGGTTCGAGGGAATAGCTGGACACGGTGCGCGTCACGTTGCAAGCTGCAAAGTAATGCAAAGCATGTTGTCTTGCTCGGGTGTGGTTTAAATAGCCCCAACAAAATAGTCCAGGTAAATAGTCCCTAGGCTACCACACCCCAAACACTAGACTGCATAGCTTGGTTCTTAGGAACCAAGCTATGTGGATGCCTCCATGTTGGCTGACAATACAATAAAGTAGTTCCCAAGCACATTGTTTTTCATGGTGTATGAGCCTGGCGCCATAGGTACCAGGACTGGCCCCATGAAGGCTTTTGAAGAGGATGCCAGGCTCTAGAGGCCCGAGTCCTGACTCCACCTGGCCAATGGGTTTGCCAAAGGGGGTTTTGGGCGAGGGTCGTGACAGCAGGTGTGAACCCCCCGCACCCCCGCCTCCCTGATTTGACACTCACTGCAAACAAATGTGTTTGCAGGAAATGGAAAATAAAAGTTTCACTGTGAATGGCTGGCCTTTGGGTGGCAACAATGCACCAAATAAGAAGTTTGCTTATGTTGACATGCACCATTTTAAAGAAAGCACTGGTCATTATTGGGTGTTACATTACCATGGGATGAAGGCATTTCTTTTAGGTTGAGTGTATAAACTAAGGAACTCGCCTTGCAGGTCTAGAGAGATTTTTAAGAATATGGGAGGCCTGTTGAAAGGCATCTGCTGATCGGTGAAGAGCGTCAATTAAGTATTGTGGTGATAATTCATAGGGGTTTTGACTGTCACCATATTTGACTTATCTTTTGTGAGCATTTAATAAGTCAATGTATCAGACTGCTCAAGCAAATCCAATGGAAGCCCTTACCCTTTCCTGTGCTTCTTGGACCAGTTTAGTGCATTTTATCCACTGAGACTGAAAGACATAGGCCGATGCACATTCCCCTGACTACTGCGCCCACAAGGTCTTGCTGCAGACTTGAGCATATCAATGGCCACATGTCATCAGAAATGGCAGCCAGGAATGTTTTCTGCTTGTGCGAATTGACATTAAAAAAATCGTGATAACCCTCCAAATCTTGAGGTTACAGGCTGACAGGATCGTGTCACTATTCGCCTGTCTCAGGTGGAGAAAGCTCAAACTATAGAGGTTATTGCCGAAAGCAGCATCTAAGGCTTTTTCCTCCCTTGAGGACAGAGTTGTTGCTGTTCCAGAGACCACTGATGGCCATGTACCTTCAACTTTGCCCCACAGCTAGGGGCTCTACCAAATACTGTAAGGGAGACTGGGTTTATCCCTCACAGGTGTGCTGAATGTAACATCCAGCCACCTGTCTGTGCCTTTGGTGGATTAAGGGCATTCCGATAACCTTTGTGCCTCTGTGAGGAAGTCTGACTGCAAGAGGGTGGTGCGCTTCTTGCATTGTCTGACAGCTGCCAGTTCTCCAGTTACTGCTGGATTGGGTACAGGGGTTTGCACCTCCAGGAACTTGATCACTCATGTCACACACCAATGAAAATCCTTGCATCCTCTTCAGAAGCTTTGTCACTCTGTGAGGTACCCTCCAAAGAAGGGGGAATCCAATGGTAGGAGAGACGTGTGTCTCTCCAATGGTTTGGCCAGCATGTGCTGAAGGGCGTTTGCTACAGTATCCATGGTCAGCGGTGGTGAAGGGGACGGTGGGCATAAGTGCAGCCGGCAAAGGGTTCCCTAGAGGTGGATTATGTACAGCAGGCAGCAGTTTGGGAGTGACAATCTCTGAATTTCCAAAGAAGCTCAGCATGGGCTGGAATGTCATGATCTGTGAGTTTTAGCAGGCATGAACACCTGCGGAAATGGCCTTGTGCTAGTAATAGGACACAGAAGTCATGATTATGCACACTGCGACAGGCCTCAGAAAGGTCAACGTCAGATCTGGAAGTCTAAATAATAATGAGGTTGATGTAGACAGGAGCCCCATGCCAGTGGAGACCGGCGCTGACCAAACATCCCTGGGTTATACCTTTAAAAAAGGGCAGTCTGGGGTGCGCTGTTGAAAGCCTGGAAGATGGCTGCCTAGCTACCTAGCTCTGTGTATCACCAACTGCAATCCGGCTACAGGAGCGGTTTCTTAGCTCTTCTACACTTACGAATGCTACTGAGTGCTGATGAAGACGTGGGGCACATCTGGCCCAAATCCTAAGATATGACGTTTCGGGGCTGAGATCTGGTCCCCTGCCCTGTGGCACGGCTGAGGTGCTGGACTAGCCTGGGCCCGTGGGAGGCATTTGATGGCGGGTGGGGCCTGCCCCTGGGGCTGAGCTGGTGGCGTTGGCCCAGCGTAAGAGAGACTGCGGAGTGCGGCTGCTGCTGCGGAGGGTGTCCGGCCGCCCCCCCCCCCTGCCTGTGAGACCATCCTGGACAGCAAACCTTGCCTGGTGGATGGCTGGGTCACTGTGCGGCCCGTGTGCCGTGGTCAGAACGGGCTGCCTCTCTTGCTCCGGCCCCCTGCCGCGGGCCGGTGCGGGGAGCCAGAGCCACAGACCTTGCTCCCTACAGGCGCCGGCCTGCTTTCAGGTTCCTGGCAGGATACCGCCTGAGACCCGGGTGTGTGCGGCCGGCGCTGCCGAACCTCCGGCTGGCGCCCTGAGACCGTGAGCAGCTGGCGCCATCATTGATAAGTACTGATAGGCAAGTGCCTGGCCCAGAAGCGGCCTTGTTTCCATTCTTAAACACCGTTTCATCTCGGGCCCGCTCCCGGTGCGGCACTCACGGACCCCGCTGTCTCCCATTGCGGCATCATTCCCCCATATTACCAGGCTGACCCGCCTTCTGTTGGCATTGCCTTCTCGCTGCCGGCTCGGGGACACAGTTACCACTGTCACACTAATCCCGGCACGAAGGTGCACAGCCGGCCACTGTTTGGGAGTCCTCCTTTGTCCTTCTACAGTCTGTGGGGATCTCCGACACCCCCACCCAATAGACCATTGCCCTGTACCTTCCACCCACAGTTCAACCTCTGGGCCTCTCTCCACCAGATCACAGTACTTCCAACTGCCAAGGGGATTGGGCATTGCATTGGAGATCCCAAACTACGCCGGCACTGACCCTGGTCACGAATCTCGACCCAAAATCTCAGCCCTTCCTATGGGGTCTACAGCTACATCACAGGACCCCATTGAGGGAATGCTTGTTGTCTAGCCACCTGCAGCTTTCCATATCTGGAGACACATTGCTATATTGTTAATTTCCTTATCAGGTCCTCTGGACCCAGCTCCAAGACCACGCCTGGGCGCCGACTGGACACTTCCTTTGCCTCCAGGGTTTTGACCTAGACCCTCTGGCCCAGCGCAGCCATCCGCATCGGTGTAAGCAAGCGGCGAGGGGCCTTGAACATTCCCTCTGCAACAAGCATTGAGGCCTATATTGTTAACACACTCCTGCAACTGGACTGCATCAGGCCCGCCTGGCCTTTGGTCGGCCTCCTGTTGCCCTTCCGCGAGGTCTGCCTGAAAGGCAATAACCACTATATGGGGGACTCCTACCATAGGACTGTCTGCCTGGCTCTGCATCTCTGATCCTTTGCCATACAGGCCACCACTTAGAACTCTTTGCCCCATTGTGGACCAACAATGTTCAGCGGGACGGAGCCGAGAGGCAGCCCCAGCGCTGGTCAGAGTAGTGCGACACACTCGCCACAGGGACCCGGAGTGCAACTCCATCCCTCCACCCGCAGCGGCTCGATAAGGAGCGGGACAAGGGAGGGCGTCCACAGTATAAAGCAAGCACCACGGAAGTTCCGGAACGTGAGCATCCTCTCCCTCCCCGGGCACAGAGGAGAAAGCCACAGCAGCTGTTGACTAGAAAGGGAAAATCTGCAGGGACTCACATATGCACCAGGATCTCACTAGATTTCTCAAAGCCTGCAGATCACTTTTGAGACATTGCGCACAGGCTCATTCTCACGGGAGCCATAACTACATCACAGGCAAGGCCTAACATCAAATGCCCACATATTTGCATATATTGCTCAGTTTGCACACAACTCTCAGCACAATCCGTGCCAGAGGCGCAAAACATATGACATTTTCAGGACAGATTGTGTAGGGAAGGAGCACGCCGGGGCATGACTCACCTCCCTACTGGCTTCGGAATAGTAAGGGGCCACGCTATCATCAAGACTACCTGACATTGCCCTACGAAGCCTGGGTGGGGTGTATCCAGGACACACATAAGGTCCAACTCTCCACGAGACTCAGGAACCACCCGCCCACTGCGCAATTACACCAGAGGAGGCGCCGCTTGCACATGCTACACAACTGAACCAATCGGGATAACCTGCAAATACAACAATCCACACGCCAATTCTGCAAGCTAACTATCCCGGAACCTGCACTACCAAAAACCGGCTGTACGGAGAAACGCAGCCCCACAGGTACACAGTTATCCCTGGGGGTCTCGAACCTTACACAAGGGAGCATATACACAAGGACTTAAGCAGGTTGGCCCTGACCTATCCAAGCGAGATCCCCAGCCTCAAGTCCTCTCATCAGGACAGAAGAGAAGAGACAGAACCCCGGTTCAGATGCCGGGCACCAGAACCAAAAGCGCCCCACCGAGAGAGAAAGGTTCGCCAAGGAGACAGGGAAATCACCTGGCTAAGTACTGGGGTCAGGCGAAGCGGCAGGATCAGACCCCTCCCTGCAAGCACAACCGGAACCAACTGAGCTATCCCCAAAATCACCTCTGAAAGCCATAGAAACGGACAAGGAAGAATTGTTGGCCTGCCTGAAGGGCATGGAGGCCAGAATGACAACAGCATTCCAAGCCCAAATAGGCCAGCTGAGGGAAGACATAAAAGGCTCCCTCTACAGGAGATCCGAAAAGAGGTAAATGACCTTGGCGACCGAGTTGACACTGTAGAAAACGGCCTCTCCAACTTAACTGAGGAGTCCAAGCAGTCTAGCCTCTTATTGGACCACATAGCAGCCGCCACGAACAATCTTGAGCTACAGGCAGTGGACCATGAAAATAGGTTGAGACGGTCCAACATACGGGTCAAGGGCCTATCCGAATCAATCCCAGATAGCGATCTTCGTGAGACACTACAACAGGCCTTTAGCAACATCTTAGAGGATCCAGGGCCAGAATCAATAGGGTTCGATAGGATACACTGAGTTGGACCCAGAAGGAACGACCCAGGCGACTGCCCCAGAGATGTACTAGTTGCTCTCACCTCATTCACTACAAAAGAAAACATCCTGAGGGCAGCCAGATCCATCACTGACCTGACTATCAACGGCAATACGATCAAATTGTTCCAGGATCTCGCGCTATCTACGCTCCACAAGCGCAGACTCATGCGCCCAGTGACAAAAGCCCTCCAGGAGAAACAAATCCCCTATAGATGGGCATACCCTTTCGGCCTGCTATTCAATTGGGAGGGCAGACAGACGCAAATCAATACATGCGAGGAAGGTCAGACCTTATTAAATTTTGAAGAAGATCCGAGCCGTCCTGACAATGACACAGCACGAAACTCCAAGGCCACAGGTCCCAACCCATGGGTATGGTCGATGGGAATACAAGGTAGAGAAGGGGGGGTAGATGAGGGAGGGGGGGGGTTTGAAGGGAGTTGGGAAAGTCATAGGAGATCGACACATGAAATTGAGACTAAAAACACTCAGAAGGGCTCAGTGGATAAAGAGAAGGCGATACCAGTACAACCTACCATAACTTTAAAAAAGGTAGATTTCCTCCTCCAGAATAAATATGGCTGAATCAAAGATAGTTTCCCTGAATGTATAGGGGCTGAACTCTCCAATTAAACGTCCGGTCATCCTTGATAGGCTGAAAACGATGCAGGCAGAAATAGGGACCCTGCAAGAGACACATCTCCTCCCTAAAGATGAAAACCGCATGGCTCACCAGACCTTCCTGCAGCAATACTTTGCATCTAGCAGAGGGAAAAAGAGGGGGTTAGCTATACAAAGCGGAAAGGCTGTTGCCTTAAAAAAAAAAAAACAACTCTGCAGAGACAAGGAGGGATACCTGGGTCTAAAGGGGTCGATCAAAGGTAGAGTGTACACAATCCTGGCCATATACGCTCCTAACGAACGTCAAGATGTGTTCATAACAAACTTACTGGGCAAATTGGGTAGCTGGTGCGAGGGCCAACTAATTATTGGGGGAGACGTTAACTGTGTTATGGACCCACTGTTGGATAAAACACCCCCCCACCCCCAACCCCTGCCCCACGAATACAGATCAGAAAAATAGACGAGCTCTGGGTCGGTTCTTCAGGGAAATGGGGGTCATTGAGACTTGGCGATTCTTTCATGGGGATAACAGAGAGTATACCCACTTCTCGGCTGTACACCAGGGATATTCGAGAATAAATATGATCCTTGTCTCAGCTACGTTAATCCCAAAAATAACCGGGGTAGAAATAGGGGTGGAATATCACTCAGACCATGCGCCAGTGATGGTGGGAGTAGAGTGGAGGGAGGGAGAACACAAGAGTAAACCACCTTGGAGATTAAATGAAATTCTACTAAAAGACATAGCACTCAGAGCACACATCGAGACCTCCATAAGCAACTACTTTAATGAGAACGATAATGGGGAAACTAGTTGGGGGACGATATGGGACGCCGGGAAGGCAGGGGAGAATTTATGTCACAGGCAACGGCATATTACAGAGAAAGAGCAATAGTGACACACCGGCTAGAAACATAGGTGAAAAGTGCGGAAACGCAACACAAAGCCTGCCGTTCGAGGAAATCCTTACAAGCACTTCGGAAAATCAGAGCCCAGCTCGAGGACCATACAGCGGAACAGATGGCCCAGTCAATACTCTGCACGAAACAGTCCTACTACACCCACGGGGGTAAGGCAAACCGTTTTTTAGCCGCAAAACTGAGGAAACATAAAGCCCGTAATTACATAGTACAACTGAACGATGAACACGGGAAACCACACACCCCAGAGCCAGATAAAATAAAGATAGTGCAACGCTTCCATGAGACACTCCTATGTAACGAGAAACTGGATCCAGTGCAGCAAATCTCTTATATAAGCTCTCTCCCCTTGTCCCACATAACAGAACAAGACAGAATCAGCCTTGGAAGCCAGATCCAGGCGCAAGAGGTCAGTGACGCCATTTCAACTCTACCGGCAAATAAAACTCCTGGCCCAGATGGCTTTAGCAATGGGTACTACAAGACTTTTCACACCCAATTACTTGGCCCAATGACGAAACTCTACAACACCATCAGAGAAGAGGAGAAAGTAACACCGGACATGGAAAGGTCCACAACAATACTACCTTTGAAGCCTGGAAAAGATCCCTACAACTGTGCGAGCTACCGTCCCATAGTGTTACTGAACACTGATGCAAAAATATATGCGAAGATCCTTGCCACCCGACTGATGAAAATCCTCCCATACATAATTCATGATGATGAAGCGGGATTCATCACAGACCGCCACACACAAGACAATATTAGACGGTCAATAGACGTTATAGATGCGGGGCAAAAGACACAAGAATTTGCAGTGGCTGCCCTGGACGCTCCCGGGCATTTGATAGTATGGATTGGAGATAACTGACCCTAATCATGGAACGCTTCGGTTGTGGCCCGAGTTCACCAAGATGGTGCTAGCCAATTATCAAACCTAATCGACAAGTCTCATGATCAATGGTCAGAAAACAGAGCCCGTGAAGATTAGAAGAGGCACAAGACAGGGGTGCCCTCTCTCTCCTCTAATATTTGCGATGGCAAAGAACCATGCGCTACGCTGTTCCGACAAGAAGCCAACATCAAAGGTGTGACCTTAGGTTTGGAATCCCATAAAATCGCCCTATATGCGGATGACATTCTTTACATGAGAGATCCAGGCGACAATGTCAAGAGCGATGGTACGACTGGAGGAATTCAGGCAAGTCTCAGGATTCTCCATAAACTTCTCCAAATCAAAGGCCATGAACATCACGGCGAAGAGGCAGGTGATCAAAACGCTAGAGAAGGCATTCCCGCTAACCAGGGTGGAAGACTCTCTCGATTACCTGGAAATACGACTCACCAGAGAACCAAGCAAGCTATACAGGCCGAACAACACCCCACTGTGGAAGCAACTACAGGACGACATGCTCAAATGGGAGTCTCAGCAACTGTCGTGGCTCGCTCGCATCACATCCGTCAAGATGACCATCCTCCCATGTCTCCTTTATGTGCTGGGCTCAATTCTGGTGCCCATCCCTCCAACCAAGATTAGGGAGTTGCAAAATGCGATCCTCAAATTCATATGGCAAGGTAAAAAGCCTAGGATCCAGAAGGACATCTTAATGCGCCCCCCGCTCCTAGGGGGCCTGGGAGTACCAGATCTGGAAAGATACACATTAGCTGCACGAATAGCCCCTATGCTGCGCTGGGCCAAACCGGAGAACCACAAAGGATGGTGCAGAATAGAACAATCAGTCACGTCGACCCCTCTGATCACTTTGCTAGCCCTGAGAGCGGAACAGAGGAAGAGGTGGCGATCTCCTGGAAACAACAAAATGGTCACTACAGAGTTGGGATACAGCCAGGAAAAAGAAACTCACCCCACAAGGTCTGGGCCCATACTCACCTATACTGCACAACCCGGGTTTCACCCCAGGCCTCCAAGGAAAAGACTGGGCGGCCTGGACCGGAGCCGAGATCCTGACCCTTACGGAGATGTACAAAATTGGTTCCCCACTACTTTTCACAGACTGTCAGAAGAAGTTCGGCATAGGGGAAAGAGAACGCTACAGATATACGCAAATAAGGCACTGGATAAGCCATCTGACGGTGAAAAGAGCGGCCACACGACCACCGGAGGCCTAGAGCTAACCCTGCAGGAGGGTCAGACAACAAAAGTGGTCACCAGACTCTACAAACTCCTCCCAAACGACAGACCGCCTCCCATACCAAGTGAACTGGGAGAATGACCTGCAAGAGTCTATAACGGAAGAAGAATGGTGCAAAATATGATCACGGGCACATGGTACCTCCAGATGCACCACGATTAAAGAATCTGCCTATATACTGTGCCTCAGGTGGTACATGCCCCCATACCACTTACACAAGATCACTAAGACATATTCGCCAAACTGCTGGAGAAATTGTGGAGAGGAGACTTAATTCTCATGTGGTGGACATGCCCTAAAGCAGTGGCCTACTGAAAGGAAATACTGGGCCACATAAAAGACATCTCCGGCGTCGAACTCCTGAGGTCCCTGAAAACCATCCTGCTTGGTGTCCCGATAAACGGCAAATATGCAATGTCAAGGGCGTCAGCCACTCTCATCACTCACCTGCGATCAGTTGCAAGAATGACCTTGGTGCAGAACTGGAAAAACGAAGAAGGCCCCATAGTGGCATGGTGGTGGGATAAGGTCTGGGGAGAGATGGCCATGTAGAAAATCTGTGCACTCAGTGCCGGAAAATACATAAAATTCTTGATGGTCTGGACTCCATTCCACAAGTGGGTGCGCGACAGAGAGGCCCAATACTTCAAACCTCGTCTTCTCAGGAACACACGTCATAAGTTCCACCAACAGAAAGAGGGAACGAACACAATTCAAACCCTAACCATGGACCTCACACATGTCGATCTCTGTATTTTAGAAGTTTTGGTTAAAGCTGGGACGGGGGTGGGCAAGGGGAGGGGGGGTAGGCAAGGGGAGGGGGGCTACCAAGGGGGCAGGGGTTACCAAGGGGAGGGGGGAGGTGGGAAATGGGTGAAGGAACTGAAAAATGAAAAACGAGAACACACAAAGGCTAAGAGACTTTGACCATCTTTGAATAATATCAGAATGAGATAGAGGCTGTGCAGCAACGATAACCTAATTATTCTGTACTGTTTTCATTTTCTTTCTTTGTGGTATTTTGTATGCCTTTGATCCAAAAATAAAAGGGTTTAAAAAAAAAAGGGCAGTCTGCATCAAGAATACATGACATACGACTGATTTTCCATCAGCTCTACTCACTCGAGGTCATTGGCCTGCAGCCATCGGTCCTCCCCTTTTATTAAATAACCTCAGAAGTCCTCATAGAAGCAAACTCAGCAGGATGACATTTTATGCAGAATTAATGCATGCTTTGCTAGGCCCACTGGCGTTTCAGAGAGCCATGTCTGTTTTGAATTCCCTATATGGTAATACCATAAACCTCAATAATACTCAATATGTCAAACTCCGAATAATAATTAAAAAAAAAAAGCAGAACCAGGCATGCCTGGTCTGACATTCAATCTTACAATGCCCCAATTCAACTTGAGTAATTTAATAAACTTGAAAGTTGAAAAGCAGAGTAGTACTGATTTAAACCTGGAACATGCAGGTTACAGAGATTTTTGTTAGTGGTTGCATCTATCTATTGACATCTCTGACTGCATAGTTTAATGTGGTATCCTTCTTGGATAACATTCACTGATACACATTACTTCATTTGCTTTTGCCCCACCCACGCAGCCTCATTCAACCCCTTTTCCCTTCCAACTTTTCTCTCCCTTCCTGAAGTTTTTCAAGTTATTTTGTTCATGTTTTTCCCAAACAAGTCAGAACCTTCCTGAACTTCACAGATGATGTATGGCTCTTAAAGGAGATTCAACCAAATTGGGGCTGGAAGAAAAATTAGCAGGAACCAGTGAACCTACTCGAATGTCACTTAGAGATTTGGGGGTGTTTTGCGGACGATCAATTTTGAAAAAGCTGCATCTTTCATACTATGAAGACTGCTGAGGTTCGGGTCCAGGCTGACTTTAAATCACTTTAGACTGCGCCTGGAGGATGTGGTACTCCAAGCTTTTGCCTTCCCTGGCTCCCTGGCCAGGAATGTCAAGAGGGTTCTCCATCCAAGACTACGCAGCATGGACGTTATTTCTTGACTGCTGAGAGGCTAAAGTGGCTAAAGTATAAAGAGCGGATGTTGTCATACAAGGGCCTGGATGTACTTTATTCCCCTCAGAGGCATGCGCCACCAGGCCTATGCCTGTAGGTGGTGAAAATGTTCATATTGGTGTACTGAGAGGGATTTTCTGCTTTCCTTGGCCTGGCTGGGCCTGCAGAGTGTCACTATGAAGGGGTAGCTGGCCCCCATTTTGATTTATAAAAGGACCCATGAGCAGGGTTTATCCTTCACCATTCCCAATGATATACAGTTTTTGCAGGGTTAGAGTAAATGATTTATCTTGCCACAGTTTGTTCTGATGGAATTCTACTTTATTGTTTCTTAGGAGAGCTTGGCTTGGGTCCATGCATTTGAGTTATTTAAGACTGCTTACCCCTAAAGGTGATCTTGTTGGTGGCCATCACTTCGACAAGATGAGGGTGGGACCTCCAGCCTCTGTCAAACCTCTATACTTGGTGTTCTCCAGGGAGAAGTTGACTAGCAGTAGACCATCCCTACGGACCAGCGTTTTATCGTAATTTACTCTATCTCAACAGAACAATCTTCCTGTAGTATTTCCTCAGCCCCATCCCTTGCTGAGGTTCCATCCATTGGAGCTTGTGCAGGCCCTCAGTCACTACGTCTCTCAGTATGAGGGACATAAGGAAATATTACCAGCTGGATGTCTGTCAAGCACCTTTGTGGACATTGCTGCACACATTGGCCACATACTACCTAGAATCCTTGTCTGGGCAAGATGCTTGGTTGGTGGGACGTATGGAGGAAAGGGGACTAAGGACTAAAAGTACGTTAATCACTGCAGTGAGTAATTTATAATTACTCTTACGTCCCCTTTCCTCTATACTGCATGGGCGACTACAACGGAGTGTAGCCTCAGGGTGGATAGGAGACCCTCCTTAAGCAAACAGGTTCATAAGAACCGCCTTTCCGAAAGCCGCGTCCGCATAGAACCTGCATCCAAACAGTAGTGCTTGCAGAAAGCCGAAGGGGTGGCCCATGTGGCCGTCCTGCTTATGACTTGCCAGGGGACATGCCGCTGGAAACTGATGGCTGTTGCCTTAGCTCTAACCGCATGTTGGCCGGCAGTGGCTTGTGCTGTCCCTCGTAGGCTTCTTTGATGGCCGAGACCATACAACGGGCTATGGAGGCCTTGTGGCCGGATACCCCATTTTGATCCTCCGAAGGTGACAAAAAGAGCGTCCGACTTGCGGAAGCCCTTGGTCATGTCCAGGTAGAATTTCAGGGCACGCCTGACATCAAGGCAGTGCAGAACTCTCTGTGCCTCGTCTTTGGGCTCAGCAAAAAATGTGGGCAACATGATTTCTTCGTTCAGATGAAATGCAGACGGCACCTTAGATAGGAATGCTGGGTGCGTCCGTAGGACTACCTTGTCCTTGTCAAACTTATTGTAGGGCTCTGAGGCGACCAGCGCCTGGATTTTGCCGATTCTGCGAGGTGAGGCCGACTAACAAGGCCGTCTTAATGGTGACCAGCATGATGTCCGCGGATGCCATAGGTTCGAATGGTTTGTGTGCAAGGGCACCCAAGACTATGTTGAGGTCCCACATGAGGCGTGGCCTCTTGATGGGCGGGTAGAGCCTTGCGAGACCCGACAAATGTCTCTTGACAATTGGGTTGGGAGAGGAAAATCTCTCCCGAGTTTCTGTATGCCCCGATGGCTGCAAGGTAAGTGCGGCAGGTGTCCTCCTCCACGCCTGAGTGGGCGAGGTGTGCCGAGAAGAAGAGCACGTCATCCAGAGTACATGCCAGGGGGTTGATATCCTTGGAAGCTGCCCAAGGGGCAGAACCTGGTCCATTTACTCTTAAACTGGGCCCTGGTAGCCTTGCTCCTTGCACCTTGTACAATTTCCAGATTAGCCTGGGAGAGGCTGAAGTGCTTAAGCGTCACCTGCTCAGGAACTACGCAGTGAGGGCTAGCTTCTGTGACACGGGGTGGATGACCCTGCCCACCTGCTGCGCCAGAGGATGTGCCTGGCCCGTCGGGAGGTGAATCGGAGGCTGGGCAGCTCCTAGAACCATGGCCTGGCTGGCCACCATGGAGCTATTAGAATGTTGTTGAGCTGGCGAGACTCCTTGATCTTGCAAATCACTCTGTGAATCAGTAGAGTGGGCAGGAAGGCATAAGCTGTCATGCCTTCCACTGAATCCGAAATGCGTCGCCCAGGGAGCCGGGGCCCTGTCCCTGCCAGGAGGCGAACTGCGGGCACTTCTTTTTGTGCCAGGTGGAAAAGAGATCCAGCTGGGGACAACCCCATCTGTTGAAGATCTCCTGAATGACTAGGTTGTTTTGCTGCCACTCGTAGTTGTCTGCTCCCAACCTGCTGAACCTGTCTGCCTCCAGGTTGAATTCCCCCAGAAGGTGGACTGCCGTGAGGTAGATGTTTTCCAGGGCCCACTCCCACATGCTGATTGCCAGTCTGCACAGTGGAGGGGATCAAGTGCAGATGGGGATCTAGGTCACCTGGCCTAAGCCCCGCCCACCTGGTGCTTTCCTGCTGCTCTTTTTCACCACTTAGCAAGCCCCGCCCACCTGGTGCCTTCCTGCTTGCCGCTCTTTTTCACCACTTAGCAAGCCATGCCCACCTGGTGCCTTCCTGCCTGCCACTCTGTTTGCCTACTTACGGAGCCCTCCAGCTTCTTTTCCTTTGCAGATGGGGAGCAGGTGCAAGTGGATCTAGGTCACCTGGCCTAAGCCCCGCCCAGCTGGTGCCTTCATGCCTGCGTCACTCTTTCTCAACTCTCATGCTGGACTTCCTTTGCATCTTGTACTCATGGTGGCCCTGAATCATGCTGTTCCCATCTTCATCTTGTATCCTGGCTTGCAACATTATGTGTTACTACTGACTTCTGCAATTGTATTCGCTCTCCACTCTTGCTTCTCCACTCTTTTTGACTGCTTACTCTCTTTTCTCTCCTCCTTTCCCTTCTCCCTTTCCCTATCTCCTCCCCTTACTTTCTTCTATGCACTTACTCTATCAGAATTGTCCCTGGACCTAATATGATAGCAACCTTGTCTGTTTCCTCCATCCTCCCATTACTGTTTTTTTCCTCCCTACCACCCCTCCAGGTCTATCTGAAATGTCTTCAGACCTAGTATGATAGTCGCTTGTTTTGTTCCTCCCCTCCCTTTCTGCACCCCTCTCCCTCACCTTTTGTTTTTCTCCGGCTCTACCAGAAATGTCGTCAGGCCTAGTACGGTTGTCGCCCGTCTGTTTCCATTTCCTTCCCACTCTCCCCCTCCCTTCCTTATCTATGTCTTAGCTCTTGCACTATCTGAAATGTCGCCAGGCCGAGTACGATAGTTAATTTCACATCCTTATGATTCATGGACTGTAAGAATGTGGTTGTATTTTCCCTTGTTCCCTCCCTTGCCTTGAAGCGCTTTGAAACACATTGTGTATAGGCGCTATATAAATAAACAATCATATCATATATCATACAATCATATCATTCCTGATTGTTGGCATACTACATGCTGGTCGAGTTGTCTGTCTGGATGAGGACAACTTTGCCCCTGATAAGTGAGAGGAATGCTCTGAGCGCTAGCCAGATGGCATTCAGCTCCAACCAATTGATGTGGTACTCGGGCTCGTGTCGGGCCCAGGCGCCATGGATCGGGAGATCATCCAGAGTGACTCCCCATCCCTCGAGGGAGGAGTCCGTGGTGATGGTGACCTGCGGGGTGGGAGGCCAGAAGGGCTTGCCCGTCCATAGGTTGCATTACATAGACAACCATGCGAGGTCCTGGTGGCGAGATGGAGGAACGTTGATTATCTCGGATTGAGAGCCCCGCTCCTGGTTCCATGATGCCGCGAAGTGCAGCTGTGTCCTCCTCATCCCGAGTCTCATGTGGGGGACAGCTAATAGGACCGCTGCCAAGAGACCCAGGAGGTGCTGGTACCACCAGGCCGAGGTCACCTCTCTGTGGAGGAAGTGAGTAGTGGCACTCTTGATGGCTGTGATCTTATCCTCCAAAGGAAACACCCTCTCGGAGCACGTGTCCCAGATGAGGCCCAAGAATGTCTGATTCTGCGTGGGTTGCAGCTGAGACTTCTTGAGATTGAGCAAAAAGCCTGGGAAGTGTGGTGAACTGCTTCCGGCGATGTAGCCCTGACGAGCCAGTCGTCGAGGTATGGGTGGATGTGGAGGCACAGAGTCCTGAGGAGGGCAGCCACAGTATTCATGAGTCTGGTAAAGACCCTGGGGGCCGAGTTGAGGCCAAAAGGAAGGACCTTGTATTGGAAATGGTAGCCCATGATCCCGAACCATAGTAAAGAACGATGGGGCTGCCATATCTGGAAGTGTAGATCAGCGTCCTTCAGATCCAGGGAGCACATCCAGTCTGCCTTGCACAATGTGTTCACTATAAAAGCTTGCGTAAACATCTTGATTTTTTGTAGAGGTAAGGAGAGGCTGAGGGTTGAAAGGTAAGCAAAACTCTCAGGCCCGCCTGTTTTTCTGAATGGCGAAAATCCTGGAGTAAAAGCCCAGGCCGGGCCAGGCGGCTGGGACTTCCTCCATGGCCATGTCTCTCTACGAACGATCGGATCTCCGCAAGAAGAGTTGCTGTCCCAACTTGACAGAGTGGAGGGGAGAGGGGAGGAGAGGCTGGGATGGGTAGGCGGTACCCAGTGGATACAACTGAGAGGATCCAGGGGTCCGCGAAATTCTGGCACCAGAAATGTGCATGGAGAGCAAGCCTGCGCCCCACTGGAGACACATGGGCTCGGAGGGGTCTGTCATGCCTTCTTTCCCTCAGAGAATGTTGCGGAGGGGGGCTGGAAAAAGCCCTTACTCCCACCCCCTTTTTGTTGCTTGCACCGATGTGGAGTCAGCGAGCGGTCCGGCTGCCTGGACCTCGGTTCTTGGAAGCAGCAAAACCCTCAGTATGTACGCCCCGTGTCAGAGCACTGCTGTGACTGGGTGTACGATTTAGGCGTGGTCTTTGTCAGGATGGATACAGACTTGGCCATTTGTGAGCTGTTTTTCTTTTTGTCCAGCGAGTGGAAGAGGTCACTCCCCTTAAACGGCAGGTCTAATATGTGTTACTGGACGTCCGAGTTAAATTTAGTTGCATAGAGCCAGAATGTTCTTTTCAGGTCTGTGGCGATGCAGATGGCCCGGCCAGAGTTGTCAATGTGGGCCACAGTAGACTCCATGATGTCCTGCGCCACAAACTTGGCCTCAGCCAGTCCACCCTAGAGCCTGGCATCGGCGTTGGCCTGACGAAGATGCAGAGACGTGTTGGAATAGAGTTTCTTCCCGTACGCCTCCAAGATCTTCTCCACCTAGCATAGCAGCGCCACATAGGAGTTGGCTGAGGACGACTGAGGCTTGGAGTATAGTGATGCTGCAGCGATCACGGAGGAGTGTGGCTGAGGATGGGTCGATAGCAAGAGTTTATCTGCCTGTACTTGGCGTCCAGGCATCGATTGACTCAACCCTTCTTGGCCAGGGTGATTACATCGGTCTGCAGTGGAATTCCCATTTTAGCAGAGGGGCAGCGCGTGAGGACTTCTGCGAGGACCCTCTCTGCTGGTTGATCGACCTCGGGTTGAGGAAGGCCCAGGTACTCAGCCAGCCCTGCAAGATGTTCATGGAAGTTCTTGGCTGACAATGGCGTGTCGGGGTCCTCCTCATCGTCCATGTCCGCCTGGGGGTCAGGAGGATCCTGCACCGGTGGAGGAGTGGGGGGAGCGGGAGGCTGGGTTACTGGGACCGGATCCAGAGGCTCTGGTGGAGGCTGGTACTGGACCGCATGATGAATCGGTTGGGGGGCCAGAGCCGGTGGCAAAGGCTGCGCCGGGGCCTCCGGTGGAGGAGCTTGAGGTATTGTATGCATTGACGGGAGCACCTCCCTTATGGCATCCCTGAGGATCAGCCCCATCCGAGGGGACTTCATGAGTCTGAGGAACCTCTCAAAGAACCTGTCCTCACAGGTTGGAGCGGTTGTAGGGGATTTAGATGGAGTAGCGGGCGGCTGCTGGAGGCGCTGCAAACACTGTCTATATGGATGTAGCGGGAACCTGCCCTGCGCAAATAAAGCATAGGCTTTAGGCCACATACCTGGTTGACACCAATCCAACCTTGAGACTCGTTCTTCGCCTAATTCCTGTTCCTGGTACGGCATCGGACGGGTGCTGATGTCTGGCACGGCGGCCATCTTGTCGAGCTGCCTTCCACGTGCCTGCGTCTTGTCGCTCAGCTCGCTGGGCCCAGCCTTCTCCAGGACTCTGGAGTGTGGATCATGAGGCCTACCCTGCTCCTCAGGCCGAGGCCTGGTAGGCATAACACCCTCGGCACGGGGGCCGGTAGAGCTGCGTTTAGGCACCCCCTTGGCCATAATGCTGCTACTAGGGCATGGCCCCTCGGGTGAAGACCCGGTAAAAAAACCTTCAGGTACCTCAACACTGTCACCGGGAGGATCAGAGGATCCCTCGACCCGTAGGCCGATAGCCCGGGAGGCCTTGGTGCACGTGCTGGTGGTAGAACCTGGGATGTCCCTCCCGTCCTGCCGAGCCCTTGGGAAGGAGAATCCCTTGCGGAGTGCGATGGAGAACAGAGGCCCTACCCTGGGACTGGAACGATGTTTGACAAAGTCTTTCAGGTCCTCTGGAGGCGATTTCTGGAAGAGCTCCCTACACCTGGCTAGCCTGTTCTTCAGAGACCTCGATGACAGGGTGTTGTACGCTGTACTAGCTTGCCAACCGTGGTCTGGGTCAAGGCAACGTACGCAGAGAGTGTGGGGAGTCTCAAGTTGGGAAGAGCCCGTTGCAGGATGGACACCTGCTGAACCTGTGAAAGTTCGACATGCACCGGGGAGGAGCATGACGCCCGAGGATCGAGTACCTGTATGATAAAAAGACAGAAGTATCCACGCGTGGAATTACATGGCCGAAGCCAAACCCAGGAGCGCTAGTGAATTCAGCCAGTTCCCATCGATGCAGAAAAGGGGACTGACGTGTGGCGCCGGAGTGCGGATTCACGGCAGCGCATGCTCCCAGAGCCACACCCCCTCACGCCTCTAAATTTAAAGGGGAAGAAGGTTTTTTTATGGTCAAAAAGGTTCAGTCTCCCGTCCCTTGGAAGTATGGAGGAAAGGGGACAGGACATAAGACTATTCTTTTTTTTTTCAGATGCGGAATCTGTGAGAAAAAGAAATTCATTAGAAGAACAAATATACTTACCGGTTCTGTAATGTGGCATTAGCACTCCGTTTCAAGGTAAGGCGTAGGGGGGTTATGGCCAGGCAGCCCGAGTTAACGGATCGCACAAAGTGAGGGTGGTTAACAAGGGCTCTGGCCCGTTAGCCCAAGATCCAGCCCTTGGAACGGTATCCCAGGGTGCTAAAAAAAAAAAAAGTATTCAATGGATTACCTTTCTCTCACAGATTCCTCATCAGCTAGATATCCTCATCCAGCTCTGCTGCTCGGACAATTGTTCAACCAGGTGCGTTGTGGACCTCGACTAAGCCGTCGATCCATCTTGCTCGGTGCTCATTCGTCGGCTCTGGATGCGACATCGGGCGTCGTATATATACTGCATCATTACATCCCTTACCTCAATTCCCCTTTTCCACGCTCTCGAAAAGCTGCTCCTGAAGAACATAGCGAGTCCTGAAGTCTATTTGACGTTTTCTTGTCAAATCTCATGTTTTTTCTGGTCTGCGAGATGTCTGCACCTCGGATTTCGGGGTTCAAGTGACACAAACTGCAACTCCAAGATGTCGGTGACCGACCCACACAACATCTGTGTGTGGTGCCTGGGCAACGGTTACGACATAGAGGAATGCGCTTTGTGTGGGAAAATTAACACTAAATCTCTTCAGGAGCGGCTGATCATTTGGTCCTCAGAGCGTGAAACAGAGGGGCCAACCCCCGAGAAGTAGAGTAGACATTGGCGCAAGATGAAGAAGCTATCTCACTCACTCAGCTAATATTCTTCGTCGTCCCCTCGTAAAAAGAAGGTGTCACTGACACAGACACGACTCTGGCTCCTCGTCAAAATGAGTTAAGTCGTTAGCAGGGCCGACAACTGTTCAGGAATGGGAGGACTCCAAGTTGCAGATGCTTGTGATGTTCGAAAAGGAGGCTGTAGGTGCAGGAAACCGCGGGCCTCAGTGGCTTCAGTGGTGCTTGGTGAACGCGACCCCACGCAAGCTCCGATACCGAGCAGTAGAACCTTTGACCGCGGCTCCGAGGAAGGCAGTTAAACCTTCGAAGCCGGGACCTTCCCGTAAGTCTCAGGGTTCGATCCCTCTCAGCGGCCAAAGTTTGGCCGATGCCGACCGCCACCGATTTCTTCGGCTCCATGGTGCAAATTTACCACGCTGATGGCGGGGATGATGAGGGCGATGTCGACCCTATATATATATATATATATTCACAGGCTGGTGGAGCACATTATTTTGATGAGTAGACAGACCTCGCCTTGGCACAGGGCCTACATGCCGCCACTGGGCTAGATACATCCCCAGATGTTGAGTTGTAGCATGCTCAGCCATACACTCATGCCCAGATCATATTCAGAGCACTGGTAGACAGAGTGGTCGACACTCTGGGGCTGAATGGTTCTGCAGTACCAGCCCTGGGCTACGAACTGATATCTTGGATGAAGGTCCCACTATGGAGAAACATATACCACTAAATTCTGCTATAGCTGACCCAGTCGCCTCCTTGTGGCAACGGCCCTGCTCTATTCCCCTGGTCAACTTGCTTTTCAGTAGCAAGTACAGTCCGTCAAGATAGGATCCGTCCTTTTTGTCCTCTCACCCTTCCCTAAGGGACAAGTTGTTCAGTCGGCCACAGTTCCCACCAGGGCAGACTCATCCACCTCGAATCTGCCTCCTGACAGGGAGGGCAAGAGGCTGGATGCCGCTGTGAAAAAGATTTTCACCTCTGGCCTTGAAGGCTAGTAATGTTTCATGTGGGTTTGCTAAATACTAATTTGTAAGTCCTTTGAACAAGCAGCCCAGTACATTCCTGAAGGGGAGCTGCAAGATGGCTTTACACAGCTGGTGGACTATGGGAAGGAGGTGGCCAGGCAGTCGCTGCAAACGGTCCTGGACATAGCGGACTGCATTGGCCAGTAAATGGGGTCAGCCGTGGTACTTAGGAGACAGGCCAACCTGTGCTCCTCAGGGTTTTCCCCAAATGTCCAGAATAGGTTGCTGGACATGCCCTTTGATGGGGAATTCATTGTCAGTCCAAAGGCCATGAATCCTGAGAGAAGTTCAAGGAATCAACACCTCCTGCAATATCGCTGGGTCTATCTGCGCAGCCGGCCAGACCTGCCTTGAGCTTTGCCTAGAGGGGCAGGGGCTACAGACGTAATGTTCCTTACAGCAGGAAGGCGCAGCTCCCGCAAGCCCCCAGAGACCAGCAGGCAGCTCAGTCCTCAAAGCTACTTTGATTTTCCCCTCCCACAACTCTCTGGTTGGTGGACAGCTGTCCAAGCATTGGCCAGAATGGTGGACGATATTAAAGTTATTCACCGTAGTGACTAAAGTACTCATTGTCCAAAGCCCACTTTCCTGCATCCTTGCGGGCGTCCCCCAACATGGGGACGGTACCAGAACTTTTGGCAGCGAAATATTGAGCTTCTCCTTTAAATTTAGTATAGTGCGCAGGAACGCCCTGCCAAGGGCCCGCCCTGCAGCACCTCACCTTTCTCACCTTTGAACACATCAGACGCTTGGATACCTGGCTATTCCTAGTACATATTAGCCCCTGCACACTAGTTGGGAAAGTTCAGTGGGACATATGGAGGAATGGGGACTATGGACTAGGAGTACTCTAGTCACTACGGTGAGTAACTTTAATTACCCATACATCGCGTCCCCTTTCCTCCATCCTTGTGGGCGATTCCACTGAACAAGAACAAAGGTTGGAGCAGTGATAACCTGCCTCATTTAGGACGAAGCAAAAAGGTTCTTCTGAATGCCTGACCAAACTCTGCAACGTGCCTCGAGCTAGTGTCCTGTGAGCAGTGCTTACAGAAGGCCGTCAGAGTGAACCACGTAGCAACCTTGCTGATGACATCCCAAGAAGCAGGTCTTTGAAACCCAACCGCCGTGGCCTTGGCTCTGACCGCATGGGCATGAATCCCAACAGGAACTGGTCTGCCCATGGCAGTGTATGCCTCCGAAAAATGGCCTGACCCATCCAACAGGCGATAAAAGACTTGGAAGCCTGAGAGCCAGGAGACAAGCCGCCAAAAGTCACAAACATTCCCTCAGACTTGCTGAAGGATTTAGTCCGAAAGAGCTAAAACTTGAGGACCCTCTTGAGGTCTAAGAAGTGCAGGGACCTCTCAGCCTCAGACTGCAGCTTCGGAAAGAACACCGGCAGGCAGATCTCTTTATTTAGATGAAATGGAGAGACCACATTGGGCAAGAAGTTTGGGTGAGTGCGCAAGATGACCTTGTCATTGTGAAATGTGCTAAAGGACTCGCACAAAGACAATGCCTGCAGCTCGCTAGCATGCAGAGTTGAGAGCCACCAGTAAAACTGTCTTTAGTGTCACCAAGCGGATGTTCATAGAGGCCATCTGCTCCAAAGGCTTCCGCTGCAAAGCTGCAAAAACAACATTGAGGTCCCAAACCGGGTGCGGCCTATGCACTGGCAGAAAAAGCCTAGCCAACCCCTTGAGGTGAGCCTTAACCACCGGGTTGGCCGCAGAAAACACATGCTCAAGGGAATTATTGTAGCCCCAATGGCCTCCAAATAAGTGCAGCAAGTATCGACCTAAACTCCAGAATGAGCCAGTTTTGCTGAAAAAGCCAGTACGACATCCATAGGACAGGTGACAGGGTACAGACCCTTGTCACGAGCCCAATGGCAGAACCTTGTCCATTTACTCTTATACTGGGACTAAGTCGAGGGCATCCTAGTCTGCTGAATGATGTCCCAGTTGTCATCCGAAAATGTAGCATGTTGAAGCCTCAACTGGTCAGGAACCAGGCCGTCAGTGGCAGCTTGGCTGGGTCCTGATGCTCCCCCTGCTGGAGATCGGAAGGTGGACAGGAACCTGGGAGCACAACTGCAGCAGAACCGAAAACCAGGGTCTGGAAGGCCAGTGGAGGGCAATCTGGATGAGGCTGCAACCCACCGAGGCCCAAAACTTGCAGAGTTGTGGGTGTGAATACAGAACACCTGCGGCCGTGCAAACATATCTGGAAGGCATCTCACAGAGACCACGGACCCAGATTAATACCGCCTACATGCAGAGGAGGGGGAACGAGTGCCACCCTGCTTGTTCAGGTAAAATATTGTAGTAGAATTGTGCGTCCTGACCAGAACAAACCTGTCCCTGATGAGGGGCAAAAACACCTTCAGAGTCAGGTCCACTGCCCTGAGCTCAAGCAGATTGATATGCAGAAGGGCTTCCGTCCTGGACCATGCGCCATGAATCGTATAGCCCACCTGAATACACCTAGCCCGAAAAAAAGGAGTGGCATCACCAGGGCAGGCTCAGGCCAGGTGAAGGGGGCTCCCACTGAAACATTGCCATTCATCATCCACCAGCCAAGATCAGGCAGTAGGTGTGGCGTTATCGGGATCTTGTCCGACAGACCCAGTCTCCTGATCCCAATTGGCTGCCAGGTGCAGTTGGAGGCACCTCATCTTGAGCTGAGCGTGCTGTAGAGTGAGCACGTAGGAGGCCATCAAGCCCAGAAAGCATAAATGACTAACTTTAGTGACTAACGTACTCCTAGTCCATAGTCCCCTTTCCTCCATACTGTATGGGCGTCCCTCACTAGGGACTGGAGACAGAACTATTTTCACAAGAAAAATCATCTTCCTCTTTAAATTTAGATACCGTGCTCCCCTGACTCCGCCCACCGGCACCACTCTTCAGTCCCCTTTGAAGCGTCGACAATATTAACATTGCCTAATGACACCAGTTGTATTAGGGGGGGGGGAAGGATGGTCGGACGTATGGAGAAAAGGGGACTATGGACTAGGAGTACATTAGTCACTACGGTGCATAACTTATAATTACTCCTGCGTCACGCCCCCTTTCCTCAATACTGTATGGTTGATTACAACTGAATGTATCCCCAGGGTGGAGAGTTGGCCCTCTTAAGAAAACAAGTTCCTTAACCCTGCCTGATCAAATGCTGCGTCCGACCAGGTGCTAGCATCCAAGCAGTAGTGCTTGCAGAAGGCAGAGGGAGTAGCCCACTTAGCCGCCTTGCTGATAACCTGCCACAGAACGTGTCTTGAAAGCTACCGCTGTGGAATTAGTTCCGATGGCGTGGGCATGCATATTTGCTGGCAATGGCTTGTGCTGCCCCTCATACGCCTACTTGAAGGCCATAACCATCCACCTTGCTATGTAAGCCTGGAAGGCCTGATAGCCAGGCTTGACCCCCCCCCGCCCCAAAGGTGACGAAGAGGGCATCTGATTTACAGAAGCTCTTGGTTCTGTCCAGGTAGAATTTTAGCACACGCCTGACATGCAATACCCTCTGAGCGTCCTCCTTAGGGTCTGCGAAGAAAGTCGGTAACCCTATCTCCTCATTTAGGTGAAAAGATATGATGAGCTTAGGTAAAAAGACGGGGTGTCTTCTGAACACCACCATATCCCTATGAAATTTAGTATATGGCTCTAAAGCCACCAGCGCATGGATCTCACTGATTCAGCCGCTGCGGTAAGGCGCACTAGGAGGGCCATCTTAATGGTGACTAGCCTGATGTCCGTGGATGCCATAGGCTGGAATGGTAGATGCGCAAGGGCGCCGAGGACCACATTGAGGTCCCACACCGGCTGTGGTTTCTTGATAGGTGGATACAGCCTCGTCAGGCCTGCCAAGTGCCTCAACCACCATATTCAAGGAAAAAAATACCTCCTCTTCTGAGTTACTGTAAGCTCCAATGGCCGCCAGATATGTGCGGCATGTGTCTACCTGCATCCAAGTGTGCGAGGTGTGGAGATAAGGATAGCACGTCGTCCAATGTGCAAGTCAGCAGACCAATTTACTTTGATTCTGCCCAGTGACAGAACCTGGTCCACTTGCTTTTGTATTGGCTCCTGGTAGTAGCGTTGCTCCTAGCCCCCTGTATAATGGCCAGGTTAGCCTGACAGGTGCAGATGTTTCAGGGTGACCTGTTCAGGAACCACGCTGCAAGGGCTAACTTCTGTGAGGAGGGGTGGATGACTGTGCCCCCATGCTGAGAAGGTAGTTGTGCTATGCCCAGCGGGAGATATACCGGGGGCTGGTCCGACAGGCTGAGCAGTTCCAAGAACCATGGTCTTGCTGGCCACCGTGGAGCTATCAGGATGATCCAAAGGTCCCGAGACTCCCTGAACCTGCAGACGACCCTGTGCACAAGGGAATGGGGGTGGGTGTACATGTTTATTTTGTTGCACAGGATCTGCATTGCATCACCCAGCGAACCCCTGCCTTGCCCCAGCCAGGAGGCGAACTGGGTGGTTGGAACTGGTGGAGAAGACATCCACCTGCAGATGACCCCACCTGTTGAAGATCCCCTGAAGGACCTGCTTGTTCAACTACCGTTCAACGGGGTCAGAGCCCAGCCTGCTGAGCCTGTCTGCCTCTAGGCTGGACTGGACTGGCAACAGGTGCATGTTGTTCACCAGCGCCCACTCCCAAATGTCGATCACCAATCTGCAGAGGGAAGGGGACCGGGTGCCACTCTGCTTGTTGATGTAATACATGCTGGTGGAGCTGTTTGTTTGAATGAGAATCACCTTGCCGGTGATCATGGGTAGAAAGGCTTTGAGAGCAAGTCAGATAGCCATCATCTCCAGCCAGTTGATGTGCACATGCTGTTCCTGATGGGACCATACTCCATTGACGCTGTGGCTGTCCAGTGTAGATCCCAATCCCTCAACGGACGAGTCTGTGGTCATAGTGACATGAGGTGTTGGTTGCCGGAAGGGCCTGCCTATTGGCAGGTTGTCTGCACCCCACCAGACTAGATCCTGGTGGAGATGTTGTGGTATGCTGACCTGCTCTGCCTGAGAGCCCATCTGGTCCCAGGAGGCTGGAAAGTTTTAGCTGCAGCCACCGCCTCATTTTGAGCCTCGTGTGTGGCGCTGCAAGGAGACATGCGGTCATGACTCCCAGCAGGTGTTGGTACCACCATGCTAAGGTCACTCTGCTCTTGAGAAAATGTCCAGTTGCCCCCTTGATAGAATGGAGAAGGCGCTGGGTGAGGCGCCATTTTGTTTGGCTCTGTGTCACGTGCCTGCGTCGTGGAACTTGCTCAACTGGCACTGGCTTCCACCAGTATGCCGAGTGGTGGTGGATGTGGCCTTCCCTGCACCTTATGTAGAGGCCTGGGAGGCGGGGTGCCCTCGGCTGCGGCGCCGGTAGTGCTGAGTACAGGCACCCCCTCAGACATGGGTAAGGTGTTAGGGCGTAGCCCCTCTGGTTGTGACCCAGCAATAGAGCCTAGCGGCTCCTCCGCGGTAGCACCGGTAGGATCTTGCGACCCCCCCCCTCAGCCTGGTGGCCGGTAGCTGGTGCAGCCTCAGTGGTCTTGCTAGTCTAAGGACCTGAGAGGTCCTCCCGCTTGGGCACTTCCTTGGGAAGGAGTCGCCTTTGCGGGGTGCAAAGGAGAACAGGGCACCTACCATGGGCCTGGTCTTCTGCTTCGCGAATGCTTAGAGGTCCTCTGGAGGCGATCTTCCGAAGAGCTCTAGCCACCTGGCTAGAGGATTAGTGAGCGCGCAAGGTGTCAAGGTGTTGCACGCGGTACAGCCGTCGCAGCAGTGGTCTGGGCAAGGCACCGGAGGCAGAGGGCGTGGGGGTCAGATGTTGGGCAGAGACCCTCGCAGGCTGGATACCTGCTGAAACCTGCCGTCCCCATAAGCAGTAGCTAATAATGAAGAAGAAAAATGAAGACAGGAATACTTCTCCGGGGAAGAACGTGTGGAATTACTGGGCTGGAGGCCTAACCCGGGAGCGCTGGTGAAAGTGGTCCGTCACCGTCGACGCAGAAAAGAAGACCGAGAAGTGGCGCCGGTGGGCGAAGTCAGGGGAGTGCATGCTACCAGGGCCGGACCCCCGCGCGCATCTAATTTTAAAGGGGAAGATGATTATTCTGGTGAAAAAAGTTCTGTCTCCCGTCCCTAGCGAGGGACGCCCATACAGTATGGAGAAAAGGGGACGTGATGTAGGAGTATATGCTGGAACCACCATGCTGAGGTGGTCGAGTTGTCCAGAAAGTGCCCCACTGACTTGCAGATGGACAGAAGCCTCCAGGGCATAGGGAACACCTGCTGAACTGTAGTTCTCAACACACCCCTAGGAAGACCAGATCCTGAGATGGGCAAAACTGACTTCCTCTGGTTGAGGGAGAATGCCAGCTGATGAGGGATATCCACCAATCGCTGACAGGAGTGCAACACACCCTCTGTTGACCTCCCCCCTCACCAGTCAGTCCAAAAAAGGGTGCAGATGATGGCCCTCCAAGAGGAGAAGGCCCGCCACAGCGATCATCAACTTTGTGAATACACAAGGGGCCGAGTTTAGGCCGAAGGGCAGCACCTTGTACTGAAAGTGATACGACACTCATGAACCACAGAAACTTCTGATGCGATCAGTAGATGGGTAGATGCAGGTACGCATCCTTGAGATCAAGGGAACACATCCAGTCCCATGCACACAGAGGCTCGGCTATGTGCGTTGGAGTAATCATCTTGAAGTGTTCCAGCGGTGAAGATAGATTTAGAAATGACAGGTCCAGGACAACCCTCAAGCAAGCATGGTTGTTCTTGGGTACCGCAAAAATCCTGGACTAGTACCAGAGCCCCTGTCTGAAAGAGGAAGTGGTTCCATCGTCTGCATCCCCAAGAGCGCAAGGACCTCCCATAAAAGAGCCAGAGACCCGATCTGAGGAAGAGGACGACAGGATGGTAGAGGCAAACGAAGAGGAAGACTGAAGCCTGTAGAGACTACTGATGGGATCCACAGGTTGCTGAAAAGACTCTTCCATGTGTCCTGGAAAAAGAGCCAAATGGCCCCCCACAGGTGAGCTGTGTTACCCGACCTTGAATTCACTGCTTCTTGGCGTCAGACGGGGGCAGAGGAAAAACCAGCGCAAAGTCCTCTGCTGCTTCCTCCTCTTGTCGGTGGGTGACCTGTCGGGCCTCTGTGTACCGTGGACCCGAAACCTGTTGGATCCAGAGAAAGCGTAGGGCTTGAACTCGGACCTGCCCCGGTACTGAGGGAAGGATTTCTGCCCAGGTTTCGTCAGGATGGGCAAAGGCTTGGCGGTTTGAGTGGAGGTTTTCTTCTTTGTCAACTGGTCATCGGTCGACGAATGAAAAATGTCCATGGCCTCGAAAGGCAGATCTAGGATCCGCTCCTGCACGTCAGATGAAAACTTAGTGACGTGCATCCACGCCGTCGTCCTCACCTCTACACCAAAGCTCAGCTCTCTGCTGGCTGTGTCAATGTGGGAGACCGAAGACTGCATGAAGGTCCTGCGCAATGGCCCGGGCATCTGCCAGACCAGCCTTGAAGGACGCTGGCTTGTCTGAAGGGAGATTGTTAGGGAGAATTCTCATTCTATGGCTAATTTCCTTCACCTAGTGAGTCCCCCAGCAGCTTTGCTGGATTTCTGGAGTTTATTTTTTTCACTTAGTAAGAGTGTGCCTCTTTTTCCCACTCTTACCCGTGTTATGTCATGTGCATTTCTACTTGTGTGATCTTGGGCTCTGGAGCACACCACTCCATGAGCCCAACTTGTTGTGTGTGTTACACAGCACCTTGAGTGCAGTAACACAGGGTTGTCTCCAAGACTTCCCAATGACTCCTTTTTCTGGGGCTGACTACTGTCCCCCAGAAACAGGTAAAGTTGCCATTAACTTTACATAAGTCACTTTAAACTACAGACCCAGTACAACCCATCTTACATGGAGTACTGGAAAGGGCTAAATCCTACCCCTTTTTGTCTGTGCCTCTCTGAACTTTTGTTTTGCTCTTTTAACATTTAGACTTGGCTGGTGGCAGTGGTATCTACCCTAACATTTCTACCGCGATTATACTATATAAACGTGGTATTGTTTTAGGCTATGATATTAGCCTCAAACATAAACCCGCTTGACCAAATACTCTTTCTTTTGGCTCCGGTCGGGTTTATTCACCATTTCTTTTTGTTATAGTCCTTCTTGTGTTTTACTTTGTGCGGCAAACCAGGTTTGCCTTCTTTGTCCACCGTCTTTTGGCGGGCTTCTGCCAAGAAGCTATCCTCTGGGCGCCTGAGTGTCTAGGTGGGCTGAATGTGAGGGAGGGGTGTAGTCACCCCTGCACAGGGTATCCTAGGAAATCCAAGTCGCACTTTGCCATGATTGGCTGAGTTGGTTGTCCGGGCCGGACAACCCCCCTGCTGCGTGATTGACAGCTAGGCTGTGTGAATGAGGGATTTTCGCAAGGCAGGACTCTTGGGCTGGAAGTCAGAGTCGCCACTGGAACTACAAGGAACCGAAGAGAAGCAGAGAAGACGGCTGCTGCAACTACCCCGTCCCGGTGAAGCCCTGCTGCAGTCCTGAGCTATCTACCCTTCAATGACCAGAGAAGATCCAGTCCGGAGTCTTCTTCCCTTGAGCCTGGTGGGGTCAACCAGCTCCTCTTCCACAGCCAGAGGATCCTCTTCATGGTCGAAATCGCTGCACACTGCTGTAGTGGTCCGGATAGCCATCTGAAGAGCCTCTCCTGTTTTAAAGGAGCGCATCTTTTATTCACCGTCGCTTCTGCTGGTCTCATCCCTGAGCAGTGCAGACCCCTCCAAACGTCGTCCTTCTCATCTCCATGACCAAAGCTCCAGGAACCGTGGGTCTGCAGGAAACTACCAGGAACAACTGCTGTGGCACCAGCTTCTTCATTGAATAAGGTACTGTGTCCAGCTTTGAGGAACTAGGGTGAATCCCTTTTCTCCTCATCCAAGGCTTGCCCTTGTCTCCCTTCCCTCTTATAACTTTTGCTTCCTCTATTGACAATATCTAAGTACTCCTGTCAACGTTGAAACTTGAACTGTCTGACTGTGTGATCCTCGATAACAGGAGCCCGGTTCCACTTGACATTGGCGCAGGCCTATTGACTTTTAATTTCCTGTCAGCAAGTGTTCTCTGATTCTGTCTCCCTTGACAAAAGTATTGCCTGTGATTTTTGCCCAAAATTCTCTTTGGTTAACCCAGGTGCTAAGTGTGTTTTGCCCCGGTAACATTTCTTGTCGCGGATACGCATATCTTTAGTAAGAGCGAACTGTCAAAAAGTGATAGCATACGTATTCCCGGTCACGTCTTTTGTTTCACAACACTGGTCAGTCAAAACATAAGGTACTTACCTTGAGTTGTTCAACACCAAGAGAATTGGTTGTGTGTAGTGTATTTGTCGTGTCAATTTAATTTAATAGAAGTGAAGTGTTTTACCAACAGATCGTTTAGAAATAAATGTACTTTTACTTTTCAACCAAAAACCAGTGTTTGCTTGAGTCACAGTAATTGTGGAACTTTGTGTAATTTCTACTACTGCTCATTTGCTCTTGAGATAAGTCTGGCTGCTCCGCTACTGCTACCACTTTAACAGTGTAGTACAGGCTTGTACCAAAGGTGAACTTGTATTACCACTTGTAGTCTTAATTGTGTGTCGTGGTCCCTAAGGGCACTGCACAGGATTTTGCCTAACAGAGATCGGGCACAAAATTCACAGAGCTCTCACCACAGCTTCTGGTTAGCCGCTGCGTTGACTTTCCGCAGATGCACTCCAGAGATGGAATAACAGCGCTTTCCCAAAGTCTCGAGGTCCTTGTCCTCTATGGAAAGACAACTGGAGGTGGCTCCCGTGGAGGAAGACGATGATTTAGTATATAATGAGGCCGCAGCCACCACTGAAGAATGTAACTGCAAAGCCAGGAGGATTGGCTCCCAGTCCGTCCATCAGAACCTGCTCTCCAGCTTCTTGTTCATCTGGGCGTTAGCCCAGGGCTTCTCTCAGACCTTAGGCGCCTTCTGCAGGACATGCTTTTGGAGAGGGATGCCAGACCGGATGGTGGCGGGCTTACCCAAGACCTCTGCTAGCACTCCAGACTCCTGGGGAGCTTCCTCTGGCATAGGGGCCCACAAGAACTCTGCCAGGCCCTGAAGGCGGTCATGAAAGGCCTTATGAGATGCAGAGAGTTCATCATCCTGGTCGTCATCTCCACCCACCTTTTTTAGAGACTGAGGGGAGTGCAGGCTTTGGGACACCACTGCAGACTGGGGCCATCATATGTCCAGTGTCGAAGACAGGTGTAACGGCCGTTGAGTGGGAGGCGTTGGTTGAACAGGAGAGGGTGGAGGGGTCTGAACAACTGGCATTCCTGGACTGGGGAAGGGACCGGGAGTGTGGAAAAACAGGAGTACCACCCAGAGGAGGGGGCCGGGGAGGCGCCACCTGCAGACCTCTGTCACAATATCCTTCAGGAGCCCCTTTATCTGAGGGGAACGCATAAGGGAGAGGAAGCGCTCCTCGCTAGTCACTGGGTCTCCATGGGCTTGGCCTTCCGAGGCGCTGGTCATCAGCTCCTGGTCAAAGTGCTGAGGCTGCGATGGGTAGATGTATCCCTGAGGAGACCAGAAGCCTGAACCGTGCAATCCGCTGCCACTTCCAGAGGGAAGGGGACTGGGATCATCTCAGAAAGCCTATTCAATGGGCAAAATGCATGTGCGGGCCCTGAGCTGTATCAAAGAGGACCACCAACCTGGCAGGCTCCGCCACGTGCCCCCTCTGCCATTTTGATGCCTTGCGCCACGCCCTGGACGGGTGGGCGAGAAGGCCCAGAGCCACGAGAGGCCTCGACACTGGAGGATACAGCTCTGGTTTACAGCTCGGGTCTTGCACCCGAAGCAAAAGCGTCGACCTCAAAGAGCACTCTGGTAGGCGCTGCGCCCTCTGCCGGCTGACCGGTAGTCGTAACATGCAGACTCACGACCTTGCAGCAAGCTCTGGTAGACTGAATGCCCCTAGCACCTATGCTGGTAGCCGTGCTGGATCAAGCCGAGTACAGACCATTAGGGCACCCGTTCCCCCTCGGCTTGGCAGCCAGTATCTTTAGAAGCGTTGAGCCTGCCAGAACCTGAATCCGAGGAACCCTTATCCATTGGAACCCCGGGGAAGGAGTTGCTGCGCTCTGGAGCCATGCAGAAAAGAGGGCCTACCTTGTGAAGTCCTTAAGGTGGGGCAGAGAAGTGTGTAAGATCTCCCTCCACTGTGACAACCGATTCTTCAATGCCCTGACACCGAGAGCGCTGCAAGCTGAACATACGTCCCAGCAGTGGTTGGGCCCTAAACACCCAAGACGGAGTGCATGGGGGGTCCGAGGCGTGGACCGAGTGGTCGCATGACGCATATCTTGTGAAGCCTTCTGCAGCCGACATGCGCCGGGGGAGGCGAGGCACCGGAGAGGAAGCTCAATAAAATTTAACAAACAAAACAGAGAGCAATCGGAAAGCTAAAGATAAATCTCTGCGCTGGCTGCCAGGTCTGACACCGTTCGGGGGTAAAATGGGACTGAGAGGAGGTGACGGAGGGCGGGGCGTTCCCATGCCCGAGCTCCCACATGCTATACTAAATTTAAAGGGGAAGGTCAATTCTTTGCTCCCAGAGGTTCCGGTACCGTTCTCATGTTGGGGGATGCCCTCAAGGATGGAGGAAATGGGACGGGGCGTACGAGTATACCTCAGACGCCTGGGACTTGGAGCTCGTGTAGTGGAGTGGTCGTCTGCCCTTCTTAAGGAAACCTCTGTGCAGACCCCCACCCCAAGAACTGCAAGCACCTACTCATGCAAAAGGACGCATCCTAGATTGGATCGTAGACCATAACTGTAATGTAGACATCACCTCCAAAACCAGCCTCCCATGGACTGACCACAACATTCTCCTATTCAACATCCCTGTCTCATTAAGCTCCAAAGTGCCCACCAAAGCACCGGCAACCCTAGCCAGAAGTGCCAAAAAACTTACCGCTGACAACATCAGTGCACTCCTCAATCTGCCATGCCTAGCACCCCCGTTCTCCACAGACCCCAAACATCCTCGCAGATATTTTCAAAGACACCATTACTATGGCTGTTAATACCGCGGCCCCACTGGAAAACAAAAAAGAAAAAAATCCTTCCACTCCAACTCCTGGTTCACAGAGGAACTCCAGACTCTGTGCAAAGACAAACGCATGGCGCTCAAAAAATGGCAGTCTAACCCCTGCGACATCACAAAAATGAACTTCAAATCCATAGCAAAAAAATACAAAGACGCAATCTTCCTTGCCAAATCTAAAACCTACAATGACAGCAGCTCCTCTGCCAACTCCCACTCTAAAGAACTTTTTAATATATTCAAAGAACTAACCCTACCACCCACATGCCCTGACGAGATTGTTAAAGATGAGGCATGGTGTACAGGCATTCAATCAGCCATTCTTGCAAAAATAAACCTCCTCCAAAGCAAAATATCCCACCACTTCAATACTTTACCCAAGCAAAGCGCGCATTTACAGACAAAACCTAATGCTAAAAAAGGAAACGTGCCCAAATTTGCATTCACCAAAATCACCGAAGCAGAAGTCATTGACATCCTCAGGCACCTCAAACCATCACAATGCAAGGGTGATACATGCCCCCCTCAAATCATCAAAGACTGCGCAATACCACTCGCCCCTCTTCTTACAGCATTCATCAATGCATCATTGACATCGGGCATAGTCCCAGACAGCCTTAAAGAGGCTTGGGTACGCCCTCTCTTAAAAAAACCATTGCTAGACCCTGCCAACCCCAACAACTATCGACCCATAACTACAGTCCCATTCCACCTGAAACTACTGGACAAAGCCGCCCACAAACAGATTCAACCTTACCTCGAATCAAACGCTATCTTAGGAAAAAGACAATCTGGGTTTCGCAAGGGACACAGAACTGAAACTGCCCTTCTAGATTTAAAAAACAAAATCACCAACATCCTAGACAAAGGAAAACCTGCTCTCCTCCTTCTCCTTGACCTCTCAGCTGCCTTTGACGTGGTAGATCACACTACACTTACCAATCACTTGACGCAAGCTGCACATTTCTCAAATGACGCTGCATCCTGGGTAACATCATTCCTAGAGGGTAGAGCTATGAAAGTGTTCTCTAACACAGCACATGCAGCACCATCCATCATGCACTGTGGTTTCCCACAAGGTTCCTGTACTGCCCCCACGCTCTATAATCTTTTTACAAAGCCCCTCTTTGATAAACTAGACGGGCTAGGCATCACCTACACAAACTACGCCGATGACACACAGGTTCTACTCCCCCTGACAGGGAATTACCACCAAGACGCCACTACCTTACAGCCAATCTACTCTACCATACAAGCATGGATGGCTACCAACGGCCTATGCTTGAATGGGGACAAGACCGAAATACTCACACTAGGACAGAAATCCACCCTCTCCAACCTCAACCCTCTGTACATCAATTTCAACATTGACAATTGTATCATCCCAGTCTTATCCTCAGTCAAAACTCTAGGGGTTCACATAGACGCTACGCTATCTATGGACAAACAAGTTAGTGCCATAGTCTCAGCTTCAGCACTGAGTACTAAACTTATTAACGCAATAAAACCATTTCTAACCAAGGAGCACTGCCTCTCCATCGCCAGAGCAACAATAGGAGCTAAACTAGACTATTGTAATGCGCTCCTAGCCGGCACCTCCAACAAAAAACCTATCTAGGCTCCAAACTAGCCAAAACAATGCTCTCAGAGCAGCCCTTAGCATACCAAAAAGAGAGCACATCACTCAAGCCAGAAAGACAGCTCACTGGCTTCCTGTTAAAGACCGTATCGCCTTCAAAATTCTCACAACCACCCATAAATGCATCAACCTCTCAGCTCCTTCTTAATTATCCGACTCAATAGATAGATCACAATCAACCAGACCAAGAAGATCACAATACACCAATCAATTAGCTATACCTCGCATCAACAGAACTAAGGCAGGAGGCATAGGCTTCCCCTTCCTCGCACCCAAACTTTGGAACTCTCTGCCTTTGGACCTCAGAGCTGACATCCCTTTTTTCTTTCCGTAAAAAACTCAAAAGAGTACTATTCAATTAACTCCATCTGCATGTTCATCTATTGTTCCACGCATATCTGAAAAGTATATGTTGTCCAATGTAACCTTACGGACATGAACTGCATGTAACTAAGTATAAGCAACCCTGTAAAAAGCACCACAATGTCTTCGGCCTGCTGTGCGCTCTGCAAATAAATAAATAAATAAGCTCTGTTGTTGAAGAGTGCCATGCAAGAAGTGCGGGACGAGCAGAGAGCATCGAGTAATGTATTTCGTGGTACCCAAGCAGGGAGGAGGTTTCCGTCCTATCTTGGACCTCAGGGCCTTGAACAAGTTTCTAAGCAGTCTCACACGAGTGGGAAGTATGCCAGGAAATCCTGGAAGAGGTCTCCTCTCTCTGGAGCCCCAGCAGTAGATCTGTTCGCCACAGAGTGAA
The DNA here is from genome assembly GCF_040938575.1 of Ambystoma mexicanum. Classification (NCBI taxonomy): domain Eukaryota; kingdom Metazoa; phylum Chordata; class Amphibia; order Caudata; family Ambystomatidae; genus Ambystoma; species Ambystoma mexicanum. The sequence goes on from NC_090939.1 coordinate 893,746,391, forward strand.
ACAGGAAGTGCAAGCAGTTTTGCTCAAGGGAATTCCCAGCAAACGGTGCACTAGGGGATGCGTTTCTAGTGGATTGGGCCTTCGCTCTCCACTACGCCTTCCCTCTGATCCCCATCATTCCTTGAGCTCTCAGGAGGTTGTGGAGGTTTCGAGCAACCTTGATCTTGATCACCCCGAATTGGGCGAGGAGGACATGGTACTCCTGGATCGGACCATCTACCCAACTCTCTGGTTGCGTCGTCGCCTGGATCGCCTAACCCTGTTGGAAGTTCGGGTGTTCGACCCGAACCTGGAAACTCTCAATCTACATGCGTGGCTCTTGAGAGGATGAGATTTTCTGGGACCTCTCTGAGGAGGTGCACAGTGTAGCTGGCTGCACGCAGACAACAAGATCCATGTATGCATGCAGGTGGAGACGATTTGAGACGTGGTGCAGGGAACTTGAGACTGACCCCATCTCTTGCCCCACTGATGGGAGTGCCTTCAGTCACTGGCCTCTGCAGGCCTTCAGGTCACCACAGTCAAAGGATATTTGGCGGCTTTGTCTGTGTTCAAGAGGTCTCAGAATCGAGGTTCCTTTTTACAATCCCGGTTAAGGCCCAATTCCTGAAGGGCTTTGTGAATAAGTTTCCCCTGGTTCTTTTTGTTGAACCAGATTTGGATTTAATGTGGTTCTCACTTTCCTGATGGCGGCTCCCTTTGACCCCTTGCACTCTTGTTCTTTGCAGCTGATTACGCTGAAGACAGCCTTCTTGGTTGCCATACCAAGACATGTAGGTCAGCGAGTTGCATGGCCTTTGCTGTAAACTACAATTTTTACGATTCTTTCGTGAAAAGGTTTCATTTAAGGCAAGGCCCGGGTTCCTTCCAAAGGTAGCGTCAGAATTTCACCTTTCGCAAGCTATAGATGTGACTGTATTCTACCCACCTCCGCACCCCTCCAAGGAAGAGGAATACTTTCCTCGGTTGGATCCCAAAAGGGCCTTAGGTTTTCATATGGCAAGGACGGAATATAGGAAGACAAATCAGTTATTTGTGGCCTACTCCATAGCCAGAAAAGTTCTAGCTGTTACCGAGCAAACACTTTCCTGATCATCGTATGTATTACAGAATGTTACCAATCTGCAGACATGGAACTGCCTCCTGACATCAGAGCCCACTCGATCAGAGGGGTCAACACATCTACCACCTTGCAAAGGGGGGGGTCCCAGTTAGGGACATTTGCCGGGCGGCAACTTGGTCCGCACTCCATACTTTTACAAGGCACTATAGCCTGGACATCACTGGTGGGGCTGACACGCGCTTTGGTATGGTGGTGTTACAAAGCCTTTTGCTGTGAGCTTTCTGCCCGTCTTCATTGTTCCACTGCTTTGGGAGTCTATCTGATGAGGAATATGCAGGAGAAAGGCAATCTATTGAAGGAGAAATTACTCACTGTAATGTTCTTTGTATGGATTCTTCTCCCGCAGATTCTTCATCACCCCTTCCATGCATCCCTGTTCAGAAAGCGCTAGCAGTTGATGCATGCCTGTCTCGAGAGAGGGGACACTTCGTGATGGTCCTACAGTGTTTGTTTTCGGTCCAACAAGCCGCATCTCTTTCTCACTCTCTGGTTTCAACAAAAAAAAGCATTTGATAGTGGAAATGATTTTCTTCTAAATCTTTGTATTCCTATGGCATCCTCGCTTGTTAACCTATGGGCTTTTTGGTCATCTTCTCTCACTATTTTCCTCTGCAGCGGTCGAGCTCGGGCGGACAGGGGTGGGGGGGCTTGGGGGTTGTGGCGGAGGAGGGTGGTGGGGTAAGGCGTGAACTGAGGTAAGGGGCTTAGTGACGCAGTACTAGAAGGGACACATTACTCACTGCAATCGTGATTCTGGTGCTTGTATTTGCTTAGATTCACATGCTCTGCATAGTCCAACATCTAGTGGAAGTCGCAGAGTATTACGAGATTTGTTTTCAAAACTCGAAAACGGACATCGACAGGGCGTGATTAGTAATGCTATCCTTAGTGTGATGTGTACTATACCCATGGTCCTTAACACGTTGAGGTCCCTCAGATTGATTGTTTCTGACATGAGGTCCCATGAAGTATAGCGTGAGTACAGATGTTGTAAAGCAGAAACAGAAGCCCCAGAAAACATCTATGTGCCTTCTACACCAGTAGGTGAGGAAGGGTGGGCGCATGTGAATCTAAGCAGATACAAGCACCAGAAATACAATTACGGTGAGCAATGTATCCCTTCTGGAGCTTGTGGATCTGCTTAGATCACATGCTCTGCATAGATTACGCGAGCAGTGTCAATGCTTTAATGTTGTGTGAAAGTATGGATGGAACTCCATGTAGCAGCTTTGCATATGGCGTCTAGAGGGACATTTGCAATCAAAGCTAAGGTAGCCCCTGTACCTCTGGTAGAGTGTGCCCTTGGTGTAACAGGTAGAACCCTTTTGGATATGGAATAGCAGAGTTTTATGCATCCGACTATCCATCTGGAAATGGCGCCCTTTGATATGTGATCGACTTCTCTACCAGGCACTATGGAAACAAAGAGTTGGTCTGTTTTCATTCAGGGTTTTGTTCACATAGTACAGGGCCGCCCTTCGTACATCAAGTGTATGGAGGCTTCTTTCTATTGAGTTTGAAGGATTCTGAAAGAAGGTGGGGAGTTCTATGAGCTGGTTTAAATGGAAGTTTGAAATTAACTTAGGTGAAAAGATAGGATGTGTTCAGAGGACAACCTTTTCCTTGTGTATGATGAAAAAGGGGTCTTGTACTGATAAACGCCTGTAGCTCACTGACTCGTTTTATGGAGGTGATAGCTACCAGGAATGCAGTTTTATAGGTAAGATACCTCAGGCTGGCCTAGTGCATAGGCTTGAAGGGTGGCCCCATGGAGAGCATGACATTGAGATCCCAACCCGGGGGAGATTTGGCAATTGGGGGGTGAGGGGTATAGCCTCTATACCCCCTTCCATGAATGCCTTGATGACAGGGACTTTCCACCAGGACACCTTGTTCTGTGAAGTGGTGTAAACCGATAGGGCCGCCAGATGTACTTTGAAGGAATTGAATACCATTTCAGAGTTTAGTAAGTTAAGCATGCAGTGTAGCATATTAGCTGGAGAACATTCTAATGGGCTTAGTGATTGGGATGTGCACCATATCACAATTCTCTTCCACTTATTAAAATAACAGTGGCTGCTGTTGTGTTTTCGTGCCTCCTTGAGGATATCCATACACCTTTGTGGAAGGTTCAAGTGGCCAAACTCTGATTTCAGGAACCAAGCTGCCAAGTTCATTGACTTTGGGCGTGGGTGGAGGTATACCCACTTGTGTTGTGTCAACATGTTGTACGGGCACAGGAGCTGGATTGGGTCACACTTCGCCATTTTGAGCAGATATGGAAACCAAGGCTGTCTCGCCCACATAGGAGCAACCAGGATATGGGTTACTTGTTTCCGATGCATCTTTTGCACCATCTTGCTCAGGAGTGGTGTCGGGCGGAGGGAGTGTAAGCAAACTTCCCTGACCAGTTCATCCACAGCACGTTCCCCTTGTACCCTGGCTGGGGAAACCTGGACGAGAAGTCTGGGCATGGAGCGTTTTGCTTTGTGGCGAACAGGACTAATGGGGGTTGACCCCATAGTGAGAATATTCCGTAAAGGATCATTCTGTCGAGTTGCCACTCGTGTTCTTCTGGTAGAGGGTGTCTGCCAGAGAATTGAGTTCCCCTGGAACAGAAACATGTTCCGCTTGAGTGCCCACCTCCATTTCTTCTCGGATGGTGTGGACAGACTTAGAGGGTGTGTGCCTCCCTGTTTGTTCAGATAGAACATGGCTGTGGTGCTGTCTGTGAGGACCTGCACCGTCTGACCCTGGAGATGTTGCTGAAAAGCTTGAAGAGCCTTGAGGACTGCCAAGAGCTCCAGGAAGTTATGTCTCTGGGCAGCGAGTGCCCACTCTCCGAGGGCTGTGTGGTGGAGGTAGTGTGCCCCCCCAACCGGCGTGTGAGGCGCCCGTGGGGAGCCCAAGAACCCCAAATGGGAAAGCAGATTCAGGCAGAAACAACGCGGTTGTGTTGGAAAATGCTGTGGTTTTTCTTTCCGAGTTTCTCAGGCTCCTCCGAGCCAGAGGAGCCAGAGAAACTTGGAAAGAAAAACTGCAGCGTTTTCCAACACAATAACGTTGTATTTATGTTTGTGGTCGCTTCAAAAGCGACCGCAAACATAAATACGTTTTTAAAGCTGCGGTTTTATTTCTAAGTTTTCCGGGCTCCTCCAGCCTGGAAAACTTAGAAAAAAAAACGCGGCTAGTGCTTATTTTTTTTTAAAAAAAATAAATAGCACTTACCGAGATTCAGCTGCAGCTTTCCTGCTCTGGTCTCCGGTCCCCGTCCTCCGCCTACAGCACTAATGAAGGGAAAGCCAACCAGCGGTAGCCTTTGTTTACTACAGCTGGCTGGCTTTTCCTTCATTAGTGCCGCAAAAGCCAGCACAGGAGGGCCTCCATTTCACAAAATGGATGTGCCCATGTGCTTGCTTTTGCAAATTTTGAGCTTGAATAGCTCAACATTTTACATAGGAAGTTTTAAAACTGAGACGCTTCAAAAGCGACCGCAAACAAATACGTTTTTAAAGCTGTGGTTTTATTTCTAAGTTTTCCGGGCTCCTCCAGCCCGGAAAACTTAGAAAAAAAACCACAACTAGTGCTTATTTTTAAAAAAAATAAATAGCACTTACCGAGATTCAGCTGCAGCTTTTCTGCTCTGGTCTCCTGTCCCCGTCCTCCGCCTACAGCACTAATGAAGGGAAAGCCAACCAGCGGTAGCCTTTGTTTACTACAGCTGGCTGGCTTTTCCTTCATTAGTGCCGCAAAAGCAAAAGCCAGCACAGGAGTGCCTCAATTTCACAAAATGGATGCGCCCATGTGCTTGCTTTTGCAAATTTTGAGCTTGAATAGCTCAAAATTTTACATAGGAAGTTTTAAAACGGAGAATGCTAGTATTTTTTTTTATCTTGCCTATTTTTTAAATAAAATTTTTTACTAGACCATCCCTTTAAAGTGTCACTTTTCTAAATGTGCAATGGACTTGCCACCCTCCCATAGAAACTCCCTTTTCAAAAGGCAGATGGCAGATTCCCACATAAGCCAAAAACATGAAAAAGAAGTGGGAAGTTATCTTCGGACGATGCATGCATCTGCATCAATTCAAGCTTTTTGGACAGGTGATTAACTGCACTTGGTATCTGATGCATTGCTTTTACAAATAGATTTGGATCTACCCAAATAGTCAAGGATAGTCCCTTGCTTACATTAAACATTTATGCAGCAAGGAAATGCACAAGGAAGCATTTACAAATGAAACCTGAATTTGGAAGCTCTAGATGACACTAAAATCCTAGAAGAATACTGTGCAAAATCGTAAAATAAAGTTAAGCATCAGTGGAATAAGAAAGACATGAAATGTACAAGCATAGACATTGGATGAAAATATTGAAGATCACAAATGACAAATGCATCAACTTTTAGGGGTTACAAAATTGGTTTTACAGTTATTTTTCCTAACATGGAATATTGTAAAGGTTTTGAAATTATTTTACAATATCATTAGATAACATACAGAAACGTGTTTTGTAAAATCAATGCATCAAATCTACTTTAGAAACAGTTGAACACACCCATAAAAAATTAAAATAAAAGAATAGCTACACATTGTCCACATCACTCAAGCGGAAAGATTTATGCTCATGAATTAAGCAGTTTGACATACCTACACCAGTCGCCATTTTGATGTCTTCAAAATTGAACTCTTCCCCTTCATTAAACATGAGAAGTACCAAAGTTTGAAAGAGAGATACCTGAATTTCTTTTTTCCCCTAGGATGCAAACAAATATGATACAATCATTACTTTGTTACTTCAATCGACACTTTTATAGACCTCAGCATAATTACATGGTGAAATGTCAACTTGCATTAAAGAGCGGTGTAAAACCAAGGATGGCAACAGATAAGTCACCAATTGCACTCTTAAGACCATGAAACTAAATGGCCCAATGTCGGTCAACCGATAATGGCTTTTTGAACTACTTAGTTTATAATGCTCAGGAAAACTGCCAAAAAACATGTATTTGCATTATATTGTGTTGCAGATTTTTATTGTGGTATAACTGTGAAGTACTATACTATTTGGGTAGTAAAACAACAGAATGTCCAGTCAAAGCTTTAGTTAAAAACAGACACTATTTGTCATTAGACTTAACACACAGTAAACATTAGTCAAATGTGGAAAAACAGATCTAAGCTTTGAACAACTTTGTCAATATCGCCCCGATGAATTGGGCTGAAACAAAGGAGAAGTTCTCTGAAATGACCAAGAACACCAACTTGTGTGGCAGCTGTGATATCTGCTTTAAATGTTCAGTCTCCACCCCATGATTCTTGGCCAACAATCTTTCAGTCTTTAAGGTAAGGGAAAACATGAACCTCCCTCCCACCCACCAAATCCCCCAACAATGAAGGTGTTTGGCAATCACTGCCAGAACGTTGCAGTCTACTCTGGAGCAAGGGTGGGCGCAACATTATCTTTAAAGGGAGCACAGGAAATATGAATCTGCTCTCCCAGGTCCACAAACTACAGAAACCGCATATGGCAACATTTGATGGGTATGAGAAAATGTATCCTTATGAGTCTTCATAAAAAAGCTCTATTGATTGAAGTAATGCAATTCTTGGTCCAGAGGTGTTTCGGTAGTTAATGTTCTCAATGTGACACAGAGGGAAATGCGTCAACTCAGGCCAATGCCTGTTTGAAATACATGAAGGGAAATAAAAACAAAAAAGGAGAAATATTTCCGAAAAATGTCAGATCCCTCTGCCAGCAGAATACCGCTTAATTACATCATAATGGAGCAAACGAAAATAAGCCATACCTGTCAATTGGGAATACTTTTCGGCTTTAATCTAAAAGCAAGGCAAACAACATTTAAAAAAAAAAAAAAAAAAAAAGAATCCCAAAAAACTCTCTCAAAAGGGGGTGCTCCAATAAGGCAAAACTAGGTTTACCAAAATGTAGGTTCAATACAGCACCAAGGCAGCGGTGCTACTGAAGTATCAGGAAGCAAAACTGAACACCTGTGGGCCACTTGAATGTCTAAACATGGAGAGCGTTTTTATTCCAAATTGACAGGTATGGCTTATTTTCTTTTGGTCCATTACGACAATGTAATTGAGCAGTATTTATTTTGCTTTAAGTATTTCAAGTATTTCAAACGGGCCCTGATGAAGGATGTCATTTCCAACCTGATTGTCCTGAGTTCACACGTTTACCACTGTGTCACATTTTTTTAGACTAGTAAATATTGAAACACCTCTGGATCAAAAACTGTATTATTTTAATTATTGGAGCTTTTTCACACTCCTAAAATTCTAAACAACGAGTGAGCACTCTGCACTAAAGGCCTTCCCCCTTTAGTCTCTTATTGTATATGTTCATACCCGACGTTGCCATGTTGGTGGATCTGCAGTGCACCCTTGGAACTTGCACACTTGGCTTAAATCGTAGCTGAATTTAGCTGGTGGTGCCCACCACACCCTCCAGTTTATAGCGATTTTACGATCGCGGGAAATGTAGCGAAACAAACGTTTCTTTTTTTTAAAAGCGTAAAAACTGCTGTTTTTGTAAAAACATGCGAGAGAAAACAGCAGTTTTTATAAAAACGACATTAAAAAGAAAAGAAAAGAGACACGGGGCAAGATTATCAAAACTTTTTGACTTCAGAAATAGAATGCGCAAGCACATCTCATCACCTGCATCAGAAAAAAAAAAAAAAAAAAAGAAGAGCAGCCCAATCCAATGTGTCATCTGAATGAGTGCATATAAAATGCGCCCATTCAAATGGTGTTTTTTACCCCTTTGCGCAAATATAGGACTTTACCTGCACATTTAAAAGCACATCCCAAATTTACAAACAAAATACGCTTTTGAATGTGCAGAAATTGTAGAAACCCTCTGCGCCCGGCACAACGAAATGTGCTGGCAGCCTGTAGGACGTTGTCGGCAGAGCTGTTTTGACATAAACGTAATCAAGGCGGCTGGCTAGCAGCCAATATATAATTTGTGCCACAGCTCAGCCCTGTGGAAATGCGCATGTCATCTTTGAGAATAAGGTGACCTGCTCATTTCCCAAAAATGGGTCAACTAAAAATAGCATATCCTCTGCTCTTTTTTTTAGACACCCCATTTTTTGAGGTTCTGGGACCAAATCTACATTTTTAATATGGTCAGAACATGAGGGACATGAGAGCGAGAGGGGTGATGGGTGAGGTGTGCATTGGTAAGCACAGAGGCAGAGCAGTGGGTCAGAGGGGGAAGCAGCGGGCAAGCGAGCAGAGAGTAAGCAATGCAGCGGTGGGCCAGACATCAGCGGGGGAGCAGCAGGCCAGAAATCAGAGAGGGAGCAGAGGTACAGAAACTAGAGGTGAGCGTGGGCCAAAAAGCATAGAGGGAGCAGTTGGCCAGAAAGCGGCAGTGAGCTGCAGATTGGGAAAACAGATGAGGGAAGAGTGCGTTAGAAAAAGAATGCAAGAAGTAGCATGAAATAATGAAACACTGTATAGTGCAGGAGGAATTGGGGAGAATAAGTTGTGAGTTGGGAGTAGGATTTTGAGTGTGGCAGGGACTGCGGGGTACAAATTGTGACTTGGCAGTGTGACAGAGTACATGAATATGTGCATGACAGTGAGAGGTTCGGGAACGCAAGTTGTGATGGGGAACTGGTGAGACGTGTGAGGTGTGTTGGTGAGAGATGTGTGTGGGCGGTTGGGGTTTGGCGAACAGAAGGAGAATATTTTCAGCATTACAAATGATAATGATCAATACTGTCAATAATACTAAATAGACATGCATATTAAACCAAAAACATAGCCAAAACCAACACTGTTGTGCCAAGCCAGAGATATCTGGGACTCTTCCTTTTAAATTGATACAAAAGGTAAACATAATGGCACCCTAGCTCTCTTGTAGCCTTGAACACTGCCTCTTTCCTGCAATGTGTCAATCTTACACCCTCCAGTCAAAAAATGTGCCACAAAAATGCCGCAATAAATACATTTTGTGCGGCAAAAGTTTGCTATTTCATGCCACAACATCCTGGATGGTCTTAACTCATACCTCTCGCATAAGAGAAAATAGACATTGCCATGTAGCAAAACACCACCCATTCTCTCTGGCATCCAAAGCTTGAAGAGGACCAGCCTGGGTCACCAAACTGAATCTCTTCTTCTGCAGGACTTGAGGCACAAGTGTGGCAAGAAGGTAAAAGAGGGTTCACTTTTTAAATCTATTGGAGAGAATAAACCTGGCCTGCTGACAGGCTGGCCTCAATGTGCAAAGTGACAAGTGCATAACTGCGGGCTAGATCTGAGCAAACGAGAGTCCCCAATTAAACATTACGCAGGATTCACTCGTCAAAGGAAAGTTTCTCTCCACCAGTCTTAAAATTAGTGGAGGAAGTGTGGAGTTGCCTGTAACCTGGGCTTGCCCATATCCTTCATATGGCGAAAATACTGCTCTTGCAGCTGTAATCAAGGAAGAGACATCTTTTGGAAATACTGGCATTCAAAACACATGCTACTACTGTGCAAAGGTTCTAGCTGAGGAATAAAGTGAAAACCTGGACCATGGTAATGTTCAGTTTAAACTTTAGTAGATCGGTCTTGTTCTTAGACAATTCTTGTAATGCCAAGCAGTGAATAAATGTCCACTTTTTGACATTCGCTGAAAATGTGCATCTCATCCACGAGTAGTAGCCGAGAATAAGGCTCACATACGTAGGGCCTCACAATTTGTGCTCTCGATTGGCAAGGAATAATGTTAATGGCGCATCAAGGGGATAAGGGAGTAGTTTCTTACCTGTAACTCCATTTCTCTAGCATGGTCATCTTTCATGGATTCACATGCTGTGAACGTTCCCCGTCGTCAGGCTGGGAAACCTTAGTAACTTTAGTATAGTAGTTTTCCTATAGAAAAAACATCGACACCTTCAGTGTCCCATCAACGTCGTTATGGGTGCTTTAGGCCGCACCAATGGGACGTTGAGAGTATAGCTCCGCCCCCGCAACTTCCCCTCAGATTTTAACCTCTCCAAAATAAGAGGCTGTCCTAAGAGACTGACTGAAGGAGAAGGCACATGTGAATCCATGAAATATACCAACGCTGGAGAAATAGAGTTAGAGGTAAGAAACTACTCCCTTCTCCAGCATTGGATCTTTCACGGATTCACATGCTGTGAATAGACTTTGTAGCAGTAAGAGCTTGGAGGTGCATAACAGGCAAACAGGACATAAATATAAGGCAATATGATAAGCAAGAGAAGGACATCGCTTGTCTGTGCTCTACTCTTCAATTTCTGATACTCTTGATGCTCTTGCCCCCGTCATGAGGATCCGTTTGAAGTCCAAAGCCAAGTGCAATTCCTGGTATGACTCCGACCTAGCTACACTTAAACTTAAGTGTAGGGCGGCTGAGAGGAAATGGAGGGCTTCTTGTTCATCCTCTGACAAACTGGCCTGTCGCCTGCTACAAAGGCAATACCTACTCTCTGTCCTCACCAAGAAGGGAGTCCACATTCAAGCTCGTATCTCTGCAGCATCTAACAACTCGGCCAAACACTTTAAAATCTGCAAGGAGCTGGCCAACCCTGTTGCAGTCTCTACCCCTCCTGTTGCCTCCCAGGCTCTTTGCAATGTCCTTGCCTCTCACTTTATCTCAAAAACCCAGGACATCCTGTCCAGCCTCTCCACCCCACCCCTCCTCTCTCCATCTGTACTTGCTGACCCTCCTTTAGCCAACCCCCACCATCCTTCTCGTCCTTTCCTCTTTTCTCCCGACAAGGTCGCTAGACAAGTCCCCTCTATGAAAGGCTCGTCAAAACAGGTTCATTCCTGTTCCTCCAAAACCATCAAGGACCACATTGACACCTTCGCTCCGGCCCTTGCTGATTTCTGCAACCACTCCTTTGCCTCAGGATCCTTCCCCTCCCCTCTGAAGCACTCCCTTGAGCATACTCTTCTCAAGAAACACACCACTGATCCTTCTTGTCCAGCTAACTATTGGCCAATTTCCATTACTCCTTTCTGGGCAAACTCCTGTAAAAGTTGGCCATCTCTCAGCTTAACCTTCATTCCAATTTTGTTGGCTGTATCCATGACCACCAGTCTGGCTTCAGAGCTGCCAGAAGCACGGAAACTGCTCTCCTGAACATCCGTGAAGATCTGCTCTCCAATCATGACTAACATTCCCCTCTGTCCTCATCCTCCTCAATCTCTCTTCTGCCTTCGACACGGTCAACCATACCATCCTGCTCAACCGTCTGCATGATAACCTGGGTATCACTGATCAGGCTCTGGCCTGGCTGACCTCTTTCCTCTCTGAACGACCCTCCCAGGTCCAACTTGGGTCCTTCCTATCATCTATCTTCCTCTCTACCTGTGGTGTTCCCCAGAGGTCTAACCTCTCGCCCTGGCTTTTCAACCAATACCTGGAAACTCTCGCCCACTGCATTGCCATTTTCTACTCACATTTCCAGTGCTACGCTGACAACACTAAACTCATTTTCAGGCTGCCCTCGGCCACCTCCTCTCCCTCTCTCATCTCTGATTGCCTAACTGCCATTCAAGATTGGTGTGCCGCCAATGATCTTTGTCTGACTACCAGCAAGACAGAGATCCTCCTCATCGGCACACCTTCACCATCCTTTCCCCTCACTCTCTGGCTGGCCTCCCTTGGCCCTCCTCCTACTTCCACCTGCGAGGCTAAGAACCTTCGCGTCATCTTTGACGCCACACTTTCCTTCTCTGCCCACATCTCTGATGTCTCTAAAAAGTCAAACTTCCTACTGCACCTCCTCAGAGGTACTGTGCCTTTCCTCTCTTTCACCCAGAAGCTCATGGTCTCCCAAGCTCTGGTTCTCTCTAGGTTGGACTAATGTAACAGCCTCTTTCTAAATCTACCTGCCTCTATTCTCCGCCCTCTGCAACTAATCCAGAAGAGGACTGCGAGACTTGTACTTGGCTTCAAGCCCAGGGATGAATCTCTCCAGCTCTGAAATCCCTCCATTGGCTCCCAGTGGATGCAAGGATTACATTCAAAACCCTCTTCATTGTCCACATGGCTTTCTGAGGCCTGGGTCCAAAATACTTTCAGCTATCCCTCTGCAAATACCTCCCCTCTCAAGCTCTTTGCTCCTCTACTTCTAACTCCCTCAGGGTCAGTTGTTTTTCAAAGAAACGAGCTGGGGATAGAACTCAGTCTTCGGCTGGGGCCTCTCCCTGGAACAGGCTCCCTGCCACTCTAAAACTTGGAGAACAATCTCTGGTTCCGGAAGCACCTCAAGACCTTCCTCTTTTCTTCTGCTTTTGCTCCCCTTCTCCGCTGCTGATCTGTTATCTTGGTGCTGTGCACCTAGCCACCCTCTGTCCTCCAGGCCCAGGTACCTGCTCACCCTGCCACCCTGCCGCACTGCCTCCGGGACACCCCTTGCACTGGGGTCTGTATTTGTACCCATACAGCCCCCCCTTTTCTTCCTGCACTTATCAGACCTACCCTGTCTGCTACCTTAAACCTAGCACTTGCCAATTGCTGGCTGCACGACCACTGTTTGTTGCCTTTATTATTTATTCATTTATTATTTATCTGTTTCTCCTTTGCTTCGCACTTTCCACTTCTCCCCCCTTCAATGCACCTTTCCCCCTCCCCCTCTCCCATGCACTTGTGCGTTTCTCAATGTCACTGGGCCTAGTAAGATCATTGTTTTGTTCTCCCCTCTTCGCCTCCCTTGCCTTGTCGCGCTCTGAAACACTTGTGTACGAGCGCAATAAAAATAAAATATCAATATCAAATAAATGCAAGAAAAACAGGCGTAGAGTCAAAACTCTGGAAGATGTGGGGCTTACCTTACTGGAACAGGCGTTTGAGCACCGTTCGTCCCACCTGTATGTCCTCAGCATGCTGTTTATTCAGACAGTAGTGCCTGGTGAACGTGTGGGGCACTGCCCATGTCGCTGCCTGGCAAATGTCTCTGATCGGTATGCCCGCCCAAAGAGCCACCGAAGTCGCCGTGGATGTCAAGTGAGCCCTGGGAGCCGACTGCAAGGGCTTTAGCGTAGAAAGAAATAGTCGATTCCACCCAGCGTGAGGTGCCTTACTTAGAAATTAGCCTCCCTTTATTGGAGAGGCCCGAAAGCCACAAAAAGTTGCTTGGATGCTCGGAACGACTTAGTGTGATCTAGATAGAACTTTAAAGCTCTTTTGACATCCAGGGAATGCAAGGCTCTTTCCGCTGGAGTCGAAGAATTAGGGAAAAAGTCGGTAAGGCAATAGAAGTGTTTTTGTGAAAGTCCAATGGAATCTTCGGAATGAAGTGCAGATTTGTAGAGAGAAGGACCTTGTCCTTCAAGAAGCACATATATGGAGGGTCAATGACCAGAGCCTGCAGTTCTGATACACGTCTGGAGGGTGTAAGATCCACGAAAAAAAATGATCTACCAAGTGAGAAATGTTATCACAACCGTTGACACAGGCTCAAACGGTGGTTTCATGAGCGCTGAGAGCACAAGGTTGAGGCTCCAAACAGGAGGGAACTTTTTCTTTGGGGGGAAAAGTCCTGAATAGACCCGTGAGGAAATGCTTGATTAATCTGTTGCTGAAAAGAGGCGAATTCCTTTTTCGCGTGAATCTGTAAATTGCTGCTAGGTGAACCATAATAGACGAGATTGCGAGACCATCCTTTGCTAACAGCAAAAGGTAAGGAAGAAGCTGTTGAGGCGACACACGTAATGGCTGTAGATCAGGTTGTTGAGAACACCAGACTCAGAACCTTTTCCACTTACAGGCGTATGATGCGTTGGTAGACGGAGCCCTTGCCGCACAATGCGGCGACAATCCAGAGATATATTTAGGTTGCCGAACTCTGATTGTTCAGGAGCCATGATGCTAGGTTGAGGGAGCCTGGATTGCGATGCCACACCATCCCCTTGTTCTGAGAGAGAAGATCCGGCTGGGAACCCAGATGAAGAGGGTCGTCCTTCGCTAGATGAAGAAGGTTGGAGAACCAGGTCTGCCGGGGCCACCAGAATGATTTTGCAGGGAACCCTGTGAATCATCTGAACCGTTTTCTCTATCAGAGGGAAAGGAGGAAACGCGTAGGCGAACATCCCTGTCCATGCAAAAGAGAATGCATCCCCCCTGGAGTCCGGATGAGGAACCCGGCTGGCAAACTGATGGCACTGCTTGTTCTCGGGGCTGGTGAACAGGTCCAAAGGGGGAGTGCCCCATCACGAAAATGTTACCCACCTGGGATGAGTTCAGTTGCCATTCGTGGATCTGAGAAGAGCCCCTGCTGAGGGAATCTGCGTGTATGTTTTGAGTAGCTGGCAGGTGGAAAACCAGGATCCGAATTCTGTGGGGTATGGCCCAGTGCCAGATGGTTTGGGCTTCCTGGGAAAGAATATGCGAGTGCGTTCTGCCTGCTTGCGCAGATAGAACATGGTCGTGGTGTTGTCAGTGAGAATCCTTACCACCGGGCCCTGGATGAGGTGAAGAAACGACTTCAGTGCCCCAGTGTACCACTCTCAGTTCTAGCACGTTGATATGCATGAAGACCTCCGTGGGAGACCATAGACCTTTGACTTGGAACTGGTCCAGATGAGCACCCAATCCGGTCTGTGAGGCTTCTGTCACGAAAGTGAATCGAAAATCTGGTTCCACCAGGGGCATGCCCTGCTCGATGTTGACAGGGTGAGTCCACCACTGTAGATCGTCTGCCAGAGATCAGGAAATGATCACCTCTTGTCTGACCAAGAGCCCTGGAAAAGGGACCACCTGGAAGTGAGAAACTACTGCGCTGTCCGCATAAAGAGACAGCAATTGGGAATGAGTGGGATGCAGGACGACATGGTGCTGAGGAGAGACATGAACGAGTGGACCGTGACTGACATTCCTGGTGAAAAAGAGCCCGTCAGAAACAACAGCTTCACTATCTGCTCCTTTGAAGGCTTGACTTGATTGAGAGCCGTCGGGAATTGCGCTCCCAGAAAGACCAACTCCTTTGAGGGCTTCAGAAAGGGTTTGCTGAAGTTGAGAGCGAAGCCCAGACGTTGCAGAAGGAGCATAGTTGCGTTGAAAGACTCCAATGTCCACTTGTACGTTGTCGCCCTGACCAACCAGTCGTCCAGGTAAGGATAAACATGGTGTCCGTTTCTGCAGAGGAAAGCTGCCACCGGAGCCAGACATTTTGTGATCGTCCTGGGAGCCGACTTTAGGCCAAAAGGGAGAAACCAAAGCTGGCAATGGCTGTTGCCCACCATGAACCCGAGAAATTTTCGATGCCCTGGATACATAGGTATGTGAAAGTAAGCGTCCTCGAGATCTAGAGACGCCAAAAAACTCCTTCGGTTGAACAGCCCTTATAACGTCTTGCAACGTCAGCATCCTGAACTTTTGGTTTTTATGTTCTTGTTGAGCAGCCGCAGATCTAGAAACTTCCCGACACAAGATGTGAAGGTGAGCCGGAGATGTTTTTACCGGAGGAATGTGGAGTGGTGGACGCCTGAACTCCGAATGGCCGTACTGGACCGCTTCCAGCACCCATTTGTCTGTTGTAATTGAACGCCACTCGTCGATGTGGAACGCCAACCTCCCTCCCAGTCAACTGCCCATTTGGCAGTCATTGTTGAGGCTTGCTTTGACGGCCTCTTTGTGAATAGGAGGAACCCCTTTTCCACTGGCCTTGATACTCCTTGCTCCGCTGGGCGGCCTGAAAGGAACAACTGTACCCTTGGGAGAAGTAGGTGGTTCTACCATATCTCGTGTCTCAAGAACCTGCAAACCTTGCATTTCCAGAGACGCCACGAAAGGAGCGAAAGGGGCGAAAAGACCTTGTGCCCTACAGGGCTGTAAGGTACCGCGCTGTATCGGAGTCCTCTTACATGTTCTTCAGAGCGTTGTCGATCATCTCCCCAAGCTGATGTACCCCCTCACAAGGCTTGTGCTGAACCTCCTGGCAGAAATCAGTGCAGCGAAGTCAAGCTTGACGCCAGAGAATAACCCCATTATTAATCTGTCTGAAACCAGTCTATGCCAGATCGACCACAATATTTATACTATGGTTCGATGCCTCCTCCCCCTCTCGCACCAAAAGTATCGCCTCTTTCCTCTGCTGCTCTGGCAGGTGGTCTAACAGTGGTGCCAGGCAGTGCCACATCTTGCGGTCTTATCTTGCCACGATGGCCAACGAGTTGGCCACCTTTACCGTAGTGGCTCCGACAGTGATGACCTTCTTACTGAAAGCGTCCAGCTTACGCCTCTCATACTTGGGATGAGTGGCGCACTTGTGCTGGGTGGGAGCCTTTCTACAAGCCGCTGCAGAAACAACCGATTCCAGGGTAGGCTGCGACATCAAGCACTTCGGGGAGGATTCAGGAGCCTTCAACTTCTTTTCCAAGCGGCCCTTGACCGCTGGCTCTGTAAACAGGTGCCTCATCGTACAGAACCCCTCCTGCCATATGTGATCCAATATAGGGATGAGAAAACCGCCTTTCTCCTCTTCCCCATGTGGTCAAACAGGAAACTGTCCTTTTCCTCCTCCGGGATGAGACCAAATTCTTGACAGGCTTTAGCTATCATGGCATGGAAGGCATGTCATCCGGTGGCGATGGTTGGGCTGGACTACTCAGATCCTCCTGGTCCAGCTCTGTATCCTAGGTGTCTGCCCTTCTGAAAGAAGAAAAAACTGGAGAGAGTGTCCTGCGCAGCAATGTCTTGCTCTGAATCCTGAAGTTCCCCTTCCTCCTGATCCCTTCGGGGAGGAGTAAAAACCCTAGGCAAAGGAGGTCTAGGCAGGGATGATCTCCTGCGTCGATACCCTTGGCTGTACGAGGCCTCAGAGGCATCCTTCTGAGGAGGCTCGGCAGGCGGGCTTAGCAGTACCAGGACTGACAGAGCCTGAGGGACCGGGAGCCTGGCGTCCAATCGCCCTAGGAGAGCTTGCAAAGTAGTGAGCACCTGCATTGAGAGCAATGAGTGTGGGTTGGTGAGAGGATACGGAGGCGGCACAGAACCCAGACCCGCTGACATGGACGGAAGGGAAGGTTGGATGCCCAAAACAGATGGATCCAGGAAAAGTTGATCTGAACCCTCTTCCTCAGGATCCGATTCCAAAGCTGCAAGCTCATCGTAGACTGGAGCTCCAAAGTCAGAGGTGATTTCATGTTGTAGTATGTCCTCAGGCAGCATGATTGGAAACCCTTCAAGAAGATTGTGCTCCGTAGCCACCTTGGAATGCTTACAGACATCCGTGGAAGGCAGAACTACCACCACCCCCTCGAGCCGAACAGGTCTAGCAGAGGAAGTCTGCATCGCCGGGGCCTTAGTCTTAGTCATCGACGACGAAGCGGTCGCCAACGGAGCAGTCGTCAACAGCATGGTCGTCAATGGGACAGCGGAGAAGGCAAGGCTGTCGACACCGGTAGAGTCCCAGATAAATGAGTCATCGTCGGCGTAGAGGTCAATGAGGAGTGAGTCGTAGACGCTGTCTGCAACCCCGATATCACCAAAGATGGAGAAGGCGGCCACTTGGATGATGACCTAGACCTGTGCTTCGACGACTCATGGCCCAAAGAAGACCTATGGGAAGCAGATGAGGAGTGCTGCTTGTCCTTGGCCGAAGACCTCTTCGTTTGCAAAGAGGAAAAATGAGGCCTTGATTTCTCCTTTTCCGATGACGAAGCCTTGCTGGCTGGCTCTGCTGATTTCTGCTGGTGTGAGCCTGTCTCCTTCAATTTTTCGGAGCGTGATGCAGATGCGCCCTGAGAGGGCGGAACCTTTGACCCCTCAACATTCAACAAAGACGGTGAAGCAGAAGACCACTTGGCTTTAGCTGAAGGCCTGGGCTCACCTGTGCGCTGCTTCTTAGGCAGTGGTACCTCCGACCTAGCCCTCTGGCGCGATTGTGACCTCTTAGCAGAGGGAGTGGAGGACCTGCCCACGCGGGAAGAGCCGACTTCCGAAGCCAGATAGGCACCCTTGTTCAGCTAGCAAATCAAACGCCTGTTTCAGTCCTTGAGGGTTTTTTGGTAGAACCCCTGACAGATGTCGCAGTTGTCGGACGAGTCATTGGGATAAAAGCAGTATAGGCACTCCGAATGGCCATCCCCGTCATACACATTCTTGAGGCCGCAGGTCGCACAAGGCCTGAATAAAAACTTCATCGGACCCGAAGATGACGTAACGGGACATGAAAAACCAACTTTCTCAGATGAGACTGCAAAACCGCATAAACTGACTTGAAAAAAACGAAGTTTGTACACAAAAAAGACAAATTCTCTGGAGAGAACTCTAGGTAATCCCAACAGTTTGGAAGACGGTTGAAATCTGAGGGAAAGCCGCGGGTTGGAGCAATACTCTCAACGTGCCATTGGTGCGGCCTAAAGCACCCATAACGACGTTGATCAGACACTCAGGGTGTCAGTTTTTCCCATAGGAAAACTACTATACTAAAGTTACTGAGGTTTCCCAGCCTGACAATTGGGAATATTCACAGCATGTGAATTCATGAAAGATCCAATGCTGGAGAATGGTCATGCAGAATGTGTGTTGACAGATCTCCTGGCTGGTGACCATCAAAGAACCGGCATGGGATAATTGATTGCATAGCAGACCCCTGTTGTAAATACTTGGCCTAAAGGCCACCAGTATTTATTCTTCCCTATTTCCAGTTGTATTCATTCAACTGCAGCCTGACATGTTGGAGATTGAGAACATGCTATACAAAAATGTAACTGGAAGATACACCAGACTATTGGATATTAGAAGGAAAATGTGCATCACAGTCACAGTTCTAAGTTTTCAAAAGATAGCTTTCTGATCATATTTGTGCAAATTCCTCATAAAAGTCAAAACATTCACAGGAACGGTTTAAAATGAGCACAACCCAAATTTCCCAAAAATAACTCTTGTACATCTCCAGCATACAGAAAATTAAATTGATGCAAGACCTTTATAGTAAATCAGAATTTTTGAATGGTTAAATTTTTGAATGTCCTGTCTTCCTAGCAAAGTTTTTTTAAAGACATTTTTCATTGGTTTTACATATAACCATTCTCATTTATAAACCATTATTCAACATATACCAGTTATATGCCTTTTCTCTGACCACACCTCGATCAACCGCCTCTATCCTCGTCATCCCTCAGCCACACTAATGGTATTCTCTCCATACCCGGACATGCCTCCGTCCTGGCCAACCTGCTCAGAGACATACAGAGCAGCAATCAGTTGCCTCCAAGGATTCAACCTTCCATCCTCTGAATGTTCGTTTCTTCCTCTTGCTTCTTTCCATACAACTGTTTCAGCATTAGGCCATTTTACTAGATCTCTCCACCAGCCTTGAGCAGACGGTCACGTCTGTGCTTTTCAACTCATTGCAATCCTACGTTTAGCCAGTATATATGCTAGGTCTTCTAATTTACTCACATGCTTGGCTCTTCTAGTCCTTGTGAAGCCACCTAACAGACACACCCATGGGGACCCCAAGTCCAGAGTAATTTCACTCTCGCCATTAATTGGGCCCCTTCTCCCACAGAATTTACATATCTCTGCGCATGACCAGAACATATGCACCATCTCCACGTTCTTCATCTCGCAATTCAGGCACACCTGCATCTCCGCCCAATTAAATTGAGCTGTTTTATGTGGGGTGAGGTATACTCTGTGGGTCACATATAGTTGAATCTGCTGAAACTGTACATTCCTTGACACTTTTTTGTGGTATCTTTGCACTCTACCCCACATCCCATCTGACATGGGCTCACCCACCTCTGTCTTGTGTGGGTTATTGTTACACCTTTTCGCCGATGGCAGCTTAGGCGGCATTGGTCCCTGTGTGGAGCTATGATTCGAGGAAACTCCGATATAGCAAGAGAATCCTATGCCAGCAGTCTAGTTATTTCACGTTGCCGTCAGGAACACGTGATCAGTCATCTGATCCCTCTTAAGGAACCCGGAACTCAGCTTCAACGCGTCGCTTCTGCTGAATGTGATGCTCCGCAAGTTCGCTACGATTCAGAACCTCAAACCCTATTCTATCGACAGCTAGTCAACTATCTTTCTCTCTCTAACACTCCTTTTTGTTATAGAATTGTATCCCATCTTGGCCTGCTCACTTCCTCTCCTTCGTTCAGTCCAGGGAATCCCCTCCTCTCTTCAAGCAGGAATCTCCATTTGATATTCCGCTCTAGTCAGAAGCTCTGCCTTTCGGAAGTAAGTCCAATTCCTACATTTGGTCTTTCGTTTCTTTGTTTAGAACCACACTTACCATCCTCCTTGTTTCAGTTGTTACCCTCTTCCTTGGAATACCACTCCTACGACTGCCCGGGAATACCCATTCGAAGGATTTCGCTCCAGCCATCTCCAAAGTTAGTTCCGTACTTTCCTCATCTATTTACCCTTCATTCTGCTTTCCGTATACTTACCTGTTATTATCGTTCTGTAGGTCTCTTTCCACTCGCCACTTAGAGAAGGGCCATCCTGAGGGACCACCAGTCCTGACGTCCTTACAAGAAGACTGATTCAAGATCTTCAGGGTTTTCTTCCCCAGAGGGTTTCCCTGGGGTCCGTGTTTCCCCTTGCTGATTCTTTTATGTTTGGTACTAGGGGGAACAGGGATTCCGGGGTGATTCTTCTCTTCTGCTGTTGCTGCTCTGAACACATTGGCATCCGATCAGGTTAGTGTTTTTTCTAAATATCCTTTTTGGGAATTGATAACCTCAACGGAGTTAGCACTGTTACAGTAGGCGACGCCCATAGCTGACAAGATCGGGTGGCAATAACATGGAGCAGCAAATGCAGCAATTAATGGCTGCTATGCAGTCTATGTCACTAGAAATGCAAGCTATCAAGCAGGATAATGCTCAATTAAGGCAACAGGTGACCCAAGCTTTTTCTGAGACTCCCCCAATTTCATTGAGTATGGGCAGATTTGATGGGGATCCTCAAACTCAAGGAATTCTTGGATAGCTGCACCGTACAATTCACATTTAAACCCAGATTCTTCCCAACCCATAAAGATAAGGTGGGATTTTTGATCTTGCATCTATCTGGTCCTGCCCTAGCTTGGGCTACCCCTTTAGTTACATCAGGTAACGCAGTATTAGATTCCTATCCAGCATTTGTAAACAGTTTGAGATCTATGTTTAGTCGTCAGGAAATTTCAGTTACTACACAAGAGAAGCTACTTGATCTCTGCCAAGGAAACAAGGACCTTCTTGTTTATATCACCCAGTTTAAACAATTGTCCTCAGAGGTTGGATGGCCAGATGATGGTCTTTTAACTTTGTTTCGCCGAGGACCCTCTGAGGAGTTGAAGGACGAGGTTTCCAAAGTTCCTCGACCGGCCAACTTGGCTGAAATGATAACTCTCACCATGCAAATAGACTACCGACTTCAAGAAAGGGCACATGAAAAGAAGAAGCCTAAGGGAATCCGTACTCATTCTGATCCTCTGCCCAGTATTCTTAAGGCCCCTACGGGTGAGGAACCTATGCAGATAGGATCTGTCAAGGGTCCTTTAACAAACATCGAAAGAGAACGAAGGAAGACACTGGGGCTTTGTATGTATTGTGGCTCCTCTTCTCACATATTACGTGATTGCCCGATTGTTCCTCCGCGCAGAACCAAACCTCAGATGGCGGGAAACGCCAAAGCCCTGCCATAGAGGGAACCACGGTAGGGAAATCTATTCAGAGTTCCCCACATACTCTAGGAGTGTCTCCTGAACAGCCAGTCTTCCACCAATCTATGATTGTGCTAGCATTGACCTTTAGTCTTCCAGATCGTTTAATCCACAATATCCCAGCTTTACTTGACTGTGGGGCGACTGGAAACTTTTTGGATGACCAGTGGGCAGCTACAAATGGCATAGCAAGGACTCTTAAATCTTGCTCCACTCCAATCCAGGGAGTAGATGGCAGTCCCTTAATATCTGCACCTATTAGAGAACAGACCAGTCCTGTGACTTGTATGATTGCCTCACATAAGGAGAGTTTGACTTTCAATCTGATAAAGGCTGCACATTTTCCTGTCATTTCGGGACTCCCTTGGCTACGCAATCATAACCCGTTTATAAACTGGACAGCAGGGACTCTTTTTTTGGGTTCGGAGTATTGTTTAGCACATTGTATATCACAAGAGGCAGTTGGAATTCAAGTTCCATCAGAAATTTCCAGTACTCCCACAACTTCTTCT
This sequence comes from Ambystoma mexicanum, assembly GCF_040938575.1. Classification (NCBI taxonomy): domain Eukaryota; kingdom Metazoa; phylum Chordata; class Amphibia; order Caudata; family Ambystomatidae; genus Ambystoma; species Ambystoma mexicanum. The sequence goes on from NC_090939.1 coordinate 893,768,690, forward strand.
ATTAATCAGATACAGACAGTGCCTGAATGTCATCAACAGTACCACAAGGTTTTTTCAAAACCCCTTTTTCCCTCTTTACCACCTCATCGTCGGGATGATTGCCACATCGCCCTGCTTCCTCATCAGCCTCTTCCGTTCAGACGGATGTATGTCCTGTCTCAAAAAGAAAAAGCGGCTCTCAAGGAGTATCTTCACTCTAATCTACAGAATGGGTTAATTACTGAGTCCAAATCTCCAGCTGGGGCCTCTCTCTTTTTTATCCCAAAGAAAGATTCAGAGGACTTACGTCCTTGCATAGACTATCAGGGACTCAATAAGATCACCATCCCAAATAAGTACCCAATGCCACCGATTAAAGACATCCTCGAAGCAGTTCAAGGAGCCGCATTTTATACCAAACTAGATCTTCGCGGGGCTTACCATCTGATCCGAATTGCCCCCGGAGACGAATGGAAAACAGCTTTTCGCACACCTTTTGGACACTTTCAGTATCAGGTGATGCCTTTTGGATTGATAAATGCACCCGCGGTCTTCCAAAGCTTTATGGACCATTTATTTTCCGACATTCTTCTTCATTTTGTAATCATCTAGCTGGATGATATCCTAGTGTTCTCTGCAAATGAGGAGGATCATATTCATCATGTGAACATTGTCTTAGAGCGCCTTCAGGCTAATCAATTGTATTGTAAGGCTGAAAAATGTGAGTTTCATCAAACACAAATCTCCTACCTGGGATTCGTTCTATCAGCTCACGGTATCTCCATGGACCAGAGGAAGGTTTCAGCCATTCTAGATTGGCCATCTCCCACATCGGTTAAAGAGATCCAACGATTTCTAGGATTTGCAAACTTTTATCGAAAGTTTATTCCTTGTTATTCTGAGACTGTCTTACCCATAACAAGGTTACTCAAGAAGGGCGTACGTTTCAAGTGGGATGAACAAGCTCAACAGGCATTTGATACTTTAAAAGGTCTCTTTACCTCTGCATCTATCTTGGTTACACCAGATCAGACTCGTCCATTTATTGTAGAAACTGACGCTTCTCATCATGCGCTAGGGGCGGTCCTATTGCAACAATCAAGTACTGGTGACCAAAGACCTGTAGCCTATCTTTCGAAGACATTCACTCATTCTGAAGAAAATTATTCCGTACTTGAAAAGGAGCTTTTGGCTATAAAGAAAGCCTTTGCAGAATGGAGACATCTCTTATTAGGTTCCCCCTTTCCAGTAGTGGTACGTACTGATCATCAAAACCTTAAAGTACTTCAGCAGGCTCAAACCACCAATAGCAGGCAAGCAAGATGGGCACATTTTTTTCTCCCATCTCGGATTGAGTTCACCTTTTTACCAGGGAATCAGAACCTACGAGCGGATGCTTTATCCCGTAAGAATCCTCATGCTACTAGATTCTGTTCTGAAAAAATGTTTCCCCAAGCTCGATTTATCTCCATCATTTTTGATTTTCTCCAAGCCCTTAAATCTGAAACCTCAAATCACAGTCAACTGTGTGAAGGATTAGCTAATTCCTACCATCTAACCAGAGATCAGGGATTGTATTTTCATGAAGGCCAAGTATTGATTCCTATATACCCATTACAATTGGAGGTTCTTCGAATGTGTCATGACACCCGTGCAGAGGGACATCGAGGAATTCAAACTACTCTTGATTTGATTAAACGTCACTTTTGGTGGCCTACCCTTTAGTCAGACGTCACCGATTATGTAAAGGCATGCAGTGTTTGCTTTCAATCGAAGACACTACGGTCTCCTCCCTTCGGATTGTTGGCCTGCATGCCTATACCAGAAAGACCGTGGCAAGTCATCTCTACTGACTTCATTGTCGATCTTCCACCTTCTTCTCTGAACACTACTATTATGGTCACTATTGATTACTTTACCAAGATGGCCCATTTCACTCCATTACCCAAGCTTCCAGGAACTGCCCAGATGGCTAAAATATTAATCTCAGAAATATTTTCAAGACATGGTCTTCCTGATACTATCATTTCGGATAGAGGCCCTCAATATACATCCTGTTTCTGGAGTTTGCCAAGTCTTAAGCATCAAGTGATCTCTAAGTTCAGGATATCATCCCCAGACCAACAGGCAAACTGAGCGCTTGAATCAGACATTAGAAGGCTACCTCGGCTGCTTTGTGTCGGCTGCTCAAGACAACTGGGTAGAGCTTTTACCTTTTGCAGAGTTCGCCTATAACAATGCCAAGCATGCAGCATTAAAGACAAGTCCCTTCTACTGTTCTTATGGCTATCATCCTTCATTTGTGCAATCCATCTCCTCAACCTCCTCACAAATTCCTGGAGTAGACAGTTTGATAGCTGATATACAAGAGGGACATCGAACGGCACGAGTGGTACTACAAAGTGCACAAGATCATGCCAAAAAATATGCTGATAAACGCTGTCAAGCCGAGCCAAACTTCAATCCAGGAGACAAAGTTTGGTTAGCCTCTCGCTTTCTGCCCAAACATCTGATCCCTTCCAAACTATCCCCAAAATTCTTTGGACCCTTTGAGGTACTAGAACGGGTGGGTTCAGTGGCAATGCGACTGTCTTTACCTCCCTCTTGGTCTCGCATTCACCCTGTTTTCCATTTGTCCCAGATCAGGCTGGATGTACCAGACCGTTTCCCTCGATCCACCAAACCTTTACCTCCTCCTGTTCTGACTTCTTCTGGGGATGAATATGAGGTTGCCGGTATCTGTGATTCCAGATATCGTCGAGGCCGTCTCCAATTCCTTATTGATTGGAAGGGTTACTCCCCTGCAGACAGAACATGGGAACCGGCTTCAGAAGTACATGCACCTCGATTGGTGCGCCGTTTCTTTCGCCTTCACCCGGGTAAACCGGGTTCGCCTCCCCTGAGGAGGGGGCATACTGTTACACCTTTTCGCCGATGGCAGCTTAGGCGGCATTGGTCCCTGTGTGGAGCTATGATTCGAGGAAACTCCGATATAGCAAGAGAATCCTATGCCAGCCAGAAGTCTAGTTGTTTCACATTGCCGTCAGGAACACGTGATCAGTCATCTGATCCCTCTTAAGGAACCCGGAACTCAGCTTCAACGCGTCGCTTCTGCTGAATGTGATGCTCCGTAAGTTCGCTATGATTCAGAACCTCAAACCCTCTTCTATCGACAGCTAGTCGACTATCTTTTTCTCTCTAACACTCCTTTTTGTTATAGAATTGTATCCCATCTTGGCCTGCTCACTTCCTCTCCTTCGTTCAGTCCAGGGAATCCCCTCCTCTCTTCAAGCAGGGCTCTCCATTTGATATTCCGCTCTAGTCAGAAGTTCCGCCTTTCGGAAGTAAGTCCAATTCCTACATTTGGTCTTTCGTTTCTTTGTTTAGAACCACACTTACCATCCTCCTTGTTTCAGTTGTTACCCTCTTCTTTTGATTACCACTCCTACGACTGCCCGAGAATACCCATTCGAAGGATTTAGCTCCAGCCACCTCCAAAGTTAGTTCCGTACTTTCCTCATCTATTTACCCTTCATTCTGCTTTCCGTATACTTACCTGTTATTATCGTCCTGTAGGTCTCTTTCCACTCGCCACTTACAGAAGGGCCATCCTGAGAGACCACCAGTCCTGACGTCCTTACAAAAAGACTGATTCAAGATCTTCAGGGTTTTCTTCCCCAGAGGGTTTCCCTGGGGTCCGTGTTTCCCCTTGCTGATTCTTTTGTGTTCGGTACAAGGGGGAACAGGGATTCCGGGGTGATTCTTCTCTTCTGCTGTTGCTGCTCTGAACACATTTGCATCCGATCAGGTTAGTGTTTTTTCTAAATATCCTTTTTGGGAATTGATAACCTCAACGGAGTTACCACTGTTACAGTTATCTCCTTGCCCACCTTAGTAATCAATAACTCATATATGGGAGACCTCATGTCCCCCTTCTGACACGTCATAGAATGTTTCTATGACCCCTTCCGATAGTGTGGGGCCAATTCTGCTCCGGTCTACTTAGCCCTTTTAATCTTCATCAGTCGAGAATACGTGATATATTGTCCCCAATGTAACCCTGTGTCCGTAACAAAGTCCTAAAAAGCCTTGGGCCTCTTCCACCAGTACATCCCTAACTGTCGCTATTCCCACAGGCTCCAATCTTCCTCTGATGTTTAGCCTGACCTGGTCATACACCCCCTCCAGCGCCACCAGTGGTATTTGCGGGGAGCCTGGAGTAGGATTATTCATCAGTAGGCAAGCCTTACACCAAACCATATTTCCCAAAGGCAATAGTAGACGCTCCTTGTTAATTCTCTGGTTGGGTAGCCATATTTCATTTCAGGAAGTACAGTGCACTTTCTGCCCTTAGCAACCTAGATTCGGACATCTGCTCCCCTGATAACCACTTGGCCACAAATTGGAGCCGACTAGGCAAGAAATATACTTCAAAATTGGGTAATTTAATACCTCCGTGTTCATATGGGTTCTGCAGTTTCCACAATGCTAAAGGAATCCCCTGCATATACTTTGCACTTTCGCGAAAAACGTTTTTGGTATTACGTATGGAATATTCACAAAATAGTGCAACAGTCTTGGCAGTACTACCATCTTAAGTAATGCTGCACATCCCATCATGGACAATGGTAACCTCGTCCAGAATGCCATACTCTTCTCAATTGTAGATACCAACTTCTCTCTGTTATGCCTATGTTCTAGCATCGGGTCACGATGTACATCTATCCCCAGGTATTTAAACATATCCAACTCCCATCTTATCAGAAGTACCGGCAGCCTATGTATGGGCTTCCCAACGTACTCTCCTCGAGGGTAAAAGCTAGACTTCTTCACCTTAACGGTTTTGCCTGATAGTGTGGCATATTGTTCCAAAACATCTATTATAAACTGCAAATTCTCTTCCGGGTGTTGCAAGTACACGAGCATATCATCGGCATACAACGATAACAGGTGTCGGCCACCCCACGTGTTAACTCCCGCCTCTCCATACTCCTCTCTCAGATATACCGTCAAAGGCTCTAGTGCCAATATAAAGGGCATCAGTGACCAGGGGCATTCCTGTCGTGTTCCCTTACCCAACTGCCAATGCTCGGAAATAATTTGACCCGCCTTAAACCATGCCAACGGTGCACTCTATAACATCCTCACCCATTTAATATATGTGGGCCCAATCCCATATTCTTCTAGGGCCGCTAGCAGCCAGGCCCACTTAATGGAATCTAATGCTTCAAGTGAGACTATCGCCACCTCCTATGGTCCACTTTGGTTGTAATCAATTATATGGTGTAGCCGCCGCAAATTATGAGTTATATTTCTGTGTGGAACATACCCAGTCTGATCTGAGTGTACATGTTCACCAATAACCGGTTTTAACAGAATCGCCATGACCGCAGTAAGGATCTTCCCATCTTGTTTAAGTAGTGAGAGTGGACAATAGGATCCACAGTCCGTATCCAGCTAGTTTGGTTTAAGGAGTGGGATAATTATCACTTTACACAGTGACACTGGTAGCCTACCCACCTGTAGTGCCACATTCAACATCTCTAACAGCGTGGGAAGTACCTCTGCCATGTATACTTTATCAAATTTGCCAGGGAGCCTCTCTGTCCCTGGCACATTATTCGTAGGCAGTACCTTAATCACGTATTCTAATTCCTCTAACATGATCGGAATCTCGAGTCAGTCTCTTTAGTCTTTTAAGAGTTTAGGCAGCGTGATCTCAGACAGTGCCTTCTGCAAATCGCACCCCTCCGCCTCACCGGAGTCTTCATATAACTGCATATAATACTCCCGGAAACATTTGTTCACTCCTTCTTGTGTCTCTAGCAACTGTCCCTCCCTCCCACTCATCGCCTTTATCGTCTGCCGGGAGGTTGGAGGGGAGATGGTCTCACTCTTGTATAACCAGGCTAACAATCTGTCTGGCTTGTCCCCTTCTGCATGCTGTCTCTCAACATACCTCTTATAACTCAGTTTGCCTAGCCGTTCTCAGTGATCTCTAAACTCCTCCTGTAACTAGGATACTTCCGCAGCCGCCTCTGGGGATCTATCACCCTTAAGCATAATCGTTTCCAATTTCTTCTCCACTTTCTGCAAATCACGAGTTATAACCTCTTGCATCCCCTTTGACTTCGCTATAGTAGCCCCTCGCACCACCACCAAAGGCCTCCCACAACGTCCCGGTTGAGTCTACACTGCCCGTGTTATGTTCAAAGTACCCTCAGGTCCTCCCTAAACCGTGCGTCTTTCAGTGCCTCTACTCTGTCTCCAAGACGGGACTCTTGCCCAGAGGCAGGGGGGCGCGAACCTGCCATGTCACAATCAGAGGGGCATGATCCTACAGGTACCTGGCTTTACACTCAACCCCAGTAACCGTGTGTATGATTTCCTCCCCTGTAAACACGTAATCTAGCCTCGTGTGTAGGTTCTGTGGGGCAGAATAATGTGAGTATACCCGATCTTGTGGGTGTTTTTCGCCCTCCACACATCCACTAACTGAAAGGCTTGCAGTAATGTGTCTAATGCTTTAGCCGAGGGTGTTTGGCAAGCCGTCTTGTTGTCTGATCTATCCATCGTTGGGTCCAGGATAAAATTAAAATCACCTCCCCACATTACCACTCCATCTACATACGGACTAATCTTGGGGTAGAGAGATCTGAAATACGCTGCAGTGTCCTGGTTCGGGGCATACACATTAATGACACAAATCTCTTTACTTTCCACTAGCCCACGTATCATTACCATCCTACCATATGTGTTCGGGGCATACACATTAATGACACAAATCTCTTTACTTTCCACTAGCCCACGTATCATTACCATCCTACCATATGTGTCTGAAAAGGACTGTAGAAGCTCGATTGGAACATGTGGTGCTATCCACATCAATAATACTCTGGCAGGGGGGCGTGGCTGGGAGCCATGTAAGCGGACGTGTCTTTGTCAGGGCTCTTGTTGATCCTTCAATCATCCTGCTGTGACCGCGTGAAAAATGATGCAAAAGCTGTATAACTTGAGGATCATGTGTGGGATGCCTCTGGGAGAGTTTTGACACATTGTGATGCTGATCCGCGAAGGAATTACAGAGTTCGGTAATGAGGAAGATCCCGGGGCTCAGACGTGAAGGCAGAGAAGATGGCTGCCGCCCATCGAACAAAGGAAGACCAACGAACATGACGGGATTGATTGCCTGGCTGAAATCCTCAGACGCGCAGCATTGGAAGTGACAGGAATGGTGCACAGTGTCGGCCGTGCGCGCCATAACATTAATCAAAATCAGATATCCCGACAGAAGCTCGGCGGCTGCACGGCTTGGGTGAGACCAATTGAGACCGCTCCGGGAGCGGCCCGGCTCGCGCTGCAATGCCCTGGACCAAGCGGCGCTACATTGTTTCACGGGCTCCGGAGGCCAATGACACACTGTCTTTATTCTATTGCAGCGCAGCTAACAGGAGGGCTGCATTGGCATTGCTGTTGGGTGCCGAGTGCTAACTCCATTGCACGACACCGTCAAGAGTGCGCAACATTGAAGTTCAACAAAGGGAGCCGACACATATACTTTTCGGGTAAAAAGAAACAATGAGATGTGAAGTGAAACGAATTCACAGGCGGCCCGTAGCTGGAGGGCGAACTGCGCTCCGATTGTGCCTGCTGGGAGAGGCCGCAAGCACAGTAAAGCTGTAACCCATCCTAATTACAGCGCGAAGCCTGAGAGAAGCAAACGGAACGGAAACGATTACGAACAGTGCCGTGACCGGAAAGTTCATGCCCGGTGCGAGATAAAATGAGAGTGGCACTCTGAGCAACCTTGTATGGGAGAGACACTGCGAAACTGCTCACTCACCAAGGATCGCCACGCCACGTACACTGCCATACTCGGCGGTATATGGGCGATACATACGCGGCACTGGTGTGCCCATTAGCTGCTGCGAAGTGACGGTGAGTGAACTGCCCAAGCATCACGGGCAGCTTGCTTACAGATGCAAGAGGAAACAGGACTATTAGATAGGCCTGAGACGGGGCGGCCTATTTGGAGAATACTCACACTGGAGATAACGCGGCAGTGCGGAGGCACAGGGCCAGCTGCGTACTGGGAGTGTTCAAAATAGATGCAATTAGGCCTCACTGGCGACAAAGCTGAGCACAGCCGAAGGGTTGCCTGAGATTTAATGAAAACACACCTGGGGGCCCTAGCTAGACGTGACAGTGCCTTTACATAATAAACCCAGCGCCTAGCCAGGAGAAGGAGAGGAACAAGCATACACCTGTAACTCAACCTGCAATGCAATTCCACTAAACCAACATGTGGAGGCCGGCAAACACAACAGAAGGAAGTTGACCCTGCCACCTGAAGAGTACAGATAAGCCTCGGAAGGACCATAGAAACTTGCAGCCACCTGAAGCAAGTACAAGAGACACGCACTACGTGCCTGTGGAGGCCGCAAGGGGTAAGGGCGGACGATGAAGTGCGGGGCCACCTCATGAAAGTGGTGACCAGTAAGAGGCCACCAAAGCCTGCGGAGCCATATCAGCGCCGAGCAGACAGCCCGGGGAACCAGACTGACCGGGGCAGGATACTTGGGAGAGAGAAATGAACCCACATTGGTACGTGGGAGGACACAGTCCATTCTGGAAGTAGAGGAGGCCACTGAAGATCACCCCCAGAGCGATTAGGCTGGACATAGACATTTGGGCAACTCAGCACGTTCCAGGAAAAGACAGCACGTATTGGAGCTGACTCACCTTACCCAAGACATACCAAGATGTCCATCAAATCCGTCAAACAGAAAGGCAAGCAGTCCACGCTGGACGATTTTGCGAAAACACCACCAGGCGTCGAAGGGGCCAGACGGAAAGACAGGACCCCCGCTGGGGAACCAAACATTATGGGCAATCAGGAGGTGCTTGCGGTTATTGCTGATCTGAAAGTGGCCTTGGAGACCAAACTGGGCCTGGCAATCACCGAATTGAAATCTGCATTTGAGCTCAAAGTCAGAGCGGTGCAGGAGGATGTAAATCTTCTCCGGCAAGACGTACGAATGTTGGCTGAGAGCACGGAAGACCTAGAAAAAGAGGTGGCCCCGAATACGGCAGCTTGTGCTACCCAAAAATCTGAACTCCAAGCCTTGATACAACGTGTGGGCAATCTGGAGATCAGGGCGGAAGAGGCAGAGGGAGGCCCCGAAGGAACAATATTTGCATTGTCGGACTGCCGGAAGGAGCTGAGGGAACCAACCCTACGGAATACATCGAGACTATGCTATTACAGGAGATTACCGGAGGAGTCCTGTCCCAGGGATTCGCTGTAGAAAGGGCGCATAGGGCCCTGATAAGGAAACCACCGCCGGGGAACCCCCCCAGACCGGTGATAGCGAAAATCCTAAACTACCGAGATCGGGAAAAAATCCTTGAACACTTTCGGAAGGGTGGCACGATACATAGAGGCTCGGCGAATGTGACGGCGTACCCGGATTATACCTTGCACGTACAGCGAAGCCGCATGAACTTTGGGTCAGTGAAAAGGAGATTGCGAGAAGCAGGCCACAGATACATGCTGCTGTATCCGGCCAGATTGAAGGTTTTCTACAAGAGCAGAACCTTGTTTTTTGACACCCCAGAGGACGCCATGGGATGGCTAGATGCGCAGAGCTGTCCCCAGAAACCGGCTATCCAAGGAGCAGATGGCGGAGATAAGTAACATGCGTCGACAGGTGCCTTGGGTGCTGCTGCTCATGACAGTGTGACTTGAATATAGCATTGCATATAACGGCAAAGAATGTGCTTAGAGCCACGGTTATAAATATGACACAGTGGCACTGTAAACCTTGATATAGTATTAGGAGCAAAACGAAGCATAACCTCACACCCCCATAGTGAATAGTTTAGTTCACTGATGGTACAGTGACACCCTGCTGGGTTCTGGGCCGGAGCATAGGGCAGAACCAAACGCGGGGGGGCCCGAGATCCAGGGATGGAGGTGGCCACTTGTTGGGGTTGGGGTAGGGGTAGGTGGAGGGGGGGAGAGTGGGAGGGAGGTAAGGGAGCACAAGGGTTTGAAGTTGGGGGATGGGGAATGGGTGAGGGGAGGGACGGAGAGTTGAGTCTATATATGGTTATGGGGAGTTTAAGTTTTGTCATGAGCCTACATGGAAGAGTCAGAGTGTTGTGTTCGCACTACGTAAATAGGCAGGATCAGCTGGAAAGCAGGCAGAAGGATATTAACGACCTATGGGAGATCTCAAGATAACGTGGAATGTCAGGGGCCTTAACAGTTATTTAAAAAGAAATAAGGTCATGCTATATCTAAGAAGACAAAACATAGATATTGCACTATTACAGGAGACGCACTTGACACAGGAGAAGCTGGAACTGGTTAAGAAAAAATGGAGGGGGGCTGTGGTGGGTTCGCCATATTCCGCCTATGCTCGAGGAGTGCTGATCTGGGTGGCGCTGCATGTCCCGTTCCAACCAACACAAGAAGTGGTTGAGACAGATGGGAGGATGGTCATACTGAAAGGGCTGGTGGAAAACAAAGAAGTAAGCATCGTAAATACATATGCCCCCAACCAAAACACGGTGGCATACTTCAGAACTCTGTGCACCAATTTTAGTATGTGTGTGGGGAGTGCAGTGATTTTGGGGGGGCTTTAATTGTCTGTTAAACCCTATGGTGGACAGATCTGATAGCGGGATGGATAAGCTCACCCCAGCAGCAAAAGCGTTGCAGACACTGCTATGGGATTTTGGCTTGACGGATGCGTGGAGAATGAAACATCCTAATGACAAACAATATTCGCATTATTCGGCCCCGCATCAACTGTATACAAGGCTCGATTATGTCTTTGCCACAGCAGATGTGATGGCAGAGATTACTCAAATCGAATATAAGGCAAGGGTCCTCTCGGATCACTCGCCTCTAATTCTGGGATGGCAATATTGCCCCCCGAGGGCGAGGATCCCTACATGGCGCCTCTGAGCGGAGGCGCTTAAAGATCCAGTCTTTAGAGAAGATATTAGGGATGAGATCACTAACTTTTTTTAGATTAATTCTGGTAGCGTTGATTCTGCGGGCACATTATGGGAAGCCTTTAAGGTGGTGATATGGCGGGTTGCCATTGCTAAGTCTAAAGGGCTACAGGGAGGGGTCTTGGCTGACCTACAGAGGACAGAAGACGAGCTAGAAAGTCGCTCAGAGAAGCGATCATAATACCGCTTCCCAAACCCAACAAACCAGGGCATAGCTGCGGCTCCTATAGGCCTTTATCGATGCTGAACCAGGACAGCACGATATTGACGGCTGTCCTGGCAAACAGACTGCGCAAAGTAATCAGTAGATTAATACATCCTGACCAAACGGGCTATGTCCCGAATAGGAATATAACACTCAACCATAGGCGACTCCACCGGATGGTCGAATGGGGAGGCAGGAATGAGGGCGAAATGGCGATCGTGTCTTTAAACGCAGTAAAAGCCTTTGACTCGGTTAAATGGTCATGGCTATTGGCAGCCCTGGGAGGGTACGGAGTGGAGCCAGGTTACATCAGGTGGGCACAGATGCTGTACAGCGAGCCGCTAGCTAGAGTCCGAACAGGATCGGTGATATCTGAGAGATGGCAACTTAACAGAGGCACCAGGCAAGGGTGCCCCTGGTCCCCGATGCTTTACATTCTAGCCCTGGAACCTCTGGCAATATACCTCAGGCAACAATATGATATGATAGGTTTTGAGGTAGAGGGAGAAAGACACCCGATATCCTTGTACGCAGATGATTTATTATTATACCTGCAATACCCGGAAGAAAATCTCCAATACATACTTGAAGTGATGGAGGTATGCGAAGTTGTGAGGTATAGCGGTGAACCCTCAAAAGTCCAGCATTTTCCCGCTAGGTAGCTATAGGGGAACCCCAGTAGATAGGTTACCGTTACTATAAATACCATGGGCGATTGGCTCCTTTCGTTACCTTGGAATAGACGTGTACCACACGGTGGAAGAGGAACATAGATACAAAACCGAAATAGCCATTGGGAAAATTAAGAACAGCATGAAGTTTTGGGAGAAGCTGCCCTTAGCAATGATGGGACGGGGAGCTATGCTCAAGATGGTGGTACTACCTAGGCTCCTGCATTACTTTAGTAACATTCCATATATGATACCCAAGAAATTCTTTACTAAGTTGAATAGTATGTGTAGGGACTTCCTGTAGCATGGCACCCGAAATAGAGTAGCGTTATGGAAACTACAGAACTTCTACGAAAAAGGAGGTATCAGACTGCCTAATTTTGAAGTTTATTATTTGGCGGGTCAACTACAATATGTGGCTAAATGGCTCTCTGATGAAGTGACCCCTGAACTCAGGTTGTTTGGGCAGGACTGTACCCCGTTTTACTTGAGGGAAATGATTTGGTTGCCTGAAACCGAAATGAAGGAGCGCCCTCGGATGATGATGCTAGGGTGGAAAATCTGGCGTCGAGCATGCCGGATGATGGAGGATCCATTCCCATGCTCCCCGCAGATACCGCTGGTCGCCTTGATGGGTGGGGATAAACAGATGAGAGTGATTATCAGGACCTACTGGGAATCTGTGGGGTTGGTAACGCTAGGGGACGTTTGGCAGGAGGGGACCATCAGGGATTTTAAAGAACTTAACGAAAAGGCAGGATTACATACGGGCCAATATGTCACGTATAATAGGATGGTGCAGAAGATCCGGAAAATATGGCCGGAAACAGTATTGACAGAGGAACCAGATGCAGTTGTTGGGGCAATATATGGCATATCAGAGGGTGGGGGCACAAGATCTCTAGATTATATGAGATGATAATGACTAAGGTGGGGAAGGAATTGACACATCTGAGACTGGATTGGGAAGCGGAAGTGGGAGCCCCAATGGAGGATGGGATTTGGGAACGTGCCCTGGGTTATCACAAGACGGTGTCGAGAAACGCCAGACTAAAACAAATACAGCTGTATATAACGCATAGAGCATACATGACCCCTTTGAGAATATCTAAGTTCCGTAATACTGAAAGACAAGCGTGTCCTAAATGTAACCAAGAAAACGCTGACATGACACACATGTTTTGGTCATGCCCAATAATTGAGTGCTTTTGGGGAGAAGTAGCGCAGAAATTGGCAGGAAAGGGGGTCACGCTCGTCATAGATACGGCCTGGGCCTGTTTACTAGGCGGGTTCCCCAGATCACGGAAACTCAAGCATGTGGGGAAACTGAAAGATCTGGCATATGTGCTCGCAAAACGGAGGATTGCCATGGGATGGAAGAAATGCCACAAGCCACCGGTGGAAGTATGGTGGAAAGAATTGCAGAAATGGGCGGAGGCTGAAACAGTGGTATGGCAAGAAGCGAGCAGCGTGAGTAGTGAGGAAGAGGCGGGTACCTTGATGGCATGGAAATCACTAATAACAGAAATGTTCGGAGTAATATCAGATCCAACAGAATCCGAGGAAAATGAGACCCTGCCGCATGTAGTAGACACTGAATGTGAATAACAAATAGGCTCATGGAGGGGGGTGGGACTGGGGGAGCAGTGACTAAGATAAAACGGTGTGTAATGGAACTGTTGCAATTATACTGCTTGTTTGGTTTGTATTGTTTTGTTTGCATAAAATTAATAAAATCTTTAAAAAAAAGAATAAAAAATAAATAAAAAATAATACTCTGGCAAATGCAGAGTAGGCTGCGCCTAGGGTCGTACCATTCCATTTCCATGTGATTGTATCTTGTTTCCCTTTGGTCAGGTGGGTTTCCTGTAGCAACGCTATGTCTATTTTCTGTCTTTTCCAATAGGTCATAACCCTATTCCTTTTAATGTAACTGTTCAAGCCCCTCAAGTTCCAGGCTACTATTTCGAGTTCACCCATTCTGATCAACCTTGTCTTCCCACTCACCGACTGCCATTCTTACATTCCTGTCCTGTGGTGCATGTCTGTAGGCCAATCCCTTAATAACTCCAACTGTCCCAACTTTTGCCGAGCTCCAAAACTGAATCTCAGGCATCCTCACTTCTAACTCTTTTCCCGGCCCATTGCTGGTACTCCGAGTGCAGCAGGAGGATACTTTACTGCAAGTATCCTACCTAACCTAGCGTGGGGGAAGAGTGATTATGGGTGCTACCTGCCTCCCTGTAGCACATGTGCTTCCTGCATTTCGCTAATATCAAAAAACATAGTTACTAAAAACAACTTATATCAACCTCAGTCAAGTTATAATGTGCATTAATCCTCCCAAGCCCTCTGCAGCTTCACTTATCACTCCTTCTGCCGCTTGGTCTCGCCCCTCTTTTGGCAAGTTCTGCGAGTAAATCCAGCTATCCACCTCCTTGGGAGTCTTGAAGAAAAAAGCATGATCCTTAATTAACACCTTCACCTTTGCCGGATACAGCAACATATATTTGAGGTTGGCCGCTCGAAGTCTTCTTTTCAGCGCCCCGTAACTCATCCTCTGTTTCTGCACCAAAAACATGTATTTCGGGTAAGCTGTGATGGTTGCTGATGCCAGGCTAATGGTGCCACCCTTGCGGAGGTGTTCCAAGATTCTCTCCCTGTCCTTATAGTTCAATATCTTTGCAATTATCGGTCGGGAGGGGCTCTGGGTGGTGGTCTCCTCGTCAGGGCCCCGTGAGCCCTCTCCACTGTGAACCCTTGGGTGAGTTTTCCCACACCTATCTCCTGCAGGAGCATGTCTTTCACATAGTTGGCTGGGTTCCGCCCTTCTTTGCCCTCCGGGAGTCCAACAATCTGCACATTGTTCCTCTGTGGCCGCCCTTCTGGTTCTTCCGCTCTGTTTTCCAGGTCCTGCACTTGTTGTTTCAAGATGGAGACTTCCTGAGAGTTGTCTTTGCAACTGCTAGTATTGGCCTTCACCTCCTTTTCCAGTATCCCTGTAAGTTCCGACAATGTTCCGACATCTTGCCTCAGGAGGTTCACGTCCATTTGCATCGCATCTATTTGGAATTTCAGTGACGTTTTCAATTCTGCTATTGCCGCCAATATTTGTTTGTCCATCCTTACTGGCATATCCCCTTCGCAAGTCTAATGCGGTTGTGTCTTCGTGCTCTCCGTCGTCTGGGTCGGTTTGGCAAACGCATCTGTCACTGTGTCAAGCTTGGAACGCACTCCGTATCGATGCAGTGACGCTTGTCATGTTCCGACCCAACAGAGTCTTTGCATGCAGTTGCACTCGACACCTTCGCTTCTGGAGAGTCTTGTGTCTGACAATAGAGGCAGTAGCTGGCAAATCGTGCCCTGCGCGTATTCTGTACACTCCCGTCGCGCCCTGTACTACTCGGTGCCTATTCCCGTTGCAACGGTAGGTGCGCAGTATCCAAACTCCGTAGTCAGTCTTCTATTGCATCTGCCGGGGCTCTTGTGACTCCCTGCTACCATACCGTGCTGTATGGATTCCTCAGCAGCTCCTTGCAGCCCCACTAGCCGTTGTGTGTTAATCCTTGTCCTTACTATCCCTCGGGATGAGTTCCACCTATGGTTGGAGTCTTCTACATGCGCCCCTCCTACTGCCTCAGAGCATGCCAGCACATCAGTGAGTGCATCCGTGTCTGGAGGTCACTTATTCCGGCCAAGACCCCTTAGCTGTTTCAGCAGTGTGTGTCCGCTCTTCATAACCAAAACCCCATGTGGATCACTGCGACTGTCTCCTGCTGGCAGACTCCTCTTCTCTTCTGCCCCCCCCCCCCGCCCCACCGTGTTGACCCTGCTGGGCCGTGCTGGTCAGTCCAAAGGCAACATTGCTTTTCATGCCTTTATTAGTTCTGTTCCCTAGTGAGCCAGCAGTGCTTTGTTTTCCATCTGAACTCCTTTGTTATGGCCTGCTTGCCAGTGTTGTGAGAAAATCGCGTTTCCGTATCTTACACGAGTGCACCCTCCGTCCGGATTTCAATTTCAATACAATGTTGCAACTAGCCTTGTCCATCACAGCCTGGTCTCCATTTCCCAAATGACTTTGCCGCTGTTACTACTGTCTGCGGTGGTTACCCTGCAGGGCCTCCAAGCGTGTATTACAATATTCTTTTGTAATGCCAGCATGCTTTTGCACAGGCACCGGAGACATCCGCTCTCCGTCGCTGCGCTGATGCCACGCCTCGGCATAGATTCAGTCCGCCAGCGCCCACACCGTTTTCTATATACGCTCGGTGCAACAATATATTCTCTGGTCAGCTGTGCTACAATCTCCTGCTAGCTAACATGCACACGGCCGCTGTTATCTGTACCGCTGCCTTCGACACTCCTCAACCGCTCCTCCAGGACACCGGGTCTGCTCGCAGTGTGGGACAACACAATTCTACGGTTCTTGCAGGCTCTTCCTTTGTTCTCAGCAAGGCACCATTTTGAATCTCTTGTCAGCGGTATCACGCTATCTTCACAAGCATATAGTTCCATTCCACAGCTGCGTTTGGTATTGCGCTTTCGACCGCTGCATTCACCTGACATTCATATTGCCACAGCTCCAGATCCACCTCTCTCAGCAAGTTTAGAATGCATATTTCAGCAGGAGCCTGCAGCTTAGTCCGTGGCCATGTAGCCACGCCCCTTCTTCCTAACAAAGTTGCTTGTAATAGAATGCCATAGCACAAGGTATACTAATTCGTTTTTTGGGTGCCTGCTTTAAATGCATTGTAAATAGTAGGGGGTTGAGGGTGTTCCCCCAAAGCATGACTTTCAACTAAATCAGGAGGTCTTAACCCAGCTCAACAATGGATGGAGGTGATCCAAATTCTACCACCTAGTGAAAACAAGGCACAGCGGGATGCAGTGATTTGCTCATGTGCACCTAACGGAGGTCAAATGAGGAAACAGCTTTTCATTTGGGTTTCCCAATTCATCAGTCTCAGAGTGGGCTGTAGATGTAGTCTTTCAAGTGTGTGAGCAGTGCTTTAAGTGGGATATAAAAGGTGTGTGTGAGGGGAAGAGGGGAGGGCCCTACACTGCAGGTGTGACAAAATGACTACTGCTCTGCAGGAGTACAGGGATGAGTAATGGCTAAAGTGCCTAACTCAGGACACTACACTAGCAGTTATGCCAATCATAAAGGTGCCGAGCAGCAGCTATACCTCCTTTGCCTCTTTGGTAAGGTGGCCAGAGGGCAGGCTTTCCAATTTGTATTTTGCCTTTGGCTACGAGCAGGTTCATCTGACTTCCACATGGTGTTGGGGTATTGCAGTGACAAATGCTTGAAGCTTGATGAAGCTGGTAACCTGGAAGGTGGCGTGGAGGTGAGGACACTAGAAGAAATGTCAGAGCTTCGGCATTGAGATGGGAAGGTGGTAGAGCTTTGAGGTTGAAAAGCACTTTGGTGGTTCCCTTGCAACCTCATCTGATGTGTGGAGGCGGGATTAAACTCTCAAACGAGAATGCTCTGCAACACCGCTTTTCCGAACCAGGCATCAGAGCCACAGCCAAACAGCAATATTTGTTTTGTGACGGTGTCTAGTGATGAGTCGCTGTCAAGTCACTGCACGACAGATCTCTCACCAGCACAATGCTTTGCATTGCAGAAGAGGTCGCCACTCTCCAGGTGGAATGTGCCGTAATGTCTGGTGGCAATTCTTATCCCGCTTTTTGTTAGCATTCTGCAATGCAGAGAATTATCCAATGTGAAATTGTCTGCTTAGACACGACCAGGCCCTGCCTGGATTCTGAGAAGTTAACAAAGAGTTGGTTGTCACATCTAAAGTCTGCCATCCTGGCCACATAGTAGCTGAGTGCCCACTTTCGGTCCAGCCTTTCCTTATACCTGAAAGGGTGAGGTGGAGGTAGAAAACCAGAAGGCCAATGCTCAGAGATATGAAACCCTGGTACCACCTGCGAGAGAAAATTAGGTCAGACTTGGAAAAAAAAAATGCAGAAAGGGCGGCCTGCAAGAGAGCCTGAAGCTCGCTTAGATGCCTTGCAATGTTATTACCACTAGAAAAGCTGTCTTAAGGGTGAGTAGTCTAACAGAAGAAGAATGCATCGACTCAAACGGATCCACCATCCGAAAAGTCAACACCATATTGATGTCAAACTCTACACTGTGAACCTCTGAATCAGAAATATCCGTCTCCACAACCCCCTCCTCCTCACCTGTGGTCTTCCGAAGAGGATCTGTGTCTGCACACCTTTCTCCTTGTTGATTTCTTTTTTGTGAAGAGAAATGGTCTTCCGCGGTTAGAAGCCACCCTGTCAACCTGATAAAACAGGAAAGCAAGGGACCCCTTCCCGAAGAGGCCGGTCTAAGAGGAAAAAAGCAGATGCTAAAAAAAAGCTATCGTGGATGTTGTGCCTTGATTGAAGATTTTGTTGATAAATAATGTCCAGGTCAGGTAGTGAGGTTTTATGGCCTGATTCCTGGTCACGTGGTGCAAAGTGATGGAAGCAATCTTCTTGCAAGGAGCACCCCCGGGAAGCAAGGAGTTCTTGACTGATGGAGGGGGGATGCCAAAACAGGGTAAGTAGAAATTGGTTTCCCGTAGTCAGCGAACAGAGCACTCAGGACGAGAGAAAGAAGGGAGGAGCAGAAACGGAGCAACGAGAGGGCAGAAGGAAGCTAAGGACAGAATGCCAAGCAAGGCAGAGTAAAGCGCTAAGGGGGGAGTACAGAGGGAGTAGCGGAGGAGTGAAGAAACCAAGAAGTTACGGCCAAAGCCGAACGGAAGACAGAAAAAGAAAGTGGGGTAAGGTAAGGAGGAAAAGAAATGCTAGGAGAGCGGAAGGAAACACGGAGCACAGAGGCAAGGGAAAAGGCAAGACAGAAGGCGAGGGAGGACCGGGAAAAACACCCCGGGTTGGAGCACAACATAGCAAAGCCAGAAAAACAGCACAAGTTGCCAGAGCGAAATGCAAAGAGTTGCAACGCGCTGACAAAAACAAAGGGGCGTGGTTAAATACAGAACTGGAAGATACGCAAAGAAAGACTAGAGCGAATACCCAGGAAGTAGTAGAAAGGGATGGAACATCGTAATGGCGGCGTAGGCGCCAGCTGTTCCATACACACCAGGGATGCCTGCGAGAACGCTGCATGACAACTGATGTCTCAATCCGGAACTACAAATGGTGCAGGCCGAAACCTATTCAACAAGGCCCTTCAGCAATTGGGTCAGTACTGGGATAGTAAAGAAGGACCTGTGGTGAATCTCCCCATAGGGGAGCCACCCCCTTTGAAGCTAGAGAGGTGAGCCCACTCAGCAAGAGCCTCCCTAGGGGCCTGGGTAAGAGGGACCTCACTGGGAGCAACTCCCCTCTTGGGGACAAGGACTCCCATTCCAATAAACTTGTGGTCAAGCATACAGTGTAGGCCATCATGGGAATTGGAAAGACTTAACCCCGTTTATGATTCACTGAAAATTGACATTTCTTTAATCTCTTTGGCTTCAGGTAATGCTGGATCTCGCCTGAACGCCACAGTCAAAGAGAAACAACACCCTCCTTTTGCTTGTGATGACGTAAATATCACAAAGAGGAACCTTGAATTGAGGAGAGAGACTACTACGCAGAGGCGAGCCTCTGGCAGGAAGACGTCCTGGACTCTAGACCACAGAACCAGCATTAGCGTGGAGAGTTAACTAAATGCTTGCAAGATGCCAGAAGGTCCTAACCAGCAAAGAGGCCTGGCTCAAGAAGGAGAGAGGGAGGGTAAAGCAACCATCTTGCCGGCACAACCACACAAGTCGTGGTGGGCCTGGGGCCCGTTAACTGATGCAAAGCCCAGAGTGCGGAAGAGAGACCAAATGCCTGAGCTCCACACAAGAAGTACATTAGCTGTCTAGCTGAGCAGCAGAAGGGAAGCGAACGCTTCTGAAAAGGTAAACGCTGTGAAGAGGGTTCAGCAGAGTGATTTGAGGCTGGGAAAAACAAAAGTGTTACGGGGTCCAGATAAACCCGAATAGAGGCAAAGCAAGCCGATCAGAGGGCTTTGGGGAGCCCTGAGAAACCGAAAGACATTTCTAGTCAAGGCTGGAGAAGCCACAAGAGGTACGGGTGACGGAAAAGCCGAACGGGCTGATGCCTAGAGAGCAGGACAACTTTGGGAGTCCTGAAAACAAGAAACTTAGAGAACAGAACTGGGAAGAGTGAATTGTTCAGAAACCAGTCATGGATACGTTCAAGCACTAAGCAAGAAATTGTGTAGTTGTGATCCGAAAAACTTGTCTTTCCTGAAGAAAAGGAAACTGAATGAGATCTATATTTCAAGACTTGAAAAGGTGGCATACAGAACCAGACGAGAGGCTGAGGACTGAGATACAAGAAATGGATTAACTTTGATGAACGTTTTCTTTAAAACCTTTGCTTGGAAAGAGATCCTGCACTTAAACTTTTTAACATTCGGTTTGGAGAGAGTTCAATACGATTCTGCCAGGCAAGCATCAAGGACAGAGGCTATTGCTCCAGCCTTCTCCTCTAAGTTTTCTCAAGTGGTAGGGTCAGTTAGTTGAATAGGATTTGGACTAAGGACTATTTCTTTTGGGACATTTGACAAGCACCATTCGTTTTAGTTTGTTAGGCAAGAAACTTTGCTCCTAGCAATAGGGCTAGAATGGCCTTTCATTAAAAAAATCTTAACATGCCACGACTTTGTCCGACTCCTTTGTCTGGTTCACCACAGATCACTGATCCAGAGACCACTTTAACATGGACAAACCTGGCAAGTAACCTTAGACCATGCCTATCTGAAAGTCTGATGAGACCAGGGACAGAAGGAAGTCCATCACTGCGGTGGTGGGTCATGAGAAGGTGTCCACCCTGTGCTCCCTACATCAAGCTTCACATTTCCTCCACCTGCAGGCATACAATGACCTAGTACAAGGTCTGTATGCAGACGGTAGCACCACACGTACCTCTTCTGACAGGTCCCAGCTGTGAGAAACCTGAAGGCCTCTCCCTAACTAGTCCCCAGGGGTCTGTCATCCAGGTGGCCAGGACATGGCGATCGCAATTGGATCCAGTTCCTGGGGGTGGACCAATGAGGGAGGATCACCTGGATGGTGGGTCCTCATGGAGTGGAAGTGCGACACCGACTGGTGAGATGAGGTATCCCCCCTTCTTATAACATCTTTTTAGGATACTCAAACACTGTACCCCCCCCCCTTTATCCAACACGAACACTTTCGCATATCACGAAGGACAACTAACACCAGAGCCATTTTCCTGACATGTCCCAACACAAGGGTCAGGCAAAGTCAGGCAAGTAACCAGAACCACACACACCCAACTGCCCTTCCCCCCCTCCCACCCCCCCCACAGGGATAAAAGGTGGAGCATGGGAGCACAATACGAGCAAGGCAGACCGCACAACCAAAAAATTGGGGACCTTTTTTGACAATAAATATGTATTGCATTGTCTGAAGTCACCTGTAAATTACTAACATCACTCTAGGTCTGGTGCTCATTATTGATATACCAATACGTGAACAAGTATATCTGTGTCTAGAGAACCGGCATTTGTTTTGTTTAAAATATCTTTGTTATATGTTATTTGTTTTTACAAACGGGACCCATGGCGTCCTATTTTTATCATGAGTTATGAAATAAAATTTGATATATTTTTCTAATTCCGACCCCGCTTCATCTTTTGATATTTGTTTAAAAAGATGACATCTTATATTCACCCATGCGAGGTTAAATCTTCAACCTAAAGTGCGACATCAATAGATCACTCTTTGTGGACACCCCCTTTTCTGACAGACCGCACGACCAGACAGTGAACTCAGCCCGGCAGTTCAAGATGATGAGAAAGACGGTGAAAACCGAAGGAGAGAAGCGACCTTGCCCTTTCCGACCAAGGACCGTGAAATCTCTGAAGAAGGAAAAGTAGGACCACGTACAATAGCCTGCGTGTGTTGCAGCAGATGTTAACAGTACACAGGACCCTCCTACGCTGATAACCAAGCCGGGGGGAGATGCTTGTCTCCGTGGTACCAACCTTGACTCCAGAGAGAAGAAGAGCCAAGTAGTTCATCAAAGCCGGTGAGTCGAAGGGAGAGCCGATAAGAAACTGAACTTGGTTGAACGAAAGTAGCAAACGGCTAATTGAACTGTGAAAGTCTAAAGAACTGTTGATACTAGAAAGGGAAAACCAACAACAGAGGAGTCAGGCACCACGTGGGTGCTCACTCAGAAAACTCTGGGCGATAGCCCGATTTTTGAAACTACCATTACCAGAAGGCCTTGGGAAAGTTGAAAAAGGGGTCAAAGTGGTCATACAGGGGTCCAGTAAAATCCTCTGTACAGTCGAAAGTCTTTGACCGACAGATGACTGAAGCTAAGGGAAGAGAATCCTGCCTCGTAGGAAATGATTGAGAAAATGTGCGATTGACAAAGTTGGCAAGAGTGAACCCGAAGGTGGGATGCCAATAAACAGGGGACGAAGTCTAAAGTCACGACACGATACACAGTGTGTTGACAAGAGTGAACCCGGCAGAGGGATGTTCACAGTGAACTGTTTAAAAAGACATTAAGATTTGTGACCGTCACAGAGGAAATTGTGTTGAAAGCAGCAGTGAACCAGACAGAGGGAAGTTAACATTCGAGAAGGGTGAGTCCGGAACAAACCCATCATACAAGCAGGAAGGAACGTCTGTTTATTACTTTGAAACACATCTGGTCCTTGGAGGCAAGAGACTTTGTAGAAAAGAGACAACCACTGAAGGCCCAGATTGCTGAGAGCTGAACTGTTGGCTCGTGCTGGGAAACCTTGAGCATGTGCTGTGCCCCAGAATCCTGCCTTGTCCGAGGCTTAAAATGGGGGAAAGGGAGACCCCGACTACCACATCCTGACTTATTATTTGTGAACACTTCCTTCTTTCTTATGAGCATTATCCCACACTTCATTTTGTATTTAGTGTAAGGATTGGAAATAGGTTTTTTAGCATAGACCCTTTTATTTGACAAGATGCCACTCCGACTGCCTTATTCTTGTTTTATGGTCGAAATTTGCTCCCATCTTAGATTTAGATTAGGCGTTTATCCAAACTACCTATCAGTTTAATAAACACCCTTGAACTGTGATCACTTGTGTCTGTATTTACTGTTGCCACAATGCGTTTGTTACACAGCTACTATACCTCATCCTCTAAAGAGCCACGCATGTAGGTTGGGAGACTCAGGGTTTGGGCGGAGCACCCGACTTTCCGACTAGGATAGGAGGTCTGGCGAGGAAGCCACCGTGGCAGGCAGATGACCATTTCCAGGAGTTCTGAGTACCATGTTCTCCTCGCCCAGTCTGGGGCGATCAAGATCATGGTGGCCTGGATCAACCTCAATCTCCTGAGAACCCATGGGATGACCAGTATCAGAGGGAATGTGTAATTGTGGTCAAAGACCCACTCCACCAGGAAAGCGTCCCTTAGTGCACCCCTCCCTGGGAATTCCTTCGAGCAGAACTGCCTGCACTTCGCATTGGACCTCGCGGCACACAGGTCTACTGTCGGGATACCCCACAGAGTGAAGGTCTCTTCCAGAAACTCCGGGCAGACTAGCAACTCATGTGAGACCATGCTCAGCCTGCTAAGAGGGTCCACTAGCCCCTTCTCTGCTCCGGTCAGGTGGGCTGCAGAAGCAGAGATTCTGTTCTCCACAACCAGAACCACAGTTGCAAGGCATCCCTTCAGAGGGGCATAGACTGCACACCTTGCTTGTTGAAATAATGCATAGCCACTGTGTTGTCGGTCCAAATCAGGACATGTTTCCCCCCCGAGGGAAGGCACGGATGCTATCAGGACTAGCTGATCAGTCGCAAATCCAGTCTGTTTATATGCCAACGGCGTTCCACTGGGGACCAAAGGCTGTTCACTTGCAGATCCCTGCATTGAGTCCCCAGTCATTTAGGGATGCATCTATTACCACCTGTGCCTGTGGCCACGGTGGCCAAAAGGGATCTCCCTGATTAGCCCACCGTGAGAGGTCGCTTGCCTTTAACTTCGACACCCGGAGGACTTTCTTCATGTTGACCAAGTACTGGGACCATTAATCCCTCAAAAGCAGCTGAAGGGACCACATCCACAACCTGGCCTCTGGCACCAGAAAAATGCAGAAAGCCATGAGGCCAAGGAAGTGGAGGAAGGAAGCCACTGGCAAGCTGTTGTGGTTCTGGAAAAGTCTGACCATCTGCATGACACTGGTGACTCATTCCTCTGGGGCAGGGGGAAGTCTTCCCCATCTGGGGTCCAGGACTGCACTTATGAATTGGAGCTTCTGTGTTGGTCTAACATGGGACTTCTGGAAGTTCAGGGAGAAGCCCACACTGAAGCAGGGAACATGTGTCATCCAGACGCATCCATACCAGTTATGGAGACATTTCTCCTATCAACCAGTCATCCAGGTAAGGAAATACATGGACACTGGATCTCCTGAGGTGTGCCGCTACCATTGCCATCAGCTTGGTGAAAACGATGGGCATGGATGTCAAGCCAAAAGGGAGCACTCTAAACTGATAGTGTGTGTCCCCGATGACAAATCTCAGGAACCACCTGCGCTTTCAATGGATGGGCAAATGAAAATAAGCATCGTGAAGATCCACCAACCAGTCCTGGAGATGTAGAGCCTGGAGAATGTCTTTCAACGTCGCCATTAAACACTTGTCCTTCCTCAGCAACTTGTTCATGGCCCTGAGGTCTAGCATGGGACAGAAGAGTCCTCCTTTCTTGGGTACCAGAAAACAGCGAGAAAACCAGCTCGATCCCCTTTACTCAGAAGGTACCTCTTCCACTTCACCCTTTAACAGCAGGGATCTAGGATCATTACTGGAGCTCTTGCTCCCACTACTGGGGATGTGGGCGAGGGGCAGCAGCAAGGCCCAGGCATCTGATGTTATCTCCTTCCACTTTTCTCAATGCTCCGAGATCCTCCCTCCAGCTTGTGAAACGTGCAGGGAGAACTCAAAGTGGCTTAGCTTTTTTTCTAGCGATTCATCTGCTTTCGACCCAAACAGATGTTGGCCATCAAATGTCATGTCCAGAAACGTGGCTTGAACGTTAGGCGAGAAACCCGAGCTGTGGAGGTATGCCACATTCCTCAGTACTGTGGACGTTCCCATGGCACGGCCTATGCAGTGTTGAAATCCTCCTGCAAAGTCTGGATAGGCAACCTACTTGCCATCATTGACCACATCTAAAAATCCATCCCTCACCTCCCCTGCTAGGAGATCAGTCGCCTCAGCTATTCTCCAGAGAACATGAGAAAAATTAGCAAGGCACAGTTGGCATTGGTTACTTTCAGAGTCATGCTCCCTGACGCAAAGATTTTCTTCGTTAGAGCATCGGTGTTCTAGGACTCACTGCTTCTAAAGCAGGTTGGAGGTGGATGTGGCTGGCCGTGAGCTTACCATGGAGGCTTGGACCACCAACCCTTCAGGAGTAGGGTGAGCAGAAAGGAAGGGCAATTCTCCTCTGGTTGGCTTTTATTTTTTGGTCAGCGCGGCATTCGCGGCTGGTGTGGAACATGGTTTCTGCCACCATGTGCCAATGGGGTCAGATATGGCTGCTTTATAGGGCAATGCTCTGTCTGTGGGCCTCTACACAGGATGTCCCAGGATGTCCGTAAGCTCATAGGTCATGAGTTGCTTGGTTGGATTACCCAGCCCTAAAGCCAGGACCACCATCTCCAATATCTTTCTGTACTGGGCACTGGGGTGTCCATGGGGATTCATGCTACAGGTCCAGGTGAGGTGTCAAGCTTACTTGCCTCGTGCAAACCAAGTCAGCTTCCCAAACCCCCCAAAGGCTCGATAACAAAAAGGGACCGGATCCCCTTCGTCAACATAGATAGATCTCATGGAGCGGAAACACTCAAATCCCGACTCCTGTGCAAATGAACAGTAGACTCCGACAGAACCGTCCCAACGTGGGCACCTTAGCGCTGTAGCCTGCAGGCGCAACTGGTGATTGGACCGCCTGCGACCTCTAGACAAGAGCCGTATCCACTGCAGCTTTTTCAAAGAGTTGGAACATCTGGTTCTTAAACACCACCCAGTCTTCACTGGGGGCACCCGTAGTGGGGAGAAGAATTTACCCTGCTCCTCTGATGAACCGAAGTGGTCTACACTGGCGCCAATTCTTTTCCTTGTGGGGGGATGAGGAGGATGAATGGTGCAACCTTTGAGAATGTAAGCTCTTTTTTACTTTCTTACGGTGCCTGTCCTTCTTGGGCATAGGGCCTTCACTGTCATGGCCCGACGACCTCAGAGTCCATCGTGATGGAGACTTCGACAGAGACCTCCTGAGTGCCATTTCGCCAGCCACTCCCTGATCTTCTTTGGATTTGTTTGTTGACAGGAACCACACTGGTTGACATTGTGTTCCTTCCAGAGTCACCACACAGAAATACTGTGCGGGTTAGTGATGGACATCTTTGAGTCCTGACAGCGCTCGAGACCCAAGGCTTTAGGGCCCGCAATATCAGCATCCATTGAAAATAAATGTTCTCACTGAAGAGATTAGCATTCCGAAACAGCATGCTGAGCACGGGGACAAAAAAAAAAGAAAGAAAAAAAGGAACCGAGCTATGGGGGCGTAGTGACGCAATATGTGTACTGCTGATGTCAAGTCCGGAGTCTAGGACTGGTGCTAGGATCCCCCTCTGTGCAGACTGGCTGTCAGCATGTGGGAGTGGGCCCTGGAAAATTACATTTACCTCACAGCAGTCCACCTCGCCGGGGAATCCAACCTGGAAGCAGACAGGCTCAGCAGGCTGGGAGCAGACAATTACGATGGGCAGCTAAACGACCATGTTATTCAGGAGATTTTCAACAGGTGGGGTCACACCCACGTGGATCTCTTTGCCACCTGACACAACAATAAGTATCCTCAGTTCGCATCCTGGCAAGGTCAGGGCCCCAGCTCTCTGGGCGACGCATTTCACCTCCAGTGGACCGGCATGAAAGCCTATACCTTTCCGCCCACGCTCCTGATCCACAGGGTAATCTGCGAAATCAAGGAGTCTCGCCGACTCATTATTCTGATAGTTCCATGGTGGCCGGCCAGGCTTCACGGTGCTGCTCAGCCTCTCTGAGGTGCCCCCGATTCACCTTCTGACGAGCCGAGCACATCTACTGGCACAGCAAGGGGGCAGAGTCATCCACCCTGTCCCAGGGAAACTAGCCCTCACAGTCTGGTCCCTGAGCAGGTAACGCTTCGGCACCTTAGCCTCTCACAGGCCAATCTGGAGATCATACAGGGTGCCAGGAGCAAATCCACCAGGGCCCAGCACAAAAGCAAATGGACCAGATTCTGCCACTGGGCAGACTCCAAGGTTATCAACCCCTTGGCTTGCACTTTGGACGACATGCTCTCTTTCTCAGCGCACCTCGCTCATTCAGGAATGCAGGTGGACACCTGCCGCACATACCTTGCAACCATTGGAGCTTACAGGAACTCTGAGGAGGGCCTTTTCTCTTCCTCCAACCCTATTGTCAAGAAACAGACATCAGGCTGGTCAACATCAAGACGGCCTTACTAGTCGGCCTTACATCAGCTCATAGTCTGTGAGATCCAGGCTCTGGTCACCTCGGAACCATATAACACCTTTCACAAGGACAAGGTAGTCATGCAGACGCACCCAGCATTTCTGCCCAAGGTTCGTCTGTGGTCCACTTGAACGAGGAAATGGTCCTTCCAATGTTTTCTTCCGATCCCAAGTACGAAGCACAGAGTGCTGCACTGCCTGGATGTCAGGCGTGTCCTGAAATTCTACTTGGACAGTACCAAGGGCTTTCGCAAATCGGACACTCTGTTCGTCAGTTTTGGAGGTTCACGACTGGCTATCAGGCCTCTAAGGCTACCAAATCCCTCTGGATGGTCTCTGCCATCAAAGAGGCGTATAAGGACCAGCACAAGCTGCTTCCGGCCAACATGCATGCCCACACAGTCTGAGCCAAGGCAACGGCCATCGCATTTAAGCACCATGTCCCTTGGCAAGTCATAGGCAGGGCGGCCACTTGGGCCTCTCCCTCGGCTTTCTGTAAGCATTACTGTTTGGATGCCGGCTCTAGATCTGATGCGGCCTTCGGACAGGCGGTTCTCAGGAGCCTGTTTGCTTAAGGAGGGTCTCCTCTTCACCCTGGGGCTACATTTAGTTGTAATCGCCCATACAGTATGGAGGAAAGGGGACGGGAGAGTAATTATAAGTTACTCACCATAGTGACTAACATACTGTTAGGCCATACTCCCCTTTTCTCCATAGATCCCAGCAACCTCCCCCCTAATGATACTCGTGTCATTAGGCAAGGTTAAATCTATTGTCAACGCGTCAATGGGGACTGAGGTGTGGCGCCAGAGGGCGGAGTCAGGGCAACGCATGCGCCCTGGGCCACACCCCCGCGCTCCTCTAAATTTAAAGGGTAAGAAGGTTTTTTTCTGGTGAAAAAAGTTCTTGCTCCCGTCTCTTGGAAGGGACGCCCATACAGTATGGAGGAAATGGGACTATGGACTAAGAGGACGTTAGTTACTACAGTGAGTAACTTATAATTTTTTTTATATTGGTATGTATGGTTGAGTTGATGTGTTATAAGTGTCCTGCCTTCATACATGCCTAATGTCACTCCTTTAATGACACTAAACAGCGGCAGGCTCATGTTTCTGCTGTAAATGTTCACACTAAGCCTTGAAAGACTTGGCGCAAATAGGTCCAACTCTTGTCCACAACAGAGAGACCGCTGGACATGTCTGCCCCCATATTGAGCCCCCTGTAAGGTGAACAGCTAATATAGGAGAGCCCATTTTATAACTTAATGGCAACGTATCCAGGAGGATAGTTCTGGGGAAAAGCGTTTGTCTTGGAAGAAAGACACAGAGCAACACCGGTTTGAATCCCAGCTACATGCTAAGTGTGGTCTCCGGTATTAGGCGGGTAATTAAATATCAATAAGCATAAGGAAACCAGGTTACTCCCCCCTGCTTGCTTGTGTAAAACATTGCAAACATGCTACCATCCTTTACCAGAAAGCATGGTATGAGAAATTACACTGGCACTTTGAAAATGGTGAGCTATTAGAGGTGTATGTGAGCTGCACTTTACTTGAGTCCGAAGAGAATGTACCTTGAGCTGCCCTACAGTGCTTCCTCATCCAGTGAACAAGGGGTCTGAAAATATCAAATGTTATAAGAGGGGATTTTGAAATGGGACCAGATGGAAATAATTGTTGTCATAGCACTAGCACTTCAGATCAAGTGAGACCTCTGATGGAATAAAGTTTTTTCCGGATTGGCTGCCCAAATCTTGGTTCCAAGAGGAACAAGGGTGTAGGCGAACACTACTCCTCTTTACACGAGGCACTGCTTGAATGCCGGAAGCCATGAGGCCCAGAAGGTACTGAAACAAACGGGCTGCAGTCTGCCGATGATGCAGAAACTCTGATAGCCTTGAGGTCCTGCACTCTCGCCCGAGTGGGAAAAACTCTCCCAAACTCAGTTTCATTAGAAGCCAATGAATCCTATCTCCTGTGTATGAAGGCGGCATGATTATTTCTCAGTGAAAAAGAGCAAAGCTGAACATGGTCCAGAAACTCCTGGAAGACTGCTCTGGCAAGATCGAATGCTTCGATCAGGCAAACCTACAAATATGGGTCTTTGTGTGTGCTGCCACTGATTCATCAACTTTATGATAATCTGGGAGCTGAATCTAGCTTGAAGGAAAGAACTCAACATTGAAAGTTTCTCCCTCACAAGGAGAACCTGGGTAATCGTCTGTGCGCCTAAGAGGCCAGGTTTCTGTCAAGGGTTGAAGGCCAACACACGGAGCCCACCAGAGTCCTTTCTCAGGGAGACAATCATCAGAAAGAGGTCTTATTTTACCCCATCCCTCCTTTGTACCAGCATGTATGCTTGCAGACCCCTGTCACATCTATGACTCATGGAACCAAAACTTGTCAGTTCTTGTTTATTTTCAGAATCCACTAGGTTCGTGCAGGGAGTCTGTAGCAACGGACAAATAATATATATCTGGCCCAGTGCAGAGAAACCAGGACCTGCAATAGCAACAGGAAAATCGCACCAAGGAGAGAGTTCACCACTCCACCGATAAACTAGTGTGCCTGCATACACTGCCAGGAGAGGGAGAGACAACCACAGCAGCACATATTCACAACACAAAGAGCTACACCATGGGACAGGGGAACCCAGCTGGCAAGATCTTGTGACCAATTAGTTGTCCCCTAGACCAGCAGGTATAAAAGGGGGGAGAAAGGTCCACCATCCCCAAAGACGCTTACCAAGAAACAGCCCCAGAACATGGCCAAAAACTTTGGACTTTGACTACTATGAATGACATACGGCAGGTCAACCTTGAAAAATGGGTGGGGCTAAGCCCCCTAATTTTTCCTTTTCCTCATGAATGCAAACCCTTGGAGGGGGAGACAGGGTCTGATTTGCCAGAAATAGCTGTCTAATACCAACTGATGAGGAAGGATAAGAGCAGGTAATAAGAAGTGTGAGTTATAGTGAATTAAATGGAGTTGGAGGACCAAGAGACCGGCAGGAGGAAAGAGGGAGCAGTGGCTATTGGAGGAGATTTGTGCAGCAGGTGAGGTATTTTTGCTCTGGAGTGAAAGGGGTTATGCAGTGTGAATGTGTGTGTGTGGGGGGGGGGCAAGTGAGTAGAAGTTAATGTACTGACTGAAAGGAGGGTGTTTGTTTTGTGGGAGGGAGTAGTGGAGGAAGAGAGTAGTAGTGGAAGGAAGAGAGTAGTAGTGGAAGGAAGAGAGTAGTAGTGGGAGGAAGAGAGTAGTAGTGGGAGGAAGAGAGTAGTAGAGGGAGGAAGAGAGTAGTAGAGGGAGGAGGGCTGGCATTAAAGTGTTTAGGCGAGGTTAAGTGAAAGGTTCCAGTTTCATTAATCCCTCAACATTGGAGGTGTGCTGAAGGAGGAAAAAGCGAAGGATGGGCGCTGCCCTAGGGCAAAGTCAGCAGGGCTGGCCACAGCCACACTGCCAGTCCCTCTTGCACAACAAATTTAAAGGGAAAGAGGCAATTTTTCTATGCACATTCCTTCAGTGCGTCCCTGTTGGATTGACACCCATAAGTATGGAGCAAAGGGGACAGAACATAGGAGTATATAAACAACCCGCAAGCATACACACTCGCAGCATGCAGTGCGACACCACAGTTCTAAAAATTAATATGGTGGATGGGTTTATTCCACTAACAGCATAGTCCCGATAGCTATCAAATGGCAAGCGCTAATCAATCAGGATGCCAACTCTCCCTACAGAAAGTGAATTGCCCCAATTCCTAAGACATACACCAATAATGATCTGGATTCCTTGCCATCTTTTATCCTTCCTGCTGACTTTCCTTTGATTATTCTCAGAGACATTAATCTTCATCTTTCTTCCACTCAGGCTTCGACCCCCTTTCTTTCTATACTACACTGTTACTATCTTTTGCAAATCCCAATGTCCCCCCTCCCTACCTCTCCCCCAACACCATTCTGGTTCCTCTCTTGAATGGATCTTCACCATCCCGTTTACTTCTACAGTTTGAGCTACTTTCTTCTTTTATCCTCTCGTCATCTCTCTTCCCCCTCAGCTCCTTCTCCTTCGCTTACTTTCGGCGTAAACTCCACTCCTTTGACACCGCTCCATATATGAAGGTTTCCTCTATTTCTTCCTTTTGTGGATGACTTCTAAACTCTTGCTGCTGACTCAGCTAACTTTTTCTCTTTCTTCGATCTACTGTTGACTTTCATCCGCTCACACCTTTCTCTCCCTTTCACAGACCTCCCCTGACCATTGCTCACTCCTTCCATTCGCTTATCCTGTCGATTTCGGCATCAGGCTGAGCGTCCATGAAAGAAAAAAATCTTTTGCAGGTCTTAACCTACTATCCTCTCTTCAGGTCTCTTACAACAGCTCTTTGGTGGCTGCCAAATGGCTACATTATGCTGTCCTTCTCACACCTACTGCCCAAGCCAGTCTTTTTCAAGTTATTAGTCATATTTTCAGAACTTCACCTCCTAGTCCCTTTTGTTACCTCCTCCGTTTCAGCCTCTGACATGGCTAACTATTTCACTTGTAAAGTTACTCTTTTTTTGTGCTTCTTTTTTTACCAAACTCACGCATAGTCCCTCTCATTTCTCACTTTCCCTCTCAACCCTCAACAATGCCCTTATTTGCTCCTCTTTCTAAGACAGAGGTTGCTACTTATCTTGCTCGAGCACATCCCACTGCTGCACCCTCTGATCATGAACCCTCACTATTGATACCCATACCGCTGCTTCTTCCCTATTTGACACTCCAATGTAATAACTCCTTAACTTCTGCAATGTTCCAAACTGAATTTAAACATGCATTTTATCTCTGTATTCCGAAAAAGACAGGTCTTGTCCCTTTTCTTTCTTCTAATTTCCGTCCCATCTCGCCAATCCCATTTATATAAGCTTCTTGAACGTTTTGTATACATCCAAGTCTCTGCCCATCTTAATCACGTTTACTTACCTTTCAATCTGGATTCCGTCCGCATCAATCGACAGACATAAGTTACTCACCCTAGTGACTAACGTACTCCTAGTCTATAGGCCCCTTTCCTCAATATTGAACGGGAACAGAACCTTTTTCACCAGAAAAATCATCTTACCCTTCAAATTTAGATGTGCGAGGGGGCGTGGCCCCGGGAGCATGCGCTCCCTTGACTCCGCCCACTGGCACCACACTGCAGTCCCCTTTGACAATCTGGCTGCATTATAATTGCCTAATCACGCTAGTTTTCAGGGGGAGGATGCGGGGACGTATGGAGGAAAGGGGACGATGGACTAGGAGTACGTTAGTCACTACGGTGAGTAATTTATAAATCCTTTCCTCCATACTGTATGGGCGATTACCACTGATTTGAAGCCTTGGGGTGGAGAGATGTGAACCTCCTTAGGAAAATAGGTAGTTCAGGACCACCTCGCCGGATACTGCATCTGATAGTGCTTGCAGAAGGCCGATGGGGAGGCCCACGTGGCCACCTTGCCGATAGTTTGCCAAGGTACAGGTCTCTGGAATGCCACTGCAGTAGTTTTGCCCTGACCGTAAGAGCGTGTATCTTTGCTGGAAACTTCATGCGCTGCCCCTCGCAAGCTTCCTTCATGGCCAAAACCATCCACCTTGCTAAAGAGGCCTTGGAGGCTTGACTCCCTGGTTTTGACCCTCCGAAAGTAACAAAGCGTCTGATTAGCTGAAGCCCTTAGTTCTATCCAAATTAAACTTAAGTGCTCCTGTGACGTCGAGGCAGTGCGGGCCCTTTCTGCTTCATCCTGCGGGTTTGCGAAGAACGTAGGAAGGACAATATCCTCATTGTGGTGGGACCAAGACACTACCTTTGGAAGAAAGGAAGGGTGTGACCGTAGCACTACCTTGTCCCCCTTGGAAAATGGTATATGGTTCAGAAGGCATGAGTGCCTGGATCTCACTAAACCTGCGCGCAAAGGTGAGGCCTATCAAGAGGGCACCCTTAATGGTCAGCAATCTGATGTCTACTAAGGAAATGGGCTCAAATGTTTTAGGAGCTAAGGCTGCCAGAACCACATTAGGATCCCAGACCAGGTGTGGACGTTTAACAGGTGGGTACAGTCTGGTTAGTCCTGCAAGTTGCCTTTTTACTTCGGGGTTGAAGATGGAGAAAAAATTGTCACCAGAAGTCCGATACGCACCAATGGCTGCCAGGTATGTGTGGCACGTGTACACATGCATTCCAGTGTGTGCTAGATGTGCTGGGAAGGACATCACATGGTCTGTAGTGAACCCTAAAGGGGTCTATGCCCTTGTCCTTGACCCAGTGGCAGTACCTGGTCCATTTGCTTTTGTACTAGATCCTAGTATCTTATTGATAGTCAACCAAAATGTAAACGCTGGTGACAATTCCATGCTCTTATATGTATTATGTAAATCGACCAACCTGTAACCTATGATCGACAAGCCTGACTTTACTCTGTATTCTACCTGTACGCTTCTGTAACTCCTTCATAAGCGCACGGTTAGGTGCGCTCTATAAATAATAATCTAAACTAAACTATTAGATGCAATTCTTGCCCCCTCGATGTCCAGATTGTCTTGTGACAAATGGAGGTGTTGGAGGGTTACTTGCTCAGGAACCATGCTGCTAGGGCTAGCTACTCCGGGGAGGGGTGGAGTACTGACCCCCCCTTGCTCGGATAGTAGTGGATCCAGTGCTAGTGGGAGGGAAACTGATGGCTGAGTCGACTAACAGGTCCGAGAACCATGGTCTAGCATGCCACTGTGGCGCTATGAGAATGAGACGCAGTCATCCAGTCTTCCTGACCTTGCATATAACCCTGTGTATCAGAGGATTGGGTGTGAATGTGTATGCCCACAAGCCGTCCTACCAAATCTGAAATGCATCCCCCGGTGCAGCTGAGCTACGACCAATTCAGGACGCAAACTGGGGACATGTCCTGTTGTGCGAGATGCGAACAGGTCTACCTGTGGATGGCCCCATTTGGGGAAGATCTCTCCAGGACCCTCTCGTTCAGTTGCCACACGTAATTGTCTAGCCCCAACCTGCTAAGTTTGTCTGCTTCTAGGTTGGAGACCACTGGCAGATGAACGGATGAGAGTGATAAGTTGTTTGAGAGGGCCCATTTCCAAATGTCTACTGTCAACCTGCACAGAGGCGGAGATCTGATGCCCTCATGTTTGTTGAGGTAGTACATGTAGGTGGAGCTGTCCGTCTGAATGCAGACCGGTCTTTCGCTGATTACTGGTAGAAAGGCGGTCAAGGCTAGCCATATAGCCAATTTATGTGCCTGCCATGGTCCTGTCTTGATCAGAGGCCGTGGACACTTGTTGTTCAAGGTGGCTCCCCACCCCTGGAGGGATGAGTCGGTGGTGATAGTATAAGCTGGTAGATGTTACTCTCACCTGGTCTCTGCAGAGGCGTTTGAGCACTGTTGCTGCCCTCCCGGGGATTAGTTTGCCCTTATCTGGCTTCTCCCTCTGCACTTATACAGTTACTGCAGCAATTGGTAGTGCTGCTCAGGACTGCTCCTGTGAGAACATAAGGGGACGCAAGTATGCCAGTCTGTGATCCAGGTCCCCTTCCAGACCCTTCCACCCAGGATGTGGTTCCCATAGGTTGCGCTGCACCTAGAAGGCTTACCTGATTATCTTGATTGATGAGCTCTCCGTCCTGCTACTTCTGGCAGGGGCGCTTGTCTGACTGGGACCAAGTTCCTTCACTGGTCCCTGCGTGTGGTAGTCCAGTCCAGCTGCGACTAATCCACTTCTCTCCAGGTGAGTGTTTTTGTTTGTCTTTCCTCGCCTGGTGACTTTTGTTTTGTTTGTATAGTTAGTTTTGCTTTCAGCCTTCTTTTGCTGTGTTTGTTTCTTTCGTTCCGGTATTGTCGTCCGCTCCTTCTTTAACGTCTTTCTTTTGATCTCTCCCCATGTAGAAAGAATTTTGGGCCCAGCAGCAGTTGCGGAGCTGATGGCAGCCGGAGCGAACAAGGAATGAAGCCACGATGGTCCGGTAGCGGGTGAGTGGTCTCTAGGGATGCACGGGTAGTTCCAATGCGGTGCGATCCTAGGCTGCTGAGCGACAGCTGTCTAACCTTGTCTTTCGTCTTCATCACAGGACCCGACTCCGTGGATGAGGAGCGCGGAGTCAGGATCAAGATCGCTGAGTTTCTGAAGGTGAGTACGCAGATGAAATGATGAATGCTGGATTTAAGGAGGTCAGTATGCAGGATAAACGCTGGGTTCCAAAAGGGTAAGTAAGCTGGTCCAAGCGGCGGTGAGCGTCATGTTGCATGAGAATGCAAAATAGCGCAAAGTGCTGGCATTGGGGATGGAGCAGCTTATATAGCTGTACTTCTGGTGCCACGCCCACTAGTCCTGTTCTGCTTGCCACACCCTGCCACTCCTAGAGACTGCACGTGCAGCCTGGGCCTGGAGAGCCACGCCCCAACAGTATGCTCAAGGAAAGTGTTTCCTGAGTAAAAGCACGTCGAAAATGTCTTGTGAATTAAGCACTCCTGCACAAAAATTAAGTGTTCTCGCTGCATCCTTACATGAGCATGGTGCCAAAGGCGCCAGGACGGAGTCCAGCCGGGCCCCCTGTGTGTATGTGCCCTGTGACCCATTAGCCCCAACATCTGATGGTGTGGGGTCTGTGTTCTTGGGCCAGTGCTCATGACAGCACTCCCCCTCAAGGCCCCTCTCAAGGGTGGTTCCTCTCCTGGTTTGATGGGATTGTTGCGATGGAACTGCCTGATCAATCGTGGAGCGTGGACATGCTCCCTGGGTTCCCATGTCTGGAGGTCCATAGCCTTTCCAGTATATAAGATAGTATAATTTGGACCGGACTACCTTAGACTCTAGGATACTTTTGACTTCGAATTCTGGTTCTCCCTCGATTATTTCGGGGTCCGGTGGAGTATCGATCCGTGTACCTGGTTTCAATGGTTTTAGAAGGGAGTCTTGAAATACAGGGTGGATTTGCATGTTCTTCTGAGAGAGGGGCGCCTGCTACCTTTGTTGAATTCTTTAAAAGAACTTGGGGTTGGTCACCCTGGGTTACCTGGGGGCAACCAGACGTGGACTCCCTGCTCACTGTGCTTAGAGAGGCTCAAATTCACCTCACTGATGATGCCCAACAAGGCTGAAAAACGTGTATGGGGTTGATGTTGGAACTCTTGTTCAGAGAGGAATTGCCATAGCATTTTGGTGTTGGACTGCCCATGTGGGCGGGACAAAGACTGATATGCAAATGTATATTTCCCATCTGTGAAAGGTACAGTGAGCAAAAAGCAGATGGCTGCGAACTCAACCACTGAACAGGTTATCATGCCTTGTTCTTCCGAGAGAGGGGCGCCTGCTACCTTTGTTGAATGGATTTGCATGTGAGATGGTAATTCTAACTTCATGGCAGCAGGATTAATCACAGCTTTGATTGTGTAGGGTCCCAAGTATCGGGGCTGGAAGGCCCATGGTCCTTTCAAAGAAATGTTTTTGGATGCTAACCAAACCTTGTCTCTTTGTCGATCCGCAAACTGCTTTTGTTTCCCTTTGGCTCTGGCCAGATGTTCTGCTGCTTCCTCAAGAACCTGATGTCTTGTGTAAGGTCGTTACCACTGGCATTTCCAATGACTCCAGTGGATCAAAAACGGATGTCCGTGGTTGTCGTCCGTACACTGTGTAGAATGGGCATTGCCCAGTATTGGTGTGGATGGAGTTGTTGTATGCGCATTCTGCTAGCCAAAGTATTTCCTTCCAGGTATCCTAGGTTTCTTGCAGCATACACTATGTATTGCTCTAGGGTCTGGTTGGTCCGTTTGGTCTGGGCACCGGTTTGGGGATGATGGCTTGTGGATAATCAAAGATCGATCTTGGCAATTTTGCAACATCTTCTCCAAAAGGCGTAGACAAACTGAGTCCCTCAGTCAGATATTAGTATTGATGGGAACCCGTGTAGCCGAACAATTTGTTCCAGAAACACTGTAGCCAGAGCAGATACTGTCAGAAGGCCTTTCAGAGGAATAAAGTGGGCCATTTTAGAGAACAGATCTACGATGACTAAGATGGTGTTGTATCCGATGCAGGATGAAAGATCTGTAATAAAATCCATTGACAGCGTATGCCATTGGGCTGGGGGTACCATCAAAGGATGTAGCAGACCTGCAGGACTTTGTTTTCGAGACTTTGTGCGCAGAGACCACAAGTTGCGATGAACTGGGCAATGTCTTTTCACAAAGTTGGACACCAATAGCTTTTTCTTATTTTAGCTAGGCTTTTTATTATTCCCGGATGTCCTTCAACTAATTAATTGTAATAGTTGGCTATGATCTGATTCTGTAGTTATTTATCTGGAACGTACAGCCGTCCTTGAAAGTATGGTAAATTGTTCAAGATGGTATGTCTGTCTCCTTTTGATAACCAAACTCGTTGTGCTGCGTGATTCATTGAATGTTGTAGACTAGATTTTAAGTCGTCTAAAGAGGTGGTTGTGGCAATCGTGCTTAGCATCCCTCCTTCCGGGATGATAGCCACAGGGTCTGGTGTAGTGAAGGACTCCTCTTTCTCGCTCATACGTGACATGTCGTTTGCTTTTCCATTGCGTACTCCGGGTCTGTAGGTAATTATGAAATCGTATACCGCAAAGAGGTCCCAGCGGAGTTGGCGTGAAGATTGTGCTTTAGCAGTCTTTAGGTATTGCGATGACGGTAACTGTATGTCTAGCTCCGAGAAGGCAATGTCTGCAGGCTTTGAATGCTGCCTTGATTGCTAGCAATTCTTTAGCATTAATTGCATAGTTTAATTTGGGGGTGGAGAACTTCGAGACCAGAACGCTACGGGATGCAACTGTCCTGTTTCAGGGTCTCGTTTTGACAGGACTGCTCCCATTGCTATGTTGGATGCATTGGTTTCAACCACGCACGTTAGTTCTGGTCGTGGATATCGTAAAACTGGTGCGGTCATGAAAGCTTGCTTCAATTTCTGAAAGGCTTCCTCTGCAGAGGAATGAAATTGTTTATATTTTTTCGTAGCAAAGAGGTAATTGGATGGAAAATCTGAGAGAACCTGGGAATGAATCGACGATAAAAGTTGGCAAACCCGAGCACACACTGTACTCCCTTTGTGGATGTTGGTGAAGGCCAGTGGAGGATAGCATCTTCTTTGCGCATGTCCATGCGTACGCCCTGTGGTGTGAGGACAAAGCCAAGGAATTCTACCTCTGTGACATGAAAGAAGCACTTCTCCAGTTTGGCATATAGCTTATGTTGCCAAAGTTTTTTTAAGACTGCCTGAACATGACTGACGTGGTCATGGTACTTTGCATGAGAATTCAAAGTAACGCAAAGCGCTGGCATTGGGGATGAAGCAGCTTATTATAGCTGTGCTCCTGGGGCCATGCCCACTAGTCCTGTTCTGCTTGCCACTCCTAGAGTCTGCACGTGCAGCCTGGGCCTGGTAGCCACACCCCAACAGTATGCTCAAGGTAAATGTTTCCTGAGTAAATGCATGTGGAAAATGTCCTTGTAAATTAAGCACTCCTGCGCAAAAATAAAGTGTTCTCGCTGCATCCTTACATGAGCATGGCGCCAAAGGCGCCAGGACGGATCCAGCCGGGCCCCTTGTGTGTATGTGCCCTGTGACCCATTACCCCCATCACCTGATGGTGTGGTGTCTGTGTTCTTGGTCCAGTGCTCATGACGGTAGATCCTGTCTGAATGGTTTGCCTGTCAGGAGATTGGAGTCTATCCTCCACCAAAGGAGGTCCTGGTGGAGGTGGGTTGGTATGCTGACCAATGCCACTTGGGAGCCAGTTTCCTGATTCCAAGATGTCGAGAAATGTAGCTGCAGCCTCCTCATTTTGAGCCTGCTGTGCTGCACTTCCAGAATAAAGGCTGCCATAATACCTAGCAGGTGCTGGTACCACCATACCGACATTACTGTTCTTCTCAGGAAATGGCCAACAGCAGCTTTAATCGCTGCCACCTTGTCTGCGGAGGGGAATATCTTCTCCGTGTTCATATCCCAAATGAGGCCCAAGAAAGTCAAGGACTGAGTTGGTTGCAGCTGCGACTTATTGAGGTTGATGGAGAACCAAAGATCGTATAGTGTGTGCATAAGCCTGGCTGATGTGTTCTCGACCCACTCTGAGGAATCCGCTCGTACCAGCCAATCGTCGAGGTACGGATATAGGTGTGACCTTCTGATCTAAGCAATGCTGCCACTGCGTTCATTAATCTTGTGAAGACCCTCGGGCTGAATTAAGACCAAAAAGGAGAACCTTGTATTGGAAGTGGAAGCCCATGACCCGGAATTGTAGCAAGGATCGATGGGCATGCCAAATTGGAACATGTAGGTGTACATCGTTTAGATCCAGGGAGCACGTCCAGTCTCCCCCACACTGGGACTCCGCTATAAATGCTGGTGCAACCATCTTGAACTTTTGAAGGGGTAGGAAAAGGTTCAAGGTAGAAAGGTCTAAGACAACTTTCAGTCCTGCCTAGTTGTTTTTCTGCATGGCGAAAATGAGGGAGTAGAATCCCAAACCTCGTTGACCAGGGGGGGCGGGGACTTCCTCCACTGCATGACTCGCTATTAGCGAGCGGATCTCCGCCAGGAGAGTTGTCAATTTGCGGAAGAGGGGGGAAAGAGGGGAAATTTAAGTTATGGGTAGGTGGAAGCCCAGGGAAACCATAGAGCATCCATGAGTCCGCAAACCTTGTCCACCAGGACTGATAGTGAAGGGCAAGCCTGCCCCCAGCACAGAGCTGTGGATCTGATCCGGATGACCCAGTCACTGCTTTTTTTCCCTCCGAGTCTGGCGTCTGGGAGGCGGACTGAAAAAAGCCTTTGTGTGTGGTCTTCTGCTGCTTACAGCGGTGCAGCCCGACAGGTTGCCTGGTGCAGCGCCTCCTGAAAACCCCTGAAATCGCAGAAGCTACAACCTCCGGCAGACTTTGCGTGGCTCTGGCTGAAACTTTTGTCAGTCGGCTTTGCCAGTAAGGCCAGTGATTTGGCTGTTTGGGAGCTCTTCCCATCCAGCTCCTCATCAGTAGATGAATGGAAGAAAAGCTCCCTCCCTCCCATGAAAAGCAGGTCAAGGATACGATCCCGTTCATCAGGATTAAACCTAGTGGCCATGAGCCACACCGGTCTCCTCATGTCTGTAGCCACACATACGTCCCTGCCTGCCATGTCTATGTGCGCCAACGATGATTCCATTAAGTCCTGAGCCACAATTTTTGCTTCTGCCAGACCGGCCCGGAACCGCGCTCGTCTATGGACGACTAGACCGTGAAGGAAGTCCGCCATTTCCCTCCACAGTTTCTGGTTAACGGCAGCTAGCATAGCATCAGCAACACAAGGTTCTCCTTTTTGGTCTCAATTCACCCCTGGGTAGATGTAGTCAGGTATGAGGTGATCATAGGCGACCATTCCACCTTTGTAGTGTAATCAGGACTTTGAGGCTCGCTGGAGGTGTGGGCCTCCTGACTAGCTGCCATTTTGTCTGGGTGTGCAGCCATTTTGTCCTACACTGCGCCACACGCTCAATGTGTGTCGACTGATGCCCCGGGTATGTTCCCCGCCTGTCTGCTTGAGAGCGTAGGTTCTGGCCTGCACCCGGTAGTAGGCCAGAGCCCCTCTGAGGATTCCCCGGTACCATAGCCCCCAGGCCCCTCAGCTCTGGGACCGGGAGGATCCGTGGATCCCTCAGCCGTGAGGCCGGTAGCTAGGAGAGCCTTGGAACCATTGCTAGTACTAAAGCCTAATAGGCCCCTCGCGCTTGGTTGTTTCCCTGGAAAAGAGTCGCACTTGCAGGGGGCTTTGGAGAACACTAAACTTATCTTCGGTCTTCGGTTTAGTCTTCCTGCACACTTACTCCTTGATCTGCTCCGGTGGTGATCTGGAGAACAACTCCCTCCACCTGGCCAACCTGTTCTTTAGAGCCTGTGGCGTAAGTGTGTTGGATGCCGAAAAGCTGCCCCAGCCGTGGTCTTCACCCAGGCACCGGAGGCAGAGCAGGTGCGGGTCGGAGGTGGCAAAGGATCAGTGGCGAGCTGGGCACCTTCTAAAGCACGCTGCGGTCGACATGTGCCGGGGAGGGGCGTAGGCACTGGAGGATGGAGTATTTATTGCTCTAAAACAAAGAGAATGCTAGTAAATAGCTAGAATATAGGGCCAAATCTCCCTAGGGAAGATCTGGTAGCGTGGAATTATGAGGAAAAAGGGCCTCAACCACAGCTCAGGTGAAGTGGTCCATTCCCGTTGACGAGTACAAGAGGACTGAGGTGTGGCGCCGGTGGGCGGAGTCAAGGGAGCACATGCTCCCGGGGCCGGGCCCCCACGCGCAACTAAATTTAAAGGGGAAGATGATTTTTCTGAGGAAAAAAGTTCTGTTCCCGTCCCTAGCGAGGGACGCCCATACATTAAGGAGAAAAGG
The DNA here is from genome assembly GCF_040938575.1 of Ambystoma mexicanum. Classification (NCBI taxonomy): domain Eukaryota; kingdom Metazoa; phylum Chordata; class Amphibia; order Caudata; family Ambystomatidae; genus Ambystoma; species Ambystoma mexicanum. The sequence continues at coordinate 893,810,557 of NC_090939.1, forward strand.
AGGAAGTAGGAGTAAACCCTCCTATATGTTACACATTCTTTACTATTTGCATGCTATGTGAAGTAGTCTTCTCTTCTTGTTCTACTCGACTTGTCTGCACCAATTGAAACTGTAGACCATTGTACACCTTTCACTCTTTCACATCTTGGTCTTCATAATTCTGTTCTTGACTGGTTTCACTCATTTCCCTCTGACTGCATTTATTCGGTTTCCTGGGCTAACTACTTCCTCCACTTTCCCCCTTCAATTTAGTGTACCTCAGGGCTCTATACTCGGTCCTCACCTCTTTTCTCTGTTCACTACCCTGCTCCCTTCTCTGTACACTATACCACTCTTCTATAATCACTTCATTTGGGTTCTCTCATCATTTCTATGCTGATTATTCACAAATCTTTCTCTCATTCGCATCTGACTCGCTTCTTACTTCCCGCTCTAGTTGCTTGCCATCCAATCTTGGATGAGAGCCATCTATCTTCATCTTAATCATAAAAATTGAGGTTCTCTTTCCTTCTTCCTCCATCCCCTCACCAATTCCTCCTGCTTCCAATTCCGTTTTCTCCCTCTCTGCTACCCTTATCCAAGTTGGCCAGAAATCTTGGCGTCATCTTTGAGCCTTCACTTTCTGCGTATATCTCTGCTATTGCTCATTCTTTTCGCTATCACCTTTTCATTATCTGGAAAACACGACCTGATCTTTCCTTTCATGCTACTACACTTGTAATTTCCTCTCGTTTTCTCCAGACTCAACTGTTCCTCCATTCTGTTGGGCCCTCCGGCCTATCATATTGCACGCTTGCGCTCCATTTACAACTCTACTGTTCGTCTTCTTCTTGGCCTTACTCCAAGCAACTCCACTTCTTCTGCGCTCTCATAGCTTCACTGGCTGCTGTCAGGGGCCAGAAATGAAAGACAGACACAAAAGGTGTCATGTTTTTGGGTAAAGCCTTTTTTAAAAAAATACAAATGGGTTGGGAAAATAACTCTTTGGCCCTATTCTAAAGAGGAACATCCTTGTCTAGAAACCAAAAACGAAGGATCTGTCTGTGTCTGGATGTCAGTAGCTGAAAAGCCACCCGGGTGTCCAAAACGTCCCATCCGGACCCTCACACTATAAACAAAACAACAAAAGAGTGCAAGGAAATGTCTTTAGCTTGATGTTGGCAAAAAGTGTTCAAAAGCATAAGAATAACTAACGAAAATATTCTCCAAGGTAAAAAGACCCTTTGATTCCATGGATGGTCGCTTCCCCTGGATTCTGAAATAGGATGACAAAAATGTCTCTTTAGCGAACAGTTCCTTTGTGTCTTCACTGAACTCAAAATTCTTGTTCAAGCTAAAAGTTCTTTGAAAGACTTTCTGTAGAATTTCTTGTAACTTTACAGATCACCTGATACACTGTTTGCTGCCAGGAGTCTGTACACAAAGTCAGCTGCCTGGTTTACTCCCCTGCCAGGACTTCTCATAGTTCTTTGGTTATACCACTATAGCATGCACCATGAGGTGCTTTGTTTATCTGTCTATGCTAACATCTGCTCAAACTTCTCACCACACTGGCATCCCATGCATTTATAGTCGATTGGGGTTTGCTGTTGTACTTTGCCTTGCCTGCCTTCAAACATTGGTCTTATTGGGTGCTGAATTTGTACTTTGCCTTGACTGCATTCCTGCACTGGCAACTTTGTACCAAACCCTTCTGGTGCACTTGCAGGAAGCAAAAACACGGGGGGTAATATTTGTCCTAAGATGCACCTCAGCAGGGCACTTGTAGGAAGGCCCTGGGGTCCCCAGCTGCTTTGGGCAGACTAACTGGTTCCTTCCAGCCTCTCCAATTCTGCTTGCGCCTCTGCGGTGTGACTCCATCACCTGCTTTCCACTTTGGAGTGTGCAGACATTCTTCCAGCGTTCTGCCTAGCTCTGCGATCACACACCAGCTTTCTTTTTTGGACCAGGTTGGAGAACACCATCTGTTTGAGCGGCCTGATCTCCAGGAGCTCCTGAACAGCTCTGAGCAGCTCCACGGCCCATCTTGCTCGAATGCAGTGTTTCTCCTTCTGTCCCGGCAGCCTTCTCGCTCTGCCAGCTCCGTCGGTGTGCCTCGAGTTCGTGAGCCTCAGCATGGGTGGAAACGTTTTTTCCTGCACTGCTCGATCCAAAAGTGCAGTTGCAGTCTTTAAAATGTCCCACGCACTAACGGCTTGGAAATAAAACCAGCCTGAATGTTGTACTTTAGGCTCCTGTCACTTTGCACAAACTCTGTGATCCTCTTCCGCGTCTCACTACCTGAGTGGTTATGGGAGTTGGGGTCTAACTGTTGGATGTTTTTTTCACACAATGGCAGAAACAAAAAGGTGTTATATGGGAGTTGTGGGGGTTTGGGTAAAAGGTGTTTGCCCGACTAGAATGACAATAGGACATTTGGAACTGGTGTATTAAAAGGGTCTTTCTGGTGGGAAAGGGGGGGGGGGGTGTGTTTTATCCTATGAAGCCATGACATTTCCCAAAAAGTTGTCTCCTTCCATGTGATCCTCCATCATATAACCACCCCCAGGTCAGTATCAGGAAGTGGCTGCCATCCCCTGGCCACATGGGAGGAGGTTACTGATGGGGAATCTGTGATGACTCCATTGGATTGATCACACTGCCCTTGAAAACAGTCTTCTCTATAGTTTTCTAATCTCTATATAGTTTGGCCCGTCCTCATCTCTCTACTCCTCCCCAGCATGCCCCCCCCACGCCACAAGAAACCCCTTCAGCTATGAATGTGTATTTTAGCCAGACTTACATACCTTATGTGAGATCTTAAGGTCAAAGAACTCCGTAGTCCTACTTCAAGCCTGATCACTGGTAGAGGGGTGTTGAGGAATGTTCCTAGATTGTGGCACCAGAATTTCCATTAACCCTTTTCTGGGGGTGTACAAGTTATTGATTACTCAGTTTTGAGTGTCAGAGGTACTGAGCCTATCTTGTTTACAGGCACAGTGGAGCCCTGACTTCACCAATTCCAGAGATCTCTCTTAAAATGGAAGAAAGGTCATGGGCCATGTATGTGGGTACATTATATAGTGCAAACATACCTAGGAAACTGTTAGTAAAGGAGTGTAGTATTTATTGAGTAGAAGTGGCAAAGGCGAGTGGAAGCAAAGGGGGGGGCCTTCAGTAACCTTTGATTGCATAATGTCGTATTTGTAGATGAGCAGTGTCTTCAGTACCTTCCTGAACATAGGAGCATAACAGGAGAATGCTTGTTTTCTAGTTTTCTGTTTTCTAGTCCAATTTTTCACCTTGCGGATATCAATCTGCAAGTCATATCTCACCTAAAGTTCATTGCAGCCTGGCTGAATGCAGATTCCTAGCTGAAGGGGTTTCACCCAAACACCTACAAGACTGATTCCAGAGCAAATCATATTTGAATGAAGAAATTAGCTTGCCTAAACGTATTAAATGATATGAATGATGAGGTTATCCAGAGGAAACTGGAAGACAAATGATAGACCAAGAGTGCCTGAAATTTCAAAATGCTATTGGCTGTATTAATGGATACTAGAAAGGAACCCTTCAGTGAAAGCAAACTAAAGGAATAACAACACAGAGGCTCAAGGGGATCATATGGAACACAAGGACCAAATTCATATCCCACTGATGTACCATGCATGGTCTTGCTAGAAAGGGGTTTCTCATGCTCGTCAAGAACCAACAGCATAAGTACATCAAAACAGAATCCTTGCTCAAGTGTCCTCTTGAAAATAGAGGGCAACCAAATAGACCGTGACCATTCCTATATTTAAACCCGACTTTGCACTAAACATCAAAAATTGCAGAACTGTGCCAGTGAGGCATGCCAAGTGGTCATCACCCCTCTCGCAGCACCGAATTGCAAACTTAAGCCAAAGACAAGCATTTGTGGACTTGGTGGATTGTGCAATCTCAGAGAGGAATTACACCAAGAACCTAGTCAAATGTATCCCACTCTCAGTGCCTCCACCCTTTAAAAGCCAAGCAGGAAGGTTCAGCGTCCAGGTATTGGAGTGAAGCACTGCTGTAAGCATACGTAAACGGAACGTTCCGGCATGGGATACTCCACTGAGGAGAAGCAATGTTTCCAGCATGACTGTAACAGGTCTTCTATTAGCATACCAGAAAGATCAAGATCATGGTTGTTCGAATCAGTATTCAAATTTCTCAGCACCAAAAGGCAATGCATACACTGGGTCGAAACTGAGGGGTCAGAAATGGAAGCCGGACACAACGTTCTCATGTTCTTGGTTAAAGACTTTCGTCCAAATGAAAATGGGTTGGAAAAATGCCTCTCTGACCCTATGCTAAAAAGGATTTTCCCTACCTGTAAACCAAAACTAAGGATCTGTCTGTCAGGATGTCAATAAACGAAAAGCCGTCCTTGCATCAAAACGTCCTATTCTGACCCTCACACTACAAATAAAAGAATAATAAAGTGTGCAAGGAAATGTCTTCTAACTGGTACTGGCAAAAAATGTGTTCACAACTAAAGATTAGAGTAACTCCAACAAAAATGTTCACCAAGGTGAAAGACCTTGGACCCAGAGGGTGGTTCCCTTCCCCTGGATTTGAAATGGATGGCAATGCCTCTGTTGCTAACAGTTGCCTTTTGTGCTTCTCCTGGATTCACATTCTTCCCGTTAGGCAACACGCTCTTTCTTAAACACAAGTATATCCATTTACTTAACAAACACTGTTCTTCTGTAGTTTTCCTTGTAGCTTTGCTACTTCCCTGGTATACTCCCCTGTATCACCAAAACTGTATATACTGTGGTCGGTTTCGGATATCTGTCTGAGGTAATATTTGTTCAAACTGTGCCTCTGGGTCCCCACTTGCTTTCGGTCGACTCACTGGTTCTCTCCAACATCGCTGATCCTGCTCGTGCTTCTGCAGCAGGGCTCTGCGGCTTGCTTCCCACTCTGGATGCTGCAGACGTCCTTGCGGCTCTGCAGTCACATGCCTGCTTCCCTGCAGGTCTCGGTCTGGAGGACACTGCTTAGTCGAGCTGCTGAGCGCCCATGAACTCTCTTGGGGTTCCCGGTGTACTCATAGCACTTCTTGGTCTGGGTCTGCGTTCCTCCTTCTGCCACACAGGCATGTGTCTCCTGCCCTCAAAAGCCTTCTCTCTAGAGCCAAAATGTTCTCCTGCGCTGCCTTTGCCAGTAGAGCGGTTGCCAACTTTAAATGTCCCACTCACAGGTATTTCTAGAGAACTAGTCTGCGCATTAAGCTTCTGTTACCTTAAACCAACTCGTTCATGCTCCTCATCTCAGTACTTCAGGGATTATTGGATTTGAGTCCATAGATGTCACTGGATATATAAAATTGTATTCATTTTCCTCAGTCGATTTACGTGAGCGGACCTCTTCATACAAAGGTGTATTAGAAGCCGAAAATGTTCTGTTGGAGCTGTGTATCTATGTCAAAAAATGAATTTTGACCTAACGAAAAACAAGAGGTTTCTTTACTTACTGTACAAGGGGGGACAAGCAGCTGACAATAGGTCAGGTCATTAAAGTCCTGGGAATAAGAGGGTCTTTCTTTAATGGAAAAGGTCAAGGGTATTCGAGGATCTTCCTCATGTGAAAGCGGGCAAAAGCCATGACATCCACCCAGTAGCTGTCTCCTCCCATGTGATCCTCACTCATATAGCCTCTCACATGGTCAGAATCAGGTAGCGGCTGACGTCCCCATGCCACATGGGAGGAGGTCACCACCGGGAAATCTGTCATGACTCCATTGGATTCATCACAAATCCCAGTGAGGCAGTAGTACATCACAGAGAGGGAACACCCAGCAGGTGGTTGTGTACTTCCTCTGAGTTGATACATGCGAGGTTGGTTGTTGGTCTCATGTACAAGAGATGAAACCTAGCATTTTGGACTAGACTTCCTCTTTTTTCTCGCCTAACTGGATTTACATACTTTTTTTCTCGTGTAAATACACATAAGGCTGAAAAACCATGGAATGGAAAACTGCCAAGAGCAATTGCAAGCTTGTGATAAAATTCAAAGCTTTTTATTCATCCCATTTAAATGTTAGACTTCTTTGATTTGCCTCTAGGAGTGAGGGAGAAATAAAATAGGACCTCTGGTCTAGAACGTGAAGATGATAAAGTGGTCAAATATGTGTGTGTGTAACAAACCTATTTAGGTAACGGGGCCTTCCATCACTGCCTACCACAGAGTACCTTTAATGCAAAATTTAAAAATAATTGTATATCAGTATAGGTGATTCACATAAATGAGTACATTAAACATTTAAAAAAAACGTTACCCATCTGATGTGTTGAGCATTACATCTTGCTTTGCAGCAGCTACACTACAACAAAGATTCCTGATAGTTCTAGTGAGTTACACTCTAAGTTTTACAATTGTTTGATTACATCTTTTAACTTAATCACTCTATTAAGTATAATTTTCCTTCATGTTACACCCACATTAAATTTACTCCAAATAACAAACATACAATTTTTAGTATAACTATATGGACCTACTTCTTTGAACTCTGCTTTTAAAACTGCATGCCCCAAATTAGACTGCCACTGCAACTTTCTGCCACTGTGTTTTCCGAGATAAAATGCCTTAAATATTTCTTGAAGTTTCACCATCTGCAAAAATTGTATAAAAAAAAAAAACAACATAAGTAGAAAGCAGAATAACAACCATCTTCGATAATAAGGTTTTATGCATGCTGGTGAGCAGTTTAGATTTTATTTGTTTCAATATTTTTTTCCTCCGCAGTAAAGTTCCAAAAGTGATGCTACTTCTACATGATGGATACTAATCTTAGAACCATTTAAATTAGCACCGACAGATTTTGCGCAGGCATTTCATAGGTATTTTTTTCAGCCTTTCTCAATTTGCCATTATATGTTGTAGTACTACCATTGTTTGTCTGGTATTGCCATGATACACGCTGGTCTGCACATCATATGACATATTTGCATCAAATACCATTTATTTCTAATATAAACAAAGGTAATAACCCTAATACCAGGGATTGACAACACATTTTCAGGTGCTCATTACTATTGCCAAGAATTGCTATGAAATATCCGGCACTTTGTTCAGTGCCAGAGACTGCCATCAAAAGTATCGTTAGTTCTACAATTACCATTGCTATATATTGCCATCAAAGGTCTAGATACTCCTATCATTGGCCAGGAATTGCCCTAAAATGCTGAGATATTCCTAATATTGGGGGGCTTACAATCAAATGCTTGTGTACTCCTATCATCTTCAGGTTATCACCAACAAATGCCCTCACATAGCTGCAAGAATTACTCAGGAATATGACAAATAGTCCTTTGAAATGTGTCACAACTTCAGCTAGCATATTCGTTTTATATAAACACATTTTGAAGTTTGGAATTTTCTCATGGTTTTTGTGTGCTGCTGTGAAAACTATCTTTATATGTAAAGCGGAATGTATGTATGTGTGTATGTTTGTTCGGCTATACAAATCCACACCGTTGAACATGGACTCCTCATTTGTGAGGGGGCAAGATTTTAGTCTATGTTAGGATGCCAAAAAGTCACTCTGTATGCACCCTCATTTACTGTTGCTCACCCCGATTCACTACAGTAGGTACTTGAAGGAGGAAACATTTTGAAAAGTGTCTGAAGCAAAATGTTCGAAGTGTTGGTTATTCCTTTGAAATGTATTACTACTATATGCAGTTCAAACGTGTTTATTAAAGCATTTTTAAAGGGAATTAAAACAAATATATTTATTTTATCAGGCCACTCCAAATATGAGAACTGGCAAGGTTACAATTTACTTAAGCTCATTCACGAGAAGAGAGCACAATCCATCTTTCTTGGACTTTTCTCAAATGTTCTGAAGCCATTGAGTGACTGAAACATGCCACACAAAAAAACTAACATCACTTGGAAAAGCTCCATAGGATGCAAAGCGAAAATCAATATCAAGAGCTTCTGAAAAACAACAACAAACATCAGCACGACTTGCCGCCCAGAGGACAAGAGCAACATCCTCCAGGGCACATGAGATACCACTCAATCAGTACCCCAGCTAGTATCACAATACATTTAAAAAATAAACACATTTTATTGTCATTTACAAGGCAGGTGGCTGTACAATACATCTAGGTACAAAGACTCTGAGCATTGGTTGCTGTGGCCAATCAGAAAAAGAAGTAGGACATTTGCATATTCTTAATTTGACAAAAATAATAAAGAGGCACATCTTGCCCTATTGCTATGGGGTTTTCCCTGCTTAACCAAACTAACTAAAAAAGTTGCTTGTCAGTCAGACGTCAAAAATAATTATTATAATAATTTACAAAATGTCCTCCGCCCAACAATCTAATCATATCTGGCACTGCCACTTAGAACTAGTAACTAAATAATGTTGCTTCCCCTTTAGCTAGGTCTCTAGGCTTTCTCTCAGGGCTTCCTAGCCACCACAGGTCCAAAGTGTGGTATAAAGTCTGTATTACTTATTCGGAAACCCTCACTGATGAATTTCTGTAGCTCTTGATATGTGCTTAAAACTTTGGTCTTCAGGAACTTGTGAGACCAGCAATTTCAAACCTAACCCTCAAATCATGATGCTAGGGGACTTCAACCAAGGCTTCAATGATGCTAAAGACAATTACACTATCACTAGCCAACATCTTTGCAGGGTTAGGCTTCACCCATAGAATAACCACCCCCACACAGTGCAAAGGCAGAACACTGGCCTGGCTGGCAGACAGCAACTGCGAGACCAAAATCCTAACAAATTCACCCTGCGCCTGGTCCGACCACAATGTCATCACCTTCACTATTCAGGACACTCCTAGTGTAAACTCCTGCCTGAACCTAGCCCCACCGGCGCTCACGAGAAATAAACGTAATATAACAACTGAAAAGCTTCTGCCCTTACTCCACCTGTTAACCAACCATTTGAATCTAGACATGAAGGACCCTTCAGCACTAATCGAGCTGTACAATGACACCTTACAACAAGCCATCGTCAAAGTTGTCCCTCTAAAAATGCATAAAGCTAAACCTCGTGCTCACTTAAACACTTGGAATACAAGCAAACTTAAAAACCTAAGTAGTATTAAAAGAAATGCAGAAGGTAACTGGAAAATAAATCCTACATCTTCTAACAAGGAAATCTTCACCACTGCGTCCAACCACTATTAAAAGGCCATCATCCAAACCAAAAGTACCACCTTCGACGATAGAATCTCTAATGCCAACTCTGATTCAAAAGGACTGTTTAAAATCCCCAAGGAACTGGAATCCCCAGTGCCACCACAAGAATCTTGTCCCAAAGACGCTAAATGGTGCATTAAAATCCAGCAAGCTCTGCTAGATACAATTACACTACTCCAATTGAAAAATTGAGAAGAAAAAACTCCGTATCACAGGATCCCCAACTCTGGGAGACTAACGATAATTCAGATCAAAGCCACACACAGTGTGAGTTCACCCCAATAACAGTAACTGAAACTAAGAAAATCATCACTAGTCTCAAACCTTCAAGATGCAATGGAGACATCTGCCCAGCCACTGTTATTAAAGATGCAGCAGAGGAGCTTGCCCCTTTCATCACAACTGTTATAAACGCCTCCTTTGAATCATGCACCATCCCAATCCACTTTAAAAAATCTTGGATCCTAAAATTACAAAAAATAAAACCTACCTTAGACTAGAATGTACCCACAAATTATCGGCCTATAACTACAGTACCTTTTTTACAAAAAATCCTGGATGGAGCAGCATGCCTGCAAATCCAAAAACACCTTGAACTAAACAACCTATTAGGCCTGCGACAATAAGGCTTCAGACCAGGGCACGGGACGGAATCGGCTCTCCTAGACTTAAAGATCCAAATGGACAAACTAAAAGATGAGGGTAATTAGCGCTTCTCCTACTTTAAGACCTATCGGTCACCATTAGGAAACCTGCATCCCCTGCACACTTTCTGTATGGCCTAAGCCTAAACTCGCATTTATAGGAAAACTTTAGCATCTGTCTCCCCAACACAGATTGTCCTAGTAATGTTCACCAAATAATATAGGGTACTTAAATCAAAAATTAGTATTGTCACCTCTAAACATAGAGCACAATTTCAAATATAGCAATAATGTAACTTGACAATTTTAGAATTTGTATATAAAGCAATCTGTCTTTATTATTTGTAAAATGGCCCAACGCGTTTCGAGTATGCATCACTCTTCATCAGGGGCATACATTAATTTTCATTCAATATCTAGAAAGTAAAAAACATTATATATAACCATTAGAATCTGTAATTATATCTACTTTAGAATTTCATCACAAGACAGATAAAATGTGGGATTCCCTAGAAGTCCTACACGTATTTCCATTTTAATACTGTTAATGATTCACATCAGCAGTTTACATAAACACTTTACAAAATGACATTCATAAGTTCCCAGTCCAAACCGCAATAGAACTCTGAATAGTCCTAATGATCTTGTAATTTAAAGGGTATACATTCTAGTCAGGAGCTAATCTCAAAGTGCATAGTACCATATCATTAAAAATGTAGTGGTAATGCAGTTAGTAGAGAGAAAATGCATGATTGTATTTCTATGTAGAGGTATTCTAACCTAGTAATCACTCGACATTCAAGGATGGCCTCCAGCTCTCCACCATAGGATCCAGTCAGCTTTTAGGCCTTCCGAGAAATAGACAACTCCACCAAAGGCAATCTCTGCAAAGAACAAGTTACTTACCACGTATTCCTCATCTTAGATATATTCACCAGCTTGCTGCTGCTTTCAGAAAAATATTTCGCCAGAGGGCGCTGTGCTCGAGGCCGTGTAGCTTGGTCCCTCGAAGGTCACCATCGAGCGTCAACGTCATCAGTCGTATAAAGGGCTCGAGCCGCGCCCGTTGGTTCAGTTCTGTTTTTTCAATGTTAATGGTTGCATCAGTTGTATTTTGTGTCGGCAGATGTCAGGCTCATAAGGAAGTACAAGTGCAACAAGCGTAAGAACTGTACAGAGGGGTAGGTTCGGAGGGTCGATGAGGAATACGTGGGAGGAACATCCAGTCGGAAGAACGTTACAGTTGGTAAGTAACTTGTTCTTCGAATGGATTGTGTCCTCCAACGCCCAAAATGAAGGCCGGCTTTTGCAAAAAGGCCTCCTTGGTGAGAAGTGGTGTTGAAACAATGTTTTGTAAAAGTGTGCATTGATGTCCAAGTGGCCGCAGCACAAATGTCTTGCACTGGGACACCCCTCTGAAGAGCCGTGGAAGTTGCTATGCCCCTGGTTGAATGAGCCCTTAAACCATCTGGAGGCTCCTTCCCAGCCAATTTGTAACATTCAGATATTGCTAGGATAATCCATCTGGATATAGTTTGCTTGGACACACCAAGGCCCAATTTGTGTCCAGTATAACCGAAAAACAACTGATCTGTTTGTCTAAATCTTTCCAATCTAGATAGGTAGAAACTAAGAGCCCTTTTAGGGTCTAGTCTGTGGAATCTTTCCTCCTCTTTACTAGCGTGCGGAGGAGGATAAAAGGATGGTAAAGTGATTTTCTGTGACAGATGGAAATCGGAAACTATTTTAGGTAGAAAAAGGGCTAGACCTTTAAAACAACTTTATCCTTGTGGAAAACCGTGTGAGGAGACTTGCAAGAGAGCGCCTGCCACTCACTCACCCTGCGGGCTGAAGTTCGAGCCACTAGTAGAACCGTTTTTAAAGTTAGGAGCCTTAGAGGACAAGAATGTAAAGTCTCAAAAGGGGCACACATAAGAAACTTTAATACTAAATTTAAATCCCAAATGGGAACTTGGAATGGTGTAGGAGGGAATGTATTTGTTAACCCTTTAAAAATTGGATAACTAAAGGCATTTTGAAATATGAAACTTCTTCTGAGGAGCGCTTGAAGAAAGATAGCGCCGCCAAATTTCCTTTAATAGTTCCAACTTGGAGCCCCGAGTTGGCTAAATGTAATAGAAAGGAAAGCACCATGGGAATGGTACATTGAAAAGGATCCACATTTTTATCCCTGCACCAGTTACTGAATTTCTTCCAACGACACCGCAATAAGGATTTTGTTGCTGGCCTTCTGGCCGAAAGCAAAATCTCCATAACGTCATCCGGGAGGTCCCAATCCTTATATCTCAACCTCTCAGAAGCCAGGCGTGAAGTGTCTTGACCTCTGGATGGAAAAGCCGACCTTCCTATTGCGAAAGAAGATCCTCTCTTTGTGGAAGACGTATTGGAGGGCAGATGGACATGTCCAGAAGGTCCAGGTACCACGTCCTCCTGGCCCAGTCCGGGGCAATTAGGATCATGGTTCTCCTGAACTTTCTCAACCTCCTGATTACATGAGGAATCACAGGGACTGGAGAAACGCGTAAAAGAGTGGATATACCCAGTCCACTACGAACGTGTCCCCTAGAGCTCCTCTCGGGGGAAATTCCCTTGAGCAATACAGATCGCACTTCCGGTGGGCCCCGGTCGCGAACAGATCCACTTGAGGGGTTCCCCAAAGGGCGATGTCGAACACGGCTCTTAAGGAACGCCAAGGTAAGATAGCAGTGGGGGTAGAGTCTTTCAAGTCTGCAAAAGACAGACTTGAGAGAATCGAGAACTAAATCTCGTCATGAGTCGAGGCGATCAAGGTCAATAAGTTGCTCGAGGCAGTCCTCTTCCTCGTCATCGAAAATAATCAAAAAAGCAACGTCAGATGTTTGTCCTCTTCTTCCTCGCAGCCTTTCTGTGTTCGTCTGGCAGATATTCTAGTATGGGTGCTAACGATGCCACATCTCTGTCATACCTCGCCATAATAGCCAGAGAATTGGCCGCCTTCACCGTTGTTGCACCCACCGACAACACCTTTTTGCCAAAGGCATCTTGTCTCCTGGCCTCGTTCTCCGGCGGAGTTGTGCATTTGTGCTGAGACCTTGCCTTTCTCGCCGCAGCCGCTGATACTGTCTTTATAAAGGTACCGAGGGTTCCCAGCCTGACAATGGGGACTATTCTAAGCATGTGAATCCATGAAAGATCCAATGCTGGAGAAGGGAATAGTTTCTTACCTGTAACTCCATTTCTCCAGCATTGGTATCTTTCATGGATTCACATGCTTCGAATATTCCCCGTCGTCAGGCTGGGAACCCTCGGTACATTTATAAAGACGTTTTCCACAGGAAAAATGTCGACACTTGTGTCCTATCTTTGTAGTTTTTGGGCTGCTTACGCATGGCCCAATAGGACGTAGCGGTATAAATGCCCCACCCCGCGGCTCCCATCAGATTTTAACCCCCCAAAGTAGGATGGGGTATATATTGTTTGCATGTAGGGGAGGCCGGTGGGCGCATGTGAATCCATGAAAGATACCAATGCTGGAGAAATGGAGTTACAGGTAAGAAACTATTCCCTTCTCCAGCATTGGATCTTTCATGGATTCACATGCTTAGAGTAGATTGTATAGCAGTACTCCTGATTTTGGCGGTGTGAATGCAAACCAATAACATCCCAACCACATACTTTCTCTTTCTTTTTTTTTTTTTTAAACTTCAGCAGTTACACGCTAGCTTCAAAATAATAACAACCATGATATATTAATATATATATATATATATATATATATATATATATATATATATATATATGTTTTTTTTTTTTTTTTGCTATGCATGAAGAACCGAGACTTATTGTCTCTTTTGATAATGCCTCGAACCATGCCCGTCGGATCATTGAACGACATTGGCGTGTTCTGATCCTAGACAAAGATTTATGTCCCTTACTTTCCGAACGCCCTACCATCACGTATAAAAGAGTTCCATCGCTTAGAGACAAGCTAGTTTCCAGCTTTTTGCCACCCATTGACAGACGTCCTCCTTTTTCCAATTGGTTGGCCGTTTCCCCCATTGGCTTTACCAAATGTTTTAAATGTAAAGCATGTGCTCATGCCACTCCCTGCAAATCTTTTATACATCCGGTCACCAAATGCAATCAGACTATCAAGTATTCTATGAATTATGACACTACTTTTGTTGTCTATGTCCTCTCATGTCCCTGCATGAAGTGGTACGTCGGGAGCACCACATGCAAGCTCAAACTCAGGATCTTGCAACATCTTAGGGCGATTAAAAACTCAGAACCCACGTACCCCATGGCTAAGCACTTCTGGCAGGAACATGAGAATGACCTGAATCTGCTTACTTTTTTTGCAGTGGCCCACATTCCAATTCATCCCAGGGGCGGTGACCGCGTTTTAAAACTAAGACAATTGGAGACTAGATTCATCTTGGACTTCGACACTAAGTCTCCCAATGGGCACAATCTAGATGAGGAGCTGTATACGTTTTTAGGCACCTAAGTTGGATTTACATACATCTATGTTGCCTTCTTTTTCTCTGATACTTCTCGAGTTTCCTCTGGCTTAGTTGTTTCCTCTGGGTATCCATTTCCGCTCACTTTATCCTTGGCCTGTTCGGATTATTTTTTACCTTATTTTATCAGTGATCTTGTCTTTTCCTTTCTTTCCTTTTAGACCTATTTTGTCTAAATTCCATGCTGCTACAGTCACGATTCTGTGGGAAACGAGCCTCTCCTTATACAATAATTTTCTTTGATTATGTCTCTGTAGTCCTTTGCTCTCTTATTCTTAGTTTGCTCCCCTGCTGCTTTCTGGTTCTGCTAGGTTTTGTTTTGCATACTTGGTCAATTAGAGGCAGACATTTCTCTCTTCATTTGCATTCCATCTTCCCCCAGCTTGTGTCAGTATCATGGCTGGTGTTATTTCTAGTTACCGTGCATGAATTTTAAGAATTTGATGGTTTAAAATGTACTTAGCAACTTTGCACATGTTTATGCTGCTATTTCAGCTTTGTATATCTGCACATATCGATGTTGCGATGCTCCCTTGGAGCCAGTGCTGTATTTTGCTATTTTGCACACATAGATGCGGCTATCATGTTATTGCTTATTTGCACATGTTTATGCTGCTATTTCTTGTCTGCACTTGCACTTTACCTTAACCATTGCCTGTGTGTCACTGTCATATTTATGACTAGCTTCTAGTTACTTGCATGAGGGGTTGGGAAATGGTTGCCTTATGTTTTTATCTATTGTCATTTATGTATTTTTTATTCTTGCATTCTATGCAGTATCTTCATTTTACCAATTGTATATAGATTATGACTATGGGGGTTTTCCTCGTTGAACTTGCAAACTATATTTGATTCATAGTGGAACTGTGGGTGTGCCTGGCGTGAACCTGTGGTACCGACCCTATTATTTTGGGTCCCTTACCAAGCCAATGTTATTTTGTCCCTTCTGTGCACTTTGCACTGCATCAGACACTCTAATCTATTGTCCCTTTACATTGGAATTTACCTTTGCTCCCATTGTTGGCCACTGCTGCCCTCCGTTCAAACATGGCTGCCACCCTTTCCATACCTCCAGGCACGTTCACAGTTTCATTGTCATAGCAATAGGACTACACTTCCCAGCTATGAGAGCGCTCTGGTCTGTCTTTCCCTTACGCGATGAAGCACTCAGTTGAGCGTTAAACGCGTTATGTGCGGGTCGTGCTCTAGGCGTCCTGCCTCTGTTTTTGCTGCTGCCTTTCCGGACGTGTTTTTATCTTATTTTTGTATTACCCATTAAATTAAACTTATGACCATTCCTACGTTGCAAGCTGTGCTAATTTTTGTTCACTTGGGCACCTTTATTCTGTCCGCGGAGAGTGCGGTTTCCCTTTCCTCTTTGTCTTTTCGATAGATAGATATATATATTAAAGGACATTCCCCTGAACAGGCCTTACACCTCACTGAAACAGATGACGTAGGACTGCTCGCCCCATCTGTAGATCGTCTGCATGCTGCCGTTCGAGGCAATAATGGCGGGTAAATGTATGTGGCAGTGACCAGGATGCTGCCTGACAGATGTCTCCCAGCGGAATCCCAGCCCACAACGCCGCCGAAGATGAAGTTGATCTCGTGGAATGGGCTCTCTGACGCCTTTCCAGTGGCTTCCCCGCTTTCGAGTGACAAAAGGCAATCGTCGACGAGACCCATCGAGCTAGTCCTTGTTTTGAGATCGCCTTTCCTTTTGTGACAGTTGTTTTGTATTTCTAAATTGCTGAGTACGATGAAGGTAAAACTTTAGAGCTCTTTTCACGTCCAATGTATGGAAATCTTTTTCCGCGACCGATGAAGGCGTCACAAAAAATGTAGGTAGTACAATCGACGAATGTTTATGAAAGACAGTAGGAATTTTCGGTATGAAATGAGGGTTGGTCGCCAGCACCACCTTGTCCTTAAAGAATCTCAAGTACGGAGGATCTATGACTAATGCTTGTATCTCTGAGAGTTGTCGTGCTGAAGTGATAGCCACCAAAAAAGCCAACTTCCACGATAAGAATTTCATAGATGAGGCAGCCATAGGTTCAAAGGGAGCTTTCATTAGTTCCGTCAACACTAGGTTAAGACTCCAGTTCGGAGGAAACTTTTTAATTGGTGAAAATGTGCGAAATAAACCTTTCATGAAGTGCTTTATCAGACTAGCACTAAACAATGGTAACGAATGCCTTCTCCGCGTGAAACTTGAAATGGCTGCCAGGTGAACCTTTATTGATGAAAAAGATAACCCACTCTCCGCTAAATGCAGCAAATAAGCCAGAAGCTGTTCTGGAGTTATATTGTGGGGCTCTAACCCTGGCTGATCTTCACACCACGTGCAGAATCTCCTCCACTTGCATGTATACGAAGTGTTAGTGGACGGAGCTTGCGCCGCTTGCAAAATTCAACGGCAATCCGATGAAATAGTTAGGGTACCAAACTCTGAGAAGTCAGGAGCCATGCTGTCAGGTTGAGACTGTCCGGATCGTGATGCCACACTGTTCCCTTGTCCCGGGTCAGGAGGTTCGGAACCTTCTGAAACCTTACTGGTCGCGCTATTGATAGCTGTAGCAGGTCGGAGAACCACGCCTGCCTCGGCCAATAAGGAGCCACTAAGATCACTCGACATCGGTATCTGTGAATCCATTGCAGGGTCCATCTTATGAGTGGAAATGGGGGAAAGGCGTATAGAAACTTGTCCATCCACAGGAAGGAGAACGCTTCCCCCAGTGAATCGATCTGTGGCCATCTGCTGGCGTACTGTTCGCACTTCTTGTTCTCTCTCGTCGCAAAGAGATCCAGAGAAGGCTGTCCCCAGTTTCTGAAAATCTCCAACAACTGATGTTCGTTCAGTTCCCATTCGTGTATCTGATCCATTTCCCTGTTGAGGGAATCCGCTTGTATGTTCTTTACTCCCGGGAGATGGTGGGCTACTATAGTTATATTTTGTTGCCGAGCCCACTGCCATACTTCCTGAGCTTCGGTGGAAAGAGTTCTGGAGCGAGTACCTCCTTGCTTTCTCAAGTAAAACAGCGTTGTCGTGTTGTCTGTCAGTATCCTCACCACTGACCCTTTTATGTGCGGCAGAAAAGCTTTCAGGGCCCAACACACTGCCCTCAACTCAACTCCAGCACATTGATATGAAGGAGCGACTCCTCCGACGACCACCGGCCTTGCGTTTGGAGAGAGCCCGGATGCGCCCCCCACATCCAGTCAGCGACGCGCCCGTCACTATGGTCATGTGAAACTCTGGTTCATGCAGGGGAACCCCTCTGGATAGATTTTCGAAGACTTGCCACCATCGAAGTGCTCGTAGGAGCTCGTTGTTGACGGTTAGTTTGTCCGGCCAAAGTCCTTGGCTCTAGGCCCATCGGTCTGCCAGGAATTCTTGAATTGTCCTCATAAAGAGACGACAGTTGTTCACTAAGGGGATGCACAAAGCCATGGCTCCCAGTATCGACATATATCTCCTTACCGACACTTTGGTGTTGACTCTCCACTGTCTTGCCAACTGATTGAGCCTTTGGATCCTCTCCACAGATGGTCACACCAATCCTGGCTGAGTTTCGAACTGTGCACCCAAAAACACTAAGCTTCTTGAGGGAGTCAATGAGGACTTTTCGAAGTTTACCGCAAATCCTAGTCGTCGCAGAAGTTACATGGTGGCCTCTAGACTTGATTGCGTTGTCATAGGGGACGACCCCCTCACTAACCAATCGTCCAGATAAGGGTAAACATGATGCCCCTGTTTTCTTAACCATGCTGCAACCGGGGCTAGGCATTTTGTGAAAGTCCTGGGAGATGATTTTAGTCCGAAAGGGAGCACTGTGAACTGGTAGTGGGACCGCCCGACTACAAACCTTAAGAACCTCTCTGTGTCGTCGACGCATTGGTATATGAAAATACGCGTCCTGGAGATTCAACGACGCCAGAAAATCCCCCTGTTGAATCGACCGGATCACTTCCTGAAGTGTGAGCATTTTGAATTTCAGATTTTGTAATGTTTTGTTGAGGTCTCGAAGGCCGAGAATGGGATGCCATTTTCCGTTGGGCTTCTTCACGACAAAGTATCGGAATACACTCCTTGATCTCTGTGACACAGGTACCAATTCTATAGCCCCCTTTTGTAGCATAAGTACTACCTCCTGCTTTAAAAAGTTCAGATGGGGTTGAGCCGAATACACTGGTGGAATGTGCGACGGCTTGCCTTTGAATTGTAAGGAATGACCGAACTTCACAGTGTCGAATACCCACCGGTCCGAGGTTATCTTTTCCCACTCGTCGACACAGTGAGACACCCTGCCTACCAGGACGTTCTGAAACTCCTCATTGCTGGTCTTTTGATTGTTTGTCCTTAGACGACCATGAGTAACCTCCCCTCTTCCTTGAGGCTTGATAGTCTCGACGTCTTCTTGCTGTCTGAGAAGTCCACCTGTAGCCGTGAGAGGAGTATGACGGTCTATTGAAAATACGGTCCCTTGATGACGAGAACCAGGAATTTTCTAACACTCCCCTAAACGGGCGAAACAAACGAAAACTTCTGCCACTCTGGAGAGCTCCCAGAGAACGTGCTGTGTCAGTCTTCTTTCCTGCCTTTCAAGGCCTCATCCACCTTCTCCCCAAAAAGAAGGTCTCCTTCAAAAGGCATATCCAACACTTTATATTGCACTTCAGGTCGAAAGTTGGTGCATTTGAGCCATGCCTGGGTCCTCAGAACCACTCTGTTGTTAACCTGCTTAAAGCCTGATTCTGCCAGGTCTACAGCGATATTTATAGAGTGATTAGAGGCCTCTTCCCCCTCTCCGACAAGTAACATCGCAGCCTTTCTGTGTTCGTCTGGCAGATGTTCCAGTATGGGTGCTAAAAGAGGCCACATCTCTCTGTCATACCTCGCCATAATAACCAGAGAATTGGCCGCCTTCACCGTTGTTACACCCACCGACAACACCTTTTTGCCAAAGGCATCTTGTATCCTGGCCTCGTTCTCCGGTCGGAGTTGTGCATTTGTGCTGAGACCTTGCCTTTCTCGCCGCAGCCGCTGATAGCACCAACTCTGGAGCCGGTTGAGAGGACAAACATTTTGGAGTAGACTCGGGAGCCTTAAATTTCTTTTCCAGTCTACCTTTTATTGCCGGCTCCGAGAACAGATGACACATCGTTTGTAGTCCCTCTTGCCATACATGATCTAAGATGGGGACCGAAAACACAGATTTTCTCCTCTTTCCCATATGATGGAACAAAAAAACGTCTTTTTCTCCTCCTCCTGGGCCAGCCCAAATTCAGTACAAGCCTTACTCATCATCGCGTGGAAAGAACCAATGTCATCCGGGGGTGACGGTTGGGCTGGGCTTCTTGGAGCTTCCATCTCCGCTTCCGACTCCCAGGTAGGGTCTCGAGAGGTGGATAACGATATATATCCGATATGGACTCTCTCTCTGACTCGGATTCCAGCAGCTCTCCTTCTTCCGGGCGTGCACATGGAAGGCCTCCACGGACTGGCGCCGCCATAGGAGTCGGTCGATGGGAAAGACCTGGCTCGACGTCGACTGGTCTCGCTGGAGCAGCAACCTGAGGAAACCTTTCATCTAATTTCTTCAACAAGTTTTGTAATGTAGACAGAACTTCCAGAGATAAAACAGTTTGAGGATTAAGCAACGGAGTTGTAACCGGGACATTCGCCCCACTCGAAAGAGTCAGCGAGCTAACCCCTTGCAACCCAGGTTCTGCAGGCCCAGCCACCTGCTCACGTTCGTCGCCCACGGAGGATATGGACAGGGCTGCCTCCTGCTGCAACAAGGTTTCTGGTAAAATCAGGTCGCACACCTCCGGTCGCCAGCCCTCCTGTGGAGTCTCTGTCGACGAGGTTAATTTCTGTATCGTCACCGTCGTCGTTGCTGTCACCTGCGGCGGAACACCTGAAGAGACGATCTGCATCACTGGTAGTGAGGGCGTCGACGATCGCACTCCCGTCGACAACGCTAGTGGATGTACAGAGCCCTGAGGCGTTCCCGCCTTTTTTGAACCGGATATGTGTTTTGCAGAATCTCGACTCGAGGATGATCTATGATGATCACCTGAGGAGGATCTTGACAGGTCTTTTCTCTCCTTCTTGGACGAGGAGGAAGACAACAAGGTTTTCGTTTTCAACGAAGATTCTCTCGTGGAATGTTTTTCAGATGAGCGTTTCTCCATCGAACGCACTTTCTTCGGCGGGGAGCCCCTAGAGATTTAGTTGTCAAGGCCAAGCTATCCGTGGAGCCTACCTCTGAAGGGGGGTACGCACCCGCTCCGTCGTTCAACCAAGCCACCAACCACCTATTCTGGTCTTTGAGGGTCTTCTGGGAGAAGCTTTTACAGATGTCACAATTGTCTGCCGAATAGTGAGGGTGGAGACAATATATACAGTCCATATGGCCATCTCCTTCATACACCTTCTTTAATCCGCATGTAGCACACGGACGAAACAGAGCTTTTCCAGACATTAGGAAAAACGAAGAAACAACCTAGCAAAAATAGTAGATGACGCGAGGTGATCCCACTACTTTGGAAGACGGTTGAAATCTGATGGGAGCCGCGGGGGTGGGGCATTGTTAGGGAGAATTCTCTGTTTAGGCTGAATTTCCTAACCTAGTGAGTCCCCCAGCAGCTTTGCTGGATTTTTGGGGTTTCTTTTTTTCTCCTGCCAAGAGTGAGACTCTTTTACCCTCACTCTTGGGCATGATTTGAGTGTGGTTCTTTGAAACTGTTTAATGGGCGATGGGGTCTTTTACTTCATAGGGCTTCATGTGTTTTTGTGATGTGTGTTACACAGCACCCTCCGTGCAGTAACACAGGGGTGTCATAGTGACCCCCCAATATAGACTCCATACCCTGGGACTGACTATTGTCTCCCAGGGCATGTAAAGTCACCATTGACTTTACTAGTCTTAAATTCTAAACAGAACCAGTACCAACCATCATTGTGGACGTACTGGCTGGGGCAATTCAATTGCCCCGGGGTCTGTTAGTCGAGGGGGCACGTCTCCGTCCCCCCTGATCGAGTTTTGGCTGGTGGCAGTGGATACTACTTTTTATATTCAACCGCAAATATTTTCCTATGGGATTTCCCATTGTTTTAGGCTACTATCTTTATTTAATTATTTACGGTAGCCTCGAGCATACCGCCGGTTTATTTAACTAATATGAATTCTCCGGTTGGTATTTTTTGCCAAAACTCGGTTCTAAAATGACGTTTGTGTTCTCTTCTGTGACTCCAACCCAAGTCGAGCCCTTTGTTCCACTTTTTGGCGGGCTTCTCCACAGAAGCCCTTGAAAATGGTGCCACTATGTCTGGGGTACTTAGGAGGGGAGGAGGGGGATTTAGGCACCCTGGACTGAGTTGCCTAGGCAACTCAAGTCGCACTCCATCCTGATTGGCCCAAGTGGTGAACCGGCCGGCTCACCACTTAGCATGTTTGAGTGACAGCTAGGCTGAGTGAATGGGGGTTTGCTGCATAAAAGCAGGGTTTGGGGACTGGAATTTCAGAAGTCGCCACAGGACCCAAGAATCTGACGAGGGAGAAGCTG
Source organism: Ambystoma mexicanum (assembly GCF_040938575.1). NCBI lineage: Eukaryota > Metazoa > Chordata > Amphibia > Caudata > Ambystomatidae > Ambystoma > Ambystoma mexicanum. Next base: position 893,832,488 of record NC_090939.1, read on the forward strand.
AGCCGACCTGCCACGACACCACCACCGGTGGAGCCAGCCCTGCTGGACTGCCTCACCACTTTTCCCAACGACAGAGGAGATCTCCCGTTGGAGAGTCTTCTTCCTTTGACTGGTGGGGATAACCAGTTTCCCGGTCTTTTCGCTTTCCCGACGTACCTCGTGGCTGCCTTGCCCGTCCCAAGCACCCTGGCAACCGGGATACCATGTTTTACCACGACCGCGAAACAAAGGTACCACCTTTAACCGGAAAACTCCGCGGCTGGTTTCTGCCCTGGTAGGGCAACGACCTTCATCTTTCCTCCAAGTCGAGATCTTCTCTTCCCCTGGACGACGACGCAACTTGCACCCACTACCAGGAACAACTGCCACCGCTGGAGGATCCTTCCCCACTTAAGGTACCGTGTCCCGCCTGGCTTCCCTTGCTACCGACTGTACGGGGTAGATTTAGCCCCCGGCTTTCGAACCTGGGTTAGCCTGGGACACCCTGGCTAAACTTTCCTAAGCCTCTCTAAACTCTTTTTGAACCCTCTGCAAGACTTTCTAAGCCTAGTGTAACTGTGTGATCTTGGGCGCATTTGTGCTCTGCTCTCTCTAGGAGTGGGCCCAGCCTTTGGACTTTGGCTCACCAGTGACTTTTGCTCTTCTGCCTTGCTAATAGTGTTCCTGAATCGTAGAGTGGTGTACCTTTCCATATTCTGTCTTTTTCCCTCCCTTTCTCACAAACTTATTGGAGTGCAATCTAGTTAAGCGCTCACCTCTGTATGAAAATAATTGGTGTTTTACTGTGACTTATCTGATAAGGAAAAAGGGGTATATATATTATAATAGTAACTTTGTTTAGAATATTTTACAACAAGAGTGGTGGAGTGTTTCAAACAGTGTGTTTTTAAATAAATAATTATATACTTTGATACCAAAGCTCTACTCAGTGCTTGCTTGTATTGTTGTATCTGACTGCCTATTGTGTATACTTTGCATACTGCCTAACTCTTCTTGAGGGAAGTCTGACTGCTCAGCCACAGCTACCAGGTAAATCTGGGTGGTACAGACTGATACCAAGTGGGTTTAATGCCAACACCTGTAGTCTTAAATCTTTTGCAGTGTTCCCTAAGGGAACTGCACAGGTTTCTGCCTAACAGGCATTTATACCACCACGTCCTATTGGGGCATGCGTAAGCGGCCCAAAAACGACGTAGATAGGACACAGAAGTGTCGAAATTTTTCCTATGGAAAACGTCTTTATAAAAAGGTACCAAGGGCTCCCAGCCTGACGACGGGGCATATTCCAAGCATGTGAATCCATGAAAGATCCAATGCAGGAGAAGGTTAATTTCTTGTCCTTCGAAACATGATTCCCCAAAGAAACGGGAGGATTTTAGTGCTTCAATGCTAAACATTTGTGAGGAGGCGGCCCGACCCACTCAAAAAAGTTGCATGAAGAGCATGCCCGTGTCCACTCTAAAGGTGACAGAGGGAAATCCAAAACGTCTCACGCTAAATCCGACAAAAAGTCGATACATCCTCGGACGATGATTCTCCAGCGCCTCATGAGACTATACAGAAACCTTCGGTGCATAAATCGAGGTTGCCTCAGGACAAAATGGCGTCCTCACTGTCGAAGTCAGCTATCGACTCGACGCGTCCTTCGACGAAGCCGAAAAAATGCATTGATACCTTTGGCCTCGACATCGAAGCCCTCCTCGATAACCTCAGGGATTCCTTCGAGTGTGTCGGAGCCAGTGTCGATTCCATTGGCATCGTCGACGCCTTTGTCTGGGAAATCTTTCATACCGGTTCCCAAGACGACAATTATGGCTAAGGCTAGGTCTGTTCCACCTTTACCAGGGCAAAGATCTCTTGAAGGACTTCCTGAGCTAGCTCCCACTCGTGGAAGAATGTGTCCTGCCTGCTCAGAGTGTCCGCCGCTGTGTTCAGTTCTCCAGCTAGGTGAACCGCCGATAGAGAGATTCCTTCTTGCATTGCTCAGAACCAGAGCTGCATTGCCTCTCTGCACCGTGGGAGTGATCTTACGCCTCATCATTTGTTGAGGTAGTACATGGCCACTGTGTTGTCCGTCATCAGGACATTCTTTCCCTGTACAGAGGGCAGAAAGGCCTTCAGCGATAGTCTGATTGCCCTCAGCTCCAAAAGGTTGATGTGTAGTTTGGACTCCGATGGAGACCAATGACTGCTGATTGTCAGATCGTTGGTGTGGGCTCCCCACCCTGCGTCCGTCACTACAGTTATCTCCGGCCATGGTTGCCAAAAAGGTTCCCCTCTGAGGATATTTTCCTTGTGAGCCCACCATAGGAGATCTTGAACCACCTTGGACGGGACTTCTAGAAGATCTGGCACCCATTGAAGGGATCTCATCCTCAGTCGAGCCTCTGGCACCAGAACAATGCAGGATGTCATGAGGCCTAGCAACATTAGGAAGTCGAACTCCGGTAGATGTTGGGCATTCTGAAATGTGGTTACCATCTGCAGAATGTGGTGAGCTCTTTCCTCGGGAGGCGAGGCTTTCCTTGAGGTGGTGGCCAGGACTGCTTCGATGAATTGGAGTCTTTGGGACAGAATCATTTGTGACTTCTTGTAATTGAGGGATAAGCCCAATGTGTGTAGGAACTGACAGGTCATGGCCAGATGTCCCTGGGCCAGTTCGGGTGAACTTGCCCTCATTAGCCAATCGTCCAGATAAGGGTAGATGTGAATCCCCTCCCTCCTGAGACTCGCTGCCACTACCGTCATTAGTTTGGTGAAGACCCTTAGGGCGGAGGTCAGCCCAAATGGCAGAACTCGAAACTGATAGTGAGATCCGCCAATTGCGAACCTCAGGTACTTTCTGTGTTTGAGATGAATTGGCACATGAAAGTAAGCATCCTGAAGGTCCAATGAAACCAGCCAGTCCTGAAGCTGAAGAGAATGAAGGATCTGAGAAAGAGTCACCATCTTGAACTTGTTCTTCCTGAGGAATTTGTTCAGATTTCTCAAGTCCAAGATGGGTCTCAATCCTCCGTCCTTTTTGGGAATGAGAAAATAAAGGGAGTACCAACCCTTGTTCCTCTCCGCTACAGGTACATGTTCTATTGCACAAGAAGCGGGTCTGGAATTTTTACGAGTTGGCTCCCGGTGGATGATCTTGTGGCCTTTGATGAAAAGGAAGACAGTAACCATGGGTCACTAGCTGGCATCCAACGTAATGCCCCGCCATTCGTCCAGATACTGAGTGATTCTGCCTCCCACGGGGTCTTGTGGGTTAAGGCCTAAAGTGGCTTTGGAGTGGCTGAGGAGGTAGTAGCCGCTGCTGTGGCTGATCTAGCACCTCTACCTTTTCCACCACGAAAGGGTTTTCTTTGTTGTCCCATCTGACTGGCCTGCCCTCTCCCTTTTCCAAAAGAGGAAAAGGGCGACTCTTCGAGGAAGATGACCCTGCGTAAGAGTGCTGTTGAGGTTGCCTTATAGCGGCGCTGAGTGATTTTGCTGCCGCTTTCGAGGTCTGCAGCTTCTCCAAGCTCTCGTCTGCCTTGCTGCCAAACAACCTCAAGCCGTCAAAGGGCATATGGAGTTACATTGTACATCAGATGCAAAACCAGATTTTCTTAGCCATGCAAATATAGGCAAGACTGTGCTAGATGCCATGGATCTGCTCATACTCTCTGCAGTAGCCAGTCCTGACTTGAGGCACTCCTCCATAGCCTCATTCCCATCCTTTACTATCACCAGGAAACCATCCCGCTCCTCACCCTCCGGGATGTGATCAGCCACTGCATCTAAACAGCTCCACAGGGTCTAAGTGAACCTAGCTAATGTACAAGTCACATTAGTGGATTTAAGGGCCATACTACCAGAAGTAAAAGCCTTCCTCGCCCAGGCATCAATCTTTTTGTCGTCCCTGTCAGGGGGCCTAGAGGGATAAGCCGTCTGTTCGCTGTTAGGCAGAAACCTGTGCAGTTCCCTTTGGGAACACTGCAAAAGATTTAGGACTACAGGTGTTGGCAGTAAACCCATTTGGTAGCAGTCTGTACCACCCAGATTTACCTGGTAGCTGTGGCTGAGCAGTCAGACCTCCCTCAAGAAGAGTTAGGCAGTATGCAAAGTATACACAATAGGCACTCAGATACAACAATACAAGCAAACACTGACTAGAGCTTTGGTATCAAAGTATATAATTATTTATTTAAAAACACACTGTTTGAAACACTCCAGCACTCTTGTTGTAAAATATTCTAAACACAGTTACTATTATAATATATATACCCCTTTTTCCTTATCAGATAAGTCTTAGTTAACACCACTTACTTCCAGACAGAGGTGAGCACTTAACTATAGATGGCACTCCAATAAGTTCATGAAGAAGGGAGGGAAAAAGACAGAATATGGAAAGCTACACTACTCTAAGATTTAGGAACACTATTAGCAAGGCAGAAGAGCAAAAGTCACTTGTGAGCCAAAGTCCCTAGGCTGGGCCCACTCTTAGAGAGAGCAGAGCACAAATGCGCCCAAGATCACACAGTTACACTAGGCTTAGAAAGTCTTGCAGAGAGTTCGAAACGAGTTTAGAGAGGCTCAGAAAAGTGGAGAAGCCCGCCAAAAAGTGGAACAAAGGGCTCGACTTGGGTTGGAGTCACAGAAGAGAACACAAATGCCATTTTAGAACCGAGTTTTGGCAAAAAAATACCAACCGGAGAATTAATAATAATTAAATAAACCGGCGGTATGTTCGAGGCTATCGTAATTAAATAAATAAAGATAGTAGCCTCGAACAATGGGAGAATCCCATAGAGAAATATTCGCGGTTGAATATAAAAAGTAGTAATCGAATTGCCCCAGCCAGTACGTCCACAATATGATGGTTTGTACTGGTTCTGTCCAGAATTCAAGACTAGTAAAGTCAATGGTGACTTTACATGCCCTGGGAGACATGTCACTATGACACCCCTGTGTTACTGCACTGAGGGTGCTGTGTAACACATTACAAAAATACATGAAGCCCTAAGGAGTAAAAGACCCCATAGCCCATTAAACACATCTAGAGTCAAAGAAACACACTCAAATGATGCCCAAGAGTGAGGGTAAAAGAGTCTCACTCTTGGCAGGAGAAAAAAATAAACCCCAAAAATCCAGCAAAGCTGATGGGGGACTCACTAGGTTAGGAAATTCAGCCTAAATAGAGAATTCTCCCTAACATTCGCAGTTGCAGCTTGAATCACCAAGCTTTCAGGCGAAGGGTGCTTAGAAAATATTCTGGATCTGAGGGAGCAGGTCTATACTTTCCTACAAATTTCTTATTTACAGCTGGTAGAGATTCAGGTGTCTCCCAATTTGTCATAATTCTCTTTTGAAGAGCTTTGTGGAAGGGAAGGACTGGGTCTTTCTGAGGCCCTTCATCAATAATGTCTGTTAAGTCGTCCTGGTCATATCTTGGGGACACTGACTTCCACCCCATAAAATCTATCACTATTCCCATGAGGTTCCTATACCCCGGTTCAGCATGGTCTGTGGGGTCAGGCCTTTCAAAATCTACCTCAAGTGAGGTATCTAGGCCACTGGCCGGTTGTAGGCAGTCAAAGGTCTGACATTTCTGAATTAGGATCTACCAGTTCCTCGGGGACTTCTCTTGTCCCAAATTGAACACCAGCTGATGCAATTTCCTCATCAGAGGTTTGGTCCTCAAAAATAGCAGACATAGATTTAAAAAAATGCTTGCCTGGGCTGAGGGTGGAACATTTTTTTCTGGTAAAGGTGGAACAGACCTAGCCTTAGCCATAGTTGTCTTGTGAACCGGTATGAAAGATTTGCCCTACAAATGCGTCGACGAAATCAACACCTGCTTCGATACACTCTAAGGAATCCCTGAGGTTATCGAGGAGGGCTTCAATGTCTAGTAAGGCTTCGATGCCGAGGCCTAAGGTATCAATGCCATTTTTGGCTTCGACGTAGTCGTCGAAGGTCACGTCGAGTCGATAGCTGACTTCGACGATGAGGACGTCATTTTGTCCTCAGGCAACCTCAATTTATGCACCAAAGGTTTCTGTATAGTCTCATGAGGTGCTGGAGAATCATTGTCCGAGGACGCCCTCAAATTTTTGTCTGATTGGACAGGGGCATGCTCTTCACGCAACTTTTTTTGAGGGGGTCGGGCCGCCTTTTCAAATTTCTTTAGCATTGAAGCCCTAAAGTCCTCCCATTTCTTTGGGGAATGATATTTTGAAGGACAAGAAGAACAAGTTACTTGCTTACCTGGTAACGTTCTTTCGATGGGATGGTCCGACGACGTATTCCATATCTATGACAAGTAATCACCACAGCTGTGCTGCTTCGGAAACTTTTTTCAGCGTCTGCGTCGATTACGTCGATGCGCCGGCGTCGAGGACCTCCTCCGACGTCCAACGTCATCCGGTGTGATAAGTAGGATGCACGATGCCCGTAGACTCAGTTGTAGTTTTTTCCCCCAGAACGTGTGACATTAGTCAACTGCCAGTCAGACACAAAGCCTTGCGGAACGTAAACTGCAATCGCAAAAGAAATTCTGCAGCGGGGAAGGCAGGGCGGGAGCGATATGGAATACGTCGTCGGACCATCCCATCGAAAGAACGTTACCAGGTAAGAAAGTAACTTGTTCTTCGAGGGGATTGGGTCCTCCGACGTATTCCATATCTATGACAGACTCCCAAAGCAGTACCAGAGCAAGGAGGAGGGAAAGAATTTAGAATCAAAATTTAGAATAGCCAATCAAATAGCAGAGCAAAGGACCGCCTTGCCAAAGGCCAGATCCTGTCCTCGGATGGAATTGAGGTAATAGTGACGTACAAATGTATGTACTGAAGCCCAGGAGGCTGCATCACAGATGTTGCGAATAGGAACACCCCTCTGCAGGGCAGTAGATGCAGCCATACCCCTGGTAGAATGGGCCCGCAAGCCAGCTGGTGGGTCCTTACCCGCTAAGCGGTAACACTCCGAGATGGCCAAAATAATCCAGCGAGACAAAGTCTGCTTCGTCACAGCTTGCCCCAAACGCTTTCCAGCGTAACCAATAAAGAGTTGATCGTCCACTCTGACCCGGGACATGCGTGAAACATAAAAGCTTAAAGCTCTCCTAGGATCAAGCCTATGGAGCCTCTCCTCTTCCTTACCAGGATGCGGAGGAGGCTAGAATGCCGGACGAACAACCTTCTGGGCCAAATGAAATTCCGTCACTACCTTCGGAAGAAAAGAAGGACGAACTCTAAGGACAACCCTGTCCTTGTGAAATACAGTGAAGGGTGGCTTAACTGAAAGTGCCTGTAACTCACTCACTCTGCGAGCGGAAGTAACCGCAACTAAAAACAGTTTTCAGAGTTAACAGCCTCAAAGGGCAAGAATGTAAAGGCTCAAACGGAGCACCCATAAGAAACTTAAGAACAAGGTTTAAATCCCAACCGGGCACCAGGAAAGGTGACGGAGGGAACACATTAGTGAGCCCTTTCAGAAACTGTGAAATTAAAGGGATTTTAAAGTAAGAACACTCTTCAGACGAGCGCTTAAAGATGGACAGCGCCGCCAGGTTACCTTTAATGGTACCCACCTGCAAGCCCCTGTGGGCCAAAGAAAGTAAAAAGGACAGAACCATGGGGATGTCACATGCAAAAGGATCCACATTCTGAACGCTGCACCAGTCGCAGAACTTACGCCAACGGCAACAGTACAGAGACTTTGTTGCTGGCCTTCGGGCCGAAAGCAACACCTCCATCACGTCTTCAAGGAGGTCCCAATCCTTATACCTCAACCTTTCAGAAGCCAAGCGTGAAGGTTGAGGGATCTGACCTCTGGACGGAGAACCTGACCCCCCTCCCGTGAGAGCAGATCGTCTCGGTAGGGAAGACAACATGGAGGGCAGATGGACAAGTCGAGAAGGTCCGGGTACCACGTCCTCCGAGCCCACGCCGGAGCAATGAGGATCATCCGGGAACCGAACTTCCGTAACCTCCGCAGCACTTGCGGGATGACGGGGACTGGAGGAAACGCGTACAGCAGCGGGAATGACCACTCCACCACGAACGCGTCTCCCAAGGCTCCTTTTGGAGGAAATTCCCGCGAGCAAAACCTTTCGCACTTCCTGTTGACACTGGAGGTGAAGAGATCCACTTGAGGGGTCCCACAAAGGGCGAAGATCTCCAGGAGAATCTCCTGAGCCAACTCCCACTGGTGAGAGATCGTGCTCTGCCTGCTCAGAGCGTCCGCCGTCACGTTTTCGTCTCCGGCCAGATGAACTGCCGAGATCGAAACTTCCTGCTGGATGGCCCAGAACTCGAGCTGCATCGCCTCCCTGCACAGAGGAAGTGACCCTGCCCCCCCCCCTTTTGTTGAGGTAGTGCATGGCGACTGTGTTGTCCGTCAGGATCAGGAAACTCTTTCCTCGCACAGTCGGCAGAAAAGCCTTCAGGGCTAGCCTGACGGCCCTCAGCTCCAACAGATTGATATGGAGTCTGGACTCCGACGGAGACCAACGACCGCTGACTGTCAGCCCGTTGGCATGCGCTCCCCATCCCGTGAGGGATGCATCCGTCACGATCGTCACCTCCGGCCAGGGAAGCCAAAATGGAGCCCCCTTCATCAAGTTGCCTTCGACGGCCCACCACAGAAGGTCCCGGGCGACCGAGGGCGGCACCTGAACCGGGTCGGACATCCTGCCGGAGGACTGCGACCATTGCGTCTTGAGTGCCCACTGCAAAGATCACATCCGCAGACGAGCCTCTGGCACCAGAAGAATGCAGGATGCCATGAGGCCGAGCAACCTCAAGAACTCGAACGCTGGGAGCGTCTGGGCATGCTGAAACTTGTGCACCATCTGCTGATTGTGAAGAGCCCTCACCTGGGGAGGAAAACACTGCCCCAGGGAAGTGCCGAGCACTGCTCCGATGTACTGGAGCCGCTGTGTTGGCGTCAAATGGGACTTCTTTAAATTGAGGGAGAAGCCCAGCCTGTGAAGGGAGTGGCAGGTGACGGACAGATGATCCAGGACCTGCTCGGGAGAGCTCCCCCTGATCAACCAATCGTCCAGGTAGGGGTAGACGTGAATCCCCCCTTTGCCTGAGATGCGCTGCCACCACCACCATGAGCTTGGTGAAAACCCTCGGGGCGGAGGTCAATCCGAACAGCAGGACCCGAAACTGAAAGTGCGAGTCGCCAACCGCGAACCTCAGGTACTTCTTGTGCTTGGGATGGATCGGCACATGGAAGTAAGCATCCTTGAAGTCGAGTGACACCAACCAGTCCTGAAGCTGAAAGGACTGGAGGACTTGAGAGAGAGTAACCATCTGGAACTTGTCCTTCATGAGGAGTTTGTTCAAACCGCGCAAGTCCATGATGGGTCTCAATCCCCCGTCTTTCTTCTAAATCAAAAAATAAGGGAAATACCATCCCATGTTCCTCTCCGCTACAGGCACCAGTTTTATGGCGCCTTTCTCCAGCAGGGCTTGAATTTCCTGCGCAAGGAGCGGATCCGGACTCTGCAAAGAGAGGTTCCCCGGTGGATAGTCGTGAGGCCTGTGCCGAAAAGGAAGACAGTAGCCGTGGGTTATGATATCCAGAACCCACACATCTGAAGTAATGGCTCGCCACTCTACAAGATGCTGTGCCAGCCTTCCCCCAACCGGCGAACCATGGGACATGGCCTCATGACTGAGTGGGAGCGGCTGCGGCGTTACCTGAGGGCAAAGAGGCAACTGCCCGAGCGGCCTTGGCACCACGGGTACCCTGTCGTCCACCTCTGGTACCCCTGCGTTGGCCTCTTTGACTGCCAGCTCCTCTCGCTTTAGTGAAGGACAAGTAATAGCGAAAGGAACCACCCCTCTACTGCTGTCCCCTAGGACGAAAAGGCGGAGGTTGGCGAACTGCAGCGCCCAACGACTTTGCTGCAGCTTTTGAGGTCTGCAACCTCTCAAGGCTCTCGTCAGCCTTGCTGCCAAAAAGGTGTTCACCGTCAAAAGGGCATGTTGAGGAGCCGGGACTGCACATGAGGAGCAAATTCCGACTTCCGCAACCACGCAAACCTGCATATCACGGTGCTCGCCGCCATGGACCTACTGACGCATTCAGCTAAGGCCAAACCCGACTGAACAGACTCACACATGGCATCCTTACCATCCTGGACCATAGCAAGGAAACCATCCCGTTCGTCCCCTTCGGGAATATGTTCAGCCGCTAACGCAACACAGTTCCACAGAGTGTGTGTGAAACGAGACAAGGCACAAATGGAGTTGGCCGCCTGAAGCGCCATACCACCAGAAGAAAACACTTTCTTCGCCCAGCCATCAAAACGTTTGTCATCCCTATCAGGAGGGATGGTAGGGTACGACGCCGGCTTTGCCGGGGCCGTGGCCGCCTGCACCACCAAACTCTCCGGAGTGGAGTGCCTGGTCAAGTAGCAGGGGTCGCTACCGGCTGGACGGTATTTTCGCGACAAGGATCTGCCCACCGCCGGGAGACTCTCCGGAGCAGTCCAAGCCGCCGCCACCCTTCTCTGTAAAGCCATATGGAACGGCAGTACCAGGTCAGTTCGGGGACCAACATCAAGGATGTCCGTTAGATCATCCTGCACAAACTCCCCTGGGGGAGCAGACCATCCCAAGTACTCAGAAACCCTAGCCATAAGGCGCCGGTACGAGGAATCGGCATGAGAGCCAGGCTCAGGCCTACAAAACTCCACCTCCGGAGAGGTGTCCAGTCCACTGGCATCATGCAGTGACTGCCTCAAACCGTCAAACTGACTATGGCCGGAGACAATTTCATCTGGAACCTGACTAGGAACCAGGCCATCAGAATCCTCATCCGCCTCTGAAATATATTCCAGGTGGCGAAAAGAAGGCACCCGAGAGTGCTTGCTCTTAACCAGAGCCTTCCTAGGGGGTCCCCCCCATGCCACGGGGTACCTCCGACACGAAAGGCGTCGATGGCGTCGAGCGAATCGGCGCCAGCGTCGAGAGAACAGGCATCGGCGCCGAGGAAATCGGCGTCGACGTCAGATGCAGCGCCGCCAGCATCGGCGGCGTCGACACAGCCCTCGAAGGCGGAGCCCCGAGCGTGTCCTTCGACGACCTGAGCGTCGAATGCTTCGACGATTTCCTCGAAGCCGGAGCCTCGAGAAAGCCTGTCGACGCCCTTGACGCCTCAGACGTCGATGTCTTCCTCGAAGACCTCACAGGTGCACGCGGTCTCGAACGCGTCGAGGACCGGGACCTGGAACGGGTACGTCGAGAACGAGTCTCCTTGTCCGAACGGGACCTCTCCCGTGACTCGTGCCGACCACTCTTGCGAGCTGTGTCTCTCGACCTCTCACGACCAACCCCACTCGGGGGCGCGGACGGCTTAGTACCCTGCGACTCGAGAATCTCCAGCATTTTCTTCCCGAAGGAAGCCCATTCCTCCGGCGTCGCACGGCTGGTGGGGTAAGCGATGTGCCGGGCAGAGTCCTCCGAAGAGGACCTGGAAGACGACCGGTGTCGGCGCTTCCGAGAATGCCTCGAAGAGGCTGAGGAGTGGCGAGACCGACTCCTAGAAGGAGACCCACGAGACTTCCGACAATGACGGAGAGTCACCTCTCGAATCATCCGTCGAAAGCCCTGCAGACTACGACTTCCGGGGCTTGGACACCCGACCTACCGACAACAACTTCTTACGTTCGCTTAAGGCTTTGGACGTGAGCGACTGGCAGTCGATACAGTCATCCGTGTCGTGGGCCTCCCCGAGGCACCAGAGGCAGGCGTCGTGCGAGTCCGTCACCGACATCTTGGACCCACACTCCCCGCACTTCTTGAAGCCCAGACGCGGGGTCGAAGACGAAGTAGAAGACATCTTCACACGAAGGATTTTCACAAAAATGAACAGGTTCGAAGAACCGAGAAGAACAGAACTCCAAAGAGTCGAGGCGTTAACCGAGATTCACGAAGCAACACGTTCGCGGAAAAAACAGAACTGAGGCTACGGGCATCGTGCGTCCTACTTATCACATCGGATGACGTCGGAGGAGGTCCTCGACGACGGCGCATCAACGTCATCGGCGCAGGACGCAGAAAAAAGTTTCCGAAGCAGCACAGCTGTGGTGATTACATGTCATAGATATGGAATACGTCGGAGGACCCAATCCCCTCGAAATTAACCTTCTGTCGGGCGAGGAAGAAGAGGACCAAGATCTATGACGTCACTTTTTTGATTTTTTCGATGACGAGGAAGAGGACTTCCTTGGGCGACTCTTCGACCTTGATCGCCTCGACTCATGATGAGATCTAGTTCTCGATTCTCTCAAGTCTTTTAGCCTTTTTGCAGACTTGAAATACTTCCCCCACCGCTAGCTTACCTTGGCGTTCCTTAAGAGCCTTGTTGGACATCGCCTGACACGACCCGCACTCGTCGACTCGGTGATCAGGACTAAGGCACCAAAGAAAGTTGCGGTGATGATCCGTAATGGACATCTTTCTTCTGCATTTGAGACACTGTTTAAAACCCGTCTTGGGTGTTGTCGGGGTTGAGGAAGAAGACATTTCTCGATGAGAAAAACTGACGCGCCATTTAGATACACGAAGCAGAAGTTTGGAAAAACTGAACTGAACCAACAGGCGCGGCTCGAGCCCTTTATACGACAGAAGACGTCGACGGCGGCCTTCGAGGGATCAAGCTATGCGGCCTCGAGCACAGCACCCTCTGGCGAATTTGTTTTCTGACAGAAGCAGCACGCTGGCGAATATATCTAAGATGAGGAATACGTGCAAGGACACAATATATTCGAAAGATCAATACTCAAACACTGGCCGTTACTCACGTGTGATAATAAATTGCAAAACCAATTTACTACAAAGCTTAGTTTTGCGTTCAGAAGAAGCCATAACCTAAAGGACTTACTTGTAAAAACTCAATCCTATCAAACAAGAAAACAACCAAGCAAGCATCCTGGCACTTACCCATGCTTAGCATGTAACAGTTCCAATAATGTAATCAAGGGAGATGTCATCACTCATTCCAGAACCAGAGAAAAAGTCAAACTAAAATACTATGCCACCTGTGAAACCAAGAACGTCATTTATTCTATCAAGTGCCCGTGTGGTTTGAAGTATCTGGGGCAAACCAGCCGGAAAGCTTGCATACGTTGTAACAAGCACAATTTCGAACACAAGAACTAACCATCGACATTCCCCAGTTGCTAGACATTTTCAGGAGTACAAGCATTAGCTTGTGCAAATTTGTTTCCAGATACTAGAAATAATCATAACCAGAGATCTCCAGACAAACCTCACAAAGAAACTGGATCAAAGGGAGGCCTTCTGGATTGACAGACTTGATACGGTCTCTCCAGCAGGTCACAACGAAGAACTTCATTTACACTGTTTTTTGTGAGCATCGATGAGCAAAGTCAACACACTAGCTTCATATACGCGTGAGGTTGAACTACTGTTATACAAATAAAATGGGTTACCCCAAGGAACTCTAGGGTTAGCTACCATGCTAAGGAGTTTGTAACACCACGCAGACCCTCGTAATTAAATACGAACTATAACCACACACAGAGTCAAATATGAGTGGACACAGGTCTAATTTTTTGTTCTCCGAGAAGCATCTAGAACCGTGTCAACATCATTTTCAATTGTCACTATTGAGGTATTGCTGTAGGTGTCACAACTAATACGTAGATGAACATGAGCTGACATGTGGTATAGTTCCAGATTACCTTAATGCACCAGCAGTTAGGCCATTATCAACTACAATTCCCAGCACTCCAATATCTTGCACTTGGTACTCACTGCCTCTTCTCTTCATGAGACACTATTTATACAGATCTCAACAGTGCTGATACTGTATATCAGAATTTGTAATCAGATATGGTACGCACTTTCACCACTTAGACACTCATGTTACACAACAATAGGCTAATTGGAGATATTACACAATTTTCCGGCTCAATTCTATTAACCATCACATTCATGCAGAGATCACATAGGAATTGTCTCAATACAAAGAACTCGCCCAGCAGAGACACTGTGGCTAATTATTACGCAGACACATCACTTTGTGACAGCAGTCTTAAGCCACATCCAGTTATAATTACTGCTCCACATTTCATGGCGCTTATGCACACAGCGCCCTCCCTATTATTCAGGTATTACATGTAGTACATGCCTTCACCGGCTATCTATCAGTATCTAGGATTACACGTCCCGCTCTGCCTTTTGCGAGCATAAATATACATCAAAGGCATTACAATATGCACAATACTCCGTAACATACAAACTGTAGGAGATCGAGGTAATTCTATTCGTGATTACTTTTTGCTGTTCGCAGCAGTTAGCTACGCGCACAGCCCGATACAAGTGTAGACTACATTTCCCATAGCACATCAAGAACATGATCTCACGGCATCATGTTTTTACGAGGACCTAGATAAGCAACATAAGGATCGCAGCGTCCTGTTGTCCTTGGCAACTCCGCTGGCTGCAGACGCGGAGAAGCTGTCCGTACCCCTGTCCAGCGCATGTGGTATTGAGCATTCTTTCAAACAGCCGCATTGTGACAGAACAGTTAATCATTTAATAGTCACGGACACAGGATTTTCTCGATAGGGCGAAGGACGCTTTCCTCTACGAACTAACCAAGGCTGCTAGAAATCCTGAAATTGACACAGAGTTATACTTGCAAGAGGTAAACAATTTAAAAAAGGCCCACTGGTGAGCACTATTTTATAGTGCAAACAATGGTAATGGTTAATCACTGTTGATCAGGGAGCACGCCTCACATTTTGGCATTCCTTTATTCTATAGCATACATTCTGCAGAGTTAAGGACATTATCTCTCCGGCACCATTCTATTTTCACCAGGACAATATGTTTGGACAAAAATCAAGGTAATAATTACATTTTACAAACGTGATGTCTACTGTGTACGTTACTGCCACTGATACATATAGCATAGAATACATATAGGTCAGTGCTATTATCTTCTTTGTATTGGTTTATTATTTGTTTCGCGCACCTAACTCTGAGGTAACTGGGCGCTGGAAAACTTAGCATGTTACAAACAGAAAGCATAGGTACATACATATTAACATAAATGAAAGAGCATAGTAATGGCGGAAGGGTACACCTAGGTTACAGTTTACATATTGGTCGGACCTTCAAAGTAAGTACAAATATACACAATAATGGTGAGCAGGTCGACTTAGGTTACATATTGGTCTGACCGTTAAGATAAGTACAGGTGGGATGAGGAGGGATACTTAGGCCAAACAGAGGGCTGTGATGCAAGATCACTGAGATGCAGGATCATTTGGGCTCAGTAATTGGTGGGTTTATCAGTAAACCAGAGTTTGACGCTGATTTTGAAGGCATTGAAGGATGGTTCTAATCTGATGGAGGGGGGTAGCGAGTTCCAGAGGTTGGCCGCTTGAACAGGGAAGCTTGCTCCTCCTGCGGTTTTGAGGTTGAATCTGGGGACTGTGAGGTGGTGAGTGTGGGATGATCTGGTGGTATGGGTGGCATGGTGCAGGGAGAACTTGTACGAGAGGTATTTAGGTGCGGTGTGTGAGATACATTTGTAGGCGATTGCCAAGGTGAGGAGTGAGATTGTCGCTGTTAGGGAGAATTCTCTGTTAAGGCTAATTTCCCAAACCTAGCTAGCGAGAACCCCAGCAGCTTTGCTGGATTTTTGGGGTTTATTTATTTCTCCTGCTAAGAGTGAGACTCTTTCTCCCACTCTTAGCCATGATTTGAGATATCCTTTAACTGTGTAATGTGTTTTATGGGCTATGGGGTCTTTTACTCCATAGGGTTTCATGTGGTTTTTGGTAAGTGTGTTACACAGCACCCTCAGTGCAGTAACACAGGGGTGTCATAGTGACCCCCAAGCATAGACTCCATACCCTGGGACTGACTACTCTCTCCCAGGGCATGTAAAGACATCATTGACTTTACTAGTCTTAAATTGTGAACAGAACCAGTACAAACCATCATTTGTGGAAGTATTGGTAGGGGTAATTAGATTGCCCCTAGGTCTGTTTTTTTTCGAGGGGGCACTGTGCAGTCCCCCCTCATCGAGTTTCTGGCTGGTAGCAGTGGTTACCACGCGAAATATTCAACCGGAATATTTCCTATGGGATTTTCCCATTCATTTTAAATGCACCACTTTTTGGTGCAATGTTAAAGATACCGCCGGGTTATTTATTTAATATTTATTATTCCCTGGTTGTGTCTTTTTGCCAGGACTCGGTTTTAAAATGGCGTTTGTGTTCGCCTCTAACTCCAACCCAAGTCGAGCCCTTAGTTCCACTTTTTGGCGGGCTTCTCCACAGAAGCCTCCAAAAGTGGTGCCACTCTGTCTGGGTCTACAGGATGTGTGGGAGGGGGGGTTTAGGCACCCTGGACTGAGTTGCCTTGGCAACTCAAGTCGCGCTCTTGTGTGATTGGCCCAGCGGTGAGCCGCCCGGCTCACCACTTAGCATGTTTGAGTGACAGCTAGGACTGATGAATGGGGGTTTTCTGCATAAAAGCAGGGCTTTGGGGACTGGAACTTCAGAAGTCGCCACAGGACCAAAGAATCCGAAGAGGGAGAAGCTGAGCCTACCTGCAACGACGACACCACTGGTGGAGCCCTGCTGAACCGTCTCACCACTTCCCAACGACAGAGAAGATCTTCATCCCGGAGAGTCTTCTTCCTCTGAACTGGTGGGGATAACCAGTTCGCCCTCTTTTCGCTTTCCTTGATCGTCTCGTGGTCGAATCACCCGTGCCAAGCACCCCAGCAGCCAGATAGCCACGCTTCACCACTACCGCAAATAAAAGGGTAGTACTTTTTAACCGGGAAACTCCGCGGCTGGTTTCTTCCCTGGCAGTGCAACGACCTCCAGCTTTCCCCCACGTCGAGATCTTCTCTTCCCCTGGACGAAGCACCGACTTGCACACGCTGCCAGGAACAACTGCCCCCGCTGGAGCTTTCTCACCATTTTAGGTACTGTGTCCCGCCTGGTCTCCCTTGCAACAGACTGTCCAAGGTGTCCCGTAAATCCTTGACTTTCTATCCTGGGGTGACTTGGGACCTCCTAACTAACTTTTCCTGACTTGATCCAACCCTTTTTGAACTCTTTGCAAAGACTCTTGAAAAGTACTATTCAACTGTGTGATCTTGGACACATTCCGCCTTGCTCTCTCCAAGAGTGGGCCTGGCCTATGACTTTCTTGCTCCTCAGTGGACTCTGTCTTTTCTGACTTGCTCTGGTTCTCTTAAAGAGTTGGTATTGTGTATGTTCCTAATTGTGCCTTTTCCCTCCCTTTTTAATTAACTTATTGGAGTGCCATCTTAGGTTAAGCGCTCACCTCTGTCTGAAAATAAGTGGTGTTTTAACTGAGACTTGTTCAATAAGTGATCAGGGATGTATATATATTAATAGTGACTGTGTTTGAACTTGCTTGCCATATTAGTGTTAGTGTATTTTACAAAGTGTGTTTTTAAATAAATAATTATATACTTTTATACCCAAGCTCTGGTCAGTGTTTGCTTGTGCTACTGTATTTTGGTACCTATCTTGTATACTCTATATACTGTCTAACTCTTCTTGAGAGAAGTCTGGCTGCTCAGCCACAGCTACCAGGTAACTCTGGGTGGTACAGACTGCTACCAATTGGGTGCACTGCCAACATCTGTAGTCCTAAGCCTTTTGCAGTGGTCACTAAGGGAACTGCACAGGTTTCTGCCTAACAGTCGCGCACTGGGAGCCAGTCAGAATGTTGTCTGTGGCTGGAGATGTGGTTGGATCTTGGGAAGTTTAGTGCAGATCTTAAGGAATTATTTTGTAATGCCTGGAGTCTACTGAGATTCATTTCAGAGGTTCCTGAGAAGAGTGTCTTGCAGTAATCTATTTTGGATAGTGCTAGGGCTCTGGCTAATGTCATGCAACTGGTGGGGGATAGGTAGGACTTACAGGCATTGATTAGTTTGTTTGTGTAAGCTGTTGATGAGGCAATGGCACTCACTTGTGTTTTTTAGAGATAAGGTGGAGTTGAGATAGACGCCTAATGTCTTTATTCCTTTTGCAACTTTGATTGTATTACCATCAATGATGAAGGACGAGTACTGTGGGTCAAGTTTTTTGAGACGAGCTTGGTTGCTTACGATCAGGAGCTCGGTTATTTCGTCATTAAGGCATAGGCTATGTGTTGCCATCCATGCCTGGATTTCCAAATAGATGTCGTTAATTAGTTTGTTGTTGGCGTAGTGTCCTGACAAGAGGGATGAGGACCTGGGTGTCATCTGCGTAGTTTGTGTAGATGACACCCATGTCATCAAGGCGGTCAAATAGGAGCTTCGTAAAGATGTTATCTAGAGTTGGGGGATGTACAGGATCCCTGGGGAACCCCACAGAGGATGGGGAGTTGGGGATTTACAGGATCCCTGGGGAACCCCACAGAGGATGGGGATAGGAGCTACCGAGGCAGAGGGAGCAAAGACTCTAGTAGTGCGGTTGGATAGGAAAGATTTGATCCAGGCGTAAGCGCTGGTGGAAATGGCTGCTGCAGAGGTTAAGTGATCGGTGAGGATCTGGTGGTCGACCAGATCAAATGCAGCGGAGGTCTAACAAGAGGAGCGTGACCAGCTTGCCTTTGTTTCTCGTCTCGTCCATCTGTATTTTCTGATCCAGGAGGGCGGTCTCAGTGCCGTGCCTGGGCTGAAAGCCTGATTGACGTAAACCAAGTAGGATGTTGTCCTCCAGATGTTTCTGGATTTATAATAAGGCTACTCTGTCCAGAATTAGTAAGGGGACTGTGGTGATTGGACTGTAGTTTGTGTGTTCTGGTCTAGATTGGGCTTTTTTAGGAGAGGCATGACCCAGGCCTCTGAGTTTTTTTGGGATGAGATTAGTCTCGAAAGAGGTGTTTATCATAGTAGCTATAAAAGGAGATAGTTCCTTGGCACAGTCCTTGATAAAGGGGGCTGGACATGTGTAGTCTTGGCATCTTGAAGGCTTAAGGCCTTTGATGATGTTTTCCACTTCGCTCGGTGTGAACTTCGCAAATGAGAATGGAGGGCACTGAGGGTGTTGAGGTTTGGAAGGGGCATTGTCTGGTGAGCTATTTGCAAGGCTGTTTTTTTCACTTCCATTTTAGTTTGGAGGGAGTCTATTTTATCTGCTAGGGTTTGTTGAATTTTGGAGCACCATGCAGCATATTTTGTGCAGTCTGAAGAGGGTGGTGCTGGGGATTCTAGTTTCCTTAGGATACTGAAAAGCTCCTTAGTCTTGGATTTGGCGTCGATTATTCTGGTGTTATAGATTTCCTTTTTGGTGGAGAGGATGGCTGTTTTGTAGGTAGTTGCTGCATTGGAGAACAGAACCTTATTCTGATTGGAGGGAGCTTTGCGCCAGTTGGATTCTGCTGTTCTTTTTAGGTTTCTCAATGATTTAAGTTCTGGGGTGAACTAGTTGTTGAGGTGGGCGGCAGCTTAGTTTAACAGGGGCGATAATTTCCAAGTCGGGATTCAGTGTTGCATTATAGAGATCGACCAATTCAGTGGGATCTAAGTTTTTATAGTTGTTATCGTCCAGTATGATGTTGATTAGTGGGGATAGATTGGGTAGTCTTAGGTCACGGGTGTTCCTGGAGAAAGAGGGGGGAATGATGGCAGAGCTGGGTGGTGCGGATCACTGAATAGTAAAGGATATATAGCTATGTAGTGGTCGTCTGTCCAGGCAGTGGGTTCATTCTGAAGAATGTTCATGGAACAGTTCAAGTCAGATAGCCAGTCTAGGATACGACCCTTGGCATGGGTGGGCTCAAAAATTCGATGCTTGAAGTCGAGTTGGGATAGGGATTTTTCGAGAGCGAGAGCATTGGCATCACTTGGATCCTGGAACCTAAGGTTGAGGTCCCCGAGGAACATGATGCAGGAGCCTGGTTTTGTGTTAGAGGATAGGAGGCTTGTGATGTCTTCCTCTAAGGACGAGATGGGGCCTGGGGGTCGGCAGGCTAGATGTAGGAGGATTGTTTGAGTGGCTGTTAGTAGGATTTTAGCAGAGAGAAGTTCAGCTGATGGTAGGCTAACGCTGGTGGTATCTCTAAGGCCCAACAAAGTTCTAGCTATAATGGCGAGGCCTCCTCCTCTGCCAGAGGTTCAGTCCAATCTGATAATCGTGTATCCCTCTGGAAGGGCTAGGGCGAGGGCCGGTCCTGCCGCCTGGTGGAGCCAGGTTTCTGTGATGGATAAGAAATCGAGGTTGTTTTTGGAGATAAGGTCTGCAATGTTGGGGGCGTGGGCAACTAAGGAATGTGCATTGATCAGAGCCTCTTTGATAGTGGGAATCTGTGCTGCAGCATTTGGCTTGTGCGGTTTTGGAGTAATGATAACTGACAGTATTCTTGAGTGGGTGGTGGCTGGGGTGTGCACTCCGGGTTTAGAGGTGACTTTTGCGGAATGGGGAGGCATCCTAAAATATTGTGAATGGGTGGAGAAACGTGATTGTAGTCTCCAGTTACTAATGTTGACGGGGCATGGGATCAGAGGGGTTGGGGGGGGAAATAACATAACGTTGGATCCATTCCAGTGGGATGAGTAGGTTAGCAGTAGTATTATTTTGGTGTGAGTTAGTGGTTGAGGTGAGGCCGTTAAAGGCTTGGAGTGGTGGGAGGAGGTTGGTGGGTCGCATTCAATCCTCCCACCACTCCAAGCCGTTAAAGGCTTGGAGTGGTGGGAGGATTGAGGCCATGGTGAGGGTAGCTCTGTGAAAGACTGCCATAGGTATGGTAGGTGAAGGAGTTGGAGAGGGACTCCAAAGATTAGGCTAAGGTGAGAACCTAAGTGGTTTAGCGTGGGTCCTCCGGGGGTGGGCGTGAGAGATTGGGTAATATCACACTGGTTGGGCACAGTGAGGCTAGGCACAAGGGACTTGGTCGGGATTAGTCCTGGGTGCAAATCTTATATTGCAGTGGGTCGATGGGCAAGTATATGTAGGTGCAACAAGATATGACATTCAATGGTGAGCAGAGATAGATTTGTAGATGGATAAGGTAGATGGTGGATGCTGTCACACATAGTGGCGCTTTAGGACTGATTGGGCTGGGTTCAGTATGATGCCGTAGTGGAATAAGACACAAATTGCAGGGGGGTGTGAGACAATCAAGTTAGGCTAGCATAATAGGGTTTAGCACTCGCCTATGATCAGCGTTAGGCTAGCATTATACGATTTACCAAACCCATATGATCAGCGTTAGGCTAGCATAATAGGATTTAGCAAACACATATGATCAGCGCTTGACTAGCATAGCAAAGTTTGACAAACACCTATGATCAGAAGAGTGTGATGCCAAAGGCATAGCAATGCTAATCATGCTGGGCTGAAAAGCTTATTGACAAGCAGCTTACAAGCAGTGAGCAGCGCAATACATGGCGATTGGTGGGCGCAGGCGTTCTAAGGTGCCATAGTAACGATACTACACGCTAGACGCAGCGTGTCACTGGTAGCAGGGAGTGGGGGTAATTACTGTAGGGTCTGGAAGTAGTGGACACAGAATGAGCGCAGGGGGGCTGAAGGATCTGATTGAATGTTAGGGGTCTGGCGCAGGGGTTGAGCAGAGTAGTTAGTTATTACTGGTTAAGTATGCATGGTAAAGTACAGATGGAATGTCGACCTGTGTGGTGGGTATCGACAGGCGTATTGGAGCTGGTTAGTCCTGAGTGCAGAGAGGTACGTGGCCTGGAACACGTGGCGTCTTGCAGAGGGCATGTGTTTAGCTGTTCAGTTCTGGTGTGATGCAGAGTCTAGTAAGCTGAGGGACTCTGGATGCATCAACGGGACATAATGGGGTTGACTAGCCATAGCGTCCCGGGGCGAACAGGAGTGGAACAGGGCCTTTTTCCTCAGGCCTTCTTCCTTCTGTTTCTAATACTAAGTCTTCACCCAGGACTATGCGGACGAATTTTCAATAAAGCCAATTTGATTACTTACAAGTTTCGACAATCTGAAGATCATTGAAGCCTAATCAGGTTCAATGGAAAGATAAAAATTACCAAATATGGATGTTTGATTTTGTATTTATTTCTTGAAGTAGTTTTGACTACACACCAGGCGTCTCCAAGCTCAGTGAGAGTTTCACTGAGCAACCCTTGCCACAAATGACTTCCTCTGTTTGAGGTAGAGCCCCAGCTGATGAAGGCAATCCGACAATTTCTGAAAGTAGAACGACATAATCGTGAACCACAAACGTCTGATTCGGTTGGTAGATGGGTACGTGCAGGTACGCATCCTTGAGGTACATGGAACACAACCAGTCCCCTGCACACAGAGACTCTTATGTGCGCGGGAGCACTCATCTTGAAGCATTCCAGTGGTAAAGACAGATTTAGAAAGGACAGGTCTGGGACAACCCTCAGGCCAGCCTGGTTGTTCTTGGGTACCGCAAAAATCCCCAGTCTGAAAGCGGACCCAGTTCCATCGTCTGCACTTTCAAGAGCAAAAGGACCTCCCCCGCAAAAGAGCCGGGGACCAGATCTGACGAAGAGGAAGAGAGGATGGTAGAGGGAAAGGAAGACTGAAGCCTGTGGAGAATACGGATAGGATCCACAGGTTGTTTAAAAGACGCTTCCAGGTGTCGTGAAAAAGAGCCACATCCCCTGCGGCCTCCCCCCCGCCCACACAGGCGAACTGTGTTCCACGACCTTGACGTCACTGCTGCTTGGCATCAGAGGCAGGGGCAGAGGAGTAGGAGCGGGGAAACCCTTGTGAAGTCCTCTGCTGCTTCCTTCTGTTGTTGCTGGGCGACCTGTGAGGCCTATGTGTACCACGGTAAAGAAACCCCTTGAAGCTGGAGAAAACACAGGGTTTACAATCAGTCCTGGCACTGAGGAAAGGATTTCTGCCCAGGTTTTGTAAGGCTGGCCAAGGACTTGGCTGTTTGAGTTGAGGTTTTAATTTTTTTTGTCAACTTGTCATCGGTTGACGAATGAAAAAGGTCCACGCCTTTGAAGGGCAGATCAGTGATCCGCTCCTGCACGTCAGATGAAAACTTAGTGGCGTGCATCCATGCTGTCCTCATCTCGACACCAAGGCACAGTCCTCTGCTGGCTGTGTCGATGAAGGAGAATGAAGACTCCTTTAGGTCCTGCACAACGGCCCGGGCGACAGAGTCTTGCTTTCCGAAGGGAGGTCTGGCAGAAATTCCCTGAGCCCCCTGCACAGCTTCTGGTTATCTGCAGCCAAGAGGTTGTCTGCGTTGGCTTGCCGCAGATGCTGTCCTGAGATGGAAAAACAGCGCTTTCTTAAAGACTCGAGGACCTTGTCCTCCTTGGAGAGACAACTGGAGGTTGCTCCCCTGGAGGAAGACTAAGGTTTAGCATATTAGTATTCCGCAGCCAACACTGAAGAATGCGGCTGCAGGTGGGAGGCCAGGAGGATTGGCTCCCCATCTGTCAGCCTGAACCTGCTGTCCAAATTCTTGTTCATCTGGCCGTTGGCCCTGGGCTTCTCCTAGACCTTTTGAGCCACCTGCAGGACATCCTTCTGCACAGGGATGCCAGAGAGGATCGTGGTGCACTTACCCAAGACCTCTGCTAGCGCTACCTACTCTTGGGGGCTTCTTTGGGCAGAGGGACCGCCAAGAACTCTGCCAGGCCCTGAAGGCAGTCATGAAAGGCCTTAACGGATGCAAGGGCTCATCGCCCTGAGCATCATCACACCCCCCTTTTTTGAAGAACGAGGTGAGTCCGGGCCATGGGACACAGATGCCGACAGGGTCCCCCCTATGTCTGAATACAGGCCCAACGCCTGTTGACGGGAGGTGTTGGTGGTACAGGAGGTGGTGGAGGGGTACGTACAACCGGTGGTACGTGGACTGGCATGGGAACCCGCAGTGGAAGCGGTAGCGCTGGCAGCACGGGAGGAGTACCCAGAGGAGGGTCCAAGGAGGCACCACCTGTGGGATGACCTTCACAATATCCTTTAGGAGCCCCTTCATCTGAGGGGAACGCATGAGGAAGAGGAAGCACTCAAAGAAGCGGTCCTCGCAAGCCGCCGGATGCCTAGAGGCCTCCGCTCCTGGTCAAAGCGCTGAGGCGACTCTTGCATGTAGCCATAAGGCTGTGATGGGTAGACCTATCCCTGAAGAGACTAGAAGCCTGCACCTTAGAACCCGCTGCGGATTCCAGAGAGAAGGGGCCTGGGCTCATCCTGCAAAGCCCACTCAATGGGGGCTGGATCCAAGATGGCCACCAGTACGGCAGGCACCGCCACGTACCTCTCTGCCATTTTGAATCCTTGTGCCACGCCCTCTGCGGGAGGGAGCGAAGGCCCTGAGCCAAGAGACATCTCAGACATGGGAGGATACAGCTTGGGTTTTGCACCTGAAGCAGAGGCATCAACCTCAGAGATCACTCGGGTAGGCGCTGAGCCCTCAGCTGGCAGGTTGGTAGTCGAAGCACCCTTACTCACGACCCCAGAGCGAGATCCAGTAGGCTGGATGCCCTCGGCACCTGTGCCGGTAGGCATGCTGGATTGAGCCGAGGACAGACTCTTGGGAGGTGGCACTCGACTATCCCGTACCCCTTGGGGCCGAAGACAAACTTGATTGCCCTTCCTAGGACAGACTAGTAGGGCCCCCGAACCCCTCGGCGTGGGAGTCAGTATCCTTAGAGGCCTCTGGCCTGCCAGAATATGAATGCGAGGAAGCCCTACCAGTGGGAACCCGGGGCAAGGAGACGCTGTGCTGAACCGAGGGGCCTAGCTTGTCTTGACGAGAGGTCCTGGTGACAAAGTCCTTAAGGTGGGGCGGACCAGATGTGTGCAATATCTCCCTCCAACCTGACAAGTAATTCTTCAATGCCCTGTGACCGAGAGCGTTGCAAGCCGAACATGCTTCCTAGCGGGCCCCAAACATCAAGACAGAGAGCATGGGGATCCAAGGCCGAGAACGAGCAGTCGCATGAGGCACATCTTGTTAAGCCTACTGCAGCCGACATGCGTGGGGGGAGGCGAGGCACCGAAAGGAAGTTAAGTAGGATTGAAAAAGCAGAACGGGGGAGCAAGCCCAAAGCTACAAAAGTTGCTGCGTTGGCTGCCAGGTCTGACGCCATCCGTGCGTAAAAAGGGACTGGGATAGGCGCTGGAGGGAGGGGCATTCCCACGGCCGAGGCCGCGCCCCAGCGCTCTATACTAATTTTAAAGGGGAAGCCTAATTTAATATTGATCAATGCTGGGTTTGAAATGAGACTATCAACATAATCATATTATTGGTCTCATGAGGAAAATAATAAAGACTGTTCAACTGAAGAAGAAATTATTTTATATATATATATATATATATATATATATATATATATATATATATATATATGACTTCAGTTACACCTTTTTTCTCTAGCACTCAGTAGCTAAGGAATTGCAGAACAGCAAACAGTAAGCAAGCTACCTACAAGAGACGAAGTATGAAAGGGTGGTTAGGAATTAGTGGGATTAAAGACTAATTCATCAGAAAGAACACCACAGAGAGGCAAGTAATTTGTTCTTCCAATTAATTCCTTCCACCCCATTGATTGCTCATCTTAGATAAGTCTACCATAGTAGCAGGGGTGGCTCGTCCCAAATGGGCAATAGGGCATTGACCCAAACATTTTGGAGTTCCAATGCCAGCCCAGTAAATACTGAGCGCACCCTCAGCTGTAATAATAAGCAGCTCAGGGAGCACTTGTGGGCTGGTTTGAACTGTTAAAGGGAAACATGGTTTCCCTTTCACAGTCTGCACCCGAACACACATGTCCTATGGGTCATGCAAGGCCAGGGGCGTTTTGCTTCCCTAGCCTTTCATGGCGCATTGCGGATGTATATTGGGGTACTGCAACCCTTAATGTGTGAAGGGCATCTCCTGCAACTCCCCCAGCATTCAGAGCTGCTGGGGTGTACTCCAGGGGACGCTGTGGCTCTTGTTGCATGTGTAGGAACCAGGAAGCGTTCCCCGCTTTCGGGTTCATATTCATGTTGCAGAGCCTGAGTCTCGTAGCAAGACCTGGAGGAGCAGATTTTGGACCAAGGTTGCAGGTAAGAAAAAGCAAATCGGTGAATGTATGTGTGGCTAAATGAGTTCATGTCTGGTTGCGGGCATGAAGTTTGTATTGTGAGATTCTGCATCCTCAAGAGTGAATGTGTACGAGTGCTTGAGTGAATGTGTATGATTGAATACGTGAAAAAATGAACCCCCCCTCCAACGTTCGCCGTCCTCCAAATTAGCATCCAACTCACAAGCAGGCCTACTTCCATGTACGGATTCATCCTATGCAGAGGAAGTACCTGAGGTTTGTGGTTGGGAACACTATTTTCTAGCTCATATTCCTGCCCTTAGGATTGTCCTCTACTCCGAGGGTTTTATTCAAAATGTTAGCTGTGGTAGCTGTGCATCACAGGTGGGACAATGTTTACGTCTTTCCCTACCTGAACGATTTGCTGATTTGAGCTTACACCCTGTATCCAGTGTTGGCCAGCCTGCACCCCACCTTCTGTGTGATGCAGAGTTTAGGGTTCCCCATAAACCTCAAGAAATCTCAGGCGTCTCCCATCCCAGACATCCTCCTTGAGGTCTGCAAAGGAAGTCGGATGTCCTATCTCATTTAGATGGAATGCAGAGACTTCAGGCAAGAACGCAGGATGCATTCTGAGGACCACCGTGTCCCTATGAAAGGTGGTGTATGGCTCAGATGCCACCAGAGCTTGGATTTCGCTGACACGGCGTGCAGACGTAAGATCCACCAAGAGGGCGTCTTAATGGTGACTAGCCTGATGTCCGTGCCATTGGCTTTAATGATTTATGTGCCAAGGCGCTCAACACTATGTTGAGGTTCCACACGGGGTGTGGCTTCATGATGGGCGAGTAGAGCCTGGTTAGGCCCGTCAGATGTATTTTAACCACCGGATTGTCGGATGAGAAAACTTCCTCCTCAGAGTAGGCTCGATATGCACCTCGGAGTGTGCAAGGTGTGCCGAAAAGGATAGCACGTCGTCCAATATGCAAGTAAGAGGATCAACCTCCTTATCCTCAGCCCAGCAGCAGAACCTAGTCCCCTTGCTTTTGTACTGGCTCCTAGTAGCATCGCTCCTAGCACCCTGAATGATGTCAAGGTTAGCCTGCGAGAGGCACAGATGTTTCAATGTGACCTGTTCAGGAACCAGGCTGCAAGGGCTAACTTCTGCAGGGCGGGGTGGATGAGCATGCCCCCCTGCTGTGACAGTAGATGAGATGGGCCCAATGGAAGGTGCATCAGAGGTTGGTCGGACAGGCTGAGTAGCTCCGAAAACCATGGCCTCGCCAGCCACCACAGAACTATCAGAATGATACTGAGGTGCCGGGACTGCCTTATCTTGCAGATCCCCCTGTGTACCAGTGGAGTTGAAGGGAAGGCATAGGCGTTCATGCTGTTCCACTGTATCGGTAAAGCATCGCCCATAGAGCCTAGACCAGTGGTCGGCAACCTTTGGCTCTCGATATATTTTGGACTACATCTCCCATGATTCCTCACAATTCACTATGCTGGGTTGGGCTGATGGGATTTGTAGTTCAAAACATCTGAAGAGCCATAGGTTGCAGACCCCTGGCCTAGACCCTGTCCTTGCCAGGATGTGAACTGAGGGCACTTCCTGTTGAAGCAGGTGGCGAAGAGGTCCACCTGAGTAGGGCCCCATATGTTGAAGATCCCCTGAAGGCCCTGATCGTTCAGTTGCCATTCGTAATTGTCTGCACCCAGCCTGCTTAGCCTGTCTGCCTCCAGGTTCGACTCCCCCGAGAGGTGGATCACTGTCAAGTGAATGTCGCTCAAGAGAGCCCATTCACAGATGCTGACCGCCAGGGTGCATAGAGGAGCAGACCTGGTGCCACCCTGCTTGTTGATTTAATACATGCTGGTGGAGATATCAGTCTGAAAGAGGATCATCTTGCCACTGATGAGCGGTAGGAAGGCCTTGAGAGCCAGCCAGATGACCTTCAGTTCTAGCCAATTGATATGGGCCTCCTGTTCTTGAAGGGACCAAACTCTCTGGACGCTGTGCTTGTCCCCGGTAGCTCCCCAGTCCTCCAAAGACGAGTCTGTGGTGATGGTAACCTGCAGAGCCTGCCTAGCCTCAGGTTGCAGTCCGTGCTCCACCAGACTAGGTCCTGGTCGAGAAAGGGAGGAACGCTGATGAAGTCTGCTTGGGAACCCCGCTCCTGATTGCATGAGGCAGCAAAGTGCAGCTGTACGCTCCTCATTTTGAGTATTGTGTAAGGCACTGCCAGAAGACATGCTGTCATGATACCCACGATGCTGCTGGTACCACCATGCTGAGGTCCTCTCTGCTGAGAAAATGACGTGCGGACCTCTTGATGGCTGTAATCTTGTCCTCCGATGGTAATACTCTCTCGGATCCCAGATGAGGCCCAGGAACGTTAGACTCTGCGTCGGCTCCAGCAGTGATTTCTTGAGATTTGGAGAATCCCAAGTTGTGTAGCATATTCATGAGGGCGGAGGAGGTATGATGGACCGCCTCTGGGGATCTCACCCTGAAGAGCCAGTCGTCTAGGTATGGCTAGTCATGGTGACCTTGGGCCCCGAGAAGGGCTGCCACTGCATTCATAAGCCTGGTAAAAACCCATTAGGAAGACCAGCCCCTGACATAGGCAAAATTGTGACACACTCTGGTTGAGGGAGAACCCCAGTTTATAAAGGATATCCACCAGTCTCTGTAGGAGTGCAACACCCCCTCGGGTGATCCTGCCCTCACAAGCCAGTCATCCAAGTAAGGGTACAGGTGATGGCCCTCCAAGTGAAGCAGGCCAGCCACTGAGCTCATCCACGCAGAAAGTTCTGATGCGGTTGATAGATGGGTACATGCGGGTATGCATCCCTGAGGTCCAGGGACCACATCCAGTCTCCTGGACACAGACTTGGCTACGTCCGTGGGAGTAATTATCTTGAAGCATTCCAGCGGTAAAGACAGGTTTAGAAATGACAGGTCCAGGACAACCCTTGAGCCAGCCTGGTTGTTCTTGGGTACTGCAAAAATCCTGGAATAGTAACCAGAGACCCTGTCTGAAAGGTGAACCGGTTCCATCGCCTGCATCTCCAAGAGGGAAAGGACCTCCCGTAAAAGAGCCGGCGAACCGATCTGATGAAGAGGTGGAGAGGATTGTAGAGGCAAAGGAAGACTGAAGCCCATGGAGACAATAGATCCGGGTTGCTGAAAGGACACTTCCAGATGTCCTGGAAAAGAGCCAAATGGCCCCCACAGGCGAGCTGTGATCCCTGACCTTGACTCACTGCTTCTTGGCGTCAGAGGCGGAGGAGCAAAAAAACCTGCGCGATGGCCTCTGCTGCTTCCTCCGGTTGTTGCTGGAAGACCTCTGAGGCCTTCATATACCGTGGCCTCGGAACCCCTTGAAGCCGGAGAAAGCGATGGGTTTGAACTCAGTCCTGCGCTTGCACTGAGGGAAGGATTTCTGTCTAGGTTTCGTCAGGATGGCGAAGGACTTGGCAGTTTGAGTGGAGGTTTTCTTCTTTGTCAGAAGAAAACGTAGTGTGTGCATTCATACAGTCCTTCTCATCTCAACACCAAGGCACAGCCCTCTGTTGGCTGTGTTGATGTAGGAGACCAAAGACGCCTCCATGAAGTCCAGAGCAATGGCCCGGACGTCTGCCAGACTGACCTTGCAGGAGGCTTGCTTGTCCGAAGAGAGATCGGGCAGAAATTCCCAGAGCTCCCGCCACAGCTTCTGGTTAGCCGCAGCCAAGAGGTTGTCTGTGTTAGCTTGCCGCAGATGCAGTCCTGAGATGGAATAACAGTGGATTCCTAAAGACTTGAGGACCTTGTCCTCCTTGGAAAGACAACTGGACGCGGCTCCCGTGGAGGAAGACGACAAAGGCTATGGTTTAGAATAGAAGGAGGCCGCAGCCACCACTGAAGAATGCAGCTGCAATGCCAGGAGGAGTAGCTCCCAGTTCATCAGCCTTAACCTGCTCTCAACTTCTTCATCTGGCCATTGGCAGACCGGACCGTACCTCTGGCAGCACTCCGGAATCTTGGGGGGCGGTGGGGCTTCCTCGGGCAGTGGAACCCCCCCCAAGAACTCCACCAGTCCATGAAGGCAGTCATGAAAGGCCTTAACGGATGCAAGGGTTCATCGCCCTGGGCGTCCTGGTTGTCATCGCCCCACCCCCTATTTTTACAGACCGAGGGGAGTTCGGGCCCTGGGACACAGGTGCTGACGGGGTCCCCCCCTCTAAGTCTGGAGTCGAAGACGGGGCCAATGCTTTGGTGGTACAGGAGGAGGTAGAGGGGTGTAGACAACCGGTAGACCCTGGACCTGGGTGGGACCGGCACTGGAACCTGTAGCGCTGGTGACATGGGAGGAGTATCCCGAGGAGGGGGGAGGTGGGTGCGGTAGGTGTGAGGGGCAGGGAGGCGCCACCTGCGGGATGACCACCACAATATCCCTTAGGAGTCCCTTCATCTGAGGGGAACGCATGAGGAAGAGAACGCGCTCAAAGAAGCAAGCTGCGGGATCCCTCAGGCCTGGCCCTCCGAGGCGATGGGCCTCAGCTCCTGGTGAAAGGGCTGAGGCGCCAGATGTTTGTAGTCGTAAGGCTGCGATGGGTAGACAGATCCCTGAGACCAGATGCTGTACTGTACAATCCGCTGCCGCCACCAGAGGGAGGGGGATTGGGATCATCATGTAAAGCCCATTCAATGGGCAATAGCATGGGCCGGCCCCTGAGCTAGATCCAAGATGGCCACAGGCCTGGCAGGCTCTGCAACGTGCCTCTCCGCCATTTTGAAGCCATGAGTCACGCCTTGGGAGGGAGGGCGCAAAGGCCCTGAGCCACGGGAGGATACAGCTCGGGTCCTGCAAATGAAGCATAAGTGCCAACCTCAAAGATCACTCGGGTAGGCACGGAGTCCTCGGCCGGCTGGCGAAACACCTTTACTCACGACCGGCTGGATGCCCTCGGCATCTGTGCCGGTAGCCGCGCTGGATCAAGCTGAGGACAAATTCTTGGAGGTGGCACTCAACAATCCCGTAAGTAAGTACCTAAGTTGAAGAAGAGGATGATCTTGATTGCCCTTTGGAGAACAGCCTGGTGGGGCTGCTGAGCACCTCAGTTTGGGAGCTGGTAGTCTGGATGGCCTCAGTTCGTTCTGCTAAACAGAGGGTCTACCTTGTCATGAAGAGTTGTCCTGGTGACTAAGTCCTTAAGGTGGGGAGGAGGAGAAGAACAAATTACCGCTGGTAACCTCCTTTCGACTGGATGTTCCTCCCACGTATTCCTCACCTTTAATATTCAAGTCTGCTTGCAGCTTGCTTTATGACATTTTTTCATAGGGTTGAGCGTCCTGCAGCGTCAAATCTTGGTCCACGACAGCCTCTACAGCGTCCTTTGCGAATTGACGCCGATATATATTGGCACGCGTGCCGACCGTTTGCTCAGTTCTTAGTTTAATCCCCTGCTTAAATAAAATGTTGTGTTTCAGGAGGAGATAGTCTTGACATTGCAAGAAAGGAAGGTGTAAGACATGGACATTCTAGGCAAGAGGGGATGGATGGGAGGGCGATGAATAAATGGGAGGAACATTAAGGCTAAAGAAAGATACCAGGGGTCAGTAAATTTTTCTTCTAATGGATTGTGTCCTCCCAGGTATTCCTCATCGTGACTCCCAAAGCCGTTCCAGTTTGCCGGAGGGTGTTAAGAATTTACTTTATTTGTTAATGTTATGGAGGACAGCTTTGCGAAATTTGGCTTCCTCTCCTGAAAAAGAATCTTCACAGTAGAATATACCAAATGTATGCAGGGACTTCATGTTTTTCCGCTCTGCAAATGTCCTTCACTGGTACACCTCTTTCAAGAGCCAATGAAGCGGCCACTCCTCTAGTAGAATGCGCTCTTCTGGTGAATCCTGGTCAGCCAATGAATAACACTCAGTTATGCACATAACAATCCATCTAGAGATGCTTCGTTTTGTGACAACCAATCCTAATCTATGACCAGCCTACCCAATAAAAAGCTGATAATCTTGGCAAATATTTGCAGTCCTTATGTAGAAACCTAGAACTCTCTTTGGGTATAAACAATGCCTTAGATGTATGAGGAGGATACAAAGATGGTAGTGCAATACGTTGTGCCAAATGAAATTCTGACACTACCTTAGGCAAGAAAGACGACTTAACTCTAAAACGACCTTATCCTTGGAGAAGGTTGTCAAAGGTTGTTTGGAAGATGGAGAATGTAGCTCACTTAACCTATGGGCAGATGTGATAGCCACTAAAAAGGCCGTTTTTATGGCAAGCTTCCTTATAGGGCATGAATGTAAGGGCTCAAAGGGAGCTTCCATAAGATATCTTAGTACAAGGTTTAGATTCCACGATGGCACAATGAAGGGAGCAGGCGGAAACAAATTTGTTAAGCTTTTCAGAAATTGTGTCACAATCAGTAATTTGAAATATGATCCCTCATCCGGAGATCTTTTGAAAATTCAAAGGGTCGCTAAATAGCCGTTCACTGTGGCTACTTGGAGCCCAGAATGGGTAAAGTAAAGTAGGAAAGATAAAACCTGGGGAAATTTACATGAGAAAGGATCTAGTTTCTTTTCCCTGCACCAACTGCGAAATCTATTCCAACGGCAGCGGTACAGGGATTTTGTTGCTGGTCTTCTCGCCAAAAGCAAAACTTCCATTACATCTTCCGGAAGGTCCCAATCCTTATATCTCACCATTTCAGATACCAGGCGTGAAGGCCGAGGGTCCTGATCTCTGGGAGAAGAATGTGACCTCCCACTTGCAAGAGTAAGTCCTCTCTTTGGGGAAGACGAATTGGAGGGCAGATGGCCATTTCCAGAAGGTCCGGGTACCACATTCTCCTGGCCCAATCCGGGGCAGTGAGGATCATGGTTTTCCCAAACGTCCTCAACCTCTGCAATACGTGAGGAATGACTGGGACTGGCGGAAACGCATACAGGAGTGGAAATTCCCAGTCCACTACGAACATGTCTCCTAGAAGTCCTCTTTGGGGAAATTCCATGGAGCAGAACAACTCGCACTTCCGTTTGACACTGGTTGCAAACAGATCCACTTGAGGGGTTCCCCAAAGGGCGAATCTCTCTTCAAGGACTTCCTGAGCTAGTTCCCACTCGTGGGTGATCATCCTCTGCCTACTCAGAGCGTCTGCCGCTGTGTTCTTTTCTCCAGCTAGATGAACTGCCAGAAGAGTTATTCCTTCTCTTAGTGCCCAGAACCAGAGCTGCATCGCCTCTCTACATGGGCAGTGACCCTACACCCACTTTGTTGCTGAGGTAATGCATGGCCACAGTGTTGTCCATCATTATCAGGACACCTTTCCTCCGTATCGACGGCAGGAAGGCCATCAGCACTAGTCCGATTGTCCTCAGCTCCAAAAGGATGATATGGAGTCTGGACTACGACTGAGACCAGTGTCTGCTTATTGAAAGCGCTCTCATGTGCGCTCCCCATCGTGAGATGAAGGCGTCTGTCTCCGGCCAATGGTTGCCAAAATGGTTCTCCTCTCATCACATTCTCTCGGCCGGCCCACCACAAGAGATCCTAGGCAACCTTTGTCGAGACCTGGAGAAGGTCTGTCATTCGGCCAGAGAATTGGGACCACTCGGATCTGAGAGCCCACTGAAGGGATCTCATTCTCAGACGGGCTTCTGGCAATAGAAAAATGCAGGATGTCATGAGGCTGAGCAACCTTAGGAAGTCGTAGGCCGGAAGAAGTTGGGCACTTTGACATTTTTGGACCATCTGCAAAAGATGTTGAGCCCTTACCTCGGGTGGCAAAGCTTTTCCCGAGGCTGAATTGAGGACTGCTCCAATCAACTGAAGCTTCTAAGAAGGTGTCAAAATAGGACTTCTTGAAGGTCAGGGAGAAGCCCAGCTCGTGGAGGAGGCGGCAGGTCTGACTGAGATTATCCAGACACTGTTCAGGAGAAACAGCTGTGATCAGCCAGTCATCCAGGTAGGGGTGAATCCCCCACCTTAGACTTGCTGCCACCACTGCCATAAGCTTGGTGAAAAACATTGGGTCGAGGGTGAGCCCGAATGGCAGACCTCGAACCATGAACCTTGGGTACTTTCTGTGCTTCTGATGCATCAGCTCGTGGAAGTAAGCATCCTGGAGGTCCAATGACACCCTCCAATCCTGGAGTCGAAGGGCCTGAAGGATCTCCAAAAGAGTTGCCATCTTGAACTTATCCTTCCTGAGGAACTTGTTCAAGCATCTCAAGTCCGATGGGGTCACACCTCTCCATTCTTCTTTGAGTTTAGAAAGCAGAGTACCAATCTTGGTTCCTTTCTGCTACAGGTACCAATTCTATCGCACCTTTCTCCAAAAGGGTGAAAATCTGTTAGAGGAGCGGATCTGGAACCAAGGTTGATTTTGCTCCTGGAGGGCAATCATGAGGTCTTTTCAGGAATGGTAGGCAGTATCCGTCTGCTACTGTTTGTAAGACCCATGCATCTGAATGTATGCTTTGCCAACTCTGGACATGGTGAGACAGTCTGCCCCCTACCACAGTTTTGTGGTTGAAGGAGTCATTTTGCTGTTCCACTTGAAGCTGAGGGTAACTCTGCAGGTGCTGAACGGGGAGTCCTTCCTCCTCTACCTCTTCCACGATAGGGTCTTCTTTGACCTTTGTGAAAACTGACCTCTACCTCTAGATATGGAGGAATAGAAACGAAAAGAACGACCTCTCCATCCTTGACCTGTAGATTGAGGTTGTTTTATCGCCACCCCCAAAGATGTTGCTGCAGCTCTAGAAGCTTGCAGTTATTCTAAACTGCTATCGGCTTTCTCCTGAAAAAGAGAAGTACTGTCAAATGAGATATCTATGCCTGAACATCTACCGAAGAAACTTGATTTTCTTAACCAAGACATAGATCTAAGTACTGTGCTGGCAGCCGTGGCTCTACTGGTCGAGTCCATTGTATCTAAACTAGATTGAAGAGATTGCCTCATCGCATATTTACCATTTTGTATCGGGCTTAAAAACCCTTCTCCTGCTCTCAATATGGTAGAGGAGAGGCACAGAGGACCCCTGCCAAGATTCTCTATTATTGGTACGTGGTCGAGCAATCAAGGCCTAGCTTCTAGGGAGGTGATGCAGGCTGGTTCTTAAGTACAGTGTAGTCCCCAAGCACCCACAAAGGAATGTCCGCACACTGGATCGGTGAAAACAGTCTTTATATAATCAATATTCAAAGTTATGTACAGTATCATGATAACTCACTTTGTACTTGGAAAATCGGCAATGGTAAACATATACAGTTCTAAGGTGGTACCACTAACGTTATCCGATCTCATTAAAGTGCATACAGTCAGAATGACACACAGATCAAATAAAAGAGGAAACCATCAGTAGAGAGGGGAAGGAAAGCAAGATGGTTGAGCAATTGGCAGAATACTGGTCACTACCGTTAAACACAGGTCTGTGTGGAGATCCCCCCCCACCTGGGCAACCTGTAAAGCAAAGATGATTCACAAGCCCAGTCCATACATTGTTCACCCTAGACTTTCCAATAGTTCTGCAACCCCAAAGTACCTGGCATTGTAGCGTTCCTCGTCGGGGAATCGATGACCCTTCTTGAGTGCCCTCCCTTTAAGGCAGGAGTCACGGGTGGTCGAACGTCCGACGGAGAACAGGTCGAGCTACGATAAAGAAGTTCACTTCTCTCCAGACACTCACAACAAGTTATGTGTATTGGAACAAGTACCGAGCCAGTCAACACGCTATACTGCATTCATACCAGTTTCGGGCAGGGCTGTCTCAGTCACTGTGTTAACCACCAGATACTAGACACCCATCACATAGAATGCGTATTCGTCACACACTCCATTCACCCAGGTCCCACCCACAGGCGTACCCACAACATACGGTCGTTGAGAAGGCTCCAGCCAGTCTGGTCAGCACTTCCCCACACTACCATATATGGAACTTCCACCCGACAGCCAG
Organism: Ambystoma mexicanum; assembly: GCF_040938575.1. Classification (NCBI taxonomy): domain Eukaryota; kingdom Metazoa; phylum Chordata; class Amphibia; order Caudata; family Ambystomatidae; genus Ambystoma; species Ambystoma mexicanum. The sequence continues at coordinate 893,868,468 of NC_090939.1, forward strand.
CCAGGGGGAAGCAACAGAGTCAGGGCTTTGCAGGACTTCAGGAAGATCAAGATAACAGGCGATGGAAGACAAGAGGCCATGGGGGCCATTTTGTCTCCATCAGGAATCTACCGATTCCAATGGCAGGGCCTGGGCATCCCAAAATGGAGGACGCTCAGGGCACCCGTCAATTCAGCACAGAGATGCCACTAGCCCGTACCCTGCTCTGTGGGGCACACACAGGTGCCCAAAAACATACACTAAGGGCACAGGGTTGCACCCCTACCCATGGGTGCCATAAGGGTATGCCATGGGTCTGTTCACCAAACTAAAAAGAGAGCTGCACCGCCAGGAGTCCCACATGAACTCCTGCGCGGAAAACACGACAGAACACACGATAAAAAGGCAGTAAAGGACAAGGATATGGAGGCCCCGTCCCTCCGATGTATTTCCAGCAATCACATGTATTTCACTAATGCACTGGTAGCATTGGCAGGTTTTGATGCCATACTTCCTGCAATAAATACTCTTTTACCTAAAGAGTCAATCCTCCCATCTTCCTCATCTGCTGGAGCAGAAGGATAGACTGCAACCTTTGAAGATGCTGTTGCTGCTTGAACCACTAAGATTACAGGCGCTGGGTGCCTGTTCAAAACCGCTGGGTGCCTGTTCAAAAACGGAGGATGTATGGAAGCAGCCTTGTATTTCTTAGTTAATAACTTAACAGATGGACTAGAATATGGTTTCAATCAGTTCTCCATTACCCTTACTCTCAGGGCTGCATGGAATGGTAATACAGCTTCCCTAACTGGTCCACTGTCTAAGATGTCCATGAGAGCATCGGTTTCTAAAGTGGAGACATGTCTGGACCATCCCAGGTATTCAGCTACTTAACCAATAACCATCCTGTAAGAAGGATCAATATAACCAGATATTTCAGCATTACCAAATTCTCATTTCCGGTGAGGTTTCCCCAACTACTGGTTTCCTTTAATGTATCCACAAGATTCTGCATCTTGTACTCAAAGTAATTCTTCTGAAACATTTGGGGTTCCACATTCATACCCAAAAAGGGGCTGATCCTCTTTCTCCTCCTCATCTTCAAAGATTGAATCCATCTGCCTAAAGCAATCAGGTCTTGGAATGGGTTGGAACAATTTAGACTCAGGAATACATTTTTCAATCTTCGAGAGAGAAGAATGCTCTGATGAGGTCGAAGGCATCAAAGGTTTATTCGAAACGGTCGATGAATGCTTCGACACCTTATGTTGCTTCGAATGCTCAATATTAATTAGATGCCTCGAAGGTTCAGGTGACAAATATGAACGTTTCAATTCCTTAGAAGAAGGCTTCAATTCCGTTAGTGAATGTTACGAGGTAAGAGACACCAGCCTTTTCTTGTGCGTCGAGGAAGATTCCTTCGATTTATGTTGAGGGACCTCTCTTCTCAGACTCTTAGGCGAGCGAGAAAGGAGACACACAGGACACACAATCGACGCCGAGGGGTGACCACTTTTTTCGGCTCCTTTAGAGGAACACTCGGAGGAGTGCGTCTTTTAAAAATGTCTAACATTTTAAGCAGAATATTTCTAACTCTGCTGGAGTCAAGTTTATTTTTGGGCAACTAACTGCTTCAGAAGAGGAAGATGAAGACGACGAGCAACATAGTTTCTTACCCTTTTTATGCGAAGAGGATGACTAGCATCGTGAATCCGACCTCGAACGTCTATGTTTCGAACTTTTTTTTAACAGTAGAGACATCTTTCGAGTTAAAGAAAGATTTCCACTTTGAAGGGGTAAGGACCGGGGAATTTCAAGAAGGCTTACCTGCATAGATTCCCCTTCCATTCCCACAAGGCCTTAACCGTCATCGACCTTGTGGCCTGATCCCAAGCACCACAAACATGGTGCGGGTCTGTAATTAACATCTTGGCCCCAGAGTCCAAACACTGCTTGAAGCCCGTCTTCGGTGTGGAGGTCATTCTCGAAGTACAAGTAGTATTATTGCTGAGACGAGTAGCTACGAAGCACGCAGTAATGCGGAAAAAACATAACTGAGGTAATGGTCAGCACGAGTGCCAATATATATCAGCGTCAATGTCACGATGGACGCTACGGAGGCTGTCGAGGACCAAGATTTGATGCTGCACGATGCTCGACCCTATGAAAACTTTTTACAAAGCAAGCTGCAAGCAGACTTGAATATCAAAGATGAGGACTACGTGGGAGGACAAAATCCATTCGAAGTGTGGAAGATCTCCCCCCACCGCAGCAACCGATTCTTCAATGCCCTGTGACAGAGTGCTGCAAGTCTAACATGTGTCCCATCGGTGGTCGGGCCCCAAACATTCAAGAAGTGCGTTTGGGGGTCCGAAGCCAGGAACAAGCAGTCATATGAGGCACATCTCGTGAAGCCTCCTGCAGCCAGCATGCGTCGGGGGAGGCAAGGCACTGAAGGGAAGTTAAATAAGATAGAAATAACAAAACGGGGAGCAAGTGGAAATTCTACATTGGGGTAGGTTGAGAGGGCGGTGAGGAATACGTGGGTGGAAACATCCAGTCGAAAGAGCATTACCAGGGGTAAGTAACTTGTTCTTTGAATGGATTGTGTCTTCCCACAAATTCATCATTTTATTATAGACTCTCAAAGCATTATAAGGTTCTTTTGGAGGAGGGAGTAATAATTTTAGAGTATATTTTTGTCCAGAATGGAGCATAGAACCGTCTTCCCAAAACTTACTTCATTGTTAGAGGTGTATAAACATTGATTTGTGAACGTGTGGATGGTGGACCAGGTAGCTGCCTCGCAGATATACTTTATCGGTACTCCCCTTTGAAGGAAAGAGGAAGTTGCCATGCCCCTAGTGGAATGATCCCTTAAACCTACCGGGGGATCTTTCCCAGTTAGCCTGTGTTTGTTAACTGACAGACTAGTTTGTGTCCTGTATAACCAATGAAAAGTTGTTCGTGCTGTCGCAACTTTGCCATCCTTGAAGCATAACAGCTTAGAGCACTCCTCGGATGGAGTCTATGCAATCCTTCCTCTCCAGGATGAGGGGGGAGGATAGAAGGACGGAAGCACAATTTTCTGTGCCAAATGGTAATCCGTTACAACCTTAGGTAGAAAAGAGGGTTTGACCTTAAGGACAACCTCATCCTTCAAAAAGGTGGTAAACTGAGGTTTACAGGATAATGCCTGCAACTCACTCATCCTGCGGGATGATGTTAATGCTACTAACAAAATAGTTTTGTAAGTTAGCAGCCTTAAAGGTCAGGAATTGAGTGGCTAGAAAAGGAGCGCATGTCAAAAATTTTAAAACCAAATTAAGGTCCCAAGTTGATATTTGGAATGGTGTAGGAGGAAACACATTTGTGAGTCCTTTAAGAAATTGAATTATGGTTATTTTGAAGTACGATGCCTCTTCCGAGGTGTGCTTGAATATGGAAAGTGCTGCTAGATAACTCTTGATTGTTGGAGCCCCAGATTGTCAAATGTAGCGGAAACAAGAACACTGTAGGTGTATCGCATTGAAAAGGGTCCACATCATTTTCGCTATACAAGCTGCAGAACTTGTTCCAACGGCAGTGGTATAAGGATTTTGTTGCTGACCTTCTACCCGAAATAAAAATCTCCATTACGTCATAGTCCCAATCCTTATACCTCAGCCTCTCAGAAGCCTCGCGTGAAGGCTGAGAGTCTTGACCACTGGATGGAGTAGCCGACCCTCCTCTCACGAGAGAAGGTCCTCTCTTTGTGTAAGGCATATTAGAGGGCAGATGGTCATGTCCAGAAGATCTGGGTACCACATCCTTCTGGCCCAATCCAGGACAATTAGGATCATGGATTTCCCAAACTTTCTCAACCTCGTCATCACGTGAGGAATGACGGGGACTGGAGGAAACGAGTACAGTAGTGGAAACTCCCATTCCACAAGGAACGCATACCCTAGAGCTCCTCTTGGAGGAAATTGCCTGGAGCAAAACAGTTCGCACTTCTGGATGACACTGGTCGCGAACAGATCCACTTGAGAGGTTCCCCAAAGGGTGAAGATCTCTTGAAGGACTTCCTGAGCTAGTTCCAACTCGTGGGATATTGCCTGCCTGCTCAGAGTGTCCGCCGGCGTGTTCTCCTCTCTGGCTAGGTGAAGTGCTGATAGAGAGATTCCTTCTTGAACTGCCCAGAACCAGAGCTGCATTGCTTATCTACACAGTCGTAGTGACCCTACGCCTCCTCTCTTGTTGAGGTAATACATGGCCACTGCGTTGTCTGTCATTATCAGGACATTCCTTCCCAGTAGAGAGGGCAAAAGGGCCTTCAGCACTAGTCCGATTGCCCTCAGCTCCAAAAGGTTGATGTGTAGTTTGGACTCCGATGGAGACCAATGACCACTGATTGCCAGATCATTGGTGTGGGCTCCCCACCCCATGAGTGAGGCGTCTGTCACTACTGTTAACTCTGGCCATGGTTGCCAAAAAGGTTCTCCTTTCAGAATATTGTCCTTGCAGGCCCACCACTGAAGGTCCTGTGCGACTCTTCTGAAGGAGGCCTGACATCCTGCCTGAGAATTGGGACCACTGCGTCCTGAGAGCCCATTGAAGGGATCTCATTCTCAGATGAGCCTCTGGCACCAGAAAAAATGCAGGATACCATGAGGCCGAGCAACCTCAAAAATGTTAATGCTGGAATACGCTGAGCACTCTGAAACTTGGTGAGCATCTGCAGAATGTCTTGAGCCCTCACCTAGGGTGGCAAGCCTTTTCCCAAGCATGCATCCAAGACTGATCCAATGAACTGGCGTCACTGAGATGGTATCATGTGGGACTTCTTGTAATTGAGTGAGAAGCCCAGTCTGTGAAGGGAGGGGCAGGTGATACTGAGATGTTTCTGGGCCTGTTTGGGTGAATGCGAGCTGATCAGCCAATAGTCCAGGTAGGGGTAGAAGTGAATCCTCCCCTCTCCGGAGACTCGCTGCCACCAATGCCATTAACTTGGTGAAAACCTTTTGGGCGGAGGTCCGCTCGAATGGCAGATCTCTTAACTGATAATGAGAAAGGTCAATAACGAACCTCAGGTACTTCCTGTGCTTGTGATGGATAGGCACATGAAAGTAAGCATCCTGAAGGTCCAACAACACCATCCAATCCTGGAGCTGGAGGGCCTTAAGGATCTCAGAAAGTGGGACCATCTTGAACTTGTCCTTTCTGAGGAACTTGTTCAAGTATCTCAAGACCAAGATAGATCTCAGTCTCCGTCCTTCTTGGGGATGAGGAAATAGGGAGAATGCCATCCTCTGTTCCTCTCCATCACAGGCACTGGTTCTATAGCACCTTTCTCTAGCAGGGTCAACATTTCCTGCAACAGGAATGTATCTAGAACATTAAGTGAATGGCTTCCCCGTGGATGATCCCGAGGCCTCTGTATAAAGGGGAGGCAGTAAACCTGGGCTACTGTTTCCAGTGGCCATGCATCCAAAGTACTACCTCGCCATTCTTTCAGATGATGTGACAATCTGCCTTCCAACGGGGTGTCGTGAGTCAAGACCTCAGAGGGATCTTGAGGTGGCTGAAGCAGCAGCTGATAAAGATGCCGCTGCTTGGGCGGCCTTTGCACCTCTCCCTCGTCCACAACAAGGAAATCTTCTCTGTCCTCTTTGACTGTTGCAACTGAAGAGTAGTAGGGAATAAAACGTACCCCTGCAAGATAATTCGCCAGGGTGAAAAGGCTGTGGCTGTCTGACAGCGGCACCTAAGGACTTGGCTGCCACCTTTGCGGCTGCAGCTTTTCAAGGCTTTTGTCAGCGTTATTTCCAAATGAATGGGAGCTGTCAAGGGCATGTTAAGGAGTCTGTATTGTACATCAGGTGCAAATCCTGACTTCCTCAATCACGCAAATCTGCTTATGACAGTGCTTGCCGCCAGGGCCCTGTTGATGCGGTCAGCAGTGTCCAGACCCAATTGCAGAGACTCGTACATGGCCTCCTTGCCATCCCTGATCAGGTTCATGAAGCAGTCTCTTTCCTTACCTTCAGGGATGTGATCAGCCGCCATCGCTATGCGGTCCCACCGGGTGAATGTGAATTTTGCAAGAGAACATGTAGAATTAGACTTTAAAGCCATGCTGCTAGCAGAAAAGTCTTTCTTTACCGATGTGTCAACGCGCTTGTCATCCCTATCGGGGGGTATGGTTGGGTAAGCAACTTGCTTAGAGGCAGATGTAGATGCTTGTACCACTAGACTTTCCGGAGTCGGTTGTATTGACAGGTCGCCAGGATGGCCTGTATTTTTTTTGTCTGAATTTTGTTTACTGCAGGGAAGCCTGGAGCCTCCCAGTTTGCTGTAACCCTCTTTTTCAGAGTGGCACATGAAAAGGTAGTATAGGGTCGTATTGAGGACCTTTTTCTAATATATCTGTAAGGTCGTCTTGTTCAAATGCAGGAGCTAGTTTACTGCATCGTAGGAATTCTACCACTACGGACATTAGGCTTCTGTATGATGCATCCGCATGATCAATCGGGTCCGGTGTGCTAAAATCTAGCTCTGAGAGGTGTCTACTCCAAAAGCAGTCTGTAGGCTGTCATGTAGTTCCCTAAACCTGGTCTCTTGTGAAATGAAACATTCAGGCCCATTTGTTTTTTATGAATACTGGGGGTATCCAATTGAAGACCACATAGAGGGGCTTCTTCAGATGTTTCATATCCCTCATATATTAATGGCAAGGACCTGGAAAATCCTTTTTTGGTAGAGGTTTAAAAACCTTTCCCCTGACTTTTTTGTGGCAAAGGTGTCGATTAATGTGCAGTAGGCATCAATGTTTCTTGTATCGGTGTCAACAGCTTGACTTTGCACTTGTGCTTCGAGGGACTCGACCCCTGATTGGATGGTTTTCGACGACTTTTCGTCTCGTTGAGTACTCCAAGACTCTCGAGAAGTCTTAGGCTTATGACCAGAGTTCGATGGCGCGCAGAGTTTTGCCTTGGCCTTATGCTTGTCATCGGCCATAGCATGGCCAATTTTCTTATCTTTCGAGGAGCACGAGGCCTGTTCCGCGAAGATTTTAACCATTTTATTCCTAAAGAGTACCCACTCATCTTTGGAGGAGGATTTAGTTGGGCAGACTATGCTACTTTCATCTGAGGAATCAGAGAAAGAAGGTGATCTATGCCTTCTCTTTGATTTTTTCGATGACAAGGAGTGCCTGCTCCTCGAGTGGGACTGCTTCTGTTTCAAATAAGTGGTCGGGTTTTGGGGACAATCCTACCCACTGGTAGTTTATCTTTGCGCTCTTTTAAGGCCTTAACTGTCATTAACTGACATGATCGACAGTCAGCGGTTACAACCTAGACGCCCGGCACCATATGCATTTCTTATGCAGGTCCATGATGGACAATTTGGCGCAACATTTTAAGCACTTTTTAAAGCCTGTCTTCGGAGTATTCAAATACAGGCCATTTTCTAAATGCTTTCTAAGAAAAATGAAACAATGTAATTCTCGAATCAATCGCATTAGTGGAAAAACGCAACTAAAGCCAACGGGCACAGTGAGTGGGATATGTGCTTGACGATAACGTCAGCCGAGATGGAAGCCCTCTAGGGGCATCAAGTTAACCATCTCGACGCCCACCACCCTCTGCCGAGAGAAAACAAATTCCGAAGCAGCAGAAGCTGGAAACAAAGATCTCATAAAATGAGGAATACATGGGAGGACACAAATCCATTTGAAGATGGGAATCCGTGGGAATGCGTATATAAGTGGAAAATTCCAGTCTAATACAAAACCAGTGCTCCTCGCAGGGGAAAAGCTTGCTCTTCTTGCTGCAGCCAAACAGATCTCCAAAGGGCAAAGATCGGTAAAAGTACTTCCTGGCACAACTCCCATTCATTGGGGACAGAGACAGAGACCTGCCTGCTCAGGGCATCCGTCATCACTTCTCCTTGGAAAAAAACACTTCCACAATTCTTGATCACAACAATGTTTTTGTTTTACCACAGTTCATCAAACACAATAGTGGCCTTGCCACTTTCTTTCCTTTACAACCTTCAACCACAATGCAGGACTTCAACGTCGTCTTCCTAGTCCACTAACCTGCCAGGACTACCGCTAACAATCCCTTTCCTGGTATACTCGACTGCCAGGATAAAAACTAGTAACACTACTACAAGTACTCTGTGGTGAGGCGTTCTTCAAACTTTTAGAAAAGTCTAACTTTCAACAACATTGACATTCCCAAATTCTTCTGAGAGTACACAATATACATTGATGCAGTTTGTCCCACTGCCTTATTTACTGCTTGCAATGCAGGATCGGTCCCCCTCTGTCCCCGCTCCTTGACATCACTTACAAGAAGGGCTTCCCCCTCCTGTCACTCTCGATTTCTTAATTTCACATCTGCTGACAATGTCTCTTTATTACACTTCTCTTCCTTCATCTTAGGCAATGCTTGCTGGTGTATTGCTCAATTATTGCTTCTTCCTCACTCTGGGAATAAGGGTTACAATATTTCTGCAACATTATTTACTTGTTACTTTGCCAATGAGAGTTATATGTCCTCTTAAGTATGCCCCCCCCTCTTTACTTTGGCAATGGTTGTTATAGTTTTTCTTCAGTATTGCCCCCTCTGTGTCTTGGCAATAAGACTTTCTTGCATTAGTTCTGTATTCAAAATATTTGTTAGCAGTCAACGTTCGACTACAGTGTGTTCCAGGGTTACCCATCACAGGCCAACTCACGGTCTCTACTTGCGTCCCCTTGAACCGCTGCTTCTTCTGTTAATTCCGGAACTTCTGACAGCTTTGGTCGTGTTCCCGAGGCCGACGCACCTCAAGAAAGGAGCCTATCGGGCTCCTCCTGCACTCCGGTGCTCACCAGGCACAAAATAAGTAGAGCTTCTCGCTCACAGCTTGTCAAATTACCACTTCCCGCTGCACAAACTATGCACTTCAGGTTTTCAATGCGGAAGACCCTATCGGGACCAAATTCTGCTTCAAAGACAGCTGCGGTTTCGGCGGTGTGGTTTCTCCGCTTCGGCAACCGGCAACTACTGCTCCACCTTCTTGTTCCAATAGCCTGCACCGGAGGGGGGCTTAAATATTCAGAATTCCGGCTTAGTTATGGGTTCTCAGAACCACTAGACTGCATATTGCAGTTTGTGCCTCTGAGACACTCTTCCTTGTCCCAGTACGTAGGGCAATGTGGGTCTTGAAGTCCCCAAAGTTCTGGTTCTTTTTTGTATCACAAACACAACCTTCAAATTTATTCGAGTCACTCTTTTTATGGAACACCTTTAGGGAAGGCTTTTAGAGTGATCAATGGTTGGTTCAGACTTGAGGGAGAATCATTCACCAGAAGCCAAGGTATTATTGCTCCGATTACCATTTATATTTTAGTCCCATGGTAACCACAACAGTTTTCACTACCCACAATGTGGGTCGTTTTGGGAAGGGAAGTCTTACTCTAACAACAAGCCATTAAATATTCTGGCATCATGTAAATCATCCCCCTCTGAAGATAACTATAATTTACTCACCGTAGTGACTACGGTACTCCTAGTCCATAGTCCCCTCTCCTCCATACTGTATGGGCGTCCCTCGCTAGGGACGGCAGACGGAACCTTTTTCACCAGAAAAAACCTTCTTCCCCTTTAAATTTAGAGCCACGCTCCCCTTACTCCAGCCACCGGCGCCACTCGCAGTCCCCATTGAAGCATCGGAAATATTACCATTGCCTAATGACAAGTTTTATTAGGGGGGGGGGGTAGGATTTTGGTACGTATGGAGGAAAGGGGACTATGGACAAAGATTAGGTTAGTCACTACGGTGAGCAACTTAAAATTACTCCTACGTACCATCCCCTTACTGCATGGGCGATTACAACTGAATGTAGCCCCAGGGTGGAGAAGTGACCCTCCTTAAGAAAACAAGTTTCTTAATACTGCCTGCTGTGTCTGACCTGGAACCGGCATCCAAACAGTAGTGCTTGCAAAAAGCCAAGTGAGTGGCCCACGTGGTTGCCCTGCTGATGACCTGCCACGGGCCGTGTCTCTGGAAAGCGACAGCCTTGGCCTTGGCTCTGATCTCGTCGGCATGCATGTTTGCCGGAAGAGATTAGTGCTGCCCCTCGTAGGCCTCCTTAATTGCGGAAACCATTCACCTTGCTATGGAGGCCTTGGAAGCCTGATATCCTAGCCTTGACCCACCAAATTTGATAAATGGAGCCTCAGAATTGCAGAAGTTCTTGGTCCTGTCCAGCTAGAACTTTAGCGCTCGCCTAACATCTAGACAGTGCAGAACCCTCTGAGCATCGTCCTTGGGTTCTGAAGAAAGTTGGGAGTACTATCTCCTCATTTAGATGGAACGCAGAGGCTACTTGAGGCAAGAACGCGGGATGCGTTCTGTAGGACCACGTTGTCCCTGTGAAAGGTAGTGTATGCCTCCGATGCCACTAGAGCTTGGCTTTTGCTGACACGGCGTGCAGACCTAAGACCAACAAAGAGGGCTGTCTTAATGGTGACGAGCCCGATGTCCACAGACGCCATTGGCTCAAATGGTTTATGCGCCAAGGTGCCCAACACTATGTTGAGGTCCCACACAGGGTGTGGCTTCTTGATGGGCGGTTAGAGCCTGGGGAGGCCCGTCATTTCTTTTAACCACCGGATTGGCAGATGAGAAAACTTCCTCCTCCGAGTTCCCGTAGGCTCCGCTGGCCGCCAGATAGGTGCAGCATGAGTCTATTTGCATCCCCGAGTGGGCGAGGTGTGCTGAAAAGGATAGCACGTCGTCCAATATGCAAGTAAGAGGATCAACCTCCTTAGCCTCAGCCCAGTGGCAGAACCAAGTCTACTTGCTTTTGTACTGGCTCCTAGTAGCATCGTGCCTAGCACCCTGAATGATGTCAATGGTAGCCTGCGAGAGGGGCAGATGTTTCAATGTGACCTGTTCAGGAACCACGCTGCAAGGGCTAACTACTGCGGGGCAGGGTGGATGACTGTGCCCCCCTGCTGTGACAGTAGATGAGCTGGGCCCAATGGAATGTGCATCATAGGTTGGACCGACAGGCTGAGAAGCTCTGAAAACCATGGCCTTGCCGGCCACCACGGACCTATAAGAATGATACTGAGGTGCCGGGATTCCCTTATCGTGCAGATCACCCTGTCTACCAGTGGAGTGGGAGGGAAGGAATAGGCGTTCATGCTGTTCCACTGCATCTGTAACGCATCGCCCAGAGAGCCTAGACCCTGTCCTTGCCAGGATGCAAACTGAGGGCACTTCCTGTTGTACCAGGTGGCGTAGAGGTCCACCTGAGGTTGGCCCCATCTGTTGAAGATCACCTGAAGGACCTGATCGTTCAGTTGCTATTCGATATTGCCCGCACCCAGCCTGCCCGCCTCCAGGAACGACTCCCCCGCGAGGTGGATCGCTGTCAAGTGAATGTCATTTGCCAGCGCCCCTTCCCAGATGCTGACCGCCAGGGTGCATAGAGGAGGGAATCTTGTGCCACCCTGCTTGGTAAAGGAACCAAACTCTGTGGACGCTGTGGTTGTGGAGCGTAGCTCCCAATCCCTCCAAAGACGAGTCCGTGGTGATGGGAACCTGAGGTGCTAGTTGTCGGAAGGGCCTGCCTATCCTCAGGTTGCAGTCCGAGCACCACCAGACTATGTCCTGGTGGAGAAAGGAAGGAATGCTGACGAGTTCTGCCAGGGAACCCCACTCCCGATTCTATGAGGCTGCGAAGTGCAGCTGTGCTCTCCTCATTTTGATTCTTGTGCAAGCCACTGCCAGAAGACATGCCGCCAGGAGGTGCTGGTACCACCATGCTGAGGTCATCTCTCTGCTGAGAAAATGACTTGTGGCCCTCTTGATGGTTGTGATCTTGTCCTCCGAGGGAAATACTCTCTTGATCTCGTATCCCAGATGAGGCCCAGGAATGTTAGACTTTACATCGGCTCCAGCTGTGATTTCTTGAGATTTATGGAGAATCCCCAGTTGTGTAGCATATTCATAAGGGCGGAGGAGGTATGATGCTTGTGTAGCATATTCATGAGGGCGGAGGAGGTATGATGCAACGCCTCTGGGGATCTCGCCCTGACGAGCCAGTCTTCTAGGGATGGATAGGCATGGTGACCTTGGGCCCTGAGAAGGACTGCCACTGCATTCAGAAGCCTGGCAAAAACCCTGGGGGTTGAATTGAGGCAAAAGGGTAGAACTTTGTATTGGAAATTAAAGCCCATCATCCTGAACCTCAGGAAGGACCAATGGGGCTGTCAAATCGTGACGTGTTGGTAAGCGTCCTTCAGATCCAGGGAGCCCATCCAGTCTCCCTTGAACAGTGTCTCTGCAATAAGCGCTGGGGTAACCATCTTGAACTTTTGAAGCGGAAGGGAAAGGTTCAGGTTGGAAAGGTCTAACAGCTCTCAGACCAGCCTGGTTCTTCTTGAGTATGGCAACAATCCTGGAGTAGAAGTCCATACCCCGCTGGGAGGCGTGAACTTCTTCCACTGCCTGGCTTTCTGCGATTGATCGAATTTCCGTCAGCAGAGTTGTTGTCCCAATCTGTGGGAGTGGAGGGGAGGAGATAGGAGAGGGAGGAACCGGTAGGCGGTAGTCTGTGGAAACTACTGAAAGGCTCCCACGGGTCTGCGAACCTTGCATGCCAATTTGGTGCGTGGAGGGCAAGCCTGCCCCCCACCGGAGACACGTGGACCCAGAGGGGAGTGTTATGCCATTTTTCCCTCTGGGGCTGAGGAGGGGGACTGAAAGAAGCCCTTATTCCCTGCCTTGTTCTGTTTTCAGGGTATTGACTCAGAGATCATTCCGGGTGCCTGGACCGTCCTTCTTGGAACCTGCCAAAGACTTGTCCCTTGTCAGAACACTGGTGCGTTTGACTGTAGGTCTTGGGCGTGGACTTTGTGAGATGGATAAGGATTTCGCAGTCTGGGAACTGTTCTCATCAAGTTCCTAATCGGTGATGGAATGAAAGAGGTTGCTACCCTCAAATGGAAGGTCCAATATGCGCTCCTGGATGTCCGGGTTGAACTTGGTAGCCCGGTGCCAGCCAGTCCTTCACATGTCCATAGCAATGCAGATGGCCCTGCCTGAGGTGTCAATATGTGCCACTGTGGAATCCATGATGTCCTGAGCCACCCTCTTTGCTTCTGCCAGCCCCGGTTTGAAGCGTGGCTGACTTTGTACTGGAAGTTACGGAAGGAAGTCAGCTATTTCCCGCCAATGCCTCTGGTTAACGGCTGCAAGCATGGCATCCGCATTAGACGGACAAAGGTGCAGCGAGGTGTTGGAATAGACCTTTCCACACGCCTCCAAATCCTCTCCTCCGTTCCTAGCAGAGCCGAGGACGAGGTGGCCGAGGAAGACTGCGACTTCGATTAGAGAGAGGCCGCAGCAAACACCGAGGAGTGTGGTAGAGGGTGTGCCGAAAACAAGATGGTATCCCCTTCCAAATACCTGTACTTGGCATTGAGGCACCTGCTGGTGGGCTGCCGTCGAATGGGTTTCAGCCATTTTCTTTTGGCCAAGGCGACAACGTCCTTCTGCATCAGAATCCATGTTCTAGCCGCAGGGCGTAGAGTGAAGCCCTGGTAAGGACCCCCGCCTCAGGTTGTTCAACCTCTGCTTGTGTAAGCCCTAAGTATTCGGCCAAACCTGCAAGTTGTTCATGGAAGGCCTTGGCTGAAGATGGTGTGTCAGGGTCCTTCTCCTCATCGGTGTTCACCAGGGTGTCCAAGTGGTCGGGTGCCGGGGGAAGGAGTGCTGGGAGCCGAAGGCTGAGTTGTGGAGACTGGAGCCGAAGGCTGGTGTGAAACTGCCTGAGCTGTAGGAGGCAGGGGAGCTGGAATCACAGGACCCGGTGTGGGCAGCTGGGGCTGCACAAGAGCCTGAGGCGCCATAGGAGGAATGACTATGGGCGCTGGTGGAGTGACTGGAGGCAGCATGTCCCTGATCACATTCCAAAGGATGGAGCCCATTAGGTGGGCTCCATCCTTTGGGATGTAATCAGGGACATGTTGCCTCCAGTCACTCCACCAGCGCCCATAGAGGGGACCTCATCAGCGTGAGGAATTTCTCAAAAAAACCTGTCCTCACAGGTGGTATTGACGTAGTAGCGGGTGGCTGATGGGGCCTTTGCATACCTTGCTGGTTGCGGGGGATATCTGCCCTGCGACGCTGAAGGATAAGCTGTAGGCCACATACCTGTGAAGAGCAGTCCCATCTGGACACTCAATCTCCTACCTGCTCCCCGAACAGAGATGGTGTCGGACGAGCGGCCATTTTGTCTGGCGCAGAGGCCATTTTGTCAAGCTGCATGCCACGTGCCTGCATCATAGTGCCTGGCTCGCTGGTACCGGCCTCCTCCTGAACTCTTGGCGGTGAAGGTGTGGTCCACCCCACACCTCAGGCTGGTAGGCGTGGTGCCCTTGGCTAAGTCGCCGGTAGTGCTGTGTACAGGCGCCCCCTCAGACATTTGCCTGGTAGTAGGGCGTAGCCCCTCGGGTGAACACCCGGTAGAGGAACCTTGGGGACTCTCAGCACAGTCTGTGGAAGGATCTAGTGACCCCTCAGCCTGGTGGCCGGTAGCTGAATGAGCCTCGGTACCTGTGCTGGTTTGAGAACCTGAACGGTCCCTCCCACTAGGACGTTTCCTAGAAAAGCAGTCGCCCTTGCAGAGTGCGATTGAAAAAAGCGGCCCCACCTTGGGCCTTGACTTGTGCCCGGTGAAGTTTTTCAAGTCCTCTGGAGGAGACTTCTCGAACAGCTGCCTCCACTGAGCTGACCTGTTCTTCAGAGCTCGTGGTGCAAGCGCGCTGCACGTGGTACAGCCTTCCCAGCCATGGTCACGGCCAAGGCAGCGGAGGCACAGAGCATGGGGGCCCTCACAGGCTGGTTACCTGCCGAAGCCCAAGGATGTCGACATGTGCCAGGGAGGAGTGTGGCGCCAGAGGACCGAGTACCCGATTAAAGATTAGAAGACAAAAAAGACAGTATCTGAGGAAGAGCGCGTGGAATTACAAGACCGAAGCCAAACCCAGGAGTGCTGGTGAAAGTGGTCCGTTCCTGTCGACGTGGTAAAGTGGGCAGAGTCAGGGGAGTGCATGCTCCCAGGGCCGTGCCCCCACATGCCTCTAAGTTTAAAAGGGGAAGGTTTTTTCTGGTGAAAAAGGTTCTGTCTCCCATCCATAGCAAGGAACACCCATGCAGTATAGAGGAAAGGGGACGGGACGTAGGAGTAAATACAGTGTCTCTCCTAACAGAGCCCTCCTATCCCTTTGGGGACCTCCTCCTCCCAGGTGATCCCCCCCCCCCCGGCTAATACCACCCGCAAAAGTAGGATCAGGTAGCGGCTGCCTTCATCTGGCAACCTGGGAGGAGATTTTAAGGCCGGTCTTCCGTGAGGACTCTGCAGGATTCATCACACTTCCCAATGCAACCATTTAGTTGCTTTTTGGCTCTATTTAGGACTCTCTGGGGACTTCTCTGCCGTTTCAGACCACTTGGCTGTTCGAGGATTTGCACTTCAAAGAAGTGGTGCTCAGCAACTTAGAGGGCCCAAAAATCTATTTAGATTATCTTTCCATCTGCGCTTTAGGGGTCATCTATTCACGCAACACTTTATCCATGACTTAGAGTTAGGTTCCAAAGCACCAAAAATACGCAATGCGGTCAGTTAGCAACATCTTAGCTTCGCAGTCTACACATCGTTTAAAACCCTGACAGCTTAGGAGTAGACATTTTAATAAATGTGTATAATATTCTCTGAGGCAAGATCGAGTGTTCCGCGAACCATGTTGAGCATGCGGAAAAAAGGAACTGAGGTCATGGGGCGCAGTGCGACCTATTTGCATGGACGCCCATGACAAGTCTAGCAAGGTACACGTCGGGGATCTTGGTGCAGAGATTGCATGGCACCCCCTGCTGGGGAAAATGTTTCAGAGATCAGCTTAAGCTTTTGAAATCGATCTAAGATGAGAAACATATGGGAGGACACTATCCATTAGAAACTCCTTTCATCTCCTGCATAAGGAGATCAGTTCATCCAAGACCAAAATGTACAAAATTAAAATTACTCACCATAGTGACTAGAGTACTCATAATCCATAGCCCTCTTTCCTCCATACTTGTGGGGCGTGCACGAACATGGGGATGGTACCGGAAACATTGGCAGCAAAAAATGAGCTTGCCCTTTAAATTTAGTTTTTATTTATTTTTACATTTGTAAAGCGCGCTAAGCCCTGGGGCATCAAGGCACTGTTGCTTGAATAGTTGCTTGCAAAGACAACACAGAAATTGTATAAAGGTAAGCAGAGGGGGCAAATAACTTGCTTCAGTTAAACAATGTTTTAATGCTTTACAGAATGACCAGTAGGAATGTGCTGCGCGCAGGATAGGCGGGAGTAGGTTGCAGTTTTTGGCCGCAATGGCCGGGAAGCTAGAACCTCCAGCTTTGGAGCGTTTATATTTAGGCGTTGATATGTGGGGAGCATAGGCTGCTCTGGTGGGTCTGGTAGATGTCGCCTTAGTGATTTCTTTAGATAAATATAGCGGGGCATCCTAAGGACAGACATCTGTGAGTGATGGAAAGAGTTTTGAAGATAATCCTCTCCCGTATTGGGATCCAGTGGGCTGGTTTTCTTGCCACTGTGATATGTTAACTTTTAGGTGGGCAGAGACAGGGGAGCGTGCATCTAAGTTTAAAGAGGAAGACAATTTGTTACGGTGAAAAAGGTTGCTTCCCATCCCTAGCGAGGTACGCCCATACAGTATGGAGTAAAGGGGACGGGCGTAGGAGAAAAGCCTGGATCCTACAGCGGCTCAGGCGATGCCGAGGCAGCTGTCCGGGGATAGGAAAGGTCTGGATGCGTTTATTAACTTAGTTGTGTAGGCAGTGGATGAGGCTATGGTGTGTAAACATGAAGAGAGAGGGACAGTGTGGCGTCAAGGTATACACCTAGTGTTTTGACAGGTGAGATCGGGATTCCATCAATGTTAAAGGAGGTATATTGGGGGTCGAGCTCCTTGATCACGAGAGGGGGGGGTGCTTAAAAAGGAGTAGCTCAGTCTTTTCGTCATTCAGGCAAAGGCGGTGAGTGGCCATTCAAGACCGGATGGTCAAGTAGACGGTACTGTGAGTAGTAGAGGCATCATGATAGTTGCCGGAAGGAGCAGTAAGATCTGTGTGTCATCAGCACTGTTTGTATACGAGATGCCAATAGAGTCTAGGAGGGTAAAACGCGGTCTTGTGAATATGTTGTACAAGGTTTATGACACTCATGAACCTTGGGGCACACCACATTTGATCGGGGCTGGTGGGGCACTGGCATTCTCGGGCGATACGTCTCCAAAGAATGAGGAGATGCAGGATGTGGTCTCGGGAGAGAAGTTAAGAGATGAAGATAGATGCTGCCATAGAATGTTGTGAAAACTATGACGAATGCAGCTGAATGTTCGAGGAGGAGCAGCAGGGCAGAGTTTCCTTCATCCCTGAATTCATCGATTTGGATCTTGAGGTCGAGTAGTAGAGATTTTGTCCCGTGACCTGGATGGAATCCTGACTGACGTATGCCCAGGACTTGGTCTTCAAGGAATTGCTGGATTTACAGGTAGGCTACTCTATCCAGAATTCTTAGCAGTAAGGGTACAGTCGTGATGGGACGGTAGTTGGTGGCAGTCTAGTGAGTGTTTTTTTAATGAGGGGGGAGTACCTAGGCTTCCTTGAGTGACATTTGGGACTAGGCTCGTAGAGAAGGAGGCGTTGATGAAGGAGGTGATGAGGGGAATTAGTGTGTTGGCGCAGTGGTTGATGAGGCTTTCAGGGCAGATGTCTCCTTTGCAACTAGATGGTTTGAGCCCTTTTAGGATGGCTTTAACTTTGTCTTCTGAGACATTAGAGAAGTAGAACATGGTTAGATTTTGGGAGCACGGAGTGGAGGCGGCTCCAATTCAAGGCGCTTGTAATGGGTCTATGAGGGATTGTTTAGAGTTGCTTTTGCTGTGCATGGTGTCAACTTTGGTGAGCATGGCGTTGTGAATCCTAGTACACCACAGAGCGTCTTTAGTGAGGATGACTGGAAGGGTGGTAGGGTTTTCAAGATCCCTGAGGATGGTGAATATTTCGCCGGAGTTAGATTTGGCATTGGCAATGGGATTTGGCAGAGGTGATGGCTTTTTTTGTTGGGTTTAGAGGCTGTTGTGAATAGGAGCTTAGTGGCATCCGAGGGTGAACTTTTCCAGTTTGCCTCTGCTAGCCGTTGTTATGACTGGTTTCCCTTCCTACTTGTACCCTTTCCCCTGAATGCATGGTGAGTGAGGTTATGAATGGAATGTTGTGCGTGTGAGTTCTTAGGTGTTGATGGTTTAGATTTCCGGGCTTGAGTGGGGCTATGATACCAATGGCAGCCATAAGGGTTTTCGCATACAGGTTTGCGAGTGTGCTAAGGTCATTGTGAAATAGAGGTTCAGTTAGGAATTAGTTTAGCACAGTATAATGTACAGGGGCACTGCCTCAGGCGTGGGAACGCCCCATCGAGGCCCTGCCCTCCGGCGCCTTACCTCAGTCCCCTTACAGCACATCGAACGCTTAGATACCTGGCTGCGGTTATTACATTTTAGCCATTGGCATACCAGCAGAGAAAGGTGGGTGGGACGTATGGCGGAAAGGGTACTATGGACTATGAGTAATCTAGTCACTACAGTGAATAACTTTAATTACTCATGCGTCCCGTCCATTTCCTCCATCCTTATGGGCGATTCCACCAAACAAGAACATAGCGTGGAGCTGTGATAACGTGCCTCATATCTAGGTTCTTCAGACTGACCAAACTCGGCATCGCACCTGAAGCTTGTGTCCCAGGAATAGTACTTACAGAATGCTGACTGAGTGGGCGAAGTAGCCGCCTTGCTGATGACATTCCAAGAAGCATGTCTCAGAAACGCGACAGCTGTGGCCTTGGCTCTGACCCCATGTGCATGAATACCTGCAGGAACACGTCTGCCCATGGCCGTGTACGCCTCCGAAATGGCCTCAATCATCCAAAGGGCGATGGAAGCCTTGGAAGCCTGAGAGCTGGGGGATGAGCCCCCAAATGTCACAAACAATCCCTCGGATTTCCTGAAGGATTTAATCTGAGAGAGAGAAAACTTTGTTAGGGAGAATTCTCATAAATGGCCGATTTCCCTTACGTAATGAGTCCCTCAGCAGCTTTGCTGGATTTCTAGGGTTTATTTTTTTCATCTGGTAAGAGTGTGAGCCTTTTTCCCACTCTTACATGTGTTTTGCTGTGTGTGCTTTTACCATTGTGTAATCTTGGGCTCTGGAGCCTCACCTACTCCAAGAGCATCATTTTTGTGTGTGTTACACAGCACCTTCAGTGCAGTGACACAGGGTTGTCTTTTAGACTTCCCACTGACTCAATTTTTCTGGGACTGATTACTGTCTCTCAGAAACATGTAAAGTTGCCATTAACTTTATGTAGTCTCTTTAAACCACAGACCCAGTACACCCATCTTTCATGGAGTATTGTAAAGGGTTAATTCCTATCCCTTTTTGTCCGCTTCTCTTGGAGCACTGTTTTGCTCCCTTTTCATCAATACTTGGCTGGTGGCAGTGGTAACTACCCTAATTTTCATACCGCGGTTATCTTATATAACCATGGTATGTTTTAGGCTATTATATTAGCCTCAAACATAAACCTGCTTGACCAAATACATTTTATTTTGGCTCCGGCTAGGTTTATTAGCCATTTCTTTTTGTTAAAGTTTTTCTCGTGTTTTACTCTGCGCGCCAAACCGGGGTTGATTCCTTTGTTCACCGTCTTTTCACGGGCTTCTGCACAGAAGCCCTCCTTAAAGGCGCCTGAAAGCCTGGGTAGGCAGGATGTGAGGGAGGGGTCTTAGGACCCCTGCCATGGGTTCCCTTGGTAACCCAAGTCGCACTCCTGTTTGATTGGCTGAGGGGACTCTCCTTGCCAGGACAGCCATCCTGCTGTGTGATTGACAGCCAGGCTGTATGAATGGGGGAAAACTGCATAAAAAGCAGGTTTCTGGGACTGGAAAGGCAGAGTCGCCACGGGAACGAAAGAACCAACGAGGAGCTGATGGAAGAGGACTCCTACAATGACTTAACCGCCCGGTGAAGCCCTGCTGCAGGTCCGAATCTTCAAAATCCGACGACAGAAGATCCTCCAGGAAACTTCTTCCCTTGAACTGGTGGGACCAACCAGTTCGCCCAAACTGCAAGCCAGGACGCCTCCTCTGGTCGGATTCGCTGTACAGAGCTACAGTGGGCCGGATAGCCAGGAAGGTGAGACCCTGCATGGGTTTTAAGGAGCGCACCTTTTATTTGTTGCTTTGCTCTGCTGCTGGTTTCTTCCCTGGGTAGGGCAGGACCCTCAAGTCTTCCTACTTCTTGTCAGTCCGACAGTCACTTCAGGAACCGTGAGCCTGCATGAACTACCAGGAACGTCCGCCGCAGCTACAGTTTCCTCTCCATTTTAAGGTACTGTGCAAATCGGTTGTTCGTTTTGTTCAACCTCGGTGAAAGTGTTTGAAATCTTTCTCCAAACCGAGGGCTTGTCCTTCTCTTCTCTTTTAACTAACTTTTCTGCCAACCAACCGCGCCCGGAATCCGTGGCACCAACTTTACTGCGAACTACCCCGATCCGTGTGATCTTGAGCAAAATACGTTTGACCCATTGACTTTGGCCCTACGCCTTTTCTACCTAATTCTATCACTGTAGTTCCTCTTGCTCAATTGCCCATAGTACTTACCTGTTGGTGTGGTTCAATTTCTATTAACTTTGTCTTTCCTTCCCTTATAAATTGCTGGAGTGCCATTTTGCTCCCACTTCATTTTGTGAGCTTAACTTATCTGGATCTTATTGGGAGTGGTGTGGTGTATGAGTGTGATTTTTAAACTGCTTATAATAGTGTAATGTTATACAAGTGAAGAGTAAAATAAATGTACGTACCTTTACTTGAAAACCTTGAGTCAGTGTTTTCCTGAATCATAGTAATTGCTGTCCTTTGTGTAACTATTTGATACTGCTCACATACTCTTGAGATAAGTCTGGCTGCTCAGCCATCGTTACCACTTTAACTGTTTAGTACAGGCTTGTACCAAAGGTGAATTTGTACTGTCACTTGTAGTCTTAATTGTGTGTGGTGTTCCCAAAGGGTACTGCATATAATTCTGCCTAACAAACTTGAGGACCCTCTTGAGGTCCAATTAATGCAGGGTCTTCTCTGACTCCGGGTTCAAAAAGAAAAATGGCAGGCAGATCTCTTGATTCAGATGAGCTCAAGAGACAAGCTTGGGCAAGAAGTTTGGGTGAGTGAGCACGATGACCTTAGCGTTGTGTATCATGGTGACGGGCTCGCACAAAGACAACGCATGCAGCTCACTAACCCTGCACAGAGAGGTGCGAGCCACAAGTAAAACTATCTTTAATGTCACTAAGCGGAGGTCCACAGAGGCCATCGGCTCGTAAGGCTTGTGCTGCAAGAACTACATTGAGGTCCTACAACGGATGCGGCCTGTGCACCAGTGGAAAAAGCTAAGCCAACCCCTTAAGGTGGGCCTTAACCACTGGGTTGGCAGCAGAAAACACATGCAATAGATCAAGTTCCCAAATGTGGGAACTCCCATCCTCTGCACTCTATAGGTGGCTCTGTGAGGAGTCCTGATATTAATTTTAGTTTGATTATTAAGTGATAATCATATGTTTGAAATAAACTTGTACATAAATTGGTAATATACTTGATAACATATCAATACATATTGACAGTTAGATACTTAAGTACACAACAAAATAGTTTATTGGAAGCCCAACGCGATTCATGATTCTATTCACTTCTTCAGGGGCAATTTGCATAATTTCTTAAACGAATCTGGAAAATACAATGTTAAAGTAAAATACATATTAGTTTATAATCTCAAAGGATTGTCTAATTTCAAGAAAGCAACAAATGCCAACACATGGAAAACCCATATAAATCATATTGCAAGAACACAATATTCTTATTCACAGAGAAAAGTCAAGTTGATAATGTCACTGGTAATAGTAAACACATGTACCATTATTCCAAAAAACACCTTTGTTTGTAGGTATAGGTAAACAAAATGTGTCACATACTTTCGAATGAATTACTTAAAGATCATCACAAAAATATCTCTGCATGTAAGTAAATTACCTATGGAACCATCTCCATTTGTCGTTTGAAACTGGCTGTTCATCAAAAAAGGTAAAAAGGTGCAAGTCTCTTCTAAATGCAAGTTGAATGCGAAGCCCTTGTCAAAAAAATATTTAGAACCGTGAAATAAGATAAAGAAACTAGTCAGAAGGGATGT
The DNA here is from genome assembly GCF_040938575.1 of Ambystoma mexicanum. Lineage (NCBI taxonomy): Eukaryota > Metazoa > Chordata > Amphibia > Caudata > Ambystomatidae > Ambystoma > Ambystoma mexicanum. The sequence continues at coordinate 893,890,798 of NC_090939.1, forward strand.
GCTAAAATGGAAGGATAAGTGATCTGAAACGAAAAGATGCGGCGGCAACTTACCGCCTAATGGCTTGTGGTTGTAGTAAGAATATCTCATTAGATGGTGCTAGACTCGTGTAGAGGATGCCTGTGTATCCGAATTCAAGGCTATAGCACAAAGTAAGGGCAGGGAAATCCCGGATTATCCTAAAAAAGAATCCAAAAGCTGGTATTAACTCTGTGAGGTTAAAGGAGGAAAATACCTAAAACCGTAGTAACTGTATAGTTCAGGGTGTACTTACAAATAAGAAGTCTGGTGGTTGGAGATGGAGGGGTGTGGACGAGGTCCCTCTCCCGGACTGGCTCCTAAACATGGAGGAATAGCCATCCTTAAATATCTATGAAAGACGGCCCGAAGATGAACATATGTCGTACGTCACGATGTAAACATCGTGACGTCATCGCGCTCATGTGCACTAGGTAAGGAGAAAGTCGATTGTATGAGGGAGGAGAAATAAACAATAAAATAATTATCAGTAACAAGAAAATCCGCTAATGACCAATAAGGAGTCAATTATAGCAAATTTAGATGAAGACACATGTGGGCGACACAGTGTCTAAGCCTTGCGAAAAGTACTATGTACGAAACGCGTGACGTCACGAGGTAAACATCGTGACGTCATCGCGTATACGCGCAATGGGTAAATGAAAATGACGATCAGTAAAAGGTGGAGGAATAATTGGAAATAACAGGAGAAAAAAAGCTGAGAATCAACCAAGTATCTCATATGGAAGAAATGGATGTTAAGGTTGACACTTGTAGTCATTAGGCGGTAATGTTACGCTCCGACAGCTCGGTTCTCGCCAGCCTCCCTCGGCAGTTTCACCAGCTTACACGGTCCGGGGAAAGACATCGTTGTGGCAGTGTTATCGGTTTCCATGGAGACTGTATGGACGTCTGTATCAGTATCGACCGAGTCAGCTGACACGCGCATTACGCTCTACGCGTACACGGATGCCCCGCCCTTTGCCTTCTTAATCCGGTTCCGCTCGGTGCTGCTAATTGTAGTCTACACGTACTCTTACGTGTTTAGCCCTCGAGCTAATTCCTTCTTCAAACCTTCCAACTTAGAATTCCTGGTTTTCGACCTTGCTTTCCACTTTGGACTGTTCACGGATTTCCCAGCTGATTTTGCTTCTACACGCTGACGACTCGAAACGTTTCCTGGTTTGCCGACGGCTGTCAAAAGTAGTTTTCCTATGTTTTGTAGCTCTTTGGTTCCTTCCACAAGGGCTACATTAAAACAATCATCATCTGACACTAGTTGCTTTCAGTAAGTGTATTTTCATTGTCATAAACTTCCTGTGGTTTGCTTCTTGGATAAAGACTGTCTACTCCCGTTGTGAAGAAATTACCCTCCTTGGACATTACACTGGATTTGTATTTTTACATTGCGAAGTGCAGTTCAGGACACTTTCCAGTTACCTGCACCAACCCGTATCTAGTACGTCGCTCGCGCCGTTCGGGTGTTTCCTTCCTGACTAACCTTCCTGTTTATTATTTTCTCCTGTCGTTGTGTCCTTGGAACTGGATTTCCCTCTTGGCTCCTCAACCATCTCCTTCCAGGTCAGTGGTGCATTCCCTAGGGGTTCAAGGGGATTCGTTAACTCAGTAGTTAGTTTCTTATTGTCCTTTGTATTGTTCTTTTAGGCTCTGTATCTGCTCTGCTATTCCCACCAACTTATTAATCAGGGTACCTGAGGTTGAGACTGGTTAATCTGAGAGTTCCACCACTTCAGCCCTCCGAATCTTGGTGTGGTGAGTAACAGGTAAGTTGCCGCTGCATCTTTTCGTTTCAGATCACTTATCCTTCGATCTTAGCACATCCCTTATGACTAGTTTATCTTATTTCACAGTTCTGAATAGTTTTTTTGACAAGGGTTCGAATTCAACTCGCATTTAGAAGAGACTTGCTCCTTTTTACCTGTTTTGATGAACAGCCAGTTTCAAACGACAAATGGAGATAGTTCCATAGGTAATTTACTTACATGCAGAGATATTTTTGTGATGATCTTTAAGTAATTCATTTGAAATTATGTGGCACATTTTATGTTTACCTATACCTACAAACAAAGGTTTTTTTTGGAATAACTGAACATGTGTTTACTACTACCAGTGACATGATCAACTTGACTTGTCTATGAATAAGAATATTGTGTTCTTGCAATATGATTTATATGGGTTTTCCATGTGTTGGCATTTGTTGCTTTCTTGAAATTAAACAATCCTTTGAGATTATAAACTAATATGTATTTTACTTTAACATTGTATTTTCCAGATTCGTTTAAGAAATTATGCAAATTGCCCCTGAAGAAGTGAATAGATTCAAGAAACGCGTTGGGCTTCCAATAAATGATTTTGTTGTGTACTTCAGTATCTGTGTCAATATGTATTGATATATGTTATCAAGTATATTACCAATTTATGTACAAGTTTATTTCAAACATATGATTATCACTTAATAATCAAACTAAAATTAATATCAGGACTCCTCAAAGAGCCACCTATAGAGTGCAGAGGACAGGAGTTCCCACATTTGGGAACTTGATCTAATTGTATACATATTTGCAACCCATATGCCGGGGTTGTTAGTCATCTCCTCCGCACCTTAAAATGATCAAACTTATTACACCATTCATTAACTGCTCTTGGGTAAAAATCAGGTGTGCGGATTGATCTGTTCTTTGTAGCAGAAAACACATGCTCAGGGGAATTCTTTTAAGCCCTAATGGACGCCAAATAAGTGCGGCGAGTATCCACCTGAACTCCAGAACAAACCAGGTGTGCTGAAAATGCCAGTACGCCACCCAGAGGACAGGTCACAGGGTCCAGACCCTTGTCACGAGCCCAATGCCCGAACCTGCTCAATTTACTCTTCTACTGAGACCGAGTCTAGGGCCTCCTGGCCTGTTGAATGATGTCCCAGTTGTCATCTGAAAATTGAGCTTGTTGACGCCTCAGCTGGTCAGGAACCAGGCCACCAGAGCCACCTTGGCCGGATCCGGATATTCTACCGCCGCACCCTGCTGCATCAGGAATCCCCTGCTGGATATCGGAAGGTGGAAAGGACCCTAGGAGCACAACTGCAGCAGATTCAAAATCCAGGGTCTCGGAAGAAACTGGGGGTCAATCAGTATGAGGCTGCAACCCACTGAAGCCCGAAACTTGCAGGGGGTCCATTGGAGCAGAGGGGTGGACGGGATCACACAACACCTGCGGCAGTGCCAACAGATATGGAAGGAATCTCCTCCTAGAGACCCCGGACCCCGTCCTGCCCATGAAGCAAACTGAAGGCACTTGGAATTCAGAGGGGATGCAAACAAATCCAGGTCAGAACCCCCAACTCTGGAACAGAGGCAAGAAGGAGTCTGTGTACAACTCCCACTCACAGGTGTTGAGCCCCAAGCGGCTCATCTGGTCCGCCTCTGCATTGCTGTCAGCAGGAGGTGGACTGCTGAAATCCAAAATCTTTCCGTCAGGGTCCATTCCCAGATCGATACCGCCTCCATGTAGAGGAGGGGGGTGGGGGGACAGGTGTGTTTGGACAGTTTTTGTGAAGTCCAACTAAGGGCTCAGTAAAACCATACAACTGAGACAGTACAAAACTCCACTCTTAGTACAAGGCTGTACCACTGAGTATATGGTAGCACAGACAGAGTAGCCAGGCTGATCTTAGGAGGGAGAGAGGGCTGTAGGAAGGTACAAAAAACTTGTAGTATACCAAAGTTTCAACAGAAACACTTGCAACCAGAAGTAAAATAAAAAATAAAGGTTTATTATAAATACAGTTAGGTCAAGTTAAGTCTTGGGGTACGTACTTTGTCAGAGGCATAAACACATTATAAAAACACAACACAGTGCTTGAAGGTACACAGCCCAAAACAAACCTTCAGAATAACATTAATTCTAAGGAAATCAGACCTTATCATACACATTTAGTATAGACCATACCTATTCATGGGGAGTAAAACCATAAATTACTTTCAGATTACCTTACAGAAAATCAAGGGGAGTGGACCATGTCAGTCATGCAGTAACACACTTAGTAAACCAACCCTGTAACCAAGATACTTTACTGAAAAGTGGAACACAAATTCATGGAACAGTATAAACCACCAACTACATTCAGGATAACCTCCATTCTACCAGGTGAGTAAGACCAGCATGGTGTAATATACAATTAAGTTGCTTTTCAGATCAGTGGAACACAGCCCAAGGTAAGCAATAACTTTCTACACTAATTTAGGATTCAAACAGGCAGACCAAACAGGTAGCTACACCTACAGGACACTGTTTTAAGAATGGCACACAGCTATTCAAGGCAGGTAAAACCCAAGGCAAACTTATTCTACACAGCACGTCGGGGGAAGTAAGACCCATTTGGTAAACTTATACACTAATATCCTGAAGGAAATCGTTAAGTGACGCCAACAGCAATACTTTTGGGAAAGAGGCCTAACCAATTCACATGCGAGAAAAATAACCTTACATACATTTTTCAGAATGGCAGAAGCACATTCAAGTTACGACATTTTGTAACTGCTCACTCTCAGAGGGGCAGTTACCAACCAACTCTTTCAAATGTAAGTAACCTTTAAACACTTGTTATACTTTTCAAGGCAGAATCCTTTTATTATCCAGTCCTTCCTTAGTCTATTGCATGAGTTCTCTCAGAGGAAGAAGCGGGCCCTAGTGGTCCAGGAGCCAGCTGTAGCCAGGGTGAGATATAGTTCAGTTGGAGGGAAAGTCTGAGTTCCTAGGGAAGTCTCTTCAAACAAGTAGGTAATGAACTTTAGAGTTAATTCGGGTCCAGAGACTTCAAAGAAGATATCCTAGGAGGATTCCAGTAGTGGGCCTGGGTGAACTGGATGACAGGACTCCCAATCACAAGAAACACCCAAAGCTATACAGAAATCACACAGGCTTAAGGTTAGAAAATACCCCAAAATGTAGGGCAACTGCCAACTGTGATTCTACTTTGCTTAAAACCAAAACGCATCTGATCACCAAAAGACAGGCCAACTGCCTGTTTTTATGGATAAAACTACTGTGGTTGAGGGCAGAATTAGTTTTAAAGAGGACAAAAGAGATCTGCTATGGATGTTAACCACTTGCAGAAAAAGGAACAAGGCTGTGAGAGAGGACAGAAAGGGATAGAGTTGAATTTCTAAATATCCCTTCCTCCTATCCGAATCTGTCCCTGTGTAGCGCTGGTGTATCGCCTACAAATAGGAGACAGAATAAGAAGGTAAACTATTCACTTCTAGTTGTTGTTAATAACATCCAGCCTTGTTCAAATGAAGCTCCTCAACCACTCTCTTCCACGAAGTGTATGTGTTGGAAGAGACCAATAGCCAAAGGTGACACTCGGTAGTGTGGTGGTTGGGTGTGTGCACATCCACCGGGTTGTAAAATCTTTAATGACCCAGGGATTGTGTAGCAACCCCACAAACCGAAGTTTAAAAAAAGGGGAAAACACAAACCCAAACACACATTGTGCCTCCTCACAAGTTGTGTTTTTAAAACAACATAAAGACGATCCTCACTTCACTATGAGTTTCCCTAGATGTTGTTCTTACTGCATATAATGGAGTGAGGTAAAAAATTGCTCATATATAGAAGATTGCATTTGTATCTATAGACTGTAGCAATTACTGTCTACCGGTTTCAGCGACAGCATGTGTGATGTGGTTGCTTTCTTCAGGACAGTCTTATGGTTTTCAACTAAAAGGTAGGTCTGGTGAGTACATACCAATAGTTGGTTTTCAAGCAAACAAAGAAGGCGGGAGAGTTACTTTACCACCACCTCAATGTGTCTTTGGCTGGGACAGACGGGTGACCCTGTGTAATAAAAAACAAAAATATATACACATGTCACCGTTTGGTAAATAACTGCCACTAATGGCTTTTAAATGAGCAGTGCTATTGATACTGTTCAAACTTCTGCATACACAACACAGGATATGGTTGGTTCATCCATCTTATCATAAGCTCTCAAATTAATGTAAATCGATGGTCCATTCACTCTTCTTACAAGGTAGACTCCCACTTAGCATATTGAAGCCTCCTGGTGTTATTTTGTAGTATAAACGATCCAGTGGCGGTATGATGTCCTCGAGGACCCAGGTATATATAATATTTTCTCATACATATATATATTTACATCATGTCGCGTCAGCGATCATTGGGGATAACTAACCTGAGTGTTATGGTTGAGTTAGCATGGTGTTGTCATCTGGGGTCATACGGACCAATTCATATGGTGATTTTTGTCCTCCGTTCTCAACGGGGGAGTCCTGACCTGGCAAATCGGGAGTAGTGGGTTAAAAGTGCGCTCCATCTCCGTGGCCTGGTCATTTTTTCGAATTTGTACAATGATTATGAGAAAGTATGGGCCGTGGGATGGAAAAACGGCTAGGAGTAGTAAAGCCGAGTGACATGAGTCACTTACTGCCAAGGCCGTGGTCCCTCCACATGTTCCTGTGTTTCCAGGCCGTGGGTGCTCGGTCTTACCTGATAGTTTAGGTATTCTATGCTGCGGTTCGTCCGTGCGTGCCTGGATATCTACAGCATCCGTCTGCTCTGCCGGGAGTGTTGTTAGTCACGGATCATGTGACTAATACCGGGCGCATCGCGTTAGATTCTTTCACATAAGTGTGCGTTCGTAATCCGCCCCGGGTCATGTGACGAATGCCATGAAACAGCGTAGCATTTCATTGGTTGTCACCTATGCGTGTAACCAGGAAGCCAGGCACTACTTTCAAACAGACATCAGTGCCTGGCCACTTCCGTCTCAGCTAGTTCTACATATATAGATGAGAACGGGTCTGGGTAAATACTCTCATTTGTAACAAATACTTTTAATCCTTGTCCCTATATTATTTGATGTCATTGTATAACCCAAAAGATGCGATAGCTTAGTTCTGGGTGTGCAAGTGGGCACCGATTTGTTAGGGGGAAAGGATTATATTTAAAGATGACATACCTTTGTGTTTTTTGTTGGTGGGAGATCAACAGGTCTATATAACGATCTGTATTGATGTAAATAGGCATGGTTTATACCTATTGTTGACTGAATTCATTTCATTGTGCTGACATATCTAAAGGACATTCAGAGCGTATTGCTTTTATTCCCAGGGGTTTAGCTAATCATAGCTAAGGTTTGCCAGGGGATATTCTCATTCAGACCTAATTGGCCTGTTTTTAGGCGAAAGACCCATTTTTGCTCTCTTTTTAGGAGCAGAATGGCCATGTCCCCACCTCGCCTTGGACAGGTCACTTTCTCCATTATTGTCCATGTGATTTCATTCGCTTTATGTTGGCAAAGCGTGGTAAAGGGAAGATCACTGGGCCCATGTTTAATAATGGCCAAAGTTTCACGATTTCTCTTTTGATTTGATTCACCTTATTGGAATATCTGAACACTGCCGTTCTTGTTTTTTCTCCTATTGGGCGTGTTTTCTGCTGTAGGGTGATAGCTCTAGGAATGTTTCGGGCTCTTTTTCTGGCCATTTTGATGTCTTTTTTGGGGTATCCCCGTTCTGATAGTTTGTTTGCCAGAATCTGTGCTCGAGTGTCATATTCTTGTAAGCATGACCACCAGACCTATAAAAAAACACATACAAGAGCACCAGTCGTGCATAAGAACAGAACGAGAAAATGCTCCAATGGTGGAACACTTTAAACTAAACAAACAAAGCGAATGAAATCACATGGACAATAATAGAGTAAGTGACCTGTCCAAGGCGAGGTGGGGACATGGCCAATCTGCTCCTAAAAAGAGCAAAAATGAGTCTTTCGCCTAAAAACAGACCAATTAGGTCAGAATGAGCATATCCCCTGGCAAACCTTAGCTATGATTAGCTAAACTCCTGGGAATAAAAGTAATAAGCTCTGAATGTCCTTTAGATATGTCAGCACAATGAAATGAATTCAGTCAACTATAGGTATAAACCATGCCAATTTAAATCAATACAGATCGTTATATATACTTGTTGATCTCCCACCAACAAAAAACACAAAGGTATGTCATCTTTAAAAATAATCCTTTCCCCCTAAAAAATCGGTACCCACTTGCACACCCAGAACTAAGCTATCGCATCTTTTGGGTTATACGATGACATAAAATAATATAGGGAACAAGGATTAAAAGTATTTGTTACAAGTGAGAGTATTTACCCAGACCCGTTCCCATCAATATATGTAGAACTAACAGAGACGGAAGTGGCCAGGCACCGATGTCTGTTTGAAAGTAGTGCTTGACTTCCTGGTTACACGCATAGGTGACAACCAATGAAATGCTACGCTGTTTCATGGCATTCGTCACATGACCCGGGGCGGATTACGAACGCACGCTCTTGTGAAAGAATCTAACGCGATGCGTCCGGTATTAGTCACATGATCCGTGACTAACACCGCTAAGGGCAGAGCAGACGGATACTGTAGATATCCGGGCACGCACGGACGAACCGCAGTATAGAATACCTAAACTATCAGGTAAGACCGAGCACCCGCGTGCTGGAAACACCGGCACATGCGGAGGGACCACGGCCTGGGAGTAAGTGACTCATGTCACTCGGCTTTACGACTCCCGGCCATTTTTCCATCCCGCGGCCCATACTTTCTCATAATCATTGTACAAATTCGAAAAAATGACCAGGCCACGGAGATAGAGCGCACTTTTAACCACTACTCCCTATTTGCCAGGTCAGGACTCCTCCGCTGAGAACGGAGGACAAAAATCACCATATGAATTGGTCCGATGACCCCAGATGACAACACCATGCTAACTCAATCATAACACTCAGGTTAGTTATCCCCAATGATCGCTGACGCGACATGATGTAAATATATATATATATATATGAGAAAATATTATATATACCTGGGTCCTCGAGGACATCATACCGCCACTGGATCGCTTATACTACAAAATAACACCAGGAGGCTTCAATATGCTAAGTGGGAGTCTACCTTGTAAGAAGAGTGAATGGACCATCGATTTACATTAATTTGAGAGCTTATGATAAGATGGAGGAACCAACCATATCCTGTGTTGTGTATGCAGAAGTTTGGACAGTATCAATAGCACTGCTCATTCAAAAGCCATTAGTGGCAGTTATTTACCAAACGGTGACATGTGTATATATTTTTGTTTTTTATTACACAGGGTCACCCGTCTGTCCCAGCCAAAGACACATTGAGGAGGTGGTAAAGTAACTCTCCCGCCTTCTTTGTTTGCTTGAAAACCAACTATTGGTATGTACTCACCAGACCTACCGTTTAGTTGAAAACCATAAGACTGTCCTGAAGAAAGCAACCACATCACACATGCTGTCGCTGAAACCGGTAGACAGTAATTGCTACAGTCTATAGATACAAACGCAATCTTCTATATATGAGCAATTTTTTTACCTCACTCCACTATATGCAATAAGAACAACATCTAGGGAAACTCATAGTGAAGTGAGGATCGTCTTTATGTTGTTTTAAAAACACAACTTGTGAGGAGGCACAATGTGTGTTTGGGTTTGTGTTTGTGTTGTCCTGTAGGTGTAGCTGACCTTCTGGGTTGTAAAGATTTTACAACCCAGTGGATGTGCACACACCCATTCACCACACTACCGAGTGTCACCATTGGCTATTGGCCTCTTCCAACAGATACACTTAGTGGAAGAGAGTGGTTGAGGAGCTTGATTTGAACAAGGCTGGATGTTATTAACAACAACTAGAAGTGAATAGTTTACCTTCTTATTATGTCTCCTATTTGTAGGCGATACACCAGCGCTACACAGGGACAGATTCGGATAGGGGGAAGGGATATTTAGAAATTCAACTCTATCCCTTTCTGTCCTCTCTCACAGCCTTGTTCCTTTTTCTGCAAGTGGTTAACATCCACAGCAGATCTCTGTTGTCCTCTTTAAAAATAATTCTGCCCTCAACCACAGTAGTTTTATCCATAAAAACAGGCAGTTGGCCTGTCTTTTGGTGATCAGATGCGTTTTGGTTTTAACCAAAGTAGAATCACAGTTGACAGTTGCCCTACATTTTGTGGTATCATGTTTATAGAGTAAGGGCACTTCCCTGTTAACTCACTCTTGCAGCCCCCCTCTTTTTTGTAAACTAGAAAATATACCAGCCAACACAGTACATCAGCACAGAAGAAGAGTTTGCAGCGAGGGAGACTTCAGGATCTGCACCCAAAACCCTGGTCGAATCCTTGTCATGAAAACTGAAGACAGGACACTGGAAGAGAGTTTGCAGCACAGATCAACGGAGAAGGCTCCAGGCAAGAGTCTTTCCGTCTGGATGCGGCTCTGGTTTTGGCACTCTTATCTGGAGCCAGGACTGCAAGGTCTTAAATCGTGTCTCTGGAGTGCCAGGAAGAGGCCACCAAGTTTCAGTTTGATTCAGAATACCATGCACTGCAAGATGGTAGGAGGTCCCAGGGTATTGGGGTATTGCAGCCCTGCAAAGTTGCAGTACGACGTGGGATGGTTCAAAATGAAGGTCTTCTTGAGTTTAGTGCATCTAACCAGGATGTGGGTCATGGCTGTTGTTTTCGGGACCCCCAGGTTACACAGCAAGCCCTCCGGTCGCTGAAAATGGTTACAGCCACATTTTCTTCATATTCCTCTTTGGTTTCAGCTCCAGTGATCAACTTGTCAGCAGCTTCCAGGTTCGGAGTATTTAACAGGAACTACAGCACAACTTCCGTAATCTCTACCTACATTTTACAGAAAGGGGTGGTCTGGCTGTCCAATCAGGACAGTCAGCTCCCCATTGAGACTGGGCTCTTTTGAGCCAAGGTGAAAGACAAAGGGCTGAAAAATGTTGTACTCCTCCCTCGCTTCCTGCCTTCTCAGACACTTGAGCCTGGGCGTGGAATCTAAAGGATTCGGGGGAAGATAAAGCTTCCACTGAGGTCATTCCAGCCTAGAATGGCAGGGGAAGACCTCAGAAACTGCAGGCACAAAGGAAGGAGCCACCATTTACAAAAATAAAAAATGGTGGCCCTTCTGTGCATTATCGAGGCTGAATTAACAGCCTGCGAGTAACAGACTAAAAGGTAAAACCACTGCCACCAACCATTCATTTGTAACAAAATGTTACCAGGTAAGTAAGAAAGGGGATACACTGTATCCTCCCCAACACTCCACACAAGGTGGGGTGTGCTGGCTCACATATATAATGTAAAGGGGATGAAAATCCCTCTTTACTACTTGGGAACAGTAGTTCACACAAGTACATGATAGAGAAATTAACAAAGGAACCCAGAGGAGAGTTCCAGCCTAAGCTCAAAAGTTGTAGGAAACTAACTTCAACCATACAATATGTAGAGACATAAAAAGGTCACCCATAAAAAGAACTAAATACTAGGTGAATATTTCCCTTCGCCTAAGAACAAGGTAAAATAGTTACCTAGTCAAAGCAAAAATTCTGTGGTTGACACAGTCCAGGAAGATTTACCATGGATATGAAAATCTTAATTAACAGGGTGCCACCCTGCTTGTTCATGTAAAACATTGCAGTAGAATTGTTCGTCCTGACCAGAACAGACCTGTCCCCGATGATGGGCAAAAATGCCTTGAGGACCAGGCCCACTGCCCGGAACTCGAGCAGATTGATATGCAGGAGGCTTCAGTCCTGGATCATGTGCAATGAATCATGTGCCATGAATCGCGTAGCCCTACGAAAGCGGAGTCCACCGTCACCACCAGGGTAGGCTCTGGTCGTGTGAAGGGGGCTCCCACTGAAACATTGCCATCCATCATCCACCAGTGAAGATCAGGCAGTAGGAGTGGTGGTATTGGGACCGTGTCTGACCGAGATTCTGTATCCTGATCAGAAACATCTTGAGGCGAGCGTGCTGTCCAGTGAACATGCAGGAGGCCATCAGGTTCAGAATATGCTGGAATGACCATGCCAAGGTGACAGAGTTGGCCGGAAAGTGCCCCACCGCCTTGCGGCGGTATGCAAACCTCTTGGGTGAAGGTAACACCGGCTGAACAGTAGTGTCCCAACGCACCCATAGGAAGAACACATCCTGTGATTGGCACAACTATGACTTCCTCTGGTTGAGGGAGAACCGGAGCTGATGAAGGATATCTGCCAATCTCTGGCAGTCATCCAAATAAGGGTACAAATGATGGCGCTCCAAGCGGAGAAGGCTTGGCACTGCGTTCATCAACTTCGTGAAGACACGAGGGGCCAATTTCAGGCCGAAGCACAGCACCTTGTACTGACTGAAACTGGTACAACATAACCGCGAACCACAGAAATGTCTGATGCAGTTGGTAGATGGGTACAAAAAGGTATGCATCCTTGAGGCCCAGTCCAGTTCCCTGCACACAGAGACTTGGCTACGTGCGCGGAAGTAATCATCTTGAAGCGTTCCAGCGGTAAAGACAGATTTAGAAATGACAGGTCCAAGAAAACTCTCGGCCAGCCTCGTTGGTTCTTGGGTACCGCAAAAATCCCTGATTAATAACTGGAGCCTCTGTCTGAAAGAGAAACCAGTTCGATGACATGCATCTCCAAGAATGAAAAAACCTCCCGTAAAAGAGCCGGAGACCCGATCTGACGAAGAGGAGAGGTTGGTAGAGGCGAAGGAAGTGGTGACTATGGATAGGATCCATGGGTTGCTGAAAAGGCGCTTCCAGGTGTCATAGAAAAGAGCCAAACAACTACACACAGGCGAGCTGTATTCCCCGACCTTGAAGTCATTGCTTCTTGGCGTCAGGGGCAGAGGAGGGGGAGCGGAAAAAGCTGTGTGAAGTCCTCTTCTGCTTCCGCCTGTTGTCGCTGGGCGACCAGTCAGTTCTCGTGTACTGCGGTCCTCAAACCCCCTTGAAGCCGGAGAAAGTGCAGGGTTTAAACTCATTCCTGCCCTGGGACTGAGGGATGGATTTATGTCCAGGTTTTGTCAGGATAACTCAGGACATGAGTGGAGGTTTTCTTCTTTGTGAACTCGCCATCACTTGACTAATGAAAAAGGTCCACGACCTTGAAGGGCAGATCTAGGAACTGCTCCTGCACATCAGATGAAAACTTGGGGGCATGCATCCACGCCATCCTTCTCATTTCAACACCAAGGCATAGCCCTCTGCTGACTGTGCCAATGTGAGCGATTGAAAAATCCATGAAGTCCTGCGCAATGGCCCAGGCATCTGCAAGGCAGGCCTTGATTGTCCCAAGGGAAGTCGGGCAGAAATTCCCAGAGCTCTCGCCACAGCTTCTGGTTAGCTGCAGCCAAGAGGGCGTCTGTGTTGGCTTGCCGCAGATGCAGTCCTGAGATGGAATAACTGCGCTTTCTCAAGGACTCGAGGGTCTTCTCCTCCTGGGAAAGACAAGTGGAGGTGGCTCCCATGCAGGAATGCGACCAAGACGATGGTTTAGAATACGAGGCCACTGCTACCAGAGGGAAGGGGACTGGGATCATCTCGCAAAGCCCATTCAATGGGCGAAAGCACAGGTGGTCTTCAAGTTGGATTCAAGATGGCCGCCGGCTTGTCGGGCTCTGCCACCTGCCTCTCCGCCATTTATTTTTTTTTGGATCTCTTTATCTATCATTTGGGAAACAAACCATGTAGAATAAAGAAAACACAAACACATCCATTACAGAGATATGCATTCAAATTGTAAAATACATACAGTAGCTAAGTAACTAATCCTAACAATACTAAAATTCACAAATTCAAAAGCCTTAATGTACTACTACAAACCTCTTTTCTACAGTAGAATTTCAGACATCCAATAACAGACAATACAACACCAACAAACTCCAACACACACCCACCACTAAATAGAAACCACAATAACCCCCCCCCCCCCCATCTATCACATTAAGATAATAATGCATGTGGAAAATGAACATTAGCTGTATAATTCATTGAATGAAACCCAAATTCTGAGATAATGCTCCTCTCACTTCTGTTTCGTTAGCATTACTTTCTCATAGTTAGACGAGGCATGGACACCCATCAGCCAATCATCCACATTCGGCTTTTTTCTCGATTTCCCGACTTTTAATATTTGTTAAGCCGCTACTACAAATACCCTATTTATCCATTCTGTTCTCACGTTAGTCATGTCTCCTCTCCCTCTGTTCGAAAATAGAACTGTCGAGTAAGATGTTCCTGGGAGTGAGTCCCCCACTAAAATGTCCAATCTATTCATGATATCACTCCAAAAAGGTAGACACCCTTGGGCATGCCCATAGCATATGGATCACAGCGCCCGATTAAGACCACAGCCCCAACAGATATCATCATCCAACAATCCTAGCCTGGCCATCCATGCAGGGGTCCAATACAATCTACAGAGGATTATCTGCCTAATATACCTCAGTCCCAGATCCATTTTTGACTGCACACCTATACAATGCAGACTTTGCCATTCCTCAGTAGGAATATCCATACCAAGTTCCTCCACCCAAGCCCGACGTAGTTTCTCCCATGCTTCTACATGTGAGTTATCCATCAGCATTAGTTTTATGTATGTTGACACCGAACATGGAAGCGAACGGATAACATCACAGACCGTGGGTCTCTCTCTCCCATGAGATCCCCTAGCATCCCCTGCCGCTCAGTCAGAAGAAACGTCAGGTCCCTGTAACGTGCACGTTCTCTCCTCCCAATCCCGAAAGATTCTCTGAGACATTCAAAGGAGACCATACGATCACCTTTCCAGACATCATGTATCCTAAAAATACATTTTTTTAACCCAACTTTATCAGTATAAGGTCTTGTTCGCTATCTGTAGCCCTGTATTATGCCATTGAGATGCATCTTAGTCTATACAGATGTTTTCCCCTCTGGCAGCCATAAACGTTTGTAGGGCTCCTCTAGCAGCACCTATAGTGGGTAATCCCACGGTACAGTTTGGCATCTTAGACATCAAATACATGTCGCGCAAAGTATAAGGCGAGAATTGCTCACTCTCAATCTGCCAATAGGGCACGTCGCTGCCAAGTTCAGAAAAATAGAATGCTGACTTTTTTTAGAACAGACCCAGTGCAATAATTTGTTAGATTAGGATACCCAAAACCTGCTTCCTTCACAGGGTGCATTAATATGTACTTAGGAATCTTAGGCCTATTGCCTTCCCCCCCAGAGGAACTCCTGAAAGACTATCAATACTACCAATGACCTTCTTGGTGAACTTTAAAGTGATAGATTGGACAATGTAGAGCACTTTCGGCAAAAGAACCATTTTGATAGGATTGATTTTCACCCAGAGCCCCAGTGTTAAATCGACCCCATTTCAATATATCCCTCTGGATCGTCTCTAAAGTTTTCAAAACATTGTATTCCGCCATCTTCCTCAGGTCACGAACCAGGTAGATCCCTAAATACTTCATTGCTCCCGTCTCACACTGACAATTCCATGAACCCATATCTCCGCTTGGTTGTGCAATGTCCAGAGGAAAGACCACCGTCTTTTCCCAGTTGATCTTATGGCCAGACAATAGCCCCACTTCCTCGAACATGCATTTTAGCCTTTCACTTCCCTCCAGCGGATTGGTCAAGACGATAGTCCTAGCATCCGCATAACAGGATTTTAATTTCACTATCTCCGGATTTAAGTCCATGGAGGCTTTGCTCCTGCCTTATGTATGCAATCAATGGCTCTATTGTAAGGTTAAAAAGGTATGGCGACAATGGCCAGCCCGGTCTAGTACCCCTCGGCAAGAGAAATGGAGAAGACAAAACGCAATTGACCCAAACTCAAGCACTAATGGACGAGTTCAGTGTTCTAATAACTCTTAAAAAAGTGTCCCCAAAACCCATCTTTCTAAAGGGTGTGATCCAAGAAGGCCCAATTAACTCGATCGAAGGCCTTCTCTGCATCCATAAAAATTAGAAGTGCATTCTTGACCTTTTCCTTTGGGAGTCCCATTACATCTATTAGTATCCTAAGGTGGTCATACCCGTATCTGCCACGCATAAAGCCAAGTTGGCAACGCCTGATCAGATTACCAATGCACCTAGCCAATTGATTAGTCATTATTCTAGTGAACATTTGAAGATCAACTTTTAACGATATCGGCCTATAGTTTTTGCATTTCTTATGGTCTTTACCTGGCTTCGGGATCACCACAATGCAAGCCTCATTCATCATAGGACACATAACCCCATTGGTCATGAAACAATTGTATAGTTTACATAAAAATGGTGTTAACACAGGACCTACGGCCCGGTAGAACTCAACCGGATGACCGTCCAAGCCTGGCGATTTACCCGTATTGAGTTGGTCGATGGCAGTCAGTATTTCCACCCCCGTAATGGCTCCATCAATGGCTGCAGCTTGGTCATCAGACTGTCTTGGCAGAAATTTTTTATTAAAGAACCCATCCGTATCCTCAGGCGTCGAATACTGATCCACCCTATATAGTGATGCGTAAAACTTCCTGAAAGCTTCACATATCTCTTCTTTCTTAACTTTATATTCCCCTCCTTCACCCTCCACCCTCCGGACAAAGGAGCTATCAATTAGGTGACGTACTCCATTTGCCAGCAGCCTACCATTTTTGTCCCCCTGCTCCCAGAATTTCAGTCTTATGAAAAACATGCCTTTCTCATAATGGGTGTCCATATCACGTTTGAGATGCTCCACGCTGCTTCTTGTCATTTGATACTTCTTCTGGCATGTACCTGATTCACTTTCCAGCCTCTTAAATTCAGTTACACCCTTTTTCCTCATGCCGGGCAAAACGTTCATCAGTTCACCCCTAATTGTTGCCTTAAAGCTATCCCAAACCATTAGATCGGATGTAGAACCCTCTTTTATCTCACTCAAAGAAATTCTTAGTAAAAACCTGGAGAGACTCAACCACCCCTTGTTCCTGTAATATATAAGTTTTCAGGCGGCACTTAGCAGTTCCAGATCGTTCGATTCCCAGCTCTAGTCAGATTGTTACCAAGGAATGATCCGAAATACCTCTCTCCTTTATGTCTGTACTAGAGACCTTTTCAACAAGTCTATCAGATTGAGAAATAATCAATCCTCGAGTACGAATCGTGGACCGGCGAGAAGGAAAATGTCCTCTCGCCGGGATACATAAACCACCATACATCAACCAAGTCTAGACTGTGTAAGACTCTTTAAACACCTTGCTCGTGCTCTCCGCTGTGTATCTGCAATGGGCAGAGTGATCCAACCTGCCATCAAGAAATAGCCCCACAGGACCGTATATTCCCCATTCATTTCACTTAAAAGTGACAGAATCTTCATAAAGAAACCACTCCCTCATGCACATGGACAATGAATTTACCCTATTGTGATTAATCTACCTTCAAATCTAGCATCCATCAGAATCACCCTCCCATCCTCATCCATTGCTACTTTCTCCATGCTCAAATTCAGACCCCTAGGTATTAGCATACCCACACCCCTCGATTTAGAAGTATGACAGTTTAACAATACCCTACTAAACAAGTGCTATTTAGGAGGTGTTTGGATTCTTCCAATAGGTGGCTCTCCTGTAAAAGAGCAATATCAATTTTCTTTCTCTTCAATCTAGTCAGGACTTCCCTCCTCTTCCTAGGGATGTTTCGACCCTTAACATTCCACGAACAGATAGTTAAATCACCCATCTAGTGTCAGCTTCCAAAATATAACTAACCACCCTTTTCTATTCTCATCATATAAGACAGGATACGAGAGTCTAGATAATTATCTGAAGTATCAGAAGAGCTCATCATGATAAGTATTCCCAGAGATACTAGTTTGAGTCAGAGGTGTAACTACACCACTGTGTCCAACCATTACCAAATATCGACACATCAGAGGGTTATGTATTTTAACAGCATATACAGGACAATACACGACTAAAAAACACACATACACAAACCACATAGACAATTCAAATGTATGCAAAGCATTACACTTCGCAACCTAGCAAAGTGATTCTGAGCCACAATATTTACAAGTTTATCGCTATTCCGAACTCTAGTGACTCCAAAGCCTGCACCTATTTTTCTGGTAGTTCAAACAGTATTTATCTCCACTCTACTACTATTAATAGTTATACAAAATGGAGTGTGTAGGGTAACATCAAACTCAATCAAACAGAAAAATCACTAGAGTCATCAGTACCCAAATATCACGACAGCATCGCCTAGAATATAGAATTGCAGCAACAATCATTGCATATTCCACCTCACCATCTACAAATCATAACGCAACTCTTTATCAATTTGTGTAATCCATAGTCAGAGAGTTAGGTCTCACAAACTGTTCTGTTGGTTAGTATAGTAATATGTACGGACCCCATTGCACCATCTGCCTCTCCACACGTCATATCATATCACCTGTACAGCAATGAAGGTCATGTCCCCATAGTGGTTCTGCAGGTTCTAAAACTGTGTGTAACTCAGTATTGCACCTTACCCATAACCCTGCGATTAACACATGCAGCAACTCAGGCAAATCAGGAACTGCATATCAAGTCTACCCACCAATCAATAGCCACCTATACCCCACTATTAAATATATGTTCCCTTGCGTCCACCAGTAATAACCACATCGCCCAGCATGTAATCTTACATTTTCCAGTATGCTTGATAAATATCATTGTCATGCACAGTACAAAAATAAACATTTATCCGATATGTAAGAAAGCCAAATCCAGGCAATATCAAGCAACTGGGATTCAGTCCCAAAATAGCAACATGCTTTGGCAACTCAGGGATGATCTGTGCCGTAAAACCAGAGTACAAGCCTGCTATGGTGAGTGCGCCATTCCCCCGAAGGCCTGACTCAACACGGCCAGAAGCCCCGGTATCAGCATGCAACGGACCAAGATTCCCCAGTCACCGAAAACCAAGTTCCCAGTGCCGGAAACCCCAACAGCCAGCACATGAGGGACACGCTCACCCTGAGCCATCCACGGCTGCAGTATAAGAAAAAGTGACTCAGCCTTCGTGGAACACAGCACCTCTTACCGCTCATACCTCACCATATCAACACGGTCCAGGCTGTTCATCCGCTGCTCTCAAACCTTGTCACTGCAGTTCCGGATCGACCTGCGTACGTGCCCAGTTCCGCTCTCCTCCCAAGCCGTACCTCACAGACGTTGATCACACAGATGTTGTAGAGCCCTTCCGCTAATGAGCTCGAGCTACGAAGTTCGTAGGAAAACAATTAAAACGAAAATAATGGCCACAGTACTTTTTCAAAGGAAAACCATAAGGAAAAGTATTAAAAATCCATAAAAATGCAAAAAATATGAAATGGATGACAACAAGGGGATTGAAAAAATATAAGTATCAAGCCATACAGATCATGATTATCTTTTCTTCTTAGATTATGAAAATCTTTGTGAGGTGGATGTAGTGGCTTCCATAGGCTCCTGTTCTTATTCCAAATCACTTACAAAAGCCTCAGCATTTTTGTTGTCATTGAATAAAAACAGTCACGATCCATAACCACACGAAAAATTGCCAGATAAACCATGTAGTATTTGATGTTTTTGGCTCTTGTTTTTTGGGTAGCAATGTTAAACTCCTTTCTCTTGTCCAGCACATCCCGGTGTAAGTCACAAAATATCATCACCCTAACGCCACCCAGAGAAAGGTCCTTCAGCTCCCTTGCTTTTCTCAAAATCAGCTCCTTCATTGGGAATCTTAGAAATGTTACCACAACATGTCTGGGTCTCTGGCCAATGTTGGTTTAGGTCCCAGACTCCTATGTGCCCTTTCTATGTCCAAGCTTGTTTTTGGATCCAGCTGAAGCAAGGACAGTTTTTTTGAATGAACTCCATGGGTTTGCCTCTCTATATCCTCAAGAAGGCCAGCAATCCTTACATTGTTTCTCCTTGAGAAATGTTCTTGTTCAGAGATCTTCAAGGACAGTTTCTCATTCCTGATTTGCAATTGACTTATTTGGCCCTCCAGTTTAAGTACTCTGTCATCCATTTCATTTAAACAAGTCTCCACCCTGTTGAAATTTGAAGTAAGTTCAACATATCTTTCTTCGGCCTTGCAGACCTTCGCCTTGATTTCAGCGACATCTAGGGTCACTTTGGTCAGTAGATCCAAAATCATGTCCTCTCTCATCAGGGGGCTTCTCCCCACCCTCTTCTGCCATTTAGCTGGTTGTTTTGGATCAGGTATGATAGCATCAGCCATTGTAGAGCAGTGATTCAGCTTAGGTGCAGGAGCTCAGCCTTCAGGCAGCCATCCCTGGAGCTGGCAGTTCTAGAATTGCCTCTCGGCCATTTTGAAGTCTTGCGCTACGCTGTAGGCGGGAGGGTGCAAAGGCCCTGAGCTACGAGAGGCCTCAGACACAGGAGGATACAGCTCGGGTCTTGCACCCGATGCGGAAGAGTCAACATCAGGTCACTCTGGTAGGCGCTGAGCCCTGGGCCAGCTGGGCGGTAGCATTAACACCCTGACCTCGGAGAGAGCTCTGGTAGGCTGGACGCCCTTGGCACCTGTGCCAGTAGCCGTGCTGGATCGAGCCGAGGACAGACTCTTGGAGGGGGCACTCGACGATCCCTTACCCCTTGGGCTCGAAGAAGAGGACCAACCTTATTGCCCTTCAGAGGACAGTCTGGTAGGGCCCCTCAGCTTGTGAGTCAGTAAACTGTCTGCCCCCAGAGTGCACGGAAGAGCCCCCGGCCCCCTCGGCTTGGGAGCTGGTAGCCTTAGAGGCCTCGGGCCTGCCAGAACCTGAACACGAGGAATCCCTATCCGTGGGTACCCCGGGGAAGGAGTCGCTGCGCTGAGGAGCCGTGCTGAACAGAGGGCCTACCTTGTCTTGACAAGAGATCCTGGAGACAAAGTCCTTAAGGTGGGGCAGAGTAGAAGAGTGGAAGATCCGGGACAACCGATTCTTCAATGCCCTGTGACCGAGAGAGCTGCAAGCCGTACATGTGTCCCAGCAGTGGTTGAGCCCCAAACACTCAAGACAGAGTGCCTTGGGGTCTGAGGCCGGGAACGAGTGGTCACATGAGGCACATCTTGTGAATCCTCCTGCAGCCGACATGCGCTGGGGGACGGGAGGCACCGAAAGGGAATTTAAATAAGATTGAAAAAACAAAACAGGCAGCAAGTGGAAAGCTAAAAAAAAGTCTGTGCTGGCTGCCAGGTCTGACACCGTCTGTGTGGAAAAAGGGACTGAGGTGAGGGCCGCCCGAGGCCACGCTCCCCCCAACACGCTATACTAAATTTAAAAGGGACGCTCAATTTTTCGCTGCCAAAGCTTCTGGTACTGTCCCTATGTTGGGGGACGCCCCACAAGGATGGAGGAAAGGGGGCGGGGCGTACGAGTACAAGGAGTATATTTAGTCAGGGTGCTGGTGGCGTTCACCGCCAGAGGAGAACATGTCTTGGAAAAAAGCATCCGATTTCTTGATTCCACCATCTGGGGGCAATGATGAAATCCCACCACAGAGCCCTAACTACCAGACTCTCGAGAATGAGTAGCATGGACAGGATGCCTGGATCTGTAGAGGCCCTGCAATGCTTCTTTGCATGGTCTTGGTCCATAGTGAGTGTGGCCAGTTTCAACCATGCAGCCATTAATGGGGCAGCAACTGCAGCCAACTACTGGATAAAAGGGAATCATCTCTTACAGAGGACCCTTATCCAGAATGTCTAAGGTCAAATGGAACTACTGCCTTTATTTGGAGCAGACAGGCCCACGATATCAACTACCTTGGGTAATGGTTCACTGGAATGAAGCAAGAGTCTCATCATAAGCAGCGATCTGTATGAGGTCTAGTTTCTGGAAAGTTTACAGAGTACTAGCATCCTCAGTCAACATCCAAATCAGTGAGGGCAGCTTCCTGGTTAAAACATCACTAGGAAACCCGTCCAGCTCTCCTGAATCCCAGCCCATAAGGGATATGGTCATCGTGCTTGGAAATCGGGCCCATGTTAGTAAATAATTGAGCACTCTGAACACATATAGAAGTAAACTCCCGTCAGGCCAAAGTCGATGGCTATGACGCATAAAAGCAGAGCTACCGAAGTTGGAAGGGAGCCGTCTCAAGTGTCGGAACAGAGCCAGCAGGCATAAAGTTGCAGTCTGAAGTAGTAACTAGGCCTACTTTTCCAAGCGCAATGGGCACTTGCTCCATGGCCGGCACTGGGATTGAAGGTGCTAGAGCAAAAAGGTGTCCAACATTTGTTGGCTGAATTCCTCCAGCTGTTTCGCTTTAGATCAGCAGATGAAGATCTGTACCTTCACAATGGTGGTGACTCTGCAGAAGACTTCTTCCTTGCTGGAAAGGGAGGGCTGACTTTGCTTGGATGCTGAGGAGGAGGAGGAATGGCATCCAGACCATTCACTGGGAGACTAAGACCTCTTGTGACGCAGCTTCTTTTATTTTCCGGCCACCTTCATGGGAATCAGATTTCTCTGCGTCTTTCTTGCCTTGACTGGTGCTCTAATCCCATTCTCCTACAAGTCATGGATGCAGGCTGCAAATCTGAAGTTTAATATACAAAAAAAAATGTTTCTGCTCTTTGCCACAGGCAGACAACATTCTGATTTGATACTGGGTAGTTTTAACACTTGCGCCTACAGTCAGTTCCCAAAGATTGCTGCTACACGGTTAACAGTCGCTCAAGGAGCATGTAGCCTGGAAATGTCTATTAGCCCCATATCAAACAACTTTGCTTTATCAACTAAAAGTCAGTTTGGCACATGCACCATTTTTCACTGTTCAGGCACTGGTGCTCTGTCATATTCATGGGGGATTGACTTCTTTATGGTAATTTCCAAATGCGCATTTTGACCATTCAAGTTGGTTTCTCAACTGGCAGGGTGCAGGTGGAGTTCATCGCCTTTCAGGCTTGTGGTGTCAGGAAATACGATATTTTACCCATTCTGTCTAGCTTCTACTTTCTCCCACTGGAGCAATTCAATATAAAACGGGTGCATGGCCTACAACGCTATTATCCTATATAGCATCCAATCTGAATATTGCAGGTGTTGCCGGGGTAACTAATAGTTGGATTTTTCTTTGACTTGATATTACTAAGGCAAGGAAATACCCCCTTTCTCTTTGACAGTTACTGTATATTTATGCTGTACGGCTCATAATCTTTACTTTTTACCAAATTACTATCACTGGATGTGCTTTTTTTATCTAGGAATTTTTGTATTTTAAATGTTGTGCAGCAACCTGGGTCTCATTCAGAGTTTGGCAGCGCAGTGAAAAAAGAGACTTATTATGTTAAGGCCTCTTTTAGCACACAGCCATATTACAAGCAGTACAAAAATATCTATGGTAATTCCACCAACACTAATTCTGCCGGCAGATTGACGCCAGATGAATGACAGGCAAAAACCAGTGCTAATTCTACTGGCACTAATTCTGCTGGCGAAATTAGCATAACAAAATAAAATGGTAATTCTGCTGTATTAAAAAGCTGAAATACTTCCAAAATAACGTCAAAAAGGTGGTAATACTTCCAAAGTTGCAGTGCAGTTACCACATCAGAGGTGAAGGTAAATGCATGCAGGTGATGAAAATTAAGTCACAGTTGCATTTAATTACAACCAAAAGAGTATTTAAGGCCAACATCTTTCACCATGACATGTCCTAGCCAACCTTCTCAAAGGTGCTGGTACATGCGCTTGATGCACTGAGACATGTACCAAATCACATAAGATTGGCCACCACCCTGAAAACAGGTGTATGCCACCAAGGTGCATTTTTATCTAACAGCCCACTTCCCTAAAGCAATTGCTTTACTGGACTGCATGCATGTGGCTTTCGTCCCACCCCAGGCACAGGAACAAATCTACTGCTACAGGAAGCAGTACCATTCAATTAATGTGCAAGTGACCTGTAAGGCCAATGTAATGCCCGTTTTCCAGGTTCCGCCCATGACGCTATGGCCCTGCGGAACAGCACCCTGCCAGGAAACATGGACTCCAACATAGGACAGCATTCATGGATATTGGGTAAGTAGAAAGACTGACAATGCAATGCACTTAGAGAGCTAAGAATTAGAACAGTATAGGCTGGAGGTGAGTGGGCATAGGAGTACTGCCATACATGTGATGCATGGTCAAAACATTGTCAGTACATGATGAATGAGTCAAAGAATTTATTTTATTTAGTTGTATTTTTAAAGCGCTCACACAGCCCGCAGGCATCAAGGCGCTGTTACAGGAATTGTTTGTTTTTCAGTTGTGTAATTGTTAATTATTTTTGTCTTAGTTGCGTATTCATAACGCGCTTAAACGCCCAGAGGTTTCTAAGCGCGGACCCTGGGATCGAACCTGTGTTGGTTCGTGTCGACTTGCTTCCAAGGCGCGCACGTTGCCGCCGAGCTATCCTCCCGGGGACAATGCAACTCTGCAGTAAATAGGCCATCCCCAATATCACCTCCCTCCCCCAGGCACGATGTGACATAAGTGTGCATGACAGTAGGGTGCATAGGACGTGTACTCCAATATCCCAGACAATGACTACTACACTGTAAAAAAGAAAAAAGCTATACAAATGGCAATATGATTAAAAAATACCCTCAAGTACTATTTCATAGTAGCAACAGACCAAGAATTGTGAATTGAGTAAGTGTGGTGTAGCACATGAGCTAGTGTGGAGAGAACAGTGCCTGTCTCAATCACCATGCAGCAGGATCAACAGAACGCCTTGTCCATTAATCATTTGCAGACCCACAAAGCTCCGACATGGGAGCCCCCATGTCTACTTAATGATGTACCTGATGAAAAATATGTCCCTGCAGCATAGCACAATGACTACCTGCATACCAAACACTGTATTAAATAAAGACTACTCTTCCCTATTGCAGGTACCACTCGCTATCCACAGCTCCCATGGCTTAGGACACTCATCAGAAACCCAGCAACACCGCACGAGGTGGCATACAAGGAGGCACACACAGACCAGGATACAGACTGCAAACATTTGGACTGCTCAAGGAAACATTCTGTTGCCTCGATTGAACTAGTCGGGCACTTATGTGCAGCCTTTTGAAAGTGGAGAAGTTGGTCATTGTCTCTGCATACCCATGCATCCAGAGGATGGCCAACTCTCACCTAATGATAATGAAGATGCAGTGGTCTCTAGGGGCACCACTGTTTTTTAATTTATACATAGCAGACATGGGCAAATACTTGGCTCCATCTGCGTTGGCAAGTGCAGTGTTGAATGCAGTAAGGTTCCACTGGCTCGCCTACGCAGACGATGTTGTAGTCCTGGATAGAAGAGCAATTGGACTGCAACGTCGTCTTAATGGTTTACACTGCTATGCAAATGAAAACGGACTAGCTCTGAATTCAAATAAATACAAAACTATGGTTTTCAGACAGAAAAATAAAAAAGTAGCATACCAGCAATGGTCAATGGGCGGCGAGAAGGTAATAAGTGTTGAAGCGTTGTCTACTTGGGCTATAAAATATATGCTCTCCCAGCTCTTTGCAAAGTAGAGCAGGAGATTGCAATGAAAATAAAACCTCTAGCCGCCCAAATGAAGAAAATTCTTAGGAAATACGGTAGATTTTCCTTAATCCCAGTTTAAAAATTCTATCAAGAAAAGGTGATTACAGTTGTGTTGTATGGATTGGAAGAAAAACCCAAGCTTTGGAACACATGGCAAAAATGGGAGGGTCTCCTGTGGAAACATGCCTTAGGGCTACCAATGAGTCTTTTGATGGTTAATATCAGATATGAATTAGGCTTAAGATCTCTGAGAGCTCACCCAGGGCGGAAATTAATATCACAGTTTCAACAGATAAACTCAGTGCAGGAAGACTCTCTCTATGCAGATATAAAGGTCCACATGGAAAAGAAAAAGAAAAAAAAAAGAAAATGGAAAATTCTTTCAATGTGAAGTAATCAGGTGGAAAAACTATTACTTGATGCTGATAGAGAGGAAAATGCTACTAGAGAACCCTTTAAAAGGGAAAAAGGAGATGGGAGGAAATGGGTTGGACCCAAACAATAGAAGGAGTCAGTTTGGGGGCTAATTCTAATCCCCTGCAGAAAGTTGTTCGGAAATTAGGTTGTCTGAGCAATTATCTGACAAAGTTCCCGAATTGTAGAATCAGGAATAAATTCCTGGAGATTAAGGCTGAATGTTATTCATACAGGGGAAGTTCTCGCGAAGAGAGGGTTGGGGGAATCTGCTTTGAAACTGTAAAATCTGCAAAAATCCAGAAGTCCAGACTATTAAACCTCTCTTAATGACTTGTGAAGGCACAATGCATGCACGATTGCTTTTTTATCAGAAAATTCATCTGCAAATCAACATATTATATGCAAGACTCTTTTTGAGAAAATCTGATTGATGGCCATTCACAGCGCAGGACAATAGCTGTAATACAAATGCTTGAAAGATGTAAAATAGTGTTGTAATTATTAAGGCATGGTACTGATAAGTATTAAAGGGGACATCTTCACCTGGACCAAAATGATTGAGGAAGGAATTCTGAAGGAATTGTACCAAATGATCTTTTAGTCTTAGTTTTGTATTGATTGATTTGTGAATGACACTAGTTTTAATTACCATATAGATTTAAATTTTGATCAGGATATTAGCTTAATGAATTGTTTTTTTTTTCTTTGTGGAAGTGTATGGAAATGATGTAATTTTGTATGATTGTAAAAGGTTAAAATTAACCAAATACAATAAAGAAACTTTAAAAAAAAAAAAAGGAAGATGCAGATCTTCATAGGTCACTTCGGGAACGGAAGGATGTATCATCTGTCAGGAGCTCATTCAGAACCTTTTTTGAATTAAACATGATTTCCCTATTTCACTGTACGATTACTCAAATAAACAAATCAATGACAAACGGAATAATTTGTTCAATTAATAATTTTATTGGAAAATATCCATGCCCTCCCACCATCCTCACCCCACAACACCAATAAGCATTCCAACACCCTAATCCCCAACACCAATCCCCACGTACCACCCAGTCCTCAAACTATGACAGGGACAGGCTCATGGCTACTTTCACCTGCACTTGCCATGTTCAGGCATAGGTGGTGAGGAGTAAGATATTATCCTCTGTGATCACCATACCGGAGTGTGTCGGACAAACTCTGTGGGAGTGGCAAAGATGGAGCTGGTTGAATCCCCCTCTATTAGCTGTGGTGTGAGGGTGTTGGCTGTCGGGATTGTCTCATTGCTTACCAACATGGCCTCTGGCAGCTATGGCACCCTCTGCTCAACCAGGATGATGGCAGCTGTGCCATCAGCAAGCCTCTCCATGGCCCTTGCTACCCACCTCGATGCCCCCCGCACAGCATCCATTCAGGTCTGAAAATGGCCCAATTGTTCCTCTATACCCTCCATTTGCTCCTGCCACACTGCACTGAGAATCTCACATTTGTTGTGTAGGATTAGCTGGGGTACCAGGAACAGTAGGTTGGATCATTGCTCCCCCCTCCAGCACTAACTGAAATGTCTTCAGGCCAATTATGATAGTCGCTTGTTTTGTTCCTCCCCCCCCTTTCTGCAACCCTCTCCATCACCTTTTGTTTTTGCCGGCTCTACCAGAAATTTTGTAGTACAGTAGTCGCGTGTGTCTCCATTTTCTTCCCACTCTCCCCCTCCCTTCCTTAGTCTTAGCTCTTGCACTATCTGAAATGTCGTCAGGCTGAGTACAATGGTATAGGAAGATTTTACTGAAAAAAAATTGTCGCAATGACCAAAAGTTCTAAAAATGCTACCACCAAAGGTTTGAACACCAAGAGTTCGAACCTTTGGTGGTAGCATTGTAAAAAAAAAAAAAAAAAAAAAAAAAAAAAAAAAATAAACTGGTGGCAGCAGGGGTGTCCCCCGCATCACCCCGCTCACTATACTTTATGGTATAGTGAGCAGGGGCTGCGGAGGACACCGTTAAAAAAAAAAAGAAAAGAAAAAGGACCCTGCGGAGCCGGTTCCGATCACGGAAGTGAAAGGGAACTGGCGCTTCAGGAACCCAGCGTGAAGAACAAGGTAAGTGGGGTTTGTTTATGTTGGGGGTGTCGGTGGGGGTGTGCGCATGTATGTGTGTTTGCATGAGAAAGGTGCAAACTTTTGGTAGTTCGCACCTTTCTCATGCAAACGTTTTGCCCGCGGTAGTTTCAGCTGCGGGCAAATCACTTAGATTTGAGTAAGATAGTTAATTTCACATCCTTACTGTTCAAGGCCTGTAAGAATGTCATTGTATTTTCCCTCGTTCCCTCCCTTGCCTTGAAGCGCTTTGAAACACATTGTTTATAGGCGCTATATAAATAAACCATCATTTCATGTATCACAGATGTACCATTATCATCGTTTCAAGAGGCCTCTTCATGATGCCACTGCAGGGCACTACCACAGGGTAAGGGTGAGGGAATGTTGGGGAATAGGGACAGGATTCTGACGAGTGAATTTCCCTGCTGACTATAAGTGTCACACTTGTCATGGTGACAGTAACAGGTGCAAGCTGTGTCGAGACAGAAGTGGCTGTGTGAGCAGTGGTGATACCTTTAACAGTCACTTGGCTGAGCAGTAGTGGGGATGGCTACTGCATTGGTTTTGCCATCTGTTTCCCTCATGTCTGTGGTAGGGATGGTGGTCTGCGCCGCAGGCTCAGTAGACTGTACTGAGGTGGGCACATTATTTTCTTATATGTTGGTCATATAGTCATTTCCTCTATCCTCATGATCTTCAAAGCATCGATCTTCCAAATGGGACCAAAAGAGACATTCAACAACTCAAACTGTAACACCAATTATGTGGTGTATGGAATCCAATATCTATGCCTTAAATGGTATATAGGAAGCACAATTCGGAAAATGAAGTTCAGAATATTGGAACATCTGAGAAACAAAAAAACAAATCAGGGCGATCCACTGGGCAAACATTTCACTTCAGAACACCCAGATGGCAAATTGGAACAAATAAAATGTGTTGGACTGGAAATAATTCACTGCCTGCTCAGGGGTGTGAATAGAGAACTACTTCTCCGCCAGACATGGATACATATCAGGGACACTTTATGTCATGCCTGAACCAGCAAAATGAACTGTACAACTTTTTGTAGTCTTTCTTGTTACCTAGTGTAACATTGTAATTCATGTAATTTTTCTTAACTGTAAATTGTGGTATCTTTTTTAAAAAATTTTTTTTTAGATAGTTGTGGTTTTTTTTTAGCCAAGAAAATTTAGAGTGCAATGCCAATTCAACATTGTAGATAATATATCCTTAACGCATGAACAAGAACTGAACAGTTGTAGATCAGCTTTCGCATTTAGAGCTTATGCTAAAAACATACCAGATACTAGGTAGTGTTATATATGACTAGCCTAATACTATGATGACTCGAGTCCCCAGTCAAACACTTCTTGAAACCATACACGTACCAATCATGATTTTTATACAATATCATACAACTATACTAATTATCACCTTAAGCTAAAATGTATGATCTATTTGCATTATAATTTGTATTCCTTATTTCCAGACCGCTCCAAAACTTTTGACAAGTAATTTTTAACAAGTTCAAAAGTTCAATAATTTTCCATTAACAAAATGACTGATAACCTGCGTGATCCATAAAAAGTCATTGCGCAAAAGACGCTTGCGCTATGACGTCACACGCTTATGTAAATAGTGGCCATTTTAGAATGCCGCATCCCAAAGGATCAGCAAACGGAAAGAAAACGGCTGGAAGAAGGCAATCCAGCGTTTACTCTTTACTTTAAGTCCACACTGCTAACCACAAAGAGTTCTAAGGCATTAGGGATGCCTGCACTTGCGTACAAGGCACTAATGAAGGCGAATCATTATCATAATTATTTCTCAGTTGCATTTCACAGGGGCATTTTCGCCTGACCTGGGAATCCCCCCAAAATTCCATTGGTATAAAAGGCCAAGAACACCCAAGGTTGAGAAAAATATTTTTTAACTTTACCTTTGGAAGTAGTAACTTCAACTTGCATCATCAATTTAACATTGTCAGATTGACATTATTGTTTTTTTCATTAACAATAAGGAACAAGTTACTTACCTGCAACTGTTGTTCTCCAGCATGAGTCTGGCATGGATTCACATGCTCATGAATATTCCCTGTCGTCAGGCCGGGAATCCTCGGTAAAGAAAAAAATCAGTATCAGTTTTGTTTCTGATCTGTCTTTCTCAGTAGTAACCAATCACTGGTCTCTGGGTCATACTGCCCCCAGCCAATGACTGCCCTCTCCCTAAGCCCCGCCTCTGGCAGCCATCCTCAGATTTGGTAGCACGCAAAGTGGCAGTATGACCAAGTGAAGAGCCGCAGAGGGGTAGGAGGGAGGGTTCGCATGTGAATCCATGCCAGACCCATGCTGGAGGACAACAGCTACAGGTAAGTAACTTGTTCCTTCTCCAGCATGGGATCTGGCATGGATTCACATGCTCATGAATATAAGAATACATAGCAGTACACACATGCACAACCACGGGAGGTGGCAAAGGCTCAACATTAAGTATTACATCAAAACTCAACATTAAGCAATTCTTACCTTCTCATCAGGCTCACCTTAGGCGAACAGGTTGCGCAGCACTGCTTGGCCGACCCTGGACTCCTCCCTGGAATCCCGGTCGACGCAGTAGAATCTTGTGAAGGTGTGCGTCGACCTCCACGTAGCAGCCCCGCGAGGTCCAGCAGGGGCACACCAGACAAGAACGCCATGGTAGCAGCGATAGCTCTGGTCGAATGGGCTCTCGGACGGCCGGGCAATGGTCGGTTTGCCAACCGATGACAGTGCATGATGCAGCCGGAGAGCCATCTGGAAATGGAAGCCTTCGAGAGAGCCTTCCCTTGGTTCACAGGTCCAAAGTTCACAAATAGCTGTGATGTCTTCCGAAAACTCTTTGTGCGGTCCACGTAGAACTTCAGCGCTCTAGCCACATCCAGCGAGTGCAAAGTCCTCTCGACCGGCGACGAAGGCGACGGAAAGAAAACAGGTAACACCAAGGGCTCGTTGAGGTGGAAGTCTGACGGCACCTTGGGCATAAAGGAGGGGTGCGTCCTCAGCACCACCCTTGTGTCGTGAAAAGTCAAGTATGGAGGCTTGCAGGATAGGGCCTGGATCTCTCCCACTCGTCGTGTGGAGGTGATGGCCACAAGAAACGCAGTCTTCCATGAGCCTGGTCAGCACCATGTTGAGCTCCCACGCCGGGGCAGGGGCCTTCACCAGCGGGAATGATCGGAACAGTCCCTTTATAAATTCCTTCACCAGGCGATGGGACCACAAGGACGCCCGTCCTGTGGTTCTGGTGTATCGGGAGATCGCAGCCAGATGCATCTTGATGGAGGCGTGAGCCAGTCCAGCCTTGGCCAGCGACAGTACTTGAGGGGCCGTAATCCCTTGTGGGTTAATCTTCTGTGCACGGCATCAGACAGAGAACCTTTTCCACTTATGTCCTTAGCGCTTGAGTTGAGGACGCCCTGACCTTTGCAAGAACCTCTCTGCAGTCAGCCGGGATATCGTACCCTCCAAACTCTAGTGCCGCAGGAGCCAGGCCTGCAAGTTCAGCGACTCCGGGTCGTGATGAAGTATGGCGCCTCCTTCTCTGGAGAGAAGATCTGCGTCCGTCGGCAGCTTGACTGGTGGAGACGCTGACAAGTCCAGAAGGTCCGGTAACCAGATCTGCCTCGGCCACGCCGGTGCGACGAGGATCATCCTGCAACGGGACTTCTTGAGCTGGTTGACGAGTCGGAGCAGCAATGGCAACGGAGGGAACGCATATAGGAACAGGCCGTCCGAGGGGAACGAGAAAGCATCGCCCATGCTCCTCGGCTGGGGAAACCTGCTGGCGAACCTCTGGCACTTGGAGTTCGTCGCCGTCGCGAACATGTCGCTCTGCGGTTTTCCCCATCGTCGGAACAGTCGATCCACTTGATCCTGACGTAGTTCCCACTCGTGGCACGAGCGCAGCTGAGTGAGTCGGCGATGGTGATTTTTATCCCTGCCAGATGAAAGGGCACCAGAAACATCCCTTGGGCGACGGACCAATGCCACAGATCCTGGGCTTCCTTGGAGAGGGCTGGGGATCTGGTTCCTCCCTGCTTCCGGATGTAGAACATCGTGGTGGTGTTGTCGGTGAAGATTCTCACCACCTTGCCCTTGAGGGACGGGAGAAAGGACCTGAGGGCCCAGAACACTGCACGGAGCTCCAGGATGTTGATGTGGAGCGGCTTCTCCTCCGGGAGCCAAAGGACTCTCGCGTGAAGTTCTCCGGTGTGCGCTCCCCACCCTTCCAGGGAGGCATCCGTCGTCTCCGTTATCTGGTGAGATGGGGTCTGAAAGTCTCTGCCCGCCGTCAGATGAGCGCGGGTGCCCCACCACCGGATCGCTCGTCGGAAGGTCTTGTTGAGCGGGATCCTGTCCTCGAAGCTGCCCGTCGCTTGGATCCAGCGGTCGTCGAGGAACTCTTGCAGAGGGCGCATCTGAAGCCTGCACATTATGAAGGAGGACATCATCCCGAGGAGGGACTTGATGGACCTCACCCTGGCCACGTCCGTGGCCAGCAGACGCTGCACCTTGCCCAGGATGGCCTTCGTCTTTTTCTCCGACGGCGAGGCCAGACGCGCCACTGTGTCAAGCTTGGCTCCCAGAAACAGTGCGACTTGTGACGGGACCAGGTGGGATTTGGGAAAGTTGATGGTGAATCCCAGATTCGTGAGCAGCTGGACGGTCTTCACTGTTGTGTTCTTCGGCGTGCACCCTCGTCCTTGCTTGGATGAGCCAGTCGTCCAGGTAGGGGTAGACATGGATCCCCTGCAGGCGCGCCGCCACTGGTGCGAGGCACTTGGTGAACACCCTGGGTGCCGACTTCAATCCCAACGGGAGGGCCTTGAACTGGTAGTGCTGTCCTTGGACCACAAACCTGAGGAACTTTCGGTGTCCTTTTAGAATGGGGATGTGGAAATATGCACCGCGAAGAGTACCGTAGAGTACCAGACTGCAGACGCCTGGACCCTTTCTGCCTCTCCTTCTTTGGATTACCTACTGAACTTCCTTGGATTTACCTGAATTTCGATTTTCTTTTTTTCTGGTTGGACTTATTTTAAATGATATATGGTTGACTTAAGTATGATATATTAAGTTAAACGCATTTAAAATTGTTATTCTACCTTCTTTCTTTAGTTATACCCAAAAACACGCCCACTGTGCCCAACCACCTTCAAAAACAAATGGCCACGCGCGCACTGCGAAGAGTACCGTAGAGTACCAGACTGCAGATCTGCAGTTCTGTGATCTGGGCTCCACGCTCTTCTATCCTTTGTTTAGCTATAGCTGTAGACACACCATTTTCCAAATACATGCAGTAAAGAAGTAAGCAGTTAATAAGAACCGAGAAGTACCCAAGAAGTGTCTGTCTGCCTGTTTGTCAGGGAGCAGGGAGCTTGGGCGGCGCTATTGTTCTTTTTCTTTCTTTTTCTCCTCTTCCGGAACTCTTAATTTGTGCTGTTAGCTGACGTGTGGAAAGCATGTTTACTGTGTATGAGGAACAAATTACGGTATCTCGCAGTAAGAGCATATCGTGACAAACCTTTAGTGATTTTTCCGCCTGTTGTATCCTCTACTTTTACTTCTCCCCCGTGGAATCCTTGCAACGCAGCGTTAAACGCGAGCAGGGAGGGGGAGAAGAAAGCCTGTGGTGCTAAAGGAACTGCTTTAATTGTAGCACGCTGAATACTTCTCCAGAGCGCTTGTGGTGACTCGCGTGTGTGGAAATGATCCAAGGTTTAAATTGTCAATCTCCTTTATGCTTTCTTTTTGGTACCGCACATTTTGTCCTGAGCTGCGTGTAAAGCGCTGTATTTGGTTCGCCTGATTCCACGTTGTAGTCGTCTTACTGCCCTTTGAGAAATTGCGCACTTTAGTACTCCCGTATACCTACCACCTTTCGCTGTGATCGGGTCTTCAGAGGAGACCTGTACTTCTGTGTACTCAAAACTAAAGTATCTGTAGCTGGGATTGAACAGAAGTGTTGGGGCGACGATGTTGTGCCTCTGAATTTGGTATATGTACTTATGGGTAGGGAGTAATCTATAAAATCATTAGTGGCACTAAGTATCACACCTAAAGCTATCTTGTGCTGTCTCCCCCAGAGTATGGTAGGAATCCTCCGGAGCGGGAAGATACCTACGCTGTGTGGGGGTTTAAAAACAAATAAACAGGGGAAAAAACCTTCTCCAATTGCTTGTGGAACCTTTGTGTTTACAAACACACTAAACACTCATAATCCCCTGACAACCGTATCATTCGACGGAAAAATGAGCACTAACTAAAGGATAAATTGAGGGAGGAGGCGCCTGAAAAGTGGGATCTGAGCAGTATTGACTTACCCCCCCGCTTCCGAATCCTGTAGGGGCTCCTCCTAATGATCCTATGGAAGATGCTAACAATCCTGTCTGCCCAGAGGATCTTAAGTATAAAAGTGTTTCGAGTGGCCATGATCCCCCAAATAAGACCTTCTGTGCTCAATCTGGACGATACCTCTCCCCTTACACTACAACAGGATACGTCCCTCCTTGCCCCCGTGGTCTCAGCAGAGTTGGATAGAAGGGCGAGACTTTCAATTGGTCCCTCAACGCCGGTAAGGGCAAGGGGGGGGGGAGGCCTCGACAATGTGCATCTCCACAAACCCCTGATGGGTAGACCGGTGGAGAAACTGTGCCCAGACGATTATTCAACGAATGGAGCAAGCGGTATTTTTGGCCCCGGCAGTATGGGGGTCCCTACGCTGGGCACCCACACATGCTCAAGCCTGACCCTACCCGATCCCCCCCAAAATTACAAATATAGGGAATTGACCCCTAACAAGTTAGGAAACGAACCATCAGCTGAAGAGAATGAATCTAAACTTGAGTCCTTTCCTGTCCTTACCAGGATTTTGAATCTCTTGGATAAGGGGCACGAAAGGACTCACGGTGATCTACAAGAATTGAGACATATGCTGATGGAGTGCTCCGAAAAACTCAGTAGGTTGGAGGGTTTTGTACATGCTTTAAGCCTCTACTCTACTCCACAACCCCTAAAAGAACCAGAGCTGAAACATGGGGTTGGGTCCCAAACAGAGGAGGTGGAAATTGATGGTAGGAAATATGAACTGAATAAGCACACAAATCCTTGGACAAATAGTGAATTGCTCAAGGAGAACATAGAATCGGCTAAAGGTACTCTAGAACCCAGGAAAATGTATCCCGAGTTGGAGAATAAGTCGGGAGAGATGCAGGAACTAATGAGATCTATACTAATCAATTCAGAAAAGATCAAACTGGTGGAAACCACGAGGGCCAGCACACTTGAGTCCAGTGGGAATATAGATACAAACGCCCTTGACTTAAGTGCTAGGAATAAACTGGATAGCCCCTCTGCACTATTGAAAGTAATGGTGGATGAGGCCGCTTCGAACAATGAATCGAACCATTCACAGAACAAAGACTAAAAGTGGAGGAAGATCGTCCTTTTCTTCATGTAATATCACATAGAGAAGAGAAAATGAGAGCAAGGGCACTTAAAAGAAGAGCAAAGAGCGAGGGGGCAGCTAAAGTAATGCAAACTAAGAAATCACAAAATCATTTGTCCACTAAAATAAAAAATTCTACTTCAAACATTAAAGATATCTGCACCTTATCAGGGGAAGTAGGAATCCTTGACTTCACACAATTGAACGAGCAAAGTAAGTTGGCCCTCGAAATAAAGGTAGCCCTCGGCAGCCCGGTTAAGGTGAAGAAGGGGAATTCCCTGCAACCCACTGCAGCGGACTCCCTGGGGCATGAATTCGGGCAAGCCTCTATCAAGCAATCAGAGGCCATGAATCATAAAGGAACAAACTATACTCCCAAAAAACAAAATCTAAAAAGTGAAACAAACAAAAAGAAAAAAATTGACCTAAAAAATAAACTGAATGTGAATAAACTGGAAGTAAGCAAAGATATGCGGAGCATTCAACAGTTTTTCAATACTAAAACTAAAGAAAAGTTCCTGAGCGTAAATGAGGAAATAGATCAGGGAAAAATTCCAAATGCGATTTTTGCTAAGGAGACAGATACTGCCTGCCCCTCCGATCAGAAGGAGGGGAGTGGAGACGTAAGAGAGAATGTTTGTAGGGATGTAAATCTCGATGTATCCCCCCTGGCCCCTAGTGAGGATATAAAATAATTGGTGCAAGAAGCGCTGCTTAAACTTCTTCAGCTCCCACCTAAGTATGGCATCCCCCTCCCTGTTCTTATGTCACAGATGGAGCATGAGCATGAGGAAGGTGAACAGGGATGCACCAACCCTGTCCAGGGTGTAGAAGCAATTAAAGTCTTGTCCCCACATGAAGACCAGGGACCCGCCCTGAAAGCCGGGGCCTATGCTTCTGACATAGCAGCAAAACAGGGAGCGGAATTAACAACGACTTCGATGAATGTCCCCAAAGTGACCAAGGATAGCGGAGGGGGTGGTCTTTTCTCCCGTGCAGAGAAGGAATTTGAAGATGGAATTAGAGAAAAATTTGATCTGTGGAATCAGGATAAAGTTAGGGAAATAGTAAGAGACTCCAACAATGGGCAAGTTATCCCGCCTGAAACCCGAGGGGGAGAAGGGCAGAAGTGGAAATCTGGGCAACAACCGAAGTGGGAAGAACCTAATATTGTGTCCCAAAATGCATGGTCAGAGGCTAATAGAGACTGGAGGGAACCTAAGTACATTGAAGATCCCAGCGTAATGCTGAACTTTGTACTAACAGTAGGAGGGCCTCCCTCATTACATCGAGGGAGAATCCTCTCTTTGTTCAACGAGATTCTGCGTCTCTCCCTAATTTCATCGGGAGATATCAAGCTTGTTGATTTTATTCATCCTACCAGACATGACTGTGTGAGGATTGTATTCTATTCAAGAGCAACCTATGAACTCGTGCTAGTTGAAGGTGTTGCCCTGCAAAGATTTGGGTACGACATAGTAGACTTTAGCAAAGGTGTAGAACTTCATCGGGGACGGGAACAAATAGGACATCTTCCCGGGTCATATGAGAAAAATGCTGATGGGTGTAACATTCTCCCCGTGAAAGCACACAATGAAGTGGCAGAGCTGAAATTGTTGGCAGAATCCTTGAAGGAATCTCTAGTTAAGATACAAGGACTGAAAAATTCAATCTAAAGCACTGCTAAGTTAAATCTGTTGTCATGGAATTCTAGAGGATCCCGTCCGTTATTACACTCGGTTAAGGTTTGCTCGGAGTTGCTCAATTACTCCTTCATATGTATTCAAGAAACCTGGGCAGTAAATGCAAAATCTCTTGATGGCTTTACGATTTTTCAAGAACCAGCTATAAAACAACTCTTGGGTAGACCTGTGGGGGGCGTGTTAATCGCCATCAAGAATAACCCAACTAGGACTCATACGCGCTGCTGTCCCTAGACGCAGTCAAAGCGTTTGACTCCATTTACTGGGAATGGCTTGTGGTAGTGCTTAGGGAGTTTGGCTTTGGTCCCGGGTTTATCAGGTGTATTAACATCTTGTATGCTAAACCTAAGGCAAGGGTGAAATCTGGGAAGTATGTGTCGGAGGCCTGGGATATATGCAGGGGGACTAGATAGGGTTGTCCACTATCCCCAATGCTTTACATACTGGGACTAGAACCCATAGCCGTCTACTTTAGAAAGCAATTCTTCGATGCAGGCATTAGACTGGGAGACGTGGATCACATCTCGCTCTACGCGGATGACGTTCTCATATATGTTAGGGACCCACACCTCAACGTACCAACCATGTTAGAAGTGCTGGACAATTATTCCAAGGTCTCTGGGATAAGTTTTAGCAGGTCAAAGTCTTGTATGTTCCCCCAAGCGGCCCTAAAAACAGAGTTTAGAAGCACTCCCTGAAGTTGGGATCCAGTGGCAGAATACGTCATTCCGCTACCTTGGAGTGCACATTATGCATACCCCCGAGCTAATGCACGAACGAAACACAAAGGCAGCACTCGCCGCCCTGTGCAAATCAATGGCGTTCTGGGCGAAACTCCCCCTCTCGATGATGGGCAGGGCTTCGATAACTAAAATGATCGTTCTTCCACGTTTCCTTTATGGGTTTCAAAATATACACCACTATATACACACGCCCTTCTTCCGACTGCTTCAGACCATACTGTGAGAGTTCCTATGGGGGAAAGGCAGGCATAGAATAGCGTTGCAATTACTAACCCTACCATATAGCCAAGGCGGTATTGAACTTCCAAACCTAGAAAAATATTACATAGCAGCACAGCTTAGTTTTGTGACCAAATGGCTAGACGATTAACCCACATCTGAAACACCATTGCTACAGGCTATGCTGCCCCAATTCCATCTGAAAGAACTGGTCTGGGCACCGTCCAAACTGCTGGGAACTCCACCCTTTTTGGCTGACCTGGGAAGGAAAATTTGGCACAGGGCGAAAATGCTCACTAACTCACGGAACTCCTATACCCCAGAAGTCCCCCTGATCGCGGACCTATGCACAACACTTTCAGATTTGAAACATATCAGGCTCTGGGAGAGGGAAGGGGTCTACACCTGGGGAGATCTGTATGATAAAGGCACTTTCAGGGAGTTCACCTCGCTGCAGGAGACAGAAGGCATACATACTGGCCAGTTTCTGTGGTACCAAAGAACTTGTGCTGTGGCCCGACGCAAATGGGACACGTGGCCCATGGAACCAGATACAGACCCACTCCTCACCTTGATGTACAACTTGGGAGAGGGCGGTAAACCCATTTCGCAAATATATGGCCACCTGATTGACATGCCAAATCCTCGGAGAATGGAAATGAAAAGCAAATGGGAGGAGGATATAGGCCGGGAAATGACTGAAGGGGAGTGGAACAGAGCTCTCACATTCCCCAAAACGGTGTCCAGAAACCATAGATTTAGGCAGATTCAGTTGAACATACTACACAGAACTCACCTGACCCTGTGCCGCATAGCCACCTTCAATCCCCAGGCACAACCGACCTGCAACTGGTGGAAGGGGGAAAAAGCGGATCTGATCCACATGTTATGGGAATGCCCCAGGACAAGGGCTCTGTGGGACACGGTCCAACAAACATGCGAAAAAGCAGGCCTGAGTAAATATAATTCGACACCCGGCGAGTGCCTCTTAGGAACCTACCCCAGACCAGCCAAACTCAAGCATGCAACAAGGCTCATGGACATATCGTGCATACTGGCCAAAAGAACTATAGCAATGGCCTGGAAAAAACCCATGGGTCCTCAGTTCAAACTATGGCACAAAGAGACTGAACGGTGTATGCTGGCCAAGACCGTGGCATGGGAGGACTGTGTGGCCAGATCCATGGATGACTTTAGTATGTCACTCGAGGCATGGAAGGAACTCACCAGACACATGTTCCACCCCTCCGATGATAAACCCCCCTGAATCAGAACTTAATCCAGGCCCATGAGGGACCTGTCATAAAGCTAGCAGCAGCGGAAGTACTGCAGAGGATAGAGACCTTGCGGAAGCCTTTCCCTTATTGTAGTTGGCGGATGGTTCCCCTTCGCTCCCACACTCCCCCCCGAAACAGTTAACGATATATGAAACGGACAGAATATGGAGACAGTTACAGTTGTTTTGTTTTTGTATTTGTAATTTTTTGACGTTAAGTTAAACATATGTTTATAACTATTTGGAATTGGCTCCATTGTACACAACTTGTTTGATATTATTGAAAAATGCCAATAAACAAATTTGAAAATAAATCAAGAATAACCCAAACTACAATACTATCAAGAACTTTCGAATAAATAGTGGCTTTATAGGGGTCCTCACAAAAGTGGACTGGAAGCGTACCTCGAATCATCTAATTATTAATGTATATTGGCAACCAGGACGGGATCTAAAGTCATTTATTGACTCGATTGATACCACGATTGAGGAATGCCTCGAACTGGACAATGATTTGTACTTTATAGTATGCAGTGACTTCAACTCAGAAATTTGCATTGAAGATTTAGGGCACATGGGAATAGAGAGTGTGAACAAAAATGTAGGGAAATTCGCTCAGGGGACAATTATGGGCTCAGTTCCTTGGACGTTGGGGGATGCAATGTGCAAACAATTTAATGAGGGGAAAGGAGATACAGCCACATGGTCAAGCGGAAAGTGGAGCTCCACTATAAACTACATCTTTGCATGTACCAACATTTTTCCACTTATTCATGGCTTTACCCTGATTGATTCAGTGGAAAGTGATCATAAGATGTTTACCATTAACATTGTGAGAGTTGAAAGTGTGGCTGAGAATTACTCCATCTATGATACGCCAGTGCTCCTAAATGCCCAACATAATTGAATTGTCTGGCACAAATCGAACATCAGTAAAATCAATATGTGTTTTCAGGATGATTTTGATGGCTCGGTTTTTACCCACAAAAAATTGTTATACACTCACAATTCATTCACGGGGTACATTTCATCTGTAGTCTTATCTAAGCTTGGGAAAAAAACCAAAAATAGTCCTGAGGAGACAGGAGCCCCACAAACATGTGTTTTCGGATGAGATGCAAATTCATAAGAAAGATCGAAATCGCGAAATACGCGGTTTTTTAAGCCTTCACAAACAAGGCAAAATAGCAATAGATCAGAGCGAATTTAACTGTCTAAAAAACAAGTGGAAGAGGAAAGCTAGATGCTTGCGTGCGCAACTGTACCAGGCTGACGCCGTAGACATGCTGGCCTCGCTTGGAGAAGTCAACTCACGCAGGTTCTGGACACCGATAAATAAGTCTGGGTATGCACAGAGCAAAGCCCAAACCGTATGTGTTAGTGTCGAGAAATGGCAAGGCCATTTCAGCACTATATATTCAATTTCGACCGAAACCTGGAGACCTCCATCTTATATTGTAAATACCCCCTGGAACATCTCTTTTGGGGTTAAAGACGTCGAAAGTAAAATCATTTAATGCTCATCCTCCAGGGCCCCGGGGCCAAATCGGCTTTGTAATAACGTCATGAAGGGCAATGCAGCACTGTGGGCGAAAATGTTATTTCTTCTATTTAAAGATGTTTTCCATACGAGTCTCCTTCCAACTAGTTGGAAAATGTCTTACATTATTCCTATATACAAAAAAGGGGACAGGGCTTCCCCAGCTAGCTATAGGCCCATAGCCCTTCTGGATGTCAATTCAAAAATCTTTGCAAGCATTGTCCTGGAGCACATTCAAACTTGGATCGACACATTTAATATTTTGTCGCCATACCAGTTTGGCTTCAGGAAGAACGTAGGCACGGATGCAGGAGGCTTGATAATTAACATCTTGCAAAATTCTGCATGGATCTCAGGAAACCCACCCATCTATTCTGCATCGATTGACCTGACTGCTGCATTCGATCTTGTGGACAGGTCAATCTTGTGGACTAAATTGGACTCCGTGGGAATGCCCCCTTCCCTGTTATCGATCCTCTACTGCATGCATGAGAACTCCAGATTGAAAGTACGACTCAGCACTGTGGGCAATTTATCTCCGGAAATTCTGGTCACTAATGGCCTAAGGCAAGGGTGCATATATGCCCCTACCCTATTTAACCTCTACTTTTCGGACTTGGGCAATAGCTTTGAAAATCTCAAAGTCTTTTCGCCCAAGATTGAAGGTAGTAGGTTAATTTGGACCGCATATGCTGACGATGTTACTCTGTATGACCATACTCCCATCGGTCTCCAGCGCCTTCTATCAGCCTTTAACAAATATATTGATACAAACCCCTTCAAAATCAACACCACCAAGACAGTGATAGTATGTCTCTCCAGTAAGAAAAATCGTAAACATTTCTCCTCGTTTCTAAACCATGAAAAACTCCCAATGTGTTCGGCCTTCAGATATCTTGGATACCCTGTATTTGGAGACAAAAAAAAGCCAATTTGAGGGACTATTTGGATGCAAAGGTTGGAACTATGATCGTCTAACTTCGTAAAATGGACCTGAAATATGGTAAGTTCTCCCTTCTACCCAGTCTTCCTTTGTATAATAGTAACATTGTAGCACAGTTCTGCTATGGACTGGAGCTTGTACCGTCTTGGTGTAGGAATGAGGTCGCAATGTATGAAGCAAAGATAGTTAGATCCAGGGTAAGATGTCTACCCAAATGCATCCCTTTAGAGGCGATCCGTTATGAGCTGGGTCTTCATTCACTGAGGAGTGTCCTTGAATGGAGAAGACAATGCCTATATCAGAAATTGGTGTCTAGCCATGAATGTACACTTTATAACATTCTGGGAAGGGACATCAGGAACGGTGTCCCCTCATCAAAATATTTGAAGGACTTGATGGAGGAAGTCAACAATGTACTTGATAATTTAGGAGTATCGAGAGACTTGTTAATTAAAAATCCTCTGAAAGTGAAAACATTACTACTTAACGCAGACTGGAACTTCACCCTAGATGTAATTCTGAAGACTAAACTCTATCATCAAATTGTAAATACCTATAAAAAGAAGGGCGAGCCCACGCCATATCTAATCAAATTCCCGAACAGAGAATGGAGGCAGACATTTATGAGATTTCGATTCATTGTGTTGGGCACGGGGGAGATTATTGATATTAGAAATGGCAACTTAAGGGGACATTCTCCATGTAGGTTCTGTAAGCAAAAAGACAATGCTGAATATTTGGTGCATCTGATGACGATATGTGATGGCCTTAGAGAGGAACATATTAGTTATTTTAGTAAGTTTGTACCTAATACTGAGCGTGTTGACCTGGAGCTCCTGTGGCGTGACATGCTAAATGGGAAAAGAGTGATTTTACAGATTGCGGTTGTTAGATTCCTGAAAGTGAGTTGTGATTTATGAAAATTTATGAAAATCATCTGCGTATCAAACACGAGCTCAGTTACGTCCTAGTTTCCCTGCAAAATTCGAATGTAAAGGGAACATCCTGAAACATTGAGTTAGATGACCTTTGGGTAAACTTGTATACCGTCAAAGAATTCTGTGTATTTTAACATTTTGTAAAAATGATTTTATCATGGTGAATTGCATCATTTTAGGTTTTCTAAATATTGAATTTTTTTTTTGTACTGTTATTAAGTCTTAATGATGGAATCTGATGTTTGTATTCTCTTTATATGTATTTAAGCAAGACTGTAAGTGGATCTCGTATGATATGTTCGATTGCTTACTTGTACTGCTTGGAAAAACAAGCTTTTTGTAGTATAAAAAAAAAACAAAAAAAAGGAAGTACGCATCCTCCAAATCCAACAACGACAGGAAATCGCCATCCTCCAGCTGTCCCAGCACGTGCTGGAGGGTGACCATCCGGAACTTCTGTGCCTTGATGTACTTGTTCAGTCG
Source organism: Ambystoma mexicanum (assembly GCF_040938575.1). Taxonomy (NCBI): domain Eukaryota; kingdom Metazoa; phylum Chordata; class Amphibia; order Caudata; family Ambystomatidae; genus Ambystoma; species Ambystoma mexicanum. The sequence goes on from NC_090939.1 coordinate 893,934,099, forward strand.
TCGCAGGTCCAGGATGGGGCACCATCCTCCCGTCTTCTTTTTCACGAGGAAGTACCCGAGTATACTCCAGGGCCTCTTCGGGACGAGCTCGATGGCACCTTTTTTGAGCATTGCCCTTACCTCCAATAGCAGTTGAGGGACGCGATTTTCCTTACTGGCCACGGGTGGAATGAAGGGGACTTTTTTAGAAATTCGAGGGCGTGCCCCTGGGCCAGGGCGTCCAGCACCCAACAGTCGGTGGAGATGGACTCCCACACGCTGACGAACTTCGCCAGCCGGCCTCCCACCGGGGTGCTTCGGTGGGGGCCCGACACCACGGTCGGTTCATTTTTGCTTGGAGGACGCCTTGCCGCCTTGGCCTCCCTGGCGACGACGGCAGGGTCCACCCGACTTGCCTCGTCCTCTATAGGCTTCCTGCGACGAGGAGCGGGCCGCTTGGCGGTACGTAGAGGAGCCACCGTCGAATCCCTTGGAGGCACCCTGCTTGCCTCCGGTGCTCCAAAAGTACGGACTTCGTTGCCGGAGAACGCCTAGGGCCATAGCTGTCTCCGTGTCCTCCTTGATGACTTGGAGGGACTCATCCACTGTTTTCCCAAACAGATTGTTCCCGTCGAACGGCATGTCCAAAACCTTGGCTTGTACGTCCTGGCGGAAATCCGTCGCCTTGAGCCACCCTCTTCGTCTAAGGCAAACGCTGTTGCCTAGCTGGCAGAAACCAGTGTCGGCAATGTCCGTTACCACCGTAATGGCGTAGTTTGACGCCACTTCGCCTTCTTGTAAGATCTCCAGGGCCTCGCCCCTCTTGTCGTCCGGTAGGAAGTCCAACAGGGGGGGCGATCTTGTACCATAACTCCCCGTCGTAGCGGGCCTCAATCGCGAGGGCGTTGGCCGCCTTAATCGTTGTTGCCGCCGACGAGATAACTCGTCGTCACATTGCGTCCAGCTTCTTTCCTTCGCAGTCCGGCAGGGAAGTTGACGTTGAGGCCGATGCCCCCCCGCCCCGCTTTCTTCTTGGCCGCCGCTGAGATGACCGAGTCAGGGGTCGGTTGTGCCCTAAGGCACAGCCGCGTTGGGGACCCGGTACTTCTCGTACCGATCCCTCTTGGCAGGCATCGTAGATGGTTTTTTGAGAAGGGTGAGTCCCTCGTCCCAGATGTCATCCAGCAGAGGCATGGCGAGGACTGTTTTCCTCTTGGCCTCGCGCCGTTGGTAAAGGAAACCTTCCTTCTCTTCGGGGCAGAGCTGAAAAAGCTTGGATGCCGTGGCGATCATTGCATGGAAAGATCCGATCTCGGCGGCCGGGGAGGTCCGGGCTGGGGGCGATGGGAGCTCCGTCCCGTCGTCACCGCCGTCGTCGTCGTCAGTACCCGTCGTGGCCGTGATCGTTCCTGTGTCATCCTCAGGGACGGGGGACGTGGGCAAAGGTTGAGTAGGCCGCGAGGGCTGAAAAGGCAGGGCTGGATGGATCCGTCTTCTCTTGTTCGGGGGGATTCCCGCCGGGTCTGGCTCTGGCTCCTCCGTCGAGCCTGGTTCCGGTTCCTCCGTCGGTGGTAAGGGCAATCTGGTCCTTATCTCCTAACATAACTATTGTATTGCCAACAAAATGGCCGCCGAGTTGTCCTGTGGCTCCGGAAGCAACGGGTGACTAGGACCCTCGCCGGTGTCGCCGTCGCTTTCGTCGTCACCTTCGTCGGTATCCCTCCCGTGGGGACGGGCCTCTTTGACGCCCTCGTCGAGGCCCTCTAAGACTTCTACCAGCTCCTCCTCAGATGCTGTGTCCGTGTCCACAATGGCCACTGCCCCCCCCCTCTTTTTCCACCGGGGTCTTCACAGGGTTCTTTTCGATGGGTCTGAAAGAGGCTTCCCTCCACGGAGGGAGGGAGATTCTGGGCCCCAAGGTCGCCTCCACTGGTGTAGCCTCCACAGGCTGCGCCAGGGCCACTGCGACTTCCTCGATAGAGGCCTTGGCTGGGTGAATCAAGGCCTTTGCCACCTTATGCGGGCCTGTGCCCTTCACCTTGGGAAGAGGGTCACCGCCTCGCTCCCCCTCGGCCGGATCCTTCGAGCTCGACCGGGGCCTCTCCAGAAGCTTTGCCGGGTTCTGGGCCTTCCTCTTCCCTGAGCCAGAGCGTTGGCTCATGGTTGATGGCGCTGGGGAGGATGCGCCCTGCCTGGCAGCCGAGGAGCCCAACCATTCGGCGCTCCCGGTGCCCACGGACTTGCAGTGCTTTGCCTTCTGTTGGGCCCCCGTTACCGGAGCGCCCTCACAGGACTTAGAAGACCGCTCGGACTACTACTACTTCTCACCTGACTGGCTCTTTCCTTCCAGCCAGTTGGAGAGACTAAGGTGTCGGTCCCTGATGGTCCGTTCTGACATGTTCCCGCTTAACGCACAGTCCTTCTCCACGTGCGTTTTGTCCTCATGAAGGCAGTAGAGACATTTTGAGTGCTCTTCCTCCTTGAACACATTCTGCAGCTGGCATCCAGTGCAAACCCTGAACAGCTTTCCGGGCGTCGAACTTCCTTTCTCCTGGGCCATGTTCGGGTAGGCCGCAGAAACTCCTGGACTCCTCCAAGAAGCATAACTCGACGAAATCATCACCCTTGAGGATGTAGAAAAATGAGAAATTCTCTTTGAAAAAAGCATGAAAACGCAGCAAAAGCTCGAGAGCTAAACACAAGGACTCCCAACACTTGAGCGTGCAGTAAAAATCTGAGGATGGCCGCCAGAGGCGCGGTTTAGGGAGAGGGCAGTCATTGGCTGGGGGCAGTATGACCCAGAGACCAGTGATTGGGTACTACTGAGAAAGACAGATCAGAAACAAAACTGATTTTTTCTTTACCGAGGATTCCCGGCCTGACGACGAGGAATATTGATGAGCATGTGAATCCATGCCAGACCCCATGCTGGAGAAATAAGAAGCCACAATTTATATTGGATGAATTCCAAACTCAACAGCATTTCTCCGCCTAATGAGCCATTCTACACAGGATGGTGTAACACAGGCACGATAGAAGAAAATTATGAGGATGATCATGAGGATAGAGGAAATTACTACGTGACAAAGATAGAAGAAAATTAGTTTAATTAGACATATGAGGAAAACCCAACGAGGATAATCAGTCAAGAAAATTAAGCCAAGCATAACTTAACTGAGAACCGTAACAGAAGAAAATGGATTCAATCTGAATAAAGCAAAAAGAATTTTACAACCATTTCAATCTTTATTTCTTAATCATTAATTATACAGCCATTAGGATTAAAACAATATTTTTTTGGGACATTCGCGCTGAATGCTGTTCTCATACTTGTATCGATTTAACTTTTGATTATTGGGCAGACACAATATAAAAGGACAACCTGCGACAACCAACACTCCTATTAAGTGCACGGGATTCTTTCACCAATGGTCTGTACTATGACTGCAATCTAGTTTTAACCCATGCCAGACCCCATTGCCGGAGAAGATGTGGTTTTCGCTGAAAGGATGGCTTTTCTCTAGTGTTTTGCTGCTGCAGTGAACAGTAATTTCTTGTAAGTGGAAAGTTCTTTCTTCCAACTTGACTCAGCAAGGGGTTTGTTGGCTTGGAGTGTTTGGAGTTCGGGGTGAACATGGAATTTATGTGAGCGGGTGGCTTGAGTTTGCGAGGTTTGAGGGGTGCTATGGTGTCAACTGCTGCTGTTAGTGTTGAGGTATACAGGGCAGCAAGTAAGTTAGGGTCTATGGTGAAAGGGGGTGGGGCAGCAGTGTGGCGATTATGAGAGCAAGGTTTTCCTTAGTGAGGGTTCTGGTGCTACGGCCAAGCATGGAAGGTAGTGGGACAGCAACTGGTGTAGTTCGTCCCCTGGGGGAATGGAGAACTGCACAATGTTATGATCAGACCATAGGCAGGGGCTGCTGGATTGAATAAATACTAGATAGTTAAGGTCCGCAATCCAATCTAGAGTGGGCCCTTTGTTATGAGTGGGGTCCCTGGTGCGTTGGTGGAAGCCAAGTGCGCTCAGTGAGTTAGAAACTGAGGTAGCTGCGAGGTCTTCAAGATCATTGTAACCCATGTTGAAGTCTCGGAGGAGGATCGATTTAGAAGAGGGCTTAATGTAGGTCCCTAAAGTGTGAAGGAGTTTTGCCTCGAATGAAAGGGCTGGGCTAGGACGGCGGTAAATAGTGTAGAGAATGATGGTGTCAGAGTCAGAGAGGGTCAATTTGACAGACAGGATGTTGCAATTATCTAGCAGGGTAGAGTTCGGTTTTCTGAAGGCAGTGTGACCTTAACTAGGAGTGCTCCACCTCCACTTCTCGCATTCAGTCTGTCCGAGCGTAGGATGGTGTAACTTGATGGGATGGCGAGCAATAAGGCAGGGCCAGACGCGGCATGCAGACATGTTTCCGAAGTTGCTAAGATGTCTAGGTTTAGTGCGGTGATTGGGTTGTTGATGTCCAGAGCATGTGCAGAGGTGGACCTTGCATTGATCAGGGCACATTTCAATAGCAGGGAGGGCAAGATGGCCAGAGTGCTGACAGAGTGGTTTTTGCTGGGTGTCAGGCTTAGAGGGTTTAAAGTTTCTGCAGGCAGAAGTCTGCTTGTGAGTGGGTCTGTGGGAGGTAGAGCACCCATCACTAGGCAGTAGTTTCCGTTGGCCGTGGTTTGTGTGACTGACGTGCACTGAATGTGGGAATAGCTAGGGGCAACCAGATTAGGTGGAGCCTGTAGATGGGGGCTGGGCTGGGCGTTCTGGTGTAGCCTAGTGTTGCCTTGATGCTTATAGAGGGAATGGTGGTTTTAGTGGTGGGAGAGCGGATGTTGCATAGTTGTGTGCTGTAAGTGATTTGTCTAGGACGGAGAAAGTCAAGTGGTGGATGCATGTTGGGCAATTTGCTGGGGGCAGTAGATTAGTTCTTTGTAAGTAGGCTAGGTGTGGGTTATGAGAGGCATGATGTATGTGAGGTGGGAGAGTTCAAGCTTGTATGTGTTTGAGTCTAAGCAAGCCTGTATAGGGGAAGTTCGCAGGTGGTTTGGGTCTGGAAAGTTTGGGAGGCAAAGGAACAGGTGAGGCCGGCCGAATGGGTATGAGACTTCGTTTCACTTTATTGGTTAGGGAGGGTGGGTGGATCGTACGCTGCAGGGACGGTAGCATGGGTAGGGTAAGGCTCAAGTGGGAAGTGGTACAGTGGGTGATGGCGGTGGGGTGGTACTGGTGGATGGGACCTGTGATGTGACTAGCTTGCTGTGCGGGTATGTTTGTATAGGGGTGGGCAATGGGGCCCATACAGTCAGTTGAGGCTGTCTGAAGAGGCTCAGGAGTGTGGCGCCGGGCAGTGGGGGCGGGCTGTGATGCAAGCCTTTGTCCGTTGGTCGAGCGGTACAACAGGCACCAGGACCATGAGGGTGTTGTGAACCTTGGGGAGGATGGGGCGGGATGGTACTGGAATAGGGCAGGGGTTGTGCAGTGGTAGGAGCGGAGGGCCATTCCAGTAGTGTTCGCGTATCCGGGGATGGTGGAAGCAGTTCCCACAATGGAGCGCAAGTGAGTTGAGGAGGCAGTGTGGCGGGGGCACCTGGGTTGGTAGGTTGCATGAGTGGTGGGAGAAAGTACGTGGGTGGGGGCAGGGTAATGCAACCAGAACAGAGCAGTTTAGAGACAACTGTCGGGTGCAAGTGTTTATCGTGCATTTGGTGGAGCCTCGGAGAATGATCCCTGCGAAAGTTCAGCCTCACAGGAAAGCATGGAGTCCGCGACCCGGCATCCTCCTGGCCCGGACATGCATGGTCCTTGAGTGAAGTCCTTTATTGAGTGCCTGCGAGCTTCAGTACAGGATGTCGTTGGGAGCAATTTGATTGGGTAATGCAACCATAGATGCTGCGGTTCGGACAAGAGTGTCGCTGCCATCAGTCCCAGCAGAGGGGTTTACAAAGGCAGACATTTCTGGCGGGTCCACACTGGTGTTATCAGGTTTAGTGTGACTTGTTCCAGCTGCATCTTGTCAACTATCCTGTTGAGCAGGAGGACTGGGGGGAAAAGCATAGGCAAATCTCCCTGACCATGTTATACAGAGAACATTGCCCTGTGGACTTTCTCTGGGGGTACATGGAGGTGTAATCTGGGCATTGTTCGTTCTCCAGTCTTGCAAAAAAGTCTGTATCTGGATGACCCCATTCTGCAAAGTCGTGTAAAATGTATTCTTGAAAGTGCCACTAGTGTTCTACGGTTAGCTGTAAGACTCGGCTGAGCACATCTGCCAGAAGATTGTGTTCCCCTGGAACATGTTGCGACAGCAGAAACAAGTGCTTGAGTGCTGATTTCCACATGTTCTGGGAGAGTTTGGACAGCCCTAGAAAGTGAGTGCCCCCTGTTTGTTCAGGTAATACATGGCTGGAGTGTCCTTTCTAAGGACTGAGTACTGTCTTACCTTGTAGTTGTGTTTGAAAGGCTATTATGTCTTTGAACACAGCAAGTAGTTCCAGCAGACTGATAGGTTTGTATGCTACTGATCGTGACCACATGCAGTGCGCTGTCTGTTCTAGGAAGCAAGCTCACTATCCTGACAGGAAGGCCTCAGTCGTTATAGTGGCTTCTACTGCGAAGGTGGTGAAGAATTTTCCCTTCAGAAGGTTCTCTTTTGACCACCACTGCAGAGAATGAACGAGGGCCATCAAGACACCCACTAGATCGTCCCACTGACCACTTGCATGACACCATTGGCTTGAGAGCCACTCCTGCATAGGACGCATGCACAGACAGGCATGTGAAACTAGGAAGATGCAGAACGCGATCAACCCCAATACCAGCACGGCTTCTAGACAGGCCTTGTGCGAGTCTCCAGTTATGAGCCAGTCGTCGAGGTAAGGGTACACTGGAATGGACTGCCTGTGCACGAGATCTGCCGCCATCGCCAGTACTTTGGTAAATACCTGTGGGGCTGAGGTTATGGCGAAGCAGAGTACTTTGAACTGATAGTGAGCATTCTCCATCTTGAACCAGAGGTACCTTCTGTGTGTTGGCAACATAGAAATATGAAAAATTACCTTCATGTTGATTCAGGGTCTCTTAGTCCAGGGCTCTCCCTTTTTCACAACTGGTTGGGAACGCCTGCATTTGCAGGAGGGCCAGAAAAGCTGGCTGAAAAAAATAGCTGTCACTAAGAACTTTTGAAGAGGTAGAGCCTACGTCACACGTCCGTCCCTTTGCGCACCATGTCCACACCTTACCCCCTACACCACTAACGTTCCACGCCCGGTTCCTATGGCAGAATTTTGCATCATTTCTACAAGATGTATCCATAGCTTAGTGCATGCAAAAGGCAAGCGGGGTAGCCCAAGTAGCTGCTTTACAGATATCTACAATGGGAACATGCCTGGTGAAGGCTACAGATGCTGCCTTGGCTCTAGTGGAATGAGCCCAAGTCGCTGCGGAGTCGCAAGCCCTTTCATATCATAAGCCTTCGATGGAAGCCTTAGCTGCCTTATTGCCAGGAGAAGGACCCCCGTAAGTAATGAAAAGCTGGTCTGCTTTTCTAAATGGTTTTGTCCTTTCTAGATAATATTTTAGAGTTCTTACAAAATCTAGGTTATTTAATGTCTCTTCGGCCGCCGAAGCATGCGGTCTAGGAAGAAAAAAACGGGAAGACATTTCCTGCTTAAATGAAAATCGGAAACCACCTTCGGTAGAAAGGAGGATACTGTACGGAGGACTACTTTATCCTTATGGAACACTATATAAGGTTCCTTTGAGGAAAGAGCTTGGTGCTCTCCGATCCTTCTAGCCGAAGTAATGGCTACAAAGAATGCCGTTTTCCAAGTTAGAAATTCAAATTCACATGAGGCTATAAGCTCGAATGGTTTTTGCATTAGCGCTGACAAGACCACGTTGAGATCGTGAGTACACGAATAGGGGATGTAAGCATCAACAATAGCTGATAAGTAACGTTTGCACGCATCTACTTTGACACCATTGGAAACTATATAAGTCATGAAAGACATTACATTATCAATCACAACATCTAGTGTGTTAAGGTCTTGTTCTATGGCCCACTGACAGAAGCATAATCATTTGCTAGGATATTGCTTCTTAGTAGAAGCTTTCCTAGAAGCTGACATGATGGTTATATTTTGTTCTGACAAATGTAAGTGGGAAAAGGGTTGTTTTTCAGGAACCAGGCCATCAAGTTCAGCAACTGAGGGGAGGGATGAAGGACCTGCCCTTTCTGTTGAGTCAGAAGATCCCTCTCAACAATGGGAGATCTAATTTGGAAGTCCCTGCTAATTCCAGGTCGCCTGGAACCATAACTGGCAAGGCCAGAACTGAGTTATTAAAATCATTGTCAGAATCTGTGACATTCTGAATTTGAGCAATATTTTGTGTATCAATGGGAGAGGTGGAAACACAGTGTTAGGTTCGATCAATCCAGGTGCAGAGCATCTCCTAGGGACTCAAGACCCTTTCCTTGCCTTGATGCAAACTGAGGACTTGGAGAGTTGTGCTGGTGGGCAAAGAGGTCCCCTGATGGATGACCCCACTTCTGAAATATCTTTGCTACTGACAGTTTCAGCTCCTACTCGTGTAAAGCAGACTAATCTGCTTAGTTTGTCTGCTAGGACATTCTTCTTTCCCTCCAGATGGGATGCCAATAAGAAAATGTGATTCTGAATGGCCCAATACCAAATCTTCTCTGCTAGGAGAAACAGGGGAAGGGAACGAGTACCCCCTTGCTTGTTGATATAAAACATTCCAGTGGTATTGTTTGTTAGAATCTTCACCACCTTTCCTTGAAGTGATGAAAATGATTTTAGAGTGAGAAATATGGCTCTTAGTTCCAGGACATTTATGTGGTCCTTTTCCTGAGAGGACCAAAGACTGTGTGCTGTTAGACTTAAACAATGGGCTCCCCAACCGTGACAAGTTCATTCTTATACATATTTGGTGAAGGGGAGGCTGAAAAGGAGACCCGATTAACAGGTTCTCTGGGGAGTTTCAGCAGAGTAGCGAGTCCTGAACTTGTTTTGGAATGTGAATCTTCATTTCCTGTGAGTGCAACAGCTGGTTCCAGTTGCAAGCAAGACGCCACTGGACCATTCTTATATGGAGCCTTCCAAATGGAACTAGGTTTATACAAGAGGCCATTAGCCCCAAGAGCCTTTGAAACCTCCAAGATGTCAGAATTTGTTGGGCATTGAACTTAACAATGGTTTGTTCAATAGCTTCCACCCTTTCCAGGGTTGGCAAGTATCTGTGTAGAGTAGTAGGTTTAACTGCTCCTAGGAATTAGATGATTTGCGAAGGGATGAGCATGGATGATGCCACATTTATGAAAAACCCCAGTTTAAAATGTGTGGCATGTTAATTGCATCTTTTGAAGCAATTCCTCCAGAGACTGGGCCTTGAGAAGCCAGTCATCTAGGTTGTGATATAGATGTACTGTCCTTGATCGAAGGTAGGCTGCCACTGACCGCAGAACCTTTGTGAAAACCCTAGTAGCAGAATTGACCTTCCTATGGTGAACCTCAGGAACTGACGGTTATCTTTGTAGATGGGGATGTGAAAATAAGCATCCTGTAGATGTCATCCAATCGTTTGGATGAAGAGATGCTAGAATCTGAGGAATGGTCACCATGTGAAGGTTTTTATTGACAGAAATTGGTTGAGGTCTGAAAGGTCCAGAATTGGACGGATTCCGCCTGATTTATTTGGTATCACAAAGTAACGGGAATAAAATCCCAGATCTAATTTCTCATGAGGGACCAACTCTATTGCTCCCAAGGAAAGGCGTTTCTGGATCTCTTCCATGAGCTCCGGGGATAATTTTCAGAGCTTCTGAGGAGAATATGGTGGAATAGCCAGAAGGGCAAGGTGGTAACCATGCTGAATAATATTCAGGTCTCATTCTTCTTGAGTAATGGTTTTCCAAAGGGGAAGGAAGTTGGAAAGCCTTACTGCAACCGGAGATGTATGCTCCTTGATGATAGTAGGAATGGAAGATATGTTCATGCCCGCGAGGAAGTCAAATAGACTTCTTGTGTAGAATGCGAGGAAGGAGAAGGCCCAGACTTAGATTTGGGTCTATATCTTCTCTTTTTAGAAGAGCAATAAGACTTTGCAGAAGTGGCAGAACCGTTATGTCCTTTGCATGATTTAAGGTTTTGGTGATAGGGTTGTTTTACTGAAATTGAGATAAGGGTTTTAGCAGCCGTGACACTGGCCTTACATATTTGAAGGAAGGACCTCATCCGTGGATGGATCGAACATTGTCTTGCCATCAAATTGAAGGTCGAGCACCTCCTGGATATCTTGGTGAAGGGAAGAGGCTGACAAATATGCTTGTCTACACATGCAGACTGCACTAGTGACTGCTCTTGCAGTTGTGTCATTGAGGTCTTTAACCACTTGGAGTTGCTGGATAGCCGTTTCCCTACCCTCTGAAATCCAAAAGGAAAACACTGCTGCGGCCTCCTGAGCATATCGGTAAGCGTTCAAGATTCTCCCAATTAAGGATAATAAATCCTGGCAAAACAGTAGCAGTGTTTACCTACCTGAGTTGCAAGGTAGAGATAGTGTAAGACTTCTTACCTTGAGTTTCCCAGGCTTTTGCATTCTTATCCAGAACTGGAGATGGAGAAGGGACTTTACCACCGATTGTGCAGGAAGATTGCCCAGAAGTATGAAGGGGTTCCTCCTTAGGCACCTTGAATTGGTTATCTAGAGACTTGGAGATGTGCGTATTGGAATGAGGCTTACCACAACGAGCTAGCGCTTGCTCTAGAACAGACCATTCCATGGGAATTGGGAACTTTGACTGCTGAGATGACAGTTTCCCAAAAACACACGCCATTTCAGGCTTATCCTTAGGGAGTATTTCCAGTGCTAGTATGGTTTTTGTCACAATGTCATGAAACGCCTTAGATGGTGACCGAGTGGTGTAGTCATCCGAATCTGAAGTATACTGAAGAATTGTCCAGAGGACGTTAGTTCAAGAATAGGTATCAAAATGTATTTAAGATGATACAAAATAAACAAATCATGAATTAATCAACACTTCAAATTTCATTTGCGTTGCAGGGAAGCATCAACTTTAAAAACATACCAAATAACCAAAATAGCAATCACTCATTCACTAATTCGTCCACATTCAATTTCAATCATCCACCCACAAAACACTAAAACATATACCAAAATGCATACAATGTGTAAAAAGGCATTCTAATATTCACAGCAGAAAAACCTATTTTAAAGTACATTAAATGTTTGAAATAACAATTCTAAGAACATGTAATCAATTGATGGAGTGGATCTAATCAATGTAATTCATTTGATCACATGCCCAACTTTCTTCAACCGGTTTCGACGCATTGGAATAATTTAGTCCACGTCTTCATCAGGAAAAACATATGCTGTGCATAAATGATCATCTGTTTGCAGAGGTAGTCCGAATCAGAGTCAGTCTTTGGAAATGTTTTGTTTCTTGGACGGAGGAGCATTGTCCACTGATACCGTGATTGTCTCAGGAATAGGATCGGTGGACACGGAGCCCTGAATTACAATAGTTGACATTTTATCTTTAATACGTTGAGCCAGAACTTCTAGGAAGTGCTCAGAAAGCATGGTTTCCAGCACTGTATTGATGATGTTTTTCGCCAGTGAGAAGCCCTACTCTGAAAGGGGAAGTAGAAGAGTCAGCCCCGTTAGGCGGCTGGTTTGGATAGTACATGTGAAAACCAGGGGTCTAGGAACCTGGATATTGGCTTAAACCAGCTGTGGGGCAGTTTGTGCTGGTACCAAGTAGGACGACCCAAATAGTCCTCAGACTGAGGTTAAAATTGTGGCAAAATGTGAGGTGAACAAACTCTCACAGGAGTGCTGAATAATTGATCCAGTGGAACAGTAAAACATTTGGAAGCATCAAAGTCTTCTGCGTCAGAAATTAGAGTATAATTATCTTTCAGACTCTCCGGTACCGAGTCTGAGACAGATGGCACAGGAGATTCTTCCGCTCGTTATTTTTTGGAGAAGTCGGTACTGAACAGGTTCTCGAGTGAGTGTTTATGCCTCTTGAGAGGGCATATGTGATTTTCTCGGGACCAAGGAGCTTGAGGGCTCAACTGCAGTTTTAGAGGGTAAAACTTTGTCTTTCGGTACCGAAGTAACAGAAGTTTTACATGCGGAAGCTGACTAGGCTTTATCTGGTACAGGGGAATCGGAATGGACTGGGTCAACCCAGGAGGTGAGTGCCTCTTTGCATGAACCCATACCTGTTAGGTTTACCGAGCATTAGAGTGTTTTCCTGGTACGGCTGGTATTTTGTCTAGTGTAAATAACTCTTGTAGCAGGTGGATCTTCTCAGACACCTTCCCACCGGGAGGTACTAGTGCTTTCCCACCCAGAGGTACTCTCAGGAGAACACGCCCGGGGTTTCCCCCTGAACAGTCCGGTCAAGACCCCGGAACTGAGGAGGCAGTGTTCCCTTGGGTAAGGAAAGCCGGTGTCGAAACTGGTTCCTCACCTGAAGGTACGGTCCCCCTCTTACCAATGTCAGCCTCCATCCTGTTCCGAACAAAGTCTTCGGTTGTCTTATGTACCGGTCGCAGCTGCGACATGGAGACAAGACGAGTCTGCAGAGACCTCGGGTGAATCCCACAGCAATAGACACAGGTACTCATCGAATGATGTATACCCAAACAGCAGATGTAGGCATGATGGGGAGGGAAATCAGCCGCAGGGAAAGGCTTCCGGCAACAGATTCACTGCTTGAATCCTATCGCATACATCATACGTCGAGGGAGGCACCACAAATTGAAAATATAAAAGTGAACAACCAATCTCTAGATAATAGGGATGGACAGCAAAAGTAACGGCCCGAAAAGGAAGGAGTCGCAGCGCAGCAAAATTTCAACCCGCCAGGTAGGAGGAAAAACAGGAACTGGGTGTGTAACGTTGGTGGCGTTGTGCTAACTAAGGTGTGGGCCCGGCAGGCAGAGGGAAGCATGCGTGACATAGGCCGCACCCATTTAGTTCTTAAAGTGACAGCTATCTTTTGCAGCCAGCTTTTCCAGCCCGCCTGTGTATGCATGTGTTCCCAGCCAGTTGGTACGGATGGAGAGCAAGGACGATAGAGAAATGAAAGTATGCATCTTTCATATCCAATGTGGCCATGAAATTCCCTTGTTTTAGCAACAGGATTACTTCCTATAAAGTTGTGATCCTGAACGTTTGAGGTTTGACATACTTTTTTTTTTTTTTAAACAGTTTTTATTATTTTTTTAAAACAAACAATACAAACCAAACTGGCAGCGCTTTTTGCAACAATCACATGAACATCAATTAGTCAAGACCACTGCTCCCCCAATCCCTCCCCCCTCAAGAGTTTGTTTGTCCTTCTCATTCCGTATCTGCTGCGTGTGGCAGGTTATCACCTCCTTCTGAGACTGCAGAATCCGTTACTGTTCCAAACGGTCCTGCTATTAATATTCACCATGCCAGCAGGGTACTCACTACTTCTTCCCCACACATGCTACATGCCTCCTGCCATACCACCGTTTCAGCCTCCGCCCATTTCTGCAATTCTCGCCACCATACCTCCACCCGTGGCTTATGACACTGCTTCCATCCAATGGCAATCCTTCGTTTTGCGAGCACATATGCCAAGTCCTTCAATTTCCCAACATGTTTAAGTTTCCGTGGTCTGGGAAACCCTCCCAACAGGCACGCCCAGGCCGTATCTATAATGACCGTGACGAGGTTTGACATACTTGTTTGCAGGACGTAGGTATAATACAGGACGCATAGTTAGATCCTTTTTGGGTAAAAAGGAAGTATATTGAATAAGTGAAAGTTACTCACCGTAGTGACTAGAGTACTCACAGTCCATAGTCCCCTTTCTTCCATTCTTGTGGGTGTACCTCAACATGGGGACGGAACCGGAACCTTTGGCAAGGGAGAATTGAGCTTCCCCTTCTAATTTAGTATAGCACGTGGGGAGGGGCCTCGGGCGTGGGAACGCCCCGCTGAGGTACCACCCTCTGGCGTCGCACCTCAGTCCCCTTTAAACACATCAGACGCTTAGATTCCTGGCTATGCTTATTACCTATTAGACATTGGCATACTAGCGGGGGAAGGCGGGTGTGACATATGGAGGAAAGGGGATTATGGACTAGGAGTACTCTAGTCACTATGGTGAGTAACTTTAATTACTCGTACGTCTTGTCCCCTTTCCTCCATCCTTGTGGGTGATTCCACCAAACAAGAACATAGGGTGGAGCTGTGATGAAGTTCTTCAGAGCTGCCTGGGCAAACTCTGCATTGTGCCTGGAGCTGGTGTCCAGTGAGTAGTCCCTACAGAAGGCCGACGGAGTGGCCCGAGTAGCCGCCTTGCTGATGACATCCCATGAAGCTTGTCTCTGAAATGCTGTGGCCTTGGCTCCAAGCGCATGGGCATGAATCCCCTCAGGAAAAGGTCTGCCCATGGCCATGTATGCCTACAAAATGGCTTGGACCATCCATAGGCGATGGAAGCCTTGAAAGCCCGGGAGCTGGGGGAGGAGCCCCCAAAAGTCATGAACAATGCCTCAGACTTCCTGAAGAATTAAATCCGAGAGAGATAAAGCATGAGGACCCTCTTGAGGTCCAATGAATGCTGGGCCTTCTCTGCCTCGGACTGCGGGTTCGGGAAGAACACCAGCAGGTAGATCTCTTGATTCAGATGAAAAGGAGAGACCACCTTGGTCAAGAAGTTTGGGTGAGTGTGCACAATTACCTTGTTGTTGTAAAATGTGGTGAAGGGCTTGCACAAGGACAACGCCTGCAGCTCACTAACCCTGCGCAGAGAGGTGAGAGCCACCAGTAAAACTGTCTTTAGTGTCACCAAATGGATGTGCACAGAGGCCATCGGCTCGAAAAGCCTGCGCTGCAAAGCTGCAAGAAACACATTGAGGTCTGAGACCGGTGCGGCCTATGCACTGGTGGATAAAGCCTAGACAACCCCTTAAGGTGGCAAAAGAGTGTGGCAGAAAAGGACAAATGTGGTTTTGGGGCACTGACAAAGGAATAAGATGGTTGACGGGCAGCAATTGGGAGCAATGTGTGAACACCCTGCCTAAAGTGCGCACATAAATTGAATATGAGGAGGGTTGGTTTCCTCCTAGAGATTGCGCACACAGCCAGAAATTAAAGTGCTCAATTAAGCATAGTTTAATGCAATTCAAAGACAGCCGACACGCGTTTCGAGCAACAAGCTCTTCTTTCAAGGCTGCAAGGTTGTTAAAGATATTTTGTACCAACCCTCATCAAACCCCTTAAGGTGGGCCTTAACCCTCGGTCGCAGAAAATACATGCTCAGGGGAATTCTTGTAAGCTCCAATGGCCGCCAAATAAGTGCAGTACGTATCCACCTGAACTCCAGAACAAGCCAGCTGTGCTAAAAAAAGCCTGTATGTCATCCAGAGGACAGGTGACAGGATCCAGACCCTTGTCACAAGCCCAATGGAAGACCCGTAGTTCATGTACTCTTATACTGGGACCTAGTAAAGGCCTCCTGGCCTGCTGAATGTTGTCCCAGTCGTCATTCGAAAATTGACCATGTTGAAGCCTCAGCTTGTCAGGAATTGGGCCGCCCACCAGCGCCAGCTTGGCGGGTCTGGATGATCCATCGCCCGCACTCCCCCGTTAGGAATGGTATTCCTATCATATGTTTATCCCCTGCTTTATTCCCCTTACTGTATGCATGCTGCGTCTCTGCAGGTGTGAGGTCATGAATGGAATGCCTGGAGTGTGACTGACTGGAATGCTTAGTGTATAGGATTCCACCCAGGGCAGTTGAGAATGATGTAGACTGGGTGGTGGGAGCCAGTGGGCTTCCCTAATACTGTACTTCCCATCTCCTTCTGATGAAACATGATTAAAGTAACCTGAAGAGCACAGGTGGCTATCAGAGTATCCTTTTATAAGTACCCTGACTACCGGTCATAACACCCCCTTCTGCATCAGCAATCCCCTGCTGGAGATTGGAGGGTAGACGGGACCATGGGAGCACAACTCCAGCAGATGCGAAAAACAGCGTCTTGAAGGCCAGTGTGGGGCAATGAGGATGAGGCTGCAACCCACCAAAGTCTGAAATTTGCAGAGGGTTTGTTTGAGCAGAGGGGTTGGCGGGGACGCAGATGCCCCGGCCCCGTCCTGCCAATGAAGCAAACTGGGGGCAATTGTAATTCAGAGGGGATGCAAACAAATCCAGGTTTGTAAAGCCCCAACGCTGGAACAGGGGCAACAAGGAGTTTGTGAGCAACTCCCACTCGTAGGTGTTGAACCCCAAGCGGCTCAGATGGTCTGCTTCTGCATTGCTGTCCCCCGGGAGGTGGACTGTTGAAATCCAAACTCCCTATGTTCCGGCCCATTTCCAGATGGATATCTCTTCCATGCAGAGGAGGGGGAACGGGCACCACCCAGCTTGGTCAGGTACATCATTGTAGTAGAATTGTCTGTCCTGACCAGAACAGACCTGTCCCTGATGAGGGGCAAAACCAGGAAAGGCTCCGGTTGGGTGAAGGGGGCTCACACTGAAACATTGCCATCCATCATCCACCAGCGAAGCCGCCAGGTGGAGCTGTAGCCACCTCTTCTTGAGGCGAGCATGCTGTACAGTGAGCATGCAGGAGGCTATTCGGCCCAAAATCTGCTGGAACTGCCATGCTGAGGTAGTCGAGTTGGCCAGATAGCACCCCACCTCCTTGCGGAGGGACAGCAGCCTCTCGGGCATAGGGAACACCCACTGAACGGTAGTGTTCTAACACACCCCTAGGAAGACCAGTTCCTGAGATGGGCACAACTGTGACTTCCTATGGTTGAGGGAGCACCCAAATTATGAAGGATACCTACCAATCTCTGGCAGGAGTGCCCCACCCCTTCGGATGACCCCGCCCTACCCAGCCAGTCGTCCAAATAAGGTTACAGATGATGGCCCTCCAAGCGGAGAAGGCCCACCACTGCGTTCTTCAACTTTGGGAAGACACGAGGGGCCTAGTTAAGGCCGAAGAGCAGCACCTTGTACTGAAAGTGGTGCGACAATCGTGAACTGCAGAACATTCTGATGTGGTTGGTAGATGGGTACATTCAGGTACGCATCCTTGAGGTCCAGGGAATACATCCATTCCCCTGCACACAGAGACTCGGCTATGCGCGCAGGAGTAATCATCTTGAAGCGTTCAAGACAGATTTAGAAATGACAGGTCCAAGGCAACCCTCATGCCAGCCTGGTTGTTCTTGGGTACCGCAAAAATCCTGAAACAGTACACGCAGCACCTGTCTAAAAGCAGAACCAGTTCTATCGCCTGCATCTCCAAGACCGAAAGGGGAGGCGCCGCCTAAACGATGAACTTCACAGTATCTTTCAGGTTTCAGGAGCCCCTTCATCTGAGGGTAACGCACGAGGAAGAGGAAGTGCTCGAACAAGTGGTCCTCGCAAGCCGCCAGGTCTCTAGGGGTCCGGCCTTCCGAGGCACTGGGACACTGCTCCTGGCCAAAGCACCAAGGTGCCTGGGGCGTGTAGTCTGTGATGGGTAGGTGTCAATGAGGGAAGGGGACTGGGATGCACTTGGAAAGCCCAATCAAATGGCGAAAGCACAGGCGGGCCGAGTTGGATCCAATGTGGCCACTGGCCTGGCAGGCTCCAACACCTGCCTCTCGGCGATTTTGAAGCCTTGACCAACTTCCTGGGTGGGAGGGCACCAAGGCCCTGAGTCACGAGAGGCCTCAGAAATGGGAGGATACAGATTGTGTCTTGCACCTGAAGCAGAAGCGTCAAACTCAGATCACTCTGGTAGGCGCTGAGCAGTCAGCCGCCCAGTAGTCTTAACTCCCTGACTCAGGACCTTGGAGGGAGCGCCAGTAGGCTGGACGCCTTCAGCACCTGTGCCTGTAACCGTGCTGGATCATGCCGAAGACAGACTCATTGAGGTAGCACTCGGAGTTCCCTTACTCCCTGAGATTAAAGAAGCCTAACTTGATCCTCCTTCCGAGGACAGTCGGGTAGGGCCCCGGAGCCCCTCAGCTTGGGAGCCGGTAGCCAGGACAGCCTCTGGTCTGTGCCTGGAGCGCCTAGAAGAGACCCTGGGCCTCTTGGGTTGGGAGCCGGTAGCCTTAGCGGCCTCGGGTCTGCCACAACTTGAATCCGAGGAACCCATATCCATGGGAACCCCGGGGAAGGAGTCACTGCGCCGGGGAGCCGTGCTTAACAGAGGGCCTACCTTGTCTTGACGAGAAGTCCTGGAGACTAAGCCCTTAAGGTGGGGGGGAGAAGTGTGGAAGATCTCCCTCCACCGCGACAACTGATTTTTCAATGCCCTGTGACAGAGCACTGCAAGCCGAACATGCGTCCCAGCGGTGGTCAGGCCCCAAACACTCAAGACAAAGTGCATGGGGGACCGAGACCGGGAACGAGCAGTCGCATGTGGCACATCTCGTGAATTCTCCTGCGGCTGAAATGCACCAGGGGAGGCGAGGCACCAAAGGGAAGTTAAATAGGTTTGAAAAAACTAAAACGGGGATCAAGCAGAAAGCAAAAAAAGTCCCTGTGCTGGCTGCAGGTCCAACACCCCCTATGCAGAAAAAGGGACTGAGGTTAGGTGCCGGAGGGCAGTGCCCGACAAGGCGTTCAGATGCCTGAGCCCGCACCCACGCACTATACCAAATTTAAAGGGAAGCTCAATTTTTCGCTGCCAAAGGTTCCGGTACCGTCCCCATGTAGAGGCACACCCACAAGGATAGAGGAAAGGGGACGGGACATATGAGTAATATCCGTGTTTACCTGAAGATCTGAGATGACCTTGATTGCTCCCTTCTGCAGCAGTGTCTGGTACTTCTTCAGTAGCATGCAGAGATGTTTTGCAGACATTTATCGGCTGGTTTTATCAGGGTGGGTGGAGAAATTCAATACAATAGCCGTTGCTGATGGTTTTGAGGACCCACTTGTCTGAGGTGATTCCATCCCCTTTGTGGGTGAAAGATGTTAATCGTCCCTCTACTGGGGAAACATGGGCTGATCTAAGAATACTATTTATATCTGGTTTAGCAAACACGTTGTGAATTATGTAATAACTAGTGTGAAAGCCCGTTTACATGGGCCAAAGTTTGTTTCCTAAGGCAACTGTTCCCTGTAGCAGTGATAACAGGCGAAGCGGAGAGCTTCTACTGCGCATTACTGCATCGGACAAAAATACATCCGGCATTTTATTATATTGTAGGATTATAGAAAAGCAAAGCAATTTTAGAGAAAAGTCATTAGCACTAGTGCAAGTACCTTTTTGTGTAGTATGCATCGTTGTTCGTAGCTGAACAGAGCAAAAGTTAGGAAGGAGCCTTGAAGGATCGGAATAAAACGGACTGATACGAAGGCAGGAAAAACATGAATGTTGTCGGAGCAGAACAACAAGTTACTTACCCTTGGTAACGTTCATTCGATTGGATGTTACTCCCACGTATTCCTCATTTTATGATCCTCTTATCCAGCTTCAGCAAAAAAAATGTTTCTTCTCAGCAGAGGGTGCTATGGGCTGACACATCTTCGACCTGATGTCCCTCGAGGGCCTCCATCTCAGTTGACGTCATTGTCTAATATATATCCCAAAAGAAGCGCACGTTGGCTTCAGTTCTGTTTTTACACCACCCATATGCAAAATTACCACCCTTATTAAGTGCCTTTAATTTATCAGACTCTAAAAGAGCATACAGTTTGCTGTCTGGGAATTCTACAGCGGGTTAGGTTGGGATGGTCAATGAGGAATACGTGAGAAGAACATCCAATCGAAAGAACGTTACCAGGGGTAAGTAACTTGTTCTTTGAATTGATTGTGTCCTCCCACGTATTCCTCATTTTATGATAGACTCCCAAAGCAGTATTACATTTTTGGACGTGGGTGTATGACATTTTTGAATTGTATTAATTGTCAAGGATGGAACATAGAACTGCCTTCCCGAACCTTCCCTCATTGTTAGACGAGGTGGCTGCCTCACAGATATCTTATCGGAAATCACCTCTGTAGGGCAGAGGAAGTTGCTGTTCCCCTAGTGTAAAGAGCCCTTAAGCCTTCTGGAGGATCTTTTCCAGCTAGCCTGTAACATTCTGAAATAGCCAGTATTATCCATCTCGATAGAGTTGGTTTGGTAACCGCTAAACCAATTTTATGTCCTGTGTAACGAATAACAAGTTTTTGGTAGAAATTTTGACATTCTCGAAATATTGAAACTTATAGCTCTCTTTCCTCTTCCTTGCTAGGGTTAGGTGGTGTAAAGAAAGTCTGAAGCACAATCTTCAGTGCCAAATGGTAATCAGAAACAATTTTCGGTAGGAATGATGGTTTGACCTTTAGAACAACCTTATCCTTATAATACATGGTAAACTGAGGTTAACAGGATAAGGCCTGGAACTCACTCACCCTGCGGGCTAAAGTTATGGCCAACAACAAAATAGTTTGGAGTGTTAGTAATAGACCGGAATGCAGCAGCTCGAAAAGGAGCACACAGACATTTTAAGACTAAATTAAGGTCCCAGGTTGGGACTTGGAAAGGAGTTGGTGAAAACACATTCGCGAGTCCCTTTTGAAACTGAACTATTAAGGGTATTCTGAAATATGAATCCTCCTCCGAGGTGCGCTTGAATATGCAAAGCGCTGCTATGTTACCTTTAATTGGTCCAATCTGGAGCCACAGATTTGCTAAATATAATAAAAAGATAAGACCTTAGGTGTATCACATTGAGAATGATCTACATCATTTATCTTGCACCAGCTGCAGAACTTGTTCCAACAGCAGCGGTTATAAGGAGTTTGTTGCAGGCATTCTGACACAATTGAAAATCTTCTGAAGGTCCGATGATACCATCCAATCCTGGAGCTGGAGGGCCTGATGGATCTGAGAAAGTGTGACCATCTTAAACTTGTCATTCCTGAGGAACTTGTTCAAGTATCTCAAGTACAAGGTTGGTCTCAGTCATCCATCCTAGGGAGAATACCATGCTTTGTTCCTCTCCAACACAGGTACTGGTTCTATAGCACCTTTCTCTAGCAGGGTCAAAATGTCGTGTAACAGAAATTGTCCTGGAACATTTAGCGAATGGCTTCTGTATGAAGGGGGGGCAGTAAACTTGAGCTACCGTTTCCAGTGCCCATGCATCCGATGTAATACCTCGCCATTCTTTCAGATGCTGGGACAGTGTCTCCTCCCACCAGAGTGTCGTAAATCAAGAATTCAGAGAGGTTTTGAGGCGGTTGAAGCCGTGGCTGATGGTAAAAATGCTGCTGCTTGTGCAGGCGTTGCCCCCCCTCTCTCATCCACCACAAAGAAATCTTCTTTGACCAGTCTGACCTCTCGCTCTTTCAACTAAGGAGTATCAAAAGTACTTACCCCTCCAGGATGATCCGCTGGGGTGAAAAGGCTGTGGCTGCCTAATAGCACCTAGGTACTTGGCTCCGGATTTTGAAGTCTGCAGCTTCTCAAGGCTTTCGTCGGCCTTATTACCAAATAAGTGTGAGCCGTCCAAGGGCATGTTGAGGAGTTTAGACTGTAAATCAGGTGCGTGGTCAGGGGGTCTCATGGCCACCCTTACAAAAATGCTGGCCCCCCACAAAAAAACAAAAAAAATAAAAACTGCATGAACAATAATAACATGCTCAGTTGAGTGCGGAAAAAAAAGTATTGTTTTTGGTCGAGGAGAGGAGTCAGAGCCACGTATGATGGTGGCCCTGCCCCGTATTGGACGCAAATGCTCTGTGGACCCAGCGTGAGCGCGCGCATTTCTGCTTTTGCAATGCTCGTGCTTCCAGGCTCTGTAAGCCACAGCTCTACCTGCCCGCCCGGCCCGGCTGGGGAGGGGAGGAAACCTGTGAGCGAGCCTCCACTCACTGCAGCTCAGGGCCTAGCAGAGACAATGGCGCTTCTGTTGACCTTTTCAATGACTATCTGTGAGTATGTACAGCACTGCCACAACATTTTGGCCGAGGATTTTCTGAAAATTTGCTGCGATCAGAGAGAAGAACAAGTTACTTTCTTACCTGGTAACGTTCTTCCGATGGGATGTTCCTCCGACGTATTCCACATCTTTGACAGGTAATTACCACAGCTGTGCTGCTTCGGAAACTTTTTCCGGCGTAGGCGTCATGCGTCGATGTCGATACGCTCCCTCGAGGACCTCCCTCCTACAGTCAACGTCACCGGATGTTATAAGTACGACGCACGACGCCCGTAGCCTCAGTTGTAGTTTTCCCCCCAGAAAGTGTGGCACCAATCTTCTGCCAGTATGACTACAGAAAGCCTTGTGGAAACGTAAGCAGCAATCGCATAAGAAATTCTTTAGAGGTGCAGGTAGGGAGGGTACGATGTGGAATACGTCGGAGGAACATCCCATCGAAAGAACGTCACCAGGTAAGAAAGTAACTTGTTCTTCGAGGGGATTGTGTCCTCCGACGTATTCCACATCTTTGACAGACTCCCAAAGCAGTACCAACGTAAGGAGGTGGGAAAAGAATTTAGAAAATTTAGAATATTTTGAATGCCCAATCAAATTGCAGAATAGAGGACTGCCTTGCCAAAGGCAAATTCTTGTCCAGGGAATAATGTTTTACAAAAGTATGTACAGAGGCCCATGTGGCCACTTTGCAAATATTGCGAATCGGAACAAACCTCTGTAGTGCAGTGGAGGCAGCCATACCCCTAGTAGAATGGGTCCGTAAACCTACAGGAGGGTCCTTCCCCGCCAAGTGATAACATTCAGAGATCGTCAAAATGATCCATCTAGACAAGGTCTGCTTAGAAACAGCCTGACCTAAACGCCTTCCAGCGTAACCAATAAAGAGCTGATCCTCCACTCTGACCCGGGACATCCGTGAGAGATAGAAACTTAAGGCTCTCCTAGGATCCAACCTATGGAGCCTCTCCCCTACCTTACCAGGATGTGAAGGAGTATAGAATGCCAGAAGAATTACCTTCTGGCTCAGATGGAATTCCGACACAACCTTCGGAAGAAAGGAAGGCCGTACCCTCAGGACAACCCTGTCCTTATGGAACACAGGGAAGGGTGGTTTGGCGGAAAGTGCCTGCAACTCACTCACTCTGCGTGCGGAAGTAACCGCAACTAAAAATACAGTCTTAAAGGACAACAGTCTCAACGGACAAGAATGTAAGGGCTCAAACAGAGCTCCCATTAGGAATTTTAGAACCAAATTCAAATCCCAGCCCGGCACCTGGAAGGGCGACGGTGGAAATACATGAGTTAGCCCTTTTAGAAACTGAGAAATCAAAGGGATTTTAAAATAAGAACATTCCTCAGATGAGCGCTTAAATATGGACAGCGCTGCCAGGTAACCCTTAATGGTACCTATATGCAGGCCCTTGTGGGCCAAAGAAAGCAAAAAAGACAAAACCTTAAGGAATGGAACATTGGAAAGGATCCACATTCTGTACCCTGCACCAGTCACAGAACAACTTCCAACGGCAACGATACAGGGCTTTTGTTGCGGGCCTTCTGGCCGAAAGCAACACCTCCATCACATCTTCAGGGAGGTCCCAATCCTTATATCTCAGACTTTCAGATACCAAGAATGAAGCCTGAGAGACTTGACCTCTGGATGGAGAAATCAACCCCCCTCCCGTGAGAGCAGATCGTCTCGGTAGGGAAGATGACGTGGAGGGCAGATGCACATGTTTAGAAGGTCCGGGTACCACGCTCTCCTGGCCCATGCCGGAGCAATGAGGATCAACCGGGAACCAAACCTCCGCAACACCTGCGGAATGACGGGGACTGGAGGGAACGCGTACAGCAGTAGGAAGGACCTCTTGGAGGAAATTCACGCGAGCACAATCTTTCGCACTTCCGGTTGACACTGGTGGCGAAGAGATCCACTTGAGGGGTCCCCCAAAGGGCAAAGATCTCCAAAAGAACTTCCCGAGCCAGCTCCCACTCATGAGAGACCGTGCTCCGCCTGCTCAGAGTGTCCGGCGCCGCGTTATTATCTCCTGCCAGATGAACTGCCGAGATCGAAATTTCCTGCTGGATGGCCCAGAACCAGAGCTGTATCGCCTCCCTGCACAGTGGGAGTGACCCGACCCCCCCCCTTTTTGTTGAGGTAGTGCATTGCCACTGTATTGTCCGTCATAATCGGGACATTCTTCCCCCACACAGACGGCAGAAAAGCCTTTAGGGCTAGCCCGACAGCCCGCAGCTCTAACAGATTGATGTGGTGTCTGGAGTCTGACTGAGACGAACGACTGCTGACTGTCAGCTCGTTGGCATGAGCTCCCCAACCCGTGAGGGATGCGTCCGTCACGATCGTCACCTCTGGCCATGGTTGCCAAAACGGAGTCCCTTTGAACAGATTTCCTTCGACGGCCCACCGCAGAAGGTCCTGGGCGACCGAGGGCGGAATCTGGATGGGGTCCGACATCCTGCCGGAGAACTGTGGCCACTGCATCTTGAGAGCCCACTGCAGAGATCTCATCCGTAGCCTGGCATCTGGCACCAGTAAAACGCAGGATGCCATGAGGCCGAGCAACCTCAAGAACTCGAATGCCGGGAGACTCTGGGCACGTTGAAATGTGTCCACCATCTGCAGAACGTGATGAGCCCTCACCTGGGGAGGCAAACACTGCCCCAGGGATGTGTTGAGCACTGCTCCGATTGTACTGGAGCCGCTGGGTAGGTGTAAAATGGGACATTGAGGGAGAAGACCAGCCTGTGAAGGGACAGATGATCCAGGGCTTGCTGGGGAGAATCTGCCCTGGTCAACCAATCGTCCAGGTAGGGGTAGACGTGAATCCCCCCTTTCCTGAGATACGCTGCCACCACCACCACCATCAGTTTGGTGAAGACCCTCGGGCGGAGGTCAATCTGAACGGCAGGACCCGAAACTGAAAATGCGAGTCGCCAACCGTGAACCTCAGGTACTTCCTGTGCTTTGGATGGATCGGCACATGAAAGTAAGCATCCTTGAGGTTGAGAGACACCAACCAGTCCTGAGGTTGAAGGACCTGGCGGACTTGAGAAAGAGTAACCATCTTGAACTTGTCCTTCCTGAGGAGCTTGTTCAAACCACGCAAGTCCATGATGGGTCTCAATCCCCCGTCTTTTTTCGGAATAAAAAAATATGGAGAATACCATCCCTTGTTACTCTCCGCTACAGGCACCAGTTCGATGGCGCCTGTCTCCAGCAGGGATTTGATTTCCTGCGCAAGGAGCAGATCCGGACTCTTCAAAGAGAGCTTCCCCGGTGGATTGTCGTGAGGCCTCTGCCAGAAACGAAGACAGTAGCCGAGGGCTATGATCTCCAGAACCCACACATCTGAAGTAATGGCTCGCCATTCTACAAGATGCTGCGCCAACCTTCCCTCAACCGGCGAACCATGGGACATGGCCTCATGACTGAGCGGAAGCGGCTGCAGCAGTGCCTGAGGGCAAAGAGGCTACTGCCCGAGCGGCTTTGACACCTCGAGTACCTCGTTTTCCACCTCTGGTACTCTTACGTTGGCCCCTCTGGCAGCCCCCCTCGATCTACTAAAGGAAGCGTAGTATCGAAAGGAGCTTCCCCTCCATTGCTGTCCCCTAGGCCGAAAAGACGGAGGTTGACGCACTGCAGCGCTCCAGGACTTCGCTGCAGCTTTGGAGGTCTGCAACCTCTCAAGGCTCTCGTCAGCCTTGCTGCCCAAAAGATGGACACCATCAAAGGGCATGTTGAGAAGCCGGGACTGTACATCAGGAGCAAATCACGATTTCCGCAACTATGCAAACCTGCGCATCAGGGTGCTCGCCGCCATGGACCGGCTGACACAGTCTGCCATATCCAGACCCGACGCAACGACACACAATTCCACAGAGTGTGCGTGAATCTTGCAAGAGCACAAACTGAGTTGGCTGCCCGTCAAAGCGTTTGTTGTCCCTATCGGGAGGGATCGTAGGGTACGCCGCCTGCTTTGCTAGGGCCGTAGCCCCCTGTACCACCAAACTCTCCAGAGTGGGGTGTGTGGAAAAATAGCAGGGGTCGCCACTGGCTCGACGGTATTTTTTCGGCAATGACTTACTAACTGCCGGAAGACTCTCCAGAGCAGTCCAAGACGCTGCCACCCTTCTTTGTAAGGCCATATGAAATGGCAACACCGGGTCAGTGGGTGGACCTTGGTCAAGGATATCTGTCAGGTCATCCTGCAGAAAATCCCCAGGTGGAGCAGACCGCCCCAGATACTGCGTCACCCTCGACATGAGGCGCCTGTACGATGAGTCAGCATGCGTACCAGGCTCCGGCCTGCCAAACTCAGCCTCTGGGGAAGGTATCAAGACCACTGGCGTCGTGCAAAGACTGACGTAGGTCTTCCAGCTGGCTATGTCCCGACAACAAGTCATCAGGAACCTCAGGAGGCACCTCATCCTCAGACCCTTCCTCAACCTCTGAAATATACTCCAAGGGTTGGAACAAGTCCACCCTGGGAGGAGGACCAAAGTATGGGTCGAGAATAGGCCGCACCGACTTGCTGAGTGCCTTCCTAGGAGCTTCCACAGCTCTCTGGGGTACCTCAGTCAAAAATTCCTCAAAAGGCGTCGATGGAAGTGGCGTCGACCGAGGCGCCAACGACTTCGACAGCGGCTTCGAGGCCGGAGCCCCGAGCGTGTCCTTCGGCGGCCTCGGCGCCGATGGTTTCCTCAGAGCCGGAGCCTCGGGAAATTCCCTCGATGGACATGGCGCTGATGGCGTCGATGCCTTCTTTGAAGGCCTCACAGGCTCCAACGGTCTTGACGGCGTCAAGGACCGGGACCTGGAGCGGGCACAATGGCGATCATCCTTGTCCGACCGGGACCTCGAAGGTTCCCGGTGATCGCACTGACCGCCCGAGCCCGAAGGCGTGCGAGTGGTGGTTCTAGAGCGTTCCGTGCCGGCTTCACTCTAAGACGCGGTCAGAACGGTGCCCTGTGACTCAAAAAAAGCCACCATCTCCTTACGAAAGGTGTCCCATTCCGCCGGAGATTAATGCTTTGTGTGAGACAAGCAACCCGCCGTCTGGCAGAGTCCTCAGATGAGGACGGGGAATGCGACTGATAACGGCACTTCCGTGCATGGCTCGAAGAGGCCGAGGAATGGCGGGACCCACTCCTGGAACGAGACCCCCTGGACTTACGCGACGCAAAGATTCGCCCCTTGAATCGTTGGTCGAAAGTATAGCGGACTTCAACTTTCGGGGTTTGGAAACCCTACCCGCCGACAGCTTCTTCCGCTTCCCGCAAGGCCTTCAACGTCAAAGACTGGCATTTGTTGCAATCAGTGGCGTGACTCACTGAGACACCAAAGGCAGACGTCGTGCGGGTCCGTTAGACACCTTGGAACCGCAGTCCCGACACTTCTTGAAGCCCGACTTCGGGGTAGCAGAAGACGAAGACATAATCTCGTATAACACAACGATATTCGAAGAACTGATTCACAAGAGAGATCCGAGGCACGCCGAGATTTCGAAGCGAACACGTTCACGGAAAAAACGGAACTGAGGCTACGGGCGTCGTGCGTCCTACTTATAACATCCGGTGAAGTCAACCGTCGGAGGAGGTCCTTGAGGGAGCGTATCGACGCAGGACGCCTACGCCGAAAAAAGTTTACGAAGCAGCACAGCTGTGGTAATTACCTGTCAAAGATGTGTAATACGTCAGAGGACACAATCCCCTCAAAATGGGATTAGATTATTGCAAAGATTTATTAGGTATGCCTTGTTAGGCAGAATCCTGTGCAGTTCCCTTAGGGAGCACTACAGAAGATTAAGACTACAGGTGAGAGCAATAAATCCCCTTTTGTATCAGTCTGTACCACAAAGATTTAGTTGGTAGATGTGGCTGAGCAGTCAGACTTCTCAAGAGGGAGATGAGCAGTATTCAGGGTTTACACAATAGGCCTACAGTACTATGGCACAAGGAAACACTGACCAAAGCTTTGTATTAAAACGTAGTTATATATTTATTTTATACACTTCTAGTAAAACACATTTATCACAGTCATCAAGCAAGTTAAATTAAGTCAAATGAAAAATATACACACTCACAAGTTAAATTGTAGACCAAGTGAACCAGAGTGAAAACTAAGCAAAACAGCACAGTGAACACTACACACAAGGGATCCCCTAACAATTCCTCACAAGGGAGGGAAATCACAAGTTATCTAGAAATAGTATCTTACACACCCTAGCAACCCTTCCCATCAGTTTGTGAACCAGTTTAAGCAAGGCAGTGCATCAGTATAGGCAGTACTTAAATGAAAACTGAGCAAAATGGCATTTCACAAGGTTTAAAAAATGGGAAGGAGAGGGTAGTTACAAGAAATAGGTGCACCAACACAGTTCCCAGTGAGAATCAATCTAAAGAAGGCAGATCTAACAAATGTAGCCAGAGTCAGTAGGCCTGTGCCAGAGTCAGTGGTACAGGGCAAGGCTCCAGGAGCAAATTGTTTTTGTAGCTGCAGTCAAGTCTTTGGTTAACGAATTTGAAAAGGTGGATGCAGAAGTTGAAAAGACAATGTTAAGAGAGAGGGGCGGCCAACCCAACAGGTAGGTAAAGGATTTAAAACACCTTTAGTGCTACCGCGAAGAAAGGAAGGCCTGGCGGAACAATGTACCTTTAAATGAAGAAGTGGCTCCTGTGGTGGCGGTTGTTCCTGGTAGTTCCTGCAGTTCGGTTGATCCAGCAGAGGAAGAGCAGCACTCGTCATGGAGGAATGTTCAAGTGACTGTACTACCCATGGATGAAACCAGCCGCGGTGCTGCCCGACGAATAAAAAGGTACGCTCCTTTAAATCGCGGTCCGGGTGGACTGGTGCCTGGCTATTGTTAGGGAAAATTCTCTGTTTAGGCTGAATTTCCTAACCTAGTGAGTCCCCCAGCAGCTTTGCTGGATTCTTGGGGTTTATTTTTTTCTCCTGCCAAGAGTGAGACTCTTTTACCCTCACTCTTGGAGATGATTTGAGTGTGTTTCTTTGACTCTAGATGTGTTTAATGGGCTATGGGGTCTTTTACTCCATAGGGCTTCATGTATTTTTGTGATGTGTGTTACACAGCACCCTCAGTGCAGTAACACAGGGGTGTCCTAGTGACTCCCCAGTATAGACTCCATACCCTGGGACTGATTACTGTCTCCCAGGGTCTGTAAAGTCACCATTGACTTTACTAGTCTTAAATTCTGAACAGAACCAGTACAAACCATCATATTGTGGACGTACTGGCTGGGGCAATTCGATTGCCCCGGGGTCGGTTAGTCGAGGGGGCACGTCTCCATCCCCCCTGATCGAGTTTTGGCTGGTGGCAGTGGATACTACTTTTTATATTCAACCTCAAATATATCTCTATGGGATTTTCCCATTGTTCGAGGCTACTATATTTATTTATTTAATTACGATCGCCTCGAACATACCGCTGGTTTATTTAATTAATGTTAATTCTCCGGTTGGTGGTTTTTGCCAAAACTCGGTTCTAAAATGGCGTTTGTGTTCTCTTCTGCGACTCCAACCCAAGTCGAGCCCTTTGTTACACTTTTTGGCAGGCTTCTCCACAGAAGCCCTCCAAAGTGGTGCCACTCTGTCTGGGGTACTTAGGAGGGGTGGAGGGGGATTTAGGCACCCTGGACTGAGTTGCCTAGCCAACTCAAGTCGCACTCCGTCCTGATTGGCCCAAGTGGTGAGCCGGCCGGCTCACCACTTAGCATGTTTGAGTGACAGCTAGGCTGAGTGAATGGGGGTTTTCTGCATAAAAGCAGGGCTTTGGGGACTGGAACTTCAGAAGTTGCCACACGACCTAAGAATCCGACGAGGGAGAAGTTGAGCCGACCTGCCATGACGACACCACCGGTGGAGCCCTGCTGGACCGTCTCACCACTTTTCCCAACGACAGAGGAGATCTCCCGCCGGAGAGTCTTCTTCCTTTGACTGGTGGGGATAACCAGTTTCACCGTCTTTTCGCCTTCCCGACGTATCTCGTGGGCGCTTTGCCTGTGCCAAGCACCCCGGCAAACGGACACCACATTTTACCACGACCGCGAATTAAAAGGTAATACCTTTAGCCGGAAAACTCTGCGGCTGCTTTCTTCCCTGGCAGTGCAACGACCTTCATCTTTCCTCCAAGTCGAGATCTTCTCTTCCCCTGGACGACGACGAGACTTGCACCCGCTGCCAGGAACAACTGCCACCGCTGGAGGATCCTTCCCACTTAAGGTACCGTGTCCCGCCCGGCTTCCCTTGCCACCGACTGTACGGGGTAGATTTAGCCCCCGGCTTTCGAACCTGGGTTAGCCTGGGACACCCTGGCTAAACTTTTCTGAGCCTCTCTAAACTCTTTTCGAACTCTCTCTAAGACTTTCTAAGCCTAGGGTAACTGTGTGATCTTGGGCGCATTTGTGCTCTGCTCTCTCTAAGAGTGGGCCCAGCCTATGGACTTTGGCTCACAAGTGACTTTTCCTCTTCTGCCTTGCTAATAGTGTTCCTAAAGCTTAGAGTGGTGTACCTTCCCATATTCTGTCTTTTTCCCTCCCTTCTTCATGAACTTGTTGGAGTGCCATCTATAGTTAAGCACTCACCTCTGTATGAAAATAAGTGGTGTTAACTAAGACTTATCTGATAAGGAACAATGGTTGTTTATATTATAATAGTAACTGTGTTTAGAGTGTTTTACGATAAGAGTGCTGGAGTGTTTCAAACCGTGTGTTTTAAATAAATAATTATATATTTTGATACCAAAGCTCTAGTCAGCGTTTGCTTGTATTGTTGTATGTGAGTGCCTATTGTGTATACTTTGCATACTGCCTAACTCTTCTTGAGCAAATAAAACCTACCAGAGTAAAGTTAATATTAAAATACACCGGCGGTATGTTAGAGGCTGTCAGAAAATGTGGTAGCCTCGAACAACGGGAAAATCCCATAGGGAAATATTCGCGGTCGAATATTTACGGTAGTAACCACTGCCACCAGCCAGAAACCTTTGAGAGAGGGACTGTACGGTACCCTTTCGAAAATGAACATAAGGGAAAAACGATTAACCCTTTCCAGTACCTCCATAGTAAGATGGGTGGTACTGGTTTAGTTCATAAAAACAGTAGTCAGTCCCAGGGTATGGAGTCTATGTTTGGGGGTCGCTATGACACCCCTGTGTCACTGCATGGAGGGTGCTGTGTAACACATGTGAATAAAGATGGTTCCTATGGAGGTGAGAAAAAACCCATAGAAATTAAACACAAAAATAGGCATTTTTGCTATGTGTGTTCTAGGCTAAGAGTGGGAAAGAGTCTCACTCTTAGCAGGAGAAAAGAAACGAACCCTTCAAATCCAGCAAAGCTGATGGGGGACTCTATAGGTAAGGGGAAATTAGCCATAGAATGAGAAGTCTCCCTAGCATGCCTTCATCCAGCATGATCTAAATAGAGATTTACTGCACACAGGCAGCAGAAAACAATCTCTGCCCTGGTGGATACTGTGTTCTAGGTACTGACATGTTCATTCGAAATCATCAGGAATCAGGAATAACAAAGGGCAAGTGAAACAGATGAATCAACCGAACCCCACTCAAGAAATCTAATGCAGCACTGCAGCTCATTACAGCCTCGTGATTTACACAGCGAGACCCCAAACTGACCGAACAATGGAGGGAGGTTAGTGGGGCATGCGGGCCATAGGTCTCCAAAATGTATGGGCAGACATTGATGTGTGTATCATTGATGCAGAGTGTGGAGACAATACAAAGGTAGACATTCATTTAAAAGTTTCTTTGTGTGAGGTACTTTTTAGGAGCTGTCATATCTGATCGCTCCATTTCTCTATATGAACAACATATGCATAATGTTATGATTCGTTGATGTGTGTTAGGTTATTTAAAATACTGCACAGTAAGACAAATGCAACACTGTGGAGTGAATTTACCCCGTCGCTCCATTAGTGTTTTTAGTTGAAATCAGGCAATTGCTCTGTAGAATTCAGTCATTCAATGAACATCGCAGTATTAGGATTAATTCACATTTTCGATTTGCATATTTGGTTCGGAAATGTTCAGTGTTGGGAACATAAACTTGCATCCATCTCAATAGTTAAGGGGTTTGGCGTGCAAGTGACGAGATTCCATGACGGATGTAGACCTGAGGGTGCCAAAGATTTAATGGGAAATGTTGAGCCAGGGCCGAGCCTGGCGGGTCTGGCCTCGCTCTTGGGCCCAACACAAGCCGAGCCTGGCAAAAGGATGCTCAGAACGAGGGGCCTGCGTCAGGGTAAAAAAAAAAACGACTGTGAGCAAGGAAAGGGATTGGGGCAATAAAAGAGGCTAAAGAAATTTGGGCGCAACAAAAGCTACTGGGGTGAGAAATGGGGCTAACGGGAGAAAGAAAAGTGGATAAACAGTACTGGGGCAACACAATTGGCTAAAGGGGTCTGGGGCAACAAGGGACAAGAACAGGGGAAGAAGAGGGCAAATAAGAGGTGCTAAGGGCAACAACAAAGGGCTAGAATACTACAGTGGGGCTGGCCTGGCTGGGTCTTACTGTGGCATGGAATGTTGTACTCACATTAAGGTCAAAGGTAACATGATTTATTTATTTTATTTTTGTATTTGTATTTGTAAAGCGCCTAGCAACCCAGAGGCATCGAGGCGCTGTTTCAAGAAAGTGTCTTAGTTACATCATGTATATGGCAATGCACGGGTTACAGGTAGCAGGTGCCTAGCATGAGATCCTGGGTAGGAGTTATACAAATAGTCTTGTTATGATTGCTTTTCTGAAGGCAGTGTGGGATTCAATACTTCTGATTATGGGAGGGAGCAGGTTCCAGTTGGTGGCTACTATCACCGGGAAGCTCGACCCGCCTGCCCAGGCTTTGAGGCTTTTGGGAATGGCAAGACGGTTGGTGTAGCTGGACCTGGTGAGTCTGTTCGAGGGGGGGCACCAAGAATCTCAGAGAGGTACCGTGGTGCAGTATCATGGAGACATTTGTGGGTAAGTGCCAGAGACTTAAAGAGGATGAGTGTTCTTACATGGTGAGGGCACATTTCCTTATTTTGACGTGGGACTTTATTTTACGATTAAGGTCAAAGGCAAACAACATATTCTTACATGGGGGAACATAACATGATGCATGCAACATAAGTGTTCTTATATGGGGGGAATTTGTGTGATCTGCAATTTACATAGCGCTTTCGCCAAAGCGATGTACAGAGAACTATTTACATCAAATGTATCACCCAGCTGAAATTTGCACTCATTTAATTAGCTTTATTTATTTGTTCCATTTGTTGACATTGCCCAAACTCATAAGTATCATGGCAGTGGTACAACTCGGTGAGCAAGGAAAACAGTACAGAGTAAGAGGTAATAAGGTGCAAAAGCAACATAATAGTACAAGGTCCGTAGAGGTGGGTAGAGATCACAGAGGTCACTGAAGTACGAAAGGCAGAGTTGGCCTTGCCATGATTTGAACCTGCGAATCACGCTCTGCTTACAAAAGCATGCGCTCAGGCTGCTGATCTATCTCACCGGGTAGCCAGCAAGAGCATGTTTTTCTTTTGTGGCATTGCAGTTTATTACTGCTGTTAAGGCCAAAGGCAACACAAGTATTCTTACATTGGGGTGGGGGCATTCATGCTGCCTGCAAGGCTGTTTTTTTTTTTATTGTGGCACGACATTTTTTACTGCCGTTAGGGAGCAAATACAACATGATGAGTGTTCTTATATGTGGAGTGGGGGGATTTGTGTAGCCAGCAAGAAGATATTTTCTTACTTATGGCAGGTCTTTTTTTCACTGGCATTAAGGCAAAGCCAACAGGAGTATGTTCTGACATGGGGATACTGGCATGTATTGGGAGAGCTAACAAACATGCTTTATTATAGCATCGTTACTGGCATTATGGACAAAGCAAACATGAGTATTTTCCTAGGTGGAAATAGTGGCATATATATGTGCACCAGAATGGACATGTGTGAGCACAATCAATATGAACATGCTTTTTTACATTTGCAGAGTACTGGCATATAGCGGGAAAAAGCATTATGAAAATGTGTTTGAAAATGCTCCTCTGCATTGTTGGTGGCTTGGCATCTAATGTACTTTTTATGTCTTACCCTACAAAACCGATTGTAAACTGACTTTTTACCTAATTTATCACTAAGTGTACTGTACAATGCACTATTTTAACCCAATATTTAAAACCTTTTCTCAAGGGAACAAGCCCCCCCTTGATTGGTTCGCCCTCCCTCACTACTCTGTCACTCATATGCAATTGGCTGGGGAAGAACCAGAGCCCTTCCTTCCACACGCTCTTCTTAATGTGCACCCTACTACATTAGCTCCTGGCCCCACTTGTTACAGAATAATGGCTACACCTCTGGTCAGTTGGGCTGAAAGATGGATCTAATGGGTTAAAGGAATGGGTGATATTTACTTCGCCTCCTGGGCTTCGGGAGCGGGCGTTAGGACGAGGTGGGCTCAGTAGCACAATAGGTTTAATGTTCCGTCTCATTAACAGGTTTCAAAACTGCTATCCAGCCCCGCCAAAATGTTGAGGCCGGATCCACCCCTGTGTGGCACCCTGTGTGCCACCCCAATATTTCCTGTGGATGCATCAGGCCACCCCAATGAACAATGTCTGGGGGCGCCACTGAAACCCAGACTTCCTCAACCAGGCAAATCTGCTTATGACAGTGCTTGCCGCCTCAGTGTCCAGACCTGAACGCAAATGAAATGATATTTTATTTATATTGCGCTCGTACAAAAGTGTTTCAGAGCGTGAAACTCATTTCAGAGACTCACACATGGCCTCCTTACCATCCCTTATCCGGTTCAAGAAGCTGTCTCTTTCCTCACCTACAGGGATGTGATCAGCCACCATCGCTATGCAGTACCACAGGGTGACTGTACATTTTATTAATGCACAGGTCGAGTTAGCAGATTTCAAGGAACTGCTACCTACAGAAAAGACCTTTTTTCCTCCCAGGTATCAACCCGTTTATCATCCCTATCTGGAGGGATCGTAGGGTACATAGCTTGCTTAGAGGCAGATGTAGCTGCCCGAACCACTAAACTTTCATTCAGGTGTTAGTTGCTTGGGTTGCTATGGGATGGACAGAATTTTTTGGTGAGAATTCTATTTACTGCAGGACTAGACTCTGGAATCTCCCAGTTTGTCATTACCGTTTTCTGTAGTCCTAAAGGAAAAGGCAGTATCGGTCATTTTGTAGACCCTTGTCCAATATATCGGTGAGATCATCCTGCTCAAATGGTGGAGTAGGTCTAGTCCAACCTAAAAAGCTTATAACCTTAGTCATCAGACTTCTGTAGGATGCAACAGCATGTTCAGCTTGATCTGGTTTCCCAAAATCTAATAGAGGTGCCGACCCCACTATCTGTTTGTAAAGAATTATGTAATTCCCTGATCCTGGTTTCATCTGGGATAAAACAGTCTGGAACGTTGGGGATATATCCCTGTGAATTAAGAGGCTCTAATTGAACGGCCAAAAGGTGCAGTCAAATCTGATGTTTCATATCCCTCATAAATAGAGGTTAGAGACTTGAAAAAGTGCTTTTTTGGTAAGGTTTTATAGATATTTTCCCCTTGCATAGGTTTCTGTTTTAAAGTCTTCAATACCTTGACTGCTGGCGTCAATGTTTTCGACTTGGCTACTATCGACGACTTCGGTGTCAAAGGCGCTGACACACGAGGCGTCGATGGAATCAGCGATTTAGTCTTCGAAGTGTGGTTCGAGGGATTCGACCCTTGAGCCAATGCAGTTTTAGCCGATTTCTCGTCTCGTCGAGTACTCAAAGTGTCTCGAGGTGTTTGAGGATTATGACCCGGGCTCAAGGGCGTGCAGTTTTTTGCCTTGGACTTTATGCTCGTCTTCGACTGGAGCATGGCCACTTCCATTATGCTTCGAGGAGGACGGGGCCTCATTCTCGAAGATTTTAAGCATTTGCTTACAGACATTTTCCCACTCAGGGCAGGTTTTGCTTCTTTCCTGACAAGAGTCTGAGGAAGAAGAAGAGGGTGATCTACGATGCCTTTTCTTTGACTTTTTAGAGGATGAGGATGAGTGCCTGGAGTGAGATCATTTCTTCGATCTTTTATTATGGGGAGTGGAATCTTGTGACTCATGGGAAGACTCAATTTTCGAAGGTGTGGAAGGGGATTTTGGAACAAGTCTACCCGCTGACAATTTATCTGTATGCTCTTTTAGGGCCTTACCGGCCATCGACTGACAAGAACGACAGTCAGAGGTTTCATGTTCAACATTCAGGCACCAAATACATATTTTATGCAAGTCTGTAATAGACATCTTGGAGCCGCATTTTAGGCACTTTTTGAAGCCATTCTTCGTAGTATTAGGAGTCGAAGACAAGGCCATCTCGAAACCGTTCTGAAGAAAACTGAAGCGTGCCATAATTCTCGAAGCAATCGCATTAGCAGAAAAACGGAACTGAAGCCAACGGGCACTGCGCGTGGTATATGTACTTGACGAGGACATCAACCGAGATGGAGGCCCTCCACAGACATCGGGTCAACAGTGTTGGCGCACAGCGCCCTCTGCCGAGAAGACTTTTTTCCCCCGAAGCAGCTGAAGCTGGATATGAGTATCATAAGATGAGGAATACGTGGGAGGACAACATCCATTCTAAAGGGTTTGTTGGTATTTATTAAGCAAAGAGGCATCATGCGATTTCCATGGAGACACATCAATACATTGCGCGCAGAGAATGTTTGTAAGAGTCGTGCATTGGCGTGGTGATAAGGGGCGCAAGCTTACATCAGCTGATGTGAATTGTAGGGGATTGAGTTATG
This sequence comes from Ambystoma mexicanum, assembly GCF_040938575.1. Classification (NCBI taxonomy): domain Eukaryota; kingdom Metazoa; phylum Chordata; class Amphibia; order Caudata; family Ambystomatidae; genus Ambystoma; species Ambystoma mexicanum. The sequence continues at coordinate 893,970,895 of NC_090939.1, forward strand.
ATTTATTGCAGCATGAGAACTTGAATTTGGGGCGATAGCTGAACAGATTAGATTATCAAAAGATGGCGGCTTACAACCTGTGCTGCTCGCGGATGTGCAATGTCAGAAAACCAAAGGTAAGATGCTTTGGAAGAAAAAACCTAATTGATCGATATATGCACATAATTACATGCTCTATCCATTTGGTGAAACATTCCTGAGAGATCTTCACCTTTCATGGCAACACCACTTGAAAAACATGTCCCTCGTCTAATCTCATTCTTCAGTATCTATGCTGGAGTGTTTCCCCCATTTTTAGAAGGCTACTGATCTGTGGCCTGCCTCTATACTTACTTGAATGGAGGACGTGTGAACCCTTACACTTTTAGCAGAGAGGCCTTTCGGAGAATGTGTGACATGCATTGAAGAATGAAGGCATTGAAATGTACACAATTATTCGTAGACGCTGTGGCTACCACAGTTAATGCAATGTCTGGTAAACCCTAAATAAGTTGTGGTACCATGGTTCAATGCCAATGGAAGTCTCATTAATTCAGTTGACACTACAATTATATCCACCCCAGCAATTGATGCATACCGTTGCTACTTTTGACAGATCTATTTAATTAAATTAAAGGCTATTAGTTTATTTTCTTAATAGGAGAGAAATAAAACAGTTGCACTGTGCCATTTGCATCTCTTGTTGGTCAATAGTAAGTGTTGACTGTGGTGAGTCAGAGGACGGACGCAGATAACTGGACAGGTTTCAACTCAAGAGTTTTAATAAAATAAAATGAGAAAAACGCACCTAGCCCCATTGCTACTATGGAGATTTCCTATACTATGAAAATTACAAAAGGTGCTCGTCAGGAGGGCATACCAAACTCTAAGTTGTCCTCAGTCCAAACCAACCCTATAGTTGTAACTGACTTTACCACGAACAAATAAACACAAACTTAGCCTAAAGAAGGTTTTTCTCAATAAGGTACATGGCCCCCCTCCCAACAAGGTCTCTGCAATTAGTAATCTTTACTTCCAAAGGTTTCTTGCACAGTTCCAGTAAATAACAAAGGGTTTGGATTCCAGTACAAAGTACAATGGGTACACTTCTTGGCTTGTCACCAAGTTTTAGTTTTTATCTTTTCACACAGCTCTGGGAAAATAGTCTTAAATTTGTGGATTTTTCAGTTGTTCAACAGCTCACTCTTAGCGGGTGTCTCAGATTTATGGCTACAGTAAGCTCTCGAGGCCCAACGGGGGGACCTTCCACCTCTGCTTTGGGTTTTTGGCTACTATAGGTTTCTACCCCCTTTCAGTGGCTGGGATTTGTAACACAGACAAGGATCTTAGCCAGGATGTCCCCTCGGCTGGTTTGCTTCATGTCTCTGAACCGTTCTAAGGCATCTTTCTTAATCTGTTTTCACTCTGAATCCCTTGCAGGTTATGCCTTCAAGTTCGTTGTCTTTTGATATTGGCTTTACATTCTGGCTTCTCGAAAGCCCTAAAGGATTATGGTTTCAACTTCACCCCCTTTGGGTGTTGTGCTCTCTTTCCGTTTAAGTTCTCAAGATAACCCCTTTTCGATATTTCACTAATTTTCTCATTTCTAATAACCCCTTATGGGTTATGGTTCTCAAGTTCACCCTCTTTGGGTATTTCTCTGTGTCTCTGTTGGTTTATAAGCCCATTGGCCTTTGATGACACTTGGTTCATGTTCTCAGCGTTTTAGCTCCCTGTTGTAGCCCCGTGAAGCTCAACCACCCTCCTCCCTCGCCTAGCCGAGAACCGCATACCTGTTTCTTTGCAGTGGCCACCTTATGGGGTTTCTTGTGGCTTCCTCCGACTGACGTGGTTTCAGCATTACAGTCTTCCCTTTTGGTTGTGGATCGTGTTCCACTAGAGACCATGGAACCTGGAGCTTCCAGCGCTTCTGGGCTTGGCAGCTCACCGCCTACCATATTATATTGTGGCCCTGCCTCGAGGATGCGTCAGTTCTACGATACGGCAGCAGTTTACAACTGGTGCAGTCTCTCCCCAGTTCTTCTGCCTCCAGCAGCCAACTTGTTCCGCATTGGCTGCTCTACAGCAGGTAAGGGTCTTGACCTTTTTATGCGCATCCCTGCAACCAAACCAAGCATAGTAAAAGGTTCCCTTTCTCCAACATTGTTATTAGTCCCCATGCATGCAATAACCATGTGGTGCATTGGTGCCAAGGGAGTTGTTCCTTTTGTTCACTGGAGAGTCCTTGACACCCTGGGTGGGTAGTCACCCCCAGTGACATTCTGCTTGCCCAATACCTTAGGGAGTGTTTTGCCTAACAGGCTCACGTCCCTAGTCTCAAAGGAAATGGCTCCCACTTAGGGAGACGGAGCGCATTACCTGGATTTGCCACATGACATTTGCAGCTTTGAGGATATTATATTTGCATAAACTGAGTTCATTGAAGCGGTCAAGGCCTTGACATTCCAGGCACCCAGCTTACGACAAAATCAAGCTGAAATGGAGGGTAGAAATTTGAGATACATTAAAATTGAAAATAGGACGACTCAAAATGTGTTTTCTGATGCACAAGATTACAACACCACAAAAGATATATACTGTATTTCATTAACGAAAGGCTTCAGAGCGGTCAAGAGAAGAACAGACAATTGAACTGATAACTCTGCTGCAAGTACAGAAGGTTTGGAGTGGCAGGAAAATTCATGATGCCGTCAAAGGGCAGTTTCAAACTAATTATTGGTTGAAAAAATATGTGATCTAAAGCAATTTATTATGTACAAGCGATGTGTATGATTTCTTACGGGCATGGGGAAAGGCGAGGTTCCATGGGCTAATTGCTGGTACTGAAAGCACGTTACTGTCTTTGACAAATTGTTTGCTGGCATCCTTGTGCCACAAGTTTACTCTACCGATGGACGGACTCTACAGGAACCATTTGGTGAACGTTGGCAATCATCTTATATGGCAGAAAATATATGTTTCAGGGTTACCTCTTGAAGGAGATGTTTGAAGAAAGCTTCAAAAGGTGGATGTTTCGCAGACCCTTCCTTCCTTGCTAGTCAAGTCAATCAATACATATATTTATTTGTTCAACCGGGGGCGTGGCTACGAGGGCCATGTAGGAGGACGCGATCTGGAGGAGCTCTCGAGATCCTGTAACGATCCGGGCAAAAAAGTGCGTGATGACGGGCCGTCAACCGCTGAAAATACACGTGCCAGTGTGTGAATGATTGGGCTACGCGTGGTGAACCTCTGGATGGTGCAGGAGGAACGGCGGCAGAGATCGGTGCGGAAGAGATAAGGAGCACCGGAGACAAAAGACGACACAAAATGGCCGACCAATGTCCGGAACAAAAGAAGAAGCAGGCCGCATGGTGACCTAGCGAAAGGGGCGTACTGAGTGCACATTTGTCACTTGTGCAAAATACAGGTCCTCTGGGTCATGTCGAATAGAACGGTGAGGCCGAAGGCGAAACAGCCCACCTTAGACGACTTCGCTAAGACGTCCCCGGGTCAAGACATTACCAAGAGCAGGGACAAGCTGCCTGCAAGCGGCATGACGACTTCGGGCGCCAACCAAGAAATCCTGGCTGCGATTGCGGACCTAAGGGCGGCCTGGGAATCTAAACTCGAACTAGCTGTCACTGAACTAAAAACGGCACTGGACCTCAAGGTCGGAGAGGTGCAGGAGGACGTTAACCTACTCCGACAGGATGTTAGGGCCTTGGCGGAGAGCACGGAGTCCCTTGAGAAGGAAGTTAGCCCGAATACTGCGGATTGCGCCTCCCATAAAGCCGAATTGCACGCCCTGATACAAAGAGTGGGCAACTTGGAGAGCAGAGCGGAGGAGGCGGAAGGACGAGCCCGACGAAACAACATCCGCATCGTGGGCCTGCCGGAGGGATTGGAGGGCCACGATCCCACGAAATTCATTGAATCCATGCTACTGCAAGAGATACCCGGAGGAGCCCTATCCCAAGGATTTGCAGTGGAAAGGGCACATAGAGCCCTAACAAGGAGGCCACCACCGGGGAACCCGCCCAGGCCTGTGATAGCCAAAATTCTTAATTACCGTGACCGGGAGAGGATATTGGAACACTTTCGTGAGGGAGGAACGATCATACGAGGAGCGGCAAACATCACGGCTTACCCGGACTACACCCTGTCTGTGCAGCGTAGCCTCATGACCTTTGGGACGGTAAAGCGGAGATTGAGAGAGGCGGGCCACAAATATATGTTACTGTATCCGGCAAAATTGAAAGTCATTCATAAACATAAAACTTTGTTTTTTGAGACCCCGGAGGATGCCATGGGATGGCTCGATGCGCAAGGATGTCCCCAGGAGTCAGAAGTTCGGACGGAGAAAGAGCTCGGAAGAGATAAGTGATGCATGAAGAAGGTGCCACAAGATGGCGCGGCACGTGGGACTTGAATATAGTCGCTTGCGCAGCCTTCAGTAGAGAAGGTCAGACTATTCCACTATATGTCATAAGCACTGTGGTTAATGTTGAATTAACGGGAGCCTTACGGAGCGATTCTCTCTACCCCACAACAGTTTTAGTTAAGTGGCCATTAGGGCGACTTCACCCTACTGAGCTCTGTGCATCGTTTGGTGCTTGCAGGGCTAGATGTGGGGGTGCCTGAGCTCCGAGAATGGAGCTGGGCAGCAGTTGGGGTGTGTGATGTTGTGGAAGGGACAGGTGGGGGGAGGGGAGGGGAGGGAAGTTGGGGATTTATCGTGTACATAGTTATGGGGAGTTTGAGCTGGTACGAGAAGCTACAAGCAAAAATGGAGGGCTGTATCTGTATCACGTGGGCAAAGGGGAGTCGCTACATGGGAGGCAAGAGGACACTCATGAGCCATGGGAGACCTTAAGATTGTAACATGGAATGTCAGGGGACTTAACAGCTACTTAAAAAGAAACAAAGTCATGATGTACTTAAAAAGACAGAGGATTGATATTGCGCTGTTGCAGGAAACACATCTGACTTAGCAAAAATTGGAACTGGTGGGGAAGAAGTGGAGAGGTACTGTAGTGGGCTCTCCGTACTCTGCCTACGCTAGGGGAGTGCTGGTCTGGGTGGCACCGCACGTTCCGCTCCAACTTACACAAGAGGTGGTGGACACGGAGGGTAGGTTGGTCATATTGAAGGCCTTGGTAGAGAATAAAGAGGTGTGCATTATAAATACATATGCCCCCAACCAAAACACTGCTACGTATTTTAGAACCCTATGTACTCACCTGGGCGCGTGTGTGGGGGGAGCGGTTATCTGGGGAGGGGACTTTAACTGTGTGCTCGACCCAAAGGCAGACGGATCTTATGGGAAGATTGATAGGCCCACCCCAGCGGCCACGGTATTACAGACATTACTAGATGGCTTTGGGCTGGTGGATGTTTGGAGACTGAAACACCCTAATGAAACACAGTACTCGCACTATTCAGCTCCGCAGCACCTGCACACGAGGCTGGATTATTGTTTTGCCATGCCAGATGTGATGATAGAGACCACCCTAATAGAATATAGAGCGAGGGTCCTGTCGGACCACTCGCCTCTGGTGCTGACCTGGCAGCACTGCCGCCCCAGGGCGCGGATACCGACGTGGCGCCTCCGGGCGGAGGCGCTCAGAAACCCAGTCTTCAGGGAAGATATCAGGGATGCGAACTCACAGTACTTTGAGGTGAACACAGGCAGCGTAGATTCAGCGTGCACACTCTGGGAGGCCTTTAAGGTGGTGTTGCGGGGTGCTGCTATTGCTAAGTCGAAAGGCCTGCAGGGTGGGGTCCTAACAGAACTAGAGGAAGCGGAAGAGAAACTGGAGCGCGAAAGCAACAGGGCAGGCGGAGACGCGGAACTTGTAATCTAGTTGCAGCAGAGGTGCGCGGAGCTTTGGGAAAGGCTCTGCAACCTTAACTACAAAAAGTATGTTGAGAGGCAACATGCAGGTGGGGATAAAACTGGCCGCTTGTTGGCGTGGTTATATAAGAGCGAAACCCCCAGATCCCCGATTAGGATAATAACCAGAGAAGACGGGGAGGTGGTTGACACCCAGGAAGGAGTCAACAAGGCATTCTTGGACTATTATAGAACATTATTTGAGGACAGAGGAGGGGACAATCAGGAGGAGATTAGAGAAAAACTAAAAGACATGGAATTACCTAAGATTAGTGATGAAGAAAGGGAGGAACTAGACGCACCGATTACCCTGGAGGAATTAGAGGTGGTGGTGAAACAGCTGCCCACCTGCAAGACCCCGGGTACGGACGGATTCCCGGGCGAGTTTTACAAAATATATAAAGCAGAAGTACTCCCCCCTATGCTAGAGATGCTCAATGAGTCTTTTGAGAAGGGTCGGCTACCGGACACGCTCAGAGAAGCACTAATCGTGCCGCTCCCCAAGCACAACAAGCCAGGGCATTGCTGCGGCTCCTATAGGCCGTTGTCAATGTTGAACCAGGACAGCAAGATCTTGACGGTGGTCCTGGCTAATAGGCTGCGAAGGGTCATCAGTAAACTGATACACCCGGATCAGACAGGTTATGTCCCCAACAGAAATATAACCCACAACCACAGGCAACTCCACCGAGTGATTGAAGAGGGAAACAGGAGCGACGGGGAAATGGAGGTGGTGTCCCTAGAGGCAGTCAAAGCTTTTGATTCAGAGAGGTGGCCATGGTTGCTGGCGGCCCTGGAAGAATAAGGGATGGGGCCGAGTTATGTTAGGTGGGCGAAATTGTTGTGCACTGAACCACTGGCCAGAGTACGCACAGGATCGGTGATATCTGAGAGGTGGCAACTCAGTAGAGGCACCAGACAAGGGTGCCCCTGGTCCCCGATGTTATACATTCTGGCCCTAGAGCCCCTGGCAGTGTACCTCAGACAACAATATGACATGGTCGGTATTGAAGCAGGGGGAGAGAAACACCTAATATCCTTATATGCTGACCATTTGCTACTGTATTTGAAATATCCGGAAGAAAATCTTCAGTACATTCTAGAGGTCATGGAAAAGTATGCAGAACTGTCCGGCATAGCGGTGAACCCCCAAAAATCGAGCATGTTCCCATTGGGGAGCTACATAGGAGCCCCTCTGGAACGGTTGCCAGTGTTGTCCGTACCTTGGGCGGCTGATTCCTTCCGCTACCTCGGAATAGATGTATATCATACTGTGGAGGGGGAACACTTGCATAACACCGAGGTGGCTGTGAAAAAAATCTGCACAAATATGAAGGTTTGGGAGAAGCTGCCGCTGGCGATGATGGGACGGGGGCGATGCTCAAAATGGTGGTCCTGCCTAGGCTGTTACATTTCTTCAGTAATATACCATACTTGATACCCAAAAAGTTTTTTGTCAAACTGAACAGCACGTGTAGGGACTTCCTATGGCCCGGCACTGGCAATAGAGTGGCGCTATGGAAGCTACAGAACTTCCATGATAGAGGGGGCATCAAGCTGCCGAACTTTGAGGCCTATTATGTAGCCAGTCAGCTGCAATATGTAACCAAATGGCTCTCTGATGAAGAAACTCCTGAATCTAGGCTGTTTGGGCAGGACTGCACCCCGTTTCACCTAAAAGAGATTATCTGGGTTCCTAGACTTGCAATGAAAGAACGCCCGCGTATGCTGTTGCTTGGGTGGAAGATGTGGCACAGAGTATGCCAACTGATGGAGAACCCATGCCCGTGTTCCCCACAGGTGCCACTAGTTGCCTTAGCTAGGGGAGACAACCAGCTCAGGATGATAATCAGGACCTATTGGGAATCGGTTGGGCTGGTCACATTGGGAGACATATGGCAAGAAGGGGCTATTAAAGATTTCGAAGAACTGGGAGAAGAGACAGACTTGCATGGAGGCCAATATGTCACGTATCTTAGGCTAGTGCAAACTATTCACAAAACCTGGCCAGAGGCTGTACTGGCGGAAGAGCCAGATGTTCTAATGGGAACAATATATGACATATCGGAAGGAGGGCACGAGATCTCTAGACTATATGAGATGGTGATGACCCGGGTGGGGAAGGATTTGACTCATCTGAGGCTGGACTGGGAAGCGGAGGTGGGGGTACAGATGACCGATGGAATGTGGGAACGTGCTATAGGATACCACAAGAAAGTGTCCAGAAATGCTAGATTGCAGCAGATACAGTTATACATAACACATAGAGCCTATATGACCCCGAAGAGAATATCTAAGTTTGCAAACGCAGGAAGACAAGCATGCCCAAAATGCGATGAGGAAGACACTGATATGACACACATGTTCTGGTCTTGCCCAGTGATTGAAGCTTTTTGGGGGGAAGTGGCACGGAAACTAGCGGATAAAGGGGTCTCGCTCAACATAGATACAGCCTGGGCCTGCCTTTTGGGAGGGTTTCCCAGACCACGGAACACTAAACACCTTGGGAAACTGAGGGACCTGGCATATGTGCTTGCTAAAAGAAGGATAGCTATGGGCTGGAAGCAATGCCACAAGCCACAAGCCATCTTTACCCAAAGCTTATCTTGCATACCCTCGTCCCCCTTTAACCATTCCCTAATCACCCGCAACTGCGCTGCTTCAAAGTACCTCCTAAAGTTCAGTAACGCCAACCCTCCCTCCTCCCTGGATGCCATTAGCAAGCGCTTGCTGACCCTAGCTCTCTTCCCTTCCCATAAGAATTTGTTGGTTAGCGTCCCCAATTCCCTAAAAAACCCTGAAGGTACGGTCTGCGGAATCGCTTGGAATAAATATAGCAGTCTCAGGAGCGTAACCATCTTGACCGCTGCGATCCGCCCCAACCATGATACCCTGAGATTTCTCCACCTCTGGAAGTCCCTTTTAATTTCTTTCAGGAGAGGGGGTAGTTGGCCATGTACCAGCCCGCAAGGGATGCCGTAATCCTGACCCCCAAATGAACAAGTTACTCTCTTACCTGGTAACGTTCTTTCGATGGGATGGTCCAACGACGTATTCCATATCTATGACAGTAATCACCACAGCTGTGCTGCTTCTGAAAATCTTTCGGCATCTACGTCCTGCGTCTGTTAGGGAGAATTCTCTGTTAAGGCTAATTTCCCAAACCTAGTGAGTCACCAGCAGCTTTGCTGGATTTTTGGAGTTTAATTTTTTCTCCTGCTAAGAGTGAGACTCTGTTTTCTCCCACTCTTAGACATGATTTGAGATATCCTTTGACTTTGAATGTGTTTTATGGGCTATGGGGTCTTTTACTCCATCGGGCTTCATGTGTTTTTGGTATGTGTGTTACACAGCACCCTCGGTGCCGTAACACAGGGGGTGTCATAGTGACCCCCAAACATAGACTCCGTACCCTGGGACTGACTACTGTTTCCCAGGGCATGTAAAGTCACCATTGGCTTTACTAGTCCTAAATTGTGAACAGAACCAGTACAAACCATCATATTGTGGGCGTACTGGTAGGGGCAATTTGATTGCCCCTGGGTCTGTTCGAGGGGGCACTGTCCAGTTCCCCCTGAGCGAGTTTTGGCTGGTGGCATTGGATACTACTTTTTATATTCAACCGCGAATTTATTCCTATGAAATTTTCCCATTGTTCGAGGTTAATACTTTTTAACATAGCCTCAAACATACCGCCGGTTTATTTATTTAATATTAATTCACCAGTTGGTATTTTTTGCCAGAACTCGGTTCCAAAAAGGCGTTTGTGTTCGCTTCTGTGACTCCAACCCAAGTCGAGCCCTTTGTTCCACTTTTTGGTGGGCTTCTCCACAGAAACCTCCAAAAGTGGTGCTACTCTGTCTGGGTACCACAAAGGGTGTGGGAGGGGCTTTAGGCACCCTGGACTGAGTTGCCTCGGCAACTCAAGTTGCACTCTTGTGTGATTGGCCCAGTGGCGAGCCGCCCGGCTCACCACTTAGCATGTTTGAGTGACAGCTAGGACTGATGAATGGGGGCTTTCTGCATAAAAGCAGCGGTTTGGGGACTGGGACCTCAGACGTCGCCACAGGACCAAAGAATCCAAAGAGGGAGAAGCTGAGCTGACCTGCAACGACGACACCACTGGTGGAGCCCTGCTGAACCGACTCACCACTTCTTCCAACGACAGAGGAGATCTTCATCCCAAGAGTCTTCTTCCTTTGACTGGTGGGGATAACCAGTCTGCCCGCCTTTTCGCCTTCCCGGATCATCTCGTGGCCGCCTTGCCTGTGCCAAGCACCCCGGCAACCGGAATACCACGTTTTCTCCACCGCCGCAAATAAAAGGATAGTACTTTTTAACCGGAGAACTCCGCGGCTGGTTTCTTCCCTGGCAGTGCAACAACCTTCAGCTTTCTTCCACGTCGCTATCTTCTCCTCCTCTGGATGAAGCCGCGACTTGCATCCACTGCCAGGAACAACTGCCCCCGCTGGAGGATTCTCTCCACTTTCAAGGTACTGTGTCCGCCTGGCCTCCCTCGTAAATCCTCCACTTACCACTTGGGTTGGCCCTAGGCTGGCTAACTGAACTTTTCTGAGCTGAACTGATTCCTTTTTAAACTCTCTGCAAGACTTTCCAAGCCTTTTAAACTGTGTGATCTTGGGTGCATTGGTGTTCTACCCTCTCCAAGAGGGAGCCTGGCCTCTGAACTTTTTGCTCACAAGTAGACTTTGACTTTTGTGCCTTGCTGAGTGCTTCTAAAAGTATTGTGTTGTGTGCTGTTCCTAATTTCTGCCTTTTCCCTCCCTTTTTCTCAACTTATTGGAGTGCCATCTTTAGTTAAGCGCTCACCTCTGTCTGGAAATAAGTGGTGTTAACTAAGACTTGTCTAATAAGGACTAAGGTATGTATATATATTAATAGTGACTGTGTTTTTTAACTTGCTTATAATAATAGTACTAGAGTGTTTCTAAGTGTGTCTTTAAATAAATAATGATATACTTGATACCAAAAGCTCTGGTCAGTGTTTGCTTGTGCTACTGTATTTTGGTACCTATCTTGTATACTCTATATACTGTCTAACTCTTCTTGAGAGAAGTCTGGCTGCTCAGCCACAGCTACCAGGTAAATCTGGGTGGTGCAGACTGCTACCAATTGGGTTTACTGCCAACACCTGTAGTCTTAAGCCTTTTGCAGTGGTCCCTAAGGGAACCGCACAGGTTTCTGCCTAACAGCGTCAATGACGTTAATACGCTGTCCTCGAGGGCCTCTGTCGAGCTGACGTCACCGGATGTTATAAGTAGGACGCACGACGCCCGTAGCCTCAATTGTAGTTTTTTCCCCAGAACGTTTGGCACCAATCTACTGCCAGTAAGACCACAGAAAGCCTTGCGGAAACGTAAGCTGCAATCACATAAGAAATTCTGTAGCGGTGAAGGCAGGGAGGGAGCGATATGGAATAAGTCGTCGGACCATCGCATAGAAAGAACGTTACCAGGTAAGAGAGTAACTTGTTGTTCGAGAGGATTGGGTCCTCCGACGTATTCCATATCTATGACAGACTCCCAAAGCAGTACCAACGTAAGGAGGTGGGAAAAGAATTTAGAATATACAATTTTAGAATGCCCAATCAAATTTCAGAGTAAAGGACCACCTTGCCAAAGGCCAGATCCTGCCCATGGATAGAATCTAGGGAGTAGTGACGTACAAAAGTATGGACCAAAGCCCAAGTGGCTGCATCACAGATGTTACGAACAGGAACATCCATCTGCAGGGCAGTAAAGGCAGCCATACCCCTAGTCGAATGGGCCCGTAAGCCTACTGGAGGGTCGTTACCCGCCAGGCGGTAACATTCAGAAATTGCCAAGATAATCCATCTAGACAAAGTCTGCTTAGTCACGGCTTGTCCCAACGCCTTCCAGCGTAACCAATAAAGAGCTGATCGTCCACTCTGACCTGGGACATGGTGAAATGTAGAAACTTAAAGCTCTCCTAGGATCTAACCTATGGAGCCTCTCCTCGTCCTTACCAGGATGCGGAGGGGGATAAAATGCCGGAAGAACAACCTTCTGGCTCAAATGAAATTCCGACACCACCTTCGGAAGAAAGAAAGGACGAACTTTAAGGACAACCCTGTCCTTATGAAACACAGTGAAGGGTGGCTTAACTGAAAGTGCCTGTAACTCACTCACTCTGCGAGCGGAAGTGACCGCAACTAAAAATACAGTTTTAAGGGTTAACAGTCTCAAAGGACAAGAATGTAAAGGCTCAAATGGAGCACCCATTAGAAACTTGTGAATAAGGGTCAAATCCCACCCGGGCACCTGGAAAGGTGACGGAGGGAACACATTAGTGAGCCCTTTCAGAAACTGAGAAATTAAAGGAATTTTAAAATAAGAACACACCTCAGACGAGTGCTTAAATATGGACAGCGCCGCCAGGTAACCTTTAATGGTACCCACTTGCAAGCCCCTGAGGGCTAAAGAAAGCAAAAAACACAGAACTACAGGAATGTCACATGAAAAAGGGTCCACATTCTGAACCCTGCACCAGTCGCAGAGCTTTCTCCAACGGCAACGGTACAGGGACTTTGTTGCCGGCCGTCTGGCCGAAAGCAACACCTCCATCACGTCTTCAGGGAGGTCCCAATCCTTATACCTCAACCTTTCAGAAGCCAAGCGTGAAGGTTGAGGGATCTGACCTCTGGATGGAGAACCTGATCCCCCCCACCCCCTCCTGTGAGAGCAGATGGTCTCGGTAGGGAAGACTACATGGAGGGCAGATGGACAAGTCGAGAAGGTCCGGGTACCACGTCCTCCTGGCCTATGCCGGAGCAAAGAGGATCATCCGGGAACCGAACCTCTGTAATCTCTGCAGCACTTGCGGGATGACGGGGACTGGAGGAAACGTGTACAGCAGCGGGAATGACCACTCCACTACGAACGCGTCTCCTAATGCTCCTCTTGGAGGAAATTCCCATGAGCAGAACCTTTCGCACTTCCGGTTGACAATGGAGGCAAAGAGACCCACTTGAGGGGTCCCCAAAAGGGTGAAGATCTCCAGGAGAATCTCTTGAGCCCACTCGTGAGAGATCGCGCTCTGCCTGCTCAGAGCGTCCGTCTCCTCGTTCTCGTCTCCGGCCAGATGAACTGCCGAGATCGAAATTTCCTGCTGGATTGCCCAGAACCAGAGCTGCATCGCCTCCCTGCACAAAGGAAGTGACCCTGCCCCCCCCCTTTTTGTTGAGGTAGTGCATGGCCACTATGTTGTCTGTCAGAATCAGGACATTCTTTCCTCGCACAGTCGGCAGAAAAGCCTTCAGGGCAAGCCTGACTGCCCTCAGCTCCAACAGATTGATATGGAGTCTGGACTCCGACGGAGACCAACGACCGCTAACTGTCAGCTTATTGGCATGAGCTCCCCATCCCGTGAGGGATGCGTCCATCACGATCATCACCTCCGGCCAGGGTAGCCAAAACGAAAGCCCCTTCATCAGATTGTCTGCGACGGCCCACCACAGAAGGTACTGGGCGACCGAGGGCGGCACCTGAACGGGGTCCGACATCCTGCCGGAGGACAGCGACTACTGGAGCTTGAGCTCCCATTGCAAAGATCTCATCCGCAACCTGGCCTTGGGCACCAGAAGAATGCAGGATGCCATGAGGCCGAGCAATCTCAAGAACTCGAACGCAGGGAGACTCTGGGCATTTTGAAACTTGTGCACCGTCTGCTGAATGTGAAGAGCCCTCACCTAGGGAGGAAAACTCTGCCCCAGGGACGTGTTGAGCACTGCTCTGATGTACTGGAGCCTCTGAGTTGGCTCCAAGTGGGACTTCTTTAAGTTTAGGGAGAAGCCCAGCTTGTGAAGGGAGTGGCAGGTGAAGGACAGATGATCCAGGACTTTCTCGGAAGAGCGTGCCCTGATCAACCAATCGTCCAGGTAGGGGTAGACGTGAATCCCCCCTTTCCTGATGCTGCCACCACCACCATGAGCTTGGTGAAGACCCTCGGGACGGAGGTCAATCCGAATGGCAGGACCCGAAACTGAAAGTGCGAGTCGCCAACCGCGAACCTCAGGTACTTCTTGTGCTTGGGATGGATCGGCACATGAAAATAAGCATCCTTGAGGTCGAGAGACACCAACCAGTCCTGAAGTTGAAGGGCCTGGAGGACTTGAGAAAGAGTAACCATCTTGAACTTGTCCTTCCTGAGGAGTTTGTTCAAACCGCGCAAGTCCATGATGGTTCTCAATCCCCCGTCTTTCTTCGAAATCAAAAAATAAGGGGAATACCATCCCTTGTTCCTCTCCGCCACAGGCACCAGTTCTATAGCGCCTTTCTCCAGCAGGGATTGAATTTCCTGCGCAAGGAGAGGATCCGGACTCTTCAAAGAGAGATTCCCTGGTGGATTGTCGTGAGGCCTCTGCCGGAAACGAAGACAGTAGCCATGGGCTATGATCTCCAGAATCCACACATCTGAAGTAAAGGCATGCCACTCTACAAGATGCTGCGCCAGCCTTCCCCCAACCGGCGAAGCATGAGCCTCATGACTGAACTGACGCGGCTGCGGCACTGCCTGAGGGCAAAGAGGCAACTGCTTGCGCGGCCTTGGCACCTCGAGTACCTTGTTTTCCACCTCTGGCACTCCTACGGTTGCCCATTTGACTAGCAGCTCCTCTCGATTTACTAAAGGACGAGTAATATCGAAAGGAACCTCCCCTCCATTGCTGTCCCCTAGGACGAAAAGGCGGAGGTTGGCGGACTGCAGCGCCAACGACTTCGCTGCAGCTTTTGAGGTCTGCAACCGCTCAAGACTCTCGTCAGCCTTGCTGCAAAAAAGATGTTCACCGTCAAAGGGAATACTGAGGAGCCATGCCTGCACATCAGGAGCAAAACCCGACTTCCGCAACCACACAAACCTGCGCCTTATGGTGCTCGCCACCATGGACCGGCTGACGCAATCAACCATGTCCAGCCCTGACTGAACGGATTCACACATGGCGTCCTTGCCATCCTGCACGACAGCAAGGAAACCCTCCCGTTCCTCCCCTTCGGTGATATGATCAGCCGCTAAGGAAATGCAGTTCCACAGAGCGTGCGTGAAACGAGACAAGGCACAAACTGAGTTGGCAGCCTGAAGCACCATACCCCCAGAAGAAAACACCTTCGCCCAGCCGTCAAAACGTTTGTCGTCCCTATCAGCAGGGATGGTAGGATACAACGCCTGCTTTGCGGGGGGCGTAGCCGCCTGCACCACCAAACTCTCCAGGGTGGGGTGCGTGGTCAAGTAGCAGGGGTCACCACTGGCTGGTCGATATTTAATCGGCAAGGAGTTGCTCACTGCCGGGAGACTCTCCGGAGAAGTCCAAGCCGCAGCCACACTTCTCTGCAAGGCCATATGAAATGGCAGCACCGGGTCAGTTGGAGGACCTTGGTCCAAGATATCAGTCAGATCATCCTGCTGAAAATCCCCATGCGGAGCAGACCAACCAAGGTATTCTGTGACCCTCGACATGAGGCGCCGGTATGAGGATTCGGCATGCGTGCCAGGCTCTGGTCTACCAAACTCCACCTCCGGAGAGGTGTCAAGACCACTGGTGTCATGCAGGGACTGACGCAGGTCCTCAAGTTGACTGTGACCAGAAACAATGTCATCAGGAACCAATGCAGGAACCTCACCTTCCTCAGACCCCTCATCCACCTTAGAAATACAATCCATAGGCTGGAAAGAGGGTACAGAAAAAGGCACAAAGACATGTTTTGCCTTGGCCAGCGCCTTTCTGGGGGGTGCCACTGTGCCACGGGGTACTTCCGACAAGGCCGCCTCGAAAGGCATCGAGGGCGTGGACGGAATCGGCGTTGAGTGCGCGCCAACAGCTTTGCCGGCGTCGACACAGGCCTCGAGGGCAGAGCCTCAAGAGAGTCTGTCAATAACCTCAGCGACGCCGGCGTCGATGTCTTCCTCGAAGACTTCACAGAATCTCGCGGTCTCGATGGCGTCGAGGACCGGGAACTGGAATGGGCATGTCTAGAGCGACCATCCTTGTCCAACCGGGACCTCGAAGGCGCCCGGTGGTCGCGACGACTGCTCGAGCCCGAAGGCGGACGAGCAGTGTCCCTAGAACGGCCACGACCGGCGTCCTCAGACGGCGCAGCCGAACTGGAGCCCTGCGATTGAAAAATCGCCAACTTCTCCTTTCGGAAGGAATCCCATTCCTCAGGGGTAGAATGCTTGGTGGGACAAGCAACCCACCGACGGGCGGAGTCCTCGAAGAGGACGGGGAAGGCTACCTGTGACGGTGCTACCTGGAGTGCATCGACGAGGCAGAGGAATGGCGGGACCGACTCCCAGACTGAGAACCCCGGGACTCACGACGACGATGCAGAGAGTCGCCCCTCGAATCATCCATGGAAAGACCAGTGGAACGCGACTTCCGGGGCTTAGCCACCTTACCGACCGACAGCTTCTTCTTACGCTCCCCCAAGGCCTTCGATGTGAGCGATTGGCATTCGACACAGTTGTCCGTATCATGGTCCTCCCTGAGGCACCAGAGGCAAGCGTTGCGCGTATCCGTCAGCGACATCTTGGACCCACACACCCGACACTTCTTAAACCCAGACCGCGGGGTGGAAGATGCTGAAGACGACATACCGATGTTAGCAATTGAAGAAACAGGTTCAAAGAACCGAAAGAACAGGATTCAGTAGAATCGAGGCACGCCGAGATCTCTGAAGCGAACACGTTCGCAGAAAAAACAGAAGTGAGGCTACGGGCGTCGTGCATCCTACTTATAACATCCGGTGACGTCGGCTCGACGGAGGCCCTTGCGGACAGCATATCGACCTCATCGATGCAGGATGCAGAAAGATTTTCCGAAGCAGCACAGCTGTGGCGATTACTGTCATAGATATGGAATACATCGGAGGACCCAATCCCCTCGAAACTTAATGCCTCCCTGTCTCCATAGAAAGGTAGTACTCGCTTTCAAAGTATCGCGCTCCCCTCCCCTAAGCGTGAGATTCAGAATTTCAAACTTGTTGCTGTTGATCTTTAATCCCGAGACCTCCCCAAACTCCTCCAGCAGATTCGTACTAGCCCGTATTGAATTGGTTGGCTCTGCCAGAGTGAGCAGCATATCATCAGCGAACGTTGCTACTTTCTGTTGCCCCCTCTCCCCCCACAAAAGGAATGCCCTGTATCCCCCCTGCTTCCCTCATCGCCTGGAGAAGAGGATCCACATAAATCACAAAGCATTGGGGAGAGAGGGCAACCTTGTTTCGTACCCCAATGCAACCTGACAGTTCTAGACATCGCTCCGTTCACCGCTATCCTTATGGACAGAGCCTGATAGTTAGCTTGAATCATCGTCAGAAATTCCCCTCCAAATCCCATATGCTGCAAAACCCGGAACAGAAAGGACCACTCCACGCGGTCGAATGCGTTTTCTGCATCCAATGCCAGGAGGACCACGGGAGTGTCTGGTCTCTGCGCCTTTTCTACTAAGTGGGCAACGCACCTTATATTGTCCACCGTTTGCCTACCCCTTACGAAGCCCGCCTGATCCGGATGTATTAGGTCCGGAAGACAGTTCTCGAGTCTGTTTGACAAGATCCTGGCGTCAATATTTATCAGCGCTATAGGCCTATAGGACGTCCTCTCCTCCGGATTCTTATTGGGCATGAGTATAAGGGTTAACTTCTGCCTGTCCGCCTAAATGTATTAAAGAGCGAGGTCAGATGTGGGACCAGCAGCGTGCCAAATGCTTTGTAAAAGGCTCCGGTATACCCATCCGGGCCCAGGGCTTTGTTAGCCTACAATTCCCTAATCACCCTCCCTACTTCCTCTTCCGTAATTTTGAGGGCTTCCCGTACCTCCCTCCCTATACTCCTCAGCTGCACCCTTCCCAAGAACCTCTCCTGTAGGTCAGCCTGAGGGATCTGCGAGGTGTATAGAGTCGTAGTACTCTGCAAGCTTTTCTTGTAATTCCCCCAAGCGTGTAACCCTTTCCCGTGTCCCTGTTTTCAACGCTGTAATTGCATTCCTCGACTTCGCCCCCCTAAGTAGGCATGCCAGCAGCGCGTCTGCTTTATTTGCTTTTGCGTAGTATTTCTGGCGCACCGCAAGCAGGGCTCCTTCCCCTTTTCTAGTCTGGAGAATTTCCAATTGTCCCAAAGCCTTCCTATATTCCCTCATAGCGGACCTGGTTGGGGTTGTGCCCGCTTTTTGCCTCGCTGCCTCTAACTCCGCTTACAGCTGCGTTTCTAGTGTCTTTAATTGCCTTGCCCGTAGGGCGGCTGCCGCTATTAATTCCCCCTTAAGAGTGGCCTTAGATGCGTCCCATTTTACCTCTTCACTCGTATCTCCCTTCCTGTTGGTAACGAAAACATGTTTTATCTTCTCTTCCATTTCTTCCCTAATCACCAGGTCTCTTAATAGAGTCCTTGGGTATTTCCATCCCCACACCCTCCTTTCTTTGCGCCCTAATTCCAAAGTGATGGAGACTGTCTTGTGATCTGCTATCCCTATAGGGCCCGTGTTCACCTCCCGAAGCCCGCTCACCAATCCCACGGAAACCCAGATATAATCAATTCTGGACTGTGACCCGTGGACCCCCGACAAGAACGTATATCCCTCCTTCTCCCCACTCAACTCCCGCCAAGTGTCTCGTAATCCCATCCTTCCAATCCTATCCTTCAATACAGCCGACATTACCGCACCTCCCCTCTTACCTGACCACCAAACCTATCCCGTTCCTTGTCCCAAGCAATGTTGAGATCTCCCATCAGGACCATTTGGCCCCAGGCCTTCTCTTCCAGCACCCCCAACACTCGCTGTAGAAACTGCTCCTGTCCAGAGTTTGGTGTGTACACAACTACTATGGTGTAGGGAAGGTCCCGATACTTCCCCCTGGCCATAATCTACCTCCCCTCCCTATCCCGTATGACATCACTAATCCTAAAATCAACCGTATTTCTAATAGCCAGAGCCACTCCCCTTGTCTTGCTATCGCTAGATGCATGTAGAATCTGGTCAAAACCCCGCAATTTCAACCGCCCCTGATCCTTGGGCAATAGGTGGGTTTCCTGCAGCCCCAGAATATCCGGCCCCTCCTTCCTTGTGAACTGTTCCAGCTTCTTTCTTTTAAGAGGGGTGTTCAGCCCTCGTACGTTACGTTAACCACTTGAAGGATCACAAACCCATTTTTGTTCCATGGCTGTCCATACCCCCTTTTCATCTTCCCTTCCACAAGTTGCCTCATCCCCTCCCCTTTGTCCCCCCTCCCCACCCCCCTCTCTCCCTCCCCCCTTTCCCTGCCCCCCCTCAACCCCCGAAGCGCATTTCCTTCCTGCTTCTCCTCCATCCTAACTCGGGCATTCCCGCCCTTCCTGTTTCAAAATGGATGCTCCCCCATAGACCCCAAAGCCTCATTACTCCTTTTAGGGGCCCACCACCCCTTATACCGCCATATTACATCAGGGGCTCTCTTGTTTTCCCTTTGCCTCCTCTCCGGTCTTCTCCTTTCGTATTGATCCACTCTCCTTCAGACCCCTTCTCCTTTTCTCCCCGACTGTCATTCATTCCCATGGTCTCGGTCTGGGCCGATTGCCCACCCCCTGTGCGCCGGATCCTGTGACTGTTCTTCTAGCCCTATTTGCAAGACATCCGCTCCTTCCTGTACAGAGGTGATGTGCTTTTGACTCCCTTCCCATTAAAAAACCAATCCAAATGGGAAGGTCCATCTGTACCTGATGTCTTTCTCCTTTAACGCTCTTAATACTGGACTCATTTGTCTCCTTTTTGTGAGCGTGCTGCTCGCCAAGTCCTGGTACAGTGCGATCTGTTGCCCTTTATACACGATAGGTTCCCGTTTTCTCGCTGCCAGAAGAACTGCTTCCTTCTGGACATATCTAGTAAAGGCTGCAAGGACATCTCTTGGTCTTGCTGCCCGTCCCTTGACCAATCTTCCCACTCGATGTACTCTATCCAATTCCATCCTGTCCGGGTTCTCTTCCTCCAGAATCTCTGCAAACACTTCTTGGATCACTGTCTTTATCCAGCACCGATTCGAGCAGCAATTTTACCCTTATGTTTACTCTCTGGGATCTGTTTCCAAGTCTACCAGGTTCTGAGTGGCTACATCCAACCTCTCTATAGCTTCACTAGTGGATGTGGTTTCTTTGTCCACTTCTTGAAGACCCTTTTCTAAGAGATCTGTTCTCTCCCCTAGTTGCCGCATCTCCTGTCTGATCTCCCCAAGGGCATCATGCAGGTTAGCTCGCATAAATTGAAATTGGTCTTGGAATGTCTTTGCCAAATTAGTCTGCATGGTATGTAGTTCCCCCAAGAGATCCTGTTGTAACAGAGTCAAGCCTTCCACACCTCCTTGCAAATTGCTTTCCCCGGCCTCTTCCTGGCTATTTCTGGTCCCCTCCCTAGTGTTCTGCGCAGGCCACATTGCATGAAGGGTGCCCGGTGTGTCTTCTGAGGCTTGGGGAGGCCTTCTTTCTTTTCCTTTCGTTTTCGTGGTCATAATCCGCAGCCTTCAGTTTCCTATTGCACCCTTGCTCCTCCACCAGGTGCCCCCGGGGCTTTCTCGCCCCACTTCAGCCTTCCTTTGCGCTTCAACGTGGAATGGCCTTTACCACCCTGATGCCTCTTCCCCTTATCCGATTGCTCTGGTCAGTCCTCTTATTGCAACTCCTTTATCTCTTTTCCCTGCTCTTCCTTCCCTTTAGAGTTCAGGAGCAGCGCGTGCAAGCAAAGTCCTAATGCCAACCCCCGGTGACTCAGGGTAGGCACACAGGGCTTGGGGGGTCTGGGACCAGGGGAGTCAATGCCCTCCGCAGGCCACTCAAACTTTGGATTCTTTAACCTATGTAGGGGCCTCCCAGCTCTGTCCACTTGCACCAGCAACCCCGGGTCTCCCCGGGAACCTCCTCTTCCTGCTGGGAGGTCCAATGTCCTCTTTCCGCTTCCTCTCCTCAACCAGGAGGTCACATCCCTCTAATATCCTCTTTCCCCTTGTGTTAAAATGGATTTCTGAACTCTGTCCTGGAGGGGCAGAGGTTCAGAAGGCCAGCCTAGTTTCTTAGAACAGGGTAACCTCTGGACAAGCTAGACCAATCAGGGTAGCGATCGCGGCGGTCAAGACTAGGTCTCAAGAGGGGTGAGGGTGACTGAAAGCCCGCAATGAGCACACAAAGCAAGGACACTTGCAAATTACTCCAAGCAGATGTTATATTAAAAATATAGACACATTCATTACAAGGCCTTTGTAACATTGACCATAGCGAGAAATCACAATAAAACTCAAGTAAACCAACACCTACCAATCAAATCCAATATATATACAAATGCAAACGAGTCTAACGAGTTAGACGCACGAAATGTGTAGACCACCTAGATGGGGAGGAAAACAGGCAGTGCGAATAATATTTAGACCCAGTACGCCTTCAGAGGCACCTAACTAAAAGGAAGTCCAAGCCGTACGAAGAGTGGAGCCTTGTGCTCAAAAGTACCTGCACACGCTGGTGCCAACGGGCAAAAGGGGAGTCTCTTCGAGGGAATCAGGCAGTTTAGTTCAATGAACAAATTAAGATGAACAGAGCTCCGCGACTCAAGAGCAGCCTCCACTGTGGGCAGAAGCAGAGTGCGAGTACGGAAAGGCGTGCTGTTAGACACAGTGGGGAAAAGCTATGGGCTACTGCAGGAGGGCGACCAGTTCCTAGCGATGCTACTCACCGGTCCCCGATGCAGGCAGACCCAGGCTTCTCCACGTCCGTTTCGGTGCTGGCAGGTTCAGATACGAGCAGGGGACGTCTCGGCGTCGTGTAGATTCCGCAGCAGCAGAAGTTGAGTTGAGGATGTCCCAAACGCAGTGAACCCGCACAGTTTGTTACCACGGCAGGGCAACAGAGCGGCCATGTGTATTTCAGCCCAATGTACACTACTCACTTCAGACCTGGAAATGCCAAGTGTACGAATCGTGTGAGAGCGACAAGGACTCGTAATACAACAAAACCTGGCGGCGGTTACAAAGCAAGACTCCTGGGTAGGCTGGTCAGTCTGCTGGATGGCCCAGAGACACTTCCGAAGGCTTACGTGCAGGAGATGGTGAAGATGCCGAGAATAGTTGTTCCCACTATTCCAAGGGGTCGAAGTACCAGTACAGGCCTTCTTGTTCGATGCGAGGTAGAAAGGGTTTCACAAAGTGACAGCAGTGCAGAGCAGCAGACCTTCAGCGGGTCACCAGCAATTCCTAAGTTCATCCTCGTAGTTGCAGGATACTTGGCTCCTGTATTCCTTCATTCGTGAGAACTCAGCAGATCGACATTGTAGTGGTGTTTCCAGCCCCCTCTTATCCACGGTTCCCTTCGCACCAAAACGGAGGGGACCCAATGGGAGATCTGCTCACAAAACACTCACACCATACGTGGACCTATCACGGACCACGGAGGCTCCAGGCATTCACGACACACTAGACTCTCTGGCACCCAGGATGTGTATTGGGACCAGACATCCCAGCCCACATACTGGAGGCACACACAAGACCTGTAGAAGCCCGCGAAAGCATCTGTGTTTCGCGGGAAAGTACATGCCCAAATAAGGAAGGCCCCGGGTCGGCTCAACCTGGGGAAGGTGAAGGGGGCAAGACGGTCAGCGGGCAGGACAAAGCCGCGTGGTCTGGCCACTTTGGGAGCCAGGCCACCATTTTGGGCCAAGCGCGAGAAACGCGCTTAAACGCCAAAAGGAGCTCGAAAACACAAAGAAACGATTGCTGCCAACAGTCCCATCCGTGATTCACTTGCACCGTTCATTAACAATCCAAAGAGAGTATCTAGGGCCTGTAGAAGGGTAGAGACCCAAGAGAGCAGTAACTTAGCTTACAGTGCCCTCTTGTGCCATGTTGCGCGAAAGCTGCAACATGATAAAAGAATTACGGAAAACAACGTTTCCCGGTACTGACTGTCTTAAGGGCATGTCAGTTTCCCCGTAAGAATGGAGCGAAAGCCCAGAGTAGTGCGGCGGAAGGTTGCACTTCTCTGGCAAAGTCTAGATCCTGGTGAAAACAACAGCAAAAAGTTTAGGGGTTGTCACATGGAAGGAAAATTACCCACAATTAAGAAATCTTTCCTAACACCTTGCTTCCATCCACAGGGGAGTGTCAGTGTATTAATCAATAATGGCGGCCGCCTCTCCCGTGGTTCAAAGGGGTGGGGCCTCCCCTTCCAGCCTCCTTGGGGTACCCCTTACCTCCTCTCTGCCGGATCTCCTCCTG
Organism: Ambystoma mexicanum; assembly: GCF_040938575.1. NCBI lineage: Eukaryota > Metazoa > Chordata > Amphibia > Caudata > Ambystomatidae > Ambystoma > Ambystoma mexicanum. The sequence goes on from NC_090939.1 coordinate 893,994,027, forward strand.
TCTCTCCGTCCACGGGCCCACTCGGTCCCCGCTGTGCGACACTGCCAGCTTGGCAGTCCCGTGATATACGCGGAGCTCTGCTTCCCTCCTCTCCGCCTCCTCACGAAGCGGCATGCTCCTCGCGCTGTCCTCCTCGATGTCCTCTGGTCGCAGGAGCTCACCGCCGAGCCACACCTCCTGTGCTGCAGCGTTCCGCTGACTGCCTGTGCCTCCTCAGCTCCGCTAAGGTCCCGGTCCCCTACGTCTGGCGCCCCTCCTCCGGTGTCAGGCAAGCGCCTCCTTTCCTCGCCCGCAGACCTTATATCAGCAACCTTCCTCCGCTCGCCGTCACTCCTCCTTCCTGTCTGCTTCCACGACGGGCCTCTCTGAGCCACAGACGCTCTCGCCAACAAGAAGCACACAGCGTTCCGCAAGCGCCTCCCAAGCTATCCTCCACCACCGCGCAGACCCTTCAGCAGCTGGCAGGGCAAGTTAGGGGCTCTGGAGGGGTGGTGGGACGCCCATTCCAGTTCTGAGCCGTGGGAGAGCTGTCGGCACGTCTACTCGATGCTGGCGGCCATTTTGAACTGAATCTGAGTCATTTTAATAATACTTTTCTTTATTATTATAAAGTGTGCTTTAGTTAACAAATAACCTTTCACACTACAACTACAACATAAAAACAGACAACTTACAATATAATTGTTACATTGAATATGCTATCCCAATTCATTAGTCAGAACACTCAAATAGGTAAATTATAAATGTTTCTAACTTTACCATCTCCAAAGAAGTTTCATCTCTTAATGGGTCTTGGGGAGTCTCTAGAGGATAGCTCAGAGGCAACGTGCTGGCTTTGGAAACAATAGGAAGCGTAGCAACACAGGTTGGATCCCTGGGTCGCGCTTAGAAACCTCTTGGTATTAAGCACGTTATAAATAAGCAATTAAACTATAAATTGCCTCCTAATACACTCTGCATGGTTCTCCACTAATATTTTTGCAGTTTCTTCCATAAGCCGATGATGGCTATAGTCCAATATGCATGATAACCCAGTAAGCATCTACCCCAAAAGGGGTCAGTTTTCATTTGTTCCAAGTTAACTTGAACCCCACCTAGTATTGTTTCCCTCTTGTTTTTAGTAGATTAACAATACACAAGACCATGTCTGTTTCTTGTTTTCCAATTGACAGTCTACAGTACCCCAGTTCCACCGGAATTTTAGTTCTTGAACCTGTTACTGCTACACAGAGAAAGCAATTGAACCAGAGCAACATAAATTCCCTTCTTATTCTAGGGCGCCAACATTTCTTTAAGCATGGTTGCATTTAATTCAACATGTACGTCCTCTCAATTAATCCAAGTCAATTTTACTGCTCAAACGTCTAAACTTTTACCAAATTCCCACACTTCTGCCTTTCGGCGAAGGCGCTTACACAGAGTAACTGTATCGTCCTCCCAGTTTGAAGGGACCCAACGTTCACTAAGGAACCCAAGGAAGTCAGCCAAGAGGCCATCAAGAGAGACCAGTAATAATGGAATGGAGGAAAGTATGCAAGCTACCATCAAAGAAGAAGGTTCCATCTGGACCGGGAAAATAATGGGCAGGACAACCCTTTTGGGTGGACGAATAGGTACAATATACATGGGGAATTAAGGGGAGGGGGCATATTGTGGAATATTTGGGGGGGGGGGGGGAAGATACTTACCCGGGGGGGGGGGGTCGGTTGAGGGGGTAGAATGGAGCAGTGGTGTTGCTGTGGTAGGTGTGAGGTCATCCCAGCACTTGCAATTCGGGAGGGAATGGGTCCTAGTAGACCCGCACATTTTGTCTCTGGGTGTGAAAAATGCAGCCTACATGGTTTGTTGCAATTGGGGAGGGGGGGGTGGAGGGCTGGGAGCCTTTGTTGGACAGAAGCACGACAGCAAATGTCATTCACAGGGGCCCCTCACAAAAACTTCAAGCATGTATGACCAGACTAGCGGTGGTAGATTCCTGGAATGAAACAAAAGGGATCTAGAGGTTATACATTTTACATGCATGTTCATCGATCATTCTCCTGGATCGATTATAAATGGGTCTCAGTTACACTATTGGGGCAAGTACGTAAATTGGACCTAGGGCCCATTAGTTTGTCCGATCATGCTCCCTTATCGATAGACATACAGCAAGAACGGGGTCGGCCAGGACTCTGGAATTGAAAATTCCCAAACCACTTATTAGCAGACCCGGTTATAAACAGGGAAATACGGGGTAAATTTGGGGAGGTTTTTTTTTTAAACAAACAGGACCCTGGGAATGCAGGGACGAACGGTATGAGACGCTTTCAAAGCGACTATGCGGGGTGAGATAATTGCAAGGAAGGTTCTCTGAGAAAAGCAACTTAATGCAATACAAAGTCAGTTAGAATCACAATTAAAGGGGTTAATGAGTAAAATGGAAACGGATGAAGGAGTGACATTGAGGAGAAAATATAGGCACATTAAGGGGCAACTATCGCTATTTCAAACTAGGCAAGCAGAGAAGTCCATATTATTTTTAAAACTATTATATTAAGGCGAACAAAGCGGACCGAATGTTAGCACGTCAATTGAGGAAAAAGGAGGAAGCAAGTAGCATCCTTCACATTAAAATGGGACCGGGAACAAAGTCGGAAGACATAGTGCAGGTATTCACAGAGTATTAATCCGCATTATACTCGACCGATTCCCCAGATGCAGAAGTACAGGAGGAATACCTAAAGCAGTGTCACTTGAATAAACTTAACCCTGGGGAAAGAGAGGGGTCGAAGGGGATATTACTCCAGAGGCGGTACGTGCAGCATAGATCACTACCTTAAGGCTCCAGGACCGGCTGGTTATGCAGCAGTGTTTTACAAGACATATGTAGACACATTAACTTTGGTAATGACCTGGGGCGCTGTGGGACGCCCAACAAATATGGCCACCTGAGGGTGTAGCCGAGCAGCGTTACTAAATCCTTTCTGACCCATCCTGCGGAACGGAACATCCTGGAAAGGCAGACTTCCCGGAATCTGGTGGCTGCTGTTCTCCTGCATCTATTGTTCTCTTTTGTGCCTCAAACCGTGGCGGAATCCTGGAGCTACACAACGTTTGCTGAGTGCGGGTGCGAGAGCTGTGCTGCCCATCCCCTATAAGCGACTCGGCTGTGCAGAGCTCCGGCCCGGAGGCGACAGCGGCCCCTGTCCCAGCCCGCTCGCACCATAGCACATACTGCAGCCGACCAATGAAGACCGTGTGCAGCGGCGGGACCGGCGGCGCTGGCAACAACAAGACACAGATACGCTGTGCTTTGCCGCGATTCCCCGATCACTGAGCACATATGAGCCCCCCACCCTGGCACTCGCCGTATGCGATGTGGGCGAGAGGTGCGGGCGCTCGGGTAGAGGGACCAGTACAAACCATCATATTGTGGACATACTGGCCGGGGCAATTCGATTGCCCCGGGGTCTGTTAGTCGAGGGGGCACTTCTCCGTCCCCTCTGATCGAGTTTTGGCTGGTGGCAGTGGATACTACTTTTTATATTCGACCGCGAATATATCCCTATGGGATTTCCCATTGTTCAAGGCTACCAACTTTAATTATTTAATTCCCATAGCCTCGAACATACAGCCGGTTTATTTATTTAATATTAATTCTCCGGTTGGTATTTTTTGCCAGAACTCTGTTCTAAAATGGCGTTTGTGTTCGCTTCTGTGACTCCAACCCTTTTGGCGGGATTCTCCACAGAAGCTGTCACTCACCACTTAGCATGTTTGAGTGACAGCTAGGCTGAGTGAATGGAGGTTTTCTGCATAAAAGCAGGGCTTTGGGGACTGGAACTTTAGAAGTCGCCACAGGACCTAGGAATCCGACGAGGGAGAAGCTGAGCGGCCTGCTACGACGACACCACCGGTGGAGCCCTGCTGAACCGTCTCACCACTTTTCCCAACGACAGAGGAGATCTCCAGCCCGGAGAGTCTTCTTCCTTCGACTGGTGGGGATAACCAGTCTGCTTCCTTTTTCGGTTCCTGGAACATCTCGTGGCCGCCTTGTCTGTGCCAAGCACCCCGGCAACCAGGGATACCACGTTTTACCACTACCGCAAATCAAAGGGTAGTACCTTTAACCGGAAAACTCAGCGGCTGGTTTCTTCCATGGCAGTGCAACGACCTTCATCTTTCCTCCACGTCGAGATCTTCTCTTCCTCTGTACGACGCCGCGACTTGCACCCACGGCCAGGAACAACTGCCCCCGCTGGAGGATCCTTTCCACATAAGGTACCGTGTTCCGCCTGGCTTCCCTTGCAACCGACTGTACGGGGTAGATTTAGCCCCCGGCTTTCGACCCTGGGTTAGCCTGGGACACCCTGGCTAAACTTTTCTGAGCCTAACTAAGACCTTTCCGAACTCCCTTCAAGACTTTTTAAGCCTGTTGTCATTGTGTGATCTTGGGTGCATTTGTGCCTGCTCTCTCCAAGAGTGGGCCCGGCCTAGGGACTTTGGCTCACAAGTAACTTTTGACTTTCCTGTCTTGCTTAAGAGTTCCTAAGTATTAGTGTGGTATATTTTCCTACATTCTGCCTTTTTCGTTAACTTATTGGAGTGCCATCTATAGTTAAGCGCTCACCTCTGTTTGGAAATAAGTGGTGTTAACTATGATGTGTCTGATAAGGAATAAGGAGCGTATATATAATAATAGTAATTGTGTTTAGAGTGATTTACAATAATAGTGCTCGAGTGTTTCAATAAGTGTGTTTTTAAATTAATAATTATATATCTTGATACCAAAGCTCTGGTCAGTGTTTGCTTGTGCTATTGTATCTGAGTGCCTATTGTGTATACTTTGCATACTGCCTAACTCTTCTTGAGGGAAGTCTGACTGTTCAGCCACAGCTACCAGGTAAATCTGGGTGGTACAGACTGCTACCAAGTGGGTTTACTGCCAACACCTGTAGTCTTAAATCTTTTGCAGTGGCCCCCAAGGAAACTGCACAGGTTTCTGCCTAACATATATGAAGGAAGTACTCCCCCCCCCCACTAATGGCAATGCTAAATAAAGCATTTGAAACAGAGATATTGCCAGAATCCCTGAGAGAAGCAATCATTACCCCTCTTAAACCCAATAAGCCAAGCACGGACTGCGGGTCGTACAGAGCGCTATCGATATTGAACCAGGACAGCAAGATACTCAAGGCTGTATTGGCAAATAGAATGAGAGAGGTTAGAAGCAGATTAATACATCCCAATCAAACCGGATATGTTCCGCACAGAAGCATATCCGACAACCTCAGACGGCTCCACCATGTCATAGAGCAAACAGAAGTAGACTCACGTGAAATGGCAATTGTATCATTAGATGCAGTCAAGGCCTTTGACTCCGTCAGATGGCCTTGGCTATGGCAGCCCTAAAAGAATATGGGATGGGACCCGGGTACCTGAAGTGGTTGAAATTACTATACAGCTCACCATTAGCCAAGGTCAAGACGGGAGCGATTATTTAGGAGAGGTGGCAACTCACTAGGGGCACTAGACAGGGATGCCCTTGGTCCCTGATGCTGTACATTCTCGCACTGGAACCCCTAGTGATATACCTGAGACAACAATATGAGGTAGTGGGGATCTACATAAAAGGGGGACCACACTTAATATCGATATACGCAGATGACATGTTGTTATATTTGAGGTACCCCGAGGAAAATCTGCAATACATTTTAGAAGTAATGGAGCGATTTGCGTTGCTCTCTGGCATTGCAGTCCATCCTAAGAAGTCGCGCATATTCCCCCTCGGAAGGTATATAGGGGTCCCACAGGAACAACTGCCAGTACTACAAATACCTTGGGAGACCAGCACCTTTAGATACCTGCGGATTGACCTCTCTCACACAGTGGAAGCACAATGGAAACATATTACAGAGAAAGCAGTAGCAAACAATGAGAATAGCATGAAGTTCTGGACTAAGCTCCCCTTGGCCATGTTGGGGAGGGGGCGCATTTGAAGATGGTATTACCCAGGCTACCACACTTTTTTGGGAATATACCATGCTTAATACCCAAGCGATTCTTTGTTAAACTTCAGAGCATATGCAGGGGCTTTATCTGGCATGGATCTAGGAATAGGATAGCCCTATGAAAACTACAGAACACGTATGACAAAGGGGATATAAAGCTACCCAACTTTGAGATCTATTATTTGGCCAGTCAACTACAATGCGTAGCTAAGTGGTTAGTGGAAGACTCAACATCAGAGTCCAGACTGTTGAGATCTGAATAAGCCCCGTTTTTCTTGAAAGAATGGATACAGCTGCCCAAACTAGAGACAATAGGGCGCCCGGGGATGTTGGAACTGGGATGGAAAACATGGCATAAGGCTTGCCAGGCCATAGAGAACTCGACCCTGTGTTCCCCGCAAGTGCTGGTAGTGGCATTGACCGGAGGAGACGTGCAATTGAGGATGATGATTCGTGGGCTTTGGGAATTGCAACAATGGGAGATATATGGCAAGAGGGAGAAGTAAAGGAATTTCATGTGCCGGTAGAGTAAACGGGTTTTCACTTAGGGCAGTATATCACCCATCCCAGAGTGGTACGGCGGGTGAGAGAGACATGGTCTGAAATGATGTTGGGTGATCAACCCTATACGGCCATTGAAATATTGTATGATGTCGCAGAGTGAGGGCACGAGATTGCCCGAATCTATGAATTGCTGATGTTCAGGGTGGGAAAAGACGCGACCCAGCTGAGACGGGATTGGGAGGAAGAAGCAGGGGAACTCATGACTGATCGGTTGTGGGAGTGGGTTCAAGGATATCATAAAAAAGTATCTAGGAACGCGAGGCTACAACAAATACAGCTATATGCAACCCACAGACCATACATGACCCCCCCCCTCAGAGGATTGCCCGATTCAAAAGCGCAGAACGACAAACGTGCCCCAAATGCGGGGAAGAAAACGCGGGGATGATACACATGTTTTGGGCATGTCCGTAAATTGTGAAGTTCTGGGGAGAAGTAGCCCACTTATTAAACAAGAAAGGGATCAAGTTAAACGTGGAATCAGTGTGGGCATGCATGGTAGAGGCGTTTCCTAGATCGCGTCAACTGAAACATATGAGCACACTCAAGGACTTGGCTTATATACTTGCCAAGCGCAGAATTGCCATGGGGTGGAAAGCATGTAACAGACCCAAGGTAGAGGTTTGGTGGAACCATCTCCAGAAATGGATCGAAGCATAAGCGGCAGTATGGAATGAAGCGGCCAATAGGGCAGGGAGGAGGAAGTGGAAACCCTGTCGGCCTGGAAACACTTAGTGGCCACACTATTGGGGTCCACCCAGGACTGCTCAAGTGATGATACTTCTGAGAATACTGATGGGGAGGTACCCTCAAAGGAAGAAAAGGCAGAGGGCGAAGTGGAGAAGCTCAAGTTGGGGGGGAGACAGGGGTAAGCAGTAGATACTTAACGATATGTCCATGATGTTTAAAGTGTTATGACAAGTACTGCAGAGGTTGTTGATTGTTGTAAAAACAAATAAAAATTGTTAAAAAAATAAAATAAGTATGTAATCCTTTCATTAATAGAGCCAGGTACAACGCCGGAAGTTCCACAAAGCCCCTCCTAGAGACAGCCTGAAGGCTCGGCCCTGTGGGCACTGGGAAGCAGCGGCACGGTTGTAGGAGACTTGTACATGCCTCCGGGCACAGAGAGTTGAGCATACACTTGCACTAAGTAACAACCATCCCCCCGAATGGCGCACCAACATCCTGTACTCGCCCAATGGAGATCAGAGGTCAATATACCTATAGAATCCCACTACTCGGGATGTCCACCTGAACTCCCTAGTAATCCTACAGCGGGCCACGCAATACAACACCCCCTGTACCTGAAGTCCATAGCCAAATCACGCTAGCACGACACGTAGCCCCCTGCTCCGACTCACCTACGTAGATACCAGGCGCAACAAGATTGGCAGAAAGGGCCACATGGACGCCTATACTAGCTCAAACATGGAGGAGAGGGGAGCAGAGAGTGCACAAGCGCCATCCTCATGTGACCAGACCCCCACCGCCAACGCCTCAGACCCTTACATGATGGCGCTCAAGGCTGGTTTTGCTGCAGTTAACAGCAGGTTGGACGACATTGGAAGCATGATATCCTCTATGAAATCAGACCTGCAGCACCTTAACACCAGGGTTACTGAGGCGGACACCAGGCTAGGGAAACTGGAAGACAATTCGACCAAGCACGGCAAGGACATTGAAGAAATCAAGAAACACTTGAAACACTTGTGTATAGGCGCGTTACAAGTACCATCATATCAAGAGAAACCTGAAACTAGTCCAGACTAAGTGCGACGATCTGGAATCGAGATTGCGCCAGAACAACATCAGGGTTGTCGGACTGGCGAAAAAAAACCTTAATGTCACTATGGAGATCTTCCTTGAGGAAGTGATCCATGCCGTCCTCCCAGAGGCACAATTCTCCCAAAAGTTCCTGATTGAGAGAGCCCACAGGTCCCTTGCTCCTCCCCCGAAACCCAGAGACCCACCACAGACAGCAATAGCCCGCCTGCTCAATTACCGGGATAGAGACCTCCTCCTGAGACTGTCTAGAAAGAAAGGGACACTAACCTATGACTCCACTAGGCTCCATATATACCCAGACTTCTCCAATGGGGTGCCGGTGGCCCGACGGTTATTTGATCAGACGAAGAGAGCGCTCAGGGCACGATCAATACCATACGCTATGCTCTTCCCCACCAGGCTCCGCCTGCAGTTCTCAGGCAAGTAAACCTTCTTTGATACTCCTGAAGAAGCCATGGGCTACATCGCACGCAATATTCCGCTACCACCAGACAAAGGCAGTCACTGGTTGGTTCCAACACCCGATTGTACCAATAAAACCGATGGTACCTCATTATCCAATACAACATCCGCTCTACTACTAAGCTGCGCGACGGCCCTCGGTCGGTCTACTTGATTTAGACCGGTGGCGCCCATGACGAGCCACAAAATGTTTCAAATGATTAAATTCTTTCAAGGGGTTACACTGTCCAGTTGTGGGGATGGTGAGGGAGAGGGCAAGGGGGAAGAAAAGGCCAGTTGCCGTATTGTAAATGAGGGAAAACCACACAATACTCAAACAAAATGCCCACGTTGCCAGACCAATAATGGAGGCCTTAGGAGTACTGACAAGTTGGTAGTAATAAGAGTAATAAGAAAAACTGACAAGTGCAAAGAATACACAATACCAGATCCGATGTACTGTACCGAGACTACAGGGACAACACCACCAATGGCCACACCAGGGAAATCACAGGGGGTGAGACTTCTAACGTGGAACATTAGAGGCCTTGCTCACCCGATCAAGGCGAGAAAACTATTAAGTTACACAAATAGACATAAAATTGACAGCCTCCTATTACAGAAGACCCATGCAACAACAGAAGTAACTGATGCGTTCGCCCCAACTTGGGGCCCTACGAAAGTTGCCACAAACTATTCTACCCAAGTCAGAGGAGTGCTCACAGTAGTGCACAAGCGACCCGACTTTCAACTAACCAGGTCTGAAATAGATAAGGAGGGCCGCTATGTAATAATCTGGGGTACACTACAAAAAGAAACGATTATATCAATACCTACGGCCCTAATACTGACTCTCCGGGTTTTCATCTAAAGATCGTTGCATTGATATCCCCGGCAGGGCACGCCAATGTACTATGGGGTGGCGATCTTAATATGATTCTGGACCTGAACCTAGACCGAACATATGATGGTAGCAGGAACCACTCCAAATCTGCCCTGACCATACTTCAGGCTATGTCCACACTCCCCCTTGCGGATGCGTGGAGAACTGCATCCACAGGAGAGGGAATATACCTTCTACTCTACTGTACATGGCTCCTGCTCACGTATAGATTACGGGCTATGCACCCCGGACCTCATTTCAGAAGTAAGCGCTTGCACAATATATCCTCGCACAATGTCAAACCACTCCCCAGTCCTCCTCGAATTGACGCGGTCTACCGTAGAATATACTGCCCATAACTGGAGGATGCCCCTTGCATTACTAAGGGATGACGTACTGATAGAAGCTCTCAGAATGGAAATAACAGACTTCCATGAATGCAATTTCGGACTCCGTCAAGTCCAAGGCAATGATCTGGGAAACCTTCAAGGTCTGGCTGCGAGGGCAACTGATGACAGACATACAGAGCGCTGAAAGAAATAAGGAGGGAGCTAGACCACTCCGAACAAGCACTGAGAGACCTGGAAAACGCACATGCTCTGTGCAATAGCGAAGTCCTTCTGCAAGAAATCTCAGAACAACTGACAAAATTCAGGTCATTGGCCGAACGAGAACTCTTATGTGACACAACCCACGAGAGCCAGGAAATACGTCAAAGGGAACAAAGCTAGCCGAACACTTGCTAACCTCATTAAAGCTCAGCAAGGGATGAGACACATAACCAGCATTACTGCTGCGGATGGGAACGTACAGACTAAAGCTGGTGATATTAACAAGGTATTCCAGATGTTTTACAATAAACTTTACTCTAACACAGACCAGGCATCCCCTTGAGAATTGCGTGAATACATGGACTCATTTCCCCTGCCCAAAATGAGCAAAACTGAAAAAGCTACCCTGGACCTCCCTCAAACCGTCGAAGAGATAGAACAAGCCATAGCGGAGCTACAGGCAGGCAAGGCCCCCGGATCCGATGGCATCCCAGTCGATTTATACAAAACATTTAAAGCAGAACTAGCCCCTAAACTACTGGAAGTCTGGGAGGAGGCTCTAGGAAGAGGGGCACTGCCAAATACCATGAAATAGCAATGATTACCGTACTCCTCAAGCCTCACAAACCACCTCAAGAACCCACATCCTACTTACCTCTATACCTAATCAATTCAGACGCTAAGATATATGCCAAAGCAATCGCAAACCGCCTTATAAAAAACATGAATACATTAATCCACCACAACCAATCGGGATTCATTCCCACTAGATCCACTGCGTTGAACCTCAGGAGGTTCTTCGTCATCACCTCACAATTGGACCCGAAATCCAAGACTATAGCGGTCACTCTAGATGCTGAAAAAGCATTCGACTCTGTATCCTGGAACTATATGTATGCTATACTAGATAACATGGGGTTTGGCCCGGTATTCATTAGATACATACGTGTCATATACACCGATCCCAGGGCAATGGTTAGGACACTTCAAGCTTTGCACTTGGGAGAGGCACCAGACAAGGCTGCCCGCTACCCCCCCCCCCCTTATATTTGCACTCACCATAGAGGGCATGGCAGCTAAACTTAGACATGACCATGCACAGAGGGGCATTCGTATTAGGTGACCTCCCCAGTTTGTCTCACTTTACGCGGACGATACAAGCTATATATCAGAGAACCCCGAAGCCAATCTACCACCGGTGATGCAGGAAATCACAACCTCTACTAAATACTCTGGGTACCGAGTTAATCAGTCTAAATAAGAAATCATTCCGCTTACACCCTCCACAGTGCAATCCCCGGCCAATGTACAATTAAAATGGTCACACAACTCCGCCCGATATTTGGGAATCATAATGGCTATAGACAAACCCTATACACTAATAACTATGAACCCTATCTAGTACTGCTAGAACACAAACTTAAGGTATGAGACAAAATTCCAATATCGCTATATGGGCGAATTGCGCTACTCAAAATGGTAGTAGTGCCAAAGCTATTATACCCGTTCTGTAACATCCCGATCTGGCCAGGCAAACTGTTCTTTCAAAAACTACAGAGACTGGCATCAGGGTTTGTATGGGGAGGGAGAACCTTGATACTCCAATGGCCCAAGATGTGCAAGAGGTATGAAACGGGGGGGGGGGGGTTGTTTAGGGGGGGCAGGGACTAGCAGCCCCGGATTTTCTACTTGATTTTCAGGCAGCCCAAGTTCATTTTGCAAAATATTGGTCAGACTGTGGAATCATACGCACACAGACTGAAAAGTTTGCGGCGGCCCGCTGTGCTTACGGGCAATGCCCTATGCCAAGGCATGGAGAGACCAGGGGGAGGTCGATCTGGTGGGCACTATGGTGCGAGCCTGGTCTGATCTTCTAGATAGGGTGGGATGTGACAACCCATATTGGCCACACAGCCCGCTACGGCACTACCCAAATCTCGAGCCCACCCTCGACACGGCCCTCCAGAAAAGGTGGGACCCAAGAATGGAAATGTGTCTAGGAGACCTATATCCAGATGTGAAAATTAAATTGCGTCTCTGGGGGATGTCCAGGCGAAAGTAGGAGCCAGGCTGGTCACGTCACTACAATACTACAGGTTAAAGTCAGCTTGCAAGAAGAAATGGCCCTCCTTTCCGGAAGTTCCACCCACTCACTCACCAATTCTTAACCGATACCATGATACCCGAGGGCTTCACGGGTGGAATTTCTATCCTCTATAAAGCGGTCCAACGACACACCCCCCCTACAAGAACACAGTGAAAGCCAAATGGGAGAGGGACCTAGGGATCTCTATTGAGGATGCTCAATGGGCAAAATACTGCCAATTCACTGAGTCCGTTTCTATATGCAACAATTTTAGACTGATTAAATTTAAGATACTAAATCATTTGCATATTACACCCAGTAAAATTTCCAAATTCAACCCCTTGTTATAGCCAGAATGCCCTAAATGCCAGGCCCAAGAGGCGAACTCATTTCACATATATTGGGACTGTCCCCCGATCAAACAGTTCTGGAGTGAAGTGGCTCAGATGGTGAGTGACATTATTGGCCTCCAAATTCCAGCTTCACCATTGAAATACCTACTTGGTGACATTTGGAAGGTCTCAATTAAAATACGACGACTTGTTGCAGGGGTGGTCGCCAAAAGATGCATCCTTCGTGCTTGGAAGGCAAGGGCTCGTCCCTCCCGTCAAGCTTGGTTAAAGGACCTAACATATGTACAGGAAACCGAAGAATCATACGTCCAAAATGATGTACCCACCTGTAGACCAAAAGATATATGGCCCCACCTGAGGAGATACCTGGAGACATCCCCTGACGCGTCTGATAATGACTCAACCTGTACTGCCAACGACCGGGCCAGTATGCCTACGACATGAATATTGTGGAGATCAAGCAGATAGCATGTAAAAGCCACCTTGATGAACAATACAAAGTAGACCCTAATATGATACTGCATATTCTGATGTATGTTGAATCTGTACACCCCTAATACAGGTCATGTATCTGTAATGCACTTGTCAGTCTTAAAATAAAGGTTTAAACAAAAAACTTTGGTAATGACCTCATTGTACAATTCTTTTATCACCTCGGGAAATATCACCCAGACTATGGAAGAGGCAAATGTAGTGCTATTGTCTAAGCCTAACAAACAGAATGTGGGTCAAACTGACCCATAGTTCTCATTAACATAGATGCGAAAATATTTACTAAAATTCTAGCAGTCAGAATGGAAACATTTATACCCAAACTAATCCACCCGGATCAATCAGGTTTTGTTAAAGGGAGGAAACCCTTCGATAACATTTGGAGGGTTAGTCACTTGGTTGAGAAGATTAAAAATTCAGGGCTGGCCGCAGGGATAATGTTAGATGCAGAAAACGCATTTGACCGTGTAGAGTGGTCCTTTCTGTTCCGTACAATGTAAATGATGGGGTTTGGTCCAAGATTTTTTTAGTACGATTAGACACCGGTCCTGCAGCTGGCCAGCAATGGTCATGTTTCGCAAGGGATTAGGCTTTCTCGGGGTACAAAACAGTGATGTCCGCTATCCCTGGTGTTATATGATATACATCTCGAGCCGTTCTCATACTAAGATACGGGAGAAGACAAATGTCAGAGGCATTCAATTTGAGTTGAATATAAAGTGATGGCGTTTGCGGATGACTACATTATCACGGCAACAGAGTTGGCTAATTCTCTCCCGAGGTAATCAACAGAACTGGAGAAACTTGAAGTAGCAAGATTAAAGATTAACATTCATAAATCGGAGGTAATGGTTTCACAAGGGGGTAATATTTAAATGGAATGGTCCATAGAAGTGGGTCAGTATTTGAGGACAGGGAAAGAGCTAAGTTAAGACAAAAAACTTGTTGGAATCATTGTATCAGGCTAATTATACCCCATTGTTAGAATCATGGATAGGTAAGATCAATGTTGTTAAAATGATAGTGCTCCCAAGGGTATTATATTATTTCCAAGCTCTGCAGTAGTAGTCCCTCGGAAATGGACTTAAATAGGATGCTGGGGATTTTTATATGGAAGGGGAGAAAACCAAGGGTGGCTTGGAAGATGTTGCCGGCGCCCATAACGTCTGGAGGGATGGAGGCCCAAATTTTAAAACGTATTACCAAGTGGCCCAGTTGCGGATAACAGGAAATCAGGAGAAAATATGGTTACAGATAGAGCGGTAGTTGGTACGCCCCTAGAGGAAGTATTACCCACTAACATGTATAGGAGTAAAATCACAGCTTCGATTGGTGACCTATGGGATGAGGTGGTGCGGCGGGTGGGTATAACTACATTCCCATCCCCGTTTATGCCCCTATTATGTAACCCTCAGTTCATACCAGGGACACAGCAAGTAGCTTTTAGGCAATGGGAGGAGGCAGGTTGTCAGAAGATGGGAGATATGATCGAGGGCCAGGAAATCAAAACATTCCAACAGTGCAAACAGGTGTTTGATATATCCGAAAAGGAACGCTTTACATATTCCCAGTTGTGACATTGTTTGCAGGCGCTAGGAAACAAACGGGCGGCAGCAAGAGACCTTACCCTGTTTGAAAAGTATTTCATTACTAATTCAGGCGATCGTCATATGGTCGGAGTATTATATGAATTATTTATTGAATCCTCAACCCATGTGCATTGGGGGTATATGGGTCAATGGGAAAGTCTTGAACACCCCAATTTTGGAGAAGTGATGCCATGAGGTGTGGCGGGGGATTCCAAAACATAGGAGATCGCTTCAGATTCAAGAAATGTGGGTTAAGGTAATAGTGGAATGGCAAATTATGCAACATTTACCACAATATGTCTGGGGAGTGTTGGCGGGGTTGCACAGTTGTCGGGACTTGGGGGCACATATGGTGGGATTGCCCAGTTTTTAAACCATTTTGGGAGAGTTTTAATGCAGCAATGAAGGGTATATTTGGTACTCAGCTATGTAGAGGAATGGGGAGGCAATTCCGGGCTTGGGTGATGTACTGGACACTTTGTTAAAAAAACCTCAAAGGAAGGCATATATGATGCTCAGTATGTCAGCCGTTTTGTTGATTGCTCAGAAATGGAAACAGCGGTCAGCGCCACGAAACATGAATGGCTTGCGAAGATCCAGCATTATGTTTCTTTGGAGTGGGTACCTTATATGGTGCAAGGAGACAGCAAAAGTTTAAGGAGCAAGTCAATTGGTGTCTGCAACAAATTTATTTATTGGACTTGTTTTGATGATTGAACATAGTGGAATGGTGATGGGTTGAAATTCAAAGATGTGCAGCCGTCTGGGGGGGATAGGGTGGCAGTGAGGGAGCAGGGAGGGGTAAGGGGGCAAGGCGCTGTTTATGTTTTGAACATATAAATGCCAATAAAGACAAACACGGCAGCCGCCATTTTGGAAGTTAAAATGTATGACAAATTCACCACACAGTAGAAAATCAGCCAAAGAGTGCAAAAAGATTTCACTTAGCGATGGGCGTTAAATGGGCGGGACACATAGCCAAACTACATAGATCCATCCTCCTATGTCAACCTGCATTGAAAAGCATTACAAACCTGCATTCAAAGCCCCCATTTCATGCTTTCATGTTAAAACTCTTATTTTAATGACAATAGTTTCAGCTTTATAGGTAGCGGTTTCAGCGCCACCTATAAGCCAACTAAAAATGGCAACGTCGTCTGCGTATGTCAGCATATTTACGCCCCACCACCCCCCATTTAGGGAAAAGCTAATTCTGTCCAGTGTACATTTCATGTCTGCACTAGGTTCAATAACTAAAACGCCAACACGCATCCCTGTTTTAAGCCCATATTGCTCTCAACAGGTCCTGTGAAGTGCCCATCGCCATCCAACCTAACTCTCACCTGCCTGTTCTGGTGCACGTGTATTATGTTTAGCAAGCCTTTGTCGATACCCCATTGCCTCAACTTTCCCTACAAAGTAACTATTCATTTTTTAAATTATATTTGTATATGGTTTATTCCAAGATTTTACAAACCTTTTATAAAAAAAGTAAGTTATTACATACATTTGAATAATTCTAACATTTGAAAACCTAAAAACACATACAAGTATAAATATAGGTTGCAATCACCTCCAGTTGCTTGTGCAAAACAGCAAATGTGGAGAGCGTGACACTTAAAATTGGACCTTCGAACATTGCGATCTACAAGTACATATTTAAAATAAATCATACAAATACTTTTTGTAAAACAAGACACCTCCAATTATAATACAGAAGGATCGGATATCGAGATCAAAAAAATGCACACGTATTTACAACGCATCTATGATTTCACTACAACAGTGCATAGTTAATACAAGCGGTAGAAAGAACAGATCAATTAGCACAGTGCTAGGTATTTGCAAATGCCGATAATTCATTGCTGTTTATTTACATTCAAAATGCATGCAAGCGAAAGGACTAGAGAAACATTTTCACCCCAAATACAACAGAGTGTCATGATCTCTGCTTCCAAAAGGTCAGGGTTTTCCCAACTCCCTTGGAAGCAGATCCATAACCCAGGTTCCGAGTGCCAACCAGTCCCAATTGGGACCTTTTGGACCCAGTCCTGGCGCCAGTGGCACCAGGCTCATAAATATGCCCAGTCCCAGCGCTGGAAGCGTCGGGCTCATAATGCTTGGGTGGACTTACCTTCAGCAGACCATGCTGCTTACTTGCCTGCCAGTTGAGCCTCTGATCCTCTTCTGTTTGGAACTACTTTTCCTGTTGGGTGGGGCTGGAGCCACTCCCTAGATTCAGAACACTGGAACTCTTCTGGAAGGCAGGAACTCTTTTCTTACCAGGAACTCTTTTCTTACTTAGGCGTGGCTGTGGAAGGAGACACCTAAGCACTACAGGAGGCTATTTAAACCACACCCGGTGGATGAATCTTGCTTTGCGTTATTCTGCAACCTCTGCAGCAGAACGCTCATCGTGTCTTCTGCATCCGGTCCTGGGCCTAAGGAAAAAGGCTTACCATCCTGAATCCAGTCTTCAGCAACACCTATAAAGACAAGAAAGAACAGGTTAGCATTCCGGCATCCTAAAGGCAAAGGCTTACCATCCTGAATCCAGTCTTCAGCAACACCTATAAAGACAAGAAAGAACAGGTTAGCATTCCGGCATCTAAAAGGCAAAGGCTTACCTACTCTTCGTGCGCTCCGGAGGTCTTCACACTGCATTCCGGCATCTGAAAGACAAAAGTTTACCAACTCTTCGCACGCTCCGGAGGCCTTCGGCGCTGCATCCCGCATCTGAAAGACAAAACAAGGTGCGTTTAAAGACATTGGGGAACTTTAATACTCACGTGCCATTACTCCTTTCCACATCTAATCCAGTGGGTATTCCGGCACCCTGCAGCCGCTCCGAACTCGTACCTGCAAAATAAAAAGACAGTTAGAGCGCATAGTGAAGCAGGCAACAAGCGCTTACTTATGTGCTTCCAGGCGCTTCTATTCATCACACGGGCTCCATCTTCAACTCACTTCAGCCCGTCATCCGCCATCGCCGGAACCCTGCAAAACAAGAGACATCATTACTAAAGACTTTAAAGACATTTGAATGACTCGAAACTTACCGTTCGTGCAGTAAACGACGGACAGCAGTCCTCTGAAGTCAAGAGGCCTGCGCTACCTATCCAGTGAAGAAACTGGTTACAGCACCCTGCCCCGAGGCAGATGGGAGAGCTCGGCATTCACTTACCTAAGGTGAGAGCGTTAACCTTTGGGGGTCTACAGGAGAGGAGAAGAGGAAAGAGATAGGGACACCCCAATAACCCCAGTTCATTAACCCCTTAACCCCATATTTTCTATCTGCAGACATCTTACTCTACACGTCAGGCATACAGTGCACAGAGGTCCAGCCCAAAGAGCCAACCGGGTGCTACACATCACCTTTGAAGATACGGTAGTCGCCCAGTCAAGACCGGCGCCTCTGCGAGAATCAGGTGAGCGTTACACAGAGTCAATGGAAATTCCTTGAAAAACTAAGTTTCACCTATTGCGTGTTTTCCAAAAGCTTGCATTCTTACAGATTCGAAGTAGGGTCACACAATAACAAAATGTTTCAAGTTGATCATGACACAAACAAAATCGACAAGTACTAGGTGGTTTCAAAACCCCTTTAGAATTCCAATATTTCATTCGGTCATCAGTGTGAAATTGATGGAGTTTAAATCTAAATGTACAAGTAACAAGTCTTTTCACAAGGAAAGCAAAGCAAATAAGAAGATCGTAGTGTTCACTTTTTAATGAAACAAGCATATTCCTTGTATGCATTATATTTACTGAGAGCCTCAATAGTGCATGCCCAATCATGACTATAACTTTTTTTTTTTTTTTTAATAGGACATTTTGTGAGATCCCGATTGTCAACATCTAGTTTGTTCAACATGATTTGCATTTTGGTACAAAACTGTTTTAGGGATGCAGGATGAGCATCTGGGATAGATAAACAGGGAATTTCAAGGTTGATTGGCCATTTTTTAGTAGTTGTTCAACGTTCTCCAATGGTAATTTGAAGAAAGTGAATTAAGTTCTAATTCATGTCTGTAAATGGAATTGGGCAATGAGTTGGCTAGACCCAGAGTTTGTTTCCAAACTTGACACAAGATTTTGTCCATGTCCACCAAACACATATCAAGACCATATAGTAGGACCCATTCGACCTTTAGGACATAGAAGTCTATTGCTGGCATAACAGAAAATGTACAGTATTTTTTTAAAGATCAATTTCATCTGTGAAATTAGTGGTCTTAGTTTTTGGTTAAGAGTTCTTCCACATCGTTATCAATGAAGTATCACAGAGATGATATCCTAAATACCGTAATTGTAATGTGTGTTCCATTGTTTTACCTTCCAAAGACCATTTCCAAGCGCTGACTTTTTTTCTACCAGCGTAGATGACAAACTTTGATTTACTAGCATTTGGATGAAGATCACATTTGTGAGCATAGGTTGAAAAGATTTGAATTTTGTTCTGCAGTCCATAAGGCGTTTTATCGAAGAAAATTAAGTCATCTGCGAATATGTCATCCAATGGAAGCGTAATTTCCCTAGTCTAACCCAAAAGATGTTATCGTGTTGCCAGATATCGTTGAGATAACTCAAGTAAAGATTGAAAAGTGTTGAAGCCAAGTTGCAACCTTGTTTTACTCCTGTGAATGAAGGGATAGCATTGGTTAGTGTGCCATCTTCGTTAATTCGTACCCTATAGCAAGTGTTATGATGTAGCATAGAAATGCTGAGAATGATATGTGTTGGAATGCCAAACTTTACCATTTTGTCCCAAAGATAATTACGAATGACACAGTCAAAGGCTGAAGTCATATCGAGGGATGCCATGCACACTGCACCAGAGCCTGATTTCTTAGTTGACTCAAGGATATTTGATAAGATAGTGGCATTAAGAGCTGTACCCATATTTTTCCAAAATCATATCTGGAATCGCGAGGTGGTGTCATGGTTTTGACTATATCTTTTACGGTCATTAAGGATCAAAATAGAGAATACTTTTGAAGAAGCATCCATCAGGGCAATTGGCCTGTAGTTAGAAGGATTTCATGGATTACCCTTTTTAAAGATGGGTATAATTATTGAAAGAAGCCAAGATTCTGGAATTTGCTTGGATTTAAAATAAGTTCATATTTAACTTTTAGAATAGAGGCCCAAAAATAGAAATCAGATTTAAGCATGCAGGTTGGGATCCCAAAATAGCCCACTGGACATCCTCCAGGGACCATTTACAGTCCCCTATTATTGAGGTGTCAACATTTAGATTTTGAACTTCATTATAGGGAAGTGGAATTTGATACGTTTCAGTAAGATGTTTTTCCCAAACCTCTGGCAGATTAGAGGAATTCATTGTCCCAGATGGTGAGTTTGTCACATTCCTCATAAGAGTCCAAATAGATTTGGTATTCTGCTTGCACAAGTGTTGAATCATTTTTTGATTATCAGCAATGTGTAACATGAATTTGATTTGTTTGATATTATTCTTGTAAGTCTGATTGATCTGTTTTTTGGAGCTTGTATATTGTGCAGTAGTTAGTGCCAAAGCGATAAGACCGCTCAGATCTTTGTTTTTCTTGTGTTTTAAATTTGTAACAACTGTGTTATATGTATGAACATGCCGTTGATCATTTGTCGTATGATTTTTATCAATATTGCTGTGCATAAATTTGGTAATAACATTATTGTGTTCCTCCGCTTGTTGGATCCCCTTCCCTCAGTTTCTTTTCTAACCATAGATGTAAACTGTCGCCATAGTTTTGTATTCCAACGAAGAGACAGGGCAGGCCGCTCAAATTCTAGAAGCATAAGGACAGGTACAATTTCATGTGTGTTAAATTCTAAATTCAGATTAATGATCATGTGGTCACCTAGACCAGGGTTACTCGTCACAGGATAACAACTGAATACATTTGTTGATACACAAAAGTAATCTATATATGAATTAGAGCCTCTCTTCCAAGTAAAATTAATTTGTTACCCATCTCTGCAATTTGTATATCCCAGTACAAGAGATCCGTCACTCATATTTTCCCTCTAAGCATAGAGGTGGATTCACAATTCTTCACTGTTTTAGGGTGCTTATCATTTTGCGATTTAATGCAGGTAGAGTAGAAATCGCCACCTATGACCACCTCATAATGGGGATTACGTAGAAAAGCAACTTCTAAGATCCTATCTAGATTTCTAAAAAACATGTCTAGAGACCTCTTTGCTGGATTACAATATAAATATATAATCAGAAAGGAGATGTGTACTTCCCCTGTGTGGTCAGTTCTATGGCCAACAGATCTTCAGAAGATGAAATCATCTTGGAATTGGCTGTCATGTTATTATCAACAAGAACTGGTAAACCTCCAAATTGTCTGCCCAAAGGACCCGAGTTGGCTGATGCAGTATAAGCCATTTAACCATTCAAATGGAAGTTCTTGAATCTGAATTATTGTCAGTTTGTTACACTTTGGGAGTGAATTAAACTAGTAATACAAGTTCTCATTTCCACATGAATTCCAAGATTTGAATCTTATAACTTTAGGGCTACGATTGGATATTGGCATGTTAGATTGACAACATTTTTTGCATTAAAGGTTCTAGCCAGGACCAATCCTTAACTACATTAGCCAAGGAAGAGAACTGGGTCATCATTTCAACATTCAGCGGATTTGAGTTGTCATTGTTAGGCGTTACACCTTTGCCAGCCTTGATTACATCACATTCTCATCTGTTGTCATGATGCCTACCCCCAGGCATCCGGACCAAGTCCATCAGCCCCGGGAGCAGGCATCTAGACATTTAGTACAACCTCAGCAGCCCCGGCTAGGGGCTATCTGGGTTCAGTCCTGGCGCCTTAGGCGCCAGGCTCATAGTAGGAATCATTCCTGGCGCCTAAGGTACCAGGCTCATAGTCATTACTTACCTCAGGCAGACCATGCTGCAAATGACTAATCCAACATGAAGCCTGAAAGGGACTATTTTTCTACAGGGACTATTTTTTTTACTTGGGTGTGGTTCTAGGGACTTCTTACCTGGGACTACTTTTGAGGCTATTTAAACCACACCCGACCAGCAACACACGCTTCGCGTTATTCTGCATCCAGCAGTGTAACACTCACCGTGCCTGCAGCCTGCATCCAGTCTTCTGTCACGCCCGCCTCGAATCCGGAGCTCCTAAAACAAAGAGGAAAGAAAGGGACAAGGTTAGAAAACTAACTTATTTCTATTCCACACCTGATTCTGGATCCATCTCGTCTCCGGACCGGTAAAGAACATAATTTCTGCACACGCTGCACCTCCAGCTGCAGCGCCGCGCCATACTCACCAGTCTTCACAGCATCCTTCGGGTCGGCGCTGCCTCCATCATTTCTTCGCTGAACTTCGGCACCTAGGAGACAAAAGAAAACCACAAGGTGAGCCGAGGGAACCAACAAATATAATTCTTACCACCATAGACTTACCTGATTTACCACCGGAGGCATCCTTTTGTGACTCTCCATATTTTCACATGCCGCATCTGTAAAGAGAGACAAAAAACACGTTTTCCTCGTGCAACATTTACCGGACAGCGCCGGGTAATACAGACTCTTACCTGAGCGCCACCAGCTGCCACAAGAGCATCTTTTCACGAGCCAGCTGCAAGACAAGAAAGGAAGGGAGGAACAAGAGTGAACATCGGACATATTGAACTCTATGAACTTAATACTTACTGGTCCTCACCAGGAACCTCAGAGTCAATACTCTCCGGAAAGCTCCCGAGCCTTCAAACCAGTGAAGTAACTGGAATCGACGCACCCCTGCAAATCCACGCAGGATGGAGAGCTAATCTTTCAAGAATATAAGGTGATATTGCTGTGAGGGCATTTCGGAGGTGATTAGTTGGGGAGGACTGTGGGGGTGCCATCACTTGAATCCACAAGTGGCTAAATCCATCTCTCCACTTGCAGGAGAATATTTCTACGGGTTAAGCAGACAAGATTAGGAGGGCAGATCCAGTCAGTCATCGCTGCACTATGCATCACGTGGGTGGAGACCGCAGCTGTCCGGGTCCGACCGACGCCCCTGTGGGAGCCAGGTGAGCGTAACATCTGTCTCTATAAACAAGTGAGCTTCTTCCTTGGATTTAAAGAATTCAAGAGGGAGTCCCAAATGTGTGAGATCTGCCCTGTGTTCCCAGATTAGTTTCACAATGATGGAGCAGTGACAAATCATACGATTGTTGTTTCTAATCGATAAAGTCACCCAGTCGATATCGTCAGTTTAAGATTCTTAAAGAGGGAATGTGATTGAAAGAGTGAAGAATGAATGATAGATTTATTCTAGTTGTACCATAAATGTGTGGATCGCTCACCGATCCAAGAAGATTTGAGGTCTGGGGAGTGATATCAGAGGGTCCTTTAACGTTTGCTGCGCTGGTTTCCAAACTAATCTGGTCCTTATTTGAGCTACCACTTTTGAGTCTATTGCAAGTGGGCTGGAACTTGCCTTAGCAATTGAACTATTTTCAATTTAAGGGGGTTCATTTGACTGGGGTAAGAGGTCAATTGCAGCAGTGGACTTTGTATTACTTTTTCCTGGCGATATTTCAGAGAGTAGAGAGCCACAACTTTTTTTTTTTTTTACCTATGACAGGGAAGAAGTTAGACAGTTGTGTTTGTCTAATGCTTCTGGTCTTATTCAAGAGAAGTAAAGGAACCTGAACTGAGTCGATTGATTTGAAACTATTCAAATCCTCTAGGGCTTGTGCTATAGCAGCAGTAGAATTGTTTGTGTAGAGTCTTCTTTTTTTAACTTGTGTAAAGGTTCGATTTTAGACCTTTGAGGAGAGCCATGGGTTTGGTGGAAGTTGTGCTAGTGTCGATGTCTTGGGCGATTTCTGATCTGGGGTCTTGTCAGATTTTTCTATCAAGTCTGTCAATGCTGAGGGACTATTCAGATCCTCACATCCTGGTTCTATCGCTGCACATTAAATTTGAGAAGACAAGTAGCAATGGCTGTGTTTTAAGCAGTTAAACACCTACAGGGCTTTTATGCGAGTCTCGACTTCAATAATTGTTGCTAATTTACTGTTGGCATTTTGCATTAGGTCTTTAGTGTCAACAACAACAGTATCATCACACACTTGGTTGGATTGACCAATTGCAGTCGCACATGACATGTTTTTAGAAGCAGACATGGAGTTTACGTCTTTAGTTTGCGTGGACTTATTGCAACTATCTACATCAACTATTTGACATGTGCGAGAAACAGACTGTACCTGTTTAATATCAGGATTCGCTGTGTATTTAGACAGCATAAAAGGTTTCTTGAGCAAAGATAAAGCCTTCCAGCTTATTCATCTTTTGAAAAGAATAACTGACAAAGAAATCTTAATATCACAGATCTCATAATGGGTAGCCTCGTGACCTTTGTCTAGAAGATTCAAAACACGAGTCCACTGGAAATTAATACATGTTCGGGGTGTTAGGATCTTGAAATAGGTTGATGCTTGAAACACCTCTGGGATGTAATATAAACTCCTTATTGGAGATTTGTTGGTGCTCCTCATGGTCAAGAGCTAGCACTTTCGAATCATGTATTACGTTGCTTGACGAAGGAGATGGAGAAGTAGCCATAGGTATATGAGAATCCTTTGTGATAGAATCAACAGGTGACAAAGGGTTGACCAATAAATTAGAGTCAGGATTTGTGTTATTGTATAGACAAATTTCATTTATAGAACTTGGGAGAAAAAGTGACGGTGTGGAGGGGCCAAGTGAGAGTCTGTCCCGTTTACCCAACTCTGCCATGATGCCAGGAGCAAGCATGGAACCGTCAGAAACGGAATTATTGAAACATTCAACAGAGTTAGACATCAGGTAAGTGGTAGAGGGTTTACCAAGCAATTTAATTTGCCCCTGATATGTTGATGTATCCAGGTAATACACCTCATGTAAAGAATAGGATAATGACTCACACTTGATGATGGACTTCAGCACGAACGTGAGTTGGGGGAAAGTCTTGACAGATTTGAGATGGAATACTGCCACCAATTTGTTTATTAGGCTGAGGTGAACCATTGGGGAGCATATGGAGTGATTCTTTTTGAAAAGTTGTTCAGTTGCTGATATTTCGCTGAGGGAGCCCAGTGAAGGAGAGGAATTATTCCTGACTGTAGAGTTTGTTACTGATGTCTCAGAGAGGCATCTTCCACTTCTAAGCCCCCCCAAACATCATAATTGTACACCCCAACAGTGTAAACTTTTTTTATTGTTTATTTTCTGTGAGTTATAAGTTTAAAGAGACTTCTAGGCAAAGCACTGTATATAGTTGCTGTAATATGGAAATATGGGTTTTGGAACAATTTTGTTTTCGAAATGGATACGTGTTCGTGAGAAACAAGGCAGCCCTGCAAAGTGGCTTTTTCTGACCATAGTTGCAACAAGCCCAAACAGAAAGACAGCAGCTAGTGACCCCCACAATAGTTAAGGTTGAATACAGTAGCTCTGTCAAGTAATGGTATTGTATCCAATACCATCAATTTATACTGCTTAACCAAATTGGAAATGATAAAGATTGCACATATAATCCATGCATATTGCGGCAGTAAAAAGCCAGGTAGATCAAAAGAGAAGAGTATTAGTACGAGAGTTCTAGACTACTTCGCAACCATTGGCAGGTAACTGCAATACCCACAACATGCAGCGAGAGCCAAAGAACTCGGTTTGCTAAGTATCGAGACGTAACCACAGATAGCAATTTGCACACTGAAGCGTGGTGTTAATATACAGCAGAACGCCTTCACTTCCAAGTGCCCCTTTGGACAGTTACAAAATGATTCATGCATTTTACAAAGAAAAAGAACGCAGCAATTACAAATACTCCTTTATACACAAAACTCAAAGCACTCCAGCGATACTCACAAAGGGCAGCAAAAATGAATGTGATCAATGGGGAGGACAACTACTCATGGCAAGACACTTATACACCAGAAAACTACTGTATCTAAGTTCTTACCGCAGTATGAGATGGCAGATCAGCACCATCGAACAGAAAATCATTGCACTAGCAAGATTTCAAGTAAGAAACTAGAAGAGCCCACAGAACCAACCCACCCAGCCACCACAGCCGAACAACCAAACAGGCACTTCCTGGGAACTTCTCGGCTGTGGTGCGGGACCAGTGGCTGGGGCTTCACCCTAAATGGTGAGAAATACAAAATAAAGGTGAATTAGTCACCGTAGATGTACATTTATATATTCAGCAAGTCCAGGTTAGTTTGAGTTGCCGTATTTTGAAATAAACACACCGTAGGAGCAAATCAGTCCACGTGGAGAGTGCTAGGTCAGCGAGGACAGCTCCAGGCCAAACAGGCACTTCCTGGGCACTTCTCGGTGCCCAGCTCTATTAATTCCATAGAAGGCCCTGCTAAAATCTATTAAACCCAAGTATAGAGCAGGGCTGTTGCCTATTTTAGCACACGTGGTTAATGCCTCCAGGATCAGTATGTTGTGTATGGTAGAGCAGTGCTTCCTAAACCCTGTCTGGCAGACACCTAACAAGTGTCACTAATTGCCCATCCGCATAGTTCTTTCAATAAGAGAATAGCAAATACCTTACTGGTCACGCCCAACAAGGCAAGGAGTCTACAGTTGTTCGGATTTCCTCTCCCTCCTGCCTTGTTGACTGGAATCAGCAAAGATGTCTGCCAGGATTTCGGTATCTTATTATTTGCTGTTATACTTTGGAAATAGCCATACAATCTAAGTCCATGCAGCAGGGTTTTCTTTGAAACAATGTTAGTCAGCCCGTCCGGGCATGCTGCACCTGAACATTTTAAACCTCTTATAATAGTTTCTATATCATTGATGTCCTACTTAAGTCACATCAAGTAGAGGTTTGTATATCGGGCCTTTTCTTTTTTGTTAATTTCACCTCAATAAAACTGCCCAAATTTCAGGGTTTATTTCTCCCTATTGTTTGTGTTGAATTCCGCCCTTCTTAAATGCAAAAAAAAGGTGTTTCCTCCTACTGACCTCTTGCATGAAACTGTCCTTTTATTCCTGGTTTCCTCTTACGCCCTATTGAAGATTTACATTTTAAGTTAATGATGCCTCTTCATGAGTTATGTATAACTCAATGACAGCATTAAAGGTGAAATGGCCTGGTGTTGAAGATGGGTGTTCAATTTAATGGGGGGGGGGGGGTGGGGGGGAGACTGAAATATTTTTCTATCTATCAAAACTTTCGCTGGCCGAAAAAGCCATAAATGTTCTTAAAAACAACAAATACAATTTGATATCAAAGCATTAACAGTTGGGCGGGGCCCCCACGACCCCTTCAGCACGGAAAATAAATGTTGGAGACTGTGGTGTCAATTTTTCTATGACATTGATTCATTAGGATTGGTGAATAATACAACGGTTGGTAAGATAGGGTAGTAAATAAAAATGGCCAGAGACTAGAGTATGTGAAAAATTCTACATGAAATATAAAAAATTTGTCTTTTTGAAACTTGCGTAGAGATTGCCCATGATGAGGAAAGAGAGTCAACTAAGGTGTAGCCTGATATTTATGGCCATTTAGAACCTTTTGACATCAACATTTCATAAATTGCTCTGAAATTTTCAACATGGCATGTTTCATTGAAATATTTGTATCTAAAGTTCATCTCAGGATTAATTAAACAAAATTATAAACCAATTATTCTTTTTAACGAATAAACGCTAGCACAATGCAAAAAGTAAACGCTCACCTCTGGCGTCAAGTGGATTTCCATGGGAGTGTAGGTTGGCCAATATCCCATCGTAAGTATATTTACTGTAAGCTCTATATTCCCTGGATCACTTTGATTCTGCACAAACTAAGACAACAAAAACATGGTGTTAAAATATTGCCCGGTATTAATTGTACATATGCTAGGATTCCAAGTAGTGTCTTTACAGTCTTATAAATGTAGTTTGTTTCAGAGATCATAATTCACGAATTATATATTGCCGTTTGCCGAAACAAATGAATGCTCTAACTCATTTCAGGCTTAAGCATGGCTAAGTTCATAAGGAGCAGATCACAAAAGAAATGGTTAAAAAAAAAGTACATTGTCCGTGTGTAATCCGTTATTATTTCACTATCCCCTTGTCTAAGAAAGAAAATGGATTTAAAGTATATTGTATATTTACATCTTAAACACTTATGCATGCTTTCTTCAATAACTTAATGTTTAGCTTAAAACGTAGTATGATAAAGTAGCATGCAACAGTCCACCTTTAGTAGCCTAGCCAAAGAGGCCATGGGCACCAGGAGGATCCGCCACTCAGTTAGGAGATTCCTGTGTGTAGTATACAGGGGATTTCCCAGAGTTTCTCCACACTTCCCAGAATGACATGCCCATATATATGCCAAGTAATATTTAACACTCAGCCAAAGAATATAAGAAAGGAAGGGAGCCTTTTATCCCCCACACCAACCTACTCCCATATAGCACAACACAATATAGAAGGGCCACACCATCAGATTTCCAAGTTCTAAAGGGGGATGTTACATAGTATTAGAAAACATTTTCTTTTTGCACCTTTCACTACATAGATTTCTGTGAGACCCCATTCTGTTTGCTCGTTTTGACCGCGGTTCTGACTTTTTGAAGGCAAGTAAAGCCTGTTTCCATTGCCATGTCTGGGTAAACTGACTAGTCCCCAACACTGTCCGTATTGCGAGGCTATGCCTGTATGAATTCTTATTTTAAAAATTGCGGACATCACTTTACAGTGAAGTGCAGATAGGATTTTTTTTTTTAATTTGCATTTAATCAATAAAAGATTTTTACAACAAAAAAAAGGAAATGTTTTGTGTTTTTCTTTCAACTGTTTCTGATGAGCAAACTTAAAACACCGCTTTCACTTTCTTTCAATTAAATTCATTTGGTGTTCCATAGCCCCACTATTTTTTGTCCAACTAATCATTGTCCATCTAGAGATGTAGGGGTGGACACCAAATTCGCAAGTATCAGAGCAATGTCTAGGAGTTTGGCTGCGGACCTCGCCCATCGAGCTGAGTCTCCCGCAATGAGCCGAAACCAGCCCGACTCCTCATTTAAGGCCGATGGGTAGGATAATAACGGTGTTAAGTATGTCTCTCGTTCAGTATCCAATGCAGGGCAAGATGTCAAGAGATGCCTCACTGTTTCGACCTGGTCAATGTTCTTGCACAGACGACATGATGCTGTAGCTGATTCCGATCTGATGGCCAGAATTTCTCTTGTATGTAGAGTATTTAGGCTGGCTCTCATGAAAGTTCTTCTCAGATTTTTTTCTGGGAATTTTCACAGTATTTCAATGGAGTGTTAAGTTTGTTCAGACCTGGCGGAAGATCTTTCAGAAGTTTATATGAAAGAATTTTGTCATTTGTCAATATCCAATCTTGCTGCAGCAATTTATTTTTCACTCTCCCGGGGTTTGAGACCAACAGATCTTCCATACAGGCTATTTCTTCCAGTTTTTTCTTCCGTTTATTAGCCCAATTAGTTAGGGGTTTACACCCTCCTTTCTGGATTTCCTCTGCTACCACTTTGAAAATGGGGAGACCATCTGGCATAAGTGTTTTTCTGAATAGTTGTAGCGCCCCCTGTTCCACTGTAGATAGAAGCGACCCGAGACGGAGGTCCCTTCGAATCGCCACCATTGGGACGGACTTTGGAAGGCCAAGCGCCGACTTCCACACGAAACCTTCTAATTTTTGCCATATTTCTTCTGGAAGAGTTAGGTTTGCGCTCATTCCGTAGGTCACGGCAGGAACTATCTTGGCCTTGTAGAAGCGAAGAGCAGGTGTCCAGGAAAACTTCCCGAATTTTTTGTCAACAGCTTTTAGTTGGGCTGTCAGATGTCTAGCTTTGTCCCATAGGGCTCTTGTGGTAGAATTGTCGTTCGGGGAGTTATCTATCCATACCCCAAGATATTTATAGTTTTTCACCACTTCCAATTTGTTGTCTTCCAGGAACTAATCCGGTGTCACTTTTGGGTCCCGTGATGCTTTAGTGAAGAGTAGGATTTTGGTTTTCCGAGTATTGATTTCAAGGTTATTTTCTTTCATGTACACAGCGAGGTTTACTAGTTGTCGTTGCAGACCAATTTTTGTCTGATCCATCAGGATCAGATCGTCAGCATACCATAACCTGGAAACTTTTGACACTCCCACTCTTGGTGGAAATGAGCGGATTTTATCCTCAGTATACTGAAAATCTCCTATAAAGGCGATAAACAGTGCTGGTGCCAGGGGGCAGCCCTGCTTTACTCCACGTTCTGTTAGGATTTTGTCGGACAGGAGGCCTTGCTGACTCAGACGAACACACACAGATGTGTGGGTATGTAATGCCATGATTGGATCTAGTAATGGGGCGGACATTCCCAAGATCTTAATTTTTCCCAGAGTTTCTCGCGATCCACCATGTCAAACTTAGATAAATCAACCATTGCTAGGTGGGTTTTAGGGGCGCCAGATTTTACCCTTGCTTTGATGATGTTTAGTATTAGATTTATTGCTGTCCCAGCGCCCTTTAGAAAACCCGTCTGAAAGATGTCAACTGCGGGTGAGGCGCTTGTCCACATCTGGAGATGTGATAGCATGGTCGCGAACATTTTTCCCACAATGTCCAACAGTGCTATTGGTCTGTAGTTAGTCGGGTTTTCTCTAGCCCCTTTTTTGAAGATTGGGACCAGTATAGCTTCTGTCCAGGACGTCGGGATCTGTCTGGCTTTATAGCAGAGTCTGAAGATTTCCCCAATAACAGCGGCCCATTCTGTTTTTTGATGTCGATGTTAGTTCGCCCGTCAGGGCCAGGGGCTCTTGAAGTTTTCAGGTGAGTTATTATTCTTAAGATCTCGTCTACATCTGTTAGTGGAATCCAACTATTGTTACAGTTCTGGACTTTAAGTACAGATGAGTGTGAATGTTGAAAAAGGGTCCCAAAAAAGGACACCCAGTTTTGTTCTGAGACCGCATTTATAATAGGGGTGGCCTTTGCCCAAGTGGTGGTTTTTAGTAGATTCAAGAAATCCCCTGTATGTCTTGAAGTAAGAGATGCCGAAGCCATGCAGTATGAAGTAAGCATGACGCCGAAGCCATGCAGCTGTATGGCTTCGGCGTCATGCTGGTAAAGGCTCGCCACGTGATGTTTTATCCATGATTTGTACTGATTGGCTTCTTTTTGGAATTCCAACCATGCCTCAGGTGTCTGGTGTCTGATTGCAAAAATGTTTAGATTTCTTACTTTCCGTCTGTTCGTCACCACCAATCGATCATAGATGTGTTTATGTGTGGGTTTCTTGCCCTTTGTTCCTGCAAAAGGCACCTTGCATGGAACCAGTAGTGGAGTGTAGTCAGGTCTGGAGGTGGCTAGGCTATTAGTTGTAGGGTCGAAGTCTGTACTCAACCTTTCCTTTACGGCTCTGATGTTTTTGGCCTTAAGGCGTAGTCGTGACTGCTGCTTGTTTGAGTCCAGTTTGAAAAGTGTATGTTGGCCTTTCAGGTGTTTGTGCTCCCCATGTTAGTTGAAGCAAATTATGGTTGCTTTCCTGTGTTTTCACTACTTCGAAGGACAAAATCCATGGGATCAGGCCTTTGGTTATAAATATATAATCCAATGTCGCCGAAGATGCGTCTCTAACCCAGGTTGGAATCAAGGGATCAGAGTCTTTTATTACGGCTGCGTTGTACAGATTTCTTGATTTCATCAAGTTAGACCAAGCCTGACCTCTTCTGCTAAGGAGCCACTCGAAACTGATTTTTCACTTATTGTATGTATTTTGCATTTTGCATTTAGGTCGCCGCAGATTATGATGTTATCAGTAGCAAAGTCTACATTGATGATATCGATGACTTCCGCCACCTCACTGCAAAAACTATTTATTGTTGTTCTCTCCGGATTCCAATATAGGTTTAAGATCGGCAAGTCTGAAGTAAGCCATGAATCCTGCAGGGGGTTGTATTGCTTTGAAGTGTTGAGGGTGCCTAACATACCATAAGCTTCAATAATTTTGGATTTAGGCGTGATCCCAGATCCTGAGCGAATAGCCGTTAGGAGGCCTGACAATGGTCTCCCCATCAGGGATCTGCTGGCTGTGGATAGGTCGATTGTAAATCCATCCAGTGATGGTAGGTCACTTAGCCAAGTTTCTTGAAGACATAAGATGTCAAAACTCCCTAAATGTATGTCACTTAGGCGGGTCAGGTGATTAAAACCTCTGGTGTTCCACGATGCCATGACCAGATCTTTTTTGACGATTTGGGTGCTGAATTCATTTTTTGGGTGTTTGGTGTTGACTGTTATTTCTGGTGGGATCGTCCAAACGTGTCAGCCAGCCAGTTCCATGGCCCTTTTGATATAGGATATTTTGTATCTTTATAACTTAGTATACAATGGCTTTTTGGTTACTTTTCATATGTGCCCAAGACAAAGCTGGTGGCAAGCAGTGATATTTTTACTGTTTGTGTTATTTTACTCGTGTACTTTTGCATATATCGCAAATGGCTACTAAAAGTGGCTAGCACTTTAAGATGGCCTTCCCATGTGATTTTTTCCTTGTTCTTTGGCCTTATTGCCGCCTTTTTTTAATCTCTTAAATTTTCAAAGAGAAACAATACACTAAAAAATCCAAATAAAGAATTAATATGATAATACAATTACAGCAATATCAATACAGATGCTTATTTCTCCCCCCCCCATTTGATTCTTTTTCTTTTATTTTCTCCTCCCCTTCTCGTTGTTAAACATTTTTGTTGCAGATGTCTACAGTACAAGAGATGTGGAAGGAAAAAAAAGTACCCATAAAGAAGGGGAAGTGAGAGGGAGAAAGAAAAGAGAAAAAATAATTCACGAATATAGATCATTGAAAACATCCCATATGGCAAAGTATTTAACAATTTTTCTTGACCTCGGATACGTTACTTTCTCCCTACTTGAAAGAAAAGAATGGTCATGATGTAACCAGTCATCAATAGAAGGTCTAGCATCACTCTTCCAACATTTTAAAATGGGTTTCTTTGCAACCATCAATGCCACATGTACCCAAAAGAGTAAATCAGCAGACCCCCGAAGATCCATAGGAAACAAACCAAGCACACACATTAATTGAGTACGAGGGAGCGGAAAATCCAGCACACGGTCTAGCCGATGAATCACTGCCTATCAAAGTAATTTTCGGGCATGACCAAAACATATGCAAAACCGTTCCAACATCTGATTTACAATTCCAGCAAATATCAACTTGTATATGTTTACAGCGTTTCATCTTCCAAGGAGACCAATAAATACAATGTATGACCCGCTGTTTAGTAAATCTCAAATCAAAAATCAATTTTATATCATCAAGGGTTCTGCACAAATGCAATTCCACTCACCATCCGAGAGATCAAAACCCAGATCTGAACTCTCCCTACCACATTCATATGCCATATTAACATCCTTTGGTGCAAGGAACTTGTACAAGGTAGAAACCAAAAGAGGTTCACTCGTAGACAAATGCAATATAGGGGGGACACAATGTACAGAAAAATACAACGGCGCAAATAATAATTTGATCTCTCAAAGTACACGATAACAGCGTACTTCCGACAGTCGCAGCTTATATTTAAATCTCAAGAACTCAAAACTGAGCATGGAAGTCCCACCAAAAATGTGCCCAATTTTTCAGATACCCAAAGACTGCCAGGAGGGCCAAGATATGGGATGATTATTAATTTGAATCGCTGTGTTCCGCCGGATAGAAGATTCCAAGCTCAGAAGGTATTTATTTTACCCATGAGGTCTCAACATTTTTTCCAATCTTTGAGGACATGCCTAACAAATGGAGGAGTCTTATCAATAGCTAATTTTGTGTCCATACTAAGGAGGCAATCCAGAGGAATTGGATAAATAGAGGATTTCTCTATGCAGACCCAAATTGGGCAAGTAGCATATTCCCTCAACCAAAAGTGTAATGTGCGAAGGGTGAAGGCTCTGTGGTATGAAGCAATATTCGGAAAGCTAAATCCTCCCAGGCGCACCAGCTTCATAAGTACATTTCTAGGGAACCTGGATCTGCCCCCTTCTGCCCACAAAATGTTGCAAAAAAGTTATCAATGTTGCAAGTTAAGTTTTCCATTAAAGGAAGTGGGAGCATACTAAAAATATAAAGCAGCTTTGGAAGCAGAGTCATCTTAACATTGATTTTTCCCCAACAACGTCAGATATAGCCTACTCCATTTCAAACACAATATAGCTATTTCTGCGTGTTTAGTGTGGATATTCTAAGCCAACAGGGCATTACTTGCCTAGAGATATGTATACCCTGACATTTAAATCCATGTTCCACCCATACATTTTGCCATACATTCTGGTCAACACCCAGGAGATCTCTATGACACACACATGATATAGGGAAAATCAACGTCTTGGAAACATTAATTTTGCAATTGGACACACGGCCAAATGCCCGCAGAGTTCATACTAACTCCTTAAACGATGGTTCTGGATCAAAAAGTAAAACTAGGTCATCACGTAACGTAGGACTTTGGAAATGCAGTCACCATCGACACACCATTAATACAAACATTTCCTCCAATAGAGATAGCCTGGGGCTCAATAAAAAGTTTTTAAAAAAGAGGGGATAAGGACAACCCTTCCGAGTACCACGATAAATAGGAAACACTCCGATAAGCAACCGTTCACCAAGATCCTTGCCTCAGCATCTCTATATAATATGATATGATATGATATAGCATTTGTAAAGCACCTATACACAAGTGTTTCAAGGCGCGACGCGGCAGGGAGGGGGGAACAAGGGGAAGACAGACAACGATCCTACTAGGCCAGGTGTCATTCAGATCGTGCAAGTGCAGGGGTAGGTGGAAGGAAGAAAGAGAAAGGGGAGTGGGAGGGGGGGAAGTGCAGTACAAAGTAAGTAGAATAAAAAATAAATAAATAAATAGGGCCAGCTGGTGGCAAGTGCAAGGTAAGTGCACACAAGTGCTGTGAAGGGGGGCTGTAGGGATACAGAGACAGTCCCGCAGTGCAGGTGTTGCCAGGGAGGCAGTGCAAGTGGAGAGTGGCTGGGCCCAGGACCGAGGACGGTGAGAGTGGCCCAGTTGCAGATTCAGAGCAGTTTCAGTGAAGAATTTAGCAGGGGAGAGGGAGAGAGAAAGCAGAAGCAAAGAGGAAGGTTTTGAGGAGCTTCCGGAACCGGAGATGGTTCTCCTCAAGTTTCAGGGAGGCAGGAAGGCTGTTCCAGAGGGAGGCCCCTGCCGCGGAGAGAGATCTACCCCCAGCTCGTTGCTTCGAGAAGCGGCTGACCCTGAGGGAGTTGGAGACGGATGAGCGAAGGGCTCGGGAAGGAAGATATTTAGGAAGAGAGAGTTGAAGGGATTTAGGCCCCAGGCCCCAGAAGGCCTTGTGGACAATGCAGAGGGTTTTGAACTTAATCCTCGCAGCCACTGGGAGCCAGTGTAGAGATTTCAGTCCTGGAGAGATACGGTCCCTGGGCTTGAGGCCAAGGACAAGTCTCGCAGTTCTGTTCTGGATGAGTTGCAGAGGGCGGAGAGTGGAGGCAGGCAGATTAAGATAGAGGCTGTTACGGTAGTCCAGTTAATGCATTAAAAAGTTTTAATATATACGAGATTCACAATTGACTTATCAATACTTGTCGAAGGAAAATCCAACTTACCTTATCAATGCCATTTCCACATCAATACTAACCGCAGCGTAAGGGTCTGGTGAATTACCCTTTAAATGCACAACATCTAAAAGCTCTTACATTATCAAAACTATTTCTGCCAAAAATAAAAAATCTGGTTTTGGTGAATCAACTTCATCAACCATGGGTTAATTTGTACTGAGTACATCTTTGCCGGACGTTTGACTTCATTTAGCAGAGATATGGGTCTCTAATTTCCACAGTTTGAATAATCTTTCCCAAATTTAGGGATCACAGAAATCACTGCAGTTTTCATGGAATCAGCCATCTGTTCGGAATGAATTAATAATCTCTGTAAAAAGAACCACCATAGAGGGCATAAGGGAAGCACTAAATGCAGCATAGGATTCAATCGGGAATCCATCTGGCCCTGGGGATTTGCCAGGAGACATCTACATAGAATCGATAATTTCCTGTACTGCCATTTCTCCATCCAAAACAAGTCCATCACTATCATTTAACTCTGGGATACAAATACCTTCTCGAAAATCTGCCACTTCATATACAAATCCATCTTCATAATACAATGATGCATAAAACGTTCTAAATGCACTGCAAATGTCTTTTTCCTCAAAGGTGTTACATTATCTTCTGAAATAAAAAGCACTTGTTTCCCCCTCTCTTCCTCGCAATCTGTTAACTAATAATGTCCCAGATATTTCCCCACGCTCCCAATACGATTTCCCTGTATAAAAGAAATCTCTCTGTTTGTTTGTTTGTTTGTTTGTTTTATTTCTAATGCGCTCCAGACCCGTAGGTAGAAGGGCGCAGCAGGTAGGATAATGCGAAACTTACATTGTTACAGATTATACAGGATACAGTAAAAGTTATACATATTATACAAGATACAGTAATGGATATTATAGATAATATACAAGTTGTGCAAATTATACAAATTATACAAATTATACAAGTTACAGTAATAGTATACAAATGTATACAAATGTGCAGGACCATCATCGTGCAGGTCGATGAGTTACATAGAGGATGGTACGCATAACATATCGTGGGAAGGAGGAGAGGGACAAGTGTCAAGTCTGGGAATATTATAAGCCTAAATCTAGTGGTCGTTGGAGATAAGATATTGGATAGCATTCCTTCTGAATAGTGAGTACGGCTGGTCTGCTCTTAGATTGTTGGGTAATAGGTTCCAGGTTTTGGCCGCCTTCACAGGGAAACTATTCCCACCGGCCGTGGTAAGTTTAAATCTAGGTACTACCAGACAGTTAGTATTGGTAGCTCTGGTAGGTCTAATAGAGGTTTTTTTTTGCATTTTGTTCGTGAGGTAGCTTGGGGCGGCGTTGTTAAGAGCTTTATGTGTCAGGGAGATAATTTTTAATTGAATTTTGTGGTTTGTAGATAACCATTTGTGTTGGCGTCTAATGGTGGAGATGTGTGTTCTTTTGTTTATGCCAAGCGCTGCTCGCAAAGCATTATTTTGGAGCGTTTGAAGTTTCTGTATGGTAGATTTGTTGGCACCACTGTAAAGGGCATTACAGTAATCGATCCTGGAGAGGATAAGTGCTCTAGCCAAGATCATGCAACTGTCATTAGAGAGGAAGGGCTTGCCTGCTCTTATCAGTTTGCAGGTGTATGCGGTGGTAGAGGCCAAGGATTTTAGTTGTTTGTCGAAAGATAGTGTGGAATCCAAGTAGAAACCGAGGGTTTTTACTTCCTTGGAGACCCTGATAGGATTTCCATCAATATTGAAGGAGGAGAATTCCTGACCTAATTTTTTGGTGTTCATATGTGTTCCCAGGATTATCAACTCCGTCTTGTCGTCATTCAAGCACAAGCCATGTGTGGCCATCCATGCTTGAATAACGAGATATACCCTATTCACCAATTCCGAGTCCTTCCTATGATCCCCAGAAAGCGGGAGGAGAATCTGTGTATCATCTGCATAGTTAGTGTAGGTGATGCCCAGAAGGTCTAGATCATCGAACAAGGGCTTGGTGAAGATATTGTATAGGGTAGGCGAGACACAGGAGCCCTGGGGAACGCCACATAATATAGGGGTAGGGTCAGCTGCGGCCGATGGGGAAAAAACTCTCATTGTTCTTACGCTGAGGAAGGATTCGAGCCATTTGATGGCCTCAGGAGAGAAATGGGCAGCAGAATCCAGGTGTTTGCAGAGTACCTTGTGATCGACCAAGTCGAATGCTGCAGAGAGATCAAGTAGGAGCAGGAGTGCTGTTCCTCCTCCATCCCTCAGCTCGTCGACCTGCGTCTTTAAATCAATTAAGGCGGTTTCTGTTCCATGAAGTGGACGGAAACCAGATTGTCTTGCTCCTAGGAGCTTATACAGGTCAAGGTGTTTTTGTATCTGAATATAGGCAGCTTTGTCCAATATTTTGAGGAGGAATGGCACAGTGGTAATAGGGCGGTAGTTGGTTGGGATAAGTGAGTCTAAGGTCTGTTTTTTGAGAAGTGGGAGCACCCAGGAATGTTTTAAATTGGCTGGGATAGTGCCTGATGTGAAGGAGGCATTGATTAATTTAGAGATAAATGGTGAGATGTCTCTGGCAGCGTCTTTTATTAACTGTGCTGGGCAGATATCACCCTTGCAGTTAGAAGGTTTGAGTGAGAGAATGATTTTTTCTACTTCTAGTGGGGATGTTTTGGAGAATTGAAATTTGTTGTTTGCCTCTGGTGGGATACTATATGTAGAGGTGTTAGGGTAGTGCTGAAGGTTGAGCATATCTTTTTTTTGTTGTATTTTGGTTTGAAGTGTATTGATTTTATTTGCTAGCGCATTTTGAATATCTGTGCACCAGGTCTTATCCTTGGTAACTAAGTCTGGTATGGCTATTGGTGACTCTAATTCCTTCAGTATGGCGAAGAGTTCTCTCATGCTAGGATTAGAGTTGGTGATACGTTCATCATAGGAGTTCTTTTTGGCAAGGTTCACTTCTTTTTTGAAGTGAGAGGAGATGGAGGATAGTTTTGCTTTATTTTCGACAGAGGGACATAGTCTCCAGGAGTTTTCACTTTTTCTTTTTAGGAGTCGTAAATCTCTCAATTGGGGAGTGAACCATTTGTTAAGGTGCGCTTTGGGTTTGCTTTTTCTAAGTTTGAGCGGGGCGATTTTGTCCAGTGTGTTGAGCATAATTTTGTTATATTCTTCAACTAGAGTACTAGGGTCTAGATTGTCCGATAGAGCGTTTAACGTGGGTAGGATGGCAGGGATGACTTTTTCCGCTGTAATACTCTTTTTGTTTCTGGTTAGACAAGGCGGGGCTAGCAATGGGACCGTCGGAGAGGGTCTGGCTGTAGATAGGTTAAAGGTTACAAGGGAGTGATCTGTCCATGATTGGGGAGAGATGGAAGTGATGGAGGCTGTGCAGTTGTAATCTGCTATCCAGTCTAGTATTCTCCCTTTGGAGTGAGTGGGTCTGTTGACTTTCTGAGACAGGCCTGATGCATTGATGGTATTGGCTATGTCTGAGGCTTGTTTGTCCGTGGGGTCATTAAAGCCAAGGTTAAAATCTCCTAATAATAGAAGCTGGGAGGTAGGTTTAAGGTTGTTGGTGATCAGGCTATGCAAGTCCTCGTCGAAGGTACCGAGAGGACCTGGGGGTCTATAAATTAGGTGGATGGTGAGGGTTTGTATGTTATTTATCTGGAATTTGACCGAGATATTTTCACAGGATTGTAGGGTTTGAGGAGGGGATGTTCTGAGAGAGAGGCTCAATTTGGAAATGATGGCAATTCCGCCACCTCGTGTGCCATCCCTATCTTGTCTTGTTATGGTGTAGCCTTCTGGAATGGCTAGCATTAGAGATGGTCCAGCTGCGTTATGTAGCCAGGTCTCGGTTACTGCCAGGAAGTCCAGATTGTGTTCTGTAATGAGGTCGGCTATGTCGAGGGCATGGGCGACAAGGGATCTCGCATTCAGGAGTGCTCCTTTGAGTACTAGCGTCTCTTTGGGCATGTTTGCTTGGCTAGGGGTAGTTGAGTTGGTATCTGAAGTTTTGGACTTTTGTGTTTTGATTGTAGTGATATTTGTTGTTACCGTCTGGTGTGGTTTATGTGGGTAATTTGTTTTTAGGTTGGTTGATGGTAAGGTTCTTCTAGGTGGTTCATAAAGTTGTGTGAGTCTTGCGCGAAGTGTAAGATTTCTGTGTAGTAAGGTGCGTGGGAGGGAGGTGAGGGTTTCACCTCTGGTGCTAATATTATTTGGTGGAGAGTTGGTAGGGTTATTAGTCACTATGTTGGGCAGCGTATGTAAGGCCGGGTCTGATATCAAGGCAGGAGATGCCGTAAGGTGGTCTTGGGTCATGGTGATAAAACTTAGAGTAACAGCTATAGTGCTGTAGTGCAATAATGGATGCAGCATTTTTAGTGGGTCCAAATATATGCACGTGGGTGCTTAGGACTATAGGCAGGGTGGGGCGTTCACTAACACGGCACAAATGGATGTTCAATGGCAAGGTGCATATGGGCGTTCAGTGGCGGGGCACATAAAGGCTAGGTGGGGCGTTCACTAACAAGGCACAAATGGGCAATTTAGTAGCAAGGCACAGCTGGACTAGGTGAGGCATTCGCTAACGAGGCATAAGTAGGTTAGCATTCACTAATGAAGCATGCCTAGGGCGCAACAAGGTCCAACTTAAGGCTCAGCATAGGTTAGATGTGGTCGAATGGCGACCATAAGGCACAACACAAAGCTCAGTTTAAGTTAAATGTGGTCGAATGGCGACCATAAGGCACAACACAAAGCTCAACCTAGGTAAGATGTGGTCGAATGGCGACCATAGGGCACAACACAAAGCTCAATCTAGGTAAGATGTGGTCGAATGGCGACCATAGGGCACAACACAAAGCTCAGTTTAGGTTAAATGTGGTCGAATGGCGACCATAGGGCACAACACAAAGCTCAATCTAGGTAAGATGTGGTCGAATGGCGACCATAGGGCACAACACAAAGCTCAATCTAGGTAAGATGTGGTCGAATGGCGACCATAGGGCACAACACAAAGCTCAGTTTAGGTTAAATGTGGTCGAATGGCGACCATAGGGCACAACACAAAGCTCAATCTAGGTAAGATGTGGTCGAATGGCGACCATAGGGCACAACACAAAGCTCAATCTAGGTAAGATGTGGTCGAATGGCGACCATAGGGCACAACACAAAGCTCAGTTTAGGTTAAATGTGGTCGAATGGCGACCATAGGGCACAACACAAAGCTCAATCTAGGTAAGATGTGGTCGAATGGCGACCATAGGGCACAACACAGAGCTCAGCAAAGTCAAAGGGAGATTGGACATGACCATGGGCCACAATATATACTACTATGGAGGAGCAGATCATTAGAGAAATCACAATAGCAGCGGTACGTCAGCCGATGGGAAGGTAAGGTTGTTAAATTAGTCTTGGGCGGGGATGTAGGCACAATCAGGCAGCTGCAAGGATACTATTGAGCGTTTGCCTATAAATTTACCTTCGTGCTGTGAGCCTTATATGCAGGTGTTTGCAGATACATGCTCCGAGATTGGATGGTAAAAACAACAGCGATGGCATGGAGAGAACGGGCGGTTTGAGTTCCTGATGCAGTTCTGGGTATATCTATAGGTGTTTTCTAGAGGCGCTCAATACCGCTCCAGGCCGCGAACAGGCGCAAACAGGGCCTTTGTACGGCCTTCGTACAAGGCCGGCGCATCCGCCTGCCGGCGGATGCAGGATGTAGATTATGGGCCGGATCGAGGCTCAGCCTCGCTGTGGTGCCGCGTCGCGCCCGGCATGGGCAGGTCAGGCATGCAGGAGGGACACGGTCAGGCAGGCCGTGTAGTGCAATGGGCTGCACTTACTTCGCGTGCTGCCTAATGATCCTGCTTGTGGCTGCAGGAGAGGAGGGGGGCTCCTGCCCTCTTCCCTCGTCGGAGGTCGCTGAAATGATACAGTGTATCATTTTATCTAAAGACCAATTTGCATTAATTATATCCGATAATACATTAACTGAAGGATTGGCTGTGTGTTTGGCTATATACGTTTTTTATAATTTCATTCCAATCGTTTATAATCTGCATCGGTCACTTTCTTTTTATATGAGGCATAGCGGATTTTACCACGTAAGGAGGCTTTCAACGCATCCCAAATAGTCAATCTTTCAACTGATTTAGCATT
Source organism: Ambystoma mexicanum (assembly GCF_040938575.1). NCBI lineage: Eukaryota > Metazoa > Chordata > Amphibia > Caudata > Ambystomatidae > Ambystoma > Ambystoma mexicanum. Next base: position 894,035,575 of record NC_090939.1, read on the forward strand.
TTCCTCAAGGAAAAACAAGATCTCTGTTACAATTTGTTTAATGAAATCCTGATCCAACAGTAATCAAGCATTAAATCTTATCAGTTTTCCCATCTCCTAGCGAACAGTCTAACTTCAAGTTCACATATGCATGATCAGAAATCACAATATCACCCATATCTGACACATTCACTTCACCAAACAGGTCCCTGCTGACTAAAAAGAAATACATTCGAGAAGAAGTGCCATGCGGTAAAGAACAAAAACGATATATTTTTTTTCTGAGTTTAGTCGACACCAAAATCGTTTAAGTCCCATGACTGCATAAGCTTTAAAATACCTTTTCTGGCCCTCTCCTCCGCATAAGAACGTGATATTTCCGATTTATTCAAAATAATCGGATGTCCATTTTCCACCTGCAGCTTAATTGCTACAACTCTCCCCTTGGTATATATATATTCACTTTTTCCACAGAGAATCGTACAGTTTTTTTTAAATAGAATAGCCACTCCTCTGGAATTACTAAGTAACAGGAATATTCTTTTACATATACATTATTTAAAAAAGAAACTATTTTTCAAGTTGCAAACGGGTTTCTTGGAGTAGGACAATGTTGTGTTTCTTTTTGCCTAAAAAAGTAAGCACCTTTTTCCCCTCTTAATCGGGTTGTTCACCCCCTTCAGATTCCAACTTAATACACATAGTAAGTCAGCCATTAAAGCATAAATAACCTATGCCTTGCAAGTGTTCTATTAAAATAATGCATGGTAACACCTTCAATGGGACTCGTATCTCCTAACGCAAATCCCCACCTTTCAGGATAAATAGTATTGACATATGAGATTTTGACACAAGAGTGTGAACTTCAAGTATTACGAAGCTCTGCAAAAAACAGAACTTATAGTATCAGATCTAAATAATAAACTAAACATTGAAGGGTAAAAAATAACAAAAGCAATAAACAAAATGCGTAAAAACAAACTGAGGCCAGAACATGATGAAAAATTAGCTAACAGAGAAGCAACGGCTGCCCAATATTATATTACAACACATTCAAATGAAGATGAAGAAAGCACAAACAGAGCAGAAGATATGACACAGAATTCGACAAACATAGAAAAGATACACAAAGGAATAACATATTTCATCTACGGTTAATTATCCCCTTGGGTGCCAATGACAAGCTATCTCGTCCTCAGCCCTACGTTTGAAGTGCCAAGGATGAGATAGCTCGTCCTTTTTGGCACTTCTGTTAACTCTAAATCCAACCACCGTGCTATCACGCCCCGTGGGTTGGATTTCATTCAGTGTCACACCAGCGTGCGTAATGCGCGCTGACATGACACTGAACGTAAATTTCACTGCTGCAGCCATTGCGGCAGTGAAATGGAAGTTAAGTTCCTCCCTTAATCTCTGGCATTTCTCTGCAGTTTTGATTGAAAGGAGGTGTTGTTGGAAAGGGGATACTCTCCACTTTGCAACAAGATCTTCCTTGGAGAATTGCTTGCCTCTAGACCACCAGGGATCTGTTTATTAATTGCAGGAATTAGGGAGCCGCTTACTATGTAATGGAAGTTTGTAATAGAAAGGGAGTGGCCCTCTACCGCCCAACCCCAAATGGAAGGGGGCATCTAATGTAGCCCTCACTGGGAGCAGATTGCTAGTGCAATCTGCCCCTAGGAAGGGGTACATGAGATGCCACCCATCAATTTGGGATGGGGGGGCACCAGGGAACTTTGCAATGGAAAGGGGGTGCCCCTAGGGCAGGGGCAAAACAAAACTTAAAAAATGTGAATTTTTGGTGGGGTTGTTTTGGGGGGCACACTAGACCACCATGGAACGTTTCTATGGAAAGGGGGTGGCCCTCCCCCTCCCACCCCAAATGGATGGGGGGCATCTCATGTAGCCCTACCTGGGGGCAGATTGCAAGTGCAATCTGGCAATCTGCCCCTAAGAAGGGGCAAATGTGTTTTTACTGGGGGGTGAGGGTCACTAAACCACCATGGATGGCTTGAAAGGGAGGGCGGTGATCGGAGCATGTTAGTTATGATTTGTTTTTGCTGGGCTGACCACAGGTAATGAATGTTTTTTTGTTTCATTTACAGGTTTATTTTTTTTTTTTTACGCGAGGAGCTGCAACTTTATGCAAGTAGTTAATTTTAATTATTCTACAGTTAAGGCCCATTGTCAGTGGGTTGGGTGGGACTGGGGCTAGATTGTTGGTGGTGCGGGCAGGAGTGGGCAGTCTAGGGAGGTATTTTGGTGGGCAGTAACAATTGCAGGGTCAGGCCACAAAGTGCCCCCATGCCAGCAGAACATTGATGTTTCTCTGGGAACGGCTGTCTCCCATGTGGGTTGACCGTCCGCAAGCCCAGGCTGCACCTCTGGCTGTGCTGCATTACAGATTTCACCTACGGGGAGGAATTGAGAGCCTACCGGGGCTCCCTGGAACTGCTGCTGGAATTGGGGATGGTCGACCCACATGGGAGACAGGCACCCAAGACTAGAGGCATCACCTCTGACCATCGGTCAGCCGGTCAGATAGCACACAGAGTAGAGCGCTTGCTTTGACATCTGTGTAGAACTTGCCGATGCAGGTTCGAATCCCGGCAGGGCCAAACTCAGCCTTTCATCCTTCCGAGGTCGATAAATGAGCACCACACACTGTGGGTAATAATAAGCAGCGCTCAGATACCTGAGGGTTCGTTGCGCTATATAAATGCTAAATTATTATCATGGAGTTCTTGCTGGCCTGCATTACAGCTTTTCCATCCAAGAAAGGACAGGGACCGTCCTAGGGCTCCCTGGAACTGCCGCTTGGCTTGGTGACTATCAACTCGCATTGGAGACAGCCTCCCAAGGCCAGGGACATCAACCTCCACCTTCCTGGAGCTCTGGCTGGCCTACGTTACAGCTACTCCCTCTGGGAAAGGACGGGGACCCTGTCGGGGCTCCCTGGGATTGCTGCTGTGCTTGGGGACTGTAGACCCAACATGGGAAACAAATGCCAAAGGCTGGGGACATCACTGCTAACCATCCTGGAGTTCTGGCTGGGCTGCGTTAGAGCCTTTCCCCACCAGGTGGCCCTGGCCGTGTGCCAATCCCTCCCTGGAGAGAAATTCTATAATGCAGCAAAGACAGGGCTTCTGGATGGTCAGGGTGATATCCCTTGCCTCCGGTGGCTGTCTCCCATGTGGGGTGACCATCCCAAAGCCCAGCAGTGATTTCAGGGAGCCCCAGCAGAGTCCCCGTCCTTTTGCAGAGAGAAAAGATGCAACGTAGGCGAGCCAGAATTCCAGGATGGTCTGAGGTGATGTCTCCGGCCTTGGGCCCAGCGGCAGTCCCTTCCCAAAGGGATATTCTATAACGCAGCCCAGCCAAAGCTCCAGGATGGTCGGGTGATATCCCTGGCTGTGGGTTGACCTCCCCAAAGCCCAGCAGCTCCCTGTCCTTTCCCAGATGGAAAGGCTGTAACGCAGGCCAGCCAGAACTCCATGAAGGTCGGAGGTGATGCCTCCTGCACCTGTCTCTCATGTGAGTCGACCGCCCCCAATTCCAGCGGCAGTTCTAGGGAGCCCTGGCAGGGTCCCCATTCCTCCCCGGAGGAAAATTCTCTAACAGCCCAGTGTTGGGGAGAATTCTCACTTTATGGCTAATTTCCCTTACCTATAGAGTCCCCCAGCAGCTTTGCTGAATTTGAAGGGTTTGTTTATTTTACCAGCTAAGCGTAAGACTCTTTTTCCCACTCTTAGGCATTTTTGCTATGTGTGTTCTAGGCCATTTTTGTGTTTAATGCCTATGGGATTTTCTCTCCCCAAAAGGAACCATCTTTATTCACTTGTGTTACACAGCACCCTCAGTGCAGTGACACTGGGGTGTCGTGGCGACCCCCAAACAGACTCCATACCCTGGGACTGACTACTGTCTCCCAGGGCATGTAAAGTCCCCATTGACTTTACTAGTCAATTTCTATGAACTAAACCAGTACAACCCATCTTACTATGGGGTACTGGAAGGGGTTAATAGTTTTTCCCCTATGTTCATTTTCGAGAGGGTAGCGTACAGTATCCCTCTCAAAAGTTTCTGGCTGGTGGCAGCGGTTACTACCAAAAATATTCGACAGCGAATATTTCACTATGGGATTTTCCCATTGTTCGAGGCTACCACTTTTTCTGACGGCCTCTAACATACCGCTGGTGCATTTTAATATTAACTTTGCTCCGGTGGGTTTTATTTGCCAGAACTTTAATATAACTTCTTTCTCGTGTCTTTTTCTATAATCCCAACCCAGGTCGGGGATCCTTTGTTCGTCCCAGAAGCCCTCTTTTCGGCGCCACCGAGTCTGGGGTGGGTCCATTGTGTGGGAGGGAGAGTAGGACCCCTGGACAGGGTTGCCTCCGCAACCCATGTCGCATGCTTTCCTGATAGGCTGGAGGGTCTCCCGCCAAGATGACCACTCCACTGTGAGAGCGACAGCTAGGCTGTATGAATGGGGCTTTTTTTGCATAAAAGCAGGGTCCTGAGGACTGGAAGAGCAAGACGTTGCCACTGGAACTAAGAAGCCGAAGAGGAGAGAAGCCAAAGACACCTGCAATGACTGAACCACCGGTGAAACCCTGCTGCAGCGTCTCACTACTTTTCTCCACACGACGAGAGGAGATCTTCATCTGAAAGAGCCTTCTTCCCTTGAGCTGGTGGGGACAACCAGTTTGCCAATCGCCTTCCCGAACCTGCTGTGGTCGAATCGCCAGTGGCCTGCACTTGGAGACCGGATAGCCAAGCAGCTATCGACTCGGACCGCGATTAAAAGGAGCGTACCTTTTAAACTTCGTTTGGCAGCACCGCGGCTGGTTTCATCCCTGGGTAGTGCCGTACCTCGAATCTTCCTCCACGACGAGAGCCTCTCTTCCTCTGCTGGACCCCTCGAACTGCAGGAACTACCAGGAACAACCGCCACTGCAGGAGCCACTTCTTCACTTTAAAGGTACATTGTTCCGCCAGGCTGCCCTTTCTTCGTGGTAGTGCTAAAGGTGTTTTAAATCCTTTACCTACCTGTTGGGTTGGCCACCCCCCTCTCTTAACATTGTCTTTTCAACTCTTGCAACCACCATTTCAAATATCGTTAACCAAAGAATTGACTGCAGCTACGAGAACATTTTGCTCCTGGGCCCTTGCCCTGTACCACTAACTTTGGCACAGGCCTATTGACTCTGGACACATTTGTTAGATCTGCTTTCTCAAGATTGATTCTCCATTCGAGCTGTGTGGTAACCCCTTTCTTATAACTACCCTTTCCTTCCCACTGTTGAATCTTGTGAAATGCCCTTTTGCTCAGTTTTCATTTAAGTACTGCTTATATTGATACACTGTCCTGCTCTAACTGGGTCACAAGCTAATGGGAAGTGCTGCTAGGGTGTATAAGAAACTACTTCTGAATAATTTGTGTTTTCCCTCCCTTGTGAGAAATTGTCAGAACCTCCCTTGTGTATAGTTTTCACTGTGCCGTTTTGCTCAGTTTTCACTCTGGTTCACTTGGTCTGCAATTTATACAGGGAGTGTGTATATTTTTCCTTGACTTAATTTAACTTGCTTGATACTTGTGATAGATGTGTTTGATTAGAGGTGTATAAAATAAATATATATTTACTTTTTAACTACAAGCTTTGGTCAGTGTTTCTGTTATGAAGAGGCTGGCGCAGACAGGTAAGATATATTAAAGGTTTTATTAGTAATTGACAAAGGAAGAAGACCCCCAACATGTAGAGACTCCTCTCCTTCAGCTCTCTCCCCAACTGACCAAATTAGAACTCTTAGATAATCAACCAAGAACATTGTCATCAACATTCCATGACATCATACTTAGATCCAGCACACAGAAACATCATGGAGGGCATTCTCCACTTATCTCTGATGAATCACTACAACACATCTTCCCCTTTTTTTTTTAACTTCATTTATATAACCTAACATCCAATCACACCCATAACTCAAAGGTGTCACGTAGATGACCGCAATAACTCACATAAATTGGTCCAGTCCTCACACACATACTACATATGCCCTCTCTTGACCGCAGCAATCCTCTCTTTATTCCACACTTGCCCTCCAGTCACATGTACGGCCCCTTTCATGACCGCCACAACTCTGACTGGATCCGAATAAAGAGACTCTCCTTTCTTCTTCACAATTCCTTTCTTGATCCTAACCCAATCTCCACACTCTACGCGCAACACCTTCTTACCTCTCTTCAAGTTTTCACGCGCCACCCATTCAGACTTCTTTCTCACCAATGACTTTCTTACTTCATCAACAACCAGATCTGTTTCCCGACTCCTGCCCAGCCACGGCGGACACGCCATCGAATAGGGCTTCCTGCCTGTCATCAGCTCAAACGGGCACAAACCTGTCGTAGAATGAGGCGCCATCCTTAGGGCCCAGATCCTATTCTGTATCACAGCCAACTTGTCCAATCCGCATTCTTCCCCCATGCGAATACTCTCCATCACACACCTATTCATCCTTTCAACTACACCATTGGATTCAGGATGATATAATGAAGTCCTTTTATGACGCACTCCACACTGCCTTAAATAGTTGGTGAAATTTCCACCCACAAATTGGGGACCATTATCCGTCAACAGACTCTCCGGTAGACCTTCATTAGAAAATATCTCCTGCAAAGTTTTTATCATGCTTTCTCCTGTCACATCTCTCACAATTTTAAAATTCACCAACCTGGAGAACAGATCCACCACCAGCACTACGAATTTTCCACGTCCATACCCCAAATCCACAGGACCCAGGATATCCATTGCGAGATCACTCCATATCCTGGACGGAAGACCTACGTCCACAAACGGTTGCTTCTTAGCTACCGATCCCTTCCCACTCCTGATACAAAACTGACAATTTTCTAAACAATTTTCTATTTCCCTGTCAAAACCCGGCCACCAATAATCTTCCCTCAATACACTTTTGGTTTTGGTAACTCCTATGTGGCCACTGTGTGCCAACTCTATCACTCTCTTCCTCAATCCAACTGGAACCACAGCCCTTCCCCATCTGAACAATACCCCGCCGATGACCGACAATTCATCCTTCACTTCCCAATACGGCCTCGCGCCTTCCGCTATTTCCACTTTCTTCGGCCATGCAGCAGAAACAACATACGGAACTATTTTATGCATATTCTCATCGCTCCTCATCCCTTCCAACCACTCCTGTTTGGACACTATACCATCTGTGTTGACAAACACCAATTCCATTTCTTCATCTTCCACAACTCCAGAATCACTTACTCTCATCCTCGACAGATTATCAGCCAATACGTTGTCCTTCCCAGGAATGACCTCCATCTTGAAAGAATGTGTTTGCATTCTGGTGACCCATCCTGCCACCCTGCGGGAAACCTTATCAAGGCCCTTGTTCTCAAATATGGCTTTAAGTGGTTTGTGATCAGTCCGAATTACGAACTCTACACCCCACACAAAGTTTTTGAATCGTTCCGCTGCCCAGAAACATGCCAACGCCTCCTTCTCGAGAACAGAATATCTCACTTCCGCTCCCTTGAGGCCCCTTGATGCATGGGCAATCACTTCCTCAGACCCATCGTCTTGTTTCTGAGATAAAACCGCACCTAAGCCACACTCACTGGCATCCACTGTGATGATGGATGGCTTTCTTGTGTCAAAGCAACCTAAGGGTTGGGCTAAGTTTATCTCTTCTTTTATACCTTTAAATTCCGCCTCGCACTGACTATTCCACGCAAACTCAGCACCTTTCCTCAGAATTTTTCTCATCTCATGCACCTTGTCAGCATAATTTACAACAAATTTCTGGTAAAATTCTGTCATTCCCAAAAAAGAGCGTAACTCACTCTTATCAATCGGTCTTTCTATCCTCTTTATGGCATTCACCATTTCCTCCTTGGGTTTGATACCACTCCCCGACACTTCATGTCCCAAATAGTCCACTTTAGTCACAGCAAATTTGCATTTCTCCTCCTTAAGTGTGATCCCTCTTTCCTCGAATATCTTCAACACCTCATCCAAATTCCTGTCATGCTCCTCCAATGTCACTCCACTCACCAGCACATCATCCTGGAAACAGAAAACACCCTTCACCCCCTTCAACAAACGATCCATAATCTTCTGGAACACTGAAGAAGCGGATGCTAACCCAAAGGGCATCCTCCTGAATTGAAATACACCTTCATGTGTCACAAACGCCGTGACTTTCCTACATCCCTCCTCCAACTCCACTTGATGATAGGCTGACGTCATATCCAATTTAGAAAAGTACTTCCCTCCACCCACCATGGTTAACAATTCACCCATGTTGGGCAGTGGGTGCCTATCCACCAATATACACTTATTCAACTCGCGCATATCAACGCACAACCTCAGATCCCCTGAACTTTTCTTCACAATGACGACCGGGGAAACCCACTCGACCCCCCCTGCTCTTTCAATCACACCTGACTTGAGAAGTTTCTCCAATTCCTTCTTTACCTTGTCCCTTAAGACTAAAGGGACGGGCCTGAGTTTCGCCACGGTGGGAACACTGCCTCTCTTCAACAATATCTGATGCTGAAATCCCTTCACCCTTCCCAACGTCTCATCAAATACCTTCCCATGCTCTCTCACATACTTGCTATACGTCGAACACACTTCCGCTACATGTAAAACTTGATCAGGATGGTTTGGATCCAATCTGATTCCCAAATTCTTTTGCTCTCTCCATCCTAGCAAAGATTGGCCCTTCTTTGTCACATACACCTTCCCCTCACAGCATCGTCCTTTAAATTCAAACTTACTCCAGACATACCCCAGCAAATCAATCTTTTCTTGGTTGTACCCCCCTGGACTTATGTCTGGCACCAATAATGTCGACACTGCCCCTTTCATTTCATCCTCAAATGCGCTTTTGGATATCAAAGTGATCTTTGACCCCGAATCAGCCATCATCGACACTTTACATCCGTTCACCGTCACAACAGTATATGGGCGCTCACAATCATCCGGGATATCATCCCTACCAATAACATTAACAGTGTTAACAATGACATTTTGCAAAGTCATTACAGTGTCATCTTCTGATGACCTCCCTTCTTCCTCTTCATTCATATATAGAACTTTCCTTTGATTCATTTGGCCAAATTGATAATTCTTGCAGCACGTCCCAAAGTGTCCTCTCCTTTTGCACTTATTGCAGATCGCCTTCCGCCCTGGACACACCACTGAAAAAGCAAAATGGGTCGCACTGGCGCATCTATAGCACAATCTCTCATCCTTTTTATCTTCTCTTTGCGTTGATTCTTGATTTCTTCTTTCTTCTACATTGCTCCTCTCCTTCTGTTTGTTTCTTCCCTTCCTCTTGGTCTTCCCTTCATTCACCTTCAATACTTCCGGCTTGGCTTCTTTAGAATCTCCTCCTTCAGCTTTCGATAGCTTGGCTACACATGCCAACGAATGTTCCACACGTTTGGCTAAGTCCAATACCTCGTCCAAATTCGGCTCGTCCTTCAGCCACAGTTCCTCGCGTATCTTATTAGACCGACAATGCGTCATGAATTGATCGCGAATGTGCTCATCAAAACTTCCTTGAAATTTACAGTTTAGAGCCAGATGACGGAGGGCAGTTACATAGTCTTCCACAGACTCCCCCTGGGCTTGCATGCGCATACGGAAATTGTAACGTTCCAAGATCGTGCTTCTTTTTGGATTGAAATGTTTATCTAGTCTTATCAAAGCTGACTCGAAATCATTCAATTCATCCCCGCTTCCATCACTTGTTAAATGAGGGAGAGTCTCAAAAATTCTTTGGCCTTCATAACCCAGAAAATGAAGTAACAAAGCTAATTTCCTTTCGCTGGAATATGCCGTTCCCCCGGCTGCTTTCATATAATGCATAAAACCCTTGCGCCATTGGGGCCAAGCAATCTTTGCCGCTCCCGGCGTGGGCATAAATGTGGGTGGTCTAGATATGCCAGGTAAAGCTGCCATGTCTTAGGGTCACAGTTCTATTTCAGAACAGAGTTTTTTTTTTTAGTTTTTTTTTATATGCACTAGTAATTTAAGCCCAGCGCGCTTGCCGTCACAACAGGGTTTTCCTCTTTGATGCAGGGATAACTTTGCTGTCAGGAGCCCCTTTTCGCTTCCACAGTTCACTTTCCACCCACTCAAATGACTCGCAGTAACACTGTGCCCAAAACAGCACTGTATAAGTTGTGGTTTACTCTCTATTACATGTGTTACGGTAGATAAGCTGCCACCTCCTGATGACCTGTCCCTCTATTACGAGGAATACGGTACTTCAGCACGAACCGTGTTCATTCCTGCTTGAAACACAAACAAATCGTGGGTCGGCCCGTGCAGGGATCCGCGGCGGCGTGACAGAAACATGCACTTACTTGGCAGTGGCCGCAGGGGTATGGTGGCCGCTCAACGCCTGGGACCAGCGGAGCAACCTTCCCCCACGCCGATGACGCCCGGCCAGCACGTCCCCAGACGGCACTTCCACTGGTAGGCGGCCGCCCTATGGCCACGTCGTCCGTCGCACTGGGGGCCCGCTCAACGCACAGAGGATGCGGAGCAGCCCACAGCGACCCGCGATTCCTGCTGGTTGGGGCGGGACCGTCCCCTCTGTTCACACGGGCTCTGGGGCAGCACGGATCGTCCCTCTGCAGGCCACTTCACACCGATGGGCCTCGACGGACGTCCCGTCGTTCGCGCTAGGGCCCGCTCGACGCACAGATGATGCGGAGCAGCCCACGGCGAATCGCGGCTCCTGCTGGCTGGGGGGGGGGGAGCGCCGCTCCTCTTCGCCGGGCTCTGGGGTCTCTCAGGGTGGGTCTCTCAGCGGCCTTCAGGAGCAAAACAAACACGGCTGGCTGCTGGAGGTCTCCTTTCACCTATCCGCTGTGGCCAAATCATCCCATCCTCGTCGCCATTGTTATGAAGAGGCTGGCGCAGACAGGTAAGATATATTAAAGGTTTTATTAGTAATTGACAAAGGAAGAAGACCCCCAACATGTAGAGACTCCTCTCCTTCAGCTCTCTCCCCAACTGACCAAATTAGAACTCTTAGATAATCAACCAAGAACATTGTCATCAACATTCCATGACATCATACTTAGATCCAGCACACAGAAACATCATGGAGGGCATTCTCCACTTATCTCTGATGAATCACTACAACAGTTTCCTTGTGCCATAGTTAAGTGGGCCTATTGTGTAAACCCTGAATACTGCTCATCTCCCTCTTGAGATAAGTCTGACTGCTCAGCTACAGCTACCAACTAAATCTTTGTGGTACAGACTGATACCAAAGGGGATTTATTGCTCTCACCTCTAGTCCTAATCTGGTGTAGTGCTCCCTAAGGGAACTGCACTGGATTCTGCCTAACACCCAGTCAGAGGTGCAGCCTGGGCTTGGGGACGGTCAAACCACTCGGGAGACAGCCGCCCAAGGCAAGGGACATCACCTCTGACAAATCCTGGAGCGCTAGCTGGACTGCGTTACAGAATTTCCCTCAGGGAAGGGATGGGGACCCCTGCCGGGGCTCCCTGGGGCTGCCGCTGGACTTGTGGACGGCCCACACTTTCTTTTCCGCCCAGTTAGGGGCACCCACACATGTGAGGTACTGTTTTTATCCAGACACCTGTAGGAATGTGGAAAGGTTGGACATGCGTTGGCCGCATGTTTCAGTAGTTTCCAGGTGGGAAATGTCTGAAAATTGTGGGGTTTTTCCTAAATTTCAGACTTTGCCAAAGCTTATGGCTAATAAATTCTAGGGCGATTTGCGCAAGTCACACCTCTGTGGATTCCCACAGGTGTCTTTTCAGAAATCCATGGGGTTCCCTGTTTTCCTTGGTGGCTGTGACACCCCAGGCCCAACTCTGTAGGTTGTCTCCCCAAATCCTTTGGGGGATAGCAGTGTTTTCGCTTTTTCCCTTTGTGCCAAGGTAGGTGCACGCACACGTGATGTACCGTTTTTTCATCGGGACACCTGTGAGAATGCGGGGGAAGTAGGACATGTGTTGTTGGCGGCGTGCTTCGGTGGTTTTCATGTGTGTAAACTATTTTTTCCTCTAAATTTCGGTCTTTGCCGGGGCTTGTGGGTAATAAATTCTAGGGCTATTCGCGCAAGTCAGACCTCTGTGGATTCCCACAGGTGTCTTTTCAGAAAGGCATGGGGTTCCCTGTTTTTCTTGATGGCTGTGACACGCCAACCTCAAATTTATGGGTCGTCTTCCCCAGGGCGTTTAATGTGTCAGTGGTTTGGCCTTCTCCCTTTGTGCCCAGGAAGTTGCACCCCCACATGTGAGTTACCATTTCTGTCGGGATACCTGTGGAAATGTGGCAAGGTAGCACATTTGTTTTCTCTTGGTTTTCATAACAATGTGTAACTCTACAGCAGTTCAGAAAGCGTTTGAAGACGTTTGTTTGAAGGATAAAATTGATATCTGCCCCTCCACTCCTGCCTCTCTTTATGACATTGCCTGTCATTTGATTCAAAATGACCTCTTAATGCCCCTATCTGAACTTATCTGTTTCTCATGGTCTTTGTCTATGTAAGCGCCCCAAGACCTTTGGGTGAGAGTTGCGCTATATAAAAAACTACTCAGTTAGTTAGATAACGTTTTCATGCATTTGCTACTGCACTTTGTTAAGCTACCCTTTCATTTCCCAAATCGAACCTACATTTAGTCGCCGCTTTAGGCACTATACGCTTATGTAACCTGCACAAGTCACCTACTCTTCAAAAGATGTATACTTGCCATTCCACACCACATTTGTTTTCCTTATTTACACATGCTAAGAACATCTGTTTAGGCTGTCAGCATAAAAACCCTGTGTACCATGGCTCAGTTTTTGGCTTGTGTTATGCTTGTTCTCTGAAACATTACAAAAAAATGTGCGATTTCCGAACTAGAAGAGTCGGGGAATGTAGCGGTGCATTGCTTTTCTCAATATTCAAATAAGCCATTGCCTTACAGGTCCAACCATGACCAGCACATACCTTTTTTTCTGTCATTTCTCCAATTTTACCCACAAACAATGGTAATTTTACCTACATAGTTGTTGCCTCACCTGCACAAATGACCCCTTCCTAAACTTGGAATTTTGTTTACTTTTCAAAAATGTATGCCTTTCTGTCTTCCCATTGTTAGGGAGAATTCTCTGTTAAGGCTAATTTCCCAAACCTAGTGAGTCCCCCAGCAGCTTTGCTGGATTTTTGAGTTTTAATTTTTTCTCCTGCTAAGAGTGAGACTCTTTTTCTCCCACTCTTAGGCATGATTTGAGAATGTCCTTTGACTTTGTAATGTGTTTTATGGGCTATGGGGTCTTTTACTTCACAGGGCTTCATGTGTTTTTGGTATGTGTGTTACACAGCACCCTCAGTGCAGTAACACAGGGGTGTCATAGTGATCCCCAAACATAGACTCCATAACCTGGGACTGACTACTGTCTCCCAGGGCATGTAAAGTCACCATTGACTTTACTAGTCTTAAATTGTGAACAGAACCAGTACAAACCATCATATTGTGGAAGTACTGGTAGGGGTAATTCGATTGCCCCTTGGTCTGTTTTCCAAGGGGGCACTGTCCAGTCCCCCCCCCCTTGTCGAGTTTCTGGCTGGTGGCAGTGGTTACCACGCGAAATATTCCACCGGAATATTTCCTAAGGGATTTTCCCATTCATTTTAAACGCACCACTTTTTGGTGCAATGTTAAAGATACCGCCGGGTTATTTATTTAATATTTATTCCCCGGTTGGTTCTTTTTGCCAGGACTCAGTTTTAAAATGGTGTTTGTGTTCGCCTCTGAAGCCCTAACCCAAGTCGAGCCCTTTGTTCCACTTTTGGCGGGCTTCTGCACAGAAGCCTCCAAAAGTGGTGCCACTCTGTTTGGGTCTACAGGATGTGTGGGAGGGGGGGGGGAATAGGCACCCTGGACTGAGTTGCCTTGGCAACTCAAGTCGCACTCTTGTGTGATTGGCCCAGTGGTGAGCCACCCGGCTCACCACTTAGCATGTTTGATTGACAGCTAGGACTGATGAATGGGGGTTTTCTGCATAAAAGCAGGGCTTTGGGGACTGGAACTTCAGAAGTCGCCACAGGACCTAAAGAATCCGAAGCGGGGAGAAGCTGAGCCATCTACAACGACGACACCAACGGTGGAGCCCTGCTGTACGAAACTCACCACTTTCCCGACGACAGAGAAGATCTTCTTCCAGGAGAGTCTTCTTCCCTTTGAGCTGGTGGGACCATCTAGTTCGCCTTTTTCGCCTTCCAGGATCGTCTGGTGGTCGAATCGCCCGTGCCAAGCACCCCGGCGGCCGGATAGCCACACTTCACCACTACCGCGAATAAAAGGGTAGTACCTTTTAACCGGGAAACTCCGCGGCTGATTTCTTCCCTGGCAGTGCAGCGACCTCCAGCTTTCCTCCACGTCGAGATCTCTTCCCCTGGACGAATGCCCGACTTGCACCCGCTGCCAGGAACAACTGCACCCGCTGGAGCTTTCTCACCATTTCAGGTACTGGGTCCCGCCTGGTCTCCTTTGCAACAGACTGTCCAAGGTGTCCCGTAAATCCTTGACTCCCTATCCTGGGGTGACCTCAGACCCGTTAACATTACCTTTCTAACTTGATCCAACCTCTTTTTGACTTTCCTGCAAAAACTTTGAGTGCATTTCCACTGTGTGATCTTGGGCACATTCCGCCTTGCTCTCTCCAAGAGTGGACCTGGCCTATGAACTTTTTGCTCTACAGTAGACCCTGCCTTTCTTGACTTGCTGTGGGTTCTTAAGTGTTGGTACTGTGTGATTTTCCTATTCTGCCTTTTCTCTCCCTTTTTAAACAAATTATTGGAGTGCCATCTATGGTTACGCGCTCACCTCTGTTTTGCTAAATAAGTGGTGTCTTAACCTAGACTTGTCAAATAATTAATTAGGGAGGTGTATATATTTCTAGTGACTGTGTTTGAACTTGCCTGACATATTAGTGCCAGTGTATTTTTACAAGTGTGTTTTTAAATAATTATATACTTTTATACCAAAGCTCTGGTCAGTGTTTGCTTGTGCTACTGTATTTTTAGCCCTATTATGTATACTCTATATACTGCCTAACTCTTCTTGAGAGATGTCTGACTGCTCAGCCACAGCTACCAGGTAAATCTGGGTGGTACAGACTGCTACCAATTGGGTTTACTGCTAACACCTGTAGTCTTAAACTTTTTGCAGTGGTCCCTAAGGGAACTGCACAGGTTTCTGCCTAACACCCATTCAGCTTTCCTACCCCCCCCTCTTCCATTCCGTCCAAGCATGTCATATTGGAAAAAAAGGGTGAAATCGCCGACCTCTCACAAAACTGATGCTAACCTTATAGAAATATGTTTTTTTGGTTTCCACTCAACCTGTTCTTGAAAGCCTGGGAAATGACGAATACAGAGCAGCAAACCATTTGTTCCTAGCTCTTACAAGGAAAAAAAAAAAACCACAGGCTTCTTAGTGCATCATTTTATTGCCATTTATTTAAAAAAAACAACACAAAATGTGCTCCGTTTTTGGTTATTTTCTTTCACCCCCATACAGCAAACTAGGATTCCTTGTGGGAAGAAAAGGGGCCAAATTTGGCAGAGACATCACACTTAACAAAAAAGTTACAAGGGATTGAATGGCGACATAACGAAATCACCAAAAAATGGCTTGGCACTGGGAGGGAAAAACCATTGGCAGTTATGGGGATAAACAAGAATACATTAAATTGTCCATGATTTCAGCAAACAATTATGCGTTAAACATCTCGACAAAATACATCAATGTACACATACTACCTATTGTCATAGCCACTCTACAATAGAGTAGTATATAACATGTCTCAAACAAAACGGTCATCCAACCCAACTGTTGGGGAGAAGCTGGACCCCCACCAGGGCTGTGGGGGCCAGCAGCTATGGGAGACCCCAACACCTCCCATTTGGCCCACAGGAATGCAACAGAGACCCAAGCAGGCAGCCACATGTTCCAAACTGCGTTTATTCCTGGGCAGCAAAAAAGAAAAAACAAACACGCAGAGCTTCGTGCACATAGATAGTCCAGGCGCCGTCTCCCCCGGGGCTGGCTTGCAAGCCAGCTTTGTAACACACTGCAGGCTGACATCACAGAATTGGAACAGCTCCCAGAAACCTATCTCCTCCTGTTATTGGCTGCTAAGTAATAGGTTACCTATGTAGCCCTTATAGAGAGCCTTATAATTGGACATTGGACTTTTGCATCAGTGGGTTGGTTTAGCTGTGCCACCCACCATTACCTAATTCTAACTTGTTGCATTATGAACTTGTTCCCATTACTTTTTAGCTGAAACAAGCTTTTCGTCCCTGGGCTCTCAGTGTTCATTGGCTAGGGCTGAGCCATTCTTGTTACAATTATGTTTCAAATGGTGTGCGAGTCTTTGTGAAAATGTCTTTTGTTCCCAGAAAGAAAAGAAAAAAACACTGGGCTTTGGTGCTTTGCCGTGGCTTAGTCGCATTCGTGGAGAATTAAAAAATGTTTGTCTGCAGAAAGCAATCTTATCTGACTGCGCGACCTTGGCTGCTCGTGGGTTTGCGAGGAGTATTGGTGAAGGCATCTGCAGCTAGTGTTCAGTGAGAGAAATTAACTTGGCGGTAATTTTCCTGAAACATGGCTTTACACTGTGCAATTAGACCATGTTAATTCATATAGGCATTTGCAAGCCTTTAAACAGGGATTCTTGTGTTTGTAGATTCTGATATTGCTGCATTGATTCTAATGTAGCATGGAAGTTGCACTGTTGGTGAAGTGGGTGTCTTTCAGCATATTTGTCACCCATGGGTGCGCTGGATTCTGGTGCAAATGATAAGTGCGCTGCTTATTCTTCCTGCTGCTCTGTCTCTTCATCTGCCTGGGGTAAGGGGGCAGGAGTTTGATCTCGACTCTCCCTCTTCACAACGTAAACTTTTGCCTGCATATTCATTAATAAATCCTTAACATGAGAGTTGACAGTCATCTGCTTATAGCAGCTATCTAGCATTCTGGCAATTGTCAAGTTGATAGGGGCATACCACAACTCATTTATATTTGGGCCCCTCAACATTAGTTAATTAGGACCAAACATCCATTTATCTCAAAGTTAATGATCACAAATTCATTTAATCTGTTTGACTTATTAGTACCCTGCGAGGGACAATGAGATTGTAACATGCAATCTCATTGGCCCTCGTCGGGGCGTTATGCGTCCAGGAATCCCTCTCCCCATAACGTTCCTTCCTTTCTGTGCCCAGCAGGGGAGTGTGGCAGCCACTCAGCCAATGAGGATGCTTGGAACGGGGTAATCCCCACTCCGAGCCACCACACGGCTGGAGGCTGCTATCGTCCCCTGCTGGGGATCGAGCTAAGTGTTGTACCCTACCGAACCCCCCAATTCAAAAAGTCCCCTCCCCGCCCCACTTACTTTTTTTGTTTATTCCGGGAGTGGACGCGCTGGGAACACTTATGTCTCAAACAAAACGGTCATCCAACCCAACTGTTGGGGAGAAGCTGGACCCCCACCAGGGCTGTGGGGGCCAGCAGCTATGGGAGCCAGAGGAAGGGACTGGGACTGTGTGTGTGAGCCAGAGGAAGGGACTGGGACTGTAAGTACCAATCCACATCCTTTGTGCCTGAAAGTGAGTTGCTGGGCAGAATTGACGACTAGTGTTTGTCCATGATAGGCCAACCCTTGGCTGTTTGAATGGTGCAGATCCTTACCATTAGTGGGCTTTCTCCCAGCCTGAATCTTTGAAGGATTGAGGGCTCCTGCAACTGTTCATCACACCATCTTTGGAGCCAAGACTTCTACAAAGAAGAGCAGCTCACTGACAACCTGAAGACTACCTCTTCAGCTAACCGGCATCATCTCCAGGGTTGTCCCAGTGAAGCCCTGCTCCTCTGCCTGATCTTAAGAAGGCCTTTGTTAGTACTTCAACCCCATTACCATTGGAAACAAACAGTCTCTACCCCAGCTCGAGGATCTGTACCTGCTGAGCCATTCACAAGTGTCCCTGCAACAACAAGTGGACTGACCATCTCTCTCCTGGGCTTCCTCGCGGCAGCCGTTCTGAGCAGAAGCATGACCCTCAGCCTGGCAAGCAATCAATCCATCTTCTTGGACCATCTTAGAAGGCTGAATGTCACTGTCATGAAGCTCAGTCGATTCACCCCCTTGCCTGGATGTTCTAGAGGAAAAGGGGGGGTGGAGGGAGGTGGGTCTGCGATTTCAATGGAAACCAAGTCAGTCATCTTCAATAAAAGACAGGATCTCAGGGCAGGATCAGAGCTCCACTCTCAGACAGCCATCTCCTTCAGCTGTCAGTTCTAAAATCCTCTTCTTGCTTTTTAAGGCAAGGAAATGCCTTATATGAAAATCCCTTTCCCGTGGAAAAGTGGCTTTCACAAGCAAAGGGGCGTGTGTGTGTGAGCCAGAGGAAGGGACTGGAAGTACCAATCCACATCCTTTGTGCCTGAAAGTGAGTTGCTGGGCAGAATTGACGACTAGTGGTTGTCCATGATAGGCCAACCCTTGGAACTTTGTAGATTTCCAGCTTGTGCCACATGTCGCCTGCTCCTGCACTTTGAGACATGATAGTTTAAGGGAAGCTGTGCTGGACCTGCTCCTGTGTTCGCTGCTGTACGATCGCCTGACTGTGGTGATTCCCATTGCAACACTCCTTCAATACTGTGTCCAGAGGTGATATTCCCCGCAGATGTCTTCATTTTTCATCATATGAGTCTTTAACTGGAAGCTGTCTGGAACAGATTTCACCCCGACCATAACTAAATCCAGATGCTGAAAGTTAACTATGCAGCTGCGATATCAGACCCTTCCTCAACCACACCAAGCACAGAAGATTGTGTCCCTCCCACCCCCAACGAATTCCGGAAAACTTGCAGTGGCCTCTGGAAGAATCTGAGTCGGGGGGAAGGAGGTAAGTCAACATGCCTGTTTCTGCCCCCTGCCCTCCATAGGGTAACATTGGGTGTAAAGACCTGGCTCTAACTCACTCTGACAAGAGTTTCGTGGTGGAACCAGCGTTAAGGATCCTTCCTTGGGGTCTACCCCAGTGTGATGCATTGAGGTAGTACTTACCCCAACTTTATTAAACTTGTACATAACTTTGGCACCTTGCTATAATCACCCAACAGCCAACTGAATTCTTTTTTATATAAACTTATCTGAAGAAGTGTATACTTTGGAACTGGTGATTTTTGGGCACAAGACCCCAAACTGTTTTAGGGTTGCACTTTAAAAAGATTGAAAGAAGCTGTTCTTGTGTTGATTCTAAAGAGTTTTCCTTGCATCAGACTTTTCTGTGGGGAGTGTGATTTTTATACTTCCTGTCAAACTTGAATTACTGGTGTTCACAAAAGCTTTATAATCATTCAAATGTCACTACAGGCAAGTACAAAAATATGTCTATTTATTTAGCGCTAAACAGATACATTAGGCAAAAGGTGCTAAAAGTTAGGTAAAGCAATATCTACAAAACAGAGTTTGGCCCAAATGGACCCCCCCCACCACCTCCTAAAAGTATGGAATTCACACATTGCCAGTATCTGTCCAAACAATACACTTTAACAATAACCTTAAGGGAAGGGGAAAAATAAGTTACAAAGCTTAACATAGTCCTTATTTGTTTTATAAAGGCAACCCAACACATTAGAGCTAAGCTTCACTTGTCCAATCCCCATCATACCAACAATGTCTGCAACATTCAAGGGAAGTAAACCAGTTTGTGTATACATAAGGATGCTTGGTACTAGTACATAGTCCCCTATAGAGGAAAAGGTGGCTGTGCAAGCAGTCGTTCTAGAGTCAGTCTAACCATTTGTAATAGAGTGAAGTCAAATTTCTGTTCAATGAAAGGGGAAGCTACCTAATCCAATGCCCAGATTCTACCATCAAAGGTCAAACTCTCAGAGTTCTATAAATGGATTTTGAATCCACAGAGTACAACAGGCACCAAGCAGCTCCAGAAGTTCCTCAGGCCCTCTAACTTTGAATTCAGAAACCAACCACTCCAGGTGAGAGCAGTTGGGAAAAACGGTCCTTGCTGTTAGTTGTTGCCGATAAGGTTCCTGGATTCCGGATCAATTTCGGTGTCTGGTTTGGTTCCAACGAGCTGCAGTTCCAATTTTTGGTGCCTTGAAGGATATATCACCAGGCTGGACCTCAAGATTCTAATGATGGATTTCTACGACGAGAAAAGGCCTTGAGCATACAGATGATGAAAGATGTAGCTGAAACAATCCTAAACGGGTCAAACAATGAGGAATAGAGCAAATGAACACAGGCTGCAAGAGACTTCCATCTTTAGACAAAAGACAGCAGCAGTTTGCATTTCCACGACAAGTTGCCCACCAAGTTTCCAGTCGTGGGGCAAGATCAGAGCAGTGCAGTGAGGATGCCTTTTCTCCAGTGGTTGGAGGCCACATGCAGGCTCCATGGCTCTTCAGAGATCCAGAAGGCGAGGACAGCAGAGCAGTACTCCAGACTTCTTGTTTCCGTTATTCCAATGGAAGGAGGCATCAGGTATAGGTCTCCCATCAAAGATGCAGAGCTTTGCTGGGCATTATAGTGGCTTGGCCAATGCAGATTTAAGCAGCAGTCTCCAGTATCCCTCTGGGGTCTCTCCATCCTTAGAGTCTTGGCTCTTGTAGTAGACTACAGAAAGACTACAAATCCCCTCCAAATATCACAAATTCGAAGCTTATCATGACACAAGCCCAGCAATAGAAGCACCTGCAACATTTAAACGGGTCTGGCTGCCCAATCTGTGACTGGCAGCAGCCGAGGCACCAATGACATCACTCTTGCTGGGATACGTATAGCCAGCCCCTATGCCAGGCTTCTTGCAGGAAGGCTGCGACAGTGCACGACAAAATATGGCCTTCCTGACAAGGTAGGAAGACGACCAAAAGGACAAAACCAAAGGGAAGGACATAACCTGGACAAAGGATCCCTTGCTTATTTTTCCTACTCTACCTCTCTTCTGCCTTCGACAGCATTCAGCATGAAGCCTTTCACAATATCGTCACCATGCGTCTGGGATTTTGCAGAACGTTCATTCAGTGCTTCACCTCCTACCCCTCCAAAAAAGACCAACTTCTCAAGATTTGGCAATTAGGGATCAAATGATGCCAGCGCTGCCAAATAACCTACAGAATTCCACAAGTCACCAGCATACCCCTGCCACCTTCACACTGTACCTGGGACCTCTAGTGGAATGCCTTGCCAACACAGATGCCAGGATACACCAATATACAGAGGTCCTGCAGCTTTACCTAAAGATCCATTGTATCAATGGCATCCACTGACACAAGCACTTTGTCTCTCATCCAAGCACAGATGTCAAGCCCCAACCTTAAGCTCAACCCAACAAAGATGGAATTAATTCTCCTAGGAAACCCCCACCAAGCATGCCCACATCCAGAAGTGGCTGTCTGTCATTAAGCTCGACAGATTCATGCCTCAAATCTCACGTGGTACAAAGTATCTTGGCTTCACTATCAACTGTGACCTTTCATTCAATACATGCATCACTAAGAACACCCAAGCACCAACTGGTTCAATAAAATGAAGGTCGTCATTCCTGCCCAGAGTTTCAGAACAGTTGTCGAAGCTACATTCATCTTCTATCTGGATGGTGCAAAGCCCTATTCGCAGGAGTCCTAGGTGCCACCATGGCCCCTCAATGCCATCCAGCAAGCTGAAGGATGCCTCACTACAGGCCTAAGGATATTGGACCACTTCACCCCATCCTAAAGGAGCTGCCCTGGCTACCCATCAAGCATTCATCATGTTTAAGACAGCCTTCATCACTTACTAAACATTCACAACCAACACCCCACCCTACCTGCATGAGAACCTTAATATCTCTGGAGGCAAGTGCACCACCACAAGTCGCAACACTGACAGGCTGGAAACAAAGAACTACAAGGGACTCTACTCTTCAAAGATCACCACATCAATCACTCTATTCAACCCCAATTATCCCCCTCTGGAGATATCCACGCTGTAGTCCTTGTTTACCCCAGTTCCTCTGTTACCACTGCACCATTACTTTTAACACCCTGAGTCACCTATGATATGATGTGGCATTTATAACGCACCTGTACACAAGTGTTTCTAGGCGCGACAAGGAGGGGGAAACAAGGGAGGACAAAATAACGATCTTACTAGGCGCTTTGTCATTCAGGTCGGCAACTGCGGGGAAGAGGGAACAGGAGAAGTGTCAGGGAGGAGGGGAAGGGGAAGTGCAGTTAACTCACAAGTGCAGCCACCGGGTGGCTCATAAGTGCATAGAGAAGGGACTGTAGGGTTGCAGATACAGACCCTTAAGTCCCGGGGATCCAAGAGGCAGTGCAAGGACAACTGGACATGCAGGAGCATGGGCCAGAGTTCAGGGGGGTGACCAGGTGATCAGTGCGCGGAGCAGTCGGGTGCATCAGCAGGGGAGAGGAAGAGAGAAAGTCGAAGCTAACAGGAAGACCTTGAGTTGCTTCCGGAACCAGAGGTGGTTCTGCTCAAGTTTGAGAGAGGCAGTGAGGCTGTTCCAGAGCGAGGCCCCAGCCAAGGAGATAGATCTGCCCCCAACTCTCTGCTTGGAGAAGCGTCTGACCCTCAGAGTTGGAGGGAGATAAGCGGAGAGCTTGAGAAGGAAGCTGTTTTGGAAAAGAACATTGGAGGTAGAGCGGTCCCAGGCCCCAGAAAGTTTTGTGGACAACGCAGAGGGTCTTGAAGTTGGTCCTTGCAGCCACAGGGAGCCAGTGAAGCGATGTCAGAGCTGGAGAGATACGCTCCCTGGGCTTGAGGCCAAGGACAAGTCTTGCAGTCCTGTTCTGGATAAGTTGTAAAGGTCAAAGAGTAGAGGCAAGAAGATTTAGAAAGAGGGATTTGCCATAGTCCAGCCTAGAGAGGACCAGAGCTCTGGAGACGGTCAGCTTCTGGGGGACTATGTAAAGTGCTCCATTGCTTCCTAGCTAGGTTTGTGCTTTATAAATCCCATACATACAGGAATTAAATGTATTCGTTTTCACCGTCTTGGACCACCATTGTGGCAAAATGGTTAAAAAGTTGCAGCTGCCACCAGCCGACTACTGTTGCACCTAAAAGTGAAACGTAATGCATTAAAACGAAAACAACCGGGACACAAGGTTTCTCTGCAGTACTCCCAGAAGATGGTAGTAACTCAGGTGTACCCAGCTGTTGGATTAAGAGTGTCAGATCTTAAGATGTTTTTGTGTCGGATCAAAGCGGTCATGACTGGTGTTTTAAGTTTTTGTTGGGCCCTTGATTGACTGTGTGGTTTTCTACTGAGCTACGATTTCCAGCGGTCCCCCAGGGAGGAATTAATGGGAAATGGGTCATGTGGCAAGGTCATATCTAGTACCCATTTTATTTTCAACATTCCAAAGCTTCATGAGAAGTGCTAATGATGGGATTGTCAAGCATCCGAAATACGATTACGGTGAGTAATGTATCCGTTCTGAGGCTTGTGGAATCTGCTTAGATCACATACTATGCATTGATTAGCAAGCAGTGTTAGGAGAAGGTGGTGGGTCACGAGAAGCCGTTTCAGCAAATAAATGTTTTAGAACCGCTTGTATCGGTCTTGGAATGTGTGTCAATGCAGTAGTGCCAAGTAAATGTGTGTACTGAGCTCCATGTAGCTGCTTTGCAAATGCTGTCTAAAGGGACATTTGCGATAAAGGCCAGAATAGCTCCAGTGCTCCTTGTGGAGTGAGCTCTTGGTGTAAAAGGCAGTGTCTTGTTTGATAACGAATAGCACAATTTAATACATCTTACTATCCATCTGGAGATGGCATTTTTAGAAATACGGTCTCCTTCTCTGCCTGGTGCTATGGAGACAAACAGTTGATCTGTTTTCCTAAGCGCTCTGGTCTTGTTTACGTAGTCAAGGACTGCTCTCCTCACCTCTAGTGTGTGGAGTTTTACCTCAGCTGAGCTAGTTGGTCTCAAAGAAAGCCGGAAGCTCAATAGGTTGGTTTACGTGGAATTTAGAAATTAATTTAGGGGAGATCCTAGGATGAGTACGTAAAACCAATTTATCTTTATGCATAATAAAGAAAGGGTCCTGCACTGACAATGCTTGCAATTCACCAACTCTTCTCATGGAAGTAATAGCCACTAGGAAGGCAGTCTTTTATGTCAGGTGTTTAAAGCTTGATTTATGCATAGGCTCGAATGGGGGGCCCATGAGCTTTGCTAGCAATTACATTGAGATCCCATCCTGGTGGTGGGTTTGAAATAGGAGGGCAGAGTCTCTTGACTCCCTCAATGAATGCCTTAATGAATGGAATCTTCCACCACAATACCTTGCTCTGAGAGGTGGTTTAAGCTTATAAAGCCGCCAGGTGGACCTTTATAGAGTCGAATACTAACCCTGACTCTAACAGGTGGAGCATATAGTTGAGAATGTGTGAAGGATTACATTCTATGGGGTTTATTTGTCTGGACTGGCACCAAATTACGAATCTGCTCCACTTGTCGAAATAACAGTGTCTACTGTTAAGTTTTCTTGCCTCCTTGAGGTTATCCACAATCTCGATGGTGTCCTTGAGGAGCAGCACATTGACTTCTTCTACCAGGATGAGTTGTTCTTCCTTTGTCGTCTTTCTTTGACGAAGGGGGTGGTTCGATGGTCTTTACAGGAGTTCCACACAATAACCTCCCGCTACTGTAGATACCACCCACTTGTCCGTGGTCATTTCCTCCCATGCGTGGGTAAAGTGTGAAATGTGTCCCCCCCTACAGGGGAGGCATGGGAGGGTACCTGTAGCGGGCAGTCATGGTTTTGGAAGCGTTCCTCCACCTCTAGATGTGGAGGTTCTTCCCCGGCCGTGGGATCTGCGCCTGCCTCTTGCATAACCTTGGGACGCTTGACACTGGTAGTTGTTCCATTATGAATTTTGATTTTGCTGTATCCAGAGCCTCTTTGGGAATTTTGGCTGCGAAAACAGCGAAAATGGTTCCCGCCCCTTTGGCCAGGTTGTTTATTAGTGAGTTGCCCAAGGGATTTGAGGGTATCATATTCCTCTTTGGCTGATATCAGAGCGTCCTCCACCGCTTTGCCGAATAGTACGGTTGGTTCCACTGGCATGTTGAGTAACGTTGCCTGGGTCTCAAGCTTGAAGCCAGATTGGCGAAGCCAAGCGTGGCGCTTGATAATGGTTCCTTCCGCAATAATACGGCCCGCATTATATGCAGCATCAAGGTTGTTCTTTAGCAAGCTGCTGGCAGTGGATTTGCCTTCCGCTGGTACTAGGGCAAGTCTAGACTTTAAAGGCTCTGGAGCAGAGTTGAAGGGCCGTAATCTTGTCCCATTTATGGCAGTCATAGCTCGCCAACAGTGTGGAATTGTTGGCGATCCTAGTTTGAAATGCTGCCGAAGTTGCAACTTTCCTCCCCATGGTATAGAGCTTCCTGCTCTCCTTGTCTGGGGGAGCCTCTGAAGAGGCTAGTGGTGTACCTGTCCTTTTTCGATTAGTTGTGACAACTAGCGAATCCGGCTTGAGCTGTTCCATAATATATAAAGGATCAGACGGCACCCGGTGAACAGTTTCTCTATCCGCGGGTTTACTGCCCTTGTTTGATTGGATGTCTCCAGTGAAGGTTGGATTCTTCTCTGGACCGACTTTAGGATGGGTATAAACTGGGTGGCAGCTTTTTTTGTCTCCTAGGATATCTTCGACAAAATCGTGGTCTTGCTGAGTCTGAGTTTGAATACCGAAGTGCTCAGCTGCATTGATTAGTAAGTCATTGAATAAGGACTAATTATCTACTTGAGAATCAGGCACTGGGGAATCCTGTTGAATTGGAGAAGATATACTAAACACCTCTGCCTCATCATCCTCATCACCATCATAGTATTTATATTTCTCCTGATCCCCTTCAGTGTTTGTATGGATGTCATAAAGGTCAGCAGAAGTGCGAGGCTTCTTTGATGGTGGCTGGGATGAAGACAGTGGCTGAGAAGTGGAAGACATGGGCTGAGAGCCTGAAGCCTGAGCAGTGGGAGGTGTGATCTGAAAATGTATTGAATGAGGTTATTTTTAAAGAAATATACAAAAAAGGTAATTCTGCACATCATCCTCTGCTGTCCATAGGGCTAAACTGGGGATGACCCCAGGGTAAGGTATAGCGAGACTTGCGGTGTTGGTGTGTGTGTAGGCCTTAATTATGTAAGGCCTCACTTAAAGGACCCTCATCCTCTTCTTGTGGGACAGTTAAAAAGTTTCTTTAGAAGGGGTAGGCTTATCCCTATGAGACTTGTCTCTATGACCAGAACTCTTGGAAAGAGTAGCCTTTAATAGGCTTTCTGGGACATGTTTTTTAACATGGTGTGATAACCCTGTATTTTTGGACTTCCCTGCCAGTTTTGACAAAATGTGTCGACTTTTGGCATTGGAAAGAGCTTTGTCTTACGAGGCCCGTCATGGGGCGATCAGGATTTCGAGTGGTCAGAGGACAGTGAATCTACTGATCTCCCCCAAGATGCAGAATCTGGGCGTTTGGTCGGCAGTGCCGACACATCACAGTGGGGTGTGTGCTTAGTGTGGGAAGAGGAGTGCTCTTGCTGCTAGGTGTCATCGCCACAACAGAGCCGCCGGCCTGTCAGCTAGGGTCGGGGGCATGCACTTGGGAACTTGGATGTTCCCAGTCGCCCTCGCCGTCCGAAAAAACGGTGACGTTGCCGTCACTGGAGGCTCCCTCAGCCTGCATGGCGTGATGGGCCCTTCGCTTGGTTCTGCGATCTCTAAGGGTCTTGGGTTTAAAGAGCTTGCAAGCTTGACGGTGCCCTTCGTTGTGGTCGCGGTTCAGACACAGGTTGCACACACTGTTCGTCGATCCACGGAAATGTTTTATTACATGTGGGGCAGAATTTAAAAAGGTGTCCTATCCATTTCTGGGAAAGGCAGCCGGGCGTTAAAGGCAAAGGGTGGGAAAATGCATTGTTCAATGACCACCCTCCCTACGGTATGGGCCTAGGCCCGGTGGGCCTTCCAAGGCCGAGAGGGTCCATCGAAACTTGCGTCCGTCCGACGGTGTTGTCTTGTCTTTTTCACTGTGTCGAAGAACGATGTCGGAAGGAAAAGGACAGAAAGAGTAACTATATTTAAACTTTTCATAAGTAAATGGTGACAGCCGAAACTGAACTCTGCGAGAAGCGACCACTCACGATGGCGGAAAAAAACAATCAGAGGGACCTCGACGCATGAAGGACCATGGGTACTGTGGACGTCACACTAGGGATAGTATTACTGGCACGCCCTGTCGACGCCCCTTTCCGAGTTTCGAAAACAACAACTGTAATACTCTGCAGCTTCCACTAGATGTCGGCCTATGCATAGCATGTGATCTAAGCAGATTCCACAAGCCTCCGAAATATATATAGCCGTTTGGCTCTGCACATATACTTGGCCCTCACCAAAATATATACACAGGTCAAAAGAGTTAAATTGCAGAGGAATACACCACTCAGGCTGACTAAGAATGGACAGAGGATGAGGAGGGCTCC
Organism: Ambystoma mexicanum; assembly: GCF_040938575.1. Taxonomy (NCBI): domain Eukaryota; kingdom Metazoa; phylum Chordata; class Amphibia; order Caudata; family Ambystomatidae; genus Ambystoma; species Ambystoma mexicanum. The sequence goes on from NC_090939.1 coordinate 894,063,158, forward strand.
CCAGAGAAAGAGTTGACCCTAGCAGCCAAGCTCAGAAAAGTCCTCGGTCTGTTGAGACCATCATTAAAAGGGCTATAGCAGACATGCTTGTCCCAATTCAACTACGCCTGGAGGAGGTAAACCTCAGGAGTGTCCCTGTTAACACAAAGGATCATTCTCAGTGCTCCTTCAGGGGGCAGTACACCTGCTCGAAAGAGGAAATATGCCTCCGACTCCCCGAGCCAAACAGAGCCAACCACAGCCACAGCTGCTATTACGGAGTCCTTCGCAAGGCTTAAAGAAGCCTTCCTGGATAGGATGGAGACCCCTTCCGCCCTCTGACCCGCAGGAGAACCAAACAGGCGACAGACCCTCGAGCCCAGAGGAACATCAACAGGGCACAGATGAGGGGGATGATCAAACTCCTCAAACAGCTGAGGACGAAGAGGACCAAGCTGGGTCCTCGAGATCTAGCACATCAGGGAATGCGGCAGGCCCCATTCTCAGGCAGATATCCGAACAACAGCCTGCTTCAGACTGTATGTTTCTTCCACAGAACTTGATTCATCCTTTGCTGCAGCCGTGGAGGGCTGCCCACTATCATACTCTAGGCAAGGTCTCTTGTCTCTAGCCCCCCTGAACACTGCTCTTCGTGCTGGATGGCAAGACAAACAAACTGGCTTTTTTCCCTTAGATAAACAACATCAGCAGCAGATGGCTGATTCCAACATGGTGTCTCACTCTCTATTATTAAACACCAGAACTCTACCCGCGCATGCCGCAGAAGTCAATCTACTGATATCTGATCATCAGTACTATTCCTTATGGAGACCTGGTTACAGGAAAGCTCAACTCCTGCTCTTGTACAGGCCATACCTGACGGCTATAAGATCATTCATCTAGACTGTCCAGCCCCTCAACATGGTGGTGGGGTGGCGGCCATCTTTAAAGAAGACCTCGCTTTAACCCAGTTGGCCTGCCTTCCTTTTCCCTCTATTGAGGATTACTGTTAAGATGTGTGGTTCCCCCAACATTTTTTGCCACTTCCTTTTGATTTATCGCCCCACCTGGGTCGTATTTGGGACTACTAGAACCTTTAGTAGACATTATAGCCAACCTCCACATTAAACATAAGCACATAGTTGTGTTGGGAGATTTAAACCTTAAATGTAACCTCCCTGGAGCCCATGCTCTTGATGTTTTCTTCTCCAGTCTCATTGATCTCGACTTTCACTAACGTGCGTTTGGCCCTACTCACAATCTAGGGAACAATCTTGATATTGTGTTAGCCAACAGTACCCTACTTACCTTTCAATCAGCTGAGCCTACTCTGTGGACAGACCACTATTTGGTGACCTGCTCACTTATACCAGTGCAAAAACAATCTAAGACACAATCAGTTAAAATGTGGCAACAGGCCTGGCACTCAGTTAATCTCCACACCCTTGTATCTTTCATTAAAACTAAATGCACAGCTGCCTCGGTTCAATTGTTGTCACGTCTGACTACTATTCTTTTAGCAGCCGTTGACGAAGTGGCTCCAGAAAGGCTTGCACAGGCTCGCAGGCTCCCCTCACAGCCATGGTTCTCGGAACCATTGAGGACAGCAAGACTGCAATTTAGGCAAGCAGAACGAAAATGGCATGCTAATTACGACTCACAGCTTAGGACCATGTATAAAGCTAGTTCTGTGGCCTATGCCGCTGCAATTATAGCAGCTAAACAAACATTTAGCCCAGAAAATTGAAACTTCTCTAGGGCAGACTAAAGCTCTGTTTTCAGTGGTGAAGTCTCTGTCCTCTACAGCTGAATGTTCTCCTACTGTCCAACCAACCCAGGAGCTATGTGATTCTCTATCCCAGTTTTTCATTAGCAAAATTGAGATTATTCGGGCCAACATCTCCATGAATATGGTACCAGCTACTAGGGTCAAAAGACAATGAGGGACTCCAAGCAAAAAATATACACACGGTTGTGCCTGGAAGAAGCATGTATATATAGAGCAAATAAGAGACCGAGGTATAGAATTTAGTTTGGGTGAAAGGGCAAGACAGAATCTTTAATAACACAGCCGATTAAACATGTAACCGAGTATAAGCATACCACATCACAAGCCTGGAGGTGAAAAAATTTAATTCACATCCTAAATTTTATAGAAAATAAATGTATTGATTTAATAGAATATATCATAAGAATAATAAAATCTCATAATGTATTACAAAAAATTGAAATCGTAAAATACAATTCATGGAAAAATTAATATATGATTATCAAGGAAATCACTCGAAATAATGTGCAACATAGCCAGACCCATCCAAATCACCAATCACTCCATCCATACAAAACTCATACATATCTAAAATGCATACCTCAAGTACAATGGTGAAAAACAAACTATACAAAAACATAAGTGAACTGTTTGCACAAAATGTTATAGCACCATGCTTGAGTTCTAGTAAGTGACAAGCACTGTATTACTAGATGTCAATAGAATGTCCCAAAATTAGAGACCTTCATAAATCATATTAATTGACAATTTGGGCCAGAGCAAAAGTGGACCAATCAAAGAACCGACATGTTTCTTTCCATCTTCATGATTGGGTAAATTATGCGGAAATTCATCAGGGTAACCTAAGAACTGAAGTCATCAATGATCAATGGTGCTGGGTTGTTGCAAAGCTCTGTGAGCCAGTCTTGACCTGCTACTAGTGTTTCTAATTCCAGCTACATCACCCACGAGACTGCAATGAACACTAGGCAATCTGGCTGGTCTTCCTTTCCTCTTTTCTCTGAAGAGTCGGTCTCTAAGGCCCTTCAGCAGATTAAATTGAGTACGCCCTCTGATGCAGTGCAACTAAGAGTGCTGAAGGAGATTTCCCCTGAACTTTTGGGGGCGATTACTGAGGCTATTAATACCTCATGTCAAACAGGCTTTATTCCACCTGAGTTAAAGGCTGCCACAGTGATTCGAACTTGAAAAAACCCTCTCTAGATTCCTCTGTACCCGCTACTTTCCAACCTATTTCTCTTCTCCCTGATCTGATGAAACTCTTGGAATCACTGGTGTCCCCTCTCTTGTCTTCTTTCCTTGAAATATCTGCCTGTCTTGACTCAGCCCAGTCGGGTTTCCGGCCTCGCACAGGTACCAAGAGCATCCTGGTCTCTGTACAGGACAATATGGCCAGGCTGGTTGATGTGGGGGGTGTCGGAGCCTTGATACTATTAGACCTCTCAGCAGCCTTCGATACTGTTGACCATCTTATAGTTTTAGCAATGGTGGAGTTATAAGTGGCGGGACTCCCTTTCTCCTGCGCACCTCCTCTTTTCTTGTTTCTGAATCAAACCAGCAGCCTGGATCCTGGTTTGTCGGGGAACCAACTCCGGGGTTCCCATTTGTTTAGAAGATTTATGGGGATGACAAACTCTGGATCAGTTGGGCACTGGTAGGGTATGATGGTCCAGTGGTCGCTGTTGAGCGAATTAATCAATTATATGGTCCAGTCAAGTCTTAGTCATTAATTTGGTTGTTTATTTTTGGTTAATTAGCACCAAAGAAAACATCATTGTAGAAACGAATGACAATTTTGACATGGTAAATCGCTACACAGCTGACGTGCGTTTCAACCTAAGTCTTTTTCAAGGCCAATTGAGTTAGGGGGTGGGCTTCAAGATGCTGTAGGCTGGTCCTCCCAGATAAGGGCGCCAGGGGGGCAAACTTCCAACTTGATGTCCAACTGGGGGTTAAAACATACATATACAGACCCATTACAAACATGTGTTGAATACAGTATTATAAGGTAAACATAATACTACTACATGGGAAAAGCAGCGCCATCGCCACATACCTTCTATTTTAAAGACAGAATGTGTCTGCAACGGGCGGAACTAGTAGGTAGGAAACCTCCACGCCGAACGCCAACGTTGTACTAACGCGTTCTGCTTGAAATACCTTTAATCGGCATAGAAAGAGGACTGGTGGTTGACATTAGCCTCGTATCACAAGCATGTCTCCGCGGCTCTATGTAAATAAGTGTACTGAAACGGCCACGTTTCTAAATTGGCAAGATGGATTACTAAACCAATGTGGTGCACAAATTACCTAATCACAAAAAACAACATCGAACCAGTGACTTGATATGTGCAATGGGGCCCCGAGCACGGCATAAAAATGTAAAACGTACAAATACGCTGCAGACTAACCCCTACTCATGGCAACTGTCAAAGTAATATTCAGAACAGACAATGCCTTACATACTCAATTTTGAACAGGTACTGGATTGCATGTTGCTATATGGAGAGTACATCTAAGAACAATGACTCACGGACTCCAGACCTGAGCAGTCAACATGAAAAGCGAATGTACAATTGCAGGGAAAGAAAGTTATCAAAATAACATTGGCTGTAATATTATACAATGATTCAAAAAGATGGTAAGAAGTATTTTTGCATATGTATCTACACCAGAACAACTGTCCCAATGATAGTAACACACATGCATTTAAATTGTCCACACTAATACACAAAAGGCACTAATACACAGAAGGGGATTGGATGTAGCGACACAGTCAAATACGTTGTATAATACATTGACTCATCCTAAATTCCCCTGAATCAGACATATGCATGATGCCAATCCAGCTCTTCAATTTTTGCTCAAACAACATCAACTTGCGATCTATTTCTTCCTTTCCATTCCCACATACCCTCTTCAAAATTACCCATCTAAAGTCTTCAAGGGTATGTTTCATTTTCACAAAATGTTCAACCATTGGTGCTGTCATGACTTGGTTCTTAATGGAACTGCGATGTTCCACCATGCGTATTCAGCACTTCCTGTTGGTCTTGCCAATATACTGTAGTCCACAAGGACATGTAATTAGATAGACCACATTTTCAGTGTTGCAGTTTGTCATCTCATTCGATACCCACGTCAGGGTCTTGTTAAGCACAATCTGTTTGGTCTCTTTAGTGAAAGCACACATCACACACTGCCCACAAGGAAAATGTCCCTTGACAGATGGAAGGCCCCATAAAGTAGTTTGTCTGGGATCTGCTGTACATTTGACAGATATATAGTTCCTGACCAACATCTCTCTAATGTTCTGGCTCATCCTAAAGGCTACCAAAGGTGGTGGAGTAGATTTGTCATTGAAAATTTTCTTCCACGTCTTATTAATGATACCCTTGATTTTGTATGACAGGTTTGAAAAGGTGTTCAAAAATACGATCCTGTTATTTTTATCATCTCTTCTCTTTTTCTCCAATAAAGCATCCCGGTTGTTGTTATATGCTCTTTTGGAAGAGTGTTTAATAAGTTTGACCGGATAGCCTTTACTGCTTAATTTTTTAGAAACAACGTTGGTACTGTCGCTGTAGTCCTGCTTCAGACTGCTGTTTCTCTTCAGTCTGAGGAATTGCCCGAAAGGCAAGTTGGCTTTAATGTGGTTGGCATGATGACTCGAGAACTGAAGGAGAGCATTCTTATCTGTTTTCTTGCTATAGGGTTTGACTTTTAGACCGTCCAAATGATGAAAGATGGTAATATCTAAGAAATTGATCTCCTGAACACCAATCTCCTTGCTAAACTTAAGAAACGGATTCTGTAGGTTCAGCCCCTCAACAAAGGTGTTGGCCTCTCCCACAGTACCCTCCCACAATATGAAAATATCATCTATATAACTTAGCCATTTTAATAGATGTTTTTTAAGGGGGTTGGTACCGGGATAGATGACTGATTTCTCGAAGTATTCTACATACAGATTAGCAAGGTTCGGAGCCATGGCAGCACCCATGGCAGTTCCTTCTGTTTGTCAAAAGAAAGGCCCACTGAAATTGAAAAAAGTTTTTTGTCAGGGCAAACTCTGCACACCACAAGATAAAGGCGTTGCTGACTGGATGTCCATCTTCTCTTATTTAGAATATCCTCCACCACTTCCAGCGTCGCTCTTTGTGGGTTAACTGTATACAGTGATTGTATATTCAGACTAATCAATAATGACTTACCTGGACAGAATTATAAATTCTCGATTTTGTTGATGGCATCAGTAGTGTCACTGAAATAGCTACTTATCTTGAGGACAAAAGGTCTCAAATAATAGTCCACAAACTTAGAAAGCGGTTCTAATATGGAACTAACCCCCGAGACAATGGGTCTGCCTGGAGTGTTAATAAGGCTTTTATATACTTTAGGTAAGATGTAAAATACTGGCACTCTCCCTCGTTTCCTGGTTAGTCACGTTCTTTTTTTGCTAATCATCTCTGCTTCGTAAACACTCAACACCTTAGTTTCTATGATCTCCATAAGATGTTCAGAGGGATCCGATGGAATAGGGCAGTAACTTCTTTCATCATTCAGCAAACGTAAACATTGCTGCACATAATCATCAGTGCGATTAAGAAGCACAATCGCGCCGCCTTTATCTCCTTTTCTCACTTTGTTGAGTGGCTGAACCTACAGAATCTGTTTAAATTTAAAAAGGAGATTAGTGTTCAGGAGATCAATTTCTTAGATATTACCATCTTTCATCATTTGGGGAGTCTAAAAGTCAAACCATATAGCAAGAAAACAGATAAGAATGCTCTCCTACACTTCTCGGGTCATCATGCCAACTACATTAAAGCCAACTTGCCTTTCGGGCAATTACTCAGACTAAAGAGAAACAGCAGTCTGAAGCACGACTACAGCAACAGTGGCAACATTCTTTCTAAAAAATTACACAGTAAAGGCTATGCAGACAAACTTATTAAACGCTCTTCCAAAAGAGCATATAACAACAACCGGGATGCTCTATTAGAGAAAAAGAGAAGAGATGAGGATAACAGGATCGTATTTGTGAACACCTTTTCGAACCGGTCATACAAAATCAAGGGCTTCATTAATAAGACGTGAATAAAATATACAATGACACATCTGCTCCACCCACCTTTGGTAGCATTTAGGAAGATCCAGAACATGAGTCATTGTTCTTAGATGTACTCTCATATCAACATGCAATCCAGTACCTGTTCAAAACTCAGTATGTAAGGCATTGTCTGTTCTGAATATTACTTTGACAGTTGCCTTGAGTAGGGGTTAGTCTGCATCGTATTGTCTGTCTTCCATTTTTATGCTGTGCTCGGGGCCCCATTGCACATCTCAAGTCACTGGTTCGATATAGTTTTTTTGTGATTAGGTAATTTGTGCATCACATTGGTTTAATAATCTATCTTGCCAATTTAGAAATGTGGCCGTTTCAGTACACTTATTTACATAGAGCCGCTGAGACATGCTTGTGATACTAGGCTAATGTCACGCACCAGTCCTCTTTCTATGCCGATTGAAGGTGTTTATGTGTTTCAAGCGGAACGCATTAGTACAACGTTAGCGTTCGGCGTGTAGGTTTCCTACCTACTAGTTCCGCCCGTTGCAGACACATTCTGGCTTTAAACTAGAAGGTATGTGGCGACAGCGGTGCTTTTCCCATGTTGTAGTATTATGTTTACCTTATAACACTGTATTCAACACGTGTTTGTAATGGGTCTGTATACGTATGTTTTAACCCCCAGTTGGACATCAAGTTGGAAGTTCGCCAGTAATGTGTGACCGCAGTTCAGCGGATAGGACTACTTTTTTGAGTCTCTTGTGCATCAGAAGCAGACTATGAGGTATGCCAGGGATACTGGTGGCTAATCATGGTGATGGTGTGTGTCTCTGGGACCTAGTGTTGGAATTTCACATTAAATGGTGCACACTATGGTGATGGGATATTATGCTCTATAGATGTGATACCCTTTTGACAGAACTTTTTGTGGTGTTCTTTGTTTGCAGTTCTTTTGGACCTTTAGCTACTTACAAGCAGTGAAGAAATTGAAAAAGAGACTTGCTACATGAAGTCTGCAGCTATTTTTGGTGTACTGTGACACTACCACTACGAATATCAGACTCACTGGTATGCAGTTTTTGAGAATATATAGGCAGGGTTGATGTTAACCTGTGGATCTAATCCAGTACATTACATTTATGGGTATATGGACGGGATTGTATAGCTGTGGTTTGAGCTTGTTCTGACTATATCCTTTGCTTAAATCTGGAATCGTTTATGTGGCCCTGGATTGCATGGTGGTAACCAAGACAATTGTGTGTTCCCCTGAAGAAAGTTCATGCAGTTGTAGCTAAAACGAACTGAAACATGTTGGGATTTTTTAGTTTTTGAGCTATAACACCCAGAGAGAGTACTAGGTGTCAAAGTCATTTGTGTATTTTTCAATTGTTAAATGTGGTTAAGTGTATGTTATGTTAGTGATTAGGTTCATATTATATCTACCTGTGTGTTTTATTTTGGGTCATGTTAATTTAGAACATTGTTATGAGTTTTTAACCTTTTGTAAACCAAATTAAAAATGTCTAGAGTTGTTTTTAAAATGTATGTACTTAGTCTATTCTCTTAGGACTACAAAGTACAGGGAGGTTTTGCACCAGGCTATTGTTATAGATCAGCGAACCTGTAAAAATGTAATTCTTGTCACCTTCTCCTTTTTATATAAATATTTGTGGTCTACCTCTGACCGTGTGAGTGAGGGAGTATCCAAAGGGGTAATGAGCCTTTAGTAAGACTAATATTCTGTCATCCAGAACCATGGACTATATCAGGGACAGGCTCCTCTGGCCCTTAGATAAAGAGGTCCGAGACCAGATAAGGGCTGAAATCCCCAGTCCAGATATTCCAGGAAAGGTGGCGCTCACCCAAAAGCTCGATGCAAAAATTATCACTTCCTCTGAAAGATTAGCAAAGATCCGAAAAAGGGGATCGATAGGGGCTGGAAGTCCTGCCAGGACAAGGTCCTTGATATCACCGGTCCTTTCGGAGGAAGCCTTGTACACGGGAAAGGCTATTGACCTTGTCACTGTCAGAGTGGTCCCAACGAGCCCTCTGCCTACTCGGAAACGTAAACTGTGGTATTTCAACAGAGCGCAGAAAAGGAATTCTCATGAAAATAAATGCCAAGCTAGGAGAGCTAGCCAACAACAAATCGGGTGCCGGTGCTCAGGGGTTTCTATTTGGCAACCCTTTCGTCAAGGAAATGGCAAAATTCATGGGAACATTCACAGCTCTTGACACGGCACAAGCCTCAATAATGAGTCTTTTCAACAAAGGTTTTTGCACAGTCCGGACGAGGCAGGGGTCGCTCCTTCGGCTGTTATTACCTGGACAGACTGTCCCATCAACCACGAGGCCAACATTCTTATAGGCAAGAAAGAACAGACTTTCTTCCCTTCCAGAGGAAGAGGCAGGGCTCTAGGCTGGAGAAGGCCGGCAAGACAGCCACAGCACCGCAAGTGCCCATAGAGGGGAAGGATAGCCCTATTTGCGTAAGCTTGGGACTCGTTAACAGGAGATGCCTCGGTCAGGGACAACGCAAGGGGTATTGACATCGATTTTTTCTCCCAAACCTCCCAAGCGCGACAGCCCATGCAGATACTAATGTCTCAAGCAGACATGCTAGCCTTAGATCAAGTTTGCGGCTTACACAGCAACAGCGCCATCCGTCCATGCAAGGAACAAGGCTAATTCTTCCGCCCCATTTTCCTCGTATGCAGGAAGCAGAAGACACGCCCTGTAATAAATCTTAGAGCCCTAAACAAGTTCATTTTTTACCGCCATTTCACAATGGAAGGAATTCACATGCTCAAGGACATCCTGAGGCCGGCCGACTGGCTGATTTCCCTGGACCTAAAAGACACCTGTTTAGCAGTGCTCACCTGTCGTCAGCACGTAAAATGCCTGAGGAGCACATGGTAGGGTCAGGACTGGGAATACACGAGCCTGCCCTTCGGGCTCTCATCAGCGCCCTGGGCAGTCACCAAGCTCATGCGGCCCATGGTAGCCCATCTGAGAGAGAAAGGAGTAGGACTCATAGTATACCTCAAGATCATTCTCATGTCGCACACCGAGGAACTAGCAAGGGAACAGACCAACATTGCCATAGATCTATTTCTTGACCTGGGTTTCCTCATCAACTGGGAAAAGTCAGTTCTGGTATCCTCCAAGAGTCTGGGGTTCCCATGCTTCATTGTAGATACCCAGGGCTGCCAGCTCCAACTCCAGTCATCCAAGGTGCACTCTACTTGCTGCAAAATATGCAGGCTTTTGCAGAAGAACACCATTTCCTTAAGGGAATTGGCCAGAGTGATCGGTCTTATCATCATCATCAGGGCAGCATCTGCAACGCAATCTTTCTTAATCGCAACGTCTAGCCCCGTCGCCCAAAGTAAGAACGGAACTCCTCTGGTGGCTGACGCATATGGAAGCCTGGTACGGCACAACAATCTTCGGATCAGCTCCCAACATAGTGATAGAATAGATGCGAGCCGCAATGGATGGGGAGCAAGGTGCAGTCCAGTTGCTACAGGGGGGAAGTGGTCACCCCAGGAGATGCAAATGCACATCAATTGCCAGGAGCTTCTGGCGGGCTCCTTCGCAGTTCTATCTTTTGCCAGAAGCAAAGTGAGTTGTTATATACTACTCAAGATGGACAACATCTCCGCCATGACGTATATCAATCATCTGGGTGGCACCAGATCGAAGCCTCTGGCAGAATAAGACAAGGACTTCTGGAACTTCTGTCTATGGAACCAAATATCTAACTGCAGAATATCTGCCCGGGCTGAAGAACGAAGTACCGGACTGGCATTCACGCCATCTGTTAGACTACAGTGAATGGAAACTCTGCAGACAGGTTTTCCTGCGCTTACAGCAAATATGGGGTCCTCTATCCAAGGACCTCTGTCTCTCGCCTCAATGCCCAGTTGCCAGTATTCTTCAGCTGGAGGCTGGACCCAGCAACTACCGCAACAAATGCCTTCCTTCATAAATGGAACGAGGGGATAGCTTACACTTTTCCCCCCTACACAATGATAGCAAGGACCTTGGCGGAGTGCCGTCCAGAGCAAACAGAGCTAGTCTTTGTAGCCCCGTTTGGAATTCTCAAACTGTTATCCAGTCCTTCTGGAACTTTCTTTGGATTTTCCAATCCTACTACCCCTTACTCAAGACAATCTATTGGGTCAGCGCGGGGCCCCATACCCTCCTCCTAGGCAGGTCCCTGACCCTGGCATCATGGAGGATTTCAGGGCGAGATGGAGGGTCCCAGGTATTTCATGCAAGGCTGTCAGCCTCATCGAGGAGAGCTGGGCTCCGGCTACCTCCAAGAGATATACAAACTCTTGGTGTGCATGGGCGCGCTGGTACTTGGGACGGGGTCTCCATCCAGTTTCAGCACCTATAGCAGAGGTTCTGAATTTCCTTTCCAGCCTATTAGAGCGCGGCTAAGCTTACAGAAAGGTGAAGGCCTACCACTCAGTGATTTCTGCAGGTCACAACCTCGTGGAAGGTTCTCAAGCCAGTGAACACCATCTGGTGTGCAGAATGCTTAAAGGAATGTGGTTAACAGTACCACTACAGGCCCACTATGACAAGCTTTGGAACGGCAATACCGTAACTCAACCTTTTTGTTTCCTGGCCACATAACGAGGAGCTATCTCACACAGCTCTCTCAGGCAAGCTCACCAATCTGCTATGCCTGGTTTCTTGCAAAAGAGTCTCGGACGTCAGGGCTCTCTACTTAGCAGTCAGGGTGTTCTCCCCAGATGGGATAGTCTTCCATGTGTCCAGGAGGACAAAAGGTCACTCAAGGGGGGATCTCACATCCGGCCTTTAGTGAGCAACCTAAATTATGTGTAGTGAAATGCCTAACGGTTTACGAGGAGGTGCCTTCCGCGCTTAGGGCCGATAATGGAGGGCAGCTACTGGTATCCCTGTGCAAACCAACACGAAGATGTTTCCGCCCCAACCCTAACTCGCTAGACACTCGCACAGGCTGGGATCGATATTTCTCAGTTCAGCGCTCACTCAGTCACAGGCGCCATTGGATCCAAAGCCTTCCAAGCGGGAGTAAAACTAGAAGACATCATGAAGATGGCCGACTGGGCAGGAGAGTCCGTTTTCAAACAGTTCTACCTAAAACCAGTAACACAACCGGCTACTCTAGTGGTAAATAAGGCTTAAACTACCATCCGGTCGTGACATAGAATGAAGATTTTCTAGAATAACTAAGAAAAGTCCTGATTCTATTAAAGACACAAAGGCAAGCATTATCCCGCCCGAGCAAAGGAATTCAGCTAAATCGATGGTATTGCCTAATGTTATTGTTTCTTCTCTGAAAAGAATGTAAGTTGTCATTTCGCCTTCGCCAATTTCTTTCCCTCCTATACGCTGATACAGGATTATTTTTTCATTCAGTAACCCTTTGATGTTTCTACTTCCCGGCAGGAATGTCGGATAAACCTTCCTGAAGAAACAAACACTCCAGCATAGCAGTTTTAGCTGACGAGTAGTTCTGCACCACGAGTTTCACAGTTCGCAGCGTTGAAAGTGGAGTAAGGGGCTGCTACCATTTGAAGGGACAGGACCACACTCCGTTGGCTGTTATGAGCCACATAGTTCATCGTTGCAAGGACCTATGGGAAATGGAGTTTTTCTCAGGGAGCGCAAACATACTCTTGGACCCTTTAGACATTTTTCCTGGACATTTTTTTTCCTCGGGATTTTGGCACTTATGCAAGTTGTGTTTATGAACCTTGACATACTAAAATCTTGCTTCTGAGCTTCTATTGTTAATCTTGAAATAAAGAAAGAGAAGCATAATGCTCGTCTGCGTGTCTTTAATACAATCAAGACTTGTCTTAAAGTTATTCTGGAAAATCTTCATTCATCTGGATAGACTGCCAGAGCAGTACAAGGGAAGGAGGTGGGCAGAAAGTGTTACATTAGAAAACTTTGCAAGACTGCTCTGTCAAGACGGGCAACCCGCCCATAGACAGATCCAAGCTGTAAAGTTTTGTGAAAGTGTGATGGGTCCCCAATGTGGGACCCGGCAGAAGTCCTTAACTGGCAACCCTGTTTGCACATTGGAAGGCGCAGCAACTCCCCCTCGTGGAATGGGACTGGAGGCCCAACGCCTTCCTCCAGTCTTTTTCATAATATTTCATTATGCATAGGACAATTCAGCAAGACAGGGTTTGTGTCATCGCTCGACCCCAATGTGCCCCATAAAACACAACAGGTTGTAGTCCAGAGAAAAGGGTGCCGCTCTGGACACAATCGCTCAAAGCTCATTGCGAGTCCAGTCTATGGAGCTTCTCTTGATCCTTGGAAGGGAGAGGTGGTGGTAAAAAAACGCAACTATATTCTGTGAAATATTACATTCTGAAACAAACTTCGGTAAAAATGTTAGCCTGACTTAAGGTAACCTTTTCTTAAAACTGAAGAAATAGGGCCTTACCCGATCGAGCCTGCAACTCACTTGCATGTCTGGCCGATGTAATTGCCACCAAAAACACTGTCTTTAACATGAGAAACCTGAACGACAGTGTGCAAAGGCTCAAAAGGAGCCGTCATCAAGAAAGAACTAAGGTAAGATCTGGGTTTCACAGACCGTGCACTGGCTTGGTTGACCTCTTTCCTTTTCGAATCAGCACTCCCAGGTTCAAATTGGCTTTTTTCTCTCCTCTACCTCACTCTCTACCTGTGGCGCATCCTCTCGCTTTGGCTTTTCAACATTGACCTCGATTTCCACCTTCTCCCCTAATTTCCAGTGTAAGGCCAATAGCACACAGCTTTCCTTTAAGCAGCCCCCCTCTGCTCTCATTCCATATTGCCTGACTGCTATTCAGGCATGGTGTGCTGCTAATGATCTCTGTCTTAACGACAGTAAAACAGAGATCCTTCCCATTGGAACTCCTTCCCCTTGATTCCCTCCTATTCTTTGGCCGCCTTCCTTGGGGCCCCTCCCCTCACTCTCTTGTGAGGCAACCTAGGAGTCATTTTCGACAACTCTCGCTCTTGTTCACCTGACATCATGGACCTTGCCAAGAAGGTCCACTTTCAGCTCTACCTCCACAGAGGCATTCTCCCTTTCCTCACCTTCCCCCAGAAGCTCAGTGTCTCCGAGCTCTGGTCCTCTCTAGGCTGGACTATTGCAACAGCGCCTTTCTAAATCTTCCTGCCTCTACTCTTTGACCTTTACAACTTATTCAGAACAGGACTGCAAGCCCGGTATCTCTCCAGCTCTGAACTCTCTTCACTGGCTCCCTGTGGCTGCAAGGATCAACTTCAAGACCCTCTGCATCATCCACAAGGCTTTCGGGGGCCTGGGACCCTCTACCTCCAACTTTCTCTTCCAAAACATCTTCCTTCTCGATCTCTCCGCTTATCCGCCTCCAACTCTGAGGGTCAGACGCTTCTCCAAGCAGAGAGTTGGGGGCAGATCTATCTCCTCGGCTGGGGCCTCTCTTTGGAACAGCCTCTCTGACTCTCTCAAACTTGAGCAGAATCACCTTTGGTTCCAGAAGCAACTCAAGACCTTCCTTTTCGCTTCCGCTTTCTCTCTTCCTCTCCCCTGCTGATGCACCAGACTGCTCCGCGCACTGGTCACCTTGTCACGCTCTCTGAAATCGGCCCCAGGCTCCTGCATGTCCAGTTGCCCTTGCACTGCCTGTGGGCTCCCCAGCACTTAAGGGTCTGTATCTGCAACCCTACAGTCCTTTCTCTCTGCACTTATCAGCCCGCTGGCTGAACTTGTGAGTTAACTGCACTCACCCCTTCCCCTCCCGCTGGCACTTCTCTTCCTCTTCCCTGGACTTGCGCGATCTGAATGACAAATGGCCTTGCAAGATCGTTATTTAGTCCTCCCCTTGTTTCCCCCTCCTCGTCTTGTCGCGCCTAGAAACACTTGTGTAAAAGAGCATTATAAACGCCACATCATATCATAGATATACCTCAGAGGGCCTGCATCCAGTCAGCAAAACCTCCAACATGTTAAGAAACAGCCATCAAACTTGAGGCCTCCAAAAGCCATGCGAGGAGACAGAATCTGGTTTCAGATGAAGCACCCAACCTTCCAACTGGAACAAGAGATCTGCATGCGGAGGAAGACCGCAAGGTTGACAAATTACCATCTTTGGAAGATCCGGTACCACGTCGCCCTTGCTCAATCTGGGGCAATTAATATCAGGCAAGGCTGAAATTTCCTCAAACTCCTTTGATGAGTGTAGAACACTCAGCCCATACTCAAGTCCCACCTGATGCCTATGAAGATGATAGCCTGAGTTGCAACTAGACAAGACTACTTGTGGTTGACACATGGACCAAGACAGAAGAGCAAATGCAGCAACTTTTTCAGAGCTACTGTCACCCCGCCCCACCAACTTGACATATTTCTGCTCTGACTAACCAGTGCACGTATGGGTAAATGTGGACTTCCTTAGTTCGGAGGTGAGCTGCTATGGGAGCCATTAGGCTTCGTAAACACTCTGGGTGCAGGGTTGAGACCAAAAGGGGGGAACCCGGTACAGAAAATGTCCTAGAGAAAATTGGAAGATTTCTTTGTGCGCAGGATAGATGGGAACCTGTAGATATGCCTACCTTAGATCCATAGTGCACAGTCAATCCCATCGGTTCAGGGCATTCAGAATATGATCTGGTGTTACCATTAATTTTTTTAGGGAAAGATTTAGGTAGGAAAGATCGAATACTGTCAGGAGGCCTGTCTCCTTCATTTTGGGTAAACGGGCGAGAGTAGAAGCTGCACCCTTTTCCTTGAGAGGGAACTTCCTCAATTACCTTGATCTCCAAAAGGATGGCAATCTCTCAAAAGGGAATTGCTAACCAAACTGAATCAGTGGGGGAGTTGAAAGGGGGGACAAAGGGAATAGGTAAATAGCAGTGGTCGAAGTAAATAGCAGTGGTCGAAGTCGGTGGGAGCAGTGCTCTTTTTAAAAAAACATGTTTTAGGTTTTACTGATCCTATATATTTTTTTTTTAAACAATTCCAGAATAGTTTTAAAATAAAAGTGTAGGAAGAAGTTGAAACTTGCACTTCAGTGCACTGCATTAAACGTTCCCTTAAACAGAATGTGGTATGTTGGGGGGTTTGAATTGCACAGGAGAGTGGCATGGCAGGCCAGCAGCGAAAAGTAAGACTACACTTCAACCACTGGTAAATAGGAAACCTTTGTTGACTACCGAGAGGGTCCAAGAATCCTCTGAGATGATACACCAGTTCGGATAGAAGTTCTAAATTTTGCCTCCTACTGACAGAGGAGTACATCCGGATATATCTTTCACTGTTTTTTTATTATCTGTACTAGATGTTGAGGGCACAGAGAAAGATAAATGACTTAACATAATATTCTTGCTATGGATTCTTCTCCATTAAAGTCCTCATCTGATACATATTGTCCTCCAGCTCTACTGCTGGGAAAAATCTTTGATAGGGGGCGTAGAGGACCTCAGCTCTGCAGTCGATCAGTCTTGCTCGGTACTCTGTTGGCTCAGGGCATGATGTTGTAAATAAACCACGTTACTATCCCCCATACCTCAGTTCCCCCTCATGCCCCCCGAGCTTGATTGCTGCAGAGGAAAACACAGGGAAAATGGCTAAATAACCCTTAAGACGTAAACAATAACAAACTTCCCAACGGAAAGAAAAACTCCATATTCTTGCTCTTGATTTAGTCAGACATTGGTCAAGTTTTCCCCCACTTCATCTAACTGTCTGTGTTAGGTCTTGTTTGTCTCTTTGTGAGCTTTGAGGCCTATGGCCGATTTAGCGCATTACAAAAATTATTAATAAAAAGAAAGGTTCCACAGTATGCAGAATAAAAAAATAAATGATCGTGGGAGTGCTTGAGGGTGCTGTGTCGTGCTGGTTTCACGTGGACCTGTGCTCTGTGTGTACTTTCTGCTTGCCTTCCTGGAGAAAATTGTAGCCCTTATCTACTCCTATCTACATACATTTCATTGGTGGTACGGTCGTCTGCTATCTAAACACTAAGTTGAACACGCTTTATGAATAACTATTACCACTTCTAAACAAGAGTATTCTGTTACTTACAGCGGACAAGTAAGCTCTGCCCATATCTCCCAGCAACCGAATTCAACTCTGACGCACGCGCATCGTGGGAGTGCTCGACAGTGCTGTCAGTTGTTCTGCAGAGCAGCTGATCAGCCTCTCTGCTACTCGGCGCACATTTTCTATTCGCTCCTTTAAGTTAGCAATACTGCTGTTCCATATTAATTACTTGCCTGTAATTTAGGCATGGCTCTTTACACTTTAAAAACAGCGATGCCAAGCCATGCCAATATCTCACTTGGAACTGTACAAGTGTCGCCACCTCAGGCTGTTCAAGTAATGTCTGTCCTCTGAGAAACCGTGTAAAATCGCAAATAGAAAAAACAAGCGTTTGAAATCCCTGAACACTAAAATTAGCATGTTTTGGCAGCAAACACCTAGAGATTCAAATGTCATGATAAATACTGGTGCTGATTCTGCAATGCTCACATCGCTTGCTTTAAAATCACTGACCGTGTCAGGATGTTCCGTGGGAACTATTAATCAGCCCGTTTCATACCAAATTATGGATGAAGAACTTCTAACGTATCCCACTCAAGGACTCCATGCTGAATCACTTGTACCAGAGACTAATTTGAATAATCCTCAGATTCCAATCCAACTGGAATCCCTGGTGATGTGTCAAGCGGAAATACATGATCAAGAAGGCACAGACTTGCCAATGTTGTATTCGCAAGCCCTTAAAAATGAAACAAAAACCTAATTTCATGCAAGAAAAACTGTACCAGGGTAACAAATGTTCTCCTCAAAAATTATTTGATGCAAGGAATTCCATAAGAGGAAGTTGACACTTTGCTCATCATTTTCGAAATTTCTGTGCAAGAAAAACCAACAGGGTAGTAATAATGACATCCTCAAAAGAGGGGGGACGCAGGAAAGTTGACACTTCATTTTGTAACAATGGTGAGAATCCCAGAAACTCAAGAAGAACCACCAACAAAGCTGCAAATAACAAACTTGTCTCATTCGCCGATATTGTACCCTGACTCACCAAATTATTCTATGACTCATCTGCATCCTCAGTAATGTCATTTGCAAAACCCACCCGATACCTTCTTGCGGGTTAAAGCAACTACCTCTCTCAAATCATGAAAATATTTTAACGGCAATGAAAAATAGTGTTTACACTATTAACAAAAATATATGAGTCTCTAGAACAAAAAAATGCAGAATCATGCTATCCTACTAAATTCACTAGCTGCAAAAATTGACTGGATAGCTGCTTCACTAACTCAGCAAATTGCATTCCAGATGAATGACCAAAGAATTCCGGTGTTGACGACTATTTCAGATGATATCTTAATTCAAAATATGCAACCGGAAGAAACTATTGGGGTGGTTTCCAGGCCTTTAGAAAGTGATGTATTAGAGATTCCATTAAATATTATAGTACAATCTGACTTGGCGTTACAGAATTCTATATTGGAATTGTGTGACTCAAGACCACCCAGTTTATGAGGTATTTCAATTACCAGAATGTAAAAAAAAAATGAAATGAGAGCATTAAAGCTAAGAATAAAAAAAACAAAAAAACTAAAAATCAATTGATACCAAATAAAACATTGAATACTAAATCTAAAGAATGTATAGATGCACTAACAACTCCACCGAGAGTAACAAACGAAATCTCAACACAAAGATAAGCTAACAACGCCCAAAGAGCAAATGGCAATAAACCAAGATGAAGAAAACATTGAGGAACCTGAGGATCTTTTCAATTACTCAACTTATTCTATTACATCCCTACCAAATATTGACCCTGACCAAGATCACTCAGAGGACACTGAAAATATGACCCCAGAAAATAATACTTTTGCCACCATGGAACAGAAAGGCCACATATCGCAAATCAAAATACCAATCTCATCTTTGACAACCAGTCAAAGATGAAACCATTTGTGAGTCTTGATAGGTCACACACAACGGGTAACTTAGTTATTTCAAAAGAAAGATCACATCAAACCCCTAAATTGCGATGGTCAATATGTACAGAACCAATCCGAAACACACACACGTACCCTCTTCTCCGTCCTGGGCTTCCACAAAGACAATAGAAAGAATATTGCATTGCCATGATAGGTTACATTTACAAATGAATGAGAGCACTCCTTGTCCTTGGAACACCCGGTGGTGGATAAAAGACTGGTAGGTCTATGGGTTGTGAAAGGTCAAACTCTGATACCACCTTCGACAGAAACCCCAGCCTTACTTTAAGTGAGACCTTTTCTCGAAAGAAATCACAAAAACAGGGGTCTACAACAAAGGGACTGCAATTTGCTGACTTGCCTAGCAGCCGCAAAGAACAAGAGTGCATGGGCTCAGAGCGAGCCGCCATCATTAAAGTCAAAATCAGATTTAAATCCCAATCTGGGACAACAAAGGGAGTTAGCGGAAACTTATTCACAAGGCCTTTCAGGAATTGGGCCATAATCTGGATCGTAAAAAATTAACCTTGATCCGGGGACCTCTTAAACACAGACAAGGCTGCCAAATATCCCTCGACTGTGGTAACATGAAGGCCTGCAGATGCCAGTGACAGAAAAAACCCCATCACTGTAGTGATGGGGGAAGAGATGGGGTCAATCTAGCAAACGCTGCACCCCGCCTCAAATCTTTACCTGCACGCATACAGAGATCTCGTAGAAGGCCTGCGTGCAGCTAGCAACACCTCAAGCACCTCCTCCGAGTTCCCAGTCATCATATCTCACCCTCTCAAGAGCCACACAAGTAGAAAGAGGAATTCTGGGTTCGGGTGGAGCACCCGACCTTCCGACTGGGTTAGGAGATCTGGGCTGTGAGGCAACTGGCGAGGTGGGCAGATGGTTAGATCCAGAAGGTCCAAGTACCATTTCTCCCTTGCCCAGTCCGGGGCAATCAAGATAATGGTTGCTCAAAACCTCAATCTCCTGAGAACCCAAGGGATGACGGGAATCAGAAGGAAGGCGGAGAGGTAAGGTCCAATCCACCAGAAACGCATCCCCTAGAGTGCCATTGGCTGGAAATTCCCTCAAGCAAAACTGTCTGCACTTCCTGTTGGACTCCGTGGCAAACAAGTACACTGATGGGATACCGCAGCGAGAGAAGACCTCCTATAGGAATTTCTGGCACATTTCCCACTCGTGTGAGATCGTGCAGGCAGACCTGCTCAGAGCATCTTCCAAACTGTTCTCTGTCCCCGCCAGATGGACTGCCGATACTGAGATCTGGTTCTCCCAACAGCCAGAACCACTGCTGTATCGCCTCTCTGCACAGGGGTGTGGGGGAACGCACGCTATCTTGCTTGTTCAGGTAGTGCATGGCCACTGTATTGTCCGTCAGAATCAGGACATGCTTCCCCTTTAGAGACGGGGCAAACACTTTCAGGGCTAGCCTGATGGCTCACAACTCCAACCTGTTGATGTGCCACTTGGCTCCCATTGCTGACCAAAGGCTGTTCACCTGCAAATCCTTGCAGTGAGTGTCCCAACCCTTCAGCGACGTATCCATGACCACTCGGGCCTGAGGCCACAGAGGCCAGATGGTTCCCCCCCTTCCATGAGATTGCTGCTGTCAGCCCACCAACAGAGCTAGTCAACCACTGCCCTAGATACCCTGAGGGAATCTGTGAGGGTCCTGAGGTACTGGGACCACTGGCCTTTTAGGAGCCATTGTAGGGATCTCATGCAAAGTCTGGTCTCTGGCATTAGAAAAATACAGGATGCCATGAGGCCTAAGAGGCGGAGGAAGGAAGCTGCCGGCAAGGCGCAGTGCTTCCGGAACAAGTTCACAATCTGCACAATGCGGTTGGCGCTCTCCTCAGTGGGCCGGGGGTTGCCCACCCGGGTCTCTAGGCCTACCCCGATGAACTGGAGCCTCTGGATTGGCGTCACATGTGATTTCAAGTTCAGGGCGAAGTCCAGCCTGTGGGGTAGCAAGCAGGTGTCCTCTAGATGGGACAGAACACGCTCCACCGACTTTCCTCAGAACAGCCAGTCATCAAAGTACAGGAATACGTGGATATTTGATCTTCTGAGGTGAGCAGCGACTACTGCGAGCTTGGTGAAGACCCTTGGAGCGGAGGTCAACCCAAAGGGAAGCACCTTGAACCGATAGTGCTGTCCCCTATGAGGAACATCAGGAACTTCCTGTGCTTGCGATGTATCGGAACATGGAAATAAGCATCCTACAAATCTATTGACACCACCAGCCAGTCCTGCAATATTCTCTCTCTACGTCAACATCTTGAATGAGTCATTCCTTAGGAATTTGTTCAAGGCCCTAAGGACCAAAATGGGACTGAGACCTCCTCCCTTTTGGGTACCAGGAAGTACTAGGAATGCCAGCCCAATCCTCTTTGCTCGGGAGGTACCTCTTCCATGGCACCCTTCAACAGGGCTTGCAGTTCTTCTTGGAGCTCCTCTCCCAGTTGGCTTGGAGGTGGTGGGCGTTTGTCCGGTGGTCTCCATAAGAAGGGCAGACAATAGCCCCACTGCACAAGTTCAAAGGCCCAGGCATCGGAGGTAATCTCCTGCCATTGAGGCCAGTGTTCTGACAGCGTCCACCAACCGGTAAGTTGTGGGAGCGGATAATCAAAGCATCTTAGAGGGCGAAGCCACCCCAGCCGCTGCCTGCTGACCTCTGGAAGCCCCCTTGCCCCTTCCGGAGCGTGAGAAACACTTTTGGTCCTACATGGCTTGCAGTAGCTGCACCTTCCTGCCATAAGGCACAGAATGCCAGTAGCCTCTGCCTCTAGAGGCGAAGCTGAAAGCAGGCTTGGCCGGCTGCACAGCTAGGCCCAGCAAGTTTGCAGCAATCTTTGACTCATTAAATTTCTCTAGGGGGGACTCAACCTTCTGGAGGAAAAGGAACTCGCCCTCAGCCTGTTTTGGACATTTGGCGAAAAGCCTGAAGATCTTAGGTAGGCTTGTCTCCTCAATGCTATAGCCAATCCCACTGAACAACCCACACAATTTGCCATATCCAGGCCAGTTTGCAGCGACTGCCTGGTGTAAGGAACTCATGGTGGCAACTTTAAAGAAAGGCATAAGTGATAACAGTTCAAGGGTGTTTAAACTGTATGAATGGGTGAGAAAAAAGCCTAATCTAAACCCAAAGCTAAGATGCGAGCAAGCTACGACCATCAAATAATAAGGCAGTCCTAGTGGCATCTTGTCAAATAAAAAGGGCCTATACTACAAACAAACTATTGCCAATCCTTACCACTAAGTTACAAAAACAGTGTGGGATAATGTTTACCAGAAAAGAAAGAAGTGTTCACAAAATGATAAGTCAGGATGGTATGGCTGGGGTCTCCATTCCCCACATTTTAAGCATGGGACAAGGCGGGACTTCTAAGCACAGCACACACTCGTACGCTTCTCCAGAACGAGGTTCACTATTCCATTAAACAATATAAGGACCTTCAAGGGCCAAGTCTTGTGTGCCAAAGTCTCTTGCCTTAGAAGGTCTGCAGGACCAAAATAACAAACTAAAGTTCCTTCAGTGATCTTGCACCGTGGGTGATTGCACTTTGCCCATTGGATCGACCCTCTGCCAGGCTCAGATCCTTCTTGCAACTTGGGCCTACCTCTGTCGGGTTCACTATGGCCTTTCACTCTTAACACAATCTTCTCGGGTGTATCAGACCTCACCCTGATTCGCAGACATCCCTCAACTGGGTTCACATTTGGAAATTTCTCAGTTCACTTTGATCAAATTCGGGATTTACTTTCTTAGCTTTTCCATTGGCTTCCCTCCGTCAGGTTCACTTCGCCATCGTTAACAGTTCATGAATTTCTAAACACAGACCATCTTTTACTTCATATTTTCCGAAAGCGTGGTTCCTTCTCAGCTTTCTTTCAGCAATGGGTCAGAGACTTTCGATTCGACAGAAGATTTTAAGTGACCTCTGTAGGACCATTCTGACCCTCACGCTGCCCTCTCCGAGGGCCTTCTGGAACCTGTAGTTTCATCACAAAACAAAGGGGCCAGCTAGAGTCCTTTGAATGAGCACTCCTGCGGCGCCTGACCGCTATGCAGCTAGTCCTTCTCTCGGTTTTCTCTTAAGTACAAAACACACGTTCTTTGTTCACATACAAGTTTGCCACTTGCAACCTTGGGCTCAACACAGTTCAGCTTTCTCCGATTCACCGGCTGTGCTGAACCTGCTGGTGTGTTTCGCCTATGCAATCAAGGACGGTACCACAGTAGCCAGCGTGCCTCCACGCCAGTGTTACCCGTGTGGAGGCCCCCGTGCACCGTTGACACCCGTCGCATCACACGCTAGCTGTATTCCCTGGTCTTGTAATTCCTTTATCGGAGGCTTCGCAGATCTGAGTTGAAAAGGGCAAGGGCAACTCCCTTCGCGTCCCTTCAGGTCTTGCCGCTTTACTTCTCTTGAACTGCAGGTCGGGAATAACTGCCCCTCACCCCATGTGTTTGGCCTTGCTCTCTGTGTGCTCTCATGCTCTGCCTTTTATCCCTGTGGGGAAGGTAAAGGGCTGCCAGGTGCGTGTGCGGTTCTAGCCAATTGCCTGACTCTGCCTGACCCTTTTGTTGTGAGATGTCAGGTAAACGGTTCTGGTGTTAGTTTTGGCTTTCTCTGTTTAAGTGTTAATGCTGTAAAAGGCAGTCAGGGGTAGAGCTTCTCGATGTCCTACGGGGTAGAATGGGGAAAAGGTGTTACAGGGAATGGGGTACCGCGTCCTGCCCTTCGGTGTCCCACTTCCACTCCCCAAGGACCCCCTCCACTCCCATCCAGGCGATTCTCCCCCCACTGGTCCACCCAATCGAACTAGATCAAACAGCGATGGCCATGTCCTGGCCACCTGGATGACAGATCTCCGGAGACTAGTGGTTTCTCTCACAGACCAGTCTTGCAGCTCCCCCTCCTGGGTGTATTGGGTTGCCTGCTCTAATGCTTTCCAGAGGCCGAAAATAATACCACTTGTTAGCGGCCCGCAAAGTCATGCTGCCAGATGTAAACACCTTCTTTGCCATTGCATCAATCCACTTAACTTCCCTGTCAGGAGGCATATCTGAGGTAGAGGAGGCTGCCTTGGTGGAAACCTGCACAGAAAGCCCTTCCGGAGAAGGGCAAAAAAACCAAAAAATGACGAATCTCCTCTTGCCGGCCTGTACTTCCCAATCATAGTGGAGCTGACCGGAGGAATGGAACAGGGGTGCAGTCACCAGGAGGCTACTGGATTCCTCTCAGTAACCGGGCCGTCATCCAGGATGTTTGTCAATTCCTATCCTTGGACTTGCACTGCTGCAGCCTTCAGCCCTAAAATGTCGACCACCCCATCCACTAGTGCCTGAAATTTATCAATGGTGTGTGTCTATGGCTGGCTTAGCTGCAATTCTACATCAGGGGACGTGTCGAGCCCGCTGACGTCGTGGAGCTCTTGTGCCAACGCCAAAATATCTGCTTGGTCACTGAAAAAGTCGAAGCCCCCGCCACCCCGGCATACACAGGATCAATGTCCCCTTGGTAATCTCCAACATCAGCGCTGAAGAGCCGAAGAAATCGGTCCAGGAGAGAGGAAACAATAGATCTGTCGTCAACAGGGGCTTATCCCTAGACGGCGATATGGTGACTGTCGGCGGCTAGCAGGGTTTGCGCACCGAGGAGGCATAAGGGACGCCGAAACTCTGCAGCTCGCGGGAAGGCCGAGGTCTTCAGTGCTTTTCTCAGCGTCAAGCCTGAAGGCTTTCCTGACAGCAATGGCGCCAGCAACAGGGCTTGCATGGGTCCAGGTGTCCCGGGCGCTGCTGCTGCCTCTGAGGCCTGCTGGTTAGGGGGCGCACCTGCACCTGAAGCAGTGTGTTTTTTTTAACATAGCCAACATTTGGCTTTTAAACTCATCCCACTCCAGCTGAGTGGTCAGTCCAGCCGACGGCTTATCTCTTTTCAACAGAGTTCAAATCTCATCAGTGCCGATGGCACCTTTTCTTTTTATGAGATGAGGAAGAGTGGCTCGAGTGGGACCACTTCTTCGCCTTACGCTGATGTTTCTCTTTTGTTTTCAGGGATAGGCCCCTCGGTCTCTGCCTCAGAGGACCGGACAGTCGACCGAGCAGGTGATTTCAATGGCAGTCGTGCAACGCAGGTTTGGCTGCCTGCTCACGCACCAATTTCGGGTTCATGTTTGCACACACCGCCCACCCCTCAGTGTCGTGACCGGTGCCTAGGCACCACACACATCATGCGGGTCAGTCACCATCAACTTAGAGTGGCAGTCGGTACACTGTTTAAAACCCGAAATCCGAGGCTCTGACATCTCACGGTCGATAAAGAACTAAAGTGATGAAAATATGTCAAGAAAAGAGTGGAAGACTCGCCGACTGTGTTGCTCAGAGCAGCGTGTCGAGCGCACAGAAAAAAGGAACTAAAGTACAGGGCGTAGTGATGTAGAATATATAGACGATGCCCAACGTCATGTCTGAATCCGACGATCGAGTACCAAGCAAGACGGATCTACGATCGAGTCGAGGTCCACTACGCCCCCTGTCGAAGATTTTTCCGAGCAGCAGAGCTGGAGAAGGATATCCATCAGATGAGGAATCTGCGGGAGAAAGGCAATCCATTGAAGAACCCTCACAGCTGCTTTGTTCTTCGAGAGCCATGCAACCTGTCAGGCTGCATACCCTTTCTCTAGCAGTAGCCACAAAACCCTCCAAAACTTTTGTTTTTAAAATCGGAGCTTCGTTGCCTGAAAGTTTGAAAAGCTTTTGGCGGTCTTTAGTCAAAACCATAAGGAATTTGGCTGTAATCGTGGAGATCTTGATTAGTCATTCATTGACAAGTGGGACAATTCGTTCCCTTCAAAAGGTAAGCCGAGTATCTTGTCCTGAACATCCTTATTAAAATGGGTAGTTCTAGCCAATGGTCTACTCCAATACGTCTGGCTCTAGCAGAAGTATCAATGTGATATGCAGAGGGCTGTAGCAAATCCTGAGCAATTGGTCCAACATAGGCTAGCCTGGACTTAAAATCTTATTCTGTGGCAAGTATTGATGGAAATCTGCAATCTCCAGCCACAAACAACAAATGGCTGTTGCCAGAAGAGCATCAGAGTTTGCCTGGTGCAAATGGAGGGCCGCGTTAGCATAAACCTTTTTGGCACATGCATCTAAAATCTTAGTCTTTAGAGAGGGGAGCAGATCATGGAATGCAAACAAAGTAATTGAGCCAACTTCGAATACATGGTTGCAGAATCGACTACCGATGATTGTGGATTGGATGATACACTCAGTATCAAACTAGAACTCCCTGTAACACGCATCAATCCTCTTGCTAGTAGCGGTGACAGAATGAGGATTCTTCCGAAGCAAACTGGCCTCTGACAAAACATCCTTTAGTAAAGTAATACTGAACTTTCCTGACTTGCTGAGACACAAAATGCCCGGCAGAACCCCTAGATCTGCATCAGATTTTTCTGGTACTGGAAATGCAAGGAAGTCCTGAATGCTGCCATCCTGTTGTGAAAGACTTTTGCTAACAAAGAAGCCTCTTCCTTGCTCTCATCCTCATTATCACCATCGTCTTTGTGTGGGTGGAAAGTCTGGAATTTAAAAATGTATGTACTCCAGTAGTACACTGCTGCATTAGAATATTGAGTAGGTACTGCAAACTGCCATGTTTAAAGAACTGTTTCTTGCCTATGCGATGTCCGGCTATAGACTTTACTGTGCATGTCTTGGCGATGAAGGCTCTTGGCCTAATGTGTGGCTATGCTCAGCTCCAAATCTCTTTCATCCGACACATTGCCCTTTTGGCATATGATAGCGTGTTTTAGGCTCCTGCTTTCGTAGGAAAAGCGGCTTTAGCAGACGGAAGCCATCATACTATAAGCACACTCGCCTGTCTCAGACCGTATGTGTACGTCAGAGTATATTCAGCTCCACTGAAATATATCACGTTATCTTGTAATTCTTGATAAGAGTCTTACATGTGAGAACGGAGCAGTTAAGAAAGACTTGTATAGTGTGGCTTTGTTCCCTGCTTTTAACATTGTTTCAGTAGGATTCCTTGCCCTGTCTGGACCTCCCCTTCCATTGAAATGCATATGTTCCTTTGGGTAGAAGAACAGTGCATGGAGGAAGGGAGTTTCTCACTTGCATCGAAGTCTCGTACTGTTATTGGTTTGTCCCATTTGGTTTTTAATAATAAATTGTTCCGGAATAGTTGGTGGTAATTTTTCCATGACATGTCAGCACGCGCCCAGATCCCTAATAGGATTGAGAGGTAAAGGAAAGGATCCTTGAGTAGCACCGGAGAGGGCTGTGGCGGCTGAAGTAGGGACTGATGCCAAAGTCACAGGGGGACCTGCCGGCGCAAACGGAATCTGTGGTGTAGGTAAAGTCTGATGGACAACCTCACTTATCAGATTTGTAAAATATCCTTTCATAGTGTAAGAGTGCATAATTCTTTGACATTTTGCAAAGAACCTATCCTCTGATGAGGTAGACAACGTACAGGCAGGGCTTGTGTCCTTCCCACTTGCGCGGGGTGCCTGACTTGCTCGACATCTTGACGCCCGAGTTGAGGAACTCCTTAACATGACCTTAAGGCGATGCGCGTAAGACCTCTCTCCACCGAGTCAATCTTTGACGAAGTGTACAGGGCGCCGATGCATGACATATGGTCAAACCCAAGCACTCCAGACAGCACACATAGGACTCAGACGCCACGTAGTGCCTGCCGCCGGAAGAGCAGGCTCTGAAACCAACAAAGGCCATCATACAAAAAAGATATATTTAAAAAGAAAAAAAAAAAAAATCTTCTGAGGGGAGACAGTTGCACAGTCAAAAATCTGTGCACACTATGCAAAGCGTCCAATCCAGTTGACACAGAAAAAAGGACTGACAGGTGTTGCCAGTAGGCGTAGTCAGTAGGGCTGGCCATGCTCACGCTGCTGCGCCTCCCGCACAATGCAAAATATTTTAAAGGGAACTTGTCCTTTTGTGCTGTGCAAAAAGTGCTCCTGTCTCGTCCTCAAAGACAGACGCACATAACTATGGAGGAAAGGGGGCGGGAAGTAGGAGTAGAACAAGTTACTTTCTTACCTGGTAACGTTCTTTCGATGGGATGGTCCGACGACGTATTCCATATCTATGACAGGTAATGTCCACAGCTGTGCTGCTTCGGAAAATGTTTGGCGTCTGCGTCCTCGGACGGCCGACGTCACCCGATGTGATAAGTAGGACGCACGACGCCCATAGCCTCAGTTATAGTTTTTTCCCAGAACGTGTGCCACCAGTTTTCTGCCAGTCAGACACACAAGGTCTTGCGGAACGCAAGCTGCAATCGCAAAAGAAATTCTGCAGCGGGGAAGGCAGGGAGGGAGCGATATGGAATACGTCGTCGGACCATCCCATCGAAAGAACGTTACCAGGTAAGAAAGTAACTTGTTCTTCGAGGGGATTGGGTCCTCCGACGTATTCCATATCTATGACAGACTCCCAAAGCAGTACCTAGCAAGGAGGTGGGAAAGAATTTAGAATACAAATTTAGCATGCCCAATCAAATTGCAGAATAGAGAACTGCCTTGCCAAAGGACAGATCTTGCCCTCTGATGGAATCGAGGGAGTAGTGACGTACAAAAGTATGTACTGAAGCCCAGGTGGCCGCATCACAGATGTGGCGAATAGGAACTCCCCTCTGCAGGGCAGTAGAAGCAGCCAATCCTCTGGTAGAATGGGCCCACAAGCCAGCTGGAGGGTCCTTACCCGCCAAGCGGTAACACTCGGAGATAGCTAAAATAATCCAACGAGACAATGTCTGTTTCGTCACAGCTTGTCCTAAATGCTTCCCAGCGTAACCAATGAAAAGTTGATCGTCCACTCTGACCCAGGACATGCGCGAAATATAAAAGCTCAACGCTCTCCGAGGATCAAGCCTATGGAGCCTCTCCTCTTCCTTACCAGGATGTGGAGGAGGATAGAACGCCGGAAGAACAACCTTCTGGCTCAAATGAAAATCCGAAACCACCTTCGGAAGAAAAGAAGGACGAACTCTAAGGACAACCCTGTCCTTGTGAAACACAGTGAAGGGTGGCTTAACTGAAAGTGCCTGTAACTCACTCACTCTGCGAGCGGAAGTAACCGCAACCAAAAACACAGTTTTCAGAGTCAACAGCCTCAAAGAGCAAGAATGTAAAGGCTCAAACGGAGCACCCATAAGAAACTTAAGAACAAGGTTCAAATCCCAACCTGGCACCAAAAAATGTGACGGAGGCAACACATTAGTGAGCCCTTTCAAAAACTGTGAAATTAAAGGAATCTTAGAATAGGAACACTCTTCAGACGAGCGCTTAAATATGGCCAGCGCCACCAGGTAACCTTTAATGGTCCCCACTTGCAAGCCCCTGTGGGCCAAAGAAAGCAAAAAAGACAAAACCATGGGAATGTCGCATTTAAAAGGATCCACATTCTGAACTCTGCACCAGTCGCATAACTTTCTCCAACGGCAACGGTACAGAGACTTAGTTGCCGGCCGCCTGGCCGAGAGCAACACCTCCATCACGTCTTCAGGGAGGTCCCAATCCTTATACCTCAACCTTTCAGAAGCCAAGCGTGAAGATTGAGGGATCTGACCTCTGGATGGAGAACCTGACCCCCCTCCCATGAGAGCAGATCGTCTCGGTAGGGAAGACGACGTGGAGGGCAGATGGACAAGTCTAGAAGGTCCGGGTATCACGTCCTCCAGGCCCACGCCGGAGCAATGAGGATCATCCGGGAACCGAATCTCCGTAACCTCCGCAACACTTGCGGGATGACGGGGACTGGAGGAAACGCGTACAGCAGTGGTAATGACCACTCGACCACAAACGCGTCTCCTAAGGCTCCTTTTGGAGGAAATTCCCACGAGCAAAACCTTTCGCACTTCCGGTTGACACTGGAGGCGAAGAGATCCACTTGAGGGGTCCCCCAAAAGGGCGAAGATCTCCAGGAGAATCTCCTGAGCCAGCTCCCACTCGTGAGAGATCGTGCTCTGCCTGCTCAGAGCGTCCGCCGTCTCGTTGTCGTCTCCAGCCAGATTAACTGCCGAGATCGCAACTTCCTGCTGGATGGCCCAGAACTCGAGCTGCATCGCCTCCCTGCACAGCGGAAGTGACCCTGCCCCCCCCCTTTTTGTTGAGGTAGTGCATGGCCACCGTGTTGTCCGTCAGCATCAGGACACTCTTCCCGCGCACAGTCGGCAGAAAAGCCTTCAGGGCTAGCCTGACGGCCCTCAGCTCCAACAGATTGATATGGAGTCTGGACTCCGACGGAGACCAACGACTGCTGACTGTCAGCTCGTTGGCATGAGCTCCTCATCCCGTGAGGGATGCGTCCGTCACGATCGTCACCTCCGGCCAGGGCAGCCAAAATGGGGCACCCTTCATCAGATTGCCCTCGACGGCCCACCACAGAAGGTCCCGGGGTACCGAGGGCGGCACCTGAACAGGGTCCGACAGCCTGCCGGAGGACTGAGACCACTGGAGCTTGCGTGCCCACTCCAAAGATCTCATCCGCAGACGAGCCTCTGGCACCAGAAGAATGCAGGATGCCATGAGGCCGAGCAGTCTCAAGAACTCGGACGCTGGGAGAGTCTGGGCAAACTGAAACTTGTGCACCATCTGCTGAATGTGAAGAGCCCTCACCTGTGGAGGAAAACACTGCCCCAGGGACGTGTCGAGCACTGCTCCGATGTACTGGAGCCGCTGCGTTGGTGTCAAATGGGACTTCTTTAAATTGAGGGAGAAGCCCAGCCTGTAAAGGGAGTGGCAGGTGACGGACAGATGATCCAGGACTTGCTCGGGAGAGCTCCCCCTGATCAACCAATCGTCCAGGTAGGGGTAGACGTGAATTCCCCCCTTTCCTGAGATGCGCTGCCACCACCACCATGAGCTTGGTGAAAACCCTCGGGGCGGAGGTCAATCCGAACGGCAGGACCCGAAACTGAAAGTGCGAGTCGCCAACAGCGAACCTCAGGTACTTCTTGTGCTTGGGATGGATCGGCACATGGAAGTAAGCATCCTTGAGGTCGAGAGACACCAACCAGTCCTGAAGTTGAAGGGCCTGGAGGACTTGAGAAAGAGTCACCATCTTGAACTTGTCCTTCCTGAGGAGTTTGTTCAAAGTCCATGATGGGTCTCAATCCCCCGTCTTTCTTTGAAATCAATAAATAAGGGGAATACCATCCCTTGTTCCTCTCCGCTACAGGCACCAGTTCTATGGCACCTTTCTCCAGCAGGGCTTGAATTTCCTGCGCAAGGAGCGGATCCGGACTCTTCAAAGAGAGGTTCCCTGGCGGATTGTCGTGAGGCCTCTGCCGAAAAGGAAGACAGTAGCCGTGGGTTATGATCTCCAGAACCCACACATCCGAAGTAATGGCCTGCCACTCTACAAGATGCTGCACCAGCCTTCCCCCAACCGGCGAACCATGGGACCTGGCCTCATGACTGAGTGGTAGCGGCTGCGGCGTTGCCTGAGGGCAAAGAGGCAACTGCCCGAGCGGCCTTAGCACCTCGAGTACCTTTGTTTCCACTTATGGCACTCTTACGATGGCCTCTTTGACTGCTAGCTCCTCTCGCTTTACTGAAGGAGTAATAGCGAAAGGAACCTCCCCTCCATTGCTGTCCCCTAGGACGAAAAGGCGGAGGTTGGCGAACTGCAGCGCCCAACGACTTTGCTGCAGCTTTGGAGGTCTGCAACCTCTCAAGGCTCTCTTCAGCCTTGCTGCCAAAAAGGTGTTCACCGTCAAAGGGCATGTTGAGGAGCCGGGACTGCACATCAGGAGCGAACCCAGACTTCCTCAACCACGCAAACATGTGCATTACGGTGCTCGCCGCCATGGACCGGCTGACACAATCTGCCAAGTCCAAACCCGACTGACCGGCCTCACACATGGCATCCTTGCCATCCTGAACCATAGCAAGGAAACCATCCCGTTCGTCCCCTTCGGGAATACGATCAGCCGCTAATGCAACACAGTTCCACAGAGTGTGTGTGAAACGAGACAAGGCACATATGGAGTTGGCCGCCTGAAGCGCCATACCCCCAGAAGAAAACACTTTCTTCGCCCAGCCGTCAAAACGTTTGTCGTCCCTATCCGGAGGGATGGTAGGATACGACGCCTGCTTTGCCGGGGCCATAGCCACCTGCACCACCAAACTCTCCGGAGTGGGGTGCCTAGACAAGTAGCAGGGGTCGCTACTGGCTGGACGGTATTTTCGCGACAAAGACTTGCCCACTGCCGGGAGACTCTCCGGTGCAGTCCAAGCCGCCGCCACCCTTCTCTGCAAAGCCATATGAAAAGGCAAAACCGGGTCAGTGGGTGGACCGAGATCAAGGATGTCCGTGAGATCATCCTGAACGAACTCCCCTGGGGGAGCTGACCAACCCAAGTACTCGGTAACCCGAGACATAAGGCGCCGATATGACGAATCGGCATGAGTGCCAGGCTCCGGCCGACAAAACTCCACCTCTGGAGAGGTGTCCAGTCCACTGGCATCATGCAGTGACTGCCTCAGGTCATCAAACTGACTATGGCCCGAGATAAGGTCATCTGGAACCGTAACCGGAACCAGGCCGCCATCAGAGCCTTCATCACCCTCTGAAATGTACTCCAGGCGGGAAGAGGAAGACCTCTGCGGACCAAAACAGTGCCGGACCTTAGCCATAGCCTTTCTAGGGGCAAACCCCGTGCCGCGGGGCCCCTCCGACACCATCGCCTCGAAAGGCGTTGAGGGCGCCAAGCGAGTCGGTGCCGGCATCGACAGAAAGGGCGTGGAGGGCGCCGAGCGAGTCGGCGCCGACAGAAAAGGCGTCGACGTCGAGCAAATCGGCGTCGACGTCCGTTGCAACGCCTCCAGCATCTGCGGCGTCGACACAGTCCTCGAAGCCGGAGCTCCGAGCATGTCTCTCGACAACCTGGGCGCCGACGACCCCCTCGAAGACGCAACCTCGAGAGAAATCGTCGACGACCTCGGCGCCACAGGCGTCGACGTCTTCTTCGAAGACGGCACAGGATCACGTGGTCTCGAGCGCGTCGAGGACCGGGACCTGGAACGGGCATGGCGAGAACGGCTACCCTTGTCCGAGCGGGACCTCTCTCGCGAGCCGTGCCGACCACCCGAGTCCGAAGGCGTACGGGCGGTGTCTCTCGACCGGTGCTGACCGACCCCACTCGGAGGCGCAGACGGACCGGTGCCCTGCGATTCCAGAATCGCTAGCATCTGCTTCCCGAAGGAAGCCCATTCCTCCGGTGTCGCTTGCATGGAGGGATAAGCGACCCGCCGACGGGCGGAGTCCTCGGAAGAGGACGTGCAAGGTGACCTATGCCGGCGTTCCTGGAATGCCTAGAAGAGGCAGAGGAGTGGCGAGACTGACTCCTGGAAGGAGACCCACCGGACTTCCGACAATGACGCGGAGAGTCACCCCTCGAGTCATCGGTCGAAAGCCCCGCAGACCTCGACTTCCGGGGCTTAGACACCGGACCTACCGACAGTTCCTTCTTGCATTCCCGCAAGGCCTTCGCAGTGAGCGACTAGCAGTCGACACAGTCGTCTGTATCGTGGGCCTCCCCGAGGCACCAGAGGCAGGCGTTGTGCGAGTCCGTAACTGACATCTTGGACCCACAGTCCCCACAGTTCTTGAAGCCCGGACGCGGGGTCGAAGATGAGAAAGACATCGCCACGAACAGGTCTTCACACCAACCGAACAGGTTCAACGAACCGAGAAAGAAAACAGCCACTCCAACGAGTCGAGGCGTACCGAGATTCACGAAGCGAACACGTTCGCGGAAAAAACGGAACTGAGGCTATGGGCGTCGTGCGTCCTACTTATCACATCGGGTGATGTCGGCCGTCGGAGGAGGTCCTCGGGGACGGTGCATCGACGTCATAGACACAGACGCCAAAGATTTTCCAGAGCAGCACAGCTGTGGACATTACCCGTCATAGATATGGAATACGTCGGAGGACCCAATCCCCTCGAAAGTATGTTATAGCAAGAAAGAAATGTTGGACAAATATGCAGACATGTGGGTGCGGGTAAGTGAAGATTTAGGACTGTGTTCAGTCAGTGACGTGTACCATATGTGCTCTTCTCTTCGAGGACAGTGTGTTACTGCATCCTTGCTCCCCACTCTCTTTGTTTTCATAAAATTAAACAGAGGTGGTAAGGATGATAGGTATGCATTCGATTATCAGGTTAAGTTGTTGTTTGCATGAGACAGCTAGCAATACTACCGATTTCGTTGACGAGTAACGGCTGACCAGTTATGTGGTCTGGTCAGTCAATATATGATCTGTACTGCACTTTGTTTAATAAAAACAGATTGAAAAAAATACTAGGTAAACTTAAAACATACATTTTTGATATTCTTTAGTTGCTCAATTGCTCCTTAGCAGCCTATTTTGTGTTCTCTATGCCTACTTCATCTCTCTTTTTGACTCAAATACACCCAAAGTCTGCTTCTATTCCAGGATTCTCTTTGTAATAGATTTAAAAATAAATATGGATCTCTGTGCCACTATCCAGTGTTACGTTATGTTGATTTATACCGCGCACCGCTACCACCCAAAGGCAGTCTCCAGGTGCTCACATGGCTCTGCAGGAAAAAGGACTGAGTTGGCTAGTGAGGGAAGAATGAAAAAAGAGGTCCAGAACCAGGAGAAACGGTTGTGTTGGCTTGCAGATGGTTAGTTGCATGCACTGACTTATTGTATCCGTATGCGTATGGTTCAATGCATGGGTTGTTTCTATGTGACCGTTTGTTATGTAGGAGTGTGAGTGTTTTATGTGTAGACTGGATGGTATGTCAGGTTGTGCACACTGGCTTGTTGTAGCCACATGGTTATGGGTCCAGTGTCCAGGTTTGTTGTTGTAGGCTTGTGTTGGGAGTTTGTTAGTGTATAGTTGGCTATCCCAGTGGGCGTGTATAGTGTTTGGTGGTGTGTTGGAAGAAGCAGTAGCAGCATGGTTAGTACATTGGCTATTCTCTAAATTCTTCTATATGGCAAATCTACACAATTCTATATAGAGATAACAATGGTTAATTTCACAGTCTAAGTGCGACTCATGGCTAATCTTCAGCAAATGTACCTAAAGGTGCCACATGGCTAAACTTCACAAAGTGTGACACGTGGGTGGTCCTCACAATTGCTAACAGCAGAGAATTGCTACCTGACACAATTAGGCTAAAAGCAGAATATGGCTGGCACAATAGGGCTAACTGCATGTAGGCATATGATATTATTTAATATATAGGTGACGCTATACACAAATAGGCTAATTGTGAGATATGGCTGACTAACACAAATGGGCTATAAGCGAGGTGAGGCTACCCTACACAATGTATACCTTAGACAGATAAGCTATATTTATGATAGGTAATAAGAGTGGAAGGGTTTTGATGGAGTACAGAAATGGCTGTACTCCTCACCCACACCACACTAACCTATCAGTCACAGCTGGGTTGCCGGTGGCAGACTTCCCAGGCGAAAACAGGAAAACACGGACTGAAGCTACTTCTTCCCAAGCGACCCTTTGCCTATGGGCCCTTAGCTGGTGGGCTGCCCGGGGTGGGGCTGCCAGATAGGTCATCTTAAATGGGATACGCAGCCTAATCAGCAGTCGGGGGAGGGCTGGTAGCAGGAGGGCACCGAGAGAGCTGGAAGCCAGGCTGAGAAGGCAGGGGAATGTGCACACTAACGCCGTAGGGGGCGAGATGGAAAGAAAAAGTGCTGGAATTACTTAATTAAATTAAATGGAGCGGAAGCGCCAATGCAGGCAACAGGGGCTGGGAGCACTCGCCTATCCATGTATGATGTTCATTTTCCTCTATTTGTAATCAAGGTCTATAAACCCTGTATTCACATGCCTGTATTCGCCAATACTGGGCCTGGCTCGGTCCTCTGGAGGAGACTTCTGGAAGAGCTCCCTGCACCTGGCTAGTCTGTTCTTCAGCGATTTGGATGTCAGCGAGCCACACGCTGTACAAGCTTGCCAACTGTGGTCTGAGCCAAGGCAACGTAGGCAGAGGGCGTGGGTGTCTGAAGTTGGGAACAGCCTGTTGCAGGATGGACTCCTGCTGAACCCTGTGGAAGTCGACATGCACCGGGGCGGAGCGTGACGCCTGAGAACCCGAGTACCTGAATGATAAAAGGACAAAAAAAGACAGAGAAGAAGTATCCGCGCATGGAATTAAATGGCCGAAGCCAAACACAGGAGCGCTGGTGAATTCAGCCCGTTCCCGTTGACGCGGAAAAGGGGACCGCAGTGTGGCGCTGGAGGGCGGAGTCAGGGCACACATGCTCCCTGGGTCGCAACCCAGCGCATGCCTCTAATTTTAAAGGGGAACAAGGTTTTTTTCTGGTGAAATAGGTTCCGTCTCCCGTCCCTTGGAAGGCACACCCGTGCAATATGGAGGAAAGGGGATGGGACGTAAGAGTAAGGAGAATGGAAGATAAATGGAGTACGACCAGAAATGAAGGAGGAAAACCAGGTAAGCACCTGGCCAGAAAGGCCTGCAGAAGACAGTCGGGAAACCAGGGTGGGGTGGTCCACGGTGATGAATGCTTCTGAAAGATCTAATAAGATCAGCGCCCCCACACCATCCTGGTCCACCAGGCAAGCAAGGCCATCCACCACCAAAACAAGAACAGATTCACTGCCCTTGCCAGGGTCGAAAACTAGATTGAAAGAGATGAAAGAAAAGGGAAGATTCCAGAAAGGAGCCCAGAAGAGGAGAGAGCAGAGATTGTAGCAACTTCATAGAGAATGAGAGACTTGAAATAGGGTGGAAAATGGACAGAACTGCAGGAACCAGAGGGGTTTTTTAAAAGAAAAAAGGGATAACAAGCGCATTCTTCAGGTCATTGGGAATATGGCCTGAAGAAAAGGAGGAGTCGTTCACTGATACTGTGATCCAGGGAATAATATCAGCCGAGATATCTTTAAGAATAGAGAGGGGAATGGGGTTCAGAGGAGATGCAGATTTAAGGCGATTGATGGCGGACCGAATGTCTAGAGAAGAGAAAGTCAGAAAAGTGGACCAAACCGCGATCTGGCTGATGTCTTTATAGAGAGCATTGGATATAGGGAGATGAGCACAGGAGCTGATGATCTTACTCTGAATGGTAGCAATCCTTTCATCAAAAAAAGTTGACAAAGATTCACAAAGATCCTGTGACGGAATGATGCTAGAATGTGACTTAACAGGCGAAGACAGAGACCGGACTAAACCGAATAGTGCCTTAGGTTGATTAATAGCACTTTCTACCTTCTTGCTAAAGAAATATTGCTTAGCAGAGAGGATGGCCTTCCGATATTTAACTGTGGCTTGACGAAAGAGAACTTTCGTCAGCTGGCCTATAACCGTTTCTCCATTTTCTTTCTGCCTGCCTACGAAAGAGCCGAACGAATTTAAGTTCAACAGTGAACCATGGTTCTGACAGATGTTTTTTTGATATACAATGCTTGAGAGGAGCAATGGAGTTGGCTGCATCAGTAAATGCAGAAGATAAGGTAAAGTACAAGAGTCAATCAGAGCACAGTGAGTGGCAATGTGGGTTCCTAAATCCTGATGAGACACAGAATGCCAGCTTCCTTTCCAAGTTGGCTGTCCGGGTGACGATGGAGAGGAAACCTTTAAACGGACTGATAATGGTACACCATAATGGTCGGACCAGATAATGGGGAGTGCCAGAAAGAGAAATGGCAATCACCGGGACAAAGATAAAGTCAAGAGTATTATCCAGCTGATGAGTCAGGTAAATAACCTGTTGAGGTAGACCCAAGTCCAGCATAGATGCCAGAAAATTAGATAGCATATGCTCACTGACATTATTAGCTAGAAGAACAAGTTACTTTTTACCTGGTAACGTCCTTTCGATGATATGTTCCTCCGATGTATTCCTTATCTTGATAGATCTCCTCCAGCTTTCTGGCCTCAGAATTTTTTTTTCAGTAGAGGGCGCTGCGTGTCGACGTCCCTCGAGCCGATGTCCCTCGACAGCCTCCGTATCGGCGGCTGCGTCATCATGCGTATAAACAGACTCGCGCAGCGTCCGTTGCTCAGTTCCTTTTTGACGTTAACAGTTGTTTTACATGAATTGGTTATTGACCCTGAAGGAGCGTAAGCTGTAACCACAAGGGAAGTTTTACTGAGGGGATGGATGGGAGGGGCGATAAGGAATACGTCGGAGGAACATCCCATTGAAAGAACGTTACCAGGTAAGAAGTAACTGGTTCTTCGAAGGGATTGTGTCCTCTGACGTATTCCTTAGCTTGATAGACTCCCATAGCAGTGGTGTGTAACTGGAGGTGGGAGTAAAATTGCCATGTTTCCCTTCAAGAATGAACAGAGTGCAACACAGCCTTGCCAAATCTAGTCTCTTGGCTAGAGGAGGAATCCAGGTTGTAAAATCTTGTGAAGGTATGTGCAGACGACCATGTGGCAGCCGCACGTATGTCTCGAATCGGTAACCCTCTTTGGAGGGCCGAAGAGGCTGCGATACCCCTGGTTGAATGAGCCCTAAGATTTTGAGGAGGCTCTTTCCCTGCCAGTTTGTAACATTCCAGAATGGCCAAAATAATCCATCTGGAAATGGTCTGTTTTGTTATCAGTAATACCAATTTGTACCCCGAGTAACCTGCGAACAGTTGGTCTGCTTGCCTAATCCTAGCAAGTCTGCTAATGTAAAAACTCAAAGCCCGCCTTGGGTCCAGCCTATGAAGCCTTTCTTCCTCTTTCCCCGGATGGGGAGGGGGATAAAATGAAGGTAAAGTAATCTTCTGAGTGATGTGGAATTCAGAAACCACCTTTGGGAGGAAATTAGGCTTCACTTGTAGGACAACTTTGTCTTTATGAAAAATTGTATGAGGGGGTTTACAAGATAGAGCTTGTAATTCGCTCACCCTCCTAGCAGATGTCAATGCCACTAATAAGACAGTTTTAAGGGTGAGAAACCTTTAGCGAACAAGAGTGGAGTGGTTCAAAAGGAGTACCCATCAGGAAATTTAAGACTAAATTTAAGTCCCATAAGGGAACTTGGAATGGTCTTGGAGGATAGAGATTGGTTAATCCCTTCA
The DNA here is from genome assembly GCF_040938575.1 of Ambystoma mexicanum. Taxonomy (NCBI): domain Eukaryota; kingdom Metazoa; phylum Chordata; class Amphibia; order Caudata; family Ambystomatidae; genus Ambystoma; species Ambystoma mexicanum. The sequence goes on from NC_090939.1 coordinate 894,102,152, forward strand.
GAAATTGTATTACTAAGGGTAACTTGAAATACGATGGTTCCTCTGCAGTGCGCTTCAAGATCGGTAGCACTGCGAGATAGCCCTTGATAGTGCCAACCTGAAGGCCCGAATTTGCCAAATAGAGTAGAAAAGATAACACCGTTGGTGTACCACATGAAAAGGGGTCAATATTCTTTTCTCTACACCAGCTGCAAAATTTGTTCCAACGGCAGCGGTAAAAAGTCTTTGTTGCTGGCCCTCTTGCCGAAAGCAACACCTCCATGACGTCATCTGGGAGGTCCCAATCCTTGTATCTCAACCTTTCAGATACCAAGCGTGAAGGTTGAGGGTTCTGATGTCTGGATGGAGAACCTGACCTCCCTTCTGCGAGAGAAGATTCTCCTTGAGTGGAGGACGAATTGGAGGGCAGATGGACATGTCCAGAAGGTCCGGGTACCACGTTCTCCTGGCCCAGTCCGGGGCAATGAGGATCATGGCTTTCTGGAACCTTCTCAACCTCCTGATTATTTGAGAAATTACAGGGACTGGAGGAAACGCGTACAGCAGTGGAAACTTCCAGTCCACTACGAACGCGTCCCCTAGAGCTCCTCTCGGGGTAAATTCCCTTGAACAAAACTGATCGCACTTCCTGTTGATGCTGGTGGTGAACAGATCCACTTGAGGGGTTCCCCAAAGGGTGAAGATCTGTTGAAGGACTTCCTGAGCTGCCTGCTCAGAGCGTCCGCCGTCAAGTTTTTCTCTCCGGCTAAGTGAACTGCCGATAGAGAGATTCCTTCTTGGATTGCCCAGAACCAGAGCTGCATCGTCTCTCTGCATAGAGGCAGTGATCCTACGCCTCCTCTTTTGTTGAGGTAGTGCATGGCCACTGTGTTGTCCATCATTATCAGGACATTTTTCCCCTGTACAGATGGCAGAAAAGCCTTCAGCGCTAGTCTGATTGCTCTCAGCTCTAAACGGTTGATTTGTAGTCTGGACTCCGGTGGAGACCAACGACCGCTGATGGTCAAGTCGTTGGCATGTGCTCCCCACCCCGTGAGTGAGGCATCTGTGACTATTATCTCCGGCCATGGTTGCCAAATTAGTTCTCCTTTCAAAATGTTCTCCGGGCAGGCCCACGACTGAAGGTCTCGAGCCACGTTGTCCGGAACCTGAAGGAGATCTGTCATTCTCCCTGAGAATTGTGACCACCGAGTTCTTAGTGCCCACTGAAGAGATCTCATTCTCAGGCGAGCCTCTGGCACAAGGAAGATGCAGGATGCCATCAGGCCTAGCAACCTCAAAAAGTCGAAGGCTGGGAGAGGTTGGGCATTTTGAAACTTGGTGACCATCTGCAGAGTATCTTGAGCCCTCACCTCTGGTGGCGAGGCTTTTCCCAGGGAAGTGTCCAGGACCGCTCCAATGAACTGGAGTCTCTGTGATGGTATCATCTGTGACTTCTTTAAATTGAGGGAGAAGCCCAGTTTGTGAAGGAAGTGGCAGACATAATCTAGCTGGATCTGAGCTTGTTCCGGAGATACAGCTCTGATCAGCCAATCGTCCAGGTAGAGATAGACGTGAATCCCTTCTCTCCTTATACTTGCAGCCACTACCGACATTAGCTTGGTGAAGACCCTTGGGGCGAAGGTCAGCCCAAATGGCAGAACACAAAATTGATAATGAGAGCCGCCAATTGCGAACCTCAGGTATTTCCTGTGTTTGAGATGGATTGGCACATGGAAATAAGCATCCTGAAGGTCCAGAGATACCAGCCAGTCCTGGAGCTGGAGGGCCTGAAGGATCTGAGAGAGAGCTACCATCTTGAACTTGTCCTTCCTGAGGAACTTGTTCAATTCTCGTAAGTCCAAGATAGGTCTCAGTCCTCCGTCCTTCTTCGGTATTAGGAAGTAGGGGGGGAGTACCGGCCCTTGTTCCTCTCCGCTACAGGTACCGGTTCTATGGCACCTTTCTCCAGCAGGTCTACAATTTCCTGCAAGAGAAGCGGATCTGGAACTTTCCGAGAGCTGTTCCCCGGTGATGACTCTGAGGAATGCGTAGAAAAGGCAGGCAGTAACCTTGGGCAACTGTCTCCAATGCCCAAGCATCCGACGTAATAGCCTGCCATTCCGTCAGATGTTGAGTTAGCCTGCCCCCTACTGGTGTCTTGTGAGGAGAGTTCTCAGAGTGATTTAGAGTCGGCTGATGCAGGTGCCCAGGGTAAAGAGGCACCTGCTGCTGCTGCTTTTGTATTTTTACCCCGTCCACCTCGGGTGAATCTTTTTTGACCTCTTTGAACCGACTGTCCTCTGCCTTTTCCGAATGCGGAATAAAAGCGAAAGGACTTACCTCTCCAAGAGGTTCCTGAGGGGCGATATGGCGTTTGACGGATTGCAGCTCCCAGGGATTTTGCTGCTGCTTTCGATGTCTAACTTTTCTAGGCTGTCATCCACCTTCTTACCAAACAAAGAAGAGCCGTCAAAGGCCATATTTAAAAGTCTGGCTTGTACATCTGAAGCAAAGCCAGACTTTCGCAACCACGCAAATCTGCGGGTTGTAGTACTTGCCGCCATGGCCCTACTGATGCTGTCAGCAGAATCAATGCCAGTTTGAAGGGATTCGCACATTGCGTCTTTACCATCCTTAACGATGTTTAGAAACGCTTCCCTTTCTTCTCCCTCTGGGAGGCAGTCAGCTGCTGATGAAGCACACTCCCAAAGTGTATGGCTGAACCTTGCGAGCGTACAAGTAGCATGCAGAAAAGACTTTCTTAGCCATAGAGTCGTATCTTTTGTCATCCCTGTCCTGTGGAACAGTAGGGTATGCCGATCTACTGCCTGATGCAGTTGCTGCTTGAACAACTAGCCTCTCTGGAGTTGGATGTTTAGACAAAAATTCAGAGTCCGTAGCAAATACTCTATATTTGGCTGATAACTTCTTGTTAACCGCCGGGATAACCTCAGGAGTTTCCCAGTTAGCCAATATTTTTCTTTGTAATGCAGCGTGAAATGGAACCACAGGATCCTCCTGTGGGCCTTTAACTAAAATATCAGTAAGGTCATCCTGTTGGAATGCAGGCGAGGTGTAGAACAACCCATGAATTCTATAATTCTTGCCATTAAAATTCTGTAAGGGGTCTCGGCAGGTTCAACCTGGGTCTGGTTTGGCAAATTCTATTTCTGGGAAAGTATCTAACCCACTTGCCTCATGTAAGGATTCTCGAAGATCCTTTAACCTATTTTCCTCAGAGGTAAATTCCTCTGGTTCAGGTGTTGCAGATCTCTGCAACCCAAAGGGTCTTTCTTGATCCAAATCCTCCCCTTCCTCATAAATGGAAGACAAAGGTCTGAAATGATCAGACCTTGGAAATGGCTTAAATTCCATTTCCAGAGCAGAAGGGGCTAAATTTGTCATAATTGGTTGAGAAAACGTCGACGTAGTCGAGGCGGACATTAAAGTCTTTGAAAACACCGAAAAAGGCGTCGAGAAGATTGGAAGAGGCCTCGAAGAACTCGAGAGGATCGGAATCCTACTCGAGGTTGTCGATGACATTCTCGAAGTCGTGTTAGAGGCCCTGGGTATGACCACTGGCTGTGAGGTAGTGACGGCAGTGGGTTTGTTCTTTTTCGGGTCGACGTCGAAGACAGCATCGATTCCATCGACCTATGCGTAGAAGGGACTTTCGACAATGGCATCGATTGCACAATGCCTTTGCTCGAGGGTTCGTGACGCTCTCGAGTAGTTTCTTTTGCCAGGTGCGTTTTGATTTTTCGGGTCTTTCACCCAGGGTATCACCCTCAGCTGTCTTCGAGGGGGTAGAGGCCGCTTTCTCAAAGATGCTAAGTATCCTTTTACGGAATTCCTCCCACTCAGCCTGAGAGCTATGTTTTGTGGGGCAGGTGACTCTTTCCGGAGAAACGGAAGACGACGAGGAGGAAGGGGATCTTCGACGTCTCTTACTTGAATGCTTGGATCTTGAAGAGTGGTGGGAACTGCTTCGAGACCTAAAACGAGAATGTTTCCTGTGTCGGCGAGGAGACGAATGTCTCGACTCTACCGAGGAACTTTCCAAGGAGTTTTAACTGCCTTACCTCTCTCAAGCTTCCCCTTTACGCTCCTTCAAGGCTTTCGCCGTCATGGACATGCAGTCCTCGCACTTCGAACATTGGTGCTCCGATCCCAGGCACCACAAACAGATCCTGTGAGGATCTGTCAACGACATTTTCTTTCCACAGTCTCGAAATTTTTTGAAGCCGGACCGTGGAGTCGTCGGTTTGGATGAGGAAGCCATCGAGTAAGAGTTGGTATTCTCGAGGAATAATGAAGAATATTCTGACTAACAAACTGAGCAACGCGATTCCGAGGCCCACGAAGCGCAGAAAAACGGAACTGAGCAACGGACGCTGCGCGAGTCTATTTATACGCATGACGACGTCGGCACCGATACGGAGGCTGTCGGGGCACATCGGCTCGAGGGACATCAATGCGCAGCGCCCTCTACTGAAAAAATAATTCCGAGGCCAGCAAGCTGGAGATGATCTATCAAGCTAAGGAATACGTCGGAGGACACAATCCCTTCGAATATTGAAGTCACCGGCGATAAACTGATTTGAATATTTCTGCTGGAGTTCAGACGCAAAGACTGAAGTCAAGGCAGAACTAATGGTCAAGCCCAGGAGGGCAATAGACCAGTAAAGCATACATAGTAGTAGTCGCAGAACTTTGAATGCAAACCAGTAGGGATTCCATTTTGATATTATGTTCAGTTAGTATACGAGTCATTTTAAAAAAGGTCTTAAAAATAACTGAAATACCACCCCATTCTCCTACCTGAGGATGGAGATGTGGAGGAATCCTTGGCAAGAACTCCAGCCAGGCAAGAGTGCGTTAGGGAGTGGGCTTTGTGTTCGTATATTCCCTATGGCAGGAGGGAGGACACAAAATCAGTTAAATACATTCGCACCCCATGCAAATTGTCTTTAGTCACCACCCCAGGGTACTCAGTCGCTGGAATCCTGTCAATGAAGGGAGGTTCAAGGGCCACAGGTGCAGTGGCTGAAGTTGGTGTCCGGATTGGGTTCGGCTACACAGTGGCTAGGATCTCCAGTTCCAGGAAGGCTCTGACACAGCTGGACAGGCCAGACACCTCAGGAAAGTAAACACAGTGGGTCTCACAATGTGAATAGACCTTCAGGACATAGCAGAACTAAGAGCAGCAGCAAGGAAACTGCAGTCTTGTGTCACCAGGCGAGTCTCATGGCGGCAGTAAAGTTACAGCTCCCAAAAGGCCCCTTATCCAGGAGAGACCACCTTAGGCCACCAGTCGACAACCTGCAGAGTCCCAAGCTTTAGCTCAGAACTCCTACTGATGCACCAGAGGACTTTGCAGAGGATGAGCAGCTTATAGGGTGGTCCCGGGACACTGCAGTCATCCTGTGTTGGCAGGTTTCTGGTGCAGAGATCTGAACTGGTTGGTCCCACCAGTCCGAGGATCTAAACACCAGCGAGGTACTTCTAGGTTCGTAGTAAGAGCAGAAGGATGTCATACGAAGATGGCTTGCTAATGCAGATGTTTGTAAAGTAGTCTACTGTGTCTTCAGCATGGGATAGATTACTTCAGGGTCATGGCTCTAGGGTTACATATGATTTAAAAAAATACATAACTATTTGATGACAAAAAAAATGGAATTTGTACTTTTTGTATTTGCCCCCACACCGCTCCCAAGCACTGCATCTGCCAAGTAACAGATATGCTCTGTCATGGATTTTGATTGGGCCCAGATAGTCCCCAATGCCAATTTCCACCATGTCACAAACACAAAACTTTGCCATGAATCCAAGCCAAATCCTGCACATGACATGCATACCTTACATAGCTCTTTCAGATCTTAGAAGACACGAAGAATGCCTAAGAACAAGATGACCAACGGAGAGGGCTTAACCCGCATGGCATGTCCATTTTGAGTATATGGTACTCAAAATGACATTATGTAGTACAAATATGCAGCAGAAAAGTAAATGGAACACAGTTCACTGCCACCAGCCTGTCCCAAGCACATCCCAAAAGGTAAAACGATGTTACAGGAAACAAGAAAATGGGTTACAAACAATGCATCACTTCACTGCAAGTTGATAGGTGCTACATTAAAAACAAAAGAAATTGGAAAAGGGGACAGTCCACCTGCATTGGTAAATCATAAGAGCTGAACACTGCCCCCAAAATAATTAGGCTGAGTAAGGTAAGTGAACCAAAAAGTCCTAACTTCCCTCCAGTCAGATCAGGGTTCAAAGCATAGCAAAATAGCTATGGGTTCCATTGGTGTGAATGGAAGGAAAGTTGCTAAAAGAAAAATCTTTCCTAACAACTGGTCATAATAAATGACCATTTAGGCAGTGGTAACTCCTAATGTGTGCCAAGGGCCACGGCCTCTTCACCCCGATTTCAGCACTAGATGAAAAAATGCAAGTTTCATTCAAAACTACGTCTTTCCATACACTCTCACTAGGTGAATCGGAATAGCATGCTAACTTGGAAATGTGCGTGGTGGCCTGGGCATCAAGGCAGGTATGATGCAGTCAGTGCAGCATGCAGCAAGAACAGGGTGAATCCTGCACCAGGAAGGCTTATTCCATTTTCTTTATAGAGCCTGAATGGTTATGCACACATAGTAGAGGTTTAGAACGGTTGGCTCAAGTTATTTTGGACGCCAGCTCTCATCAGCCCATATCAGTATAGTAAATGGCACAGGAACACGGGACTCTGTCAAAAACATTTGGAGAGTTACAGGGTGCAGACCCCTGGAACAGACCTTTCCTGTTTGAGGACAACAGAAGTCCGGCTTGGGAAATCTTGCAGTGGCACTTGTTAACTTTGTTTTTCGCTGGGCCCAGCACATACAGGATTAGGATGAGGAGCCACTTTCAGGACTGGAGGAAAATTGGAATGGCCATGGTTAGCACCACCAGAAGGAAAGATGAGACCTCAGGTAAGCTATTTGGTTTTCTGGCCAAGTGCACAGCCAGTCTGCCTCACCTAGACTGGGAAGGAGGGGAGCCAGGTGGGTGTAGGTGCTGGTGGCTTCGGCTGAGAACCCAGTTAAAATGCCAAGTAGCCGGAGTCTGGCAATTTAGGCCGCTGTCTTGCAGCCATCTACGTGGCAGATTTCACATGCTGTGCCAGATCTGTTTCACAAAGCATAGGAGTGATGGACACATTCTCAAGTTGCAAGTCAAAGTTGCCAGCAGTGTTATCCAAGCACGAGGGAGTGCATGGTGCTCTTAGTTGTGTGTAGATTGCAGCCAGGGTACTTACACAGGACTCATTTGTTTAGCTCTTACACTTTCCCCTAGCTCACCTCAGTCTCTCCCCGTCTCCTAGCCAGTTGATTCTCCATCCTCAGTTCCCTGTTACTTTGTGTGGCTCTCCCGGCACTGGTCCGTTTCACCTGCCTGTCCCTCTCCCTAGAGTCTCTCAGCTGCGTGTCCTCAGCATTATCGAACTGCTTGCACCCAAACCACAAGCCTGCCCCACTCCCTTCCTGTCCTTTTCAACTTGCACCGCACTGCTACCTGTCTTGTCTTTATGCCCCACCATCTGCTGCCTCCCCCTTTCTTCCTGCATCATTCTCTGCTCCTTCCTTCTCACTCTACGCCACCACATTCTCTTATAGCAAGTGTTTATATCCACACATCCTGCCTCGCCCCATTGGCTAAAACAGTCAGGGGAGCTTCTTTCTGTGCATTTCTAAATTGGAACTGCTTACTAAGATTGTCCTCTCTTCCCCAAAAGGGGTCATGCGTCAAGAATTGGGTATTGCCTCTTTGAAGGCGCAGATGTTTTGGAAAACTTCTGATTCCCTTTAAATGTGTGTATTGTTATTCAGATGAAAATAGCATAACATTGGTTGGTCTAGGTACAGTAAAGACATCATACAAATCAGGTATAAACCACATGATAGAAAAAATAATAAAGAAAAGGAAAAACAGTGTATAACACACAAACAAAATGTAAACTCTCCAAGCATGTTAACTGGGCTCGTAATCAGGGTAATGTGAAATAGTAGGAATTGTAGAGGTAAGGTGGTTGCACAGGCACAGTAGGGTGGGCAACTGAGGGAATCCAGGGTTTGTGAGCCATGAGGGCGCACAGGAGGTGGTGTTGGGGACACAGTTACATAAATTAGTTGTAGCATATGTGTTCATGGCGGCTTGTCATCGGATGGGTGAAACAGTGAAAGTAAGTATTTTCCAGGACTCCTAGGTTTCAGCTTGGGTCCCATCTATGCATTGTAGTGATCCAGCCCATGCCTTTGTTTCTGGCAATAGTTTGTACTGCAGGCCCCCCCAGAGATCTCCAGAACATAGCAATACAATGTTTAGCAAGTATGCAAGCTAAATCCATAAATCTGGTAACATGCCTGATTTCAGCTAGTCTGGGATATGCACCAAGTAAGCACTCAAGCGGACCCCAGCTATAACATACAACCCCCGCCATCCTACAAGCATGTTCAACTCAGGACCAAAAGCCTTGCACCGTGGCACACTTTCAGAACATGTGGATCAAGTCTGCATCATCTAGGCCACACCATGGACAATTTGAGGGCCTGCTCTTATTAAATTTTGCGAATCTCTGCTGGGGGGGGGGGTCATGTATGTTCGGTGGACCACATTAATTTGGAGCCGTTTAAATCTAGCATTCCAGGACACATTCTTAGGAAAGCTAAGTACTCGTTCCCACTCCTGATCTGTGATCAGAGTCCACGCCTGATTCCCATTGTATCTATCGGCTTGAAGTTTGAGGGTTAGAGCCACTCAGCAGGCAACTACACAATCTGGTCACCGGTTTCCAGTCGTCATCAACCAATTACATTTAAGCCAGAAGCGCCGTCTCCTCTGGTTCCGCAGGCCACCCATTCCATCTATGGCTCACCACCCCCCTAACCCACATGTATCGCAAGAATTGTCCCTTGGGAAGACCCATCTGCTGTGTTTGGTTATCTAATTCTATAAATGTTCCATCATCATACATATCACCCAACTTGGAGGAGCCCCATTCCTCTCAGCGCCTCACAACGGCTAGGTCCTCCCTGTTCGTGTACACATATGCCACCATCGGCACATTAGGCGAGTAGGAGTGGCGCTTCTGGATCAATTTTAGCGCTCTGAACCAAATCTTCCTACCCGGAGTCATGAGCAGTGGTAGAGAATCCATGCAACTGACCAGGAGCCATAGCTCTTCCTTAAGGCGGGCTGGAGTCAACATTTTGAAGCAATATTGATTCAGATGTGGGGTCATCAGACAACCATTTGGAGACATAGCTTAGTTGGGCAGCAAGGTAATAAAGCTCTAGCCTAGGTAGCCGACTTCTGCCATCTTTGTAGGGTAGGCATAGTACACTGAGGGCTAGCCTATGTCAATTTGGGCTCCGGAAAAAATCTCTGATTTATGTTTGTTTGTTTATTTTATTTCTATAGCGCTCCGGACCCGGGAGTAGAAGGGCGCTTGGTACAGGTTACAAGGTACAGTACAAGGTAATAAGCGGCGATAGTTGAACAGTTATATACAGACAAGGGAGGTGATAGCAACCAATAATGACAAGTGAGGCATGTGCAATATGTACAGTATATAGCTAAGTCTAACTTAGAGGTTGACTTTTTGTCAGAAGCCACCCAATGGCAAGTTTCCTGAACGACTGGAAGGATTTGGATGACTTAATATTCAGTGGCAGGGCGTTCCAAAGTAGGGAGGCGAGGACAATGAAGCTCGAGCCTCCGGCTCTTTTAGAAGTAAATCTAGGTACTATGAGACTTAAGGTATTGGAGGATCTCGTGGTTCTGATGGTAGATTTCATGGTGAATTTGTTAGTAAGGTAAGGGGGCTAGATTGTTGGGAGCTTTGTAAGTGAGGCAGAGGGTTTTTAAATCGATTTTATGTTGGATGGTGAGCCATTTGCATGTAGTTCTAGTGGCAGAGATGTGCTCATGCCTGGGAATGTTTAACGCTGCCCGTAGCGCATTATTTTGAAGGACTTGGAGTTTACTACTTATTGCTTGGTTGGCCCCTAAGTAGAGGTTATTGCATTAGTCTAACTTGGATTGTATAAGAGCTCTAGCTAGCGTGAGGCAACTGTTAGAGGAAAGAAATGGTCTACAGGCTCTAATTAGTTTTCCTGTATAGGCAGTGGCTGAAGCGGTCGAGTTGACTTGCTTAGTGAGGTTAATATTGGCATCGAGATAGAAGCCAAGTGTTTTCACGTTTTTGGCGATCAGAATGGTATTGCCATCAATTGTGATATTGGAGTAGTTGGGACTAGGTTTTCGTAAGTTGTTCGGTGAACAAACGATGAGCAGTTCAGTCTTCTCGTCATTCAGGCAGAGGCCATGCGTCGAGAAGCAAAAAAAGGGGGGCCCCCCAATACAGTAATGAACATTTGTAAAACAATACAGGAATCTAGAGAGAACAATAATTTTGACGATTGCAATTCTACCCATGAGCGACATAAGTAACTGGGACCAAAAGGACAAGGACTTTTTGAGGCCCCCCACCACCCTTAGATTGTTACGGGTGCGAGTGCCCTCCGGTGTGTGTGAGAGATGTGGATTCCTAGATATTCAAAGGAGGGCTGTTCCCACCGCAGCCCCAGGTCAGGTAGGTTAGTCACGCTCATCCCACTAAGGCCAGCAAGGGGGAAAAGGTAGGACTTCCACTTATTGAAAACTATCCACGATAGTGCAACAAAGTTGTCTAGTATTATGTGAAGGTTGTGTTGTGGTTCACACAGGTATAACAAGACGTCATCCGCGTATTTCGATAGTAGGTGTTGAGATTCCCCCAACCAAGATACTCGCATTCGGGTACGCCTGGCGTAGACAGCCAGGGGTTCCAGAGCAAATATATACAACCTAGGCGACAGCAGCCACCCCTGTTGAGTCCCCCGTATATTCCACATCCCAGATATCTGTCTGCCCGATTTCACCCTAGCAGTCGGGGAGGTGTACAACAGCGTCACCCAGCAAATGAAACTCTTCCCCAACTTAAAGCTCTTCAGTGAGGAGGCAAGCAGCCACTCCCAGTAGACCGAATCGAAGGCCTCAACTGCATCCAGTGACGCCACTACAAGATGTTCTTTGCAGGGATTGGTCTGTTCTATAACGTGCTGCAGCCTACAGAGATTCAGAGCAGTGCTGCATCCAGGCTCAAACCCAGTTTGATCCGTGTGCATTAGGGAGGCTAAACCCTTGCAGAGTCGCACCACCAGCACTGCTGTAAGTATTTTAACATCGTAATTTAGCATAGCCAATAGGCGATATGAGTCGCACTTGTCCGTTGGTTTGCCAGGTTTAGAAGAACAAGTTACTTTCTTACCTGGTAACGTTCTTTCGATGGGATGGTCCGATGACGTATTCCATATCTATGACATGTAATCACCACAGCTGTGCTGCTTCGGAAACTTTTTCCGGCGTCTGCGTCCTGCGTCGATGACGTCGATGCGCCGTCGTCGAGGACCTCGTCCGACGTCATCCGATGTGATAAGTAGGACGCACGACGCCCGTAGCCTCAGTTGTAGTTTTTTCCCCCAGAACGTGTGACATTAGTCAACTGTCAGTCAGACACAAAGCCTTGCGGAACGTAAGCTGCAATCGCAAAAGAAATTCTGCAGCGGGGAAGGCAGGGAGGGAGCGATATGGAATATGTCGTCGGACCATCCCATCGAAAGAACGTTACCAGGTAAGAAAGTAACTTGTTCTTCGAGGGGATTGGGTCCTCCAATGTATTCCATATCTATGACAGACTCCCAAAGCAGTACCAGAGCAAGGAGGAGGGAAAGAATTTAGGATCAAAATTTAGAATTGCCAATCAAATAGCAGAGCAAAGGACCGCCTTGCCAAAGGCCAGATCCTGTCCTCGGATGGAATCGAGGGAATAGTGACGTACAAATGTATGTACTGAAGCCCAGGTGGCTGCATCACAGATGTTGCGAATAGGAACACCCCTCTGCAGGGCTGTAGATGCAGCCATACCCCTGGTTCCTTACCCACCAAGCGGTAACACTCCGAGATGGCCAAAATAATCCAGCGAGACAGTCTGTTTCGTCACACTTGCCCCAAACGCTTTCCAGCGTAACCAATAAAGAGTTGATCGTCCACTCTGACCCGGGACATGCGTGAAACATAAAAGCTTAAAGCTCTCCTAGGATCAAGCCTATGGAGCCTCTCCTCTTCCTTACCAGGATGCGGAGGAGGATAGAATGCCGGAAGAACAACCTTCTGGGCCAAATGAAATTCCGTCACTACCTTCGGAAGAAAAGAAGGACGAACTCCAAGGACAACCCTGTCCTTGTGAAATACAGTGAAGGGTGGCTTAACTGAAAGTGCCTGTAACTCACTCACACTGCGAGCGGAAGTAACCACAACTAAAAACACAGTTTTCAGAGTTAACAGCCTCAAAGGGCAAGAATGTAAAGGCTCAAACAGAGAACCCATAAGAAACTTAAGAACAAGGTTTAAATCCCAACCGGGTACCAGGAAAGGTGACGGAGGGAACACATTAGTGAGCCCTTTCAGAAACTGTGGAATTAAAGGGATTTTAAAGTAAGAACACTCTTCAGACGAGCGCTTAAAGATGGACAGCGCCACCAGGTAACCTTTAATGGTACCCACTTGCAAGCCCCTGTGGGCCAAAGAAAGTAAAAAGGACAGAACCATGGGGATGTCACATGCAAAAGGATCCACATTCTGAACTCTGCAACAGTCGCAGAACATACGCCAACGGCAACGGTACAGAGACTTTGTTGCTGGCCTTCGGGCCGAAAGCAACACCTCCATCATGTCTTCAGGGAGGTCCCAATCCTTATACCTCAACCTTTCAGAAGCCAAGCATGAAGGTTGAGGGATCTGACCTCTGGATGGAGAACCTGACCCCCCTCCCGTGAGAGCAGATCGTCTCGGTAGGGAAGAGGACATGGAGGGCAGATGGACAAGTCGAGAAGGTCCGGGTACCACGTCCTCCGAGCCCACGCCGGAGCAATGAGGATCATCCGGGAACCGAACTTCCGTAACCTCTGCAGCACTTGCGGGATGACGGGGACTGGAGGAAACGTGTACAGCAGCGGGAATGACCACTCCACCACGAACGCGTCTCCTAAGGCTCCTTTTGGAGGAAATTCCCGCAAGCAAAACCTTTCGCACTTCCGGTTGACACTGGAGGCGAAGAGATCCACTTGAGGGGTCCCCCAAAGGGCGAAGATCTCCAGGAGAATCTCCTGAGCCAACTCCCACTCGTGAGAGATCGTGCTCTGCCTGCTCAGAGCGTCCGCCGTCACGTTTTCGTCTCCGGCCAGATGAACTGCCGAGATCGAAACTTCCTGCTGGATGGCCCAGAACTCGAGCTGCATTGCCTCCCTGCACAGAGGAAGTGACCCTGCCCCCCCTTTTTGTTGAGGTAGTGCATGGCCGTCAGTATCAGGACACTCTTTCCTCGCACAGTCGGCAGAAAAGCCTTCAGGGCTAGCCTGACGGCCCTCAGCTCCAACAGATTGATATGGAGTCTGGAATCCGACGGAGACCAACGACCGCTGACTGTCAGCCCGTTGGCATGAGCTCCCCATCCCGTGAGGGATGCATCCGTCACGATCGTCACCTCCGGCCAGGGAACCCAAAATGGAGCCCCCTTCATCAAGTTGGCTTCAACGGCCCACCACAGAAGGTCCCGGGCGACTGAGGGCGGCACCTGAACCGGGTCCGACATCCTGCCGGAAGACTGCGACCATTGCATCTTGAGTGCCCACTGCAAAGATCTCATGCGCAGGCGAGCCTCTGGCACCAGAAGAACGCAGGATGCCATGCGGCCGAGCAACCTCAAGAACTCGAACGCTGGGAGCGTATGGGCATGCTGAAACTTGTGCACCATCTGCTGAATGTGAAGAGCCCTCACCTGGGGAGGAAAACACTGCCCCAGGGAAGTGTCGAGCATTGCTCCGATTTACTGGAGCCGCTGTGTTGGCGTCAAATTGGACTTCTTTAAATTGAGGGAGAAGCCCAGCCTGTGAAGGGAGTGGCAGGTGACGGACAGATGATCCAGGACCTGCTCGGGAGAGCTCCCCCTGATCAACCAATCGTCCAGGTAGGGGTAGACGTGAATCCCCCCTTGCCCGAGATGCGCTGCCACCACCACCATGAGCTTGGTGAAAACCCTCGGGCGGAAGTCAATCCGAACGGCAGGACCCGAAACTGAAAGTCCGAGTCGCCAACCGCGAACCTCAGGTACTTCTTGTGCTTGGGATGGATCGGCACATGGAAGTAAGCATCCTTGAGGTCGAGACACCCCAACCAGTCCTGCCTGAAGCTGAAGGGCCTAAAGGACTTGAGAGAGAGTAACCATCTTGAACTTGTCCTTCCTTAGGAGTTTGTTCAAACCGCGCAAGTCCATGAAAGTCGAAATCAAAAAATAAGGGGAATACCATCCCTTGTTCCTCTCCGCTACAGGCACCAGTTCTATGGCGCCTTTCTCCAGCAGGGCTTGAATTTCCTGCGCAAGGAGCGGATCCGGACTCTGCAAAGAGAGGTTCCCCGGTGGATTGTCGCGAGGCCTGTGCCGAAAGGGAAGACAGTAGCCGTGGGTTATGATCTCCAGAACCCACACATCTGAAGTAATGGCACGCCACTCTACAAGATGCTGCGCCAGCCTTCCCCCAACTGGCAAACCATGGGGCATGACCTCATGACTGAGTGGTAGCGGCTGCAGCGTTACCTGAGGGCAAAGAGGCAACTGCCCGAGCGGCCTTGGCACCACGGGTACCCTGTCGTCCACCTCTGGTACCCCTGTGTTGGCCTCTTTGACTGCCAACTCCTCTCGCTTTACTGAAGGACGAGTAATAGCGAAAGGAACCTCCCCTCCATTGCTGTCCCCTAGGACGAAAAGGCGGAGGTTGGCGAACTGCAGCGCCCAACGACTTTGCTGCAGCTTTTGAGGTCTGCAACCCCTCAAGGCTCTCGTCAGCCTTTCTGCCAAAAAGGTGTTCACCGTCAAAGGGCATGTTGAGGAGCCGGGACTGCACATCAGGAGAAAACCCCGACTTCCGCAACCACGCAAACCTGCGTATCACGGTGCTCGCCGCCATGGACCTGCTGACGCATTCAGCCAAGTCCAAACCCGACTGAACGGACTCACACATGGCATCCTTACCATCCTGGGCCATAGCAAGGAAACCATCCCGTTCGTCCCCTTCGGGAATATGTTCAGCCGCTAACGCAACACAGTTCCACAGAGTGTGTGTGAAACGAGACAAGGCACAAATGGAGTTGGCCGCCTGAAGCGCCATGCCACCAGAAGAAAACACTTTCTTCGCCCAGCCATCAAAACGTTTGTCGTCCCTATCAGGAGGGATGGTAGGGTACGACGCCTGCTTTGCCGGGGCCGTGGCCGCCTGCACCACCAAACTCTCCGGAGTGGGGTGCCTGGTCAAGTAGCAGGGGTCGCTACTGGCTGGACGGTATTTTCGCGACAAGGACCTGCCCACCGCCGGGAGACTCTCCGGAGCAGTCCAAGCCGCCGCCACCCTTCTCTGTAAAGCCATATGGAACGGCAGTACCAGGTCAGTTGGGGGACCAACATCAAGGATGTCCGTGAGATCATCCTGCACAAACTCCCCTGGGGGAGCAGACCATCCCAAGTACTCAAACCCTAGCCATAAGGCGTTGGTACGAGGAATCGGCATGAAAGCCAGGCTCAGGCCTACAAAACTCCACCTCCGGAGAGGTGTCCAGTCCACTGGCATCATGCAGTGACTGCCTCAAATCGTCAAACTGACTATGCCCCGAGACAATTTCATCTGGAACCTGACTAGGAACCAGGCCATCAGAATCCTCATCCGCCTCGGAAATATATTCCAGGTGGCGAAAAGAAGGCACCCGAGAGTGCTTGCTCTTAACCAGAGCCTTCCTAGGGGGTTCCCCCGTGCCACGGGGTACCTCCGACACGAAAGGCGTCGAGAGAATCGGCGCCGAGAGAACAGGCATCGGCGCCGAGAGGATCGGCGTCGAGTAAATCGGCGTCGACGTCAGGTGCAGCGCCGCCAGCATCGGCGGCGTCGACACAGTCCTCGAAGCCGGAGCTCCGAGCGTGTCCTTCGACGACCTGAGCGTCGACGGCTTCGACGACTTCCTCGGAGCCGGAGACTCGAGAAAGCCTGTCGATGCCCTCGACGCCTAAGACGTCGATGTCTTCCTCGAAGACATCACAGGTGCACACGGTCTCGAACGCGTTGAGGACCGGGACCTGGAACGGGTACGTCGAGAACGAGTCCCCTTGTCCGAACGGGACCTCTCCCGTGACTCGTGCCGACCACTCTTGCGAGCGGTGTCTCTCGACCTCTCATGACCGACCCCACTCGGGGGCACGGACGGCTTAGTACCCTGCGACTCGAGAATCGCCAGCATTTTCTTCCCGAAGGAAGCCCATTCCTCTGGCGTCGCACGGCTGGTGGGGTAAGCGACGTGCCGGGCAGAGTCCTCCGAAGAGGACCTAAAAGACGACCGGTGTCGGCGCTTCCGAGAATTCCTCGAAGAGGCTGAGGAGTGGCGAGACCGACTCCTAGAAGGAGACCCACGAGACTTCCGACGATGACGCAGAGAGTCTCCTCTCGAATCATCCGTCGAAAGTCCCGCAGACTTCGACCTCCGGGGCTTGGACACCCGACCTACCGACAACTTCTTACGTTCACGTAAGGCTTTGGACGTGAGCGACTGGCAGTCGATACAGTCATCCGTGTCATGGGCCTCCCCGAGGCACCAGAGGCAGGCGTCGTGCAAGTCCGTCACCGACATCTTGGACCCACACTCCCCGCACTTCTTGAAGCCCGGACGCGGGGTCAAAGACGAAGTAGAAGACATCTTCACACAAAGGATTTTCACAAAAACAAACAGGTTCGAAGAACCGAGAAGAACAGAACTCCAAAGAGTCGAGGTGTTAACCGAGATTCACGAAGCAACACGTTCGCGGAAAAAACGGAACTGAGGCTACGGGCGTCGTGCGTCCTACTTATCACATCGGATGACGTCGGAGGAGGTCCTCGACGACGGCGCATCGACGTCATCGACGCAGGACGCAGAAAAAAGTTTCCGAAGCAGCACAGCTGTGGTGATTAAATGTCATAGATATGGAATATGTCGGAGGACCCAATCCCCTCGAAATGGGTACTACCAAAGTCTCCCTCATGCAAGCCAGAAGTATGCCCTTATCGTACGCCACTAAAAAGATCTTAAGCAACAGAGGGGCTAATGTGGAGATCTATGCTTTATAAAATTCAGGGGGAGTCTGTCACTTCCGGGCAATTTGCTAGAGGGGAGGGAGGCAATTGCATTGCTCAGTTCCTCCACAGTAATGAGCTGGTCTAGGAGAGCATGTTGTGCATCCGTAATTTTCAGGAGTGGGATTAGCGAGAGTGCCTCGGCCACGTCTCCCTTAGACACCAATTTGTCGTGGCTATATAACTGGGTATAGTACGCAGTAAAGATGTCATTAATTGGATGCAGATATCTCTATGGGCCCTCGCATTCATCATAAAGTACTGTGGTCAGAGACCGAGGGTGTTCCTGCTTGCAGAGCCAAGCTAGTAACCTACCAGGTTTGTTCCCCCTCAGCGTGTGCCTGGGCAGTGACATAGTTAAAATTAGACAACCTTTCCCATGCCTCAAGGGCCCGGGTCTCAGCTAGTTTTTCCTCAGCTGAGTGCAGGCCCGAGAGTTGGGCCTCAAGGGGCCGAATGACCTCTTCCATAGCCTCTAGGTCTTCCCGTAGTTTCCGGCGTATACCGCCAGCACTTCCTATCACTTTGCCTCGCCTCTAGTCACCACATTCATAGTTTTTCAGACAGTGCCCCATTCCTTCACAATCCCAAAATTATGCTCCCAAAAAAATCAATCAGGGAGTTCTGGAGCGCTCCCTCGAAGGCTGCATCAGTTAAGGCGCCAATTGACATGCGCCACGTCGGGATGGGGGATCTAGGGCCCGTGACATTCCATTCAAGAAGTGGAGGGGAGTGGTCAGATATCGAGCGACCCATATGTTCAGCACTGCAAAGTTCTGCCACTTGTCCCAGCCCAACGAAAAAGTAGTACATTCTAGTGTGTAATCTATGGGGGGATAAGCAAATGGAATTGCCTCTAGCGTTACGGTGCAGTTCCCTCCAAACGTCCACTAAGTCTAGGTCAATCAGTGCAGTGTTTGAAGCAATAGTGGCCGTGGATGGGCCCCCGCAGGGGGGCTATGGGGGTCTATCGAGTGCAGCGTCTCTTACACAGTCAAGCTAAGCCTGTAGGATCAGGTACCGCCCCTCCTTGTCTCTTTCCACTTCTAACAGTTGGAATGGTAGCAAACCATCTATCCATGTTTATGATTCACTTTAAGATCATGAAAGCAGTACCTGGAACCATCTCTTATGATCCTACTATCACAAATGTGGGAGATAATTTAACCAAGTTTGGGCAGCATTTTGAATCCACTCTTTAGGAGATGCAGGTGGACCCAAGCTCAGTTCAATTTAACCGGATGAAAATAAAAAGATATTGTGGGAATTTCATTGGGTCAAGAACAAGGATGATATAATAAGAAACACAGGTTGAATAGGTTTTCCAAGAAGATCAGATCATTTGCCTACAATCCTAATTAAATACCCCTGTTTTTAATATGGAGCAATTTTTATGAGGATTAGGTGTAACTTCTTACCAAAATGAGAGAGTGGGCACATAGTCTATGGTCTTTGGGGATCAGATGCTATGTTGTCTTTGTAAGGATGAGGGGGAAACGGCTAAGCACCAAATTATCATTCCCCATTTTTGGTCAATAGGCTTGCAGAACATTTTATGCAATTTGTGCATAACCCTGACTATTTATCTTTCAAGGAATTTTGGGAAAGAATTGTGTTAGGCTACCAGGTTTTGCTAACAACTGCTGTAGTAAAGTTAATTACTGTTAGTCATGATCTTTTAGGTGAAAGTACGCATTGCCATCCTTTAAATTTTAAGTATGTGTCCGATGATTGGGATTTTAGTACTGTTTGCCACTATTAATGAATGGAACTTTTTAGCTATAGTGTTTTATCTTTCAATTTATGGTTGGTTATACAGTTACGAAATACCCCTTTTAACAAGTTTTTTTGCCGGTCTGCATGTTTGAAAGGTTTTGATTTAAACCAAAAAGGCAATTAAAAAAGGGTGTAAATGTGGAGCAGAGCTGTGCACAGGTACACATGCACCCCCTCAAGTGGCTAGAAGCACTTTCAAGACCCAAGGGGAGTGTTTTAGACCACACTATGCAGGTTATTTCTATGAAAGAAAAATCAAACCACCGCCCTTGCAGACTACTGCTGCATGAAGAGGATGCACAAGATGGCATTAACTTTGGAGTTGACATTTATTGGCACAGCTAGCATGACGATGTCTTCTGAGAGAGAAACAACTACCATTATTTGACAAAGCCGTCATGAGTGGGTACTTACAGTAGCTGAACTGGACTTATTGGGCAAAGCCAGCAGGCACACATGATTGTGTGTGTTGTCGCAAGTGTACCAAGTGGACACAAGATACATTGTTATTCTATTCTAAATTAACAAGGGGGGTCCTGGGAGTCCCTCTGCCAGACATTAGTCCTGGTTAAGAGAGACTTACCCAGCGTCTTTAGCTCACTATCTTTCACAAAGAAGAAATATCCCAAACATATCAGTCTTTGTCCTGCCCTGGGGCAGTCCAGCACCGAAATGCTAGGCAATTCTCTTCCGAACAAGAGTGCCAACAGCATCCCCAGACACGTGTTTCTGTCTGGTTGGACCTCATCAGTAGGGAGGAGCTGTGCCTCGCTCAGAGTAGTGAGCAAGGGGTCCACGTCTGGATTCCCCTAGTAACTTAGGGTGAGACCCAAAGTTACTTGAATATGCAAATTAACAAGGGGGATCCTGGGAGTCCCTCTGCCAGACATAACCGCTTGTAGAGGAACACTGACGGGGACTGCCATCTACTCATTATTCTGCTTCACCAACATACAGTGCCCCTTGAACTGATTATACGTTACGTCTATTTTGTTCACCATAGAGCGGCAGGAGGATATTCACTGCCAACTACTGAGTGTTCTCAGCATGTACTCTGAATTTACATTGCTACAGGTATGCTCCTGATTAGCACAAGGCTTAACACCTTTCAGTTAAAGCTCATACATTCTTCTATATTTTCACCCAAGATTACATTTGATTGGTCTCTTATACTATTATTTTTATCATTTCCTTTCCAGTACTCTACCAACCATTGAAACCATCTACACATGGTATGTTACCCTCTTCACCTTTTTTTGCTATTGTTGTATTTACCTATGTATTCATTGTGATGCATTTTCTTTACTATGTAATAGACTGACCCCGATGAAAGAGATCAATCTCCGAAATGCATTGGCATATTAAGTCTGTTTCTTAAGGATGTGTTGGCCGCTTCCTCACTAAAATGTTTTTATTGACCATTTTTTTAGATTGATTTTTTGTATATAAACTATTTGTATTTGTTAAAGAAATAACCCATTTTTTGAGGATTTATATCTATTTGGATACCTTATCTATATAGTAACAAGTCTCCACATAGTTGAATTAAAGTGCTTCAGTGGTCGAAGAAAAGAAACGTGCAAGTGCTTCAAAGTGTGTCGCAATCAAATGTATGCAAGATGTTATTCCTACAGAGGAAACATGGATCACATAGCCAGATTTCAAATACTATGGAACATGTCTCTTTCTTTTATATAATGTTTACATAGGACTACCCAGCATATGATGTGCTCATCAATCTCATACATTTATGTGGCTAATTGATATGCAGGCCATAACACAATGCCCATGTTTTCACTTTGAGAACTTGTAAATGTCCTCATTGGATGAGGAAGAGAAAAACAAACGTTTTAAAAACAAATGTTGACACTGTTTTGGCCTTTTAAAAAGTAGTACACTCATCCACTACGTCTCCCCTATTAGATTAAATAAGGTCTTCATCAGGATGCAGCGATCACTTAGGAATGGAGATAAATCATATACACTCTTTGGCCAGGAGACCTTCCAGTGAAACAAATCTTTAGAGATACTTCATAGATGTACAGGGCAATGGAGGTAAATGTCTTCCCTTTTTCACTCTTACTGATTCGTTGTAATGCCTCAAAGTGAGCAGCTTTCATCAGACCTATACCACATAATTTCTATGTTAGAGTTTACTTCCAGGTGTGTGCGCCAGATTCATCCGGCGTGCATCAAAGCCGAGGGTGCCTTTAAAGCTTGTAAGATAGGACGTCACGGGAATGATATGTAGTGAACATAAATGAATTGTTCTACATTAAGTATTTGTGAAGATACATTTGTAATATTGAAATGAGCAGGTGCGCTGGGTACTTTGACTCTGGGGAAACTGACCCCCTAATTCCTTGGATGATACAACCAGACAAGGGCACGAGAGATACGGAAGGGTGGAAAGAAAATCAGGTGGTTACAGGTCAATGTATATTTAAGTGAAATGTGATGCCTGTTTTAGGGTTGGCATGTGCAGGTGGGAAGTAAAGCGAAGCCACCTAGCCTGAGGTTCGAGGTAAGCTGAGTGACATGAGAACAAGGGTTAATGGAGGATCTAGAATTTGTGACCCTGAATGTACGTAGTCTCAGCTCTCCCCTAAAAAAACATTTGATAATCAGAACATTAAATGAGATGAGAGCTTCCATTGTTTTTACATAAGAGAAACAATTTAGAACAAAAAAAAGGGAGATCGAAACATAGTGCATACAAATTACAATATTTAGCCTGAAGTGGAGCGAAAAAAATAGGCGTGGCGATATTCTTTGTAAAGGGGGTAAGGTTCTCTTTGCAATATTTATACAGGGACCCAGAAGGTAGATATCTCTTCACACTGGTGTTCTCTTATGCCCCCAATGAACACCAAGATCAAAAATGTCTGGGACTATATGAGGTGTATGTAGTAATTGGTGATGACCTCAACTGCATAATGTATCCAGAGAAGAATATAACACTCCCTCTCACAGCAAATAAGCGAAATAGGTAAGCCTTGGCAACGCAATTGTTTTTTATAAAAAAAATGTATTTGCTTTTTCAATAATAACATAAAACCGTGGACATCTGCACACTTTCACCTCACCTACCATCCCTAGATCTCCCGGTTCCCTCTCATGTCCCATATCCCGATCCCATTCCAGACATTCCCTAGCCCCAAGTCCTCACTTTCGAGGGGACCCAGCTCCGTTTCCCATTTTTAAGTTGCGTCAGCAGCGGTGGCGAGAGGTTATCGATGGCCTGGTAAAGTGTTCAAATCCCTTTCTTCTACAAACACTCTGTGAGCAGATTGAACTCAAGCAAACTGTGCTGGCCTGTTGTGCACTCACCAAGTGTATGTATATGCCTCCTAAGGACCCAGTCCGTATTTTTCTCATAATCCCTGAACGGACCTTACCATGTTATTTGCAATCATGTCCCCCACCCTTGTAATCCCTGCTCTACTCAATTGTGGTTGATTCCCCATTTTCTGGACTCCCCCCCCCCCCCCCAACCCCAAGTTCCCCCATAAAGGTTGGAATCTCGGAATTGCCCCCTTCCATCCCATCGCCCGTGTAGCGTCTTCTCTTATACGTGTCAGTTTCCGACCCGCTGGTGGGATCTGCCACCACCCTGCCCCCATCTAGAATTACCAGTGGGTCTGTCCCGCGCGTTTCCTTCAATTCTAGTTGTATGTGAGGGAGGTCTCTCTTCCCAAACAACCAGTTGTTCATGACTATTAACTGAGCTGCCCAGTAGTACTTACTAATGTCTGGGAGCCCCAGACCACCATCCCCAACTGATCTCATCAATGTATGCAGGGCTGTACGTGGGGCTTTGTTGTCCCAGATTACCCCTCTAATCAAGTCATTCATCAAGCCAAAGTATTTGTTTGGGAAATGGACTGGGGTGTTGTGTGGTATGTACAATAATCAGGGAAGCGCCAGCATCTTTAGTAAGTTGACTCTCCCCAGGAGTGTTAGCAGCAGTTTTGCCCAATGTTTGGTGTCCTCACGTTCCCTGTTTATCACCGGGTCTAGGTTCCGCTCTAGGAAGTTCCCCCTCTGCCTGTGTGCATATATTTCCAGGTATTTTAACCATGTCAACTCGCAGGGGACAGTCTCTAGTCACCGCTTCCCTTCCCCCCTTAACCAGCATCACCACAGATTTCAACCAGTTTGTCTTCAAACAGTACCACCGGAATTCTTGGAGTATCTATAGTCCGCGGGCCAGATCTTCCTGTGTCCCCCAAGTATACTAGGAGGGATCATTTTTCCTCATACCGCCCAGGGCAGCAGAACACTCGGACTGAGTTGTCCTCTCTAAGGGTGTGAAGCCAAGGGCTAGATCGCCATGAGGAAAAAGAGGGGCGACAACGGGCAACCTTGGCGTGTGCCTCTCTGGAGTGGAAATGTGTGAGACGTGTGACCATTGACCCGCACACGGCCATTGGGCGTACATGGAGTAGCCGCACCCATTTCATATATTGGGGCCCGAACACCCTCTTTTCCATCACTTCCGAAAGGAACCCCCACCCCACCGAGTCAAAGGCCTTTTCTCAGTCTAGAGTCAGGACCACGTGGGGCCCTTCCAGTGATTCTAAGAGCACCAGTACGTTATATAACCTTCCCAGGTTCATTCAAGGGGCCCTTCCGGGGACAAAGCAGGCTTTATCTGGGTGTATTTGTTTGCCAATCAACGAGAGTAATCTGTTAGTGAGGACCTTAGTCAACAGTTTGGTCTCGACGTTCAGCAGTGCGATTGGGCAGTAGGAAGGGTATTCGTTCCAGGTTTACCTTTTTTTGGGATAACTACAATATTAGCCGTCCTAAGGTCTACCGGGAGCTCCCCTCTCTCCCGACTCTCCAGTAACATCTCTAGCATTGGGTCTCCCACCTTGTCCCACATGCTCTGCCAAAATTCCACTGGGAAGCAGTTTGGCTCGGGTGTTTTCCTCCCTTCAGCCACTTGGATCTCCCCTTTAGTTATATCCATTTTTAGGTTCAGACGCTCCTGTTCCCCCAGCCGAGGTTGGTCTTTTGCCACTAAGTATCCCTCTATTTCCCCGGGTGTCGGCCCTGGAACCTCAGCGTAGAGGGATTGAGCTATTTCCTCCCCCTCCGTTCCACCCCTTCCTCAGAGCATTCCACAATTGTTTGGACCCATCTTGCCCCTTCCTCTCCCCTTTCAAGCCATGCATGCATTCACCCCCCTTTGTCTCCTATTTCATAGATCAGCACCTGCTTGGCCAGATACACCTGTCGGGCCTCGTCCGTCACTTGCTCTTTAAATTCTCCAACCGCATTTATAAGGGCCCGTCTCGTTTCGGCCGCAGGTGCCTGGTTATGTGTCCTCTCGGCCTCCCCTACCTTCTCATGTAGTTTAATCCTTCTCTCTGCCTTATGCCACCCAATCGCACACTTAGCAGTGCCCCTAATCACTGCCTTATATGCCTCCTAGGTTGTGACACCGCTCGACTGTACCTCTATTTAGCGCAAAGTACTCTTCAGTCCCTTTGTGGAGTTTCTCTCCCATCGTCATGTCAACCAAGTAATACGCATTCAACCTCCACTCCCCAGTCCCTGCCTTGGCCTTCCCTTCCAGTTGAATATACAACAGGGCATGGTCCGACAGCCCCCGTGGCAAATCTCGCTTCAACTACTTTACCAATAGTCGTTCAGGGCAGGAATATATAGTCAAGCCGTGACTGGGAGTTGTGGGCCCAGGAGTGGTAAGAAAAGGGTTTCTAGCATGGGTGCAATTCCCCCCCGCCCCCGACGCGTCCTGCAGCCCCGTTGCTGACTAGAACGCTGCAAGCCTGTTTGCAGCCTCGCCCCTCCTCGACGCCCCCGCTGCACCATCTGTCCATGTCCCTGTTAAGGACATCATTAAAGTCCCCACCTACAATTGTAATGTCTGCCCCATATCTCGCTAGGAGTGCCTGTAATTCGACCATCACCTCTGCCTGAAGTGTCGGTGGCGCATATACGCTCATTATCAGGACTAACTCCTGCCACAATTCACCCGTGATCCCTACAAACCGTCCTTCCCCGTACCTTATCACCCAGTCTATTCCAAGCGACAGATTTGTGTACCAATATCGCCACTCCTCATGACCCTCTGTAGTACTCCTCATCATCCACTATATTAAACTGTCCCTTGCTTAGGCAATGACACACTGTCCCCATCAGGTGGGTTTCCTGCAGTAAAGTTATTGCTGCCTTTTGGTCTCTGATGTAGTGCTTGACAAGGCACCTTTTAATCTAGCCTAACATGCCATTGACATTCCATGTCAGACATCCGAGTTATCTACGTTCCCTCCCAGTCCCCGCTATGTACCTTTTTTTTACCACTGGGTGTCCGGGTGTGCTGGTGCAGGCTGGTGGTGGGCATGCCGCTCTGCAATAACAAGCAACTTTCTTCCCCCTGAAAATCCTTCCCTCCCCCTATGAACAAATCCTTTTCCTCAACTAACTGCTTCCTCCCACTTCTCCCCAGCCCCACTGAAACTCCACCCCTCCCTATACTTCTCCCCAACTAGAAGCACCTGTCGCTCTTGAACCAATCAACAACTGTCCCTCTCTGCGGCCCTGGAGACGGGACTTGGTGTGGGGGACTGCACGGGTTGGTCGCTCTGCACTTAGTGCCACGCCCAGGGCTGCCGTCAAAATACCTCCAATTTCAACTTGGCGCCTGAAGCCATCCACATGTCAGAAATAGAGTTTGTAGTTGCCAGGAAGCCCCTTCAACTGTCCCTTGCACCACACTGCCCCTGCCGTTCAGCAAATGCCTGTGGGCTCCCTGGGTCTCAGGGACCCGATTGGGCCCTCCCCGCAGTCGCCCTCTTTGGTCGATCTTCCGGCTGTTTGGTGATAGTCTCCACCTAGTCCCACGCCTCCTCCGAAAAAACATACTCCCCGTGGCCCACAAACTCTTAGGGTGGCTGGGAACATCATTGCATACTTTATGCCCTTTTCTGTGAGATTTTTGTTCACTGTGTCAAAAGACTGTTGTGCTTTTTGCACCGCCTTGTTAAAGTCTGGGTAAATGGCCACCACTGAGCCGTTGTAGTGCAGGGGCCATTTGGAAGAGCATTTTTGCAACCACTTTCCTGGGCGGAGCCCCATGGGAGCGGTACTCTTTCCGGTACCTTGTGCACGCTCTATAGAAAAAAAACACATTACCAAGGGTTCGATACATTTCTGGATCCATTTCTCCAAAAAAAGTTCCATCCAGGTGCCAGAGCGCCCTTCGTCATCCTCCATCCTACTCTCCAGCATTGCTGTTTGCTGTAGTAGCGATTGTGTGTCTTTCTGAAGCGGGGTTAGCACATCATACGGCTGAAATACATTCTTCAGCCTCATGTACCCTTGCAGTCATGTTCCGCAGGTCGTGCTGCAGGAAGTCAACTTCAATGCCTATCGTCTCTATTCTCTGCCCCACTTGAACCTTGGATTCCTGGATGGTCTTGAGGATGTCTTGGGTGGCGGAGTCATCCACTCTTCTCCCCGCCTCGCCACCATGGACCTTAATCGCGGTGCGTCCTGCTGAGCCCCAGCAGCAAATGTGTATTTTGGTTTGGGCGCTTACTCCCCTTGTCTGTCGTCATGTCTCGGTTCTCTTTTTCTGCACTGTTTCAGGGGTTGTGCTGTCACTGTCCAATACCCATGGGCACCCTAATGGCGTCTCTGTGTTGAGACTCCAGTCGTCCAGAGAGGTTGATAGTACCCCTGCAGCCTTCTGGCCGCCACTCACAGGTATCTTCTGCCCTTAGTCTGGTCACCAGCATCTCCGCACAGGTTGCACTTTTGCTCTGATTGTATTCGTGCCACTTTGCACCTTTCTGGGGTGAAGGCACCAACTATCTGCTTCAGGTGGTAGTTCTGTTCGGTACTGTCCGTAAGGCCACAGTCCTTTCCCACGGCTCAGCCTGAACCCACTGGGACCCTCCAATTGTGCACTGGGGTCCTTCCCGCTGGGTGGCCCCTCTTGAGGCTGTGTCCTTCCAGCGGGCCCCAGCCCTGGGAAGCTCAGCGTTGGGCTGGTGGGTTCCCTCAATGTATTGCTGTTGTATGGCACCCCAGATACTCAGAGCCCCTTGCTGTGTCTTTCTCCTTGACAGTTTTGCAACCTGGGCAGGTTTGTCTGACCTCAGAGTGGAGGCCTTGTTTTACCTTGGTTGAAGTTGCAGTTTGTATAGTGCTCCCAGCTCCCAATTGAAAGGCACCAGAAAAAGAGAAGAAAAGGGGGAAGCAGGCTCAGAGAGCAGCACTGCGTCAAAATGCTTGTGGAGATTAGTGTTCAATGTTGGCAACTTCCACATCTTTGTTCAGGCTGGATGTCAGTTTCACTACAGCAGCGAACAGCGGTGAGCAGTGAACCTCTGGCTGCTCTTTGATGTCAATTTCAGCCTGCTGTCACCGCTGCTGTAGTGGTTTGTTAATACAGTGGACCATGTTAGGGCATGACTGAAGCCGAGGCAAAGCTCACAGGCGGGGGGGCCCCTCAGGATACGAGTATAGGTTGCCTTTGCGGTGGGTACGCTCCAACTCCTTCCACTCACACCAGCCTTCATGCACTGTTGTCCGCGCCTCCTCGCTGGCGGAACGGAGGCCCCTGACTGCTCCCTCCCCTTATCAGTCACGTTGCTCCTCTCAGTCACTGCAATAGAGCGTTGGGAGCAGGTTCTGCTTCGCCCTGCCCTGTCCCCAGGCAGGTCAGGAAGGGGTTTCCTCGCTGCACCAGTCCTGCTATTTTCAAGGCTTGTTCAGGTCAGCACTCCGTTTAATGAGTGCAGGGCTCCTACCATGCCAGAGCCTCCCTTAATGTCCCAGCTCCTCCAGAAGGCACCTGCGCCCCCAGACACCTCCGCGCCTGCACATTGGACCTGGGCTGGCCGGTCCAAGTGGGTTGGGGGCTGATGCAGCTGTCCTGTTCTCCAAGGTGGTCCTTACACTGCTGGTGGTGGGGGGTGTCGCCACCTCTTCTGCAACACTGCCAGCAGATATGTTGCTCCAATACCTTTTCCCTGAGGGTCTGTACCGCCAGCACCCCCCCAGGCCGGCCTGCTCAGCAGCAACCCTCCTCCACCACTTCAACAGGCGGGCGCCATTTTCAAAAAGGTGGTTGCGTGGTTCACTGTCCGCCTGTAACGCTCACCTGACTCCCACGGAGGCGCTGGTCTAGTCTGGGTTGCTGTGGTCTCTTCGAGCGTGATGCGCAGAACTCGGAACACCGACTGAACAGGACCCTCAAATCTTGCTTGTTTGACCAGTAGGAATATCCTTCTGCATATGAGAAAGGGGATTAACAGTCTGCAGAATAGTGTGCTTGCTCCCCCCTTACCCCCTTCGTTCCTCTCTAACTTCCTCCGAAATCCCCGGTTGAAGCTCACCTTATGGTTTGAAAGGATGAACTCTCCATCCTGCTTCTGGTGCAGGGGCGTGTGTTTGTCCAGTTACTTCACTGGTTTTCAGAATGGCGCTGGCAAAATCCACTTGACTTTTCCGAGCGGAATGCCGTAAGTATGAAGATTACAAAAGTTCAAGTGTTGAGCCTCCTTTTCTGTTGCCTTCCTAACCTGTGATCTGTCCTTTATTTCACGTGCAGAATGAAGGCGATGCGTTGAGGGATTGAATTGCCGATGGTAAACTCAGGTGAGTTAGCGATGGGGGCGATCCCTCTTAATGTCTTTATATTCCCCCAGTAATGTCTTTTGTCCTTTCCCCATAGGGGCCGGGGTGCGGTACCTGCCAACGAAGCGGCGCCGACCCGAAATGAGGAATGGTTCAACAACAGAAGACCGGTAAGTGTTATGGCGGAAAATTAGGCTTTCCTCATATGTTCCTTCTGCTCACCTTTTGTCTCTTCTTCTCTCCCCTAGGCGCAGAGATGTGGCGACCGGTGCAGGCAGTCGCGGTGGAGCCAGAAGAACTCCCGAGGACAAGTGAGTGAAGCGCGGCGCTGCAGCGAGCAACGCAGTGTTTTTAAATGAAAGTCTTTTCTCAGGAACGCTGGCGTGAAGGTTCCGGATGCAGGTAAGAAGTTTGATGAAATTCTTGGTTTTCACCTTTCTCTTCTCTTCTTTCCTTACAGGTGTTCCAGGATCGAGGCGGGCGTGGCTGGAGACCAGATGCAGGAGCAGACACGGTGAGCGTTCAGCTGCTTGGATGCAGAACAACGCGAAGCGTGAGCTACTGTCTGGCCGTGGCTTAAATAGCCCCCAAAGTAGTTCCAGGTAAGTATCCTTCCCTGGCCATGCCCGAGTGGCAAAATAGTCCCAATGAAAAAATAGTCCCTTTCAGGTCTCAGGGAGGCCTGAATCTTGCAGCATGGTCTACATCAGGTAAATGCACAAAACACCTTCCTTTATGAGCCTGGCGCCAACGGCGCCAGGACAGAGTCCAAAGAGCCCCTATAAGGGGCCGCTGGGCTTTTACCCGGGGGCATAATGCCTGCTCCCGGGGGTGCTGGGCCTGGCCTGGTGCTCCGGGGGTAGGCATCATGACACCGCCAAATTCTTGTCTTTTTATGCTCTTTCGACTGGCCAGTGCCCACCAACTTGTGGTTGTAGATGCCGTGCACCTTTCCACACCACCTCCTTCAATATCTTTACTTCGAGCGCCCTGTGTCCGCTATAATATGGCCTCTGAGGTGCTGTTTCAGGGCAGAGCAACATGTCGCGCACCACAGCGCCGCCGGCAAGGCAATTTAGGGGACTGGGATTGTTTGAAACGCTTGTTCCGTCAGGGTGACAAAGATTATACTAATTTCTTGTTGGTCTATGGGGGCTATTCTATGATAGACATGATTTTGATGTTCACAACTTTAGTGCTGGGAGTAATCTCGGTGGACATAAGCCTCCGATACTTGTCAGATCATGCACCAGTTCTGTTGAGTACCCGATTTGAGAGGCCTTCAGTGGAAAGATGGAAGGCATGACGTTTAAATGACTTAGTACTTAGGGATGTAGCAATTAGAACACATATCGAAGTACTTCAGTATTTATCTAGGGAAAATTAGGTGGGGGTATGGATTGGACAATGATATGGGATGCAAGCAAAGCAGCTATTAGAGAGGAACTTATTGGGAACACAGAAGCATTTTTGAAAGCTAGGGAAGCCACATGAATTGAACGAGAAAAGGTGGTTAGAGGGGCAAAAAAGGCGCATAAACAGAAGGGATTGATAAAGGCACCGAGAGCATTGATGAAATCCAGCAGCCAGTTGGAGTCACTCCTGGTAGATAGGTCAGCTCAGCTGATCTTATAGGCCAAGCAATCTTATTACACGAGAAGGAAGAAGGTGAGCCGATTTGTGACAGCAAAATTGCAAAAACAGAGTGAGGAACTTTATTGCCGAGTTAAAGGACGATCAGGGTGAACTTAAAAGAGGGGAGGCAGACAAATTCGGGATCATGGAGTCCTACTACAGAAAGATTTGGGGAGTGAATAAGCAGGATCCAGACAAACAAAAAGAACTATAGGAAAGGACAAACCTACCCAAAATTACGATTGAGGATAAAGAAATATTAGAGAGACCCATAATCCAGGAAGGAATGGAAAAGGAGACTGACGCTCTACCCCAAAACAAAACCCCAGGCCTGGATGGCTTTGGAAAGGACTACTACAAAAAGTTCAAAAT
Organism: Ambystoma mexicanum; assembly: GCF_040938575.1. Lineage (NCBI taxonomy): Eukaryota > Metazoa > Chordata > Amphibia > Caudata > Ambystomatidae > Ambystoma > Ambystoma mexicanum. The sequence continues at coordinate 894,132,829 of NC_090939.1, forward strand.
GTTGTTGGTAAAGTGGTTGACGAAGCTATTTAATCCTATTACGACTGCTGGGGTGGTCTCGCAAGATATGGTCCTCTCCATGACTACCTTGGTGCTCAAACTGGGTAAAGAATCAAGTGACTGTTCAGGTTACTGCCTTAGATCGCTCCTCACTGGAGACGCAAAGATATTGGCCCCCACCTGATGATGGTCTTCTCTAAAATAGTACATCGGCCCAAAAAGGTTTCATCTCAGATAGGAATACCCATGATATTAGGAGGGCTATTAAGGTAACAGATTGTGGGACAAGATCGTGACAGCGGGTCCCACTGTTTCCTCTGCTGCTTAATTGTAGACCCATTGCTGAAAATTGCCCTCCCTCTCCAGTTAGATCCCCAATTTCTATGCCCCCTAACCTTGTTCTTCTACCTATGATTGTACAGCACGCTGTTGCTTCCCAAAGCTAGTTCTGTGCTAAATACAATAATAAAAAATAGCGGATTACAGTACTGGCACTTAATTCCCAACTGGCATTTGACAGTATGGACTGAAGCTATTTAACGTATGCACTGGAAGCGTACGGGATGAGCCCCAAGTTTAGAAATATGTTGGCCTAGTTTAAAAACCCCATGACGAAAAATTGAGTACTCTCAATCCCCATTAAAATTTCAAGAGGCACCCTGCCAGGGTTATCGATTCCTACCTTGGTCTTCGCAATGGCTATGGAACCCCCTGACCTGTCTTATTAGACAGGACAAGAAAATATTGGGTATTGTGACAAATCCCTCGATATAGTCATTTCTCCACAGGAGGGGGACCCTTCCAATGGGGCCAGGGAAGTGAGGTAGCTCCCAGATAGTCCTATTGGGGATGGTACTCAGTGGGAGGATCCCATGTGGGGGTCCCCCCCTCTGTGGGAGAAGTGAGGACTATCAAGGGAGAACGCAGTATGTACTCCATCATGCTGCCAGACATGATTCACCCAACCATGTGAATAGGGCCCAAGCACCGCCACCCTCTCGGTCTCCTCTTTCTTCTAATTTCCTCATACATAGCAACTATGTATGTCAGGCAGATGATACTGTGCCGAATAAGAGTTAGGGAAGAGTGGGTATGGAACACTCCGAAAGTACAGACCCGAGGAAGAAAGGGTGGGATCAAGAGCCCTACACAGAACCGATACAAACATACTAGCTATTCCAAGCTAGAAAGTCAATCCGCCATACAAACTAACAAAAGGACTCTCCTCTATGTCAGTTCTGCTCCAGAGGAGCATTGTGCTGGGGAGCGAAGCCGTGCATAGAGGACGTGCTTTAGCCCTGAATGTCTGGAGTAGGAAGGCGGGGAACGAGAAAGCGGGGAAGGGCCCTGACTTACCTGAAAGCTGGGGAACCCAACATCCTGTAACAGAAAGGCAGGCACCCGAGTGGTTCAGGAGAGACCCTATGTTGCAGGGAGAAACCAGTGTGGAGCCGCCCAAAGCCGAAGTAAGACCACGAGAGCCCAGGGAAACCCACAGAAGCTTAGCAGTGTTGCCAAGGATCAGAACTCTTGCGGGCCAAGTGGCAAGGTATGTGGAGGGGGGATGGCAAGGCACTGGGAGACCCCAGAGGCTATAGTTGGGAGTAAGTGCAAAATCATCTTCTGCGTCCCAGTGGGACCCAAACACAAAGAAACAGAGTTGCACATGTGAGAACTCCTGGAAGGATAGTGAACTGGTCTTGAATAAGAGACATTACAAAGCTGAAAGAGGGGCCTGGGACCCGAACCTTGAGAAACCAAGAGGGTTGTACATGCGAGAACGCCTGGCAGGGTAGTTAACCAGCCTAAAGTAATACACATTAGATAAGGGGGCGTGGGACCCACATAACGAGAAGAGAAGACCAAGGGAAGAGAAAGAGATCCTTTGGCTTAAGTCACGAGGGAAGAGAGAGAACTTTTGGCACAAGTTATGAGAAGACCAGAGGAAGGAAGATATATCCTTTGGCAGAAAGTTGAACAATAATAAGGCTTTTGAAAGCCTGAGAAAGGCTTGGGGAAGGGAGACACTTTTTCAATTTTGTTCTGGAACTTGGACAACCACCTGAAAAAATCTGGAAAAAGAGAGTCTCCCCCAGTCTGTGGGAAACCATAACGGAAAAGCCTATTAACAGCTAAGAGAAGGCTATTGCCCGATCATTTATGAGCTGCCTAAAAGATCCCGAGGGAGGGATTCATACAGTTACTAGCAGGGTGTAGTCTACTTTAGAGGTTTCTTTTGAAGTGTAAGGGACGGAAATAGGTTTGGGACAGTGGACTATGTTTTTAACTGACATTCAGGCGTTATCCTTAGTTTTGGTTGAGGCACGGAAACCCCTCTTAGTTATAGGGGCAGTTAGGGTTTTTCCTTATTTTCTGTTCAATAAAGGTTTATGCCAACAAACATGCCACCTTTGTGTCCTGCATCTACGTCTGCACCCTTATAGTATAGAAGTATGGCTCACAGCACAAGATTGCGATATATGCAGATCATGTGTTATTGAAAGAGACAGGGGAGATATTACAAACATTGATGGAGACACTGCAACAGTTAGGAAGGGTATCAGGGTTCACGATTAATTACAAAAAATCTAAACGGCTTCGTATAAATGAACACCCCATAGCGCTGAGTGACCAGGGGGCAGGAACTGTTCCATAGTGTGGGAAAGAGAATGGATGGGCTACCTTGGAGTGAAATCAACTGCATTCTATGAAGTTCTCAATAGAGCCAACATTCCAGATTTGTGGAATTCGAACTATTGAGGATTTAAACAGATTAATGCATTGGACATGTGTAAGGGATCTACAGGAATAATACTGGTATGCCAGAATTGTAGCAGTAAAAATGCCCCCCACTAAGATTACTATATCTGTTCTGAGCTCTCCCAATAAATATCCCAGAAACAATTATTCAAAAGTTAGGCTTTTCACCTCTGCTATGGGTATCGCTCCACTTTACAACAACTGTGTGTGTTCAGACCCTCTCTTCTGGGCTTTTCAGTTCTTAAATTAGATTGCCATGTATTTGATAACTCATTTTGCGTAGTGGGACGAGGTGACAGCTTGACATAAGGAGTACGTTTCTTACCTGTAACTCGTGTTCTCCAGCATTGGTATCTTTCATAGATGATGGCGATGAGGATTACCTTAACTTTAGCCATTCTTTCTCGTTATTGTGACTGGGAAGAGTTTCTTCTGGTAAAAAAATGACATCCTGCGGACCTCCTGCTTCTCCCGGTCCCCCAGGTACCTCTTACTTGGTAGGGGCTGTTAGTTGAGCTCATCTCTCTCAGGACTGCTCTCCCTGCTGTTCAGCTTCTCGTTTTTGGGTCCGCTGACTGTTTTATACTATCGCTGCTGGTGTGAAGCAACCCTTGCATCCTGTACAGACAGTATCAGTGTTGTTCCTGGGGTGTCATGCTCACCACGGCCAGCTTGCGGTCATGCTTCACTGGGTTGCTTGCTAGTCTCTCGGTAGACGCAAGACTCTCCTCTCCTCTGCATCTGCCGGTTCTTCTGCATCTTTCCCTTGTGTTCTCTCTATCCAGAAGTCACAGGCTCACAACAAACTTCTGCTCTGCCTCCAGACGGCGAAATGTCATCAGGAGGATTCCCCTGCTCATCAGGCTCCTCCTCCTTTCTCTTCCTCCTCTGCACAGTTATGTATGCTTCTCACCTTAAAGAGACATTTTCCTTTTCAGGTGCCATTAGGTTTAATCTTTCATTGCCTTCAGCCTAAGATCAGAATGCCACACTATGAAGCTTATCAGGTAGTCCAATGTATGCAATTACATCCGTTGGTGTATGGAGTTACTCAGATGAACAGGAGTCTTTGTCCTCAAAAGGGGAAGTCCTCTCCCGGTGAGGTCCCACTTGTCTTGACCCCTAGGGAGGGTTTTGCAGAGAGGCTCACCTCCCAAGCCTCACTGAGGGTGGGTTCCCTCTTGGGGACAAGAACATGTTACTTACCAACTGGTAACTTTCTTTCGACTGGATGTTCCTCCAACATATTCCACATCTTTGACATGTAATGTCCACATTTGTGCTGCATTGTAAATTTTTCGGCAGAGGGCGTCCAGCGTCGATGGCGTCGGGTCGATGTCCCTCGAAGGCACCTGCGTCGAGGGCGACGTCATCGGATGTTATAAAATTGGACGCACAGCGCCCGTAGCCTCAGTTTATGTTTTTTCCTCCATAATGTGTGACCTGCTCGTACACAATGCCTGCTTGACTGCACATAGCCTTGAGGAAACGCAAGCTGCAACAGCATAGGAAATTCACCAGAGGGGAAGGCTGGGAGGGCGATATGGAATACGTTGGAGGAACATCCAGTCGAAAGAACCTTACCAGTTGGTAAGTAACTTGTTCTTCGAATGGATTGTGTCCTCCAACGGATTCCATATCTTTGACAGACTCCCAAAGCAGTACCAGAGAATGGAGGAGGGAGAAGAATTTATAATACCCAATCAGATGGCAGAATAAAGTACTGCTTTACCAAAGGCCATACTCTGACAATGGAGCTTATAAAGGGAGTAATGTTTGACAAAGTTGTGGATAGAAACCCACGTTGCTGCGTCACAAATATTCCTAATTGGAACCCCCCCGCTGCAGGGCCGTGGAAGTAGCCACTCCCCTAGTGGAGTGAGCGCGCAACCCCTCAGGAGGGTCCTTGCCTGCAAATCTGTAACATTCAGTAATGGTGAGGATAATACACCTGGACAAGGTCTGTTTGGTAACAGCCTGGCCCAATCGGTGTCCAGCGTACCCCATAAAGAGTTGGTCGTCCACTCTGACCCTGGACATCCCAGAGATATAAAAGCTCAAAGCTCTCCTAGGGTCCAACCTATGAAGTCTCTCCTCTTCCTTACCAGGATGAGGGGGAGGACAGAAAGCAGGAAGTACCACTTTCTGGCTCGGATGAAACACAGACACTATCTTAGGTAGAAAGGATGGACGTACCCTCCGCACAACCCTATCCTTGTGGAACACAGTAAAGGGTGGCTTAGATGAAAGTGCCTGCAATTTACTCACTCTGCGAGCAGATGTAACTGCAACCAAGAAAACCGTCTTGAAAGACAACAGTCTCAAAGGACAAGAGTGAAGAGGTTCAAACGGAGCATCCATCTGGAATTTCCAGACCAAATTCAGATTCCAAACCGGCACCTGAAACTGGGACAACGGGAACATATTCGTGAACTCTTTTAGAAATTGGGAAATCATAGGAATCTTAAAAAATAAGACGAGCGCTTGAAAATAGACAGCGCCAACAAGTAACCTTTAATGGTACCCACTTGTAGACAGACCCCTGTGGGCCAAAGAAAGCAAGAAAGAAAGAACCATTGGAATGGAACACTGAAAAGGATCGACATTGTGTCCTTTGCACCAGTCGCAAAACTTACACCAACGGCAACGGTACAGGGATTTGGTTGCAGGCCGCCTAGCCGAAAGCAACAACTCCATCACGTCATCCGGGAGGTCTCGATCCGTATATCTCAACCTTTCAGAAACCAAGCGTGAAGGTTGAGGGTCTTGACCTCTGAATGGAGAACCCAACCATCCCTCCCTCCATCGAGAGCAGATCCTCTCGGTGGGGGAAGCCAGCGTGGAGGGCAGCTGGACAATTCTAGAATGTTGGGGTACCACGCTCTCTGGGCCCGATCCGGGGCAATGAGGATCATGTGGGATCCGAACCTCTGCAACCTCCTTAGAACCTGAGGAATGACGGGGACCGGAGGAAACGCGTACAGAAGGGGGAATGACCAATCCACGACAAATGCGTCTAAGGCTCCTCTCGGAGGAAATTCCCTTGAGCAGGATCTCTCGCACTTCCGGTTGGCACTGGTGGCAAAGAGATCCACTTACGGGGTTCCCAAAGGGTGAAGATCTCCAGAAGGACTTCCCGAGCCAGCTCCCACTCGTGAGAGACCATGCTCTGCCTGCACAGAGCGTCCGCCGCCGCATTCTCCTCTCCGGCCTCATGTACTGCCGAGATTGATATTCCTTGCTGGATTGCCCAGAACCAGAGCTGCATTGCCTCTTTGCACAACAGGAGTGACCCTACCCCCAACCCCCCTTGTTTGTTGAGGTAATGCATGGCCACTGTGTTGTCCGTCATGATCAGAACAACCTTCCCCCGCACAGACGGCAGAAAAGCTTCAGGGCCAGCTTGATGGCCCTCAGCTCTAACAGGTTGATGTGGAGTTCGGACACCCAACGGAGACCAACGACCGCTGGTCGTCAGATCGTCTGTATGGGCTCCCCATCCTGTGAGGGAAGAGTCTGTCACTACTGTCACCTCCCGCACGGTTGCCAAAACGGCTCCCCCTTCATCAGATTCCCTTTGTTGGCCCACCACAGAAGATCCTGCGAGACCGAGAGTGGAATCTGAACGGGATCCGACATCTTGCCTGAGAATTGTGACCACTGCATTTTGAGAACCCATTGCAGGGATCTCATCCTCAGTCTGGCCTCAGGAAAATGCAGGATGCCATGAGGCCGAGCAACCTTAAGAATTCGGAAGACGCTGGGCATGTTCAAATGTGTCCACCATCTGTACAATGTGATGAGTCCTCACCTTGGGAGGCGAGCACTTTCCCAAGGACGTGTGCAACACACTCCCTATGTACTGTAGCTGTTGGGAAGGTGTCAGATTCGACTTCCTAAAATTGAAGGAGAAGCCCAGCTTGTGGAGGCAGCGGCCAGTGAGTCTGATCCAACACTTGCTCGGGAGAACTTGCACGGATCAGCCAGTCGTCCAGGAAGGGTTAGACGTGAAATCCCCCCACGCCTAAGATACGCTGTCACCACCACCATTAGCTTGGTGAAGACCCTCGGGGCAGAGGTCAATCCGAATGGCGGGACCCGAAACTGACAGTGCAAGCCGCCAGCCATAAACCTCATGTACTTTCTGAGCGTTGGATGAATCGGCACATGAAAGTAAGCATCCTGTAGGTCCAGAGACACCAACCAATCCTGAAGTCGAAGGGCCTGGAGGACCTGAGAAAGAGTGACCATGTTGAACTTGTCCTTCCGGGGGAGTTTGTTCACCCAACACATGTCCAAGATGGGTCTCAATCCCCTGTCTTTCTTTGCAATAAAAAAAATATGGGGAATATTATGCCTTGTTCCTCTCCGCTACAGGCACCAGTTCTATAGCGCCTGTCTCCAGCAAAGTCAAGATTTTCTGCACAAAGAGCGAATCCGGAAGCTTCAAAAAGAGACCCGGTGGATTGACGAGAAGCTGCTTTAGGAAGGACAGGCAGTAGCCGTGGGCTATTGTATCCAGGACACACGCATCCAAATTAATAGCTCGCCATTCTTCGAGATGCTGAGACAGTCTGCCTCCAACCGGCGAACAATGGAACATGGCCTCATAGCTGTTTTGGAGCGGCTGCGGCAGCGCCTGAAGGCAAAGAGGCAGCTGCCTGGCCGGCTTTAGCACCCCTATTTCCCAGACCACCACAGGTACTTTTACCTTGACCCCTTTGATTGGTGGCTCCTCTCATCCTACCAAAAGAGGAGAAGTAACTAAAGGAACCCCCCCCTCCACTGCTGTCCCCTAGGACGAAAAGGAAGAGGTTGACGCACAGCTGCGCTCAAAGATTTAGCAGCAGCTTTTGAGATCTGCAACCTCTCAAGGCTCTAGTCAGCCTTGCTGCCAAACAAATGAGAGCCATTAAAGGGCATGTTCAGAAGACAGGCCTGTACATCCGGAGCAAAATAAGACTTCTGCAACCACGCAAACCTGTGTATAACGGTGCTCGCAGCCATGGACCGGCTAACACTGTCAGCCGTGTCCAACCCAGACTGAAGGGCTTCACACATGGCATCCTTGCCATCTTGCACGAGAGCAAGGAACCCATCCCTTTCTTCCCCCTTGGGAATATGCGCAGCCGCCAGAGAGACAATTCCACAGAGTGTGTGAAAATCTTGCCAAGGGATAAGTGGAGTTAGCTGACTTCAGTGCCATACTCCCTGCAGAAAACACTTTGCGTGCCCAACCATCGAAGCGTTTGTCATTCCTATCAGGAGGATGGTAGGATACGCCGCCTGCCTCGAGGTGGCCGTAGCCGCCTGAACCACCAAACTCACAGGAGTGGGATGTGAGGATAGGTAGCTGGGGTCGCTACTGGAAGGGCGGTATTATTTAGTTAACGACTTGTTAACCACCGGAAGAGACTCCAGGGTCTGCCAAGTAGCCGCCGCTTTTTTTTGCAAAGTCAAATGAAACAGCAGCACTGGGTCAGTGGACGGACTTTGATCCAAAATATCAGTAAGGTCATCCTGAACAAATGCCACGTGGAGGACTGGACCAACCAAGATACTGTAACTCTAGCCATCAATCTCCTATAGGAGGATTCCGCATGAGCCCCAGGCTTAGGCCTGCCAAACTCCACCTCAGGAGATGTGTCCAGGCCACTGGCATCATGCAATGACTGACGTTAACTCCTCCAATTGACTGTCTCTGGAAAAGACAGGAGCCTCATCAGACTCAAAAGGTTCAAACTCCAAATCCGACGTCTCCTCATCCTCATAGATATCATCCACAGACTGAAAGAACTACTGCCTAGGAACAGGAGTGTGCTTCCTCAAATTAAAGGGACTTCAGTAATTATTTGCTTAGTGTGTCTTTCCCATTATGTTGCAGAGGCAAATTTGATGCTCCCAGCTATGAACCCATCTCTAGATGATGTATGGCCTACTATCTTCGGAAAGGTGTCAAAGATTTCCATTAGAGTGCAAGGGGCTTATTGGGTAAGAGAGTAAAACTTCCAGGGCTAGACTAACACACAAATGGCTCTGCAGCTGTAGGCCACAGTGCAAACAAACCATTGGGTAAAACCTCATATGGGGAGGGGGACACACTAGCACTGACCACCGAGCTGAGGCAGTCGGAGCCAGCTTGTCCTGTACAGTAAAAGCAGACACGCATTTTAACCCCCACCACCGCCTGCTCCAGAACATTTGAGGGGTATGACTCTGCTGTAGAAACTAAAGTATCTGGAGGGTTTCCCTAAGAAGATGTATACGAGTCAACATTGTGCATGCTGGGCGCACTCTCCAGGTTGGGCAAAGACTTCAGGCGCAATGGAGGTTCCTGCCAAGATGGACGATATGCCATTTTAGGGACCCTGATGTACGGGGTCTTGTGAGGTACTACCTGATTGGACAGGTGTCAAATCCAGAACGTGTGCACCTGTGGGTGCGAGAGTGGCAGCACTCTACTGGGCCCGACTACGGCGTTGCCCCTCGGGAAGGATCCTGGTGCTTGACTGGAGGGTCTAGCATTCCTCTCTAGGACCCCAGATGCTTTTGGTCCGGTAAACAACCCAACCAGTATAGTCTGCATAGATCCCTTAGCAGGGCAGTTGGTGGACCGGTTACGCAGTAAGCACTAATAGGATTGGTTGAAGAATCACGCAGGTTCGACAGACCCCCATCTGCCTGGTTAGCCTGCAGGGAAATTGCCATGTTGAACAGACGCTGCATTTTATCGTTCATGAAAACCTGGAACCGTTAAAAGGACCCGACACTGGAAAAGTTCCTCCCAGAGAGACAAAGCCGGGCATGCCAGCTACCAGATGAAAAGTGCACACAGAGCGCAAAGTGACCACTTGTGCAAGTAGTGGGGGTCCGCTGGTGAAAAATCCCTGCTGCACCTTATGAGTGGCAGGGAGTGTAACCACAAGAACAGGGCATACAGATGAACCAGCAGGAATAAAGGGGACCGCAGAAGGGGGAGCCCAGAAAAGAACAAGGATTTACACACATCAATGATGATGTGTGAACTGCAAGAGAGTGCTCCTTACCCAAACAGAGAGAAAGTGACAGGCGGTTAGGAGCAGAGGAGGTCATGAAAGCGGGCCCGGCATGAGGACGTTACCATGCATGCACTCTCAGTAAGCTATTTATAATGTGCTAAACATAATTCTCGGGTCCCATCCTCTTAGGGAAGACACCCTAAAGGTATGAAGGAAAGGGAACAGGACTTTGGAGTAATACAAAATATCAAGTAAAGCTCTTTCACTGGTCATAGAATAGGGAATGAGGGGTGTGGTATGCAGGCTTTTAAAATTATCTAAATTTACTCTGTATTATATTCATTGAGCAAGCAGGATATAATTTCTGATAGAAACGACATGCAAAGGATGCAATCCCGAAGAAAAAAAAACAGAGGCTCTCCCTTTGTAGGCAACCTTTACAATACGGGTGGATGAATATATGCTAAAAGAACCGGGTGACGAGGAGGTGAAGCGTGAAAACCAGGGATACACCAGAGCAGAGACATAAGTATGGTATACAGTATTGCCTGAAGCCTGGGCATGAGGCTCATATACAAACATACAATGGTAACAGAGAAAGGCGGGCTGTTTAAAGGATGTAGACTGGGTTCAGGGTCATGGGGGTATAGGGTGCCCCTTCACTTGCTAATGGGTAGAATTGAAGTCTGGTCTTAAATAATTCCACTGTCGGCTAGCTTTGATAACAGGGAAGGGTATTCCAGTGGATTGGGGGGGGTGGGGGAGGAATCAAGCAATAAAAATGAGCAAAAACAGGGAGCGGAGCAGAAGGCCAGGTGACTAAGACTGTTGAGAGGTGGAACAGAGTATGAGAAGAGTAGAGAGACAGTTGGCGAGGTAGATGGGATCAAGACCATTAACAGATTTGTAGATGAGGAATAGGAATTTGAAGACTGAGGTTTTGCACTGATAGCTAACCCACAAGGTGAGGGTGAGGTATGGGAGGATATTGGAAGGTTGAAGAAGGTGCAAGGGTTAAGTTGAGAACTTTGTTGAGAGTAGAGGGCAGACCAACCTCTGACTAGCTAGATCTTTGATTATTGAAACACCTGTGCCCCTTGGGAACAGCTATCCCACCCAACCCTTTTTTGACCAATGAGGATTACTAACAAAACAAAAAGCCAACCTTTGCCCTGCATCATAACTGTCCAGCCAGAATATCCACCAATTCAATAGACTCAGGAGCAGAAGACAGTCAGCAGATATAAGGACTCCAAAGGTCTTATTTTGAGTCATAGAAACTGAAAAAGACATGGCTGGGAATCGACCATGGAGTAACGACAATAAGATGCAATTTAAATGTATAAATGAATGACAAATAGTTCATTCGGGCACATTGTCAAAAAGGCCAATTTTCTTTATAACTTTATGAAGATTTTCTTTGATCCCATTTATTTTAAATGAGGGGCTAAGTTATGGGATGCTTACCCCACTGATCTTCGAGATGGTCAGCAGGGTGGCAATGGACACTGCTGCGCAGCAGTTGTTCTCAAACCTACAGTGACCTCTAGAAGGACTCAAGGCATTTATAGATATATGGGTGGGGGGAATCGCAGTGCCTCCTGGACATAATTAGGCAAGCGGGGTGTGGGGGGCGGGGGGCGGTGAAACTTACAACTTGTGGAAGGTTGCACAAGTTAAAGTAATAAGGAAGGGTTTGTGGGAGTGGGCTTTGAGGGCTGTAGGTTAAAGTTTTAGCAACATAACATTTAACTACTGCATGACATTATTAAAGGAAGGAGGCAAAGTACATCTTGCTAGCAACACCCGATCACAAACAAGAAGGTTTACATGTATCAGCATGATTAGTTAAACGTTGTAGTTATGTGCACACTCTGTGGCAGCTCATTATTAAGGTGGATTCTATAGTAAGTAACCATATGCACATGCCTTTAGGAAGAAAAGCTTAATTATTACTTTAAGAAGAAAAACAGAATTGAGAGTTACCTGCTTAAATTGAACCATGACATCTTTTGAAAGCTCCATATCCTTAAACATACCCTCAAGTTTACTGGTAAAAGCAGCACCACATTCTAGAAAATTTACAAAATACGAAAGTCATAATTAAGAAGCTAAGTCAGAAGAGCTCATATCAAAATTAACTTCCTCAATTTCTTACCATGTTTCAGTTTAGATAACATCGATTTTTCTGCATCTACCGATGCACTTTTTCCAACAAGTAATCTTTTGGCTAAATCTTTTTTGTAAAACGCTTCAAATACATCTTTGCCTGTAGAGAGAACACAAAAACAAACAAATCGTGTTTCCAAAGACTTAATTTCAAAGTTTATTTTGCAGTCATTCAGGAGTATCAACAATCATTGGTTTTGGGAACCGGCGTAAAGCCTGGCTGCAGAATTATATCTATTGGCAATTTACATGCTGCGGTTGCTCTAAGTGGCTTTCCTACAAATATAAACTGAGCAGCTCCGAACACTCACAATACAGTCAACCGTTGACCAATATTGCTTTGATCTTCTCACCAATGAGCAAGTTTGCAACAAATACTGGAGCTAAACTGCCTTTCGCAAATGTACACTTAACCGCATACTGCTTGTTGGCGTCAGATGCTGATTGTAGTCCGACGGCATCGAAGAACAAGTTACTAACCCGTGGTAATGTTCTTTCGATTGGATGTTTCTCCCACGTATTACTCATCTTTTCATATTTCCTTTCCAGCTTCAGATTTATTTATTTTCCTCAACAGAGGGCGCTGTGCACTTGTCTCTTAGACTTGATGTCCCTTGAGGGCTTCAGTGCGACATCACCAGTATATGTAACATGTGCAGCACATGTTAGCTTCAGTTCTGTTTTTCCCCCATTTTTATTTTTTAGAGGAATAACTAGCAAACTCTTTAGACCGTAGTAGACTCTAAATGAGCATAACGTGTAAAAACACAAATTCTACAGTGGGGTAGGCTGGGAGGGGCGATGAGGAATACGTGGAAGAACATCCACTCAAAAGAACGTTACCACGGGTGATGACCTTGCTCTTTGAATGTATTGTCCCCTCCCACATATTCCTCATCTTTTGATAGACTCCCAACGCAGTATCAGTCTTGGGTGTCGGGAGTAAGAATTTAGACTTGTCCTTTAAGGTTATCATGGACAGAATGAAGGACAGCATTTCCAAATCCTACTTCCGAGTGGAAGTTGCGTCCAGACAATGTTTCACAAAAGTGTGAATAGTAAACCAAGTGACTGCGGCAGAGATGTCCTTTCTTGGCACCCCTCTCTGTAGAGCAGATGTTGCCATGCCACTGGTAGAATGGACCCCTCAGAACTTCTGGAGGATCTTTACCAGCTAGACTGTAACATTCCTCAATACCCAGAATCCATCTGGAAAGGGTTTGCTTTGTCACTGTGAAACCTAATTTATGACCAGTATAACCAAAAAAATAACTGATCATTTTAGCGAATTTCAGACATTCTAGAGATATAGAAACTGAAAGACCTTCTCGGATCCAGTTTATGGAGCCTCCCCTCCTTTCCAGAATGAGGAGGTGGGTAAAAAGTTAGTGAAATTATTTTTGTGAAAAATGGAAGGCAGAAAAGAAGGTTTCATCTTAAGAATACCTTTGCCTTTATAGAAAAACGTGAATGGAGGTTTACAAGAGTGTTTCTGCAACTTGCTCACCCTGCGGGCTGACATTATTGCTACTAGCAAAATGGTCTTTAATGTTAATAGTCTTAAAGGACATGAATGCAGTGATTCAAACAGAATACATGTTAGAAATTTTAATACAAGATTTAAATCCCATACGGTGTCTTGAAGGGGAGTAGGTGAAAAAACATTAGTGAGTCCCTTAAGAAACTGAATGATTAAAGGGATTTTAAAGTATGAGGTTTCTTCTGACGAGTGCTTGAAAATTGAAAGCACTGCCAGATATCCCTTTATTGTTTCAATCTGGAGCCCCAGATACGGATCCACATTCTTATTCCAACACCAGCTGTTGAATTTGTTCTAACAGCAGCGGAACAAGGACTTTGTTGCTGGACTTCTGGCAGAAGAACAAGTTACTTACCAATTGGTAATGTTCTTTCGATTGGATGTTTCTCCACCGTATTCCACATCGTTGACATGTAGTGTCCACAGCTGTGCACTTCGGAAACTTTTTCGGCAGGGGGCATCCTGCGTCAATGACGTAGGGTCGATCTCCCTCGAAGACCTCCGTCGAGGGCGACGTCACCGGATGTTATACATAGGATGCCCGTAGCCTCAGATTATGTTTTTCCCCCATAACGTGTGGCACCAATCCAATGCCTGCTCGACTGCACATAGCCTTGCAGTGATGTAAACTGCAATCGCCTAGGAAATTCTCCAGAGGGGCAGGCTTGGAGGGCGATGTGGAATACGTTGGAGGAACATCCAATCGAAAGAACGTTACCAGTTGGTAAGTAACTTGTTCTTCGAATGGATTGTGTCCTCCAACGTATTCCACATCTTTGACAGACTCCCAAAGCCGTACCAGAAAAATGAAGGAGGGAAAAGAATTTAGAGTACCCAATCAGATGGCGGAATACTGAACCGCCTTACCAAAGACCATATCTTGGCCATGGATCGAATTCAGGAAGTAATGTTTAACAAAGGTGTGGATAGAAGCCCATGTGGCTGCATCACAAATGTTCCTAATAGGAACTCCCCGTTGGAGGGAGTGGAAGTAGCCATGCCCCTAGTGGAACAAGCTCTCAACCCTTCAGGAGGGTCCTTACCCGCCAATCGGTAACACTCAGTAATGGTGAGGATAATCCACCTGGACAAGGTCTTCCTGGTAACAGCCTGGCCCAATCGGTGTCCAGCATATCCCACAAAGAGTTGATCATTCACTCTGACCCTGGACATCCCAGAAATATAAAAGCTCAGAGCTCTCCTAGGATCCAACCGATGTAGATGCTCCTCTTCCTTACCAGGACGGGGAGGAGGATAGAAAGAAGGAAGGACCACTTTCTGGCTCAAATGAAATTCAGATACTACCTTATGTAGAAAGGAAGGACGTACCCGTAGTACAACCCTGTCCTTGTGGAACACAGTAAAGGGCGGCTTAGATGAAAGTGCCTGCAATTCACTCACTCTGCGAGCAGAATTAACCGCAACCAAGAACAAAGTCTTGAAGGACAATAATCTCAAAGGACAAGAGTGCAAAGATTCAAATGGAGCACCCATTAGAAATTTCAAAACCAAATTAAAATCCCAAACCGGCACCTGGAAAGGGGACGGCAGTAACACATGAGTCAGTCCTTTAAGAAATTGAGAAACCAAAGGACTCTTAAAGTAAGAGCATTCTTCAGACGAGCGCTTAAAGACAGCGATGGCAGGTAACCCTTAATGGTACCTACTTCAAGGCCCATGTGGGCCAAAGAAAGTAAGAAAGACAAAACCATAGGAATGGAACACTGAAAAGAATCAACATTTTGTCCTCTGCACCAGTCGCAAAACCTATGCCAACGCATAGGGATTTTGTTGCTGGCCTTCTGGCCGAAAGCAACACCTCCATCGCATCAACTGGGAGGTCCAAATCCTTATATCTCAACCTTTCAGATACCAAGCGTGAAGGATGAGAGTTCTGACCTCTGTATGAGAGCCAGACAGACTATACATATCTCTCTCAGAGAGAGAGAGAGAGAGAGAGAGAGAGAGAGAGAGAGAGACAGAGAGAAGATCCTCTTCATAGGGAAGACGGCGTGGAGGGGAGATGGACATTTATAGAAGGTCTGGGTACCACGCTCTCCTGGCCCAATCTGGAGCAATGAGGATCATGTGGGAACCGAACCTCCGTAACCTCCGCAACGCTAGGAATGACAGGGACTGGAGGAAATGCGTACAGCTGTGGGAATGACCAATCCACTACGAATGCATCTCTTAAGGATCCTCTCGGAGGAAATTCTCTTGAGCAGAAGCTCTCACACTTCCGATTGGCACTGGTGGCAAAGAGATCCACTTGTGGGGTACCCCAAAGGGCTAAGATCTCCAGAAGGACTTCCTGAGCCAACTCCCACTCGTGAGAGACCGTGCTCTGCCTGCTCAGAGCGTCGGCCGCCGCATTTTCGTCTCCAGCCAGATGAACTGCCGAGATCGAAATTCCCTGCTGGATTGCTCAGATCCAGAGCTTCATTGCCTCTCTGTACAACGGGATTGACCATATCCCCATCCCTTTTTTGTTGAGGTAATTTTTGTGCTCACCTGCTTCTGCAGGGACGTTGGGGCATGCTTGCAGCCCTCCCTGGAACTGGCTCCCCTGGGTCAGGCTTCTTCCCCTGTTCCTGCGTTGTGGACTGCGCTGGTTGTTGATACTGCCCCTGCAAGAATACGAGAGACCATGAGAATGCTGTGATATGGCTGTGGTTTTCCCTCAAACCCTTCTTCCCAGAATGTGGCGAGCATGCGCCTACCCAGATAGTCTCACCTGTTTATTTATGAGGGTGAGCTCTCCGTCCTGCTTCTCAAGTGCAGGGGCGCCTTAGATAGACGTAGTTTCTTCGCTGGTCAATGTGCGTGGCAGCCCAGACCGGCTGTGGCCGAACCACTTCAAAAGGTAAATGTTCTTCAACAATGATTAATGTCCGTATCCCTTGTAATGTCTTTCCTTATCCCCAATAGGTGATCAGAGGACCAGCGGAGTCGCGGTGCTGGAAGCAAGCCCAAATGGAGGCCTGAGGAGTTTACAATGTCCCAAATAGATGGTAAGTTTGGTTGAGTGCGGCTTCGCATAATGTCGTTATGTTGTTTCTAACCTTATTTGTCCTTTTTTCCTGCAGGGGTGGCCTGGCGAAGTCAGACGGGGAGCAGCTATCCGAAAATCTGCCGGCGGGTGATGGATGGCTGGATCCGCGAGGATGCTGGCCGAGATGAGCTCCCGAGTAAGTTTTGGAACCTCGGAACAGGTAAGATGCGCTGCAGGCAGCGGTGAGCGTTACGCTGCTATAAGCAGACTAATGCGAAGCGCTTCCATGCGGGCTGGGCAGGCTTAAATAGCTTGGTCCCAGCCACGCCCCTTTGCTCTGGCTTGTGGCCCCACCCTGCCACTCCCAGAAGATGCTGCACGTGCAGCCCAATGCATTCCTATGGCCACGCCTGACCTGGACGCACGTAGAGGCCCTCCAGGGGAGGAAATAACACGTGCACCAGAATAAAAGTGTGCAGAGCACACTTTCACATGAGCCTGGCGCCAAAGGCGCCATGACTGTGTCCAACTGAACCCTTTATGTGATGGAGCTTGTGGTCCTTGCTCTGTGGCCATGACAGTAATGCATGGCCACTGTGTTGTCCATCATGATCAGGACACGCTTCCCCCGCACAGATGGCAAAACAGCCTTCAGGGCTAGCCTGATGGCTCTCTGCTCTAACAGATTGATGTGGAGTTTGGAGTCCGACGGAGACCAACGACGGTTGGCGGTCAACTCGTTGGCGTGAGCGCCCCATCCTGTGAGGGAAGCATCCGTCACTACCGTCACCTCCGGCCACGGTTGCCAAAACTGCTCCCCCTTCATCAGGTTCCCTTCGTTGGCCCACCAATGAAGATCCTGGGAGACCAAGATTGGAATCTGAACGCGATCCGACATCTTGCCTGATAACTGCAACCACTGCATCTTGAGGGCTTATTGCAGGGATCTCAGCCTCCGCCTGGCCTCTAGTAACAGAAAAATGCAGGGTGCCATTAGGCCGAGCAACCTTAAGAATTCGAAAGCCGGGAGACTCTGGGCATGTAGAAACTTGACCACCATCTGCACAATGTGATGAGACCTCACCTTGGGGGACTTCCCCAAGGACGTGTCCAACACAGCCCCGATGTACTTGAGCTGTTGAGGTGTCAGATGCGACTTCTTGAAATTGAGGGAGAAGCCCAGCCTGTGGAAAGAGCGGCAGGTGAGACCCAGATGATCCAATGCTTGCTCTGGAGAACACGCACGGATCAGCCAGTCGTCCAGGTAGGGGTAGACTAGAATCGCCCCCCCCCCCGCCTGAGGTACGCTGCCACCACCACCATTAGCTTGGTGAAGACCACCAGGGCAGAGGTCAATCCGAAGGGCAGGACCCAAAACTGAAAGTGCGAGTCGCCGGCCGCAGACCTCAGGTACTTCCTGTGCTTTGGATGAATCAGCACATGAAAGTAAGCATCCCGTAGGTCCAGAGACACCAACCAATCCTGAAGTTGGAGGGCCTGGAGGACTTGAGAAAGTGACCATCTTGAACTTGTCCTTCCTGAGAAGTTTTTTTAACCAACGCACGTCCAGGATGGGTCTCAATCCCCAGTCTTTCTTTGGGATCAAAATACAAGTGGAATACCATCCCTTGTTCCTCTCCGCTACAGGCACCCGTTCTATAGCACCTTTCTCTAGCAGCGTCAGGATTTGCTGCACAAGGAGCGGATCCGGAAGCTTCAAAGAGAAATTCCCCGGTGGATTGTCATGAGGCCGCTTCAGGAAGGGAAGACAGTAGCTGTGGGCTATGGTATCCAGAACCCACGCATCCGAAGTAATGGCTCGCCACTCTTCAAGATGCTGAGGCAGTCTTCCCCCAACCGGCGAACCATGGGCCATGGCCTCATGACTGTCTTGGAGCGGCTGCGGCAGCGCCTGAAGGCAAAGAGGCAGCTGCCTGAGCGGCTTTGGCACCTCCATTTCCCCGTCCACCACGGGTACTTTTTCGCTGACTCTTTGACTGACAGCCCCTCTCATTCTACCAAAGCAGGAGTAGTAATGAAAAGAACCTCCCCTCCACTGCTGTTCCTTAGGACGAAAAGGCAGAGGTTGACGCACAGCTGCGCTTAAAGATTTTGCCCCAGCTTTTGAGGTCTGCAACCTCTCAAGGCTCTCGTCAGCCTTGTTGCCAAACAAATGTGCGCCATCAAAGGGCATGTTCAAAAGACGGGCTTGCACATCAGCGGCAAAACCTGACTTCCGCAACCACGCAAATCTGTGTATAACGGTGCTCGCAGCCATGGACCAGCTAACACTGTCGGCCGTATCCAAACCCGACTGAAGTGATTCACACATGGCATCCTTGCCATCTTGCACAAGAGCAAGGAACCCATCCCTTTCTTCCCCCTCAGGAATATGCTCTGCCGCCAGAGAAACAGTTCCACAGAGTGTATGAAAACCTTGCCAAGGCACAAGTGGAGTTGGCTGATTTCAACGCCATACTCCCTGCAGAAAATACCTTGCGAGCCCAACCGTCGAAGCGTTTGTCGTCCCTATCAGGAGGGATGGTAGGGTACGCCGCCTGCCTCGAGGTGGCCATAGCCGCCTGAACCACAAAACTCTCGGGGGTGGGGTGAGTGGATAAGTAGCTGGGGTCGCTAACGGAAAAACAGTACTTCTTTGTCAACGATTTGTTAACAGCCGGAAGAGATTCCGGTGAATGCCAAGCAGCCGCCACCCTTTTCTGTAAAGTGAGATGAAACGGTAATGCCGGTTCAGAGGACGGACCTTGATCTAAAATGTCCGTTAGATCATCTTGTACAAAACCTTCAGGAGGACTGGACCAGCTCAGATACCCCGTGATCCTAGCCATGAGCCGCCTGTTTGACGACTCAGCATGAGCCCCACGCTCAGGCCTGCCAAATTCCACTTCCAAAGAAGTGTCCAACCCAGGGTTCGCCCAACTCCTCCAACTGACTGTCTCCAGAAAAGACCGGAGCCACATCATGCTCAACAGTGTCCTCAAAGTCAGACCTTTCTTCCTCATCATACATGTTGTCCAGGGGAAGGTGAAAACCTTGCCTGGGGACAGAAGAGGGCCTCACAGACTTAGCAGTAGCCTTCCTCAGAGGATCCACCGTATCAGGGAACTCCAGAGGTAAATTTCAGGCAAAAATCCCCAAAGGCGTCGAGGGCGGCGAAGGCTTCGATGCCGAGAGCGTCGAGAGCGCCAAAGGCTTTGGCGTCGACAATGGAGCCGACGGCGCCGAGGGCTGATGAGGCAAAGCCTCGACGGCCGAATCCGATGGGCACGGCACCGACAGAGTCGACGTAGGCTTCGAGCCCTTAGCAGGTTTCAACAGTCTCGCTGGGGATGAGGACAGAGACCTGGAAGCACGTCTCTTGCAACAATTCTGAGCCTTGTCCGAACGGGACCGCGAAGGTTCCCGATGCGAGTCATGTCGCGGTTCCTAGCCCGAAGGCGTGCGAACCACGGTACGACACTGTTCCTTGCGATAGAAAAATCGCCAACATCTGTTCCTTAAAGTCAGCCCATTCCTCCGGAGTCGAGGACTTTGTCGGGCATGCCACTTTCCTCGCGGCTCCATCCTCCAAGGAGGAAGGGGAAGGCGACCGGTGACAGCGCTTTCTAGAATGGTGCAATGAAGAAGAAGAATGGCATGAACCACTCTGGGACTGAGAACACGGGCCTCCTCCTGACGCGGAGAATCGCCTCTCGAGTTGTCGGTGGACACCCCTTTGGACAATTTAGATTTTCAGGACTTACTGGGAAGCTTCCCCTTACTCTCCCGTAAGGCCTTGGCAGTCAGCGACTTTTTCAGACTTGCAGTCACGGCAAGTCCTGAAGCCAGACAGCGGAGTCGGAGGGGTCGAAGAAGACATCACTACGATGAAACACAAGAGGCGCGCCGAGTTCTCGGAGCAAACAATTTTTGGCAAAAAAACAGAACTGAGGCTACGGGCGCCGTGCATCCTATTTATAACATCCGGTGACGTTGCCCTCGACGGAGACCTTCGAGGGACATCGACCCGACATCGACCCAGGACGACCTCTGCCGAAAAAGTTTCCGAAGTGCAAAGCTGTGGACATTACATGTCGAAGAATTGGAATACGTTGGAGGACACAATACATTCGAAAGTAAAATTTCCATTTAGTCAGCCGGGAGTCTCAGTCTCTCTCATAGCCTCTCTCACAGTGTGCGCCTCTCTCTCTTCCTCCCTCCCACCCCCCCTCAACTTTCTCAACCTCCCAGTCCGCTACAAACGCGTGTCATAGAGCTCCTCTTGTGGGAAATTCCCTGGAGCAGAACAGTTTGCACTTCAAGTTGACACTGGCCACAAACAGATCCAATTGTGAGGTTACCCAAAGGGTGAAGATCTCTTGAAGGACTTCCTGAGCTAGTTCCCACTCGTCAGAGCCACTGCTCTGCCTGCTCAGAGCATCTGCCGCCGTGTTCTCCTCTCCGGCTAGGTGAACAGCCAATAGGGAGATTCCTTCTTGAATTGCCCAGAAACAGAGCTGCATTGCCTCTCTGCACAGAGGTAGTGACCCTAAGTCACCTCTCTTGTTGAGTTAGGTTCCATGTCATTTCGAGGGATATTTTTTCGCTGGGTTTTTTACTGCAGATTTTTTTGGTTACCCCTCCAAGCCCCTATCCCCTTTAAGTTTTTATATATTCCCGAACACCCACACCCCATTTATATATTTTTCTAACCCCCCCCAAAAAAATTAGGAGTTTTTTCAGCAAACAATTCACGGTAAAAAAAACTGAAAAAACATCCCGCATTGAAAGGATGTCGTACCGTTGAGTTAGTACATTGCCACCATGTTGTCATTATCAGGACATCCTTCCCCCATACAGAGGGCCGAAAGGCTTTCCGTGCTAGTCCGATAGCCCTCAGCTCCAAAAGATTGATGTGTAGTTTGGACTCAGATGGACAACCACGACAGCCAATTGTCAGATCGTTGGCGTGGGCTCCCCACCCCCTGAGGGAGGTGTCCGTCACTACTGTTCTCTCCAGCCATGGTTGGCAAAAGGGTTCTCTCTCTTTAGACTGTTTTCCTCGCAAGCCTGCACAGAAGATCCTGTGCCACTCTGCTCGGAACCTGAAGGTGATCTGACATCCTGCCTGAGAATTGGGACCATTTGAGTCCTGAGAGACCACTGGAGAGATCTCATTCTCAGGTGAGCCGCTGGCACCAGGAAAATGCAGGTTGCCATGAGGCCCGAGCAACCTCAAAAAGTCAAAGGCCGGAATACGCTGGGCACTGTGGAATTTGGAGACCATCTGCAGAATGTGTTGAGTGCTCACCTCAGTTGGCAAGGCGTTTCCAGAGGATGCATCTAGGACTGCTCTGATGAATTGGAGCCTTTGAGATATTATCATGTGGGACTTCTTGTGACTGAGGGAGAAGCCCAGTCTGTGGAGATAGTGGCAGGTGATGCCGAGATGTTCCAGGGCTGTCAGGCTCTGCCCCTGCTCTCACCTGTTTGTCCTTGGTAATCTTCTTCTTTGGAGGTCTTTCAGCATTCCGGGACATCCGGGATTTATACAGGTAAGGGCGGTGGTCTTCCGTATCCAGTGTGGGGACCGTAGGCAGTCTCGGAAGGAGACAGAAGTTCAGGATTCCAGGAAGGTAAGAATCAGGTAGTCTATGTCTGGGATGATGCGTGGAACCAGGAAGGGAACAGCACCGCTCGCAGGGAACAGGGAGCTAAAGCGAGCATGGACGTTACGAGAGGTTTCCCGGAAGGATGGAAAAGCGGTCTCAGGCAGAGGCAGAGGCCGCGCTAGCACTTCTAGAAGGAAGAAGAGGGAAAGGATATCGGGAGGTAGATTGTCCGAGCAGGAAGGAAAACAACGATCACACTAGCCGCAAACTCGAAAAGGGAGCGGTGAGATGCGCAGCGCCGCGGGGGCGTGCCCGTTTTCAAGGAAGCCAGAGTTCTTGCGTAAACGCTGAACCGCTACTTGTCAGAGCCAGCGGCCATGTTGGAAGGATACCGGCTCCAATGTTGCGGTGCATCATGGACCAGGAAGTCCAAAAGGGGCGAACATGGCGAATCATGACAAGGGCTTGTCCGGGAGATCGTGCCTTGATCAGCCAATCGTCCAGGTAGCGGTTGATGTGAATCCCCCTCTCCTGAGACCTGCTGCCACAACCAACATTAACTTGGTGAAAAACTTATGGGAGACGTTCGCCCGAATGGCAAAACTCGAAATTGAAAATGAGAACCTCGAATCTCCGCTTGTGATGAATAGGCACATGAAAGTACATGAAAGTAAGCGCCCTGAAGGTCCAATGACCCGATCGAGTCTTGGAGTTGGAGGACCTGAAGGATCCAAGAAAGGGTAACCATCTTGAACTTGTTCAGGTTTCTTAAGTCTAAGATGGTTATCAATCCTCCAACCTTCTTGGGGATTAGAAAATAAGGGGCATACCAACCCTTGTTCCTCTCCGCCACAAGTACTGGTTCTATAGCACCTTTCTCTAGCATGGTCAAAATTTCATGCACAAGGAGACGATCTGGAATCCTGAAAGAGCTGTTCCCCGTTGCATGATTCAGAGGCCTTTTTAGAATGGGAAGGCAGTAATCTTGGGCTACCGTTCCCAGTGCCCATGCATCTGAAGTATGCTGTGAAAGCCTGCCCACCAGGTTCTTGTGGGCTAAGGCCTCAGAGGTTTTGAGGCACTGAAGCAACAGCTGAGGGCAAAGTAGCCGTTGCTTAGGCGGACTTTGTACCAATCCTGCATCCACCACAAGGGAATCTTTCCGGTCCTCTATGACTAGCGTGTGCTCTCCCTCTTCCAACTGAGTAGAAATGAAAGGACTTACACCTCCAAGATTATGTACTGCGGTAAGAATGTTGAGATGTCCAATTGCAGCACTGAAAGACTTTGTGCTTTAGAGGTCGCAGCTTCTCCAGACTTTCATCAGTCTTGCTGCCAAACAGTCGAGAGCTGGAAAAAGGCATATTGAGAAGCCTGGATTGCACGTTCGGTGCAAACCCGGACTTTCTCAACCGCACAAACCTGCATAGCACGGTACCAGTTGCCATAGATCTGCTAATGCTATCTGCAGTTTTCAGACCTGACTGAAGGCACTCACTTATTGCCTCCTTACCATCCTTGATGATAGACAGGAAGCAGTCTTTCTTCCGCTTTAGGAATGGGGCCAGCCGCCATTGCCATGCAATCCCATAGGTTGAACATAAACTTTAACAGAGGCACAAGTGGCATTTGCTGACTTCAAAGCCATGCTACCAGCAGTAAAGATTTTCAGTGTCTAAGCGTCCACCCGTTTGTCATCCCTGTCCGTAGAAATAGTATGGTATGCAGGTTGTTTGGTGGACATGGCCACCTGGATCACTAAACTTTGTGGTGTTGGATGTTTAGTCAAATATTCAGGGTCACTACTGGATGGCCTGTACTTCCTAGAGAAGTGTTTGCTGACTGCAGAAATAGTCTGGAGATTCCCAATTTGAAATAACTCTTTTTTCGAGAGCAACATGAAATGGTAATATTGGATCTGTGGACCTTGGTCCAGTAGGTATGTCATATCATCCTGCTCAAACAGAGGAGCAGGCCTACTCCACCCTAAAGATTCCACTACCTTGCTCATCAGTTGCCTATATGAGGCATCAGCGTGGTCAAAGGAGTCTGGGTTTTCCAAATTCTAATTCTGGTGATGCATCTACTCCACTGGCTGTTTGAAGATTTGATTTTCAAAACAAATATCTAATCCTGGAATCCTCTGAAATTAATGCATATGGTGGTACTTTTGGAGAACCATATTGCAAGTAAAAAGGAGAAATTACTTACCGTAATGTTCTTTCTATGTATACTTCTCCTGCAGATTCCTCATCGGCTAGATATTCCATCCAGCTGGGCTGCTTTGGAAAAATTGCAACAGGAGGCATAGTGGACCTCAGCCCAGCCGTCAACCCATCTTGCTCGGTGCCTGGTCATCGGCTACGGACGTAACGTCAGGCGTCATAAAATACCACATCACTACTCCCAGACCTCAGTTCCCCCCTTTCTTTCTCCGAGCACCACACGCTGCATAGGAAAACAGACTATAGGCCTCCGAAGGAGGAACAATTGAAAAAACACTACAAGTAGTGTTAGAAAAATCTTTGTTTTAAAAACTGTGGCAGGAAGACAGAAAATGGACACAGAGGACCAGGACCATCACCAAGTCAACGTGAAAGAGAAGATGTGTGCCAACCACTGACTATTTTAGCAGGGATGGATGGGAGGGGAGATGAGGAATCTGCGGGAGAAAGTAATTTCTCTTTCAATGGATTGCCTTTCTCCCGCAGATTCTTCATCTGATAGACTCCCAAAGCAGTAAATGAAAGAGGCAGGCAGAAAGTGTTACGCTCACCTGGTCTCTGCGGAGGTGTTGGGGCATGGTTGCAGCCCTCCAGGGTGTGAGGTCGTTCAGGTCCGACTTCGCCCTCTGCGCTTATGTGGTGACTGGTGGTAATAGGTGATGCTGCTTGGGACTGCTCCTGCGTGGAGAACATGGGGCGTGAATATGCCAGCTTGTGCGCCTGATCCCCTTCCAGACCCCTTCTCCCAAAGCGTGGTACCCATGGGATGCGCTGTCCCTGGAAAGCTCACCTGTTGATTAGTTTTGGCGAGCACTCCATCCTGCTGCTTCTGGAAGGGGCGCTTGAATGATATGATCTGGACGAAGTTCCTTCACTGGTCCCTTGCACGTGGTAGTCCAGTCCTGCTGCGACTAAGCCACTATACTTCAGGTAAGTGTTCCTGTTTGCCTTTGTCTTTCCTCGACTGTTTTTGTTGTATTGTAAAGTTTGTTGTCTTGTATTGCTGTCCGTTCCACTTTGGATGTTTGCTCTTTTGTTTTGTTCCCTTCCAGGTGATGTTGCCGGCCCGGCAGAAGCTACAGAGCTCGAGGCGACAGCTGGAGGGAATGAGGAACGAAGCTGCAGTGGTACAGTAGCTGGTAAATTGTTAACTAGGGGGCACACTGGGTTCAAATGCGGCGCAGCCCTAGGACGGATGTTATAACCTCGTCTTTCTTCTTCTTCACAGGGTCCGAGTTTGTGGATGCGGAGTGCAGTGCTGTGGCATCGGGATCAAGATCACTGGATGTCAGGAGATGAGACTGCAGATGAAGCGGTGCAGCACCTGTTTCCTGGAGGTGAGTATGCAGGAGAACGCCTGGTTTCAAAAGGTAAGTAAACTGGTCCAAGCGGCGGTGAGCGTCACGTTGCACGTGAGTGCACAGTAACGCAAAGCACTGGCCTTCAGGATGGAGCAGCTTATATAGCTGAGCTTCTGAAGCCACGCCCAACAGGTTCAGCCTGCCTGCCACACCCGATGAGTCAGCACATGAAGACTAGGCCTAGGGAGCCACACCTGATGAGTCAGCACATGAGGATGTTCTCTGGAATAAAGGCTTTCAGCTCCTGGATAGTTCTTGTAAAATAAAAGCACTCCTGCACTGAAATAAAGTGTTCCTGCTCACATATCTATATGAGCCTGGCGCCAAAGGTGCCAGGACTGAGTCCAGCCAGGGCCCCTGTGTTTATAGGTCCCAAAGGGACATAAGTGAGTCAAGTGACCCATTGACCCCATCACTAGATGGTGTTATTTTTGTGTTCTGGGGCCTGTGGCCATGAAATACAACCTTTTCTCACTTTCACTTTTGCCACTCCTCAGCTGGATACCTTACAGAGACCTTCGATTGAGCACTGCCGCAGTGTCGGACCACTGTCAACGGTATTATATCTTAGTTTTAAAGTTCAGTCACTCATCAGCAATTCAACTTTACTCTTCTTATCACATGATTTTTAACAATGTTCGTTCCAGCGCTTGCCATATAATGTTGCTGCTTGCAACCTTGGCTTCAACAGACTGGTCTTGGATCGGTCTCCCCAACTCACCAGCTGTGTTGATTTCACAGACGCTGCTCTTTGTTCTCGGAGCCAAGAACGGTACCACAGCGGCTGGTTATTCTCCCCCGCTTGATTATTGATGCGGGAGGGCCCCGGGTATCTATGAGACACAATGCAGCATTCTTCAGTCTGGTTTCTTGGTCTTGTGCTTTCTTTTCTTGGGGGTTCAGGAAAATAACAGTTCCTTGTCGAAAAAAGGTCAAGGGAACTTTCCTCGTTGCAATCCCCTTCTGTTTTGCCGCCTTTCCTCTCTCGTTCAGCTGCCATCTCAAAACTGCTGTTTCCTCTTGTGCTTTGCCTTGCTCAAAGTGTGCACTCGTGCTCTGCCTTTTATCCATGTGGGAAAGCTTAATGGAAATCAGGTGTGTGTGATGGTCAGTAATTGCCTGACTTCGCCTCACCATTGTATTGGGACACGTCAGGTATACTTCTCAGGTGTTAAGTCTGTTTTCTCTCATAGCAAGCAGCCTCTGAGAAAGTGTGTGTTGAAAAAGGGGGTGGTGGGGTAGAGTTCCTAAATATCCTACCTGGTAGGATGGGGTAAAGGTGTTACAGGCAAGGGGATACTGCGTATCACCATCCGGTGTCCCACTCCCGAAGACCCCTCACCCAGGTGATCTTCCCGCACTTGTCCACCCCCATGAACTGGATTCAAAAATGATGGTCGTGTCCTGGCCAGTGGGTGAGACACTTTCTGGTTTCTCACAAACAGAATTTTTCAAAATTTCTTACTACTGGTACGGAACAACGAGATTGGGTGATAGTTTCATGGGAAGCCCAGGATCAACCTTTTAAAAAATTGGCACAATTTCTGTCTGCCATGTTGTTGGCTTCATTCCAGTTTTAATGATGGGTTTAGAAAAGAACAATAAGTAGGAAGCCTATGTCACAGGTTTGCTCATATAGAGATCCACCAGGATACAATCTGGGCTTGGGGCCTTTCCCCTAGGTTGCTTATTAATGGCTGTAAGAACGTCTGATAAGGTCAATTCTAGGGGTGTTGGATCGATTAAAACTTCCTTCAAGAGGCATGATGAAACTAGATTTACTCTCCTTATCAAGGAAAGTGAAAAATGAGTGAATCATAGTTTTCGGGAATGGTCACAAGAATACTTTTCGTAACAGCTTGCATGACGCTTGTAACTATTTTCCAAAAACCTTTGAAATCTTTGTCAATGGTATACCTTACCAGGGCATCCTAGCTCTTAACAAACCGTCTTTTTTCGTCATCAGTGCCTTGTATTCCTTTCTAATTCTTTTCACCAATTCATACCATCTATTGTTATTAGACTTAACAGCCTTCACTATTTTTGCTTTCATGTTCCTGCACTCCCCATCATACCAACCATTTTTTGCTACCTGTTGTGTTGCAGCTAATTTCGTCTGGCAGAGGAGATAACTGCGTGTATGTTTACAACTGAATAAGGATCATTAGGAGTTCGTCCTAGAAGCTCCACAAGATCAAGTAACATTTCCTGATAAACCAGAGGGAGATTCTTTTAAAAAAATCTCCCATCTACGCCTTTCCATGTAATTTGTGCGACACACCGAACATTTAGCTTGTACAGAATTACTCCCCACAGTATTAGTTACTAAAATTAGACACACCAGGTTGTGATCACTTTCCGTTCTCAGCCAGAATCCAAGATTTATTGTGTTTCCAATTCGGGAGAACAATTAAAACAATCTATATAACTGGGTTTCCCACCATTCTGATAGGTTGCAAAGGGAAGAATATGTTTGAGCCAGTCACTGAAAGCTCGTAGGCCCATTCTGAAATATAATGGTGTGGTTTGGGCAGCAGGTTTATAATATATATATTTTATAAATGTAACTGTGCTGTTAACCGCAGAAGGTGCCATACGATATCCTCAGCCAATTTAAACATTTCCTTTTGCGGTTCAAATTAGAGGTTCATATCCCCCAGAATTACCACAATGGGTTTACAAGTCCCCAATTGTGTCCACTCCTCTACCAGGGACTCCAATTGGTTCAAGGAGTCCATACCCTTTGGGCCATATGGTCTATTATTATGCCGGTCTGTCTCCATTTCCTTCCGACTCTCCCCCTCCCTTCCTTATCTAGGTCTTTGCTCTTGCACTAACCGAAATGTCGTCAGGCCGAGTAAGATAGTGAATTTCACATCCTTACTGTTCATGGCCTGTAAGATTGTCATTGTATTTTCCCTTGTTCCCTCCCTTGCCTTAAAGCACTTTGAAACACATTGTGTATAGGCGCTATATAAATAAACTATCATATATTATAGACATTACATATTAAGATATTTGCACCCCCTGGTAATGCAACGTGCAAGACTTGTAGGTCTTGAGAGTTTGTAACTAGAGGTTTGGTTTGTGTTACTTTAACTTATGTACTCAATCCCCCACTAGGACGGCACCAATTTACGCCGGGGTAATATGACATGCATTACTTACAGGGTAACAGCATTTCTGATGATCGTATCTGCTTAGATTCACATGCTGTGCATATAGTCCGGCATCTAGTGGTAATCGCTGAGTATTGCATCTTTCTATCGAGGATCGAAAGGGGAGGTCGACATGGGCGTGACTAACACTATCCCTAATGTGACGTTTAGTGTACCCAAAATCCCTCACGCGTCAAGGTCCCTCTGTGTTCTTTCTGCCGTGAGGGCTTCTTATAGTCAGCATGAGTACATAAGAGAGAAGGTCTAAGATGTCTATGTTCCTTCTACTCCATGAGGGGAGGGAGGGTGGGTGTATGTGAATCTAAGCAGATATAATCATCATAAATGCTATTACATTAAGTAATGCATGTCTTCGGATGCTTGTTAATCTGCTTAGAATCACATGCTGTGCATAGACTAGCAAGCGGTACCCAGAGATGGTGGTGGGAAGTGAGAAGTGAGAAGGAACAGTAGCAAAGAGATGTCTTAGCACTGCTTTTCCCACCTGAGAGTCAGACCTAGAGTGTGTATCTAGGCAGTAGTGTTATGTAAAGGTTTGTACAGAACTCCAGGTTTGTGCTTTGCAAATGGACTCAAGAAGAACATTTGCAATGAATGCTATGGAAGCCCCTGTGCGCCGAGTAGAGTGTGCTCTAGGCTTGAAGGGCAAACCTCTCTTGTCAAGTTTGGAGCACAGTGCGATGCAGTGAAAGGAAAAACTGGTTTGTTTTCCTTAGTAGTTTTGTTCTTCCTAGGTAATAGATCACTGCTCTCCTCACATCAAGTGTGGGGAGGCTTCTTTCTGCCACGTTAGTAGGGTTCTGGAAAAAGGTGGGTAGTTATATTATTGGTTCACATGGAACTTCGAAATAACTTTATGCGCAAATCGTGGGTGAGTGCGCAAGACCACCTTATCCTTGTGGATCGTGACAAATGGGTCTTGCAGTTCACTAACTCTCCTTATTGAAGTGACTGCTACCAAGAAGACGATCTTGTAGGTGAGTAATTTAAGGCTAGCATTAGCCTTATGCATAGGTTCAAAGGGAGGACCCATCACTCCATTAAGTACCACGTTCAGGTCACATCCGGGAGCTGGTTTGGAAATTGAGAAATAGGGGGATGAAGTCTTTTTACCCCTTCCATAAATGCCTTGATTAATGGAATTTTCAACCACAAAACCTTTTTCTGGGATGTGGTGTATGCTGAAAGTGCAGCTAAGTGGACTTTTAAGGAATTGAAAACCAGACCTGAATTTAGTAGGCGAGTTGGGTACAGGACAATATGTGTTGGTGTGCATTAAATAGGATTGATGCTCTTGTCATTGCACCAGATGACAAAGCGTTTCCATTTGCTGGAGTAGCAATGGCTGGTGTTAGGTTTTCGTGCTTCCTTAAGTATGCCTATACATCTTTGAGGGAGTAGGATACGCCCGATGACCTCAGAAGCCAGGCTGCTAAATTGAGAGTTTGCTGTATGGATGAAGTGTTTCCCCCCCCTCCCTGTCTTGTGACAGCATGTTGTACGGGCATGGCAGCTTCCTGGGAGTGTAGACTGACATTGCCATGAGATGAGAGAACCATGGTTGGCGGAACCACCAGAATCATTGTGACTGGTTCCTGGTGCATCCTGTGCACTATCCTGTTGAGTAGAGGAGTCAGGGGTGTGGGGGGCGTCAACATTTCCCCGACCATGTTATCGAGCGCCTGTTCCCCTTGGAGTGGTTCAGCTGGTACCTGGAGGCGTGATCTCGGCACTGTGCTTTCTCCAGAGCTGCGAACAAGTCGATCTCTGGGAAGCTCCAATCTGCAAAGACGTTGAGAACAATGTCATTGTGTAATCGCCACTCTAAATGTATGTGTAGTGGGAAGTCTCTGCCGAGTTCGTCTGCCAGGAGATGGAGTTCCCCTGGAACGTGTTGTGACAGGAGCAACATCTTGTGTTTGAGAGCCGATTTCCATATGTTCTGTGACAGTTTGGATAGCCCTGGAGAGTGAGTTCACTTCTTATTTGTTCAGGTAATACATGGCTGTGGTACTGTCTGTGAGGACTAGGACTGTCTTCCCCTGGTGGTCTGTTTGGAATGCCTTCAGGGCCGTCTGATGTAGGAGGTGAGCCCGCCACCCCGTCAGAGATGTGTCTGTGGTGAGAGTGGCTTCTACTGCAGGATTGGTGAAGGTCTTGCCTTGCAAGATGTTTTCCCTTGACCACCACTGCAGAGACTGGACAAGGGCTGCCGAGACAAACACTAGATCGTCCCATTGTCCGCTGGCCTGACACCATTGGCTTGAGAGCCACTCTTGCATGGGGCATATGCGCAGACGTGTGTGAGGAACTAGGCAGATGAAGGAGGCCATCATCCCTAACCGTCGCATGGCTTTGCGTACCGTCACTTTGTGCCTGGCTACATAGTGAGTGATGGATGCCGTCTTTGGTCTGAATGAAAGCACCCAGAAACTGTTTGACTTGGCTGGGGTCTAGACTGGACTTTTTCTAGTTGATCGAGAACCCTAGACTGAAGGAGATCTATCGGCTTCTGGGTGTTTGTTAGGGATGTTCGGTATGAATCCCCTGTTATGAGCCAGTTGTCGAGGTAAGGGTAGACTGGGATGGACTGCCTGCGCAGGTGAGGCGCTACTTGACAGTACCCTCGTGATCACTCGTGGAGCCGAGGCAATGCCGAAGGGAAGAACTTTGAACTGATAGTGTGTGTCCTCTATCATGAACCTTAGATACTCTCTGTGCGCTGGCAACATTGAAATATGAAAGTGTGCATCTTTCATATCCAATGTTGCCATGTAATCCCCCTACACCAGCAGCGGGATTACGTCCTGCAATGTTGTCATTCTGAACTTTTGCCGTTTGAGATATTTGTTTGTAGGGCGCAGGTCTAAACAAGGCGCATGGTGAGATCCTTTTTGGGTACACGGAAGTACACTGAATAAATACACTTGTTTTCCTGATGAATGGGGATGATTTCTATGGTGTCCTTTTCCGGAAGGATCTGCACCTCTTTCAGCATGATTTACAGGTGTGTTGGTGATTGGCGTCTGCTCTTCGGAGTATGGTATCTAGGTGGATGGTAAAACTCGATACAATAACCGTGGGTGACAGTCTTGAGCACCCACTGGTCTGAAGTGATCCCCTCCCATGGGTGAATGAATGATGCCAGCCGTCCCCCGACCGGGGAGGCATGGGAAGGGACCATGACTGGCGAGTCATTTTGATGCAGAGGACGGGGAGCCTCTTGGGGTGGAGTTTCTGCCTCTACCCTTGCCCCTGCGCTGTCCCCTCTGTTGATATTGGCTGTTGCCAGTTGCACCGTGTCCGGAGGACCATGGGGTATTACCTGCGCCATATTGTCAGTGTGGAGTTCGGGAGAAGGACTTAACCGGGAAGGAACAGCAAGAGTTTGCACCTCCCCACTGTTGAAAGGGTTTGGCTGGGATTTGGTTGAGAGACTGGAGGGTCTCGTGCACTTTTTTTGCCGTTTCCAAGGCGTCATTGTTAGGCAGAATCCAGTGCAGTTCACTTAGGGAGCACTACACCAGATTAGGACTACAGGTGAGAGCAATAAATCCTCTTTGGTATCAGTCTGTACCACAAAGATTTAGTTGGCAGCTGTGGCTGAGCAGTCAGACTTATCTGAAGAGGGAGATGAGCAGTATTCAGGGTTTACACAATAGGTCTATCAGACTATGGCACAAGGAAACACTGACCAAAGCTTGGTAGTTAAAAAGTAGATATATATTTATTTTATACACTTCTAATCAAACACATGTATCACAAGTATCAACCAAATTAAATTAAGTCAGGGAAAAATATACACGCTCCCTATTGGAATTGTAGACCAAGTGAACCAGAGTGAAAACTGAGCAAAACGGCACAGTGAAAACTACACACAAGGGATCCTCTAACAATTCCTCACAAGGGAGGGAAAACACACGTTATTCAGAAATAGGTTCTTATACACCCTAGCAACACTTCCCATCAGTTGTGAACCAGTTCAGCAAAACAGTGCATCAGTGTTAGCAATACTTAAAAAGAAAACTGAGCAAAATGGCATTTCACAATGATTATGCAGAGGGAAGAAAGAGTAGTTATAAGAAAGGGGTGCACACCACAGTTCCAATGGAGAATCAATCTCGAGAAGGCAGGTCTAACAATGTGACCAGAGTTAATAGGCCTGTGCCAGAGTTAGTGGTACAGGGCAAGGGCCCAGGAGCAAAATGTTCTTGTAGCTGCTGTCAAGTCTTTGGTCAACGATATTTAAAGAGGTGGTTGCAAAGGTTTGAAAAGACAATGTTAAGAGAGAGGGGTGGCCAACTCAACAGGTAGGTAAAGGATTTAAAAACACCTTTAGCACTACTGCGAAGAAAGGGCGGCCTGGCGGAACAATGTACCTTAAAATGGAGAAGGGGCTCCTGCGGTGGCGGTTGTTCCTGGTAGTTCCTGCAGTTCGGGTAATCCAGCAGAGGAAGAGAGGCTCTCGTTGTGGAAGAAGGTTCGAGTTACTGCACTACCCAGGGATGAAAACAGCCGCGGTGCTCCCCGACGAATAAAAGGTACCCTCCTTTAAATCGCGGTCCGGGTGGACTGGTGCCTCGCTATCCGGCCTCCGAGTACTGGGTACGGGAGATTCGACCAAGGCAGGTCCGGGAAGTCATTTGGCAAACTGGTTGGCCCCACCAGCTCAAGGGAAGAAGGCTCTTGCAGGTGAAGATCTTCTCTCGTCGTGTGGAGAAAAGTGGCGAGACTCTGCAGCAGGGCTTCACCGGTGGTTCAGTCGTTGCAGATGTCTTTGGCTTCTCTCCTCTTGAGCTTCTTAGTTCCAGTGGCGACGTCTTGCTCTTCCAGTCCTCAGGACCCTGCTTTTATGCAAAAAGATCCCCATTCATACAGCCTAGCTGTCACTCACGCAGTGGAGTGGTCATCTTGGCGGGAGACCCTCCAGTCTATTAGGATAGAGTGCGACATGGGTTGCGGAGGCAACCCTGTCCAGGGGTCCTACTCTCCCTCCCACACAATGTACCCACCCCAGACTCAGTGGTGCCGAAAGGAGGGCTTCTTGGTGGAACCCACCAAACGGATGAACAAAGGATCCCCGACCTTGGTTAGGAGTTTAGAGAAAGACACGAGAAAGAAGTTATATTAAAGTTCTGGCAAATAAAACCTACCGGAGCAAAGTTAATATTAAAATGCACCAGCGGTATGTTAGAGGCTTTCAGAAAAAGTGGTAGCCTCGAACAATGGGAAAATTCCATAGAGAAATATTTGCGGTCGAATATATATTGTAGTAACCACTGCCACCAGCCAGAAACTTGAGAGAGGTACTGTAGGGTACACTCTCGAAAAAATGAACATAGGGGAAAAACTATTAACCCCTTCCAGTACCTCCATAGTAAGATGGGTTGTACTGGTTTAGTTCATAGGATTTGACTAGTAAAGTCAATGG
This sequence comes from Ambystoma mexicanum, assembly GCF_040938575.1. Taxonomy (NCBI): domain Eukaryota; kingdom Metazoa; phylum Chordata; class Amphibia; order Caudata; family Ambystomatidae; genus Ambystoma; species Ambystoma mexicanum. Next base: position 894,167,096 of record NC_090939.1, read on the forward strand.
GGACTTTACATGCTCTGGGAGACAGTAGTCAGTCCCAGGGTATGGAGTCTATGTTTGGGGGTCACTACGACACCCCTGTGTCACTGCACGGAGGTTGCTGTGTAACACATGTGAATAAAGATGGTTCCTATGGGGTTGAGAAAGATCCCATAGGCATTAAACACAAAAATAGCCTAGAACACACATAACAAAAATGCCTAAGAGTGGGAATAAGGGTCTCAATCTTAGCAGGTAAAAAGAAACACACCCTTCAAATCCAGCAAAGCTACTGGGGGACTCTTTAGGTAAAGGAAATTAGCCATAAAATGAGAATTCTCCCTAACCTTATTCTCTGCCACAACCTTACCAAACAAGTTTGGTTCTTCCAAGGGCTCGGCTATCAAAGAGGCCCGAGTTTATGGCTTAAAACTAAATTCTTTAGCCAGGCGTGCCTCTTGAGAAGAGTACCATGTGCCAGCATGTGTCCCGCCGTCTCTGCAGCATCTAGAGTTTTGAAGGATGTTGTGGATCACCTCCCTTCCCTCAGAGACGACCGCCAGCAGGTGTGATCGCACGGGTTCACAGGCCTTCTTGAAGCAGGTTCCACTGCACATCGCTATAACTTGCGAGAAGAGTAGTGTTAATTGCAATTCTGGTAGAACATGCTGCTGAAGTGGTCATACGCTTGCCAAGAACACAGAGTTTCTTGCAGTCTTTGTCGGGGGGAGCCTCTGCAGCAGACAGTGGCAACCCAGGCCTTTTCCTGGTGGTGAAGAACCAGTGAATCTGGTGTGGCATGCCCCCGAATGTACATAGGGTCGGAAGGAGAGGGGCAAAACAGTTTCTCAACCCAAGGGTTGACAGCCCTATTAAGGGAAGGGGACAGTGAGGAAGGTGCAAGGCGCTTCTTAATGGGATTCAGCAGGGGAATCGCTTGGTTTGTGGGAGGTTTTTCCTTTAGAATATCCTCCACAAAATCAGAATCCTGAAGAACTTCCTGTGTGGCGATCTGGAAGTGGTCTGCGGCCCTCTTCAGGATGGCATTGAAAGGCATTTGGTCGTCAATAGGCGATGGCTGCCTCTGTTGAGGCGAGGAGGGCAGGTCCAGACAAATGACGTCTGGGTCAGGAGTTGGAGTGGATGAGAGCCAAGGTGCTTCACCTGCTGGCTGATCTTGTCCCCAATCTGGGCACTGGTCAGTTTCCTCCTGCTGAAAAGGATTGTCCTCATGTCTATACGGATCCCCATGTCTCCTCGGGGGCCGAAGACTCAAGTACTTCTTCATGGTGAGTTTGAGTTGGAAGCTTCTGCCTCTTTGGTAAAATGTGGCAGGAATCCTCTAAGGTCTCTTTGGAGTAATGAACCTTTCAGAAAAGTCTTTCAATTGTGACATTTTGTCCATGTAACTTTTGAATTTTTCTCTGGTCCACAGGTATGAAGCCGAGGTGTCTTGAGGAGGGAAAGGCTCTCTATAGGGAGAGGATTTATCAGATTATTTATTTATTACATTTATTTTACGCCCAGACCCCGAGGTATCACAGCATAGTTACAGACAGTTTGATTAATGCTTTTTCAAAGTTCATTGTAACAAAACAATAGGGCAGAGGTACAGCAGAATAATCAGACAGGATACAGCATTCGGTTGTAAAGGCAGGGAAGCAAATATGATAAAATTGGGTGTGTTAAAATTGGTTGAAAAGCCAGACTTTTAGCGATTTTTTAAATCGTTGGAAGGATTCTTCGTTCTGTTTTGTAGCATGGGATTTCTAGGCATGAGTTTGTGTTAGATCTAAGGGTTCTGGTGGAGTTTTTTTTAAACTACATTATTAATGTATTTGGGGGCTTTACTGGCGATATATTTATGTGTGATGCAAAGCGTTTTAAAGATGATTCTCGCTTTGATGGGCAGCCAATGATTTTCGCTCCTAATATGGGGAATGTGGTCAGACTTTTTTTTATTCCTAATACTGTACGTAGGGCTTTGTTTTGTATGAGTTGGAGTTTGGTGAGGTTGGAATTGGATGTGCCTAGAAGGAGTACGTAGCAGTAATCCAACTTTGAGAGTATTAGGGCTCTTGCTAAGGTGACAGTTATTAGAAGTGAGGAATTTCTGGCTTGGGGCAATAAGCTTAGTCGTGTAAGAAGTGGTTGATGAGGGCATTTATTTGTTTTGTTATGGTTAGATTGGCATCTACGTAGACGCCAAGGGTTTTCACTTATTTGGAAACTGGTATTGTGGTGCCATCAATATTAAATGTGACAGTCAGGTTGTAGTCTAGAGATTTTTGTTGGGGAACCAACTATGAGCAACTCTGTTTTTTCGTCATTAAGACTAAGGCTGTTGTAGGCCATCCAGTTTGGATTAGTGCATAGATTTGATTAAGAGGGTGTCCTGCTCGTAGTTGCCGGAAAGGGGGATGAGGATCTGGGTGTCATCTGCGAAGTTCGTGTAAATGACACCCATAGCATCAAGTGCTGCAAATAGTAGTTTTGTATAGGCATTATAGAGGGTGGGTGATAGGCAAGCTCGATGGGGGACCCCTATGGGAACTGGTATAGGGTCCGCCGATTCTCTGCCTATAGAGATACGAGAAGTCCTCTCTGCTAGGAAGGATGAAGTCCTTATTTAGCGTGGTGCACAATTTGTCGTGATCTACTAAATCGAATGCCGCCGAAAGGTCTAATAGCATTAATAGGCAAAGTTTGCCTGCCTCTCTCATGGAATCCATCTGGATTTTCAAATCTAGGAGTGCCGTTTCTGTGCTATGGTTTGGGGCGAAATCCTGATTGTCGGGCACCTAGGAGTTGGTATTGCTCTAGATGGTTTTGGATTTGGGTGTAGGCCATAGAGAGGGGCTGGGGCCCTTCCGAGTACTCCTCTCGATGAGAGGGGGTGCATTTAGGTTGCTCCACCGCCGAAACAAAAGACGCAAGACACTCGCTTAACTTGGGCAGCTGTAGGAGGGATTTCGACATGCCTGTAGGCGTCGTCCTGGTTACCGGCTCCGCCGAAACCTTTGGAGCTGATTCGCTCTTAGACGGCATATCAGCACCCATGTGCTTTTTAAAAGAGACGCCTTTATGCATGCAATGCCCGAACGCATGTCGAGAAGACGGATGTAGGGAGGGCGGACCGTGAGATTCGGCGGGCACCGTCTAAGATTTCAGCTGGCCTATTGGCGTCTTATGCTTCTTTGCTCGGGGGGTTGTATGGTTATCCTTGGGGGGGGGAGGGGTGCGTGCGTGCCCCTGTCGCCGGGTTGTGATCTCGCCATAGCAGTACCGGTGGACTGCCTGCCAGGGCTGTGGATGGGCACCTGGAAACTGGACGGTTCCGCCAAAAAGGTTTATGGCCTCCAGGTCGGAGCCATTGCTGCCGCTAGAGTACTTGTCACTCGATGCGACAGCCCCAACAGGGGAATGGCTTTCGCCCTGCATCGTGTAGGCCGCCCACCATTTTGTCCGCCTATCTTTCAACGTCTTAGGACGGAAGAGTTTGCAGGATTTACGGGATTGCTCATCGTGGTCACGAGTTAAGTACCTATTGCATTTGCAATGGGTGTCTTCCATGGGTATTTTCCATTGCAAGACGGACAAAGTCAAAGACTAAACGACCATCGGTCGTGGGACAAGGAATAATTACTTTAGTAATATTAACTCTGATGAGCTACGCATAAGGTGACCAACTAGTTTGGCGGAAAAAACAATCTGAGGTACCTGGACGCGTGAGGGATTTTGGGTTCACTATAAGTCAGGTTAGGGATAGTGTTACAGTCACGCCCATGTCAACGTCCCCTTTCGATCCTTGAAAGAAAGATGCAATACTCTGCGATTACCACTAGATGTCGTACTATACGCACAGCATGTGATTCTAAGCAGATTAAGAAGCATCAGAAAATTAGTATAATCCTCCAGTGTTAAGTGGTTATATACCCATGTTTCCTGGAAGCAAATAATAGCACAGGTGGTGAAAAAGTGTACCCACTCGTAATCTCTCAGATGTTTAGGCAATCCAGCAATGTTCCATGATAAAATCCTCAAATCGCGTGTTTGGGTCTCAGTGGAATGGGGAATCTTATCCAAACATGGCATATTAAGTTAAATGGTGTTATGCTCACCTGATCTCCACGGGGGCGTTGGGGCCCTCCCTGGAGTTGACTCCCCTGGATCCAGCTCTACCCTCAGCTGCTGTAGGGTGGACAGCTCTGGTCGCTGGCAAAGCCCTTGGGAGAAGGTGAGAGGCAGTGAAAATGCAGCGGTTGGATTGCGATCCCCCTCAAACTTCTCTTGCCAAAATGAGAGAAGCATGCATTTTAGTGTCACCCGTTTAGTAAAGATGAGCTCTCCGCCCTGCTTCTCTTCAGCAGGGGCGCTGTAGATAGACCTAGTTGCTTCACTGGTCCGTATACGTGATGGCCCAGACCGGCTGCGACCAATCCCCTTTTTGAGGTAAGTGTTCGTAATAATGATTATTGTTCATACATTTTTGCAATGTCTTTTCTCACGGTTCTGGCTCGTAATTCTAATAATGTCTTTCTCTTTCCCAATAGATGTGGAGATGGCCCCACAGGGTCGTGGTGTTGGGAACAAGCCTACACAGCCCCAGAAGGGTGATGGAGCAGCCTCACTGGCAGGTAAGTGAGTTTTTAGGTAAAACGCAAGGCTTAGGTATTGCGCGGCCAAGTGTTAAATGTTTATGCAGTTTCTAACCTTGTGCGTTCCTTTTCTCTTGCAGGGATGATCTGGCGTCGACTGGTGGAGAGCGGCCGTCCAAAAACCTGTCAGCGGCTGGTAGATGGAAGATCCCTGAAGATCTTGGACGAGAGGAAGACTCCCGCATAGGCGCGCTTGGACAGGTGAGGATGAGACTAGCTGCAGGCGATGGATTTATAGGAACAGATAAGATGCGCACTGCGTTGATAGCGATGGTATGGCAGGATTCAGATGAGATGCGCGCGGTGCTGTGAGTGATGGTATGGCTGGATTCAGGTAAAGTGCGCGCGCCGCTGTGAGCGATGATATGGCTGGATTCAGGTAGGATGCACGCGTTGCAGATTATGTTAAGGCCCAGCGTGCAGAGCTGGAAGCAGGTAAGAGCTGTAGACGGCGGAGCGCGTTACGATGCCCAGGGCAGATTAACGCGAAGCCTCTACAAGCGGAAGGGGCTGGATTAAATAACCTGGCTTCAGCCGCTCCCCTTTAGCCCCGCCTTGTGGACCCACCTCACCACTACCATAGACTCCTGCACGTGCCTGCCAATGCCTTCTAATGGCCACACCCGGCCTGAGAGCACCTGTCTTGGATTCAAAGTGTGCAGAGCACACTTTATGAGCCTGGCGCCAAAGGCGCCAGCACAGGGTCCATTTGGACCCTTTAGAGGATGAAAGTGTTGGCCCAGGGTTGGTGGCCATGACAGGTTTTTTTAAATTTTATTTATTTTTATTATTTTAAACAAACAAAACCAACAAACAATACAGCTTTTCGGGACGTACATAATCAATATCAAACCGTCACATTATACAGTGTTATTCTCCGTCCTCTCCCCACCCACCCCATAAACTTGAGCCGGCTCATCCATGTCATCTACAGGAGCGTTTTCAGGAATCGCAGTGCTTGTAGACTCCTCTGAGTCTTCTGTTTCATAGTTAACCCGGTGGGGGTTTACCATAGAAGTCACTAATTGCCACCAGGCTATCAGGGGGCCCACTTCCTCCTCAACCCCCCTGGTAATGGCTTCAAACCATACTACTGATTCTGCTTCCGCCCATCTCAGGAGGTCGGCCCACCATGTCTCCACCCTGGGTCTGTGGGCCGCCTTCCAGCCCATTGCGATCCTACGCTTGGCCAGGATGTAAGCCAAGTCCTTCATCTTGCTTATGTGCTTTAGATTGCGTGGCCTGGGAAAAATCCCGAGCATGCATGCCCAAGCCGTCCCCACATCCAGCACCACTCCCCCACCGGCCATCTTAGTCTTTATTTCGTCCCAGAATCTTGGGACAGGCCCAGAACATGTGTAGCAACCCCGCCTCCACCTCCCCACACCTGGGGCATTTCTGTGTGGCCGAGCCTCCAAACCTGGCTATTTTCCCAGGGGTCAGATAAGCCCTATGGGCGACATACAACTGGATCTGTTGGAGTCTTGCATTTCGGGACACCTTTTTATGGTACCTTTGAGCTCTCTCCCATTGCCCCTCTGTCATGGGTCCTCCTACCTCCTCCTCCCAGTCCTGCCTCAGTTGAAGCAGCTCCTTCCCAGCCTTTGCTCTCAGGAGCTCGTATACCCTGGATATTTCGTGCCCGCCCTCTGAGACATTGTACATCGTTTCCAGGGCGGCATCAGGTTCTTCCGCTAACACCGTCTCAGGCCACCTCTCCCTCACCCGTTTCGTGAGTTTGGTTTAAGTTGTATATTGGCATCTATGCACCCCTGTCTCCACCTGCAAACTCTGGAATTCCAATACCTCCCCTTCCTGCCATATATCCCAGAGGGTGGCCAAGCCCATCGGTTCCCAGTATCTACGGACTACCTCAAGCAATTGGGAGTCGTTTCCACACAGCGCCACCAGCGGAACCTGCTGGGAGAGCGGATCCGGATCACCCACCGTTCTCCACGTCCTGCGCCAGACCTCCCAACCCAGCTCCAATAGTCTACCTCTTCCCACCAGTTTACTCTTTTGTAGCCACACCGTCTCTCTCAGAAAGTATGGAGCCAAGTCGCCCTGCAAAAGTCTAGCTTCTGCCGAGTCCTCTGATGACAACCACCTGGCCACAAACAATAGCTGCCCCGCCAGATAATAAAGCTCAAAGTTCGGCAGGTTTATGCCCCCCCTGTCAAACAAGTTCTGTAGTTTCCACAGGGCTACTCTGTTCCTGGCGTTGCCCCATATGAAGCTCCTGCACATACCATGAAGTCTCTTGAAAAAGCTTCTGAGAATCAAATACGGGACATTTACAAAAAATGTAAGAGTCTGGGCAAAACCACCATTTTGAGCAGAGCTGCTCTCCCCATCATAGATAGGGGTAATCTAGACCAGAACACCATACTGTTCTTAACTCCCTCGATCGCTTTCTCTGTGTTATGTTCGTGCTCTGTTTCTATCTTGTGATAAATGTTTACTCCCAGATACCTAAATGTCTCAGGTTGCCAGGGTATTTGCAGGATAGGCAGCCTCTCCAACGGGACATTCTTATACCTTCCCAAGGGGAACAAACTAGACTTCCCGGGGTTCACCGATATGCCTGAGAGGATGGCATAACGATCCATCACCTCCAATACATATTGCAGGTTTTCCTCCGGGTAGCGCAAATAGAGGAGCATGTCATCTGCATACAGCGATATCAGGTGCATGCCACTTATCGGACGAATCCCCACCTCCCCGTATTGTTGTCGCAGGCATATTGCCAGCGGCTCTAGTGCCAGTATGTATAGCATGGGTGACCAGGGGCATCCCTGTCTGGTCCCTCTGCTGAGTTGCCATTTGTCTGAAATTGTGGATCCCGTTTTAACTCTCGCTACCGGGGTGCTATATAACATCTGAACCCACCTGATGTATCCAGGTCCCATTCCGTATCCTTTCAGGGTCGCTTTCAACCATGGCCACCGCACCGAGTCAAAGGCTTTAACCGCGTCTAGCGACACGATAACCAACTCGCCCGTGTCCTCCCCGGTGTAATCCATGATATGGTGCAGCCTCCTATGGTTGTCTGTGATATTCCTACCAGGGACATAGCCCGTCTGATCTGTGTGTATCAACTTACCAATCACCCTCTTTAGCCTATTGGCTAGCACTGCCGTGAGTATTTTACTATCCTGATTGAGCATGGACAAGGGTCTATAGGACCCGCACTCCATGGCCGGCTTGCCTGGTTTCAGAAGTGGGATGATCACTGCTTGGTGGAGGGACGGTGGCAGTTCCCCCCCGCTCGTAGGCTTCATTAAACATGTCAAGCAACGGCTGGAGTAGCTCCTGCTAATATTTCTTGTAAAATTCGCTAGGCAACCCATCTGACCCAGGCGCTTTACATGTGGGCAGATGTTGGATCACCACTTCCAGTTCGTCCAAGGTAACGGGCATCCAGATCCGCACGTTCTAGGTCATCCAGGGTGGGCAGCCCTATATCCTCTATTGTTCCCAGTATGTCTTGGTTCGTATCCTCCCCTGTGTCCTCATATAGTTGTCTATAATACTTGAGGAACTCCTCATTTACTCCCTCCTGGGTGTTACGGGTTCGGCCTTCCGCATCCCTGATCTCTAATCACTGAGCGGGGCGTCTCGCTCTTGTACAGCCAGGCCAGCAATCTAACCGGCTTATCCCCCCCTGCATGTAGCCTCTCCATGTATTTCTTGTAATTTAATTTGCATAATCTATCCCAGAGTCCACTGCAGGTTAACTAAGTCTTATCTTGGGACTGTTCTCCCGGGTAGTCTCCTTATTTTGCATAAGACCCTCCAGCTCTCTTTCCGATTCCTGAAGTTCCCGTTCAATGCCCCCTTGGAGCCCTTTAGATTTTTATATAGCGACCCCCCGCACCACCACCTTAAACGCCTCCCATAATGTACCCACAGAGCGTACACTGCCCGTGTTAGTTTCAAAATATTCCTCGATGGCCTCCCTCAGGTCCTCTCGAAACCCTGCATCTTGTAACGCCTCATTTCTGAGTCTCCATGTCGGTATGCGCACCCTGGGGGGTTGATATCGCCACTCTACGACCAAAGGCGAGTGATTGGATAATACCCGAGCCTTATATTCCGCTCCCATCATTTCTCCCAATATCTCGGCAGCTGCAAACACATAGTCTAGCCTCGTGTGCAAGTCATGTGGTGCTGCGTAGTGCGAGTATTGTCTATCCAATGGATGCAGTTTCCTACAAATGTCCACTAGGCCTAGGTCTTCCAACATTGTCCCCAGCGCTTTAGCCGCTGGCTTCCCTGATTTGTCATCTGACCTGTCTATTCTAGGATTCAGGGTACAATTAAAGTCCCCTCCCCACACTATCGCGCCACCCACCAGGGGGCTAATCTTACTGTATAGGGACCTAAAGTAAGCCGCTGTATCATGGTTAGGGGCGTACAAATTGATGATGTGCACCTCTCTGTTCTCCAGGAGTCCCGTTACCACCACCATTCTGCCCTCTGGGTCTATTGACGAACTGAGAACCTGGAACGGCACGTGCGGTGCCACCCATGTGACCACCCCTCTTGCATATGTCGAATATGTGGCCCCCATGACACTACCCCTCCATTTTCTCCTGACCACCTCCAGCTTCTCCTTGGTGAGGTGGGTCTCTTGTAGCAAGGCTATATCAATATGCATCCTTTTTAGATACAGCATCACTTTGTTGCTTTTTAAGTAACTGTTTAGGCCCCCGCACATTCCAGGTCACCACTCTAAGATTACCCGATGCCATCTAATCGGTGTGCTCCCAATCCACTCCTCCCTCCGATGCTTCCCGTGATGGCCCGTTTGCCGACTCTTACCCTTCCCAGCCTCAACAATTACCCCCCCCCTGCACCCCAACTCCACCCCACTGCACACAACCCCTCCCCCTACCCTACCCCCAACAAATGCCCAGCTCCATCCCTGGATCTCAGGCCCACCCGCTTCTGGTCCCATCTAGCGTCCGAGGACTAGGACCCCGCAGGGCGTTGTTAGGCAGAAACCTGTGCAGTTCCCTCTGGGACCACTGCAAAAGATTTAGTACTACAGGTGTTTGGCAGTAAACCCACTTGGTAGCAGTCTGTACCACACAGATTCACTTGGTAGCTGTGGCTGAGCAGTCAGACTTCCCTCAAGAAGAGTTAGGCAGTATACAGAGTATTCACAATAGGTCAAGAGCACACAATAGAACAAGTAAACACTGACCAGGGCTTGGTGTAAAAGAGATATTTATTTAAAACCACATCTAGAAAAACACACAGGCACTAATAATAAGCAATTCAAAAACACGGCCAGTAAAAGATATACACTCCCTTAATAGAATATTAGACAAGTCTTAAGTAAAGCTCCACTTATTTTCAGACAGCGGTGAGCGCTTAATGTAGATTGCACTCTAATAGTTCGTTTTAAAAAGGGAGAGAAAAGCAGAGAACAAATTGAAACAGATCCCAACACTTTTTCAAGAACACAACAAGGGAGGAAGGCAAAGTAAAACCGTGAAGTTAGAGTTCAAGAGGCTGGATCCACTTTCAGAGGATCCAAACGAAATGAGTCCAGGGTCACACGTTTGCAGTGCACAAAGGTCTTGTAACGGTTCAAAAAGGAGTTGGACCACAGAAAGGGACCAGTTAGGGGGTCAAGGCGGCCAGCCCAGTCCAGAAGGTTAAGGAGTTATTACCTTGTAGCAATCTTTAGAAAGGGAGGCCTGGCGGACACGGTACCTTAAAGTGGTGAGAACGCTCCAGCGGGGGCAGTTGTTCCTGGCAGCGGGTGCAAGTCGGTGCTTCGTCCGGGGGAAGAGAGGATCTCGTCGTGGAGGAAGACAGGAGTCCGTTGCACTGCCAGGGAAGAAACCAGCCGCGGAGTTTCTCAGGTACAAGGAACAGTCCGGTGATTCGCGGTTCAGTGGTGAGTGGCTATCCGGCTGCCGGGGTGCTTGGCACGGGCAGTTCGACCACAAACTTGGCTGTGGTGCGAAGAAAGAAAGGAAAACTGGTTGTGCCCACCAGTCAGGGGAAGAAGCCTCTCCAGCCGGGAGATCTTCTCTGTCGTCGGGAAGTAGTGAGTCGGTTCTGCAGGGCTCCACCGGTGGTGTCGTCGTGGTAGGTCGGCTCAGCTTCTCCCTCGTCAGATTCTCAGGTCCTGTGGCGACTTCTGAAGTTCCAGTCCCCAAAGCCCTGCTTTTATCCAGAAAACCCCCATTCACTCAGCCTAGCTGTCAATCAAACATGCTAAGTGGTGAGTCGATCACACAAGAGTGCGACTTGAGTTACCAAGGTAACTCAGTCCAGGGTGCCTAAACCCCCTCCCACACCCCCTGTGGTACCCAGACAGAGTGGCACCACTTTTGGAGGCTTCTGTGGAGAAGCCCGCCAAAAGTGGAACAAAGGGCTCGACTTGGGTTGGAGTCACAGAAGAGAACACAAACGCCATTTTAGAATCGAGTCTTGGCAAAAACTACCAACCGGAGAATTAATATTAATTAAATAAACCGGCAATATGTTCAAGGCTTTGAGAATTGAATAATTAAAGTTGGTAGCCTCGAACAATGGGAAAATCCCATAGGAAAATATTTGCGGTTGAATATAAAAAGTAGTTTCCACTGCCACCAGCCAAAACTCGATCAGGGGGGATGGAGACGTGCCCCCTCGACTAACAGACCTCGGGGCAATCGAATTGCCCCGACCAGTACGTCCACAATATGATGGTTTGTACTGGTTTCTGTTAATAATTTGGGACTAGTAAAGCCAATGGTGACTTTACATGCCCTGGGAGACAGTAGTCAGTCCCAGGGTATGGAGTCTATGGTGGGGTGTCACTATGACACCCCTGTGTTACTGCACAGAGGGTGCTGTGTAACACACATAGGAAAAACACATGAGACCCTATGGAGTAAAGGACCCCATAGCCCATAAAACACATTACCAGTCAAAGGAATACCATTAATCATGTCCAAGAGTGGGAGGAAAAGAGTCTCACTCTTGGCAGGAGGAAAAAAACAAACTCCCGAAATCCAGCAAAGCTGCTGGGGGACTCACTAGGTTAGGAAATTCAGCCTAAAGAGAGAATTCTCCCTAACAGGCGTCACCGATCTAACAGTGACCTAACTAGATGTACCACTAATGGGTTCAAGGGATGCCTTCTAGGTGCTCCCACTTATCTATTTAGGGTTGTTGCGCCCAGCGGATCCCCGCCAGCCTTTCTTGCAGCACACTCCCCACAAGCTTAATACTCTATATTCAAGTCCCAGTATCCTAGCAATATCCCCGAAGGAGGACATAGCTGCGTGCTACTTATCTTCTGCAGCCCCATCTGGATATCCGGTTCCTGAGGGCGGCCCTGCATATCCAGCCATCCAGCCATTCCATCGCATCCTTCGGCGTCTCAAAGAACAGGGATTTGTTCTTGTAGAACACTTTCAACTTGGCTGGGTAAGGCAACATATAACAATGGCCTGCTTCTTGTAATCGACCCAAAGTTCATCCTGCTACGCTGTACGTGCAGCGTATAGTCCGGATATGCCGTGATTTTTGCCGACCCCCTTTCGATTGTTCCTCCCTTCCGAAAAAATTTGAGTATCTTCTCCCGGTCTCGATAGTTCAGAATTTTTGCGATCATCGGTCGCAGGGGGGCTCCTGGGGGCGGTCTCCTTGTCAAGGCCCTGTGCGCCCTTTCAACCGCGAATCCCTGGGTCAGCGCCCCGCCAGTGATCTCCTGCAGGAGCATGGTTTCCACATATTCTGTTGGGTTGGGCCCCTCCATTCCTTCTGGCAAGCCAACAATTTGTATGTTTCGTCTGGCCCGCCCTTCCACCTCCTCCGCTCTGTCCTCCAGGTTGCCCACCTGCTGCACAAGGGCATATAGCTCCGATCCATGTGCGGCGCACGCTGCAGTATTCGGGGACATCTCCTTCTCCAAGTTCCCGGTGCGCTCCGCAATCGTCCGCACGTCCAGCCTCATGGTCACTTCCTCTTGGACCGCACCAATCTTGAGGTCCAAGCCCACCTTCAGATCGTTCATTGCCGGGCCCAGTTTAGTCTCCCAGGCCACTTTCAAGTCTGCAATTGCTGCTAGCACCTCCTGGATCGTGCCCGGTGCCTCCGCCTCTGTCGTGGGGGACTCCTTGCTTTTGCCTCCCTCCCCACCTGGGGGCGTCTTGGTGTAGGCCTCCATCGTGGGCTGTTTGGTCCTGGGTCTAACAACTTTATTAGACATCCTGCCGTGTTGTCCGGGCGTAAGCCAGCTGCACCTCCCCGCGCACAAAGGTCTGCATGGCACCGCACCACTCTTGGCAGTGTAGGGCCGTAGCGGCTATGCCCATGTGTGTCTTGGTCGCTCGCCTCACCCTTAGAGTGGGCTATGTCCACCCACGTACTTGCGCACTCTTGGTGTCCTGACCCCGGTCTCTGCCTTACTCCATGGGCACCTTCCAAGTTCGGTCTGACTTCACTGCAGGCCCAGCATCAGCCGCGAGTTCGCTCGGCGGGTCCCATCTGTTAGCATCTATGCGCATTCGGGCTCCGGGCGCACGCCTCTTCGGGCATCTTGCTGTCTCGATCTTGTCCCTCGGCTTGCAAAGCATAAGCGCGGCACGGGCATTCCGCCTTCTTTCCTCCACTTCTCCACACCACGGCCCCTTCGGGTCTATTGCTGAAAACAGGATCCTGAAGACCATTACAGGTACCGTCTGATCCTTCCGTCAGTTATCACTGCAGCGCACCCATGACCCTCGATGATCCCTTTGTTCCCGCGGCCATTTTGTTTCCATTTTTCGAGTCGGGCCCGCAGTTATACAAATGGGTATAACTTTGTGTCCGTGCATCCCATATGCACCAAAAGTTCAGCGAGTACGGCCCCCCACCTTCATGGTCACGGATGTTAATTCACAGCGCTGGCAGGCATCCGTGCGTGCACTTTTTCCCAAGGATCAATATAGGATCGAAGGAGCTCCTCCGGAGCACGTCCCTTTACATGGCCGTCCTAGCCACGCCCTCTGCCATGACACAGGGTTCTTGGGGGTACATGCATAATGCAGGTGTATACATTCTCAGAAGCTTGGTTGGACAGGCAATATAAACTAGTCTGGCACATCTAAGTGACTGCTCCAGCGCAGATCTTGATAGGTCCATTAAGGGGCGGTTACAGTCAGCCACTGGTGTGCCATCACTTTTCAGCATCTATCCACCATAACATTGCATGCTCCTTCCAATGGCTCATACCAAGTATCATGCACATGACATGTATTGAACCTCCCATAATAGTACACCTCTATACCTCTCATTGCCAGTGCTTTTTTGCCTACAATTATCGATCCAAAAATGAAAAAGCCGATTTGTTAAGCAGAACCGCATGTTGCAACCTTTGCAGATGTATGGAGCTCAGGGTGGCATCAGTAAAGACAGACACAAGTGATCACAGTTCAAGGGTGTTTATTAAACTGTAACTGCAGAGTGAAAAAATGCCTAACCTAAATCTAAGATGGGAGCAAGCATCGACCATCAAAAAGGGCAGTCCTTGTGGTGTTTCGTCAAAGTAAAAAGGCCTATACTAAAAACAAAATGATAGCCAAATCCTTACACTAATTACAGAAAGAGTGGGAAAGGGTATTAATAAGTCAAGACATGATTGCCGGAGGTCTTCCTTCCCCACATATTGAGCACGGGACAAGGTGGATCTCCCGAGTACAGTACACATTCGAGCTTTCCCAACATGAGCCGACAGTTCCGTTCCAGTAATCAGGTCCTTCGATGGTTAAGTCTCTTTTCAATAAAAGTCTTTTGCCTACGAGGACCCGATGTATTCAACAAATCAAAGAAACAAAATGTCCCTTTCCTAATGAACGTTGGGGTGATGACTTTCCACCCTCTGGATCTCCCTCGGTCGGACTCGGATCCTAATGCCAAAGGGGTCAATCCACTTCCCTGTTGTTACAATACTTCTTGCATTCATGAGTCTCAATGTCTTTTTAAACAGCTCCTCAGGCTTCACCCCTTTTTGTTGGCATCCCTCCGCCGGGTTCATTCTAGCTAACCCTTGCAACACACTGTTCATGCACTAATTTCACCAAGCAGGATTAATTTCCCTTATCTTCACTATCATCTGTCGGTCAAAGACTTTCGAGTGTACAGAGGATTTTACAAGACCCCTGTATGACCACTTTGACCTTGTTCCGTCTTTTCCCAAGGCCTTCTGGTTACCCAAGTTTCTACCATCGGGTAATCGCCCAGCTTTTCCTATGTGAGCACTCATGTGGTGCCGAACGCCTCTGTTGCTGGTTTTCCCCCTTTTCTATCAATAGCTCTTTAAGCCTTTCACAGTTCAAATAAGCAGTTTGCTACTTTTCGTTCAACACAGCTCGGTTTCTTATCGACTCTCCCCTCGACACACCGGCTGTGATGAACTGCTTGGCTGGTTTTATTCTTGGAGTCGAGATGGATACCACCGAGACAAGTGTCTCTACCTCTGATCAGCGGAGGAGGGTCTTGCGTACCGTTGACATCTGTTGCAATACAAGCTGGCCACTGTTTGCGGTCTTATGCTTCCTTCTGTGAAGGCTTCACTGGCCTTGGTACGAAAGGACCAGGTCACTTCTCTCCTTGTCCCCCTTTCGGTATGCACAGTCTTTCTTCTCCTATTGAACTGCCGTGCGGAGCTAGCCCTCACATTGTGCAGTCTGCCTTGCTCGACCTGTGCTCTCGTGCTCCACCTTTTATCCCTGTAGGGAAGGGAAAAGGCTGTCAGGTGTGTGTGATTATGTTCAATTGCCTGACCCTTATATTGGGACATGTCAGGTAAACGGCTCTGGTGTTAGTCCATCGTCTTTCGTTTTGTGCGTAAGTGTTCGTGTCAGAAAGGGGGGGGGCGGATGGGTGGGGAAAAGGTGTTGAGAGGAGGGGTTTACCGCACCTCACCAGTCAGTCTCCCACTCCCCAAAGACCCCCACCCAGGTGATCCTCCCTCACTGGTCCACCCCCAGGAACTGGATCCAATAGCGATGGTGGTGTCCTTGCAACCTGGATGACAGATCGGGTGACACCTTCAGGTTTCTCACACATAACAGGCAATCCGAAAGGGTATGCACAATCAGGAACAATTTAAAAGAAATAGCCTTAACTTCCAAGAAGTATGACAAAGCTTTAACTAGAGACCTTTAATATGAGTTTGTTCCCATGTGTTAGGCCTTTAAAAGCAAAAGATTACATTTTGTTTCCTCCAGCCCTCTAGTGGGTACGGGCACAGTTTAGGTCCGCTATTTTATTGTCCGTTTGTTCGCTGCATCATATGTTGGGATGTCAAATGGGCAATGTGGTGCACTCATCTCGGCTTCCTAGCCTCTGCTGCCTGCCGGGGGATAGAATGTAGTCTACTTCTGCCTCCCCAAGGTTATCAAATGAGGCCTGTGTAACTGTGCTCTTACATATGTCTTTTGCTCAAATGACAGGCTGCACATCCTTATAGCCAACTTCCACATGGTTAGTTGCAGCACTAGATTTAGGCCTATTTCATACTATTTCTTGTTCTATAGTTCCAGCATTGTGAAAACACAACGTCTTTGTAGCTGCCTCGGAGAAAGTTATTGGTGGCTTCTTGGTTGGGAGATATCTGCCTATTAGCTTAGACAGGTCAATCATAATGTCCAAGCATTAGGCAAGGGTTTCCATTTCCTTGTACCTTGCATCCTGCATTGTTCGCATCTTGTAGGTTAGCTCCGTGATTAATGTGCTCAGTTGATACTTAGCTAAATATGATATACTACACCCCCCTGAGTCTCAAATGTGGGGTTATTATAATTTTGAGCTGGTCTTACTGCTGTTCTACAATAGCCTACCTCCATATTGCTGCCCGCTATATAACCAGATTGCAATATAGTCTCTGATGCCGGCATTTTAGCACCCTGTTGGTGCAAATATTTTAAATTCGGACTTAGGTCAGTAGCGGGCGCGTTTTGTCCCGTTGCCTGGGAATCGGTCGGTATACTCGGTAATAATACTAAGGATAGCAGCAAAAGTTGATCCCAGAGTTGGGCCCTCAGGGGAGCGGATTCAGTCTGCTTGTAGAACCCCTTTTCCCCACAGTCCATGCCATCGGCTGCCACACAATGTGCTTTCTCTGCCGAGATATTCAAAGGTAAAGTGGAATCATTCCCTAAATATACTACTTCTTGCGCTGCCGGATGGAGGCAGTTTGCCTTAGGAGGTGGTCAATGGAGCATTCCAGTGCATCAAAGTGATCCGAGGGTGCAATGGGAACAGAGGGATCAGCAGGCTTGGGCTAAGTTGTTAGACTCCCTCCAACTGGAATAGGTATCACAGGGTTGGCAGGGTCTAGACAGACCAATGTATCTTCGCCCCTTAAATGTTTACTCGCTGGATTCTAAATGAGCCAGCCCTTTTGGATAGCAGCTCATTTGCAGGTGACTTGCCACCAACCATGATGCCGAGATTAACATAATCTGCGTTATGTTAATAATTGTCTGTGCTTCCTGTGCTGAGGACTTTGCTTGTCCACCAGAGACCCATGAAATAGAAGCTGCACAGCGAAATTTACACCATCAGCTGTTCTAGACACCGGCAGCGTGTTGCTTCGTTCCCAGGAGGGGGCGGAGCCTTGTTGCTGCTCACGTGAGGAGTCACGTGACCCAAAACACACTGAAAAAGCATCCGCTTTCACCCTCGCGGCGTTGAGCCCGGTAGGGGTGGAGGGCGTTGGCTGTTGTGCGGCTGTTTGGCACTGACAGCTCGACTAGAGACTAGGGAACGGGAGACTGCGGAGGTATTCCCTCTTTGATCCCGAACTGGAGCCAAGGGTAAGTCCAATCAACATTGCCAAAAGGTCCGTGATAAAAGCTTGTGCAGCGTGGTACAAAACAAGTACTGTAAGTCTCATCTGGTGCTTGCTGGTCGCTTTAAGAATAGAACTGTCCGATAATGTCAGCAGCAATGAGGGGGACTACGAATAAAGCTAATACACGTGCTCAAGCTAAGCGAGGGCTGAATGCGACGTCTATTACCATAGGAAATCCTATTGACCTGGAGAGAGCTCTTAATCAGTCCTTCGCCTCTTCTAATGCCCATGTAGCCGCTACTATGGTTAGTAAGAGCGTCAATCCCCAAGTTAACGGCCCCAGGATGGCATCCAATAACGTCAACACTGGGCAGCAGCAGTACTCCAGCACTGAGGCATCCAGGTTGACCGGCTCTCACGAACATATGGGAATGGTGTGGCTGAGAAGGGAAGGAACCACTAATGACTCGATGGATGCTCTCGATCTAGGAAGTGACTCTGAAAGTGACGAAGACCAAGAGCGGGATGAGGCTATCGAGAAGGAAACCAAAGATGAGCCTGAGACTGAAAAAGAGGTTCTATCTGAGAACTGCAGGGAGAGGCAAGGGGCAAAGTACATCGGATCCCCAGAATTGCACGGAAAAAAACCCAGAGCAACCATGGAAATGGAAAAAGAGATGCAGGTGGTCGAGGCACAGGGAAGGAACAGTGAATCTGAGGGAACCCAATTAGGAACAAAGAGTGCTGAAGTCTGCACTGCTATGATACACCAGGTTCTGAGTGACCAGCCATCTCCCAATACCCCTCACCTCGGGCATAGGCCTGAGGACCCAATACGAGACCCAGCCCAATTGACTCAAGATAAGAACACAAGCCTAATGAAGATACAAAGAGCGGCAGCCAAGGTTGAGCATTTAAAATCGAGTTCATCGCTAAAACTATTGGCTTGGACAAAGGTAGCTGAGATGCATAAACCAGAGTTAGACAAAATAGAAATGACAGCAACCACGAGCAAAGGAGATGAGCAATTGATCAAATCACTACAAGATACAAGGGGTGCCCTTGCCAAACTAAACACAAAAGAACACCTTACTGCGCTAGAGAAAACGGAGGGTACTAGGGTGATGTGGTCACCACCTAATGAATGGATGGAAAGCTCTACACTACCAACGACGCTACCACAAAATAATCTAAATTCAGGAGAAAGAAGAAATTCAGATGGGATTGTGGATCAAGTGATAAAAGATCTAGCAAAAATGAATGCAAAGCTGCTGCAAACTCGAAGGCTATCTCAAATAAGCGCCAACGAGGGAAATCCACTATCTGCAGAGCTACACTATCCTAAGCATAGGAGTATCCACGAAGTAATGACCCTAGAAACAAACTCGCCAGCATTTGAATCTAGAAACGAGGAGATTATAGTGTCTCAAAAGAGAAGTCGCAGAAGAGAAAGTTCCGAAAGTGAGGATCGATGTCTGAGGAAAAGACTCAAAGGCCAAAGAGAAGAGAAAAGTATGGGAAGAAATACATCTGGTGAGACTCAATCACCGAAAAGGTCCAAACGACGTGCTACCTTAATCCCATCCATGGATTCGGATGATGAAGACGGTACAACAACTATGAGAAATGAAAATTGGCGGAAATCCACGGAGATACCCCTGACGAGAACAAACAATACAGATGAAACATCGACTTGTGTTGAAATAATAATATCGAAGCTAAGTCCAATTCTGATGTCTGCCGCAACAATAGCTGTTGCGCCTCTGATGAAGCTGTACGAGAACCTAAATGAGAACTACAGAGACCAAACAACTTTGATCGCTCTACTAAACTCTAAAATGATCAAACTAGAGACAGACCTTAAGGAAATGACCTCTGAGATTGTGGTAGCCAAACGAGGGAATGATATTTCACTAACGGCTTTAAAAGAATCCCTAAGAAATAACTCTGAAGATAAGAAACTCCTAGCAGAAGTGACAAGGCAAGCCCTTACGCTACTACAAAACGAACGAGAAAGAAGGAGAGACTCAAATACAACACAGGCCCAAAAAACAGTGCAAACGAGCCAGACCTCAGTGATCAACCTAGAGACATTAGAGTTACCCGAGAAATCTGGAATAACTAAGCAACCGTCTGAAAAAAAAAAGAAAGAAGCAGAGACAAGGGTATCTCAACAGAATTGCTGTTATGATAAGGAGCTCGTAATTAGGCATGATGACAGTGATTGTGGAAGATTGGAGTGTAATGGCGTGGAGATTGCACAGAAAACAAGGCCTTGCTCCTCGACTGTCTCTACGAAACCTATAGAAAAAGGGGTTGAGTAAAGTAAACAGCAAAATGAAAAAGAAGTAGATAAAGAGCAAGCTCTCCCACCACCCAATCCACCTGAAACGTCTAAATCCATTGACACAAATACAAAGAATCTGGGAAGTAAGCCTGTAACTGAACCTGGAAAAAAGAATGAGAAGGAGTGGTATGATATATTTGAAAACCCGAAAATCTGTTCAGGAGTGAGTAACGAGAAGAGATCAAAAATAGTTAAGTCAAACTCAAATGATTGTAATAAAAAATCTAAGAACCAACAAGTAAAAAAGAACAGGAACGCTCGTAGTTCAGCCAACTTCTTCAGAAACATTAAAGCATTGAACTTAACTGTAAATAATTCTGAATTATCGACACTGAAGGGGAAAAAAAAAAAAGACGATGAGATCCAAATCGTGGACAACAAAGTACAGCCAGAAAACCTGACTGAAGACAATAGGTCACCGACAGGGAGTACAATTGAGCTGGATGCGGAAGACATAGAAGGTGATGAGGAGGAATTGTTGAACATGTCAACTTACAGTGTGTCTGATGCTGAAGAAAATAAGGACGATAATAGGGTAGTGAAAACTACCGAAAATGGAAGTAATACTGGACAAGACGATCGTGAGTCAGAGGCAAGCCCACAGAAGCCATCTACGGAAGGATACGAGAAAGAGAAAGAAGATGAAATATCAAGTAAAAGGGTGATTTCGTGGCCAGAAACACCTAAAAAAACTCAATTTATAGCAAAGAAAATTACAAAAAAGGTGGAAGATCCACAAATCTTTCTCACCTTAGAAGAGAAAAGGTTGAAGAGTATGTTGAAGCAGGGAAACTCATCTAAGATCAGGGAAGTTATAAAAAAACCCATACTAGATGAGCAGGAGAACAATATGCACGGCACAAAGCTCCAGAAAGAAAATCCACAACAATCCGCAAGAGAAGTCGGAGCACCTAGAGGGAATGCCGAAGAGTCCGCTAAGTTAAGAAATCCTAACTTGATGGTCAGTAACAAAACGACACAAAAAAACCACCAGTACAGACTATTGGTTGAGAAAATTGACAGAAGAAAAGGCGATACCCCACTAAATCGGTACACCATTCTACAAATATTCCAAAAAATCCCTGTGTTAAGAGCAATAAAGAGTGCTCGGATTGATCGTGTGGAAATCATGGCTGAGATGAACCAGAAATGTGTACTCTTGCACATCAACGACAAAAAAGATGCAGAATTGATCATGATGAGTGAGAGACAACTCCTGGAAGTTGGATATCAAGTGTACGAAGTAGACAACACCTTAAAGGGAAGTGATGATGCAAAAACAAAAGAACCAAAAGTACAAAAAATAAACGAGAAAGATCTAGCGGCAATCAAAACAACTGAAAAAAGCGTAATAAAGGAGTGTGTGTCCAACGTCAAGTCTAAAGACACTGAAATGGAGACTGAAGTAGTAGGTCCTCCCGACGATATAAAGATGAAGAAAATCAAATTAACAGTGGATAATCGCGAAAAGTTAGGTCCAGTGAACACTAAATCCCCGGAAGTAAACTCTGACGAGGATGAAAGGAAAAAATGGTCTTGGTTGGCAAAATCACTGAACTCAACAATGAGGAGCTAATGCTATGGCGAGTTAGGGACACTGGTGATAGCCTCGTGGAACACCAGAGGATTTTCACATCTCCTAGGATCTCCACCTGAAACAATACAAAAGGCAGACTTGATATGTTTGCAAGAGACATGGGTCTCTAATCTACCATGTGTGGACGGTTACGAAGTAGTGATAAATCCAGCTATAAAACAAAAAAAAGGGCGGCCTATGTCAGGACAACTCACTAATTAAAAGAACATGTGGACTAAGAATAAAATCGGCCCGTAACCTGTCACCTTTCCTTCAGGAGGTTTGCGTAGAACAAACAGAGCCCACAGAGAAGTTGATGGACCAATTATATATATTAAATATATACTGGAACACGACTCCAAAGTTCAACCAAAAGCTTGAAGACGATATCATTGAAGCCATAGATACAATTAAAATAGAAGACTCAAAGGCATTAATTATCCTATGTGGAGATTTCAATAGGAAATTTATTGACCTAGACCAACGAAAAACAACGATGACCAACGGGGCGAGACTTAAAAATGAATGTTGGCTAGAAGAAATGGCAAATAGAAATTTATCAATGCTTAATGGAGCAACAAGAGGGGACATTCCAGCAAAACCGACCTGGGAAAGAGGAACTCAGCAATCTATTTTAGACTATATCTTTGTCTCGGAGAACATACTACATGAAATAGTCTCCTTCACAGTCACTAAAAACATCCAAAGTGATCATAATATTACATCAATGGAATGGAAATGGAGAAAAGTAGAAAAAAAGGAATAATGGAGATGTGACATCTCAGTGGAACCTGGGCGTAACAGACTAAGGATAAAGAAACCAAATATTAAGGTGATATCTGAATAATTGCAAAGATCCCAGGAGCAAGGCCTGATTGAGGCAATTGAATACCAGCATTTACTGGAAATTTATAAATCTAAAAAAACAAAGGCTCTAAGGAACCAAAACTTCTTCAAACATAAGTACGACCCGGAAGTGGCGAAAAAAAAGAGGGAATTGAGGAAAACATTAAGATCGATTAATGCCACTAAAGGAGTAGCAAACCAAAACCAGTCCAAAAAAGTGAGAAACCAATATAACAACTGGCACAAGTTACACAGAGCTAAGATGGAGCAAAACGACGCCGAGATAATCCTGAAAGCGCTGAACCAAAGGAATTCCAGGGGATTCTGGGCCTTAATAAATGAATCATCTAACTCAGAAAAAGCGATCATAACAAATATGGTAACGGAAATGAATTGGGAGTGCTACTACAAAAATCTGTTCAAAAGAAGGAAAGGTCCAAGTACAGTAGAGATCCACACAAAAGTACCATGGGACTTACAAATAGACAGAGAGGACATTCGAACCTCAATTGCAAACAGCAGTTCATCCAGAGCCGCTGGACCTGACGGCCTCTCGAATGCTGACTTAAAAGAAAACATCGATGAATGGTCGGAATTTTGTGATATCCTGTTCAAGGCGATAATAAAAGAAGGAAGGATCCCTGCAACCTGGAAATCAGGAATCATTGTTCCGATATTCAAGAAAGGCTTACGGTCTGAGCCAGCAAATTACCGCCCCATCGCCCTCCTCGACGTTATAGGTAAAGTGTTTGCAACTCAGCTCCTTAAACAACTCACACTGTGGATTAATCACAAAAAAATCTATGATGACCAACAGTCTGGGTTCGTAAAGGGAGTGGGTTGCAGCACAAACCTCCTAATATTAAACCTACTAAAAATAGATGCCATTCGATCGGGCCAGAAAATCTATCTGGCATTTATTGATATGGCAAACGCGTTTGATGGAGTAAACAGGGAAATCCTGTGGTGTAATTTAAAGAAGAGGCTGCGTTGAGAGTTTGATTGCAGCCATTAAAGAACTTTACTCCGACACCCACATTCAAATAAGGCTAGACAAAGAAGGAAATCTGTCAAATCCAATTCCCACAGAAAGGGGAGTAAAACAGGGCTGCCCATTAGGGGCAACCCTGTTTAACTTCTACATTTAGGAAGTAGGAAAAGCCCTGGCAAACGTGACTTCATTTCCGCCAACCATCAATGGATTCCAACTGCATCACATCTTATACGCAGATGATATGGTGATCTTGGACCGAACACCAATCGGTCTACAGAGGAAATTGTCTGCATTGAAGATCTATTCAGAAGAACTCGGGCTAGAGATAAATGCAGCCAAATCAGAAATCCTAGTCCTGGAGAACAAAAGAGGAAGGAAATCTTGCAAGTATAGATCAAGTTGGTTCGTGGGATCAAAGAAGCTAGAAAAAGTGCAATTCACAAAATACCTGGGCACAATAATCAACTCCAGCATAAACGACGAACCAATGGTAAAAAAAAATCTAAATAGCTGCAAACAATTAACCTCACAAGGGATCGTAATGCAGAAGAAATTCGGGAAATTCACGTGTGAGCCAGTGAAAAAATTTTACCAAAATAAAATTACACCGATCTTGATCTATGGGGCAGAGAACATGTTTGGCTGTGACCACAAGATATGGTCTAGGTGTGAAGGTTTCTTCTGGAAAAAAGTTCTCCAAATACCACAAAGTACACTGACTGCGTGTGTTCTATACGAAGTAGGAATATCCACTCTGAACGCAAAAATTACATGGAACAAGCTATTGCTCTTTAGGAAAATGCACGACGAAGCAAACCTACCACCGTTCAAAATCCTATTGGGAAATGAAATAGGTGAAAAAAAGTCGGCCCTAAGAGACTGGAAACAGCAATGTGGAGAAATCCTCAAACAGCTAGGGACGGATGAGTCAACATTATGGAATAATCCAGATTTTGTAAAAAGAAAATTGCTGGATCTCGACTGGATCACAATTGGGGAGAGAAGAGCCTGTCAAAAATCCATGATAAATCAACCAAAAGAAGCAAAAAAACGGAATACTCTTCAGAAATATCTGGCACTGGCTCCGTGCAAGCACCTCAGAAAACATTATTTGATGTTCCGTCTAAACATTCTAGAAACAAAAGAAATTCTGGGCATCAGGCGTGCGATATCAAGGGGAAACACTCTATGCCGATTCTGTGGGGAGAAAGATGAAAATTTAAAACACCTCATTCTAAGTTGTACTGAACTAAACGATCAACGTGATAGTTGCATGGGAAAGATGATGACAAATTACCAGACGTTGTCTGAAGAAGAATGGTGGAGACTACACTTGACTGAAAGCAAGCCTCTGTTGATTGCAGTAATGCGATTTTTAGAGATCCTGCAGAAGCGCCTAAAAATGAATCTGGTGGTTGCCTAAAACAGCGGCCCGCACAGTTATAGGTCAGGAGACCAACATCTCTGAAAAGACTGATAAGACAGAATATCTGTTGGTGCAAAGGTAGAGGAATTGGGGGTAGAACAAGTCTTGAGAAGTAGACCAATAAGGTGTTTAGTGAAAAATAGTTAAGGACGATAGATGGAATGTTGATCTTATGTAAAAGATAAAGTTTTTCAAAAGTTTGCATAAACTAAATGAAAATAAAAAAAAAATAAAAAAAAAAAAAAAAAAAAGATGCCGAGATTCACATAATCAGCAGGTACATCACGAATCGCAGGGCTGTCTAGATGCTCCAGTGGGCATTGTAAAGGTTTCCTTCCAACTATGTAGAGCCCATTTAATTGTGATTGGATGTTCATGCCAGCAGATTTCATAGGGACTTACCTTTTAGGTCTAGGTTTTATACCCATGCTGCTAATAAGATTGAGCACTAATACAGTACTGGGACACTGATGGAGGGCTTATGAGCAAGGTGCCAAGTAATGATACGTAGGGGTACAGCCAACAAGTGATTTGCTCAGCTCGCAATGTACACTCTCAATAGACTGCCTTTGGGACTGCACATTATTGTAGGCAAGCCGTAGTTCCAGATAGACCACAAATAAAGCCTAATAGAGATTCTCGTAGGATCTCCTGCAGTTCTCTACGTTCACTATGTTGGCTACTAATTCCACCACTGGTCAGTTGAGAGATATTGCATATACAAATGGCTCCAACAAACCTAAGGGGAACAGATGGTAGCTGGGGTTTAGGTTGAGAATCTAACTACATGGGGATTGTGGCCAAAGGTACAGGTCAGGCACGGTTCAGCATAGCACAGCACAACTCAGTACTACCCAGGGCTACACAGTGCTATACAACATGAAGCCACCTCCGGTAACTCAATCTCACCTTCCACAGTGCTGTTAATAAAATTGAGAAAATGGAACACACCAACTCCCAGTAAGCACCAGGCCAAGTAAAACTAGGACAAGCACCCCACGGGTCAAGGGAGGCTGCCGCCCAGTAGCCTCTGTCACCCTAAAAGGTCCTCGGTGGCCGGGTAGGTTGTGGATCAGTCGTAATCTGTGTTGGTGTGTGAGCGTTACAGAACAGCGGGGGAAGCCGCCAGTAGCCTCCACTAATCACACCAGGCTGCATGTGGTTTAGAGAAAAGAACCCTCAATCATCATGGAGTGTCAAGCCACACTCCACTATGGAGCTGCTTCTGACACAGTTATCCTTCAGATTGTTTAGGTGAGCTCTTCCCAAACCTTTAGGAAGGAGTCAGCAAATACTGGCAAATGCGGCCAACAGTGCAGAAGCGGCTCTCCTCTTAGCACACTAGTGGTACTGTATTGCTGCGCTGTACTGTGAGTCCAGCCTTTCTAAACCTGCCCAAAAGCGGAGACCACTGGCAGTGAAGCAGCCATTTGCACAGCCAGGCTTTTGGCACAACAAAAACGCAAGAGGCCATGAGATGCAGAAAGCAGAAGCTGGGAATTCACTCTGTGTTTGGAAGAATTGTACCATATGCAAGATATTTCACATCCACTCTTCAGAAGGAAAGTTCTTGCCCACCCTTATGAACTAGAGGGACTGAGAAGGTGTGACATCTTAAAATTCTGGGAGAAATCCAAGCAGTGCAGCAGAGAACAGGTGTGGTGTAAGTGGAGTGCCACCGGATCTGGGGTGCAAGTTTGAAAGAATTACTTATCCAGGTAGTGAAAGACTTTAATCCTGTCCCTCCTGAAAAATGTGACCGCCACAGCCAACAGCCTGTTGAAGACCACTGGTGATGAGGAAAGCACGTACGACTACATAATTAGCTAGTTATTAATGTTCCCAAACACAATCCTCAGGTCCTCCATGTGATTTGGATGGATCGACCCAGAAGAACAAGTTACTTACCCGTGGTAACGTTCCTTCGATTGGATGTTCCTCCCACGTATTCCTCATATTTTGATATTTCCTTTCCCGCTTCAGCTGCTTCGGAACACCAATTCCTCCACAGAGGGCGCTGTGCGATCGTCTCGTCGACAATGTCCCTCGAGGGCCACTGTCCGACTTCATCATCAGTATATGTACCACGCACAGCGCCTGTGGCTTCAGTTCTGTTTTTCCCCCTTTTTAGAGGAATTACTTGGCAACCTCATTAGACCGTATAAGTCTCAAAGTGCGTAAAGTGTAAAAACACGAATGGATTGTGTCCTCCCATGTATTCCTCATCTTTTGATAGACTCCCAAAGCAGTATCAGTCTTGGTGGCAGGAGTACGAATTTAGACCTGGCCTTAAAAGTTATTGACAGAATGAAGGACAGCCTTTCCAAATCCTCCTTCCTGAGTGGAAGTTGTGTCCAGAGAATATTTTACAAAAGTATGGATGTAGACCAAGGGGCTGCCGCACAGATGTCCTTAAATGGCACCCCTCTATGTAGAGCAGAATATGTTGCCATGCCCCTCGTAGAATAGGCCCTCAGACCCTGCGGAGGAGCTTTACCAGCCAATATATAACATTCCTCAATAGCCAGAATAATCCAGCTGGATAGGGTTCATTTTGTTACTGCCAAACCTAATTTATGACCTGTATAACCAATCAATGATGTACCATCTTGGCGAATTCTAGACATTTGTGAGATGTAAAAACTGAGAGCCCTTCTTGGTTCCAGTCTATGTAAACTCTCCTCATTATTTGGAGGATGAGGAGGTGGGTAAAAAGTTGGTAAACAATTTCTTGACCCAAAGAGAAGTCAGAGACCACCCTTTGTTTTCTATAGTGAAACCTTATTTTCTGCCAGAGTATGGAGGTTCACAAGAAAGTGCCTGCAACTCGTTCACCCTATGGGCGGATATTACTGCTACTAGCAAAATTGTTTTTAATGTTAGCAGTCTTAAAGGACATGAATGCAGACTTTCAAATGGAATACATGTTAGAAATTTTGGTACAAGATTTAAATCCCATACAGGGACCTGAAAAGGAGTACGTGGAAACACATTAGTGAGTCCTTTAAGACATTGTATGAGTAATGGGATTTTAAAGTAGGAAGTTTCCTTCCAGGAGCGCTTGAAGATTGAAAGCGCCCACCGCCAGATAACCCTTTATTGTTCCAATCTGGAGCCCCGGATTTGCTAAATGTAACAAAAAATATAACACCATAGGCATATCACATTGAAAAGGATCTACATTCTTTTCCCTGTACCAGCTGCTGAATTTGTTCCAAAAGGTAACGATGCAAGGATTTTGTTGCTGGTCTTCTGGCCGAAAGCAAAATCTCCATTACGTCATCTGGGAGGTCCCAATCCTTACATCTTAACCTCTCAGAAACCATGCGTGAAGGTTGAGTGTCTTGACCGCTGGAGGGAGAAGCTGACACGCCTCCCGCGAGACAAGGTTCTCTCTTTGTGGACGACGCATTGGAGGCCAGATGGACAGGTCCAGAAGGTCCGGGTACCACGGCCTCCTGCCCCAATCCAGAGCAATTAGGATCATGGATTTCCTGAATTTTCTCAACTTCCTGATCACGTGTGGAATAACAGGGACCGGAGGAAACGCGTCTAGGAGTGGAAACTCCCATTCCACTAAAAACGTGCCCCCTACAGCTCCTCTTGGGGGAATTTCTTTGGAGCAGAACAGTATGCAGTTCCGGTTGACACTGGGTGCAAACAGATCTACTTGAGGGATTGCCCAAAGGGTGAAGATCTCTTGAAGGATTTCCTGAGCTAGTTCCCACTCATGGGAGTGTGCTCTGCCTGCTCAGAGCTTCCACCTCCATGTTCTCTTCTCTGGCTAGGTGAACTGCCGATAGGGAGACTCCTTCATGAATTGCCCAGAACCAGAGCTGCATTGACCGTAGGCCTCCTTTCTTGTTGAGGTAGTACATGGCCACTGTGGTGTCCGGCATTATCAGGACATTCTTTCCCTGTACAGAGGGCAGAAAGGCCTTCAGCGCTAGTCCGATTGCCCTCATCAATAAGAGGTTGATGTGTAGTTTGGACTCCGATGAGAAAAACGACAGCTGACTGTCAATTTGTTGGCATGGGCTCCCCCACCCCATGAGTGAGGCGTCCTGATCTACTGTTATCACCGGCCCTGGTTGCCAGAAAAGATCTCCCTCCAGAATGTTTTCCTCGCAAGACCACCATAGGAGATCCTGTACAATCCTGCTTTGAACCTGAAGCAGGTCTGATATCCTGCCAGAGAATTGGGACCACTGCGTCCCGAGAGCCAATTGAAGGGATCTCATTCTCAGGCCAGCCTCTGGCACCAGGAAAATGCAGGATGCCATGTGGCCGAGCAACCTCAAAAAAGTCAAAGGGCAGAAGACGCAGTGCACTCTGGAATATGCGGACTATCTGCAGAATGTGTTGAGCCCCTCACCTCGGGAGGTGAGGCTTTTCCAGAGGTTGCATCCAGAACTGCTCAGATAAATTGGAGATGGTATCATGTGGGACTTCTTGAAATTGAGGGAGAAGCCCTGTCTGGGTAGTGAGTGCCAGGTTATACTGAGCTGTTCCAGGACCTGTTCAGGAGAATGGTCCCTGATCAGCCAATCATCCAGGTAGGAGTAGACGTGAGTCCACCCTCTCCTGAGGCTCACTGCTATCAACTTGGTGAAAACCCTCGGGCGGAGATCAGTCCGAATGGCAGAATGTATAATGAGAACCGCCAACCGAGAACCTCAGGTACCTTCTGTGCTTGCGATTGGAAGGCAAATGAAAGTAAGCATCCAGAAGGTCCAACAATACCATCCAGTCTTCGAGTTGAAGGGCCTGAAGGATTTGAGAAAGGGTAACCATCTAGAACTTGTCCTTCCTGAGGTATTTTTTCAGATTTCTCAATTCTAAGATGGGTCTCAATCCTCCGTCCTTCTTGGGGATCAGAAAATAAGGGGAGTACCAACCCTTGTTCCTAACCGCTACAGGTACTGGTTCTATAGCACCTTTCTCTAGCACGGTAAACATTTCCTGCACAAGGAGCAGGTCCGGCATTTTGAATTAGTTTTTTTTTTTTTAAATATATTTTTATTTTATATAAACCAAACAACAATACAACAGAACATAAATAAACACATTTAACAACAAAAGCACTGCAATCCCCATCCCTCCCCCCTATGAGCCTGTATGGTGTCCGCCATCGGTATCCGCTGCAAGCGGAGGGGCGTCGTCGCTCTCAGGTTCGATTTGAGCCGACCCTGTTCCAAACAGCTCGGTTATCATCAATTTCCATGCCGCGAGGGAGCACATTTCCTCCTCCTCCCCTGCAATACTGGTATCCCGCCATCTCGGCCTCCGCCCATTTTTGGAGATCCCTCCACCAGACCTCCACTCGTGGCTTATGACACTCCTTCCATCCCATGGCAATCCTACGTTTAGCAAGCACATAAGCCAAATCTTTCAATTTCTCAACATGTCTGAGTTTACGCGCTCTGGGATATCCCCCCAGCAAGCAGGCCCAGGCTGAATCCACTTTGAGCGTGATACCCTTTCCTGCCAGCTTCTGCGCCACTTCACCCCAGTAGCCTGCAATTACTGGGCACGCCCAGAACATGTGTATCATGTCTGCATTCTCCTCGTCACACTTGGGGCACGCCTGGCGTCCAGTGTCCCGAAATTTGGATATTCTCAAGGGGGTCATGTATGCCCTGTGCGTTATATAAAGCTGTATTTGCTTAAACCTGGCATTCCTCGATACTTTTTTATGATACCCCAAGGCACGCTCCCACAACCCATCTGCCATCGGGGCCCCCAACTCTGTTTCCCATTCCAGTCTCAAGTGCGCTAAATCACTCCCAACCTTTGTCATCAACATCTCGTACAACCTAGAGACCTCATGCCCGCCCTCCGATGTGTCGTATAGTATCTCCACCGTGGCGTCCGGTTCATCGGCCAATGCAGTTTCAGGCCACCTACTCCGGATCTCCTGCACTATCCTGTGATATGTTACATATTGACCCCTGTGCAATCCCGACACTGCCTCTAGTTCTTCGAACTCCATGATGGTCCCATCCTGCCAAATATCTCCCATGGTGACCAACCCCACTGACTCCCAGTATGTCCGGATGTTTGCTCTGAGCTGCCCGTCTCCTTTCGCCAGTGCGACCAGTGGTAACTGCGGCACACACGGCAAAGGGTTACCCATCATCCGGCAGGCCCGTCGCCACATGTTCCGTCCCAAAGTTAGCATTCTAGGACGTTCCCTCATGCATACATTAGTCACCCAGATCACCTCCCGCAGATAAAAAGGGGAACAGTCCCTCCCAAACAGCCTGTGTTCAGGGGTCTCGTCGTCAGAGAGCCACCTGGACACATATTGCAGCTGCGCTGCCACATAATAGGCCTCAAAGTTCAGCAGTTTACCTCCGCCCTTCTCATAGAAGTTCTGCAGCTTCCACAGTGCGACTCTGTTACGCGTGCCGTGCCACAGGAATTCCCTGCAAACACTATGTAGCCTCACAAAAAACTTCTTAGGTATCATAATAAGGGATGTTGTTAAAATAGTGCAAAAGCCTGGGCAGTACCACCATTTTAAGCATAGCTCCCCGGCCCATCATCGCTAATGGCAATCTTTCCCAGAATCTCATGGATTTCTCGATCTTCCCCACGGCAAGTTCAGTGTTGTGCTTGTGTTCATCCTCAGTCGTGTGATACACGTCTATTCCCAGGTATCGGAAAGAGCTCGTCGCCCACGGGATCTGCAACACTGGCAACCTCTCCACCGGAGTCCCCACATAGCCACCCAGCGGAAATAGGGTGGATTTCTGGGGGTTTACTGCTATACCGGACAACCAGGCATACCTCCCCATCACCTCTAAGACATACTGCAAATTTTCTTCTGGATATCTCAGGTATAGCAGCATATCATCTGCATACAGGGATATAAGATGACACTCTCCTCCTACATCGATGCCGACCGGGTCATATTGTTGCCGGAGGTAAATTGCTAAGGGTTCAAGGGCCAGGATGTACAACATTGGGGACCAGGGACACCCCTGCCTAGTGCCTCTGCCCAACTGCCATCTCTCTGACACCACTGCACCCGTGCGGACCCTAGCCAGTGGTGCACTGTATAGCATCTCGGCCCACCTAATGTAACCTGGTCCCATCCCATACCATCCCAGAGCCGCCAGCAGCCACGGCCACCGAACAGAGTCGAACGCTTTAACCGCGTCCAATGCCACTATCGCCATTTCGCCGTCGTCACTACGTCCCCATTCGATCACCCTGTGGAGGCGTCTGTGGTTGTGAGTAATGTTCCTGTTTGGGACATAGCCCGTCTGGTCAGGGTGGATCAACTTGCCGATCACTCTCCGCATTCTAGTAGCCAGGACAGCTGTCAGGATCTTGCTGTCCTGGTTCAGCATCGACAAGGGCCTGTAGGAGCCACAATCGTGTCCCGGTTTATTTGGCTTGGGGAGCGGTATTATAATCGCCTCCCTGAGTGACTCTGGCAGCCGTCCTACCTCGTACGCTTCGTTGAGCATTTCCAGCATGGCCGGGAGCACTTCCTCTGCATATACTTTATAAAATTCACTGGGGAACCCATCCGCCCCTGGGGCTTTGCTGGTGGGTAACTGCCTCACAATCTCCTTCAACTCTTCCAGGGTGATCGGAGCATCCAGCTCCTCTCGCTCCTCGTCACTGACCCTGGGCAGGCCTACGTCTTCCAGCACTTCGTCTATCTCCTCTTGGCTGCCCCCCTCACAATCTTCGTATAAGACCTTATAGTATTCCACGAATGCCCTGTTTACGCCTTCTTGGGTGTCCGCCTCCTCACCCTTTTCATTGACTACCAATCTGATCGGGGATCGTGGGGTCTCGCTCTTGTACAGCCAAGCTAGAAGTCGGCCCGTTTCGTCTCCCCCCGCATGCAGTCTCTCAATATACTTCCTATAGTTCAGATTACAGAGCCTGTCCCAATGTTCCGCACACTTCTGTTGCAATTTGGAGACCGCCTCCGTATCTATCCCACCACCTTCCAGCTCCTCCTCCAGCTCAGTCTCAGCTCTATGCAGATCCGCTAGGACTCCCCCCATCAATCCCTTGGACTTCGCAATGGCGATCCCCCGCATTACGACCTTAAAGGCCTCCCATAAGGTGCCCGCCGACTTAACATTACCTGTGTTCACCTCAAAATAAGCAGTTATCTCCTCCCTCATATCCTCTCTGAAGGCAGGGTCCTTGAGCGCCTCCGCCCTGAGGCGCCATGTTGGTATACGCGCTCGTGGGGGATAAAGCTGCCATCGCATGACCAGGGGCGAGTGGTCGGAGAGGACTCTCGCCCTGTAGTCTATATGGTCGCACTCCGCGACTATGTCCGGCGTGGCAAAGAAGTAATCAAGCCTCGTATGCAGTTGATGCGGGGCCGAATAATGCGAGTATTGCCTCCTGCCCGGGTGTTTCGCTCTCCACACATCTACCAGGCCAAGATCCGCCAGCAGCGTCCGCAATACCCTGGCCGCCGGACCGGGCTTAGCCATCTTGTCATCCGACCTATCCTCCCTGGGATTCAATACACAATTGAAATCGCCGCCCCAAATCACCGTACCCCCCATCCCGACACTGAGCTTGGTGCACAGCGTCCTAAAGTATGTCGCCGTGTCCTGGTTAGGCGCATATGTGTTTACAATGCACACTACTTTGTTCTCTACCAGCCCCCTCACCATAACCAACCTCCCATCCACCTCCACAACCTCCTCAATTAGCTTAAATGGGACATGTGGCGCCACCCACACCAGCACTCCTCTGGCATAGGCGGAGTACGTTGATCCCACCACTGTCCCCTTCCACTTCCTCCCTACCAGCTCCAGTTTCTCTCGCTTTAGATGCGTCTCCTGTAACAGGGCTACGTCCATCTTTTGCCTCTTAAGATACAACATAACTTTATTTCGCTTCAGATAACTGTTAAGCCCTCTAACGTTCCACGTTAATATCCTAAGGTCCCCCATGGTCTATCAGTAGTTTCCTCCCCCCATCCGAGGCAATCCCTCCCCACTATGCAGACACCCAATCCCGATTTCACTCCCAGGCTCATACAAAAACTAAAACACCCCAAACCCCTAACCCAAACAACTGCCCAGCTCCATCCCTGGATCTCAGGCATCCCTGTGTTCGGTCCTCTCTGGGAAACCCAAGTAGAGAACCCGACAGGGTGTCACCCCACTAACAGTGACTAAACTAAACACAAAAAAGGGTGTGTAAAGAGCGGCCTTTGGAGGCTCCTCTCCCTCGCAGCCATGTCCGTGCTCACGGACCACGTTTCATAACCACTGACGCGCACATGTTCTCCAGCGAGTTCAATGACTATAATCAAGTCCCAATGTTCGTAACCCGACCGGGCCCACAGCGTTACTTATCTCGTCTTTTTTTCACCAGCCGTCTGAACATCTGGCTCCTGAGGGCAGTTTTGCGCATCCAGCCACTCCATGGCATCCTCCGGAGTGTCAAAGAACAGCAGCTTGCTCTTAAAGAAAACCTTCAGTTTGGCCGGATAGAGCAACATGTATTTATAACCCCGCTTCCCGCAATCTCCTCTTTACCGATCCAAAGTTCATACGACTGCGCTGTACCTGCAGGGTATAATCGGGATAGGCAGTTATGTTCGCCGCTCCTCGTTGTATTGTGCCTCCCTTGCGGAAGTGTTCGAGGATCCTTTCCCGGACCCGGTAATTAAGGATCTTGGCGATCAACGGCCTGGGCGGGTTTCCCGGCGGTGGCTTCCTAGTTAAGGCCCTGTGCGCTCTCTCCACCGCAAAACCCTGCGACAGGGTGCCTCCTGTGATCTCCTGCAGTAGCATGTTCTCGATAAATTCCGTGGGATTATGGCCCTCAGTTCCCTCCGGCAGGCCCACGATACGGATGTTGTTCCTCCGGGCGCGTCCTTCCGCCTCCTCCGCCCTACTCTCTAAATTGCCCACACGTTGCACCAGGGCATGGAGTTCACGCTTTTGCACGGCGCAGTCCGCCGCGGTAGGGCCCATTTCTTTTTCCAAAGTCTCCGTGCGATCTGCCAAAGCACGCACGTCCTGCCTTAGGAGGTTCACGTCCTCCTGCACCGCCCCAACCTGGAGTTCCATTGCGGTCTTCAGTTCAGCCACAGCGAGCTGGAGCTTAGTCTCCCAGGTCGCTTTCAGGTCCGCGATCGCAGCGAGGACCTCCTGGTTCGCACCCCCGGCGGCCATTTCCTTGGCCTGAGTTTTATCTTTGCTTCTGGCTCCGTCTGGGCCGGGCGGCGTCTTAGCGTATTCGTCGAGCGTGGGCTGTTTGTTCTTCGCTCTCGGGAGCTTATTAGACATGTCTCCCGTCCTTCTGTCCCCGCTCGGATCTGGGGCAGGGTGTCACAGCGCGCTCTTCGGGTGTCCCCTCGCTATCGCCACATCTCCGACACGAAGTTCCTTTGTCCTCCGGCTCCCCCGGCCATCTTGTCTACTGCCTTTGTCTTTCGCTGGCCCAAGATAGGCCAGGTGTCATGATCTCTGCTTCCAAAAGGTCAGGGTTTTCCCAACTCCCTTGGAAGCAGATCCATAACCCAGGTTCCGAGTGCCAACCAGTCCCAATTGGGACCTTTTGGACCCAGTCCTGGCGCCAGTGGCACCAGGCTCATAAATATGCCCAGTCCCAGCGCTGGAAGCGCCGGGCTCATAATGCTTGGGTGGACTTACCTGCAGCAGACCATGCTGCTTACTTGCCTGCCAGTGGAGCCTCTGATCCTCTTCTGTTTGGAACTACTTTTCCTGTTGGGTGGGGCAGGAGCCACTCCCTAGATTCAGAACACTGGAACTCTTCTGGAAAGCAGGAACTCTTTTCTTACCTAGGCGTGGCTGTGGAAGGAGACACCTAAGCACTACAGGAGGCTATTTTAACCACACCCGATGGATGAATCTTGCTTTGCGTTATTCTGCATCCTCTGCAGCAGAACGCTCATCGTGTCTTCTGCATCTGATCCTGGGCCTAAGGAAAAAGGCTTACCATCCTGAATCCAGTCTTCAGCAACACCTATAAAGACAAGAAAGAACAGGTTAGCATTACGGTCTTCAGTGACAGCTCTTCACTTACCTGGTCCATCGGCTGTCACCAACGCCACGCGCTGCATTCCGGCATCTGAAAGACAAAGGCTTACCTACTCTTCGTGCGCTCCGGAGGTCTTCACACTGCATTCCGGCATCTGAAAGACAAAAGCTTACCAACTCTTCGCACGCTCCGGAGGCCTTCGGCGCTGCATCCCACATCTGAAAGACAAAACAAGGTGCGTTTAAAGACATTGGGGAACTTTAATACTCACGTGCCATTACTCCTTTCCACATCTAACCCAGTGGGTATTCCGGCACCTTGCAGCCGCTCCGAACTTGTACCTGCAAAATAAAAAGACAGTTAGAGCGCATCGTGAAGCAGGCAACAAGCGCTTACTTACGTGCTTCCAGGCGCTTCTATTCATCACACGGGCTCCATCTTCAACTCACTTCAGCCCGTCATCCGCCATCGCCGGAACCCTGCAAAACAAGAGACATCATTACTAAAGACTTTAAAGACATTAGAATTACTCGAAACTTACCGTTCGTGCAGTAAACGACGGACAGCAGTCCTCTGAAGTCAAGAGGCCTGCTCCCCTTATCCAGTGAAGAAACTGGTTACAGCACCCTGCCCCGAGGCAGATGGAGAGCACAGCGTTCACTTACCTAAGGTGAGAGCGTTAACCTTTGGGGTTCTACAGGAGAAGAGAAAGGGAAGAAGAGAGAGACATTCAATAACCCAGTTCCTTAATCCCATATTTTCTATCTGCAGACATCTTACCTTTCAAGTCAGACATACAGTGCACAGAGGTCCAGCCCAAAGAGCCAGCCGTGTGTTACACATCACCTTTGAAGATACGGTATACGCCCAGTCAAGACCGGCGCCTCTACGGGAATCAGGTGAGCGTTACACCAGGTCGCGTCTCACCCTTTGAAGCGCACTTTAGGCCATGAAGAGTCAGGGGCACAGTTTCAGGTCACCCCGCACGCTCCCCTGCTATCCGCACGTCCGGTTACCTTTGGCCAGGCCCTGCTCCCTTTCCAGGTCCACGCCGTCGGCCTCGCGGGCCCGGGTGTCCTTAATGACCACGATGCACCCGAGTCATGCTCCTTCGCTACCACCACGCTCCAGTGCGATCGTCAGGCGCCCAGATCAGTCACTCCTTTGTTCCTTCGTTGAGCGGCGGCGGCCATTTTCTCGTTCATCGCACTCTCGCCTCCAAGTCTTCTCTTAGCTTCTTGTTGCGCTTTCACGGTGTGGGCCCGTATCAAAATGTGTCCACACGTGCACCCGAGATTCATGTACGCAGCCATCTCAGTCTCAGCCAAATTACATCGGTCCTTGCACGGTTTTCAGTCGGATAATGTACGGATCTGCGGGAGCCCCCGTACAGACACGTCCTTTCACATGGCTTCCTAGCCACGCCCCCCCTGGCATTTTGAATTAGTTGTTCCCCGGTGGATGATCCTGAGGCCTTTTTAAAAAGCAAATGCAGTAACCCTGGGCTACAGTATGCAGTGCCCATTCATCTGAAGTAATACCCTGCCATGCTTTCAAATGCTGTGACTCTGCCACCCACCAGGTTCTTGAGGGTTAAGGCCTCAGAAAGGATTTGAGGCGGCTGATGGCAAAGTAGCTGTTGCGTGGGTGGACTTCGTACCACTCCCTTGTCCACCACGGGGAATCTTCTCTGGACTCTATGACTAGCCTGTCCCCTCGCTCTGCCAACTGAGGAGTAGAAATTAAAGGACTTACCCATCCAAGATAATGTACAGGGGTAAGAATGTGGAGGCTGTCTGATTGCGGCACAGAAAGGGATTGCTGCCACTTTAGAGGTCTGCAGCTGCTCCAGGCTTTCGTCAGCTATACTGCCAAACAGCTGCGAGCTGTCAAAAGGCATATTGAGAAGCCTGGATTGCACGTCCGGTGCAAACCCCGACTTCCTCAACCACGCAAATCTGCGTAGCACGGTACATGTCGCCATGGACCTGCTAATGCTATCTGCAGTATCCAGACCGGACTGTAGGCACTCACACATCACCTTCTTTTGCATCTTTAATGATAGCCAGGATGCCGTCTCTTTGCTCCCCTTCGGGAATGTGGTCAGCTGCTATTGCTACACAATCCCACAGGGTGAACATACATTTTGACATGGCACAAGAGGCAGACTTCAATGCCATGCTCCCTGCTGTGTAGATCTTCCGCGCCCAAGGGTCGACACATTTGTCGTCCCTGTCTGGCAGAATAGTGGGGTTTGCCGACTGTTTTGTGGACGTCGCCGCTTGGACTACTAAACTTTCTGGCGTAGGATGTTTAGTCAAGAAATCGGGGTCACTGCTGGACGTACTTCTTGGAGACGTTTTTGTTAACTGCAGAAATAGTTTCTGGAGTTTCCCAATTTGTTTTGAACCTTTTGTGGAGAGCAATATGAAAAGGCAAGATGGGATCTTTCTGTGGACCTTGGTCTAGTATATCAGTCAAATCATCTTTCTGAAAAGGAGGAGTAGCCATGCTCCATCCTAAAAACTCAAACTACTTTGCTCATTATTTGCCTATACGAGGCATCAGCATGTCCAGAAGGGTCTGCTTTCCCAAACTCTCGAACTCAGGTGATGTATCCATATCACTGGCTGGCGGAAGATTTTCATATACATTTTTAAATCTCGAGTCCTCCGATATTAGTTCATCTGGTACATTTGTAGCACCATATTGTAGACCATAAGGAGGAGTATTGTCATCAGAAGGCTCATGGTCCTCAAACTGAGGTTAATGACTTAAAGAAATCCTTCTTTGGTAAAGGTTTGTATGTTTTTTCCTGTGCCGTTGGGAGCTTCGAAGAAGTCATCATTAACGGCTTGAAGGCCGATGACTGTTAGGGAGAATTCTCTGTTTAGGCTGAATTTCCTAACCTAGTGAGTCCCCCAGCAGCTTTGCTGGATTTTTGGGGTTTATTTTTTCTCCTGCCAAGAGTGAGACTTTTTTACCCTCACTCTTGGACATGACTTGAGAGTGTTCCTGTGACTTGCTATGTGCTTATGGGCTATGGGGTATTTTTTCCCCATAGGCTATCATTGGTTTTTGA
Organism: Ambystoma mexicanum; assembly: GCF_040938575.1. Taxonomy (NCBI): domain Eukaryota; kingdom Metazoa; phylum Chordata; class Amphibia; order Caudata; family Ambystomatidae; genus Ambystoma; species Ambystoma mexicanum. Next base: position 894,205,792 of record NC_090939.1, read on the forward strand.
ATGTGTGTTACACAGCACCCTCAGTGCAATAACACAGGGGTGTCATAGTGACCCCCAAACATAGACTCCACACCCGGGGACTGACTACTGTCTCCCTGGGTCTGTAAAGTCACCATTGACTTTACTAGTCTTAACTTAGGAACTTAACCAGTACAAACCATCATCCTGTGGAAGTACTGGTAGGGGCAATTAGATTGCCCCTGGGTCTGTTGTCGAGGGGGTACTGTCCCGTCCCCCCTCGCCGAGTTTCTGGCTGGTGGCAGTGGATACCACGGAAATATTCCACCGGAATATTTCCCAATGGGATTTCCCATTGATTTTAATGCACCACTTTTTGGTGCAATGTTAGATACCGCCGGTTTATTTAATGTAAATTCACCGGGTGGGATTTTTTGCCAGAACTCGCCGCCAAAATGGCGTCTAGGTTCACTTCAGTAACCCTGAACCCGAGTCGAGCCTTTGTTCCACTTTTGGCGGGCTTCTGCACAGAAGCCCTCCAAAGTGGTGCCATTCTGTCTGGGTGCCACAGGGGTTGTGGGAGGGGGTTTAGGCACCCTGGACTGAGTTGCCTTGCCAACTCATGTCGCACTCTGGTGTGATTGGCCCAAGTGGTGAGCCGCCCCGCTCACCACTTAGCATGTTTGAGTGACAGCTAGGCTGTATGAATGGGGTTTGCTGCATAAAAGCAGGGTTTTTGGGACTGGTTCTTCAGAAGTCGCCACAGGACCTAAAAAGCCGAAGAGGGAGAAGCCGAGCCGACCTGCCAAGACGACACCACCGGTGGAGCCCTGCGGAACCGTCTCACCACTTTTCCCAACGACAGAGGAGATCTCCAGCCGGGAGAGTCTTCTTCCCTTGACTGGTGGGGACAACCAGTTTCTGCCTTCTTTTCGCCTCCCTGAAGCATCTCGTGGCCGCCTTGCCTGTCCAAAGGCAACCCGGCAACCGGGATACCACTTTTTACCTCAACCGCGAAAGAGGGGTAACATCCTTTTAACCGGAAAAATCCACGGCTGGTTTCTTCCCTGGTAGTGCAACGACCTTCAGCTTTCCTCCACGTCAAGATCTTCTCTTCCTCTGGACGACGCCGCGACTTGCACCCACTACCAGGAACAACTGCCACCGCTGGAGGATCCTTTCCATTTTAAAGGTACCATGTTCCGCCCGGCTTCCCTTGCCACCGATTGTACGGGGTAGATTTAGCCCTCTGCTCTCGAACCTGGGTAAGCCTGGGACACCCTAACTAAACTTTTCTAAACTTAGTAAAACCTTTCCTACTCACCTGTAAAGACTTGTGACATTGTGTGATCTTGGACATCTTTTCGCCTGGCTTTCCCTAGAGTGGGCCTGGCAACCGAACTTCCTTGCTCCGCAATAGACTGCCTTTCTAAACTTACTTTGAATCTCTGAAAAGTGTTTTACCTTGCTGTTTTCATTACTTCTGCCTTTTCCCTCCCTTTTTAACTAACTTGTTGGAGTGCCATCTAACGTTAAGCGCTCACCTCTGTTTGGAAATAAGTGGTGTTAACTTAGACTTGTCCAACAAATAACTAGGGATGTACATATAAGTAATAGTGACTGTGTTTTGACTTACTTACCTTTTTTGTGCTAGTGTAATTTATGAGTGTGTCTTTTAAATAAATAATTATATACTTTTACACCTAGCTCTGGTCAGTGTTTGCTTGTACTACTGTGCCTCTGTACCTATTATGTATGCTCTATATACTGCCTAACTCTTCTTGAGGGAAGTCTGACTGCTCAGCCACAGCTACCAGGTAAATCTGGGTGGTACAGACTGCTACCAAGTGGGTTTACTGCCAAACACCTGTAGTCTTAAATCTTTTGCAGTGGTCCCAGAGGGAACTGCACAGGTTTCTGCCCAACAATGACGACGTAGTTTTCGACTCTAGCGTCGATGTTTGACACAGGCGTTGATGGCTTCGATGCCGAGGGCGTTGATGGAATTGACCCCGTTATTCTTCTATATATACTTATTTTTCTTCAATGAAACCTTTGAAGGGCTCAATTCTCTATTTGTCGAAGTCCTCGACTAATTCTCGTCGTTTCGAGGTCTTGACGGCTCCCGATGAGAATCCGGCTTGTGTCCCGGACTCGAGGGTGCTCAGGGTTTAGCCTTCAATTTTCCTTTGTCATTTTATGCAGAGCAACAGGGGCATGGCTTTTCTTTTTTTCGAGGGGGTCAGGGCCTTCTCGAAAATTGCAATCATCTCTCTCCGAAAACGCATCCCGCTTAGCCGGGAAGTCGAATTTAGAGGGGCATGTATTTCTCTCAGGCAAGGAATCACTTGGTGTCAAAGGAGATCTAGGACGCCTTTTTCTTTGCCTTTTTAGACAACGAGTGACGTGATCGACTCCTTTTCTTGGATCTCTTCCATTGAGGAGAATTTCTGAACTCGTCAAAGGATTTTTGCTTTTTTGAAAAAATAGTAGGGGACTTTGAAGGGATCCTATCCACCGCTGATTTACCTTTACGCTCCCTTAGAGCCTTGTCGGTCATAGCCGGACAGGAATCACAATCCGTAGTGCGATGTTCCTTGCCGAGGCACAAAATACATGTGCAGTGGGTATCAGTGATCCACATTTTTGCCCCACAAACTTGACATTTTTTTAAACCCGTCTTAAGTGTCGATGGAGTCGATGGTGAAGACCTAATAAATTCAACGAAGGACTGAAGTGCCCCAATTCTCTCAAAGCGAAGGCTGTGTCAGAAAAACGGAACTCAAGCCAACGGGCGCTGCCTGTGCATCATATACTGGTGATGACGCTGACCATCAGACAGAGGCCCTCGAGGGACATTGAGTCGACGAGACCAGCGTCCTCTGTCGAGGAAATGTTATTCCAAAGCAGCTGAGGCTGGAAAGGAAATATGAAGAGAGAAAGAATACGTGGGAGGACACAATCCATTTGAAGTATGCATCCTAGAGATCGAGTAACCCCAGCCAGTCCTCCAGTTTGGAGACCTAGAGGATCTATGCCAATTTGATCATCTCAAGTTTGTCCTTGCTCAGGTACAAATCCAACTGCCGCAGATCCATGATGGGACACAGACCCCCATCTTCTTTCTTCACCAAAAATAAATGTGAGTACCAAATACCAACACTTACCTCTCTCCAAGGCGGCCACCAGATTTATGGTGGCCTTTGCCAGAAGTTGCCCAAAATCCCCTTAGCAGGAGGGAATCCTGGAGAAGAGTGAGATGCAAAGGATTGTGGCCGGGTGGGTGATGAATAAATGGGAGCCAGTAGCCCTGTCACTCAATCTGTAAGGTCCACTTGTAGAAGGTGGTGCACTGCCACAGCCTAACTTAAATGGACAACCTCCCTGTCACTGGAGTGCAGTAGATAAAGCCCACACGAAAGATGTTTTGGACCAGGGTTTGCTAAGGGCAAGTAGAAGAAGGAGCTCTGACTCTCTGGGCACCTCTGCCACTAACTTGGTGGGGGGAATACTGCTGGGCCTGTTTGACAAAAGGTGGCGGTCATACACCACAGTCGGCAAAGGAATTCTGGGACCAAAAGGTATAGAGCTTGCTGGCAGAGGCTGCATGCCAGCTAGACCCAAGGACTTCCTGTGGTCTGCAATGCTTTTAAAGTTCTCTAGGGGCTCATCAGTCTTTGCACCAAAAAGACTGGTCACCAAATGGCAACTTAAATATTTTCTATTGACCTTGAAGCAAACCCAGATGTCCTTATTCAGGAGTATGTGTGAAAGACTGTCCCTGCACCCATAGCATGAGCCAAATAGTCTGCGTCCAGACACTAGAATCTGAACTGCCTCCTTGCTATCCTTTGCCTGCAGCTTTGGAGAGCACAGTCCTAAATGTTTTTGTGTACTTGGAAAGGGCACAGGGAACCCTCACAGCCAGGCTGCCAGAAGCAAAGATCTTGCATCCCATGGCATTGCATCAAGTTTGTTGTTTTCCCTGCTCGGGGGAAAGAAGTAAAAGTAGTTGACTTATTCTCAGGTGGAGAATGTGTGGACAAAGGCCATGCTGCCACAACTTCGACAGAAACAACCGGATTAAAGCTAAGATGTGTCCCATTAGAGCACCCTGTTTAATATGTAGGTGTGGTCCAACTTGACTACAGGTTTTGTGGTTGCAGATAATTTCAGGGTTTCGAAAGGCTTTACAGTGCTCTTTTGGACAGGCCAAAGGGGGTTTCCAAAATTCAGAGGGCTGCATGAAATCAAGTAACGACGAGTATCCAAACTAGTGGCATCACACAAATTATAGGTCAATTGACCAAGATTCTCATCTTGGCCATACAACACCATACGGATGTCCTCCATCTTTCCAAGGGCTCCAGCCAATAAGGACAAGGATCATGGTCTTCAGAGATTTGACGGATATCTGCAATAAATGAATTCCTGAAAACTGGAACAGGTCCAGCAAGGTGTTGGCGTCAATCAGTGATGGCCCAAAATAAGCTGGAAAATTATTAAATGCTCAAAGGCAGAGATGAGCAGAGGGGCCAAAAGCAAGCCAGCAGGCAGGTATGGGGGTTGCAACCCAAAGAGAAATCTCTGCCAGTTCAATCACAGTGGGTGAAAAGGCCTTCCTGCAGTGAGTGATGAATCAGCCTTCTGAAAGAAGATGAAGAGTGCCACTTTGAGGTGTCACTGGGGGAGTGGGGTCTCTTGCAATGTTTCATCATCTTGTCCCTTTGGCAGCATCCAAAGAACAATTTCATCTGGCTTTGCCTCATGGACGGGACTTCTTGAGGCAGAGTGCGTCGAGATTTGTGGCCTACTCCCGCAGGGCCTGGAAATGCATAAACTGGCAGGAGCTGCAGTACTCTGGTTTATGCTCATCCCCAAGAAAGTTGGGACAAAATCAGGAGAGGGTCTGACAAGGACACCTGCTTCCGGTCAGGGGGCATTGCTGGCTGTATATATATACTGCTGCAAACGTCACAACCAACATTATGGACGTGCAATGGTGTTAAGCAGTGTGGAGTCGTACCGCGCCCTTGGTAACTGAATAACTTGCAACAACGGCTGGCAAAGGGGAGGCTATATCTTAGTTGAGGGGAGGCTATAACTGTAAGAGGAAAGAATCCATTAGAAACAACCATCCCGATGCAATACAAAATATGGTTAGGAGTCCTGAAGAAGCATTTAATGGCAAAATAATTGTTAATTTACCTCACCTACACCTAAGTGTCTAAAATAATGCACTAACTTATTCAGAGAATGAGGGCAGGGACAAAAAAAAGTCTCCAGATCCAGACAATAGGACACATTCCCTTTTTGGATACTAATGCATATTCCAGATTTGCAGGCTCTTCATACCTTCTTGTCGCTTCTTTACTTGGCCGGGTTTCTTTCAAACACTATTCGCACAGTTTTGATACATGATAAATCATTTATAACGCGCCTGTACACAAGTGTTTCTTGGCGCTGCAAGACAAAGAAGCGGAGACAAAGGCAGGACAAAAGAAATGATCTTACTGGGCCTTGTGTTATTCAGATCGTGCAAGTGCTGGGGGAAGGGCGAGGAGAAGTGACAGGGAAAGGGAGAGCGCAATAAGCAAAGCTCAAGTAAGTGCCGCCGGGGTGGCCGGTTCTAATTAAGTACAAAGAGGTAGTGGACTGTAGGGTTGCAGATAGAGTCCCAAGTGCACGGTAGGACGGAGGCAGTGCATGGGGTACTGGTCGTGAAGGAGCCTGGTCCACATAAGGTTCAGAGGGAGGCCAGGAAACCAGTTAGTGCAGCAGACAAGATCAGCAACTAGTTTATTCCCTTTACCAACATACATTTTAACAATACAATTTCAATAACAATAACATTTCAACCACATCTGCACAATTCAGTTTAAGAAACACGAAAAAAAGAGAAAAAGCTGGAAAAATAAATTTAAAAAAAACATGATATAGCATCTGTAACTGCAAACCTACAATTCCTCTTGTAATTATACCTGTAAATTCATTTTAATTGAATAACCGAAAGGAAAAGAAATGAACATTTCACTTATTTTATCCAGCGTCATATTAATTGTCTCCATCTTAATCTGAACCAAATTTCATGAAGTCCCCCAAATGTTTTAAAAAGTGTTCTCCTTGTACTGTAAAGACAAACAAGTTACTCTCTTACCTGGTAACTTTCTTTCGATGGGATGGTCCGACGACATATTCCATATCTATGACAGTAATCACCACAGCTGCGCTGCTTCGGAAAATGTTCGGCGTCTGCGTCCTGCGTCTATGACGTCGATGCGCCGTCCTCTAGGACCTCCTCTGACGGCCGACGTCATCCAATGTGATAAGATGGACGCACGACGCCCGTAGCCTCAGTTGTAGTTTTTTCCCTGAACGTGTGCCACCAGTCTTCTGCCAGTCTGACATACAAAGCCTTGCGGAAACGTAAGCTGCAATCGCATAAGAAATTCTGTAGCGGGGAAGGTAGGGAGGGAACGATATTGAATTAGTTGTCGGACCATCCCATCGAAAGAACGTTACCAGGTAAGAGAGTAACTTGTTCTTCGAGGGGATTGGGTCCTCCGACATATTCCATATCTATGACAGACTCCCAAAGCAGTACCAATGCAAGAAGGTGGGAAAAGAATTTCGAAAACAGAAATTTAGCATGCCCAATCAAATTGCGGAGTAAAGGACCGCCTTTCCAAAGGCCAGATCCTGCCCCCGGATGGAATCGAGGGAATAGTGACGTACAAAAGTATGTACCGAAGCCCAGGTGGCTGCATCACAGATGTTGCGAATAGGAACACCACTCTGCAGGGCAGTAGAGGCAGCCATACCCCTGGTAGAATGGGCCCGTAAGCCGACCGGTGGGTCCTTACCCGCCAAGCGGTAACACTCGGAGATGGCCAAAATAATCCAGCGAGACAAAGTCGGTTTCGTCACATACTGTCCCAAACGCTTTCCAGCGTAACCAATAAAGAGCTGATCGTCCACTCTGACCCGGGACATGCGTGAAATATAAAAGGTTAACGCTCTCCTAGGATCAAGCCTATGGAGTCTCTCCTCTTCCTTACCAGGATGTGGAGGAGGATAAAATGCTGGAAGAACAACCTTCTGGCCGAAATGAAATTCCGACACCACCTTCGGAAGAAAAGAAGGACGAACTCTAATGACAACCCTGTCCTTATGAAACACAGTGAAGGGTGGCTTAACTGAAAGTGCCTGTAACTCATTCACTCTGCGAGCGGAAGTGACCGCAACTAAAAATACTGTTTTCAGAGTTAACAGTCTCAAAGGGCATGAATGCAAAGGCTCAAACGGAGCACCATCAGAAACTTGAGAACAAGGTTCAAATCCCAACCGGGCACCTGGAAAGGTGACGGAGGGAACACATTAGTGAGCCCTTTCAGAAACTGAGAAATTAAAGAAATTTTAAAATAGGAACACTCTTCAGACGAGCGCTTAAATATGGACGGCGCCGCCAGGTAACCTTTAATGGTACCCACTTGAAGGCCCCTGTGGGCCAAGGAAAGCAAAAAAGACAAAACCATGGGAATTTCACATGCAAAAGGATCCACATTCTTAACCCTGCACCAGTCGCAGAACTTCCTCCAACGGCAACGGTACAGGGACTTTGTTGCGGGCCTTCTGGCCGAAAGCAACACCTCCATCACGTCTTCAGGGAGGTCCCAATCCTTATACCTCAACCTTTCAAAAACCAAGCGTGAAGGTTGAAGGACCTGACCTCTGGATGGAGAACCTGACCCCCCCCCTCCCGTGGGAGCAGATCGTCTCGGTAGGGAAGACTATGTGGAGGGCAGATGGACAAGTCGAGCCCCCCCCCCTTTTTGTTGAGGTAGTGCATGGCCACTGTGTTGTCCGTCAGGATCAAGACATTCTTTCCTCGCAGTCGGCAGAAAAGCCTTCAGGGCTAGCCTGACGGCCCTCAGCTCCAACAGATTGATATGGAGTCCGGACTCCGACGGAGACCAACGACCGCTGACTGTCAACTCGTTGGCATGAGCTCCCCATCCCGTGAGGGATGCGTCCGACACGATCGTCACCTCCGGCCAGGGCAGCCAAAATGGAGCCCCCCTCATCAGATTGCCTTCGCCGGCCCACCACAGAAGGTGCCGGGCGACCGAAGACGGCACCTGAACAGGGTCTGACATTCTGCCGGAGGACTGAGACCACTGGAGCTTGAGTGCCCACTGCAAAGATTACATCTGCAACCTGGCCTCTGGCACCAGAAGAATGCAGGATGCCATGAGGCCGAGCAGTCTCAAGAACTAACGCTGGAAGAGTCTGGGCAAGTTGAAACTTGTGCACCAACTGCTGAATGTGATGAGCTCTCACCACCTGGGGAGGAAACCACTGCCCCAGGGACGTGTCAAGCACAGCTCCGATGTACTGCTGCCTCTGAGTTGGTGTCAAATGGGACTTCTTTAAGTTGAGGGAGAAGCCCAGCTTGTGGAGGGAGTGGCAGGTGACTGACAGATGATCCAGGACTTGCTCGGGAGAGTGCGCCCTGGTCAACCAATCGTCCAGGTAGGGGTAGACGTGAATCCCCCCTTTCCTGAGGTGCGCTGCCACCACTACCATGAGCTTGGTGAAGACCCTCGAGGCGGAGGTCAATCTGAACGGCAGGACCCGAAACTGAAAGTGCGAGTCGCCAACCGCAAACCTCGGGTACTTCTTGTGCTTCGGATTGATCGGCACATGAAAATAAGCGTCGAGAGACACCAACCAGTCCTGAAGTTGAAGGGCCTGGAGGACTTGAGAAAGAGTAACCATCTTTAACTTGTCCTTCCTGGGGAGTTTGTTCAAACCGCGCAAGTCCATGATGGGTCTCAATCCCCCGTCTTTCTTGGAAATCAAAAAATAAGGGGAATACCATCCCTTGTTCCTCTCCGCTACAGGCACCAGTTCTATGGCGCCTTTCTCCAGCAGGGATGGAATTTCCTGCGCAAGGAGCGGATCCGGACTCTTCAAAGAGAGATTCCCCGGTGGATTGTCTTGAGGCCTCTGCCGGAAAGGAAGACAGTAGCCGTGGGTTATGATCTCCAGAACCCACACATCTGAAGTAATGGCGCGCCACTCTGCAAGATGCTGCGCCAGCCTTCCCCCAACCGGCGAACCATGGGACATGGCCTCATGACTGAGCTGAAGCGGCTGCAGCGTTGCCTGAGGGCAAAGAGGCAACAGCCTGAGCGGCCTTGGCACCTCGAGTACCCCGTTTTCCACCTCTGGCACTCCTACAGTGGCTCCTTTGACTGGCAGCTCCTCTCGCTTTACCAAAGGATGAGTAATAACGAAAGGAACATCCCCTCCATTGCCGTCCCCTAGGACGAAAAGGCGGAGGTTGTCGAACTACAGCGCCCAACGACTTTGCTGCAGCTTTGGAGGTCTGCAACCTCTCAAGGCTCTCGTCAGCCTTGCTGTCAAAAAGATGTTCCCCGTCAAAGGGCATGTTGGGGAGCCGGGCCTGCACATCAGGAGCAAACCCCGACTTCCGCAACCACGCAAACCTGCGTTTCATGGTGCTTGCCGCCATGGACCGGCTGACACAATCTGCCATGTCCAAACCCGACTGAACGGCCTCACACATAGCATCCTTGCCATCCTGAATCATGGCAAGGAAACCATCCCGTTCATCCCCTTCGGGAATATGTTCAGCCGCCAAGGAAACAGTCCCACAGAGTGTGCGTGAAACGAGACAAGGCACAAATGGAGTTGGCTGCCTGAAGCACCATACCCCCTGCAGAAAACGCTTTCTTCGCCGAGCCGTCAAAACGCTTGTCGTCCCCATCAGGAGGGATGGTAGGGTACGACGCCTGCTTTGCCGGGGCCGTTGCCGCTTGCACCACCAAACTCTCCGGAGTAGGGTGCTTGGACAAGTAGCAGGGGTCACTACTGGCTGGGCGGTATTTTCACAGCAAAGACTTGCTCACTGCCGGGAGACTCTCCGGAGCAGTCCAAGCCGCTGCCACCCTTCTTTGCAGAGCCATATGGAATGGCAGTACCTGGTCAGTTGGTGGACCAATGTCGAGGATATCCATAAGGTCATCCTGAACAAACTCCTCTGGGGGAGCAGACCATCCCAAGTACTCGGTGACCCGTGACATAAGCCGCCGGTACCAAGAATCGGCATGAGTGCCAGGCTCAGGCCTACAAAACTCCACCTCCGGAGAGGTGTCCAGCCCACTAGCATCATGCAGGGACTGCCTCAGGTCCTCAAACTGGCTATGGCCCGAGAGAATCTCGTCAGGCACCGTGTCAGGCACCATGGCATCATCGGAGCCCTCATCCACCTCTGAAATGAATTCCAGATGGCGGTAAGAAGGCACAGAACTGGAACCAAAGCCATGCTTGACCTTGGCCAGAGCCTTCCTAGGTGGTTCCCCCGAGCCACGGGGTACCCCCGTCGACACAGCCCCGAAAGGCGTCGAGGGCGTTGAGTGAATCGGTGCCGAGAGAATCGGCGTCGACGACAGACGCGGCACCAACAGCATCAACGGTGTCGACACAGGCCTCGAGGGAGGAGCCCCGAGTGTGTCCCTCGGCATCCTGGGCGCCGATGACTTCCTCGGAGGCAGAGCCTTGAGAGAGTCCGTCAACGACCTCGACGCCACAGGCGTCAATGTCTTCCTTGAAGACTTCACAGGTTCACACGGTCTCAAGCGCGTCGAGGACCGGGACCTGGACCGGGCATGCCGAGAACAATTCCCCTTGTCCGAGCGGGACCTTTACCGCGAATCGTGACGACCACCCGAGCCCGAAGGCGTGCGAGCGGTGTCTCTCGGCTAATCACGACCGACCCCACTCGGAGGCGCCGACGGACCAGTGCCCGGCGATTCGAGAATCGCCAACATTTTCTTCCCGAAGGAAGCCCATTCCTCCGGTGTCGCATGCTTGGTGGGGTAAGCGACGGGCGGAGTCCTCGGATGAGGAAGGCGACCGATGACGGCGCTTCTGAGAGTGCCTCGAAGAGGCAGAGGAGTGGCGAGACCGACTCCGGGACCGAGACCCGCTGGACTTCCGACGACGACGCAGAGAGTCGCCCCTCGAGTCGTCCGTCGAAAGCCCCGCAGACCTCAACTTCCGGGGCTTGGACACCTTACACCTACCGATAACTTCTTGCGCTCCCGCAAGGCTTTCGACGTGAGCGACTGGCAGTCGACACAGTCATCCGTTTCATGGGCCTCCCCGAGGCACCAGAGGCAGGCGTGGTGCGAGTCCGTGACCGACATCTTGGACCCACAGTCCCCGCACTTCTTAAAGCCCGGACGCGGTGTGGAAGACTAGGTAGACATCTTCACGAAGAATAACTTCACAAAAGAACAGGTTCGAAGAACCGAGATGAACAACAGAAACTCCAAAGAGTCGAGGCGTACCGAGATTCACGAAGCGAACACGTTCGTGGAAAAAACGGAACTGAGACTACGGGCGTTGTGCGTCCTACTTATCACATCGGATGACGTCAGAGGAGGTCCTCGAGGATGGCGCATCGACTTAATCGACGCAGGACGCAGCTGCTGAAAATTTTCCGAAGCAGCACAGCTGTGGTGATTACTGTCATAGATATGGAATACATCGGAGGACCCAATCCCCTCGAAATCATAACTCTTTCAATTCCACATATTAAGTACATTTCCATGTTTGGGCAGATGTTAGATTTCCAATGTCGAAGAATCAATCTTTTTGCATCCATAGAGCTCCTCAAGATCCAGGTCATTTGGTGATGTCCCAGATCCTCAAGATCTGTGTCCTCTCCCAGAATTAATGTTTCAAAGTTACATTCTGTCTTTTCTCTTAAAACTCTGTTCATCACCTCAGTTATTCCTTTCCAAAACGCTCTTAATTTATTGCATTCCCAGAACATATGCTCTAATGAACCTCTTGCAAGACTGCAATTCCAACAGGCATCTGCAGAACATAAGCCTGGTCTGTGCATTCGGTATGGTGACCAAAACACACTGTTCAATAACTTTACTTGTCGTGCTCTTTCCCCTATATTCATGGACATTCTCGGAATGTTTGGACATAATGCCTCCCATCCTTCTTGCGACATTTCCACTAGCAGTCTACCCGACCATGAAGCCATGCATTCTTCATATGAACCTGAATTCTTGCTCAGAAGTTCATTCAATCTAGTTGCCATATGATCTTGGCCACCTATAACCTTAATGTCTGTCAAATCTGTAGATGCAGGAGATACAATGCTTACTGCATTTTTCAATTTTCGATAGTCTCCAAAATTACACCCTTTTAAAACAAAAATTTCTTTTAGAGCTTTGAATGAACGGCATTTCCCTGCAACAAATAGATCATCATTCCTTCTTACTCCTGCAAGAAAACAATTTGGCCAAAAAAATGTTTTTTTTCTTAATTTTAATCGCAGGATTCAGCCATATTTATGGCAAGGTCATTAGGCTTGGTGCCATATTAAATTCCTTCGCAATGCTTCTCCAGGTTGACCTCAGGTGGTCAGTTAACACTGACTTTCCACCCCAGTCTCTGTGTTTGACAGTAATGCTGAGGTCTTCAGTGGGCCTACCATGCTAGCCTCAGCAACGGGCCATTCATCCGAATTTTCCAAAATAAATGGTAGCAAATGCCTGGTCATGAATGCACAATGGTATCACACAAAATTAGGAATACCTAGACACCCACCCCTCTGTTATTCTGGAGTTGTAATTCCCTTAATTTTAATCGCAGTCTCTTCTTTTCCCTTAAGAAGGATTGGATCATACTATCTGTTTTAGCATTGCCCTTTTTGCGGGATCATACTCAAAACATACGTAATTTTCAGTGTTATCGTCATTTTAATGGAATTCACTTTGCCTCCCAGAGACAACTTTAGAGATTCCCATCTTTTGAATTCTACTAAGATCTTATTAATCGTGCTCCTCAAGTTTAAATCCATCATGTCACAAATGTCTTTTGTAAGCCAAATCCCTAGATATTCCATCTTTTCCGGTAACCATTTAAAGCCTCTGCTCTTCACCAGTAAACTGCCAGTTCCCAAGTGCAAGGTAAAGCCTCAGACTTTGCCCAATTAACTTTATAATTAGAAAATGTACCAAATTAATCAATTAGATCCATGAATGCAGGAACAGATGTATTTAGGTTTTGTATAACTAGAAGATCATCTGCATATAACCACAGCTTTTTAGTAATCCCGTAGAAATGAACTCCCTGGATGGTTTAATCTGCTCTGATAGCAACCGCCAAAGGTTCTATTGAGAGAACAAAAAGTAATGGAGATAATGGACATCCTTGACGAGTCCACCGGTGTAACTCAAATGTAGATAGTTGTCACCTCAGCCATGGGGTTTGTATAGAGCAATTTAACCCAGCTAATGAATTATGGGCCAAAAATCATTTTTTCCATTGTCTTGAACAAGAACTCCCACCGAATTCGATGAAAGGCCTTTTCTGCATCCAACAATAATGCCACTGTTTCTGTTTTCAACTTACTTGCCACTGCCAAGGTCAGCAAAAGCTTCCTCATATTCAATGCAGAGACTCTCCCTTTTATGAAACCAGATTTATACAGGTGGATCAGCTGTGTTATTACCTTTTATCCAGTCAGACAGTCAGTATTTTAGATAATATCTTACTGTCTGAGTTGATTAGATTAATGGGCCTGTAGCTGCCTGTGTAGAAATGTTTCCTTTAGTAATCCTAGGACCTTTTCTGACATAGCTTTATAAAATTCTGCAGGTAAACTATCTGGGCCTGGGCACTTTCCCCATGTTTAAACCCCTATTGCATTTTTAATCTTACTCATTGTTATTCCCCGCTCTAAGCAAATTCTTTCATCATCTCATAGGTATTGTAGCGGTTGCTTTGCAAGGATTTTATCATCTCTAATGTATCAACCCTCTCTTCCTCCTTATATAGTTTCATAATAGGCTCTAAATTCTTCATTTATCTCTTAAGGATCATATGACACCCCACCAGTCTTTCTTTCAATCGCACAGATCGCTCTGCTCCCAGCATTCACTCAAACTGTGTGCCAGCAGCCAACCGCACTTCTCTCCTCCTTTCTAATAGGCATATTTTCTTTTATAAAGTGCGTGTTCAGCCTGCTCAACCTTTCATTCAATTTGCATTTCATTTTCAGCAGCTCTGATTTTTTTTCCCACATCTGAGCTACCCATCATCCCTCTCTCTAGTTTGCTTACAGAAGCACTCAGAGCTAATAATTCGGTCTTTTTTTTCTCTTATTTCCAGACAGTCTCATGAGTACACCAAGCATTACACATTTAAAACCCTCCCATACTGCATCAATTCCTACTTCTCCATTCAAATTATTTTCAATGTATTCACACACCATTATCCCTCTCAATTCCTCATCTTTTAATATAGATATATTCATTCTCCAAATAAGCGTTTTGTCAGATGAGTAATTAAGAGCATGTTTCAATCTAATGGGAGCATGCTCTGAAATAACAATGGGTCCTATATCACAGTCCTTACACTTGTGTTACTAAGCCTGAAGTGAAGATATTATTTATTCTAGAATATATATTGTGTACCCCAGAGTGGAATGTATATTCTCTCCCAGTTGGGTGTTCCAATCTCCATAATTAACAGATGTAATGCTTCTCTATCCCTTTTCCTCCCATCTCTCAGATTACTGCTACCACAGTCAAGTACTGGGTCAACAACCAAGTTGAAATCTCCCACCAGCAGGAGGTTTTTTCGACCTGCATTCAGAAGGTGACGTCCCACCTCGTTTATAAATTGTCTGCTATTTATATTTGGCACAAAGAGGTCTTGAGTTGCTTCTGGAACCGCAGGTGGTCCTGCTCAAGTTTGAGGGACTCAGGGTGGCTGTTCCAGAGGGAGGCATCAGCCGAGGAGCGAGATCTACCCCCCCACTCTCAGCCTTAAGAAGCATCTGACCTTCAGAGAGTTAGGGGTGGATGAGTGGAGGGCTTGAGAAAGAAGGTGCATCAGAAGACAGAGTTGGATGTAGCGTGGTCCCCAGCCCCAGAAAGCCTGAAGGAGAATGCAGAGGGTCTTGAACCTGACCCTTGCAACCACCGGGAGCCAGTGGAGAGATTTGAGGGCTGGAGAGAAATGATCCATGGGCTTGAGGGCAAGGTCAAGTCTCGCAGTCCTGTTCGGGATTAGTTGCAGAGGGCGAAGAGTAGAGGCAGGCAGATTTCGAAAGAGGCAGTTGCAGTAGTCCAGCCTAGAGAGGACCAAGGGGCTGGAGACCGTCAGCTTCTGGGAGAAGGTAAGAAAAGGAAGAATACATCTGAGGAGGTGCAGCTGGTAGTGGGACTTTTTAAAGACGACTGCTGTGGAGAGGGTGGAGTTGAAGATGACACCAAGGTTTTCTGCCTCTCAGGAAGACGCAGGTAGAGGGCCCAATGAGGCAGCCAGAGTGAAAGATGGAATGCGGGAGCAGCGGTCCCAATGAGAAGGATCTCAGTTTTGCAGGTGTTTAGGCAGAGATCATTCGAGGCACACCCTTCATGAATCGTGGATAGACAATTAGGAATGAGCAAGAGAGAAGAGAAGGCTGAGGGGAGCCTGAAGGAGAGCCGAGTGGCATCTGCATAATACTGAAAGTTAGGAGAGAAGGCAGAGATGAGATGGGCCAGAGGTGCCAAGTAAAGGTTGTAGAGCCTGGGCGAGAGGTTAAAGCCCTGGGGAACACCACATGTAGAGAGAGAGGCGGTGGAGAGAAACAACCCCAGTTGGACTTGGGAGAGTCGATCGGAGAGGAAGGTGGTCAACCATGTTATGGACTGATCCATGATGCAGAGACGATTGATCAGGATGGCGCGGTTGACGGTGTCGAAAGCAGAGGAAAGAGGATGAGTACAGAAGGAATGCTAGAGTCGAGATTTGAGAGCAGGTCTTCACAGGTGTTCAGGAGAGCAGTTTCCATGCTTCTGTCTGCTCTAAAGCCAGACAGATGGTCATGGACACAACCAACAGATTCGGTATGAGAGTAAGCTGGGAGATGGCCAGCTTCTCCAGGAGTTTGCCCAGGAAAGAAGTGACAGAGATCGGGCGGCAGTTTGCCAGAGAGGAACGATCGTCAGAAGGCTTCTTCAAGAGGGGGTGATCAGACTTTTAAACATATCTTGATGATGTGCTCCTTTTGCAAAGCACGCACAATACTGTGGTTAAGATGCTGCATCAATACAATCAAAACACATTAGTGATTCCACAATACTGCCTCCTAAGTTATTAACTGTTGTCAGATTTTTCATATGAATAATTTTGATGTGACAAATATTTAAAAAAACAAAAGAACCACAGGTTTCAGTATTCCTGCACCCAAACCATATTTCGCAGTGATATAATTTGCAAATTATTAGTCAACAAAGCAAAAATATTTTGCAGCGCAAAATAAACATGATTGAAAAATGATTTTAAAAGTTTTCATCCTTACCATGTATGAATCGAAAAATTATCATAATTTTATCCAGGATTCTTTCAAGCTCTTCATCAGTTGATTCTTTATTACCAGCTCTCAACTTAGAATCCACATGCTTCGCTACAAGTACATAATAAATCAGTTTTAGTAAACTGCAACGTAACA
This sequence comes from Ambystoma mexicanum, assembly GCF_040938575.1. NCBI lineage: Eukaryota > Metazoa > Chordata > Amphibia > Caudata > Ambystomatidae > Ambystoma > Ambystoma mexicanum. Next base: position 894,222,305 of record NC_090939.1, read on the forward strand.
CCCAAATTATGCCTAATTTTAAAAAGACTGACTACATTTTGAGCGATTTGGCCATGCTATATCTTTAATGTCAAAGTCACAAAACAGTCAAGCTTGAAACTTGTTTGCCAAGCAGGTCAATACAACAGTAAAGGGGAAATAATATTCAAATGAAATCAAACAAAATGATTAATTTATATCATTTTTTATAATTAAATGTAGCGGCATACTGCTGGCTTTGACACACGTTAAAAAACAAAAAAAAAACAAATGAAATACATAAACCAAATCACAAAACTGCAGGACAAAATAAGAGAAAGAATGGTGCAAAGAAATGTAGAAATGTGTAAAGGACATGGAGCAAAAATCAAAATAAAAACTTCAACAGCTTCCTTTCCTGTTCCACCTGGTTCAGAAGAAGATACCCCTCTTGAATCACAATCTAATTTGATGTAACGGATCCACATCAAAAAAGGTGGCTATCTCACATTACTGTCAACCATGGTATCACATTCGAAGATATAATGGTCAGAAAAAGGCAGACTAACAGAAATACGACTAATTTCCAGTCTACTAGGCGAGACAATCTAAATCCCAGTGATAGTCTTCCATCAATTATTGTCTTGAGCTCTAAGTAAAGGGGTGGAGCACTTCCCTTTCTTTCTAGTTTCAACTATAACCCCAATGTGGGCACATTTTCATCAGGAATGGTTTCCTGTTTCATGGGACAGGGGCTATTCCCAGACATGCACTTAAAAAATGCAGGAAGCGAGTGAGATTTTTGGAAAGAACTAATCTTTTGGATAAAACTGACAACAAAAAAGAAACATCCAGGACTGTAGGTGTTACAACTTTCAGTCCATAAAACGTGCTCCAATTTATTGCATCTCCGAAGAGGAGATATCATTTCATTTGTTTACAGGGATTTCTTTTTCGTATACCGTTTGCCCATGGCCAGAGCAATCAATGGGTTGCTTAGATGACAGGGTTGCTGTGAAGTCAAAAATATGTTTGGAATATTATTAATCAGACTTGGACTGAGTAGTTTAAGGAACTCATGGTGGCAAAGGTAAAGAGGGACAAGTGATCACAGTTCAAGGGTGTTTATTAAACTGTATAATGGGTGAGAAAAACACCTAATCCAAACCTAAATCTAAAATGGGAGCAAGCTACTACCATCAAATAATAATAAGGCAGTCCTAGTGGTGTTTTTTATCAAATAAAAAGAGCCTATACTAAAAAACCTATTGCCAATCCTTACAACTAAGTTACAAAATAGTGTTAGATAATGTTTGCAAGAAAAGAGAGAAGTGTTCACCAAATATTAAGTCACAATGGTATGGCTGGGTCTCCCTACCCCATGTTTTTAGCACGGGACAAGGTAGAACCTTTGAGCACAGCACACTCTTGGGCCTCGCCAGCACGAGGTTACAGTTCCTTTCAACGATGCCAGGACCTTCCTTAGCCAAGTCTCTTTCCTGCAAAAGTCTCTTGCCTTAGGAGGCCTGCTGTACCAAAACGAACAAAAGTTCCTTTAGTAATATTTCACATTGGGCGATTACTCCTTGCCCATTGGATCCCCCTCAGCCGGGCTCTGATCCTTCTTGCAACGTTAGCCTCCCTCAGTCGGGTGCATTACAGCCTTTCACTCAAAACGTAACATTCAAAAAGTCTCAATGTCTTTGCAGGCATCCCTCAGTCGGGTTCACATTTGCCCATATCAAAGTTCACAATCTCATCAGAAAGCGGGAGGTTCACTTCCCTTACTTTCTCCTGGCGTCAGGTTCACACTTTGCCACAGTTCACAAGACCCCTTAGGTTCTTCCCTCTACCCAAGTTCGGGTTTCAGCCCCCTGCCAGGCTTCACACTTGTGCTCGGGTGCATCACTGATTACCATGATTTGTAGGCATCCCTCAGTCGGGTTCACATTTGCCAATTCCACAGTTTACTCAGTTTTCCTAAATGTGTCAAAGACTTTCGAGTGTACAAGGGATTTTGCTCAACTCTCATTGGACCACTTCGACACTTCACTCCGGCCTCTTGGTTCTTGTAGTTTCAATAAAATAACCCAAAAAGGCTTCAGTCAGCGTCCTTTGAATGAGCGTTCCCGCAACGCTGGACCACTCTGCTTCTGGACCTTTTTCTAGGGATTCTTTAAAGTTCAATTATACAAGTCCTTTGTTCAACAATGTTACCGCCTGCAACCTTGGGCCCAGCACAGTTCGGTTTACTATCCGTCTTCCCCGACTCACTGGCTGTGCTGAACTGTTGGAGCTTCTTGTCTTGGCAGTCAAGGAAAGCACCACAGTGGCAAGCATGTCTCTGCTTTGGCTATCAGCACGGAAGGGCCCTGTGTGCCGTTGACACCTGTTGCACCACACACCAGCTGGACTTCCTGGTTTTATGATTTCCCTTTCTGAGGCTTCGCGGGTACGAGTTGAAAAGGGCAAGGGCAATTCCCTCCTTGTCATCCACCAACGTCTCGCCGCCTTCCTCCTCCGTTTGAACTGCCAGTCCGGAACAGTTGTCTCCTCATGCGTTCGACCTTGCTCAAAGTGTGCTCTCATACCTTTCATCCCTATGGGGAAGGGAAAGGGATGTCAGGTGTGTGTAGTTCTGGTCAATTGCCTGACTCTGCTGACCCTTGTGTTGGTACCGGTCAGGTAAACGGCTCTGGTGTTAGTCCGTTGGTCTTTCACCGTTTACGAAAGTGTTTGTGTTGGAAAAGGAGTAGGGGGTAGAACTTCTAAGTATCCGACGGGGTAGATCGGAAAAAGGTATCATAAGGAAGGGGGTGGTTGGTCAACTCGGAAACGTGAGCTTTGTAGGGTTTGTGAACTGAATAGGGGAGGCTGTGGGAAGGGTAGTGTTTTGTCAAAACAAACTCTGAGTTTGGGAAGTAATAATCAGAGGGACCGGGAGGAGATTGACAGAGTATTTGGGTAGGATGCAGAAAAACAGGGATTCTGGGAGAGAGAGTTTGAGTGCAACAGGGTTTGGGTTCCAGTGCAACAGGGGGGGGAGGTGCAGCCTACAAACGTCTCCCAGATTCTCCTCTTCTTTCCCAGTATAATACCACGTCTCACCTGGGTTATTTCCCCCGGGCACAACCCCAGGCTCCCCTAACAAGGTGATCCTCTCTTGCTCGTCCGTCTTCAGCGTTGGGATCTGAGAGCGTCAGCCCTTCCCTGGCCACCTGAATAAGGGATTCTCGAGGTCTGCTTGGGAGAATACCCTCAGGTTTCTCACAGTAGATTTGGAGAAAGGGGCGAAAAAGGATAGATTTTTGGCTGTGAAACTCACTGCTGAAGAGATCGCTTGGCGATAATGAACGAGATGGCAAGGACAACATTTTCAGGAAACAGATTTGTTGGTAAGTCTCTAACGTACTGCAGTCAAGTGATTCAGTCACATTCCCCAAGGGGAGAGAGCCCTTTCCTGCGAGGCTAGGGAGGTGAACCGGCTAAGCAACAATCCCCCTAGTGACTCCCCTCTTGTGATAACCTTTGCAATTAGGAACTCCCTTTTCACTATTTTCATACACTTAATACCAGCATATCAGTTGACAATCAGACTCCTCTTAATTACATATGTTATTGTGATGCAATACCAGAAGAAAAGTATCCGCCTGGTACTTTGAAGAGTAAGAGCAAATGAGTGATAAAGAATACCCATCTGTCAGGCAATGAGATGAAAAAACCTACATAAGTTATGAACACAAAAGAGGGACTAAACCGAGAAGCTGGGGAAGCCTCAGCATTATGTGATAAAAGTGGGCGGGCCAAGAGAACCGGGAAGAGAGACCCGGGAGTTTCAAACCGGCTGGTCGCAGGAAGCTAGTAACTCTGGGAGAACCCTGGGTTGCACGGCGGCAACGAGCAACCGAGATAAGGCGCCTGAGGCGCAATGTCTGGAGAGCAGAGTGAAGAAAGCCTGATCGACACGGCCTGATGAGGTGTCCCAACCATGACCTCCCTGAAGCAAAGCATGCCAGGGAAAGACCGCAACAGGCCTACCAATCCGAACTGAATCCCAGGAGGGAACTGAGCAAGAGAGGTGGTGGCACGAAAGGGAAGAGATGAACGAACCCTGGCATTGCTGATACCACTCAGACACAGAAGTGTGTCTCTGTAGAGAACGGAAGTAGGCAGAGAAGCCGTCCTGACTAGCGACAAAGAAGCAAAGAACAACGCTGACGCAGTGACGCGACCCCTCTACACCCAAGGTAAAGGGGAGAACGAGAGACTCAGAGGCAAGGGGCATGAGAACTAAATTGGACAGTCATATCCAAGAAAGTTGGAAAACCGAATATAAAGATTGGACTAATCATACTCGTCCCAGTGAATGGCAAAGTCATAAGAAGAGTGAGAATTACACACAGTGACAAATCAAATTAGCTTCAGTGAATGGCAAGATCATAAGACGAGTTAAAGTCCAACAAGTGCTTAACCTACCTGGCACAGTAAGACGAATAAAGAAAGGAGCGAGTTAGCAGAATAAGTGTCTTTGTCCTAAAGAGGAGAGAAGAACTGCACCTTTAGGAAATAGAGCAAGTCCAGAAAGGACCCTGAAGACTCAAAGGTATCCATATGCAAGGGCCTGGAAGAGCCCCTTGAAAGAACTGGAGGACTCTTTACAAGAGATAGCGAAGGGCTAACTGAAGATCCTGTATTGAGGAGAACTGTGCTGAAAAGCATTCCAGGGGAACAGACATTCTTCTGGACTGTGGTAAGACCTTTGATTACGGGCTTCACTATTTACGACAAGCCCCCTAGTTTAGTTCCGTTAGGTAGGGAAACCCTTAGTATAGGGAAAGTTATGCATTTTCTTCATTATTTTCTAATAAACATCGTTTAACCTGGGACCTATTGGTCCGTCTCCTCCTCCTGGCCCACCACAGGAGGTTGCCAGAGATCAGAGCTGGGATCAGTTGCAAGCCATTTATCATTTTACAATTTGTCCTTTACTCACATTTGAGCACCCTTTCACCCCCACCTCCCTTCTGTCATGTATGCTTTTTTTTGGTTCTGCATATGAAAAGGAATACAGGGGCTATTTGAATTGATTCCTCACAGTGAAGAGGATTGCCAGTTCACTTTGAAATATAAAACGAGAGACTCGTGTGACTTTCAGTGTTTTATGTGTCAAGACCTAGGTTCTAAGGGTTATGAAAGGGTTAAGACAACAAATACAATCCTTGTGTGTGAACCTTGAGGAAATAATTTCTTTACATTTGCAAGAGCCGCTTACAAGTGAATTCTCCACCTTAGAAGATTCTTTTGTTCTACCTTCAGATCCAGACAATGTGCACAGGTGTGAACTGTGGGCTCAGCCTTGTTTTTTCTGAAAACAGGATACAGGTGGACAAAGTCACAGAATATCGGAAGGAGACAGATGGGATGAAGGCAATCCTCAACAAAGATTTTTTATTTCAAATGTCTGCAGAGATAAAAGAAATCCAGAGACTCTAAAGCGGAATTCCATGCACACTATGTGCAGTGAAGAATCTGAAGCTGGTTTCCAGGGATGGAGCCAAAGCACCTCATATTCGATGGTTAGGGGAGAATACACCAAAATAAAGAAAATGGGGGGCTTCTTAAAATTATATTTCTACTGCTATGGCATTTACTTAAAGAATTCGAAGTATGCAATTCTAGGAAAGATTTAATGCTGAGGAACCTTTTGTAGATGACACAAGATCTTGCAAAACTCAAATACACTGAGGATTCCTATACAAAATTAAATCAGCCCTTGCATCCAGTTACTTGCCTTGGTCAGAATGAAAGTGGGTGACTTCAAGAACGAGAATAGGTGAGGAGCTAATCACATCTACTGTGAGTGATGATGTTCATCTATTCCTCCATGGCACCGAGCGCGCTAAATTAAAGGTCCAGGAGCTGAAGATCAAAAGAAACGTTTAGTCCCGAAAACTAAAACAGAGGCCAAAAAGCCACAAGATCAGCTGGGATGGGGGACAGAAACAAATGTCGGACACTAATGAAAGGAGGATGAAATCTATTGTAGAAATGTCAAGTCAAAATGCTCTGAAGTAAATCCTTGGACTATTCCACTAGAACTATTACAATCCGATTCCTTACAAACTACAGAAATGCCTGGGCTCAATAGCCTAATCATGCAACTATGGCAACCTTTCCCTCATTCAAAGGGCCATTTGTACCACAGCCTTTCACTCCCTTTGTAGGCCGATAACAGTGCAACACTTAACAGCCTCTGCGGTGCATTGACCAACTTCTTCACTTTTTCTGAGACACGACTATGCCAGGCATTTTTATCTTCCATTCAGCTCTGTTTGCATTCACTCTTACATTTAGGTGTAAGTGGACGGCTTAGAAACCAACTGACCAACCTTTCAAGGTTCAACTGGGCCCTTTCATCTCCTCCACCACACTCCATCTGCTGCGTCCCTCAGGACTCCATTAACTCGCTGCGGCTCTTCAACATCTACCTTGTCCCTCTGGCACACCTGATCTCACCTTTTCAACTCACTTCCAGTGTTATGCGGACGACGCAGCTCTCCATCAAGCTTCCCTCAACTTCCTCCTCCTCTTCTTCTTCCTCCTCTCATATTCATGACTGACTGCTATTCAGGAATGGTGCGCTGCTAACGATCTCTGCCTTCATTCTAGTAAGACTGAGATCCTTCTCATTGGGTGCTCTGCTCCCTCCTACTCTCTGGCCACCCTCCATGGGTCGCCTCCTCTCACACTCTTGTGAGGCTTAAAACCTTGGCGTCATCTTCGACTCCTCTCTCTCCTCACATCCCGGACCTTGCCAAGGCGGCCCACTTTCAGATGCACCACCTCAGAGGCATTCTCCCTTTCCTCACTTTCCCCCAGAAGCTCAATGTCTCCAGAGCTCTGGTCCGCTCTAAACTGGCAGCTTCTTCCTCAATTTGGCTTTATCATCCCTTCACCCCTTCAACTAATCCAGAATAGGATTGCAAGATGTATCCTTGCCCTCAAGCTCAGGGACCACATCTCTCCAGCCCTATAATCTCTTCAAAAACTCCTGGTGGCTGCAAGGATCAAGTTCAAACCCCTCTGCATCATCCACAAGGCTTTCTGGGGGCTGGGACCCCACTACATCCAACTCTCTCTCCTTAAATATATCCCTGCTAGAGCCCTTCGATCTTCTAGCTCCAACTCTCTGCAGATCAGATGCTTTTCCAAGCGGAGGGTGGGGGTAGATCTCTCTCTTTGGCAGGAGCCTCCCTCTGGAATGGCCTCCCTGCCCCTCTCAGGCTTAAGCCAGATCTCAAGTTGCGTAAGCTTCTCAAGACCTGCCTTTTCTCTTCCTTCCCCCTGCTAAGGCCACCCTTTGCCGCACAATTTGGCTGCCTGGCCCCTTCCGAGTCCTACAGGGCCCCAAGGTCCTCCGCGCTTAGTCTACCCTTGCGCCACAGTCCTCCCCCAACCCCTAAACTGTATTTGCCCTTCTGGGCTCCTTTCCCCGACTAGCCCGGCGGAGTGTGCATCCCTACCGAGACTGGTCCACCTGTTTACTCGCACTTAGCATGTGGTCTTCACTCCCTGCATTTCCTGGCACTTTCCCACCTGGCCTCCCCTTAGCATTTGCCTAGCTCCAGGAGCCCTTGCTTTCCCCTCCTCCTCCCCCTGCACTCTTAGGCCTCCACTCTGCCCCGTACTTCCCCTCCGACCCTAGTATTATCCCTTCTCCCCCCGCCCGACCGGCACACACCCCTTCCCCCTCCTCCCCACTCCTCTCCCCCCTGCACTTCTTGTTACTGCACTTGCACGATCCGAACGACCAGGCCTAGTAGGATTGTTCTTGTTGACCGTTATTGTTTTCTTCCCAGTCCTCCCACCCCCCCCTTTTGTCTTGTGGCGCCTTGAAACACAGTTGTATAGGTGCTTTATAAATACCCAATAAACTTTGCATTACTCTGAGAAATTATTTTCCCCAGATATTCTAGGACTGGAGTCAGAATAGTTAACTCATTGCCTTCATAATGTTTTTTCAATATTCATGCACTTTAAGCTACTTTTCAGCACCTCCCCAATACGGTAAAGGGGAGACAATTGAACAGCATACAGATAGTATTGGAACAGTGCCTAGGCTATTCCAGCATCGAAACTCATAACAGAAGCAGTACAAAGGTCAGACAAGAGGTGGTGATCAAATATTGTCCCAGACCGAGTTCATTTGCCATCCAACATTATAGTGTTACAGGTTTTAACAGGTTCAAAAAAGTCTTCACATCACAAGTTTATCTTTTTATTCTAAAATAGTGATTACATTGCAGTACTGTGTTGGTTATTTGACCATCAGTGTGTAAATGTACTTCTGATTTTATTTTTCTTAAAGAAACACGCAGTTTGTTGTTGCACTGTTCGTTTCTGACTCTGCAGAGTCCAATTAAATGGAATGAACTCCCAACGGTTATTGTTTAACTGATGACATGTTTTTAGAACCTGTCGTACCTGCAAATATTTTCTACCAAATAAGAGATTTTATTTTTCCAAAGATAAATTTCATATTAGTGCCTTTAAGAGGGTGCAATATCTGATACATGGTGAATTAGAATGAAGGGGTGAATGCAAGGTTGGGTAAGAAGAGTATGGCAAGTGGTTAAATGAATATAAAAGCTGCCTTTAGAAATATACCTTTGTGCCCCCTTTACTTTCTTTTTTTAACCTCAGAGCAGACAGAGTCTGTATTACTTTATAGAGGCTCTGACTTGCTTGCTACATTTCCTCATCCCATGCGATATGGGGCTGATATTTGCACCGACTGCATTATGGTTTTTGAACTGCCACTGTGTGAATGACTTATTGGGAAACAAATAGTATTGGGGTGAAAAATGTTGAAAGTTTGAGAAACACAAACACCTTTTACAGCAGATTGGACCTAGCAATTAAACCACCCAATGAAGCCAGACACTACAGAATATGAGAGACATTTTGAAATTGTGCCTGATCCTATCTAAAGCCTCTGATGGATGTAGCCTATTGCCACAAAGACAAATGTATTATCCATTATAATTAATAGAAACGCCACTTCCTCGTACCTATTAACTCTGCAGGCTTGTTTGCTCTCTTGTTAATAAAGGTTTCAAAGGATTCCTTCATTGAGTTGATGAATTTTTCATTCTTTTGAAAGCAGACTTCTATGATATAATCCACTTTATCCTTAAAATCCAGAAGCTCTTGCACCATGTCTTTGTCCTTTTCAGGATTAACCACTACTGTGGTCCCAAACACCTGTAACAAAAGAAATTGCAACTCAAAATACAAACACATTAGGATACGTATCTGCACATACAGGTGAACACTGATTTTAAAAGTTGACATTTTATTCTTAAACAAAATGGGTAATGGGTTTGGGGGCAAAGTGAGAGACTAACGCAATTCGGTACAGGTACGTATGATGAATCTGGTACATCTAGCCCACCTTCCTCCAGACCCATGGGATGTCAGGAACTATGGTACAACACAGTATTGTTTAGGAGATGAAGGACAAATATTTAAAGCAAAGCTAAGGGAAGCCACTGGCACACGCGCAGTTCAAAACAGTCCACTTCTCCACCTGCTGACTTTCCCAAGCATGTTTCCTCGATCATTAATAATGGACTATAAAAGGACAGATGGTGGCAATAGTTTAAGAGGGAGGGTCGTGTGGAGGAAGGGGGACTATGACGTGGTGCAACAAAAGGCACCACAGTAACTTGTACCGACTTACTCCTTAACCCAGCATTCCTTCCCAAACACTCCAATTGTTGTCCCTGAAGGCTGAAGAACCAATTCTCTAGGTACGAGTATAATATGTGGAAGACCTTGGGACACCACTAGAGCCAGGTGTGTGGTGGATAACCTGAGAGCATTGTGCATACCGAAATGCAGGACTAACTGCTAGTGATCTTTACCCACCAGGATTTTTTAGGTCAAGGCTCACATTTTGGCAATTTGTTTTGCCGAGTCCACTAAAAATGTTGCTGGCTAGCTTGGCTTTTAGAATTCCATTTTCTGCTAGAGTGACTTGCATAGAGGTCCCCCTGCAGGTCCAAACCCTTTTTGATTTTCTTCCCTTAGTATCTGTCCCACATGACTACCAAAAACAAGAGTGCACTTTGAGCATCCCATGTGGTCTGTGGGTGTGCTCTCTCATCCATAAGTGTGTTGGGAAGTAATGGCAAAAGCAAATATGTGATTTATGTAATACAATGTGTTTGCAGCAAGAAATATATTGGCAGTACAATAAGAGAATTAAAAACTCGCATTATGGAACACTTCAGAGCAATAAAAAATGGAGATGCCAGATATCCTATGGCTACCCATTGTATACAAGAACACAGCCAATTCGACATTAAGGACATCAAATTCTTTGACCTTGAAAAAATTGAACAACCAGAAAGAGGAGGAGACAGAAATTTTACTGCGGAGGAAAGAATCGAAATGGATTTGTATTCTGGACACATGCCATACCGGTTTGAATACAGAACCTGAGATGGCCTATTGGCCATGAGAAAGAAGAAAAAGAAAAAAAAAGGAAAAAATGTGTAAATATGTGCAATTTCATCTTGAAATTTTTTTTCTGTGTATACTTTCTTGCACTATATTCATTTCCTTTAATGTACAAATTTGGAGTTCTGAACTTTAACCTAAAGTGGGTCTCGAGACCACCCAAATATTCGTCAAATCAGAATATTTGCCAGGTGCTTAGAAAAAAAAACATATGTTTACATAATGGTACGTTTGAGAGTATCAAAATAGAAACACGATTTCTAGAGTTCTAAAGAGAATCGGGCACAAAAATCACTCGGAACACCCAGAATGTCATGACCACTGGCCCCAAGGTGTCAGACCTAGCCCAACATCCTTGGAAGCAGGGTCATAATCCTCATTCCAGGCACCAGCCGGCCCCCGTAGGGGCCTTTTGGACCTTGTCCTGGCGCCAGTGGCGCCAGGCTCATGCTCATAAAGGGACCCAGTCCCGGCACTGGAAGCACCGGGCTCATATAAAAGGGATTGGTGCTTGGGTGGACTTACCTGCTGCAGACCATGCTGCCTTCCTACCTGCAGGATGAACTCTTCATCCAATCCTGCTGGGACTACTTTAAGTGCTGGGTGGGGCCAGCACCACTCCCAAGAACCACATACTGGAACTCTTTTCTTACCTCTGGAGGCTGTGGAAGAAGACGCCTAAGCACTACTGAAGGCTATTTAAACCACACCCGATTGGTTTCACGTGCTTCGCGTTATTCTGCAATAGCAGCAGGACGCTCACCGTGTCGGCTCCAGCTGATCTTCTTCTTCTGCACCTGAAAACAGGACAATCTTCAACTTACCTTCCTGAAATCCAGCTCCAGCCTTCCGTGACATCTGAAAAGGAAAACGAGAACATTAGAGTAGCACGAGAAAATACCAGAGCTGCTCTTACCACCCGTCGGCGCCTTCCAAGGCCCCGTGCCGCGATTCTTCGTTCTCCAGCCATCTGCAACAACAAAGAATACAGGTTAGCGATAACTCCATGATATCTGCTTACCTGTGCCACGGTCTCCGCGAGCTCCGTTCTGCGCCATTTGTCCGCACCTGTAAAATACAAGAAGGACATTATTAGAGCTCAGGACTCCATTTCTACTCACGTGCCTCAAGTGGTCCTCCGGCACGATCCTTCGGCATCAGTCTTCATCGCCGGTTGCACCGCGACCTGATAGAAAAGGGGGAAAAAGACATTTAAAAGTGCATTTAACTTCAGATGAACCTTTTGCTTGCCTGCAAAAAACTCCAGACTTTTCCACTTACCGGATCAACATACCGGACCTGCAAAGAGGCAAGATTCTGAAAGGACAATAAAAGACTCAAATAAGGCACTTACCGTTCGTGCAGCTAACGACGGTCTTGCCTTCTGGACTCTACCTCCGCAATAAAAGGCTGAACTATCGTCCAGTGAAGTAACTGGCTACAGCGCCCCTGCAGAGACGCAGGATGGAGAGCGCCGCATTTACTTACCTAAGGTGAGCACGTGCGGCCTAGGGGAGTCGTAGGAGTGTCAGGAAGGGGAAAGGGCCGAAACCCCGTCAGGCAGACGTTAACCCCTGTTTCCTCTCTGCCCGCAGACATCTCACTCTCCGGATTAAGATCACAGTAAGGAGGGGGCCCTTCCAGGGTGGTGCCAAAGACCTGCGAGTGACTCTGGAAGGTTCGGAGAACGCCCAGACCAGACCCGCGCCTCCGAGGGATTCAGGTGAGCGTTACACAGAAGCCCACACGTAGTTGATCCAAAATACACCATTCCAAAATGGCTACCGCACGCATTGATGCGTATCATGTCATCGCGGTATGCAAACGCGATGACGTCGAAATCGAGTTAGCAACATCCATCACGGATCCTGAAAGCATCAAGGCAATCGCACCTTGTTGTAGGTGACCACCTTAGGACAAGAAAAAAGGTAATATTCTAACTTCCTTTGGCCCCATCCTTTTCATTCTTTTTTCGTTCGTTTTCTTACCTCACTTCCGGTTTTCTGAACGATATTTTGTTCAGAACAACAAGCATGGGGAGGTTAGGGAACACTCCAGACAGCTTATGTCAATACTTCTATCTCTAAAAACAAATCCCTATGTATATAGTTGGCTAATACCCTTTCTCTTTCTTTGTGAATTGAGGTTTTGCAAGCAGACTGAAAATAAGGGGTTTAGTAAATAATCAGCCACTATGTGCACTCCCTCACAGATTCAACTTTCCAGAAATATCAAAATGTACCTCTAAAAGGTGAATGAATAGCACAACATTAATATGAACTAAAACCAAGAAAACTGAAACAAGGGTGAGTGGACTTATTTATTTTAAGAAAAAGGCCCTCTTTCTTCAATCTAATATGTGTTTTTTTGTGTTAATATGCTTATCATTTTAGAATATGAAACAAATTAGTACATGTGTTTTTTTACTTTCTTTTGGTCTAGAATCTCTCCTGAGGAACCACATCTAAAGTTGTGGGGAAACACGTGTTGGGAGATTATGTGCAAAATGATAGTTTAAATCATGGAACTGTATACATGTGTGACATTAATATATGGTAAACCACAACTAAGCAAGAAAATGTGCACAATGGAATTATGCAATATGGACAGTGCATATGTTTAATTCTATGACAACACTGGAAGTGAGCATTATGCTTCAACTTTTTTAATTTGCTACTCCTCAGCAGTTTCAACAAACCAATAAAGTCAACAACACACACTGAGAAATGTCTCCATAGACTTTTCTTTGCTCTGGAACTACAATTCCCATAGTCTCTGTAGTCCTTCTCACTCCCTGCTCAGCTATGACCACTTCCTGTCCCTGAGCTCCTCCTCTTCTTTTACTGCTCTTCAAGCAGATAAGTTCTATTTCTGTTATCTCTCTATAATGATAAGCATTAAGAGCATTTAGCAGGGTGTAGGAGGAAATGATTATGGTAGATTTGACTTAGCAGACTGTGCCACCACTGCGTAGGTAGATTGGCCACAGAGCGTACACAAATTCAGTTTTGTTACCTCTCGCTACGAGCGCATCGGCACAGCAGCGCTCTGCTTTTGCGAGCGGAAAAGTGAGAATCACTAGCCCGTTCGGGCTGGCGTACCCCACGGCGCGACCGCCCCATGCTGTATGACCGGCACCGTAGGGGTCTATCCCGCGCTGCGGGTGTCATCAGCGGCCACGTGGAGCCGCGCGAACGCAGGTGTCTCCTAAGCCCCTCCGTCGCAGAGGCGCAGGAGCTCCAGTACGGCAAGGCACTCCGGCCCCCTCCTTCGCGGAGACGGGGCTAGCCACGAGTGCTTGGGCCGCCGCAAGCCACCAGCCCCCTCCATTGGGAGGGCAGAGTCCAACTACGGAGCTCGCTGCCGCGTCGCATTGTTTGTATCGACGCGGAGCACAGCACCCGTACGGAAGCCGGGTCCGGTGGTGAATTGTTCAAATAGCTATCCACGTAGCTAATTATAATCACTAGCACGATTCCTGAAGCCGGCGCGCATACTCCGGAAGACACGCTCGCCCCAGGGCGCATGTGCTAGCAGGGGAAAAAGCACTAAAAATAAGTGCCTGAGCCTCGTGAGGCAGAACAAGGCTGTAAGCCTAAAGAGAAGCACAGTGCCCAACACAGTCAGAGGCACTCCAGCACTCCAAGACAAGCCCATCACAGGCACACCAAAGATCAAAATAAGTCCGGTGCAGCCACTTTTATAAACAAAATATATATATATATAAAGACAGGTTAAAGAATCAGGTACAGACCTGCAGGCTGGTGCTTTTAACAATACCAGAAGCATCTATACAGTGATAGGGCGTGCTAAGACGCCTTGACGGGTATATCAGGCACAAAGCACCCTCCCAGAATGTCATATTTTGAGTGGAGTGAAGAGGAGCAGTCGCTAGACCTGGCTGCCCGCTTCAAGGAGGTGCTAGGAAGCTCACTTATAGATGCAGTGGCTCAAAGGGTGAAACCTCTGCAGGACAGGCTGGAGTCCTTGGAAGCAATTCTTCACCAGCCTATAGACAGCACCATACAGACTGTGCGCACGTCCACAGAACCCTCGGAAGTAGGGTCAAAGGGGAGTACTAAGGCCTGAAAGAGGAAAGCCTCTTGCGACCTCCAGGGCCCGTTGGAAAGGGCAAAAGAGAAGGCCGCAGAGGTCGTCGACGCCTTCGCAAAGCTCAGAGAAGCATATTTGTAGCGTCAGACTGTGCCGGACCTCATGACCCCCGCTCCAGGGGAAGAAGATGTAGAGGAGAACCCAGGCTCGGAAGAAGAGCCGGAGGAAGGAGACCCTACTTCCCAGGATGAGGACGAGTTAAGGGAGGAGGAGGAGGTAGTAAGACCCAGTGGAAGGAAGAGAATCCGCAAAGAGAAGCAGCTCAAAGAGGTGGAGGAGGATATGATCGATCCGGACAGCATCCGGAATCCGAGATCATGGGACTGGCAACCATCACCCAGAGTGGCCCAGTACATGACCAAGAGATTAAGAAAGGCACTGGACAAAGAGGTGCGTCAACGCCTTCGAGCAGAGTGTCCGAGACTGGACCTCCCGGGAAAAGTGGCAGAGACGCCAGAATTAGACCCCAAGATGCTGACTTTCGTATTTAAGTCCAGTAAGGACCCCCGTAAGGGTATCGATAGATCTTGGAGGAGCTGCCAGGAGAAGGTACTCAACCTTGCTGGCCCGCTAGCAAAAATCATGGACCTTGCAGAAAGGACGAGAGATACGGGAGAAGAAGTAGACCCTGACGCCCTAGCAGGCTGGGCGCAGAGAGCAGTATGCCTTCTGGGTAATGCGAACTGCGCCATCGCCTTGGAACGCCGGAGAGGACTGTTGCTGAAGATTGACGCGAAACTCAGTGACCTCGCATCATATGAGGTGGGTGAGGCAGCACAAGGTCTCCTCTTCGGAGAACCCTTCGGCAAGGAGATGGCCCGCTTCGTCGGCACCTACACGTCACTGGAGAAAGCACAAGCTTCGATCCGTAAGATCTTCCCGAACCGAGTTTTTGCCAGGACCAGTCGCCACAGGGGTCACTCGGCTGGTCGTAACCAGGGAGGAAGACGACCCCAGAATCCCAGAGCCCAATATTGGGAGAGCAGACAGCAGGACTCCTCCTTCCCTACCAGAGGGCGAAAGAGAGGAGCTGTCCGTGGACAAGGATTCACACAAGGTGACAGTGCCACATTACCCCTCCAGTGGGAGGGAGAACTGTTATGTTCTGGAGAAGCTGGCGCGTGCTTTCCAGCGATGCATGGGTATTGCAAACAGTGCTAGGCCTGCACCTAGAATTCATAGAACACCCCGTGGAAGAGAGCAGGCCGCACCAATAGCTTCTATAGCGCGCAGAGCAGAAGCTGCTAAACAACGAGATACTTCAGCTAATGAACAAGAACGCCATAGAGAAGTGTCCCAGAGACCCCCTCTTCATAAGCAATATGTTCTTAGTGCACAGGAAGGATAAAGTGCGGCCCGTTATGAATTTAAAAGAACTGAACAGCTGGGTGGTTTACCGACATTTCAAGATGGAGGGCATCCACCAGCTCCGGGACTCGCTCAGAGAAAGATTGGCTGACGAGGCTGGATCTGAAGGATGCCTACCTGACGATCCCAATAGCAGAGGAGTTCAGGACTTTCCTGGAAAGGACAGCTTTGGCGATTCAAGACCATGCCCTTCGGGCTTGCATCAGCTCCCTGGGCCTTCACCAAGCTGATGAAGCCTGTAGCAGCAGCGATAAAGGAAAAAGGGATCAGATTAATCATCTACCTAGACGATCTCCTGCTGTCAGCAGAGGACCGAGAGACTCTCAGATATCAGACAAAATGGGTCTAAGACCTGATAGGATCTCTAGGTTTCCTAGTGAACGTAGAGAAGTCGGATACGGAACCAGCGCAAAGGCTGGATTTCCTAGGCCTCGTCCTGGATACCAAGAAAGCGACACTGGAGCTTCCAGCTCGGAAGATCCGCAACATCAAGAGAGAATTGAGAGGGTGCCTACAAAAACAAGTAGTTTCTCTCAGGGCTCAGGCAAGAATAGTGGGACTCTTAGCAGCCTCCATTCAAGCCATATTTCCCAGACCCTTGCACTACCGAGCACTGCAGAGGCTAAAGATAAGGCATCTGCAACAAGGCTTGAGGTATCATCAATCGGTACCTTTGGATCCAGAATCCAAAACAGAGCTGGAATGGTGGTTGAGGAATATGGACACCTGGAATGGGCGTGCCATTTTCGGAGATCGTCTGAATCTGATCATAGAATCAGATGCCAGTCGACTGGGCCGGGGCGCAAGGTGCGGAGACCTACAGACAGGAGGGAAATGGAGCGAAGAGGAACTTCGTCTCCACATAAACTGTCTGGAGCTGTTAGCAGGATCGTTTGCGATCAGAGCTTTCACGAAAGGAAAGATGAGATTGTGCGTCCTACTTAAGATGGACAACCTATCAGCAGTGAGATACATAAACCATCTAGGGGGCACCAAATCCAGAATGCTGGCCGAGCTAGCGAACGATTTCTGGCACTTTTGCCTTCAATCAGAGACATCAGTAACAGCGGAGTACCTACCAGGGACACTGAATGTAGTAGTGGACTGGAACTCGCGCTACCTCACAGATTCCAGCGATTGGAGACTGGATCCAGCAGCGTTTCAGAGGATGAACGAGAAATGGGGTCCGCTGCACATAGATCTCTTCGCAACCCGGTTGAACGCCCAAACAGCAGTATACTTCAGCTGGAGGCTAGACCCGGGAGCTCGAGGGACGGACGCGTTCCTCCAGAAATGGAGCGGAGGTCCACACTACGCTGTTCCCCCATTCATGATGCTGAGCAGAGTGCTAGCGAAGCATCGGAGGGAGAAAGCGGAACTGCTGGTAATAGCACCACTATGGAAGTCACAAGTGTGGTTCCCAACGCTGATGGAATTAGCGGTGGATCATTCGAGAATGCTCCCAGAGGGAGAACACCTGCTCATGGACCAAGCTGAGTCATATCATCCTTTGAGAGTGAGAGGGACACTCCCGCTCATCGCGTGCAGGATATCCGGAGACGCTGGGCGCCGCCGCCAGGCATTTCTGTGTAGGCTGCTCAGCTTATCGCAGAATCCTGGGCTCCGTCCACGAGAAGGAGCTACGACGCGGCTTGGGCCAAGTGGTCTGATTGGTGCAAAGGGAGAGGTGTTCATCCCATTTCTGCACCTGTCGTGATGATTCTAAATTTCTTAGCGCAACTATTACAAGGCGGAAGAGCATTCCGTACTATAGGAGTCTACAGGACACCTGCCGATAGAGGGAGTACGGTTGGAGAGCACCCAGCGGTGGTTAGACTCATTCGAGAAGCCAAATTTAAGGCGCCCCCAGAACCAAGGTACAAGACAGTCTGGGATGTCCGGGACGTCCTTAAGCTATTGGCGAGTTGGCCCGGGAACAGATATCGATCCCTAAAACAATTGTCGGGGAAATTAGCATTGCTGTTATGCTTAGTGTCGTGTAAAAGCGTGTCAGACGTGAGAGCATTGGAAGTAGATGGGAGGTTGTTTGGGCCAGAGGGCATAACATTCACAATAGTGCAGAGAACTAAGACGGGTACATCCTCAGTACACTACCCACATTTTACGAGTACACCTAAATGGTGTGTGGCGAGCTGCGTCAAAGAATATGAAAGCAGGACAGCAGAGCATAGAGCAGCAAATACCACGCAATTGCTTATAGCGTGCAGAAGGCCTTTTCAAGGCGTATCCACAGCTACTATTGCCAGATGGGTTAAAGAAATCATGCAAGCAGCAGGAATAGATGTGGGGAAATACGGAGCACATTCAGTGCGTGGGGCTATGGCATCTAAAGCCTTTAAGACAGGAGTGTCTCTTAGAGATATTATGCTAGCAGCAGACTAGACGAATGATCGAACATTTAAAGAGTTTTATTTTAAACTGAACGAGAGTTTAGCGGTCACGTGCTGGGAAGCTTTGAACAAGCATAATGCTCGCCTCCAGTCTTGTCATAGAATGAAGATTACCCCTGCTAGCTGCGCAGGGAGTATTAATTCTATTAAAGACTAGGAGGCGAGCATTAAATTCCCACCCAAGTTATGTATTGCGTATAAAATATGAGATTGTACATGTGATAAAATGGTTATATTATGAGCAATACATGGACACCACCCTGAACCTTCCGTTTTGCATTATTCCTAGGGGAAGAGCAGAAGAACAATTGAAGTAGGAGACTAGCAGTGGCAGTCGCCTGGAGTCGAGGAAGTTCGACATTCGGTTTGAAGTGGTTCAAGTCTTCGCCCAGTTAGCAGGACTTTGTGTGGAGTTTAAAGAGTAACTTTTCAGAGCGAGTAAAAAAAGGAGGAGCAGCTCAGGGACAGGAAGTGGTCATAGCTGAGCAGGGAGTGAGATGGACTACAGAGACTATGGAGATTGTACTTCCAGAGCAAAGAAAAGTCTATGAGACATTTTTCAGTGATTATTGTTGATTTTATTGGTTTGTTGAAACTGCTGAGGAGTAGCAAATTAAAGAAGTTGAAGCATAATGCTCGCCTCCTAGTCTTTAATAGAATTAATACTCCCTGCGCAGCTAGCAGAGGTAATCTTCATTGTATGAAATGAATACATGAAGAATTATATAGATACGAAATAAACAAACCAAATCATATTGGAAAATTGACTGAAATTTATTCTGGGGATCGCACTGTACATGAGTACCAAACATAAGATTCATAATTTGTGTTGTGAAGTAGGCTGGTGAAATTTAGTTTTTGGCTTCACCGTGCGGAAGCTTTTTTACCGTAAATAGCCACCAAATGCCCATATAAGGTGGGCATTTGGGTACTAATGTATTTAAATGTCCTACACCCTGGCTATTGTATTTGTGGCCTTTATATGTTTGACCAACTAAGAACAGCCAAAATTGCATTTCTACCCACGTAGGCTCATTCAGAACCCAGACGGGCTTCTCGGTTTGAATGGTATCCAGTTTAAACTGGATGAGGATTTTCTCAGACTGTTCAATACACATCTGTGTGGGTGTGCCTAAGTGCATAGGGTTTGTCTGGGCATGTTCTTTCTGGAGAGGAGCGCCTGCTACCTTTTTTGAAATATTTGCGAGGAACTTGGGGTTGGTCACCCTGAGTTACCTGGGGGCAACCAGACGTGGACTCCCTGCTCACTGTGCTCAGAGAGAAAGCTTCACCTCACTGATGAAGCCCAACAAGGCTGAAACACGTGTATGGGGTTGCTTTTGGTACTCTTGTTCAGAGAGGAATTGCCATAGCATTTCGGTGCTCGACTGCCCATGTGGGCGGGACAAAGACTGATATGCAAATCAATATTTCCCATCTGTGAAAGGTACAGTGAGCAAAAAGCGTGTGCTGCAAACTCTCATCTCAGAACAGGTTATCATGCCATGTTCTTTCTGGAGAGGAGCGCCTGCTACCTTTTTTTTAAACCAATCCCAATAGGGTTACTGCCAAACCTTTGCAGATTTACTGCTGCATGTGGATTTCTAGGACAAACCCCCAGGCCACTCAAGACATTTGCTTGCCTACACTTATCTGGAAGATTGCTGAAAATGCTGAAGATGTGAACATGACTCCACTGTGCTGGCTAGGCTCTGTTCTTTTGTGGATATATGCTTCTGCATGGTGGAAAAATATTCTGAAAGCTATTCTATATTACAGGCTACACGTTCTTTGGCAAACATCGTAAAGACGGGCTGGGTGGCGGTGTGGGCATTATTTGTAAAAATCTAAAAATGTACGAGATTAAAATTGAATGGGAGGGTTGTGACATTTTACATACAAAAATCATCCCCAATCCGAACTGTAGCATAAACCTGGTAACTGTATATAGACCACCAGGAGCTTCTGATGATTTCAATGAACATCATATTAATACCCTCAATGTAATGCAGAAGGCGAACTCCGCTATAATATTAGTAGGAGACTTAAACCTTTGTAAAGGTAATGCCAAGGACAAAAAGACAAAGGAATTGGAAAAATTGTTAAACAATAACTTCCTGGTGCACAACAATGACCCGGGGGAATATTAAAGGGAACATCCTCAATTGGATGGTTAGCTGTAACATAGCACTCACCGAGATTACGACCATTCCCTGTATATGGTCAGACCATTCAGTTATCTCAGGTAAAATACAACTTCCCCCTCTTTCTAAGCCTATACATAAACCGGTAGGCAAGGTTCTGCAGAGAAACTAAGGATCTCACTGCGGATGACCTATCTAGATGTATGGATGCCCTTATGCTGAAAACGGGCGTCTCAGATCACCCTGATACACTTGTAAACAATACAATAGGGAGATGACAACCCTGCTGGACAAAGTTGCACCCATGAAGTCTACAATAACTAGGCAGGCCATCCATCACCAAAAATGGTTTACGTCAGACTTGGCCAAATTAAAAGCCAATAAAAGACACACAGAGCGTGCCTGGTTTAAAGACAAAAACGCAGACAATAAAGCTGCCTGGAAACGTCATGAAAAAGCTTATGAAGCTAAAATTATGGAAGCCAAGTTGACCCACTATGATAATCAGATTGAAACGGCAGGAAATAAAACCAAGGAACTTTTCTGTCTATTTAGGTCATGGGAGAAACCAGATGCATTAAACCATAATATCATTCCCACTCAGGATGACTGTATTAGAACTCAGTGTTTTAAAAAATAAAATTAGAAACGAGTTAGAGAGTCACAGGTTAGATACTGACACTCCCAGTGTTGGGAATGCGGATACTAGCTATGCGGCTGACACTTAGGCACCTAGCGAAAATGGCCTAAATCGGGACTCACTCCCGATAGGCTTTCAATTTCCTGAGATATGAGTTACCGAAACTGTCAATATAATGAGGGATATGAATCCAATAAGCTGCCCGGGGGACCTTATTCCCTCAAAGATAATTCTGAATCATCAGGATATCTTTGCATCATTCCTATGCAGGTTCATACAGGCCTCCTTTAGTCATTGTACTGTCCCTCAAGCCATTAAAGCTGTGGCAGTGACACTCTTATTGAAGAAGGTAGGCCTTGATCCAAAGGATGCCACACATTTTAGACCTATCACTAACGCCTTGTTTTTCTTGAAGTTGATTGACAAGGTGGCTACAATACATCTTCAACAGTACATGGAAAACTCTGGTCGGCTGCATGGAAGGTAATCGGGCTTCCGATGTTTCCATGGTACGGAGAGTGCCTTGGTAGATCTCCAGACTTATATGTTCACCATAGTGGAGAAAAGTAGATCAGGGATGCTGATATTACTGGATTTGTCAGCAGCTTTTGATCTGCTAGATCATGGCATCCTGCTGAAGTGGTTGCGAGACACAGGTGGGCTTGCCGACGAGAAAGTAAACTGGATCAAGTCCTTCTTGGAAAATAGAAAATCTGGGGTGTACTGGGGAGACTCTGTGTCTGAGGTGGAGACCATCTTATGTGGTGTCCCCCAGGGGGCGTGTTTATCCCCCCTACTTTTCAACATCTATATAGTGCCCCCATGCAGAGAACTGGAAAGACTGGGCTTTTTCTTTACATACTATGCTGACGACTTCCACCTGTCTTGGGTGCTGTCAGGCGATTACCAGGAGGACCAGGATAAGCTCAGTGAGAGCTACAAAGTCGTAAAAAACTGGATGACCACGAACTGGCTGTGTTTAAATGCCGGGAAAACAGAATTGCTATATGGATCTAAGAAATCCATGGAGAACCTAGCGCCCCCTTTTGCCAGTTTTCAGGTAGAGGGCAGCCAGATAGCAGTAGTAAAAAAAGTAAAGACTTTAGGAACATATTTAGAAGCCACCCTGAACGCAAGCACCCAAGTAAATGCCGTTGTAAAAAATACTCAATATTACGAGAGTGCTAAGGCAGGTGGCTCCACTAATCTCTAAAAACAATCAAGCAAAATTGGTTAGGGCCGTTATTCTTCCACGCGAGGACTACTGCAATGCCTTAATGGGTGGTGCCAGTAAGGAAGACATCTCCAGATTGCAAAAAATACAAAATGCGGCCATTCGCATAATCTATGGCATGAAACGCTATGATTCTACTACCTCTGCCAGGAAGGAATTGCACTGGCTGCCTATATCAGCCAGTATCTCTTTTAAACTCATGACCTTATGCCATAAGTGCATTCATAGGTCAGCACCTAGTTATCTGAAGGAAAAAGTCTCCATACACAAGCCTACCAGAGATCTTCGATCCACCTCAGCCCACCTCTTGAAAGTGGCCAGGGCCAAGAGCGCACGGGGCAATGGACGTTCCTTCCCAGTTTAAGCTACATATGCGTGGAATAATCTGCCACAAATACTTAGGGAACAAACAGACCATCTAGCGTTCAGGAAATCTCTGAAAACAACGGTGTTCATGTAAGCTTCTACATAGATGCCTCTGTTCCTTGCTTTCTTGTTGTAAGTGAGCACCTGGATGCCCTAGGGCTTTTGGTGCTATACAAATGTTATAACTTAACAACATAACAACATTCTGCTTGCCTTTGGCATAAAATGCTGGACACGCCAGACCTGCAGCTGCCGTACCGCTCTAAAAAACCTCTGTCCTCAATGCACTTCTTGGCCCCAAGTGGGAGCCCTTCTGCTGCCTGGCTGGATATGGAATGTCTTTCAGCTTCTGTGCCCAACCTCTGATCGGTCATGTCACGGCCTGCATTGCCTACAGCAGTCGCTCAAATGTGGGCATGCTCCTGCTGCCTGCCAGATCCTCTCTCTGCACCAGATACGCCTCTGCCCTACTTTCTGGGTCCCATCTGTGCATCCTTTATTGCTGTTGAAGTCGGAAGAGGGTCTTTCAGAATCCTGTTGGTCTGGGTGGGTCTCTGCTCACACTCACCTGGAAGCCCAAGAAATGGCAGACAAAATTCAATCCTTAAATTGATGTACAAGTGCTTCCTGAGCAGTTCCTGCACCTTTAGTTCACACCTTGTGTTATGGCCACGGGGTCCCTCACTGCTACTGCGCTTCAGGGACCCTAGAGATTTGTTGGAGAGTTTTCTGTGCCCCGCTGATCTACACAGTCATTCTATATAGATCCTGTGCTACTCTTCACCATTCTTCTCCGGCCTACGGTGGGAGCAAACTGGATAAGCAGATATTCTGGTGGAGTCTTGCAGATTCTTCAGTTTGATGGTTACCAATGTCTCTGCACCTATGACCTATAAGTAATATACTGTCAGAAACCAGAGGGTGTCTCACCCGCTAGTCCTCAGGGATCGACCTCTCAGGTGGCTAGGGCACGGCTATCGCCTTTGGATCCAGACCCTGGGGATGCACTAGTGCTGGAGGCTCACATGGGTGAGGGGTCTTTAGGGAGTGGGGGGTGAGACAGCCGATGGTGAGATGCAGTATTCCCCTTTTTTTTGTTCATCTACCCCCATCCTATTTTGTAGGATATTGATATTCCGAAGTCCCAACCCCAAGACCCTTTTTACACAAACACTGGGCAGAGGAAGAGGGTAACAGAGTAACCAGACAAACACTCTCACATCGTACTGGACATGTCCCGTTATTCGGGTCAGGCACTTCACACTAAGTGCATACACCTGATACCAGTCAACTCTCCTCACATGAATAAAAGGCAACACCTAAAGACACATTGTGAGCAAGGCAGAACACGAGCAGAACCTCTGGGACGAGGGCACACCTACAGGAGCAGAGCAACAGACCAAGGGACAAGAGCAGTGGGTCGAAAATCCCAAGGGTTCCCTAGTGGAGGTCTGTTAGGGAGAATTCTCTGTTTAGGCTGAATTTCCTAACCTAGTGAGTCCCCCCAGCAGCTTTGCTGGATTTTTTGGGTTTATTTTTTTTCTCCTGCCAAGAGTGAGACTCTTTTACCCTCACTCTTGGGCATGATTTGAGTGTGTTTCTTTGAATCTAGATGTGCTTAATGGGCTATGGGGTCTTTTACCCCATAGGTGTTCATGTGTTTTTGGGATGTGTGTTACACAGCACCCTCAGTGCAGTAACACAGGGGTGTCATAGTGACCCCCCAGTATAGACTCCATACCCTGGGACTGACTACTGTCTCCCAGGACATGTAAAGTCACCATTGACTTTACTAGTCTTAAATTCTGAACAGAACCAGTACAAACCATCATATTGTGGACATACTGGCTGGGGCAATTCAATTGCCCCGGGGTCTGGTAGTCGAGGGGGCACGTCTACGTCCCCCCTGATCGAGTTTTGGCTGGTGGCAGTGGATACTACTTTTTATATTCAACCGCAAATATTTTCCTATGGGATTTCCCATTGTTTTAGGCTACTATCGTTATTTAATTATTTACGGTAGCCTCGAACATACCGCCGGTTTATTTAATTAATATTAATTCTCCGGGTGGTATTTTTTTGCCAAAACTTGATTCTAAAATAGCGTGTGTGTTCTCTTCTGTGACTCCAACCCAAGTCGAGCCCTTTGTTCCACTTTTTGGCAGGCTTCTCCACAGAACCCCTCCAAAGTGGTGCCACTCTGTCTGGGGTACTTAGGAGGGGTGGAGGGGGATTTAGGCACCCTGGACTGAGTTGCCTGGGCAACTCAAGTCGCACTCTGTCCTGATTGGCCCAAGTGGTGAGCCGGCCGGCTCACCACTTAGCATGTTTGAGTGACAGCTAGGCTGAGTGAATGGGGGTTTTCTGCATAAAAGCAGGGCTTTGGGGACTGGAACTTCAGAAGTCGCCACAGGACCTAAGAATCCAACGAGGGAGAAGCTGAGCCGACCTGCCACGACGCCACCACCGGTGGAGCCCTGCTAGACCGTCTCACCACTTTTCCCAACGACAGAGGAGATCTCCCACCGGAGAGTCTTCTTCCTTTGACTGGTGTGGATAACCAGTTTCACCGTCTTTTCGCCTTCCCGACGTACCTCGTGGCCGCCTTGCCTGTGCCAAGCACCCCGGCAACCGGAATACCACGTTTTACCACGACCGTGAACCAAAGGTAACACCTTTAACCGGAAAACTCTGCGGCTGGTTTCTTCCCTGGCAGTGCAACGACCTTTCATCTTTCCTCCAAGTAGAGATCTTCTCTTCCCCTGGACGACGACGCGACTTGCACCCACTGCCAGGAACAACTGCCACCACTGGAGGATCCTTCCCACTTAAGGTACCGTGTCCCGCCTGGCTTCCCTTGCTACCGACTGTACGGGGTAGATTTAGTCCCCGGCTTTCGAACCTGGGTTAGCCTGGGACACCCTGGCTAAACTTTCCTAAGCCTCTCTAAACTCTTTTTGAACTATCTGCAAGACTTTCTAAGCCTAGTGTAACTGTGTGATCTTGGGCGCATTTGTGCTCTGCTCTCTCTAAGAGTGGACCCAGCCTTTGGACTTTGGCTCACCAGTGACTTTTGCTCTTCTGCCTTGCTAACAGTGTTCCTGAATCTTAGAGTGGTGTACCTTTCCATATTCTGTATTTTTCCCTCCCTTTCTCACAAACTTATTGGAGTGCCATCTAGTTAAGCGCTCACCTCTGTATGAAAATAAGTGGCGTTTTACTGTGACTTATCTGATAAGGAAAAAGGGGTGTATATATTACAATAGTATCTGTGTTTAGAATATTTTACAATAGGAGTGCTTTAGTGTTTCAAACAGTGTGTTTTTAAATAAATAATTATATACTTTGATACCAAAGCTCTGGTCAGTGTTTGCTTGTATTGGTGTTTCTGAGTGCCTATTGTGTATACTTTGCATACTGCCTAACTCTTCTTGAGAGAAATGTGACTGCTCAGCCACAGCTACCAGGTAAATCTGGGTGGTACAGACTGCTACCAAGTGGGTTTACTGCTAACACCTGTAGTCCTAAATCTTTTGCAGTGTTCCCTAAGGGAACTGCACAGGTTTCTGCCTAACAAGGTCGTTGCCTCAGACAGACCACAAAAGATACGTGGAGAAGGCCAGATCCCATAAGTGAAGATTAAGATTGCGTTGTGTTCCAAGGATGCCAGTGACTCTCCAGGTTGAATGCCAGGGTTGGGGAGGCGAGGCAAAGCCTGTGGACTAACCTTGACTCATGAACTGAAAATAGCAAAACAAGAAAGAAGTACATCCAGCCGGTGAGTTGGCAAGCGACCTGAGAGACCGGTGTGTGTTAAACCGAATGAAGTAGCAACATTATATCACAAGTGAAGGCTGCACGCGTGTAGATGAGATGCAAAGAAAGGCAGACCTGTGACAGAATTTTGAAGTAAAAAGCAGCTGTGAGATCAGCGATACTAAGTAACTTAGTGATCTGGCAAAAGGAAGTACCCCATTTGGAAGTTATATAGTTTGAAGTTAAAAAGCAAATTAAGTGAAAGTAACCATGAACTTCAAGTCGGAGTGGTCCTGCGGTGGTCTGGTAAAAGCATCACACACATTTGAAAGTCTTCGACAGGGGTCCAAGTCCAATTGAGGGAGAACCAAATGACAGTAAACTTTGAGAAGGGAGCCCCTTGCAAGCTTGCGTTGAACTGTGACGTGAGAGTTCCAAACCTGGTAGAGGGGGGCCTTTGTGAACTGTGTGCTGAGAGGTCTAAGTCTGGCGGAGGGGGACCTTCGTGAACTTTACTTTGGAAATACAGTTTTCGAAAGTTGAGAAAAAGACTAACGTGGAAGGCCAGGCAGTGCTCAATCCACGGTTTGGAACTGCTAAGAGTGTTAGAAACCGAGCCAGAGTGTGTCATCCTGCCTACAGGGACAGCCTTACTGCATGAGGGGTAATGAGAGGAGAAGAGCTGGTTCAACTACCTTTAGAACAGTGATCGTTTCTTTTACATACATTCTTCTACACTTTTTTGTATAAGAGATAGGGCAGACATTAGGTTTTGTTAGCCCCACCTCTGACTCTACCTCTGCCCTCAGCAAACTCCATCTTTCCATCACAAACACTCTAGACATTCTTGCCCCAGTCATGAGGATCTGTCTGAAACCTGCCTTAAAGCTTAACACTTGGTACGACACTGAACTTGCGGCCCTGAAATGAAAGTGCAGGCCAGCAGAACAAAAGTGGCAAACCTCAGGCTCATCCTCTGACAAACTGGCCTGCCGCCTGCTCCAAAGGCAATACAGAATCACCATCAGTGCAAAGAAAAGAGCCCACATTCAGGCACGGTCTCCGGCACATCCAATAACACGGCTGAACTTTTTAAAATCTGCAGGAAACTAGCCAACCCCTACGCAGTCTCCTCCTCCCCAGGCCCTTTGCAATGCACTGGCCTCACACTTTGCCACCAAAACTCAGGACATTCTTACCACTCTTTCTATGCTGCCTCACAGCCCATCCCCCCCACTCCTGCCTCCTCCTTTTCCTCCTCCTCTCCTGTCACACCTGAAGAAATTACCAGAGTTGTCCGCTCCATGAAGGTCTTTTCTAAACAGGTCATCAGGGATAATATTGTCTCTCTTGCCCCTGCTCTCACCGATTTCTGCAATCACTCCTTTATCACTGGATCTTTGCCCTCCCCTCTCATGCACTCCCTTGTGCGCCCACTCCTGAAAAAGCCTCCCTCTGACGCAAACTGCCCTAACAGCGATAGCCCTATCTCCATCACCGCTTTCTTGGGGAAGCTACTTCAGAAGTTGGCCTTGCCCCAACTTAACTCTCACACTAAACTTCGAGGCCTCCACGACCATCAATCTGGATTCAGAGTATCCAGAGGCACAGGAACTGCTTTTCTGAACACCCATGAAGAACTGCTTTCATATCTGGACTCCAACTGTCCAGCTGTTGTTTATCCTTCTCGATCTACATCTACCTTGCACGTCTCATCTCTTCTTTCTCCTCCAACTTCCATTGTTATGCAGACGACACACAGCTCTTCTTCAGACTCCATGCTGACCCTCTTGAACCCTCCATCATCCCTGACCGCCTATCAGCCATCCAATCCTGATGCACCTCCAATGATCTCTGCCTCAACGCCTGTAAAACTGAGATCTTTCCCATTGGGACCCCTGCTCCCTCCTCCTTCCCTTCACCCTCGTCTTCCTCCTTAGGCTCTCCCCTTGTGCCTTCACCTGAAGCCAGAAACCTTGGAGTCCTCTTCAACTCCTCTGTTTCCTTCCTCCATCACACTCAGTACATTGCCAAGAAGTTCAACTATCAGCTCTTCCTTCTGTGACTCAAGCCCTGGTTCTCTTTAGACTTGACTACTCTAACAGCCTCCTCCTGAATCTTCCTTCTTCCACTATGCGACCCCTCCAGCTTATCCAGAATAAGACAGCAAGACTTATAAGCCCAGGAACCGCATCTCTCCTGCACTAAAAAGTCTTCAATGGCTCCCAGTTGCTGAACAGATTAAATAACCCCTCTGCATCATCCACAAGGCTGTCTGGGCCCAGGGACCACACTATCTTCAACTTTATCTCACTAAATACTCTCCCTCTAGACCACTTTGTTCCTCTGGCACCAACTCTTTGTAAAGCGTTTTGCTGAACAGAGGGTTGCCCACTTTC
Source organism: Ambystoma mexicanum (assembly GCF_040938575.1). Lineage (NCBI taxonomy): Eukaryota > Metazoa > Chordata > Amphibia > Caudata > Ambystomatidae > Ambystoma > Ambystoma mexicanum. The sequence goes on from NC_090939.1 coordinate 894,251,218, forward strand.
CTCTGCGGGCTCCCGCCTTTGGAATAGCCCCCCCCCCCTGCCCCTTGAGCAGGATCTTCTCAAATTTCTTGAAGCTCCTTAAGACATTCCTCTTTTCTTCCTCCTTCTCTCCTCTGCAAATCCCACAGTTGCTGAATCAGTGTCCTTGGTCCTTATGCATCTTCAGACCTTGACCTCCCACACCAATTCTTCCCAGCTCCTGTCTTTCTACAACACTTTGCATCTGCACAACCTCTGTTCTGGAGACTCGCACTTATACCTCCTGCGGCCCAGGCCATGTAGCAATCTACATTCCTAGCACTTTGTTGATGGCTCACCCACCGGCTCGGACTCCCCAGCACTTTTCCCCTCTTCCTTTCTGCACTTGCCCGTTCTGAATACTCACAAGGCATAGTAGTATCACCGCCCTCATCCCCCTCTGCTCTTAAATATTGTGTTGTAATGTTGTAATGTATTTCCCACTCTCCCTCCCTGCCCTGTGGGCACTTTGAAACAGTATATTCTTATTGAATAAATAAATACGCAATTTTGATTTGACTGACGCCTCTAGGAATGTTTCTTTATCGTTTGATGGGCCAGACTACTCTCATCTTAGTTATAGGGCAAATTAGGAGTTTCCCCAATACCCAAGGTACATAGGATAGCAGTAAAATAAATAAGACAATAAATAGAAGTGCAGCCAGCTGGTGGCAAGTGCAAGGGTAAGTGCAGACAAAGTGTCAAGTGCTAGTAGGGATACAGAAACAGTCCCCAGGTGCAGGGTTGCCAGGGGGGCAGTGCAGGACTGCAACTGGCTGTGGGGACCTGGGCCCGAGATAAGAGGGGTAACCAGTGCAGTTTCAGATTCAGCCAGGAGATCAGCAGGGTAGAGGAGAGAAAGCAGAAGCAAAGAATGGGGGGTCTTGAGGTGCTTGCGGAACCGGAGAGGGTTCTCCTAAAGTCTCATTGAGGCAGGGAGGCTGTTCCAGAGGGAGGCCCCAGCAGAAGAATGATCTACCACCCCTTGCTGCTTGGAGAAGCGACTAAGCCTGAGGGAGTTGGAGGCGGATGAGCGAAGAGCTTGAGAGGGAAGGTATTTAGGAAGAGAGAGTTGAAGGTATTGAGATCCCAGGTGCCAGAAGGCCTTGTGGACAATGCAGAGGGTTTTGAACTTAATCCCCGCCGCCACTGGGAACCAGTGCAGAGATTTCAGTCCTGGAGAGATACGATCTCTGGGCTTGAAGCCAAGGACAAGTTTCGCAGTCCTGTTTTGGATGAGTTGCAGAGGGCGGAGAGTGACCATACACCCAGAGAGCTGCATGGGCATCGGGAGCATTCAATCACTATAAAGGGAGTTCGCGCACAACTTGTGATGCAGCCCCCTTTAGTGGGAATTGCTACATACTACTGATCACAATGGTAGCAGTGTTGGCATTTGTTTGAAACGCAAGTATGCCTTAGATTAAAAAGGTTCAACACCCATCTGCGTTAAGTAATATCCTTCCACCCCAAAGCAAAGTGGGATAATTCGGCACCCACATTGCGATTTTCACAGGGCATCATGCAGTTGGAAATTAGTCCCGCAGCTGATGCATGCTTTTTTTATTGACCATTAGATCTTTGTTGTATATGGGTAGATCTGAACACTTGTTGAACTCTTTGGGCCTTTTGTAGCAGATATTCATAGCGCTGTTGTGTCTGGTGGAACACTGAATGCTTTCAGATAAACAAATTACTTACCTTGGGTAATATTCTTTCTAATGCACACAATTCCTCTCACAGATTCCTCCTCTTAAATATCTACTTGATGCAGACGCGCAGGAAACTATTTTTCAGCCAGCAGGTGGTGCCATACTCACTCCCCAACTTGTTAAGCTCATTGACTCCGTGCTGTGCCAGCTGACCTCATTGGAGTGCATTTACAGAGCCATCAGCAGCAATTTCCTTAGTTGTGCCTTTTTCCATACCGGCAAGGCAATTCTTTTTTTACAGGAGAATTTCATCAGAGGGGCAGGAGGGAGGGCGATTTTATTTATTTTATTGTTGATTTATTCATATTGTTCATTTATAACACTCTTAATACCAGCAAGTGGTTTCTAAGTGAGGTTTCTAAGATGAGGAATCTATGAGAGGAATTGATATGTCCACCAGAGAACATTACTCAAGGCAAGTAATGTGTTTTTCTAATGGACACATTTTGAAAGAATCCCAAAGCTGCTGTTCTCAAGACCGGATTTCACTACACCAGCATTATCCTTAAAGATAAAGTCTAAGAAGTAGTGCTTCGAAAAGGAATGGAGACAGGCCCAAGTCACTGCTCATCAGATGTCCAAAACTGGTACTCCTCTCTGCAGAGCGGACCTCACACTCACAAACATCCCATGGAGTGAGCTTTAATGCCTTTATGTACTTCTTTGTCTGCCAACCGAGAGGATGAAGTGATGCATAGTATCACTAAGCACAAAATAGTTATTTTCGATTAATTGCCTACAAATTGTTGATCATCTACTTTGCAGTTTTTAGTTCCAGATTTTCTTCTTTTTTTTTTTAACAATTTACTTGGTGTGCAGTCTTTCCTCATACCTGATGTATTGGAGGGGCAGGAAATGGAAGAACACTGGCAAATGTACACTTTTGGCCAATTGAAATTCTGAGACTACTTTTGGTAGAATAACAAATTACTTATCCCTGGTAATGTTTTTTCTGATGGATGTACCTCCCACAGATTTATTTTATTTGTATTGCGCCTAGACATAGCCTGTAATCATAGTAGCGCAACGACAAACAATTAGGATCAGAGGGCAGGGGTGGAGAGGTATTGGTTAAGCAGAAGAGGATAGTCTTGAAATCCTGTTTGAATTTCAGAAAGCTGGTCCAGGGCTCTCAGATCCGGTGGAAGGTCATTCAAAAGCCCTGGAGCTGTGCGGACAAAAGAGTTCGGTGTGACAACAACCATTCTTGCCTTAGTGATAAGCAAGAGAATCGAGTTGTTAGATGGCAGGACCCTTCTTTCCAGCAGCCTGAAAAGTTTCTCTGCAGGATATCTGGGGATATTTCCATGCAGGCATTTGTAATGCAGAGTGTCCGGAACACTACTATATTTTCCACTGGGAGCCTGTGGAGATTTTGTCTAGTGACAGATTTGGTCAGATCTTTTAAGACCTTCCATCAACCTCATTGCATTATTTTGGATGACCTGTAATCTGGCCAGATCCCCTTTGCCAATGCCCTGGGAAGGGAGTAGTTTCTTACCTGTAATTCCATTTCTCCAGCGTTGGTATCTTTCATGGATTCACATGCTTAGAATATTCCCCGTCGTCAGGCCGGGAACCCTCAGTCCTTTTTTAAAAGGGTTTTCCTTTGGAAACTTTAACACTTTAGTGTCCTATCGATGTCCTTTTGGGACGCTTAGGCACCACCCAATAGGACATAGGGCATAAATAGACCCGCGGCTTCTCCTCAGATTTTAACCTCCAAGAGGCACCAACTAAGTTTGCATCCAGGGGAGGCCGGCTGGCACATGTGAATCCATGAAAGATACCAACGCTGGAGAAATGGAGTTACAGGTAAGAAACTACTCCCTTCTCCAGCATTGGATCTTTCATGGATTCACATGCTTAGAAAAGATTATACAGCAGTATTCATCATACATGGTGGCGTGTAATGCAAACAAATACATTAGGAACGCAAAACATACTACCAGCAAGAAAACATTAGCCATGGTTACATTGAAGCCGTTACCCCACGCTGTGGGGGCTTACCTTACTGAAAGAGGCGTTGCAGGACTGCACGTCCCATCTGTACATCTGCACCATGTTGCTGCTCCAGGCAATGATGCTGAGTAAATGTATGCAGCAACGACCAGGAGGCCGCTTGACAGATGTCCACCAGCGGAATCCCCGACCATAATGCCGCTGATGATGCGGTGGATCTCATTGAGTGTGCCTTCGGGCGCCTCTCCAAAGGCTTTCCCGCCTTAGAGTGACAGAAGGAAATGGCTGATGAGACCCAGCGCGATACGCCTTGTTTGGAGATTGCCCTTCCCTTTACTGAAGGTCCATAAGCCACAAACAGTTGTCTTGAACGCCTGAATTCCTGAGTACAACTTAGATAAAATTTCAATGCTCTTAACGTCCAGCGTATGCATCGCCTTTTCTGCCGATGAGGAAGCTGAAGCGAAGAATGATGGTAGTACAATAGAAGAGAGTTTATGAAACGTAGTTGACACCTTTGGAATAAAGTGCAGGTTAGTAGCTAACACCACCTTGTCTTTGAAGAAACATAAGTACGGAGGATCAATCACTAGAGCTTGCTACTCCGATATTGTTCTTGCTGAAGTAATAGGCACTAAAACGCCATTTTCTACAACAAAAATTTCAGGGGTGTCGACGACACAGGTTCAAACAGGGCTTTCATCAGAGCCGACAGCACCAGATTGAGACTCCAGCCAGGAGGGAACTTCTTAGCTAGAGGAAAAGTCTGAAACAATCCTCCTCGAAAATGTCTAACGAGACGATCACTGAACAGCGGGGTAGCATGCCTCTTCCGAGTGAATCTAGAAATGGCAGCCAGGTGGACCTTTATGGAGGAGAATGACAAACCTTTCTTTGCCAAGTGTAGTAAGTAGGGCAGAATTTGCTCCGATTAAATGCTTAAAGGGTCTACCCCAGGCTTATCCTTACACAAAACCTTTTCCATTTGCATGAATAGGAGACATTTGTCGACGGAGCTCTAGCCGCCTCTAAAATGCGGCGACAGTCCCTAGGAATGTTTAGTAATCCAAACTCAGAAGTCAGGAGCCAGGCCGTCAGGCTGAGAGCGCCCGGGTCGTGGTGCCAAATTGCTCCCTTGTCTTGAAACAGAAGGTCCGGCGTCACTTGAAACCGCACTGGTTCTGCTACGGATAGATGGAGTAGGTCTGAGAACCACGGCTGCCTGGGCCAGTAAGGGGCCACCAGAATCACACAGCATGGCTATTTCTGAATCCACTGGAGGGTCCGCTGAATGAGTGGAAACGGAGGGAATGCGTATGCGAACCTGCCCGTCCACAGAAACGAGAACGCATCCCCCAGAGAATTTGGCTAAAGCCATCTGCTGGCAAACTGCTTGCACTTTTTGTTCTCTCGGGTGGCGAAGAGATCCAGTGAAGGACGACACCATTTCTTGAAAATGCTCGACACCTGCTGATCCTTCAGTTGCCACTCGTGGAGCTGGTTCATTTCCCTGCTGAGAGAGTCTGCCTGTACATTCATGACCCTTGGTAGATGAAACGCCACAATATTGATGTCTTTTTTGAGGGCCCAATGCCATAGTTCCTGAGCCTCTCTCGAGAGCGTTCTGGAATGCGTGCCCCCCTGCTTCCTGAGGTAAAACATCGTAGTTGTATTGTCCGTCAACACCCTCACGACCGAGCCTCGTATGCGAAGCAAAAACGATTTTTAGAGCCCAATGAACCGCTCTCAGTTCCAGCACATTGATATGAAGACTCGATTCGACTGGAGACCACCGACCATGAACTTGGAAGGACCCCAGATGAGCTCCCCACCCTGTTTGAGAGGCATCTGTCACAATTGTAGCTTGAAATTCCGTCTCCAGTAACGGCCTTCCTCGCGTCAGATTGTCCGAGAGTTGCCACCACTGAAGCACTTCTTGCAAGTCGCTGTTGATCACCACCTTGTTGGACGATTATCCGTGACTTTGAGCCTACCGGTCTGCCAGAAATTCCTGCACTGGTCTCATGAAGAGATGACAGTCCTTCACCAATGGAATACACGACGCCATGGCTCCCAGCAGCGACATGTAGTTCCTGACCGATACTCTCGTTCCGACTCTCCACTCTGCCTCTTTCTGCTTCAGTTTTTGAATTCTCTCGACAGAAGGCTTCACCAGACCTGCCTGAGTCTGGAATTCCGCACCAAAAAACACAAAGCTCCTGGAGGGAGACAGAAATTATTTTTCAAAGTTGACCGCGAAGCACAACCGTTGCAACAGCTGCATGGTAACGTTGAGACTTGCCTGCGTCACCGCCGGAGACGAGCCCCATATCAGCCAGTCGTCCAGGTAAGGATAGACGTGATGACCTTCTCGTCGGAGTCACGCCGCCACCGGCGCTAAACATTTCGTAAACGTTCTGGGAGACGATTTTAGACCGAACGGGAGCACTTGGAATCGGTAATGATTTTGACCCACCACAAACCGTAGGAATATTCTGTGTCGTCGATGCATAGGTATGCGGAAATATGCGTCTTGCAAATCCAACAACGCCAGAAATTCTCCTGGCTGCACCGACCGGATGACTTCCTGAAGTGTAAGCATCTTGAACTTCAGGCGTTGCAGAGTCTTGTTCAGGGACAAAGGTCCAGAATGGGTCGCCACTTGCCGTTGGGTTTTTTGACCACGAAGTAACGGGAGTAAACCCCCTGACCTCTCTCGGCCACTGCAGCCAATTCTATAGCCCCTTTCTGCAGTAGAAGTACAACCTCCTGCTGTAAGATGTAAAGATGAGGTTGCGCAGAATACACGGGAGGAATGGGAAGTGGTGGGTCCTTGAATTCTAGAGAGTGGCCCAGCCTGACCGTGTCCAATAACCAACGGTCCGATGTAATCTTCTCCCATTCGTCAACGTGTAGGGCCACTCTGCCTCCCAGGACATCTCGAAGACTGTCATTGCTGCGATTTCATTTGCCTTCTCTTGGTGGAAGGCTGCTGTCCTCCTCTCCTTCTGGATGTTGGAAAATCACGGCTTCTTCATGTGGCCTGAATTGCTCGTCTGTATCCATGTGAGGAGTATCCAGACCGGTTGTAGTTTCGGTCACTGGATGCGGCAAATCGAGTGTTCCCCGAAGCTCCACGGAAGGGACGAAAGGGCCGAAACACTCGCCCGCTTTGTAAAGCTCCCAGTGACCTCGCCGTATCGGAGTCCTCTTTCATGCCTTTGAGGGCTTCATCTATATTTTCCCCAATTTTTCTCCCTGACATGGCATGTCCAGCACCTTGTAACTGACCTCCGCCTAAAGTCGGTGCACTTTAGCCAGGCCTGCCTCCTTAGTACCACACCATTATTTATCTGCTTGAACCCCGATTCTGCTAAACCTACAGCGATGTTCATGCTGTGATTTGATGCCTCCTCACCTTCACGCACCAGCAGCATAGCTGCCTTTCGGTGCTCTTCGGGCAGATGTTCTAATATGGGGGCCAGGCGATGCCACATTTCATGGTCGTAGCGTGCCATAATCGCTAACGAGTTAGCGGCCTTGACTGTCGTCGCCCCCACTGTTAAGACCTTCTTTCCGAAGGCATCTTGCCTACTAGCTTCACTGTCAAGAGGTGTTGTACACTTGTGCCGTGTTCTGGCTTTCCTGCTAGCCGCCGCTGACACCACTGATTCAGGAGAAGGTTGTGCAACCAAACACTTTGGCGTAGAGTCCGGGGCCTTTAATTTTTTCTCTAGCCTGCCCTTAACTGCAGGCTCCGAAAATGGATGGCGCATGGTACGTAAGCCTTCTTGCCAAACGTGGTCCAGGATCGGAACGGAGAAAACCGCTTTTCTTCTCTTTCCCAAATGGTCAAAAAAGAACCACTCTTTCCGTTCTTCCTCTGGGGTCAGACTAAACTCAACACAGGCTTTTGCCATCATGGCATGAAAAGCCCCAATGTCATCCAGGAGAGACGGTTTCGCCGGACTCCTAGTAGCCTCTATTTCTCCATCAGACTCCCACGTTGGGTCTCTTGACAGAGACAATGAAATGTCCGAGATGGAGTCCCTAGGACCTTGGTCCGACTCAAGTCCTGTAGCTCACCCTCCTCTGTGTGGGAACGAGGAGGTTCTGTGTTCATCGGCCGGGAAGCCGGCAACTCAGCCGTGGACGCTGAACGTGGAGGGGGACCTGCCGCGTTCACGATAGGGGTTACCCGAGGCGTACCCATAGGAGGAAGTCTGGCATCCAGCTGACTTAAAAGGGACTGCAGTGTAGATAACAGCTGAAGAGACAGCACCAACTGCAGATTCAACAGAGGAGACGCAGGTGGAACATTCTGCGCTCCCGCCATCGAAGAGCCCATGCACCGTAAGACGAGATTTGTTGGATGAACCACAGGCTCTCGTTCCGAGAGGGCAGACTCCTGTTGCAGTAGGGTATCCGGTAGAATGGCGTCATACGCCGAAGGCTGCCAAGACCCTGGTACATCGACCGTCGACTATTAAAACCTAGGGACCTCGTCGATTGCTGCCACTGGGGCCGACGACACCACTGTAGAGACCGATAGTGCAGCCGGCTGAGAAGCTGTCGACGACGGGACTCCCTTTGATGGCGCTGGCAGTTGTGGTACAGACTGGTCAGGCGATCCCACCTTTTTCGAGTCTCTGGACACGCGCTTCGAAGATTCTTTCCTCGAGGAAGACCTTTAATAGTCTCATGAGGAGGGGTGCCTTGAAGAGTCCTTTTTGCCCTTTTTCAAAGAAGTAGAAGAAGATTTTTCAGACTTTCGGGAGTGGTCAGATTGACCATGTTTTGACGATGAAGGAGCCCCTTTCGTCAGATGTTTTCCCGAAGAGGAACAACGCTTTTCAGTAGGCCATGGCTTCTTTCCCAGAGGCTCAGCCGACACCAACCGACGAGGAACTGCGGGGGAAGGCCTCTCCGATGCTAGACTGCGCACCGATCCTACCTCAGGTGGAGGGTAGGCCCCTTTGTTCAGCCACTATATCAGACGCCTATTGCGGTCCTTCAATGTTTTCTTCGAGAAACTTTTGCAGAGGTCACAGGTATCCGCGGAGCGATGAGGGTAGAGGCAATAGGGGCAGTCCATATGCCCGTCCCCTTGATACATTTTTTTCATTCCGCAAGCAGCACACGGGCGAAACAACGCTTTCCCTGACATTGGGAAAGAAATTACTACAACCCACAAAAGTGTAGAAAGTACGAGGTGATCCCGACACTTTGGAGTCGGTTGAAATCTGAGGACAAGCCGCGGGGGTGGGTCCATTTATGCCATACGTCCTATTGGGTGGTGCGTAAGCGTCCCAAAAGGATGTCGATGGGAAAAGTGTTGAAGTTTTCCAAATGAAAACGCTTTTAAAAAAAGACCGAGGGTTCCGGCCCTGACGACGGGGAATATTCTAAGAATGTGAATCCATGAAAGATCCAATGCTGAAGAAAGGCTGGAACAATCTGATTTGGGTCAGCAGTTTCAGGTAAATAGCTTGTGCTAGATACCAGGCTACTAATATGTGCTTTCATGGAAAGCTCCTGATCCAGTACCTCCCCCAAGGTCTTCAGCTTGTTGAGCGTCTTGATTTCCCAGCCTCAGATGTTAAAGACTTGGTATTCATACCCAAGTTTTCTAGTCTGGCCAACAGTGCGCAATCATCAGCTCTGTTTTCTTGGCATTCAGTGCTAGCCAATTAACCCTCATATAGGATTCAATGCGGCCAAACGCATGGTTGACCGAGTAGGTATCTTTGGTATATTCCCTTGTGAGGTGGATCAGACACAGAGTGTCGTCAGCATAGTTAGCATACAGGGTGCCTCCCTCATCCAGCATTTTAAAGAGTGGGGCGGTAAAGATGTAAAAGTAGGCGGGATACACGCCCCCCCGTGGCACCCTGCATGTCACCAGAAAACCTTCGGCCATGGCATCATTACAGAAGACTTTAGCCGTTCGGCCAGAAAGAAATGATTTGACCCAGTTGGCTACATTAGGGGAAAAGAAATAAGTATCACGGAGTTGCTGTACCAATATAGCATGATCCACCACGTCAAATGCAGAGGACAGATCAAGCAGCATAAGCATAACTGTACTGCCCCTTTCAAAGTGATGTAGAATATTGGATTTAAGATCCAGTAGCGTGGACTCGGTGCTGTGTGATTTTCTGAAACCAAACTGTTTATATCCTAGAAGGTTGTGGGTTTCTAGGAAATTCTGAATATGGATATGGAAATATGCTACCCTATCCAACATCTTAAGAAGAAAGGGTATATTTGTAATGGGGTGGTAGTTCTCTCCGAGAGCTGGGTCAAGAGATGGCTTCTTCAAGAGAGGGGAGATCCATGCCTGTTAGACGGAGCCGGGTACGTTATCCTCTTGAAAGGAGCAATTGATACATTTGGTTATTATTGGCAGTAGTTGAGGCGCACAGGCCTTAACAATCACTGCTGGGCAGATGTCCCCCGTGCGTTGTGCTGGGCTTAAGACTGGACAGTATAACTGCCATTTCTGCTTAGGTTACATCCTTACAAGAAAAAGGTGCAGCGATGTGTGGGGGAAGATCGTGCATCGTGGCGTCTTGCAAAGTGTCTAAGGTGGTATAGTGTGTGTTATTTTCTCAGATGTTTTCAATTTTCCCTCTCAGTGCTTCCGGTATGCTGGTACAACAGGTGGGATCTTAAACAACTTCTGTTGTGATGGGGCACGGGGTATTGAGTTCCTTTAGAATCCTAAACAGTTCCTTGGTATTGCAGGGTGCTTCATTAATTGTTATCATACAGCTGTCGTTTTGCCTCATAGATAGCAGTTTTGTACTGTTTGGTGGCATTAGAACAGTCCAAGTTGTTGGCAGTAGATGGACCATTTTTCCCATTTTGGAAGGCTGTTTTCTTAAGGCACCTAAGTTTGTGAATATCAGAAGAAATCAGTCTTTGGACTTGTTAGATTTAATGAGGCGCGATTTTTCTGGCACTAGTTGGTCAATAGCCTTGATCAGGAAGGTGCGATAAATTTCCACCAGTCCATTGGCGCTTGTAGGGTTGGGTAGGGCATCAAGTATAGGAGAAATACATGGTTTCAGAGCAGTTGGGTAAACTTATGCAGATTCCTGCATTTAACCCAGGTCCTTGACTAGTTTTGCGTTTGATAATGCAGGGAATGGAGAAAAGCAGAAAAAAGTGGTCAGACCAGGGACACGGGGCTATATCAAGACACTAGGTCTACCTTGTGTGTATTTTAACACATAAATGACAGAAGGCTAATTTATTAAATAAGGTTATTCCTGACGCTGAGTCCCTAGCAATAAGGAACAAGTTACTTACCTGCAACTGTTGTTCTCCAGCATGGGTCTGGCATGGATTCACATGCACATGAATATTCCCCATCGTCAGGCTGGGAACCCTCGGTAAAGAAAAAATCAGTATCAGTTTTGTTTCTGATCTGTCTTTCTTAGTAGTAACCAATCACTGGTCTCTGGGTCATACTGCCCCCAGCCAATGACTGCCCTCTCCCTAAGCCCCTCCCCCTGGCAGCCATCCTCAGATTTGGTAGCACGAAAGTGGCAGTATGACCAAGTGAAGAGCCGCAGAGGTGTAGGCGGGAGGGTTCGCATGTGACTCCATGCCAGACCCATGCTGGAGAACAACAGTTACAGGTAAGTAACTTGTTCCTTCTCCAGCATGGGGTCTGGCATGGATTCACATGCTCATGAATATAAGAATACATAGCAGTACACACATGCACAACCACGGGAGGTGGCAACAGGCTCAACATTAAGCAATACAACAACTCAACATTAAGCAACGCTTACCTCCTCACCAGGCTCACCTTTAGCGAACAGGTTGCGCAGCACTGCTTGGCCGACCCTGGACTCCTCCCTGGAGTCCCAATCGACGCAGTAGAATCTTGTGAAGGTGTGCGTCCACCTCCACGTAGCAGCCCTGCAGATGTCCAGCAGGGGCACACCAGACAGGAACGCCGTGGTAGCAGCGATTGCTCTGGTCGAATGGGCTCTCGGGCGGCCGGGCAGCGGTCGGTTTGCCAACCGGTGACAGTGTATGATGCAGCCGGAGAGCCATCTGGAAATGGAAGCCTTGGAGAGCCTTCCCTTGATTCACAGGTCCAAAGTTCACAAACAGCTGTGATGTCTTCCGAAAACTCTTCATGCGGTCCACGTAGAACTTCAGCGCTCTAGCTACATCCAGTGAGTGCAGAGTCCTCTCGGCCTGCGACGACGGGAAGAAAACTGGCAACACCAAGGGTTCGTTGAGGTGGAAGTCCGACGGCACCTTGGGCATAAAGGACGGGTGCGTCCTCAGCACCACCCTTGTGTTGTGAAAAGTCAAGTATGGAGGCTTGCAAGATAGGGCCTGGATCTCTCCCACTAGTCGTGCGGAGGTGATGGCCACGAGAAATGCTGTCTTCCACGACAGGAATTTCAACGGCGCCGAATGCATAGGCTCGAATGGGGCCCCCCCCATGAGCCTGGTCAGCACCACGTTGAGCTCCCACGCCAGGGCAGGGGCCTTCACCGGCGGGAACGATCGGAATAGTCCCTTCATAAATTCCTTCACCAGACGATGAGACCACAAGGATGCCCGTCCTGTAGTTCTGGTGTATCGGGAGATGGCAGCCAGATGTATATTGATGGAGGCATGAGCCAGTCCAGCTTTGGCCAGCGACAGTAGGTACGGCAATACTTGAGTGGCCGTAATCCGCAGAGGGTTAATCTTCTGTGCACGGCACCAGACAGAGAACCTCTTCCACTTATTCCCATAGCACTTGAGAGTTGAGGACGCCCTGGCTTTTGCAACAACCTCTCTGCAATCAGCCGGGATATCGTATCCTCCAAACTCTAGTGCTGCAGGAGCCAAGCCTGCAAGTTCAGCGACTCCGGGTCATGATGAAGAATTGCGCCTCCTTCTCTGGAGAGAAGATCCGCGTCCATCGCCAGCTTGATAGGTGGGGACGTTGACAAGTCCAGAAGGTCCGGGAACCAGATCTGTCTCAGCGACGCCGGTGCGACGAGGATCATCCTGCACCTGGACCTCTTGAGCTGGGTGATGAGACGGAGCAGCAACGGCAACGGAGGGAACGCGTACAGGAACAGGCCATCCCAAGGGAACGAGAAAGCATAGCCCAGGCTCCTCGGGTGTGTGAACCTACTGGCGAACCTCTGGCACTTGGAGTTGGTCACCGTCGCGAACATTGAAAGAGCCGATCCACCTGGTCCTGGCGTAGTTCCCACTATTGGCACGAGCACAGCTCCCTGCTGAGTGAGTCGGCGATGGTGTTTTTTATTCCTGCCAGGTGGAAGGGAACCAGAAACATCCCCTGGGCGACGGCCCAGTGCCACAGATCCTGGGCCTCCTTGGATAGGGCTGGGGATCTGGTGCCTCCCTGCTTCCGGATGTAGAACATAGTGGTAGTGTTGTCGGTGAAGATCCTCACCACTTTGTCCTTGAGGGACGGAAGGAACGATTTGAGCGCCCAGAACACGGCTCGTAGCTCCAGGATGTTGATGTGGAGAGACCTCTCCTCCGGGAGCCAGAGGCCTCTTGCATGGAGATCTCAGGTGTGGGCCCCCCATCCCTCCAGGGAGGCGTCCGTCATCACCGTCTCCTGATACGCCGGGGTCTGAAAGTCCGTGCCTGCCGTGAGGTGCGCACGTGTACCATAGAATCGCCCGACGGAACTCCTCGTCGAGCGGGATCCTGTCTTCGAAGCTGCCCGCCGCTTGAATCCAGCGGGTGTCGAGGAACTCTTGTAGCGGACGCATCCGAAGTCTGCAAAGGGGCACAAGGTAGATGCATGAGGACATCATCCCGAGGAGGGACTTGATGGACCTCACCCCGGCCACATCCGTGGCTAACAGGTGCTGCACCTTGCCCAAAATGGCCTTCGTCCTTTCTTCCGACGGAGATGCAAATCGCTCCACTGTATCGAGCTTCGCTCCAAGAAACAGTGCCACCTGCGACGGAACCAGGTGGGATTTGGGGTAGTTGATGGCGAAACCCAGTTCCGTGAGCAGGCTTACGGTCCTCGCTGTGTGTTCGACGGCGAGTTCTCTTGACCTTGCACGGATTAGCCACTCGTCCAGGTAGGGGTAGACGTGGATCCCCTGCAGGTGCAGCCGCGCCGCCACTGGTGCGAGGCACTTGGTGAACACCCTGGGTGCCGACTCTAATCCGAACGGCAGGGCTCTGAATTGGTAGTGACACCCCTGGACTACGAATCTGAGGAACTTTGTGTCCTTTTCGAATGGGGATGTGGAAGTTAGCATCCTCCAGGTCCAACGATGATAGGAAGTCGCCCTCCTCCAGCTGTCCCAGCACCTGCTGGAGGGTGACCATCCTGAATTTCTGTGCCTTGATGTACTTGTTTAACCGACGCAGGTCCAGGATGGGGCACCAACTGCCGGTCTTCTTTCTGAAGAGGAAGTACCTTGAGTATACTCCGGAGCCCCAGAGCCTCTTGGGGACGAGCTTGATGGCACCTTTCTTGAGCATCGCCCTTACCTCCAACAGCAGTTGAGGGACGCGATTCTCCTCCTGGCCACGGGAGGAATGCGAGGACAATTCTTTTGAAATTCTAGCGAGTGTCCGCGGGCAAGGGTGTCCAGCACCCAACGGTCGGTGCAGATGGCCTCCCACCGGGGTGCTTCGGTGGGGGCCCGACGCTACGGCCGGTTCAGTCCTGCTTGGGCGAGGCCTTGTCGTCTTGGCCCCCTCGACGACGGCAGCAAGACCCTCCTTGCTTGCCGCGTCCTCTGTAGGCCTCCTGGGACGAGGAGCGGGCCGCCTGGCGGTACGTAGAAGAGCTACCGCTGGATCCCTTGGAGGCTCCTTGTCTGCCTCCGGAGCTCCGAAAGGGCCGCCGTTGCTGAAGGACTCCTAGGGCTCGGGCTGTCTCTGTGTCTGTCTTGATGGCCTGGAGGGACTCATCCACTGTCTTCCCAAACAGGTTGTTGCCGTCGAACGGCATATCCAACACTCTGGTCTGGACGTCCTGGCGAAATGCTGTCTCCTTGAGGCATCCTCGTCGTCGAAGGCAAACCCTGTTGCCCAGCTGGCGAAATCCGGTATCAGCAATGTCCGTTGCCACTGTTATGGCGTGATCCGACGCCACCTCACCTTCCTGCAGAATCTGTAGGGCCTCCTGTCGTAGCGGCCACTTATGAATCCTGCTGAAACCGGATGACTGTTGGTAAAGTAGTACTGGCTAATAACCCAGGCTCTGATACCCTCATATATTAAGAAAAGGGCTCGTAACGAGAAATGTATTTAGTTATCATTACTTATTTTCCCTATAACACTGTCCAGTGGAGAGGGAATGAGCCTTTTACACTATTCTATTGACCAATTGTCAGATTTTTGTTCTTTGATTTTAGTGATAAGACACACGGCTCGGAGGCAGAAATATTAAATACAGATACCGACCCCCCTTTTGTGTGCACTTACTTTTAGACATAGGAAAGTGGTTTAGACCGAATAGGGTCAGGATCTCGACATCCCCTTGTAGTCGGCACACCAGCACCAACTAGGGCCGGTAACGTTTGGATACAAGATTCTTCACATATAGGGCTAAACTAAGTTTATTGCTAGGGACTCAGCGTCAGGAATAACCTTTTTTAATAAATTAGCCTTCTGTTATTTATGTGTTAAAATATTGAGGTATAGACGGGAGGCGAGTGCCTTTTGACTCCATTTTGTAGTTACTCTACCTTGTGTGTAGCCACCCAGTTAAGTGTCCTCTCTTATGGTGGGTTGCGGACTGCACCCATTGGAAAAAGCCTAATGAAGTCAGTCTGGAGCTGATATGCTGAGCCATTTTATCAGTGGAGTCTCCAAGGCCCAAATTTATATAATCCAATAGGATTCGTTTTGCCGCTGATTTAAGAAAAGGATGAATCGCATCACTCCGATGCATCAGAAGTTCCAGCATTTTATTAGGGGGCGGTAAATAAGGACAATATTGATGGTAGTATTAGCGTCCCTTGTGAGTTAAGCAATAGAATTTCAGTCTGCTATGGCAATATTGGCAGTCTGCCAGAGATGAAGTGATGACCTGTAAATCATGGCCTTACCCCCCACCCACCTTTACCCCGATTTCGTTCGGCCTGCATGATCTTAGAACCAGGAGGTATAGCAAGGCTAGTTAGGGGACCGGTGGCAGAATGAAGCCAGGTCTCAGTAATGGCACAGATATCGATACTGGAGTCAGTGATGTAGTCGGCCAGTTCAGTAGCATGTCTGGCCAGAGACCGTGTGTTGAGCAGCAGGCATGCTAATGCATATGTGTCAGCTGAGTGTCTTGTATCGCGCTATGTCCTAAGTGCAAGACAACAACCGCTTCATGAGGAGAAGGTCCTGGGGGCAGTGATGGTACTATCGTTAAGGTGGAGTCTCGGGAGGATAGCTCAGGGGCAACGTGCTTGCCTTGGAAGCAAGACGACACAGAGCAATACAGGTTCGATCCCCGGGTCCGCGCTTCGCAACCTCTGGGTATTAAGCGCATTAGAAATAACAGAGGGGGGGGGGTCTGGGAAACTCTCTACCAGCACGAACACAGCCCATTGACTTGTTCTTGGGTGGATGGCCCCTGGGAGAGTCTTAACCAAGTATTTAGCTCACTGTTCTTTTCACAGAGAAGACATTTCCCCACATATCAGTCTTTGTCCTGCCCTGGGGCAGTACAGCACCGAAATGCAAGGCAATTATCCTCTAAACAAGAGTACCACAGCAACCCCATATACATGTTTCAACCTGGTTGGGCATCATCAGTGAGGTGAAGCTGTGTCTCTCTAAGAGCAGTGAGCAAGGGGTCCACATCTGGAGTCCCCTGGTAACTTAGGGTGAGACCCAAAGTTACTTCGTATGCAAAACAGGGGGGTTCTGGGAAACTCTTTACCAGCACGAACACAGCCCATTGACTTGTTCTTGGGTGGATATGTGGGGAAATTTCTTCTCTGTAATTGAATACATACCTGGTCACCGTAATCGTATTTCTGATGCTTGTATCTGCTTAGATTCTTATGCTGTGCATAGGCCGACATCTAGTAGAAGCTGAGTATTACAGTTTGTTTTTCGAAACTCGAAAAGGGGCGTCGGAATAGGGCGTGCCAGTAATACTATCCCTAATGTGACGTCCCCTGTACCCATGATCCCTCACGTGTGCAGGACCCTCAGATTGTATTTTTTCTGACATGAGGTAGCATGAGGAGTAGTAAGAGTACAGAGTATCCAAGCAGATAAGATAGATGAGACTACAAGCATCCATGCACATTCTCTCAGAGGGGAGGAAGGGCGGGCGCATGTGAATCTAAGCAGATACAAGCATCAGAAATACGATTACGGTGAGTAATGTATCCCTTCTGGGGCTTGTGGAATCTGCTTAGATCACATGCTATGCATAGATTAGCGAGCAGTGTTAGAAGAAGGAGGTGGGGTGTTAGGCAGAATCCTGTGCAGTCCCCTTAGGGAGCACTACAGAAGATTAAGACTACAGGTATATGCAATAAATCCCCTTTGGTATCAGTCTGTACCACAAACATTTAGTTGGTAGCTGTGGCTGAGCAGTCAGACTTATCTCAAGAGGGAGTTGAGCAGTATTCAGGGTTTACACATTAGGCCTCCAGTACCATGGGACAAGGTAAAACTGACCAAAGCTTCGTATAAAAAAAAAAAAAAAAATATATATATATATATATATATATATATATATATATTTTTATTTATTTATTTTACACACACTGATGTTCACACACAAATCACCATTATTAAAGCAAGTTAAATCAGTCGAGAAAAGTATACACAACTCCCTATCTAAATTGGAGACAAGTTTCAGCAAGAGTGAAAACTGAGCAAAACGGCACAGTTTAAACCAAGCAGAAATGGCACTAACAATTTCTTCAGAGGGATGGAAAGGACAAGTCATACAGGGTTAGACTCCCAAACACACCAGCAACACTTCCCAATTGGATTGTGAACAAATTAGGCAAGGCAGTACTTTAGCATATGCAAAACTGAGGTGAAAACAGAGCAAAATGGCACTTCACATGTTTTAAAAAGGGAAAGGAAAAAGGTGGTTATAAGAGTTAGGTGCACCAACACATTTCTAGGTGAGAAGCAATCTAGAGAAGGCAACTAACGGATTTAGCCAGAGTCAATAGGCCTGTGCCCGAGTCAATGGTACAAGGCAATGTGCCCAGGATCAAACTGTTCTAGTAGCTGCAGCCAAGTCTTTGTATAACGATTTGAAAAGGTGGTTTCATAAGGTGAAAGCCAATGTTAGATGATAGGGATGGCCAACCCAGTAGGTAGGTAAAGGATTTAAAACACCTTTAGCAATACCCAACGAAACGGGAGGCCTGGCGGTACAATGTACCTTTAAAGTGGAAGAGGCTTCTGGGGTGGCGGTAGTTCCTGTAGTTCGGGAGATCCAGCAGAGCAAGAGAGACTCTCGTGGAGGAAGGTTCAAGTTACTGCACTGCCCTGGGATGAAACCAGCCGCGGTGCTGCCAAAACAAATAAAAGGTATGCTCCTTTAAATCGCGGTCGTGGTGGACGGGTGCCTAGCTATCTGGTCTCTGAGTGCAGGGCACTGGCGATTCGACCAAGGCAGGTCCTGGAAGGCGACTGGCGAACTGGTTGGCCCCACCAGCTCAAGGGAAGAAGACTCTTGCAGAGGAAGATCTTCTCAAGTCGTCGGAGAAAAGTGGTGAGGATCTACAGCAGGGCTTCAGCGGTGGTTCAGTCGTTGCAGATGTCTTCAGCTTCTCTCCTCTTCGGTTTCTTAGTTCCAGCAGTGACGTCTTGTCCTCCAGTCCTCAGGACCAAGCTTTCATGCTGCAAGACGCCCATTCATACAGCCTAGCTGTCCCTCACACAGTGGGGTGGCTTTCCTGGCAGGAGAACCCCCCAGCCTATCAGTGCAGAGTGCGACTTCGGTTGCGTAGGCAACCCTGTCCAGGGTGCCTATTCCCCCTCCCACACATCCTGTCTACCCCAGAATCAGTGGTGCCGAAAGGAGGGCTTCAGTGCAGAAGCCCGCCAAAAGTACGAACAAAGGATCCCCAACCTGGGTTAGGATTACAGAGAAAGACACGAGAAAGAATTATTATTAAAGTTCTGGCAATAAAAATATTAAAACCGGCAGGGGATTCCAAGATGGCCGCCGCGGAGACGAGCTGCGTCTAAGCCGCGCTCGTACCGGGCCGCCTAAATAAGCACATTTAGAAGCAAAAGCAACGCAGCATTCGAGCGGATCGCTCCTCCCAACGCCGCCCGTGGGCTCCGGACAATAGGGAGCACGACTGCGGGGCGCCGAACGCCGAAGACGGCACCCCTCCCCCATCGGGAGATTCCCGCCGCCGGACCAGCAGATCCAACGCCGCGGAGCGGAGTGGCAGACCGCCGGCAACGAACCCGAGGGAGAAGGGACAGAGGCGGTGGGGGTGACTCCCTGCCCCTCCCAGGAGAACCGCGGAGGCATCGCCCCCCCCCCCCAGAGGGAACCGGACTTAGGGCGGCAGCAACAGCGGGCGACGGAGCGGTCATTCCAGCTACCCTCCCCCCGCGCCCTTCGCAGAGAAAGGAGAGAGAGCCACAAAGAAGACGCCAGGAGATCGGCACCAAGGGCACAGGGCCCCCGACACGGCGCAGAGCAGAGGCACGAGCGAGAGCCCCAGGACCGCGGGGTCGAAGCGGAGAAAGTTGGTGAGCACCTAGGATTGGGGAGAGAGTGCGGGGACCACTACAGGGCGCCCAGGGGCGATCCAAGAAGACACCCCCTTGAGACACAGGGGACTATCAGAAGCCCTCGCACACCCCGGGAGAACACCAAGAAACACACAGGGGACCATTAGAAGCCCACACATATTCCAAGAGACATTCATAACATGTCAAGGGCAAAAAGTAAAAATAGTGCCTCCCAGCAGACCCCGATCCCCTCAAAGCAAGACGCAAATATCCTTCAACTGTGGTCGGCGGACACCACGCCGCAAGCGAAGGGAAAGCCGCAAGACAACCAACAAAAGGAAGAAATGGCACAGGTGAACCCCATACAACCCCCTTCCAGGGATGACATGCAATCATGGTTCCAGGAACTCCAAGAAAAATTCATGTCCTCCGTACAGGAACAGTTCACGACGATGAAAAACGACATGAAACAAGCGGTCCAAGACCTAAGGATCGATGTGGCGAAACTGGAGGAAAGAACCGATATATTGGAAAGAACACTCCAAGGGATAGATGAGGAAACGCAGCAGACGAGTGAAGCCCAGGAACATTTGATGAGACTCACCCATAACCTGGAGATTCAGTGCGAGGATTTGGAGAACCGCTCCAGACGCTCCAACATCCGCATCAAAAATATGGCGGAAACAGTACAGGACAGAGACCTTATGTCGGCAGTTAAGGATGTGTTCAGCAATATCATAGAAGCAGCAGAGCCGGATACAATCGGAGTCGACAGAGTCCACAGGGTCGGCCCAAAAAGATCGGGAGCACCAGGGGAGAGGCCAAGGGACGTCCTGGTGGCACTTTCCTCCTACCCGCAAAAAGAACAAATCCTGAGGAAGGCCAGAGAAATGGACCACATAAGAATGAACGGTCAAGAAATCCAATTGTACCAAGATCTGGCACTGACTACACTGCAGAAGAGAAGGGCGATGGCCCCACTAGTCAAGGCCCTACAGGCGAAAGACATTCGATACAAGTGGACGTTTCCATTCGGGCTGACGTTTACATGGGAAGGGAAACAGCGGAGAGCAACCACCTGGGAAGAAGGCCTCAGCATAATGGGCCTTCAGGGAGATACGGAGGACGTGGAACAAGAGGCACCCAGCGGAGAGCAGAGGAGAAGACCTACAGGATGGGAAACGATCAAGCACAATAGACCAGCCAAAGGAAGAGAACGCCGTAGGAAGCAGACATGAAAAGAGGATGAGTCACAGAGAGAACGGAGGGCACCAAGCGACATTGCACCTATCTCTGGTGAGGGAGCGGGAGAGAACAATGCAGCTGTACATGAACTGAAGAAGGCGGCCCGGGATGGACCCTCCGGCTTGGAATCGGGTAAGATAAGACAGTTATGTGGGGTTTAGGAGCCCCCACACACACAGCCCCCGAGAGGAAGGAGGGCAGGGAGCCTCGGGCGCAACGTCCGGGCATCAGTAGGAACCCTTGCCCTACTCGGGGGCAACACGTTCGGTTCAGTTTTTGTTACCAGTTGGGGGGGGGGGGGAGTTAAGAGGGCGGGGAATGAGGGACCGGGACAACAGACAGAGGGCAGCGGAGAAAGAAGGGATGTCAAATACTCAGAACTTGTGCCCTACAAAATGGGGAAGATACGCATAGTGACCTATAACATAAGAGGGATGAATCACCCCGTAAAAAGGGTGAAACTGGATAAATTACTCAAAAGGGAAGGGGCGGACCTCCTTCTCCTACAAGAAACGCATATAAGAGCAAAAGACAAACAAAAGGCCAGGATAAGGGGATATACAATATGGGCACAGGCTAACGCCACAGACAAGCGGGCGGGGGGAGTCATAGCAATGAGGACCGGAAGGGACGCCATACTGGAGAACTCCATCACAGACAAGGAGGGAAGGTATGCGTTCGCAAATGTGGTGCTGGAGGGGCAGAGGATCACCCTAGCGTCAATATATGCGCCCAATGTGGGACAGGACGGCTTTCTTAGAGACACCCTGGACAAATTAGAATCCTTTGCAAGTGGGGAAGTGATCTTGGGAGGAGATCCGAATATGGCATGGGACCCACAAAGGGACAGAAGCACAGGAGGGGCATATGGCCAGGGGGCTCCATCGAAACGACTTAAGCAGCAAATGGACCAGCTGGCCCTGAGTGATGTATGGAGGGAACTCAGGGGGGACCAAAACGGGTACACTTACTTCTCACATGTCCACAACTCGATGTCACGAATCGACTACCTATGGGCTTCGGTGGGCCTCATGGGCAGAATCCAGGAGGTGGAAAAGGGGGCAATCGCACTATCGGACCACGCACCCTTGTGGCTCGATATGAAACTTCAGGGGAAATCTAGAGGTCTGTGGAGGTGGAGATTGCCTGAGGACATAATCCAGGACAGGGTTACGGGGGAAACCATAAGGGGAATGATAGAAGAATACTTCACGGACAATGACACAGGGGAAGTATCAATCTCCACAGTCTGGGAGGCGTTTAAAGCAGTGCTCCGAGGGAAACTAATGGCACTAAAAATAACGAAGGAAAAACAGAGGTCGGCGTGGGAAAAAGAACTGGAAAAGTCAATTACTGAAATACAAGGGAAGATACTGACACAACCCTCCAGGGAGCTTCAGAGGACTCTTAGACACACGCAGGGCCAGCTGGAAATGCTGCGCACAAAGGGAGCGGAAAGGAGCCTTCTATACCTAAGACAAAGGTACTACATTAAAGCAAATAAAGCAGATAAGTTGCTGGCGAGACAACTACGTGCTAAACAGAAAGACATAACAATCAAAAGCATTACAAACATGAAAGGGGAACACGTTACAGGCACACAAGACATAGGGGAAGTCTTCAGAGAATACTACCAGAAACTGTATACCACAGACCAACCGGAGGCAGATGCACAGGACACATATCTGAAAACCCTCACATTCCAGCAAATCTCACAGGCAGGCCTTAGAAGACCCCATAAGGGAAGAAGTTAGAAAAGCAATAAATGAACTACCGAAAAATAAAGCCCCAGGCCCGGATGGCTATACAGCCCCATTTTATAAAAAATATGCGGACCAATTGACCCCGGTTCTAACCAGGTTATTGAATTCCTTTAAAGAAAGTGGCAATGTGACCCCCACCATGAACGAAGCGAAGGTCCTGGTATTTCATAAACTAGGGAAGGACCCATCCTGCCCGGCCTCATATAGACCAATTTCACTGATAAATATAGATGCCAAAATATACACAAAGATATTAGCAGCTAGGCTCTCCCCGCTTCTCCCTGAATTAATTCACCTAGATCAATCAGGCTTTATCCCGGGGAGACAAACACACGACAATCTCAGAAGGGTCACCCATCTGGTGGAAAAGATAGGTATAAAGCGAATCCCAGCAATTCTCCTGGCACTTGATGCTGAAAAAGCATTTGACCGGGTGGAATGGTCCTTATTATTTAAGACACTGCAATGTATGGGATTTGGGGAACACTTTATTGCCAGAATTAAAGCAAACTACAACGCCCCAACTTGCAGAGTGGCCATCAATGGGGAGGTATCAGAAAAGGTGTACATATCACGGGGAACAAAACAAGGGTGTCCACTCTCTCCCCTCTTATATGCTATATTCCTAGAACCCCTACTGATGAAAATTAGGGAAGCTGCGAATGTTAAGGGGATAGAGATGGCAGGCATGCAACACAAGATTACCGCATATGCGGACGATATGCTGTTGGCACTAGAGGAGCCGGACCGGTCGCTGGCTGCAGCAATGGGAGAGCTAGAAACTTTCGGGGCCATCTCGGGGCTAAAAATCAACAGAAACAAATCAGAAATACTAATACTGGCAGGAGACGGGGATAAGATTAAGAGAGAAGCAAGGGCACTCAACCTCAAGATAGCAGAGGAGGGTATTGAATACCTGGGAATTACTCTCACACACAAGGTAGACCAACTGTACAGTAAAAACTACCCGCAGCTACTTACTAGCGTTCGAAGAGACATAGAAAGATGGAACCCATTGCTGATATCATGGTGGGGGAGAATTCAGGCGGTAAAGATGACCATTCTCCCAAGGCTCCTATACCACTTTCAAGCCCTGCCGGTGGGGATTCCCCGCTCATTCTTCAAATCACTCCTGAGGGTAGTCTCAACTTTCGTGTGGAAGGGGAAAACTCCGAGGCTGTCCAGGGCGGTATTAACCTCGTCAACTAGGGAAGGAGGGATGGCACTGCCCCACTTTCAAAAATACTACCAAGCGGCCCAACTCAAGGTGCTTCGGGAATGGCTGGGAGAAGACCCACAACAGATATGGGCAGCACAAGATAGGGCGGTGGCCAGAACCCCACTAGTGGGACTACTCTGGAAGCAGAAACAGCACAGAGATCCCAATATAGGGATCAGCGTCATACTGAGCACGACCTTGGAGGCGTGGGACACCCAAACAAGAAAGGGCGCAATGACCAACACAGTAGGCCCATTCACACCCATATGGAGGAACCCGCAGTTTCCGCCAGGGTTGGAGCAGGGCACATCAGACAACTGGGAGGAGGCGGGCATAACGAAAATTGGGGAAATGTTTTGCAACAATGAAATTATTCAATTCGAATCATGCCTCACACTCCCAACAAGAACCACACGGAATAGATATAGCTATGAACAACTCAAGCACTGGCTAAAAACTCCCGAAATAGCGAAGGCGGCTACGAGAACCCTAACCCCATTTGAGAAATACATCACAACCAACTCAGGGGCAAAGAAATGGATTTCTACACTATACTCCTTTATAAACAAACAAGGTGAAGAGATCAAATGGGCATATATGCGCAAATGGGATAGAACGCTGGGAAGGGAACTCACGAGAAAACAGTGGGAGGACATTTGGGCCCAGATCCCCAAAATGACAAGAGCGGTGCAGATGAGAGAAATGTGGATTAAAATAGTGACTCAGTGGCACTACACGCCTGAGAGACTGCATACTATGTTCCCAGGAACATCTAACCTATGCTGGAGGGAGTGCGGAGAAGTAGGGACGTGGAGACACATCTGGTGGGCCTGTAAAGGAATAGTGCCCTTCTGGGAAGAAGTTAAGGGAGAAATGGGCAAGATATTTCCAGATGTGGGACAACTAGACGAGACCGTATGGATGTGTGGCATGAGAGATGACACTACAAGAAGCTACACGAAAGCACAATGGAGAAGCTTTGTGGGACTTCTCATCGCGGCATAGACAACAATTGCCCAAAATTGGAAAAAGAAGGATACACCGCTAATATTTACGTGGCTTCAAAAAGTATGGGCGCAGCTAGCAATGGAAAAGGTCACTCACACAATCCAAGGCACTAAGAACAGGTTCACCAAAGAATGGGGTGGGGTCTTGGAAAACCTGCAGTCAGACTTTATGGATCAATGGTGCCCCCACAACATAAAGGTCACAGACATTTTCAACGCATAAAGAAATCCACGAATCAAGTAACATGGTCCTTGGGTGGGAGGGGGGAGGGCGAGTTGGGGATGAAATGTTGGTACAAAGTTTTATTTGTTGTGTTTATGAAAATAATAAAGATATGTTTTTAAAAAAATAAAATAAACCGGCAGTATGTTAGAGGCTGTCAGAAAAAGTGGTAGCTTCGAACAATGGGAAAATCCCATACGGAAATATTTGCGGTCGAATATTTACAATAGTAACCACTGCCACCAGTCAGAAACTTTCGAGAGAGGGACTGTACTGTACCCCCTCCAAAATGAACACTAGGGAAAAGATATTAACCCTTTCCAATACTTCCATAGTAAGATGGGTTGTACTGGTTTAGTTCATAAGTATTGACTAGTAAAGTCAATGGGGACTTTACATGCCCTGGGAGACAGTAGTCAGTCTCAGGGTATGGAGTCTATGTTTTGGGGTTGCTACGTCACCCCTGTGGTACTGCACTGAGGGTGCTGTGCAGGGGCGTTGCTAGGGGGGGTGGCTAAGGGGGCTATAGCCCCTGATCTTTTGGTTGTAGCCCCGGATATAATCTCAGGAGCTAGAGCCAAAAGGCTAGCTAGCCCCCAGTCCCAATAGTTCTGACATCAGCTTAGCCCTGGGTCTTTTCCAGACCTAGCAACTCCCCTGGTGCTGTGTAACACACATGTTAAAAAGATGATTCCTACGAGGGTGAGAAAAACCCCATAGACCATAAGTACACAAGATAGCCTAAAACACACACTAGCAATCTGTCTAAGACTGGGGAAAAAAGGGACTCACTCTTAGCAGGAGAAAAAAATAAACCCTTCAAATCCAGCAAAGCTGCTGGAGGACTCTTATAGGTAAGAGAAATTAGCCTTAGAAGAGAATTCTCCCTAACATGGGGTGTGAGAAGGGTCATGAGCAAACAAATGTCTTAGAACCGCTTGTCTCACTGGAGTGTGTGTCTTGGAATGAGTGTCAATGCAGTAGTGCTGAGTAAAGGTGTGAACAGAGCCCCATGTAGCTGCTAAGGGGACATTTGCAATGAAAGCCAGAGTGGCTCCGGTACCTCTTGTAGAGTGGGCCCTTGGCGTAAAAGGCAGTGTTTTATCTGAAAGGGAATAGCACAGTTGAATACATCTGACTATCCACCGAGAGATGGCATTTTTAGAGATGCAATCTCCTTCTCTGCCTGGCGCTATGGAGAAGAACAGTTGATCTGTCTTTCTTAGCGGTCTGGTCTTGTCTACATAGTGCAGGACCGCCCTCCTCACATCTAGTGTGTGGAGTTTTACCTCAGCAGAGCTTTTGGGTTCTTGGAAGAAGGCCGGTAGCTCAATGGACTGGTTAACATGGAATATGGAAATGAACTTAGGTGAAAACCTAGCGTGAGCGCGTAAAACCAGTTTGTCCTTATATATAGTAAAGAAAGGATCCTGCACTGAGCTTGAATTTCCTGGACCCTTCTTATGGAGACGATGGCTACTAAGAAGGCAGTTTTATAAATCAGGTGTTTGAGACTGCATTTGTGCATGGGTTCAAAGGGAGGACCCATGAGCTTAGCAAGAACCACATTAAGGCCCCAACCTGGAGGTGGGTTAGAAAATGGAGGGTGGAGACTTTTTACCCCTTCCATAAATGCTTTGGACAACTGGCACTTTCCACCATGACACCTTGTTATGGGAAGGTGTGTAGGCTGATAAAGCTGCCAGGTGCACTTTAAGTGAGTTAAACACTAACCCTGCATCCAGTAGGTGGAGAATATAGGTGACCACACTAGAAGGAGTACAATCAACAGGGTTGATTTGCTTATTCTGGCACCAAGTAACAAATTGTTTCCATTTATCATAGTAACAGTGCCTCGTGTTTGGTTTTCTTGACTTTTTCAAGATACCCATACATCTTTGAGGTAAATTGAGATGTCCGAACTCTATGACTTCAGGAGCCATGCTGCCAAGTTCATCGAGTTGGGCTGAGGATGCACTGTTAGCCCTTTGTGCTAGGAGAGTAGGTTGTACCGGCACAAGAGTTTGATGGGGTCGCACACTGCCAGTTTGCGTAGGTGTGGATACCATGGTTGTCTCGCCCACATAGGAGCAAACATGATGAGCGTCATCGGTTCCGTATGGATTTTCTTCACCACCTTCCTCATCAGAGGGGTTGGTGGAAAAGCGTAGGCAAGTATCCCTGACCAATTCATCCATAGGGCGTTCCCCTTAGAGCCTGGCTGGGGAAACCTGGATGCCAAGTCTGGGCATTGCCTGTTTTTGCTTTTTACAAATAGGTCTATGGTGGGGAAACCCCACTGAAAGAAGAGGTCTCCTATGACCTCTTCGTGTAGTAGCCACTCGTTTTCCTCTGGGAAGGGATCTCTGCTCAGAGCATCTGCTAGCGAGTTGAGTTCCCCACAGAACACGTTGGGATGACAGGTAAATCTTCTGTTTGAGTGCCCATTTCCAAATTTTCTGGAAAAGCTTTGTCAGATTGGGAGAACGAGTGCCCCCTTGTTTAAGTAAAACATTGCAGTCATGCTGTCTGTTAGGATCTGCACTGACTGGTTGGATAGGAGGGGTTTGAATGCTCAAAGCGCTCTGAAGACTGCCAGAAGTTCTAGCAGATTGAAGTGGTTCTGAGCCACTGTGTGAGACCAGAGACCCTGAACTGTGTGGTAAAGGTAGTGAGCTCCCCACCCTGCCAGGGAGGCGTCTGTTGTGACGACGGCCTGGATCTCTGGATCGTAGCAGGGTTTCCCCTTCGTCAGATTTTCTCTTGTCCACCAGCGAATACTCTAGATCACTAGATCGTCCCACTGACCACTTGCTTGAGACCACTGTTTCGCCAACCATTCCAGCATGGTTCGCATCCACAGGCGCCCGTGGGGAACCAGGTAAATGCAAGATGCCATCATACTAAACGCATAGCTTTGCACACCCTTATTTGGTGACCGGCCGGATATTGAGGAATTAGCAGCAACACATTTTGAATTATTTCCTCTGATGGAAAAACCAAGCCCTCTTGGGTATTTAGGACAGCTCCTAAGAACTGTTTTGAGGTGTTTGGCACCAGGCTCGACTTCTCGTTGGTTGAGAAGCCCAATTGAAAGAGGAGGTTGATTGTTCTTTAGATGTTTAGTCTGCAAATTAGGGGGGACTCCCCTGTAATGAGCCAGTAGTCCAGACAAGGGTACACTGGGATTGCCTCCCTGCATAGGTGCGCCGCCACCACCGCCAGTACCTTGGTGAATACCCTTGGAGCCGAGGCTATTCCGAAGGGCAGCACATTGAATTGGTAGTGCTGGTTGTCTATCTTGAAACGCAAGAATCTTCTGTGCGCTGAGAACATTGAAATATGAAAATAGGAATCTTTCATATCCAATGTTGCCATGTAATCCCCCTTTCTTAGGCGAGGGATTACCTATTGTAGAGTAGTCATGCAGAATTTTTGTGGCTTGACATACTTGTCTCCAGGTTGCAAATCTAATACTGGCCGCTTTGTCAGATCTTATTTTGGCACAAGGAAGTAGGTTGAAAAAAATACCCCTGTTTACCTGGTTGACTGGGACGACTTCTATGGCGTCCTTTGCTAGCAGAACGGCGGTCTCCTCGAGGAGGATCTTCTGATGTTCCAGCAAGTGTACCTTCTGTCGTGGAGGATGGTCGTGGGGGCGCCCTATCAACTCTATGCAGTATCCTTCGGACACTGTGGACAGCACAATCTGTCCGAAGTGATCCCCGACCACGCGTGGGTGAAGGTGGAAATGCGCCCCCCCCCCTACTGGGGATGCATGGGAGGGGGGATCTGAAGCAGCACATCACTGCTTGTTGGGTGGCGTACCACCTCTGGCGGGGCTGCCTCTACCCCTAGTGCGGCCTCTGCGCTGCCCTCTGGGGAAGCCCTGTGATGATTGGGATTAATTGTTACCCCATGAGGTTCCCTGATTCTGGTAATAGTTTGAACCCCTTTGGGAACCTTGGCCCCGAAAGCAGCTGAAAGTTGTTTCCCCTCTGTACAGAGGGTTCATTGACGAGTTGGCCAAGAGATTTTAGGGTCTCGTACTCCTCCTTTGCCGTCTTTAAAGCTTCCCCCACTGCCTTGACGAATAGTACGCTCGGCTCCACAGACATATCTATAAGGGTTGCTTGGGTTTCAGGTTTGAACCCCTGACTGCCTCAGCCAAGCATGACGCTTAATCACAGTGCCTTCGGCGATTAACCTTCCAGCATTATCTGCTGCATCAAAGTTTGTTTTTAGCATGCAGCCTGATACAGATCTTCCATCTGCTGCCAGTTGAGCCAACTGGCTCTTTAAGGGTTCGGGTGTGGAGCATACCAAAGCGGATACCTCTTCCCACTGATGGCAATTGTAACTTGCCAAAAGGGTGGCACTGTTGGCAATCCGTGCCTGATAGGCAAACGTGGAAGCAACTTTTCTACCCAGAGCGTACAGTCTTTTACTCTCCTTATCAGGAGGTGCTTCCGAAGAAGCAAGCGGTGTACCTGCATACCAGGTACGTTACTACCAGGGAATCCGTTTTTAATTGTCCCCTAATGTACAGGGGATTGGAGAATGCAGGCCGGAACAATTTCTCAACTCGTGGGTTAACCGCCCGAGTGAGATTAGGGGTTACCAGCTAGGGATCAATCCTATGCTAAATGGATTTTAACAGAGGGATAGCCTGAGTAATGGCTCTCTGGTCTCCTAGGATTTCTTCAGCGAAATCCATGTCTTCCTGTGTGTCGATATGAAAATGGGCAGCTGCCTTAGCCAGCTGGTCCTCATCCTCCTCCTCGTCCTCCTCGTCGTCCTCCTAATAATAATAATAATAATAATAATAATAATAATAATAATAATAATAATAATAGACCCCCTGCCTGGTCATCCACCAATTGTGGTTCTGTTTCATCACAATATGAATCAGGGTGGTAAGGGTCAACCCTAAAGGAGTCTGTTACCAAGCACCGAGTTGGGGCGTCAGAGCGGAGTTTCTTAACAGGGGGCTGAGAGGAACTAGGTATTGCCTTTGACCCTGAAGGGGCAGAGGTAGTCGGGGTGTTGGAGTAACTATGAAAATAATTAGGGTCCTTTTCATATAAGTCAGCCATGAATGGCATCCTTCTCATTACCCTATCAATGTCTGCTGAGTTCCATTCTTTAGAGCTAGGAATCACAACATGTTCTGGTTCCTCATCAGTGCCCATATCGTGAGCAGTGGGAGGAATGAGTTTACCTTTAGTGGTAGGATCTGAGACTTTGGACTTCCCTATTGATATAGGGTCTTTCTGCTTCTCCTTATGAACATGGTGTTCTGAAGATGACTATGTTGTTTATCCCCCTTCCCATGACTAGGAGTGATTTCCAGTTTTTTTAGGGGCCTCCGAGGGATTTGACGCCTCGCGTCGAGATTCGGAGGTGGTATTCGAGGAAGGAAGTCGAATCTCGGGTGTAGACGCTACGTGGCTTGGCTGTGTAGGATAGAGGGCGGAATCGTCATCCGACGATCGGGCCTCAGAGACTATTGATAGTGCGACACCTTTATCAACCGAAGACAGTTGGCATTTGTCATTAGGCTAACGGCCAGAGGACACAGATTCGTTGGACCGCTCTCTTGGTGTCTTCCGTTGCCGATCGCTCGATACGCATGTCGAGTCACGGCCGGGGCTGATGTGCTTAGTGGAGGTAGTATGTGTAGCGCTTTTGCCGCCGGGTGTTGCCACCACAACGTGGCCACCGGCCAGTCCTTCGGGGTCAGAGGCCTGCACGTGGGTGTCCGAAGTTACCCCTATGCCCTCGCTGTCCGATTTGGCGGCGTTGCTGCCATCGCTGAATGTCCCCTCTACTTCCATGGCCTCTAGCTGCCTGGTGTAGTGGGCCCAGCGTTTAGCTGGGGGGTCTTTAAGGATTTTTGGCTTGAAGAGCTTGCAAGCTTGACTGGTAGCCTCGGTATGGTCTTGTGGGAGACACAGATTGCACGTATTGTGCTTGTCCACCCAGGGAAACTTCCCGTTACACTTTGGGCAGAATTTGAATGGAGTACTCTCCATATGTTACAAAATGGCAGCGTGCGGGTATATGAACGGAAAGGTGGGAAAGAAGCCTGTATGACCACACCCCACTCCCATTACTGTACAGGGCCGAGGCCAGAGGCCTTCCAAGGCCCTAAATCTGTTGTGGCAGTTCTCGGCGGCTGGCTTCCTCTTTCTTCACCGGCGTCGATCTTCACCGTACGGTGGAAGTTTTAACAGTAATTGTAACTATAAACGGCTAAGCCAAGGGAACTCTGCAACATGCGTCCGACTAGTATGGTGGAAGAAAAAAATCTGAGGACCCTCTGAGCATCGTCATTGGGGTCTGCAAAGAAAGTCGGGAGTAATATCTCATTTAGGAGAAACGCAGAGACTACCTTAGGAAAGAACGGGGGATGGGTTCTGAGGACCACCTTGTCTCTATGAGAGGCAGTGTATGGCTCAGAGGCCACCAGAGCTTGGGTTTTGCTGATGCGACGTGCAGACGTAAGACTCACCAAAAAGGCTGCCCTAATGGTGACTAGCCTGATGTCCACGAATGCCATTGGCTCAAAGGGTTTATGCCCCAAGGCGCCCAACACTATATTGAGGTCCCACACAGGGTGTGGCTTCTTGATGTGCGGGTAGAGCCTAGTGAGGCCCGTCGGTTGTCTTAACCACCGGATTGGTGGATGCAAAAGCGTCCTCCTCCGAGTTCCGGTAGACTCGGATGGGCAACCAGATAGGTGCGGCATGTGTCTGTTCGCACCCCTGAGTGTTTGAACTGGCTCCTAATAACATCGATCCTAGTACCCTGACTGATGTTGAGGTTAGCCTCCGAGAGGTGCAGATGCCTCAGTGTGACTGATTCAGGAGCCATGCTGCGAGGGCCAACTTCTGCGGGGCAGGATGGATGACCGTGCAACAGTAGATGAGCTGGGCCCAGTGGAAGGTACATCGGAGGTTGGTCCAACATGCTGAGTAGCTCTGAGAACCATGGCCTTGCTGGTAACCACAGAATTATCAGAATGATGCTGAGGTGCCGAAGAGGTCCACCTGAGGATGCCCCCATCTGTTGATCTCCTGAAGAACCGGATAGTTTAATTGCCACTCGTAATTATCCGCACCCAGCCTGCTGAGCCCATCTGCCTCCAAGTTCGACTCCACCGGGAAGTGGATTGCTCTCAAATGAATGTCATTCGCCAGCGCCCATTCCCAGATGCTGACCGCCAGGGTGCACAGAGGGGACCTGGTGCCACCCTGCTTGTTGATGTAATACATGCTGGTGGAGTTGTCCATTTGCATAAGGACCATATTGCCACTGATGTGGGGCAGGAAGGCCTTGCGAGCCAGAGAGATGGCCTTCAGCTCTAGCCAGTTGATATGAGCCTCTTGCTCCTCAAGAGACCAAATCATGTGAACGCTGTGGTTGTCCAGGGTAGCTCCCCAGCCCTCCAAGGACAAGTCTGTGGTGATGGTAACCTGCGGTGCTGGTTGACGGTAGGGCCTGCCTATCCTCAAGTTGCAGTCCGTGCAAAGGAGGAATGCCGACAAATTCCGCTTGGGAACCCTGCTCCCGAATCCATGAGGCCGCGAAGAGCAGCTGTAATCTAATTTTTAGCCTTGTGTAAGGTACTGCCTGAAGACATACCGCCATGATACCCAGGGGGTCATGGTACCACAACGCTGATGTCTCCTCTCTGTAGAGAAAATGACTTGCAGCCCTCTTGATGGCTATTATCTTTTCCCCCGAGGGATAGACTCTCTCGGAGTTCGTATCCCACGTGAGGCCCAGGAACAGCAGACTCTGTTCGGTCCAGCTGTGACTTCTTGGGATTGATGGAAAATCCCAATTTGTGTACTGTAATAATGAGGGCAGAGGTGGTGTGCTGGTTCGCCTCCTGGGATCTCGCCCAGACGAGCCAGTCTATACGGAGGAACATGGTGCCCTTTAGCTCTGAGGAGGGCTGCCGCTGTAGTCATAAGCCTGGTAAAGACCCTGGGGGCTGAATTGATGCCAAATGGTAAAACCTTGTATTGGAAGCGGAAGCTCATGATCCTGAACCTCAGGAAGGACCAATGGGGCTGCCAAATCGGGACGTGTAAATAAGCATCCTTCAGATCCAGGGAGCACATCCAATCTCCCTTGCATAGTGTCTCCGCAGTAAGCGCTGGGGTAATCATATTGAACTTTTGAAGCGGGAGGGAAAGGTTCAGGGTGGATAGGTAGCCTACTGACACTACTGAGAAGGTCCAGGGGTCAGCAAACATCGCACGCCACTGCTATGTGTGAAGGGCAAGCCTGCCCACCACAGGAGACACATGGGCCTGGAGGGGAGTGTACTGCCTTTTTTCCCGCTGAGGAGGGAGACTGAAAGAAGCCCTTATTCCCCACCTTGTGCTGTTTGCGGCAGTCTTGACTCTGAGATCGGTGCAACTGCCGGGACCGTTGTTCTTCGAGGCTCCGCTGAGGGCCCGCCCCTTGTCAGAACGCTAGAAGGCCTTGAGCGTGGACTTTGTGAGGATAGATAAGGATTTCGTAGTCCGGGAACTGTTCCTCTTATCAAGTTCCTCATAAGTGGTGGACTGAAAGACGTTGCTACCCTCGAAAAGAAGGTCCAAATATGCGCTGGATTTCGGGGTTGAACTTGGCAGCCTGTAGCCAGGCAGTCCTTCTCATGTCCGTGGCTATGCAGATCACACAGCCAGAAGTGTCTATGTGCCACTGTGGACTCCATAATGTCTTGGGCCACCATCTTTAGTTCTGCCAGCCCCGCCTTGAAGCATGCTCGACTGTGTACTGGATGTTCCGGAAGGAAATCGGCTATTTCCTGCCAAAGCCTTAGGTCAACGGCTGACTAGCATGGCATCCGCATTAGACTGACAGAGGTGCAGCGAGGCGTTGGAATAGATCTTTCCATATGCCTCGAAGATTTTCTCCTCCGTGCCTAGCAGAGCCGAGGACGAGGTGGGAAGACTGCTGCTTCGATTAGATGGATGCCACGGCAATCACAGAAGAGTGTGGTTGAGGGTGTGCCGACAAGAGTGTATCCCCCGCCAATTGCCTGTACTTGGCTTTGAGGCGCCTGTTGGGGTTTAAGCCATCCCTTTTTGGCCCAGGCAACAACACCCTCCTGCATTGGAAACCCTGTTCTAGCCACAGGGCGTAGAGTGAGGACCTCATCCAGGACCCCCGCCTCAGGTTGTTCAACCTCGGGTTGTGGAAGCCACAAGTATTCGGCCAAACCGGCAAACTGTCCATGGAAGGCATCGGCTGAAGATGTCATGTCGGGGTCCTCCTCCTGTCCACCAGGGTGTTCGGCTGGTCTGGACCCGGGGAGGAGTGGTGGGCACCGAAGGCTGAGGTGTGGAGACCAGAGCCGGAGGCTGTTGTGGAGGCTGGTGTGGAACCGCATGAACTGTAAGAGGCAGGAAAGCCAGAATCGAAGGACCTGGCGTGGGCAGCTGGAGTTGCACAGGGGCCTGAGGCACCGGAGCCATATGAGGAATGACTACAGGCGCTGGCGGAGGGAATGGAGGCAGCATGTCCGCGATCACATCCAGAAGGATGGAGCCCATCTGAGGGGACCTCATCAGCGTGAGGAATTTCTCAAAAAACCTGTCCTCACAGGCTGGTGGGGTGGTAGGTGGTATTGACGGAGTAGCGGGCAGCTGTTGGGGCCAATGCGTACTCTGGTCTGCTGGTTGAGGGGGATATTTGCCTGCGATGCTGAAGGATGAGCTACCTGCTCCCCGAACGGGGGGAATCGAGATCAGGTTGAAAGAACCTTGCAGTCCCTCAGTGACCACACCGGTAGGAACCAGTTATCCTGCAGCCTGGCAGCCGGTAGCCGACAGAGCCTCGGTATCTGTGGTGTTAGAACCTGGAAGGTCCCTCCCGATCAGACGTTTCCTCGGAAAGGAGTCGCCGTTGCGGGGTGCTTATGAAGAGAGAGGCCCTACTTTGGGCCATGACTTGTGTCTGACGAAGTTCTTCAAGTACTCTGGAGGCGATCGTTCAAAGAGCTCCCTCCACCGAGCTATCCTGTTCTTCAGAGCGCGCGGGATAAGTACGTCGCGCATGATGCAGCTGTCCCAGCCGTGGTCAGGGCCAAGGCAGCGGAAGGCAAACTGCGTGGGGGTCGGATGTGGGTAAGAGCCCCTTACAGGCTGGGCACCTGCTGAAGCCCAAGGACGTCGACATGGCCCGGGGAAGCGTGTGGAATTACAAGGCCGAAGCCAAACCCAGGAGCACTGGTGAATGTGGCCCGTTTCCGTCAACATGGAAAAGAGAACTGAGGACTACACACCCCCACCCGCCTCTGAATTTAAAGGGGAAGAAGATTTTTTGTGGTGAAAAAGGTTCCATCTCCCGTCCCTGGCGAGGGGCACCCACACAGTATAGCGGAAAGGGGACGGAACGTAAGAGTAATTGTTCGTGAGGGAAAGGGGTTTGGGAGTAGAGCTAAATATTCTTCAGGGTAGGATGGGGAAAAGGTGTTACAGGGAAGGACATACTGCGTCTCAACCCTCGGTGTCCCACTTTTACTCCCCGAATACCCCTCACCCAGGTGATCCTCCCCCACTGGTCCACCCCCAGGAACTGGATCCAATAGTGATGGCCGTGTCCTGGCCACTTTGACGACGGATCTCCGAGGACTAGTGGGCGAGACACCTTCGGGTTTCTCACACTGCCGTCACAAAGATCGATCTGGGGTAGGCCCTGTTTGCTGAACAGAAGATCCACCTGGTCCCGGTGACCTTCCCACTCGTGGCAAGAATGCAGTTCCCAGCTGATTGAGTCCGCTGTGGTTTTCTTGACTCTCACTTGGTGAAACGGGAGGAACATGACTTGTCGAATGGCCCAGGGCCACAGCTCCCGGGCCTCTATGGAAAGTGCTGGTGAGCGGGTCCCCCCCCCCCCTTGTTTTGGGATGTAGAACATGGTGGTGGTGTCTGACGATCCTCACCACCTTGCCCTTCAACGACGGCAGAAAAGACTTGAGGGCCCAGAACACGGCCCGAAATTCCAGGAGGTTGGTGTGGAGGTCCTTCTCTTCCGATTGCCAAAGGCCTCTGGCTTGCAACTGTCCGGTGAAGGCTCCCCATCCCTCTAGAGAGGCGTCCGTTGTGACAGTCTCCTGGTAAGGAGGAACCTGAAACGGAGTTCCCTGGATGAGATGAGGCCATACACCCCACCACTGTCATCACCCGATAGAACTCCTCGAGGGAAATCTTACCCGCAAAATTCTCTGATACTTGCATCCACTTCGCATCCAGGAACTCCTGTAGAGGTCTCATGTAAAGTCTGCAAAGGCGAACAAGGCTGACGCAAGAGGACATCATGCCCAGCAGCGACTTGGACCAAATCGCCGCCGTTTTAGCTGACAAGCTCTGTACTTTGCCTTGTATGGCTCTCATCCTCTCCAAGAGCTTCGTCAAACACGTCACTGTGCTGGGTCAGGCACCTTGGAACAGCGCATCTTGAGATGGCGTCAAGCAAGACTTTGGATAGTTTATGGAGAACTCCAACTATGTCATCAGACGTATGGTTTTCGATGTGTGCTCGCTTGCCAATGAGTGGGAGCAGGAACGCAGCAGCCAGTCATCCAGGTAGGGGTAAACGTGGATGCCCTGAAGAAAGAGATGTGCCGCCACCAGGGCCAGGCACTTCATAAAAACCCTCTGGGCCGACTTCAGGGCAAAGGGAAGAGCCTTGAACTGGTAGTGCTGACCTTTAACTACGAATCGCAGGAACTTGCTGCGTTTCTTGGGGATGTAGAAGGAACAAGCAACTTACCTGTAACTGTTGTTCTCCAGCATGGGTCTGGCATGGATTCACATGCTCATGAATATTCCCCGTCATCAGGCCGGGAATCCTCGGTATAGAAAAAATCTGTATCAGTTTCGTTTCTGATCGGTATTTCTCAGTAGTAACCAATCACTGGTCTCTGGGGTCATACTGCCAGCAGCCAATGACTGCCCTCTCCCTAAGCCCCGCCCCCGGCAGCCATCCTCAGATTTGGTAGCACGTGAAGTGGCAGTATGACCAAGTGAAGAGCCGCAGAGGGGTAGGCGGGAGGGTTCGCATGTGAATCCATGCCAGACCCATGCTGGAGAACAACAGTTAAAGGTAAGTAACTTGTTCCTTCTCCAGCATGGGGTCTGGCATGGATTCACATGCTCATGAATATAAGAATACATAGCAGTATACACATGCACAACCACGGGAGGTGGCAAAAGGCTCAATATCAAGCAATACAACAACTCAACATTAAGCAACTCTTACCTCCTCATCAGGCTCACCTTAGGCGAACAGGTTGCGCAGCACTGCCTGGCCGACTCTGGACTCCTCCCTGGAATTCCGGTCGACGCAGTAGAATCTCGTGAAGGTGTGCGTCGACCTCCATGTAGCAGCCCTGCAGATGTCGAGCAGGGGCACACCAGACAGGAACGCCGTAGTAGCAGCGATCGCTCTGGTCGAATGGGCTCTGGGACGGCCTGGCAACGGTCGGTTTGCCAACCGGTGACAGTGCATGATGCAGCCGGAGAGCCATCTGGAAATCGAAGTCTTCGAGAGAGCCTTCCCTTGATTCACAGGTCCAAAGTTCACAAACAGCTGTGATGTCTTCTGAAAACTCTTCGTGCGGTCCACGTAGAACTTCAGCGCTCTAGCTACATCCAGCGAGTGCAGAGTCCTCTCAGCCGGCGACGAAGGCGACGGGAAGAAAACTGGCAACACCAAGGGCTCGTTGAGGTGGAAGTCCGACGGCACCTTGGGCATGAAGGAGGGGTGCGTCCTTAGCACCACCCTCGTGTCGTGAAAAGTCAAGTATGGAGGCTTGCAAGACAGGGCCTGGATCTCTACCACTCGTCATGCAGAGGTGATGGCCACGAGGAATGCTGTCTTCCACGACAAACTTCAACGGCACTGAATGCATAGGCTCGAATGGGGCCCCCATGAGCCTAGTCAGCACCACGTTGAGCTCCCACGCCGGGGCAGGGGCCTTCACCGGCGGGAATGATCGGAACAGTCCTTTCATAAATTCCTTCACCAGTCGATGAGACCACAAGGACGCCCGTCCTGTAGTTCTGGTGTAACATGAGACGGCAGCCAGATGCACCTTGATGGAAGCGTGAGACAGGCCAGCCTTGGCCAAGGACAATATGTACGGCAATACTTGAGGGGCCGTAATCCGCAGAGGGTTAATCTTCTGTGCACGGCACCAGACAGAGAACCTCTTCCATTTGTGTCCGTAGCACTTGAGAGTTGAGGATGCCCTGGCCTTCGGCAGAACCTCTCTGCAGTCGGCCGGGATGTCGTATCCTCCAAACTCTAGTGCTGCAGGAGCCAGGCCTGCAAGTTCAGCGACTCTGGTTTGTGATGAAGAATGGCGCCTCCTTCTCTGGAGTGAAGATCCGCGTCCGTCGGCAGCTTGACTGGTGTGGACGCTGACAAGTCCAGAAGGTCCGGGAACCAGATCTGCCTCGGCCACGCCGGTGCAACGAGGATCATCCTGCACCGGGACCTCTTGAGCTGGTTGACGAGCCAGAGTAGCAACGGCGGGAACGCATAAAGGAACGGGCCGTCCCAAGGGAACGAGAAAGCATCGCCCATGCTCCTCGGTTGGGGAAACGTGCTGGCGAACCTCCGGCACTTGGAGTTCGCCACCGTCGCGAAGAGATCGATCTGGGGTTCGCCCCATCGTCGGAAGAGTCGGTCCACTTGATCCTGGCGCAGTTCCCACTCGTGGCACGAGCGCAGCTCTCTGCTGAGTGAGTCGGCGATGGTGTTTTTTATCCCTGCCAGATGAAAGGGTACCAGAAACATCCCTTGGGCGACGCCCCAATGCCACCGATCCTGGGCTTCCTTGGATAGGGCAGGGGATCTGGTTCCACACTGCTTCCGAATGTAAAACATTGTGGTGGTGTTGTCGGTGAAGATCCTCACCACCTTGCCCTTGAGGGACGGAAGGAAGGACCTGAGGGCCCAGAACACTGCACGGAGCTCCAAGATGTTGATGTGGAGAGTCTTCTCCTCCGGGAGCCAAAGGCCTCTCGCGTGGAGACCCCCGGTGTGCGCTCCCCAACCTTCCAGGGAGGCATCCGTCGTCACCGTCACCTGGTGGGCCGGGGCTAGGAAACCTGTTCCCGCCGTCAGATGAGAGGGGACACCCCACCATCGTATCGCCTGACGGAACGCTTCGTCGAGCGGGATCCTGTCCTCGAAGCTGCCCGTCGTCTGGATCCAGTGGGCATCGAGGAATTCTTGCAAGGGCCGCATCCGAAGTCTGCAGTGGTGCACCAGATAAATGCAGGAGGACATCATTCCGAGGAGGGACTTGATAGACCTCACTCTGGCCATGTCCGTGGCCAGCAGACGTTGCACCTTTCCCAGGATGGTCCTTATCCTTTCCTCCGACGGCGAGGCCCGCCGCGCCACTGTGTCGAGCTGTACTCCCAGAAACAGGGCGATGGACCAGGTGGGATTTTGGAAAGTTGATGGAGAACCCCAGGTCCGTGAGCAGCTGGACGGTCTTCGCAGTGTGTTCCACGGCGAGCTCCCTTGTCCTTGCCCGTATGAGCCAGTCGTCCAGGTAGGGGTAGACGTGGATCCCCTGCAGGCGCAGCCGCGCCGCCACCGGTGCTAGGCACTTGGTGAACACCCTGGGCGCAGATTTTAATCTGAACGGGAGGGCCTTGAACTGGTAGTGCCACCCTTTGACCATGAACCTGAGGAACTTTCGGTGTCCCTTTAGAATAGGGATGTGGAAGTACGCATCCTCCAAGTCCAACGACGACAGGAAATCGCCCTCTTCCAGTCCAGCTGTCCCAGTACGTGCTGGAGGTTGACCATCCGGAACTTCTGTGCCTTGATGTATTTGTTCAGTCGTCGCAGGTCCAGGATGGGACGCCATCCTCCTGTCTTCTTCTTTACGAGGAAGTATCTTGAGTAAACTCCGGAGCCCCGAAGCCTCTTTGGAACGAGCTTGATGGCACCTTTCCTGAGCATCGCCCTTACTTCCAACAGCAGTTGAGGGACGTGATTTTCCTTCCTGGCCACGAGGGAATGCGGGGGCACCTCTTGTGGAACTCGAGGGCGTGCCCCAGGGCCAGGGCGTCCAGCACCCAACGGTCGGTGGAGATGGACTACCACACGCCGGCGAACTTCGTCAGCCGGCCTCCCACCGGGGTGCTTCGGCGGGGGCCCGACCCGACGGTCGGTTCAATCTTACTTGGAGGCCGCTTTGCCTCCTTGACCACCTTGGCGACGACGGCGGGATCCACCTGACTTGCTGCGTCCCCTGTAGGCCTCCTGCGACGAAGATCTTGCCGCTTGACGGTACGTAGAGGAGCTGCTGCCGGCTTCCTTGGAGGCACCCTGTCTGCCTCCGGAGCTCCGAAAGGACGGCCGTCGCTGTTGGAGCACACCCAGTGCACGGGCCATCTCTGTGTCCGTCTTGATCGCCTGAAGGGACTCATCAACCGCTGTCGCCTTGAGCCATCCTCGTCGTCTCAGGCAAAAGCCGTTGCCCAACTGACGGAAACCGGTGTCGGTGATGTCCGTAGCCACCGTAATGGCGTGGTCCGAGGCAATCTCACCTTCCTGTAAGATTTCCAGGGCCTCAGTCCTCTTGGCATCCGGAAAGAAATCCAACAGAGGGGCGATCTTGAACCATAACTCCCTGTCATAGCGGGCTACAATGGCCAGGGCGTTGGCCGCCTTGATGGTCGTTGCTGCAGATGAGATGACCCTTCGTCCCATCGCATCCAGCTTCCTACCCTCGCTGTCCGGCAGGGAGGTTGAAGTCGAGGCCGATGCCCCCCCCTGCTTTCTTCTTGGCCGCCGCCGAAACGACTGAATCCGGGGTAGGTTGCGCCCTAAGGCACAAGGGGGCAGCGTCGGGGACCCGGTACTTCTTCTCGTACCGGTCCGTCTTCGCAGGAGCCGTGGCAGGGTTCTTGAGGAGGGCGAGCCCCTCATCCCAGATGTCATCAAGAAGCGGTACGGCGAGGACCGTCTTCCTTTTAGCCTCGCGCCGTTGGTAAAGGAACCCTTCCTTCTTTTCTTTGGGGCAGAGCTGGAAGAGCTCGCATGCCCTGGAAATCATAGCATGGAAGGATCCAATCTCGTCGGGCGGGGACGCCCGGGCAGGGGGTGACGGGGGACATGTCCCGTCGTCGCCTCCGTCGTCATCCGTACCCGTCGTAGTCGTGTCCATGCCTGTATCATCCCCGTGGGTAGTAGACCGGGGGGAAGGCAGAGAAGGCCGCAGAGGCGGGAGAGGAGGCCTAGGATGCGTCGTCCTCCTCTTAAGTGGTGGGCTCTCCGAAGGTCCTGGCTCCGGTTCCCCCGTCGGGTCTGGCTCA
This sequence comes from Ambystoma mexicanum, assembly GCF_040938575.1. Taxonomy (NCBI): domain Eukaryota; kingdom Metazoa; phylum Chordata; class Amphibia; order Caudata; family Ambystomatidae; genus Ambystoma; species Ambystoma mexicanum. The sequence goes on from NC_090939.1 coordinate 894,292,424, forward strand.
GGTACCTCCGTCGGGGGAAGGGTCAACCTAGTCCTCATCTCCGAGCATAAGGACTGGATGGCTGACAAAATGGGCGCCGAGGTGTCCTGCGACGCCGGAAACGACGGGAGCGAGGGCTCTTGAGGAGCCTTGTCTGCGTCACCGTCGCCCTCGTCGGGGTCCCTCCCGATGGGCTGGGCCTCCTCCATTTCAGAGGTCGTGTCGGTATCCACGACGGCCACCAACCCCTCCCCCACTCTTTCCAACGAGGACTTCGTGGGGGTCTTCTCGATGGGTCTGAAAGACGACTCCCTCCGCGGTGGCAGGGAGACTCTGGCACCTGAGGGCGCCTCCAATGGTGTAGCCTCCACAGGCTGAGCCAGGGCCCCGGCGACATCCTCAATCGAGGTCTTAGCAGGGTGAATTAAGGCCAATGTCACCTTCGGTATGCCTGGGCCCTTCACCTTGGGGGGAGGGTCCGAGCCTCGCTCCCCCTCTGCCGGAATCTTCGAGATCGACTGGGGCCTCTCCAGAAGCTTCGCCGGGTTCTCGGACTTCCTCTTACCCGAGCCAGAGCGTTGGCTCGTGGTCGATGGCGCCGGGGAGGATGCGCCCTGCCTGGCAGCCAAGGAGCCCGACCGTTCGGCGCTCCCAGTGCCCGCGGACTCGCGGTACTTAGCCTTTTGTTGGGCCCCCGTCGCCAGAGCACCCTCACAGGACTTAGAAGACCGCTCTGACTTCTTTTTCTTCTTCTCGCCTGGCGGGCTCTTACCTTCCAAGGATTGGCCATCACCCCACTAATGTGCAGGACTTCACTATATAACAACAGAACTTGGCTTTTTTAACCAAATTGCATAAAGTCAGACTTTGTACTTTCCAAATAATGCCACACTTTGAGATGTGTGCTCCTATTCTCCTGACCACAATGTCTTGTACACAGCTACCTAATGGCACTCACAGAACACAATGTACTTAACTTTCTGTGTGAATTTTCTGTTTGGTATAATTGTATTATATTCTGATGCCTTAAACACTGACTGCATTAGAGAATACTTCAGCTCTGTCAGCAGACCACAGTAGTAGCACAATTGTGTATATATACGCTTTTAAAGTTTCCGGTTCAAACATTAAGAACCCATTTTTGTTGCAGACAGGTTCATGTAAAGGTAATATCCTAACTAAATACAAATGTTGGTTGCACTCCTGAATACAGAATCTATGCTTTGCTTTGAATGAGGACAATCCTAGTGTTCAACATTGTCTAATTTTCTTTGATCCATACACCATGGCAATATGTTGCACAATGAGTTCTTTTTGCCTGAAGATGTTTATGTGATTTTCTTTTAGACTACATGTAAATAAACACATGTCCCCTGATTGAAAAGGGTGCATAACAATTGACATGATTTACTCTGTCTTGCTTTTTCCTAGAAAAATGCGAGTCCATGTTTAAGTTCTTGCAGTTTTGGAATAGGGTGATTCCTTCTAAACACCACTACAGTTCACTTTGAATAAAAGATTCTAAAATCTAAGAATTGTTCAAATTTGATCGGCGGTAACCACCCTCCCTTGTTATACAGGCTCTTACCTTCCAACCAGTTGGCGAGACGGAGGTGGCGATCCTTCATGGTCCGCTCCGACATGTTCCCACAAAAAGCGCAGTCCTTTTCCTTGTGCGTCTTGTCCTCATGGAGACAGTAAAGGCATAACGAATGCTCGTCCTCCTTGAAAACGTTCTGAAGCTGGCATCCAGGGCAGGTCCTGAACAGCTTCCCGGGCGTCGAGCTCCCTTTCTCCTGGGCCATGTCCGGGGTAGGCCTCGGAACTTCTGGAATCCTCCAAAAGCGTAACTGGACGAAATCTTCACCCTTGAGGGGCGTAGAAACTCCGAACCGGATCCCTGTTGATCGGATTTAGAAACGGTGGAGCTTGAGGCTCTATTTAACCGAAAAATGAGAAAAATCTCCTGAAAAAAGCGCGAAAACGCAGCAAAAGCTCAAAAGCTACAGCACGAGGACTCCCAACACTTAAACGTGCGGTAAAAATCTGAGGATGGCTGCCGGGGGCGGGGCTTAGGGAGAGGGCAGTCATTGGCTGGGGCAGTATGACCCAGAGACCAGTGATTGGTTACTACTGAGAAAGACAGATCAGAAACGAAACTGATACTGATTTTTTCTATACCAAGGATTCCCGGCCTGACGGGGAATATTCATGAGCATGTGAATCCATGCCAGACCCCATGCTGGAGAAGTAGGCGTACTCCAGATCCAATGACATCAGAAAATCTCCTTGCTCCAGTTGGCCAAGCAAGTGTTGCAACGTGGCCATCCAGAACTTTTGGGATTTTAAGTACTTGTTGAGATGACGTAGAAACAGGATCGGCCTCTAACCCCATTTTCTTTCAAACCAGAAAATATCTGGAATATATTCTGATGCCCCAGAGATGCTGGGGTATGGGTTCTATGGCCCCCTTCTGTAACATGGCCGGCACGTCTTACATAAGCTGTGGTCCGTCTTGTTCTGGTCATTGAATCAGCGGGATACGGGGACACCTGCGTTGGAACTCCGAGGTTTGCCCCTGTCCTAGAGCGTCCAGCACACATCTGTCCGTGGTGGTATTTTCCCACGTGATGACGAACTTCACAAGCCGGCAACCCACAGGGTTGCATACGTGGGGGTCCGAGGCCACAGCCGGTTCAGGCCTGCTTGGTGGTTTGAGCCCTGCTATGCAGGCGGCACCACCGCTGTCCTCTACTGCCTTGAGAGGGACCCCTGTACACTTGAGTGGAGGAGTGGGAAGGCTGCTGGTACAGGGTATTTATAACCCTTGGAGGATCTTACTGGTTTTCCTCTGGAAGAGTGAAAGTTCGACGGACGTCGCTTCTGCAAAGTTCCCAGGGAGCGTGCCGTCTCTTATTGCCTGCAAAGACTCGTCGACTGCTTTTCCGAAGAGGTTCTCCCCATCAAACAGCATATCCAGTACCTTAGTCTGAATATCCTGCCAGAAGTTTGTTGCCTTCAACCAACCTTGAGGATGCAGGGGCTGCCACGACCCACATCCGAAAACACCTCTGGCAAGCCCATAGGCCAGGAGAGGTCTTGGCTCAGGTCTCCAATAAGCCTTGGCATCCACTTCCTAGGCCCTCTTGGAGCCAGTCCTGGCACCTATGGCGCCAGACTCATACACAGTGATGACATGTGCTTGGGGAACTACTTTATTTTGAAACTGCCAGCCAACATGGAGGCATCCACATAGCTTGGCTCCTTGGAACCAAGCTATGCAGTATAGTGTTTTGGGTGTGGTAGCCTAGGGACTACTTTACCTGGACTACTTTCTTGAAACTATTTAAACCACACCCGACATGGATTACACGCTTCACGTTAGTTTGCAATCTTGCAACGTGACGTTCACCGTGTCCAGCTATACCCGCGAACCTCGGAGAAACAGCCCCTGTAAGGAGACAAATGGAACAATGTCAGCAGCAGCATCTTACCTGCAATTTTCATCTTTAGCTGCTCACAGCTCCTGTGAACAGCTTCCTAGGATCAGCGCGTCTCCCGGACCGACGGATCTGAAAAAAGGAAGAAACAAGGTATTAGAGACATTACAAACTGTGCCGAAAGGCTTACCTAGCAGGTCGCCCCTCGACCAGCATCGCCTCCGAATTCCACACCCTGGGTGAACACCGCGACCTATGGGAAAAGAAAACAGGTTAGCAAAGGCAAGGCATCGCTGCGCATAGCGCCTACTTACCGCATCATAGCGCTCATCACATGCCATCATTTACCGGCGAGACCCAATTCAGCCAAGGTACCACACTGGATTTGCGCACATCTAAGGAAGAAACACATTATTAAACCAAGAAAAGCATGGCAGAATAACAGCACTATACAACAGCAATAAGACCTACCTGAAAGACTTCAAACGGGCCTGCATCAGTGAAGTAACTAGATCGCATGCGCCCACAAAGGACAACGCGCCCCTGCCAAGAAGGCAGGGCGGAGAGCACACCTGAATCAACAATAAGGTGAGGAGAGGCCCCAGAGGGGCTGAAGGCATACGGGGTGGTGGGAGGCTAATTACCCCAGTTGGCCAGTCTTAAACATAGTCCTCCTGTATTACAGGCCGAACCTCCCCCCACTGGCCACATCTGGGAACCGCAGAGAAGAATACCAGTGTACATACGGCTGGGTGGCGTCCCCGTGGATACCAGGTGAGCGTTACAGGGACACCCTATTCCCCATCTGGCGGAAACCGTTATCCGTGTGGTCATTGCCACTGTGATGGCGTGATCCGAGGCCACTTCCTCTTCCTGAAAGAGTTCTAGTGCCTCGACCTTCTTGTCTTCAGGCAGGCAGTCCAGAATAGGACCCAGATTGAACCATAGTTCCCAGTCATATCGGGACAAAATGTCTAGGGCGTTAGCAGCCTTGATGGTAGAGGCTGTTTTATAAATTATCCTCTTGCCCATTGCATCCAGCTTCTTCCCCTCCTGGTCCAGAGGTACCATTGCTGTCGATAACTGGTTCGCCCGGTGCTTCCTGGCTGCGTCTGAGACCACTGAATCAGGTGAGGGCTGAGACCTTAAGCACCTGGGAGCTGAATCTGGAACCCTGTACATTTTCTCAAACGTGTCACGTTTCGTCTGGCCATACTTGGGTTGCACATTAGAGCTAGTCATTCCTCCCAGATGTTGTCCAGGAAGGGACCGGACATGGTCTTTCTTCTCGACTCGAGCCGCTGATACAGGAAAACTCTTTCGGAAACCAACTGAAACAATTCAGAGGCCCTTAGCATGATGGAATGAAAGGATCCAACTTCGATCGGTGGGTAGGCCCTATGGGGCTCATCCAGGTGTAGTGTTTCTCCGTCAGCCACAATGAAAGTGTCCTCATCGGTGCCCGTAGCTGTGTCCGTGTGCTGGGCCGGGGCTCGCCGTGGGTTCTTCTCGCGACATGGTGGTGGAGTCGGATGACACCGAGGATCAGTGGGCCCCCTTTGGATTTTCTCTTCTGCGGGGTGAGCTCAACCTCGGAGGCTCTGGCGTCTCCCGTGGAGGTGTAGGCAACTGTGGCGGCATCCTCTGCTGGATTTCGGTGACCAGAGTGTGCAGGGTCGTTAGAATGTCCAGCGACACATCCCTAGGTCTAAGGGTGAAAGGAGCCAGTGCAGTGGGGTCTGGGCCAACATGTCTTCTCTTGCAAGCAGGGGACTCTGGTCCACCGCCCCCAGGCCCTCCCCCCCTTCGTGATCTGTGTAGTAACAGTCGCACAGATCATTCTCTTCCTCATCGGTACTTTAGTAGATCTGCCCTGGCCCATCTGGAGCAACCCGCTGGTCCACGTACTGGGGAAGTTACGTGGGAGAGAGGGTCGGGGTGGGGGGGAAGAGACTGTCTCTCTCTCTCTCTCTCTGGACGTTGCTGGGTCACCGGAGGGAGTTCACTTCTTGGACCTGCCGGTCCTAGCTGAGGCCCAGTCAGTGGCCTTGCTTGACTTGAGCCACGCTGACAGTCTGCTGTAGCAGTCTTTTTGTTTTTCTTTGTGCGACCACGGCACACCTCGCATCCCTCCTCATCGTGGTCCGGATGCAGGCAATATGAGCATTTATGATGCCGATCTTCAGGGTTTGAAGAGGCTTCGACTTTCATTCATGGCGAAGTAGACCCAAGGCCAGGCCTTCTCTAAACTTCGATGACGATCCGACAGTGAAGATCTTCACCGGTAGCAAATCACTGCTGCCAGTCTCTGTCCTTCGTCGAATCAAGCAAAAAAAAAAAAAAAAAAAAAAAATTCCGTCAAGAATAAACTATTTTTGGACAAACATTTGAAAAAACACGAAATTAGCTCAGAGAGCAACTTGAGGATTCCCAACACTGAAGCGTGTAATAAATAAATCTGAAGATGGGCACCAGGGGCGGAGCATAGGGAGAGGACTGTCATTGGATGGGGGCAGTATGACCCAGAGGAAAGTGAGTGGTTTAAAGGAGAAAAACAGTTTTAAAGTGAACGTTTTTTTCTTTTACTGAGGATTCCCAGCCTGACAGCTGGAATATTCATGAGGGTTGCCAGTCAAAGGATCGAATCTAAAGGGTCGACAGGTCAAAGGATCGAATTTTTTTTCCACATATTTTTTGGGGGGGGGGGGGAGGGGCCCAACCCCCCTTTTTTTTTGCTAAAAACCACTTTTTTTCCCGAATCGCAAGCCAAAAAAAATATATATAATTAAAAAAAAAAATTCGATCCTTTGACCTGTCGACCCTTTTGATTCGATCCTTTGACTAGACACCATGCATGAGCATGTGAATCAATGCCAGACCCCATGCTGGAGAATGAATATACTTGGTGAGGCTTCTCTTTCATTTCTCTTTAATTAGCTTCCATTTCAAACAGGAACCCCAGCTTCCACTCGTCTCTCCCTGTAGCTTTCTTCTCCCTTTCCTCTAAACCCTCGCTTTCAAACCCATACGTTCAATTCATGCAGTTCCACGTTGTGTGTGGAATTTTGGTTGGCTTCATATTTACATCTTCTCAAGTAAAAACTATACAGTTTTTTGTATTGCTTCATGATGTAACATCTCCTTTCCTTATCAATCACATTTCCAATATTATCCTACAATGTTGGCTCTCACCACCCTTTTTCATGCGGGTGGAAAAGCCACACTTTCCTTATTTCCATATTTCAACACTCTCCAATCTCAGTTTTTCCCAAATCCTCCTTAACACAAGTCCTGGAATATTTCGAACAGCCTTTTCGGACGTGTCTGCCCAGTTTTATTTTCACCACAGATCCTCTAGGCATCGGTTTATCATTTTATCTTATCTCGCTTTGACCTTCCTTCCACTCTTGTCCTCATCATTCACAACCACCTCTCTTGCTTGATTCAACCACACAGGACATAACCTGGTGTTTGGTTTCCCTCTTTCAAGACTTTTCAAAACAGGGCTACACCTGTGATGTCAATATGTGCTGGAAAACTCTAACCATCACCGCTTGCACCCAATCTCCAAATGTAAATGATGCTAGCCTCACCACATCCATCAATGTACTGTTAAACCTTTCCACTATTGCAATGCTGATACGTGTTGTATTACATTAATTTCTAAAAACTCATCTTCTTTGCCACACATTGCAGGCCATTGTCTGAAATCAATTTGCACAGAAATCCTTCCCTCCAAAATATCGATTCCAAAAGTCCAATCACCCTATGTGCACAGATGACCTTCACCACACGCACCCCCGACCATTTAGACAGTTTGACCACTTCTATTACATAATTGCCCTGGGCTCCTCAAACACACAAAGGGCCCAATATATCCATTGCCACTACATCCCAAACAGTGTTAGGAACTATTGTCATTGGCTGCAACACTATCAATGCCACTGTATCTTTTGCATTCCTTCAGCAAATGCTCAAGGTCTGCATCAACCGTGAACACCAGTAGTCCACACTAATCAAACGTTTTAGCTTACTCAGCCTAAATGACCTTTGTGGACAATCTCCATTACTGACTCACTCATACCTTAAAGTACAACACCAAGATGTCCACTGACCAGTATCTCACTCTTTGTCTAGTTCATTCTTTATTCTCCTGTATCCTATAAATTCCTCACCCACTTCATCGCTGGGCCATCTTAGTAGTACATATTCCATCACTCTCTTGTAGGTTTGGTCTGCTATGCAACATGCCCATCAATTGTTCTCACTTTTCACTTTTGAATGAACAAAAACCTCACATTCCGCTTCATCCGACTTCTTGCTTCTCAGCAATGACCCTACCTTCTATTGGATTCCTCGGCAGAGCCTCTGGTACAACGTTCCACTCCCCGTTGATGTACTCCCTCTCAAGAGCCAGACCCTCCATTCCAGTCATTCATCGAACAATCCTCCTCAATATATCTTCCAATATGCTTTTATTAAATATTGTCACCAATAGCTTGTGTATCAGGTTTTGCCAAAGCCGTAGTAGAACACTCGACGTGTAGCCGTAGAATTCTCCCTGCCAATGCCTCCCTTTGTATTTCCAAAGAAAAACTACAAAGGTAGCAATTAGCCGAAAGACAGGATAAGTGCAGCAGCCGATGAGGAAGAGTTGGAAGGTGGTTCCTCGAAATCCCAGAAGGCCACAGATGAAGACACCCCGGATGGTGGACACAGGAGATCGGATTCAGGTGCAACTTCACAAGAGCAAGAACAAAATACAATAAACACCAGGACCAGGTGTAACAAGGGAAGAATATAACAGTACACCAAAGAACATTAATGAATGGGTTTGGACACTTACCAACAGCTTCCAAGTAGTAGTTACTGAGAAGCTCTGCACTGCCCAGTCTATCCTATACCCGACGGCACGACGACGCCTTAACGATTTACCAGGCAGTCTCTAGTCCGTATCTATCCCGTTGGAACGAGGACGCCTAGCGAACTAAAGCACCAATTGAAAGTCCCTAGTCGGGCGCGTTATACTGGGCAATGCAGGCTCTCTCCAGACATCTGATATGAAAGCTCTGACAACTGTAGAAAAGTTGCGGGATGTTCAAGTTGCAACGTAGAAGACCAGGGATGCAAACAGGAAGTGAATCCGGGTCGGCAATGAGCGAGCACTGAAGGAACCAATTTGAGAGGCAAAGCAGGTCCAATAGCGTTCCGAGTTGGCAATGTGCGGGCAGCGAAGTAACCAAATCAGCAGGCAAATGCAAGTCAGGTAGCGTTCTGAGTCGGCAACGTGCAGAAGGGTTCAACGGAGGATCAAGAAGACAGGGCGGGTCAGGATACATCCTTGGTCAAGGTAAGACAGGGCAGAGTAACGGGAGCAAAGGGAAACTAGGAACAAGAGTGGGAGCAAAACCAACGAGCGCTAAGATTGAAACAATCAGAAGCAGCGAGTGCGGTCACCCGGAAGTGTTTTAACGGGTGACTGCGTGTGACTCCTCCTCCGTAAAGCGTGATAGCGTTGTTGGTGGAGAAGCCGCCATAGTCACCATGGTAATGTGGTCGCTGAAGTTCTGCGCTAATATTGGTGTTGTGGGAGCTTCACGGTGTTACATGTAGAATACTTGAGAGAAAACAAGCTTCAAATCGGGACCTTCTTCAGGGTATTCTTGACAGTGTGGTCTTTCACTATACCGAAGTACCTTCCCCAAAGACAATACTTGAACTTTTCAACTCCCCAAATACATGCCAAAACCTCAATCTACACAACAGAATATCTTTTCTCTGCATACATTAAGGTGCGCGAGGTGAACATCACCGTATGCATCTCTGTTCCATCAAACTGCATTAACACACAACCTTAACCTTTTTCACTGGCATCCATGTACAAATAGATTTTTAATTCTTATATGAACCCCTTCAACACAGGTGCACTAACCAAACAGTGCTCACAGTCTTGAATTCCTCTTAGCACACATCATCCCAGTTGAATCATACATTCTTTCTCATCAACATTCTTAAGCCTTTTGTTTCCTTAGCAAAATTCTTTATAAACTTTCTAGTATACACTATTAAACCCAGAAACTAGGACACTTCCCTTGTGCCTTCGGGTGACTGCATGTTTACTATTGGTTCCACTGCTTTCAATTTGGGTCTTATCCTCTTGTTCCCTCAGCACATGTACCAGGTAATCAACCGTACATATCTTAAATTTGCATTAATCTGATGAGATTGTTATTTTAAATTTATTTTATTGTTTTATCGTAACATACAAAAAAGTCAACATAACTTTCGTGAACCCCCTCCCCACCCAACCCTCCCACTTCCCCAGATCCAACCCATGTTCCCTATTGTTCGACTTAGTTGGAGAGCCCTTGCGGACTGCTTGCTTCTTCGTTAGAGGAGATTTCCTCTCGGGGGCGGAATAGTGTCACCGTCAGCGATACCCATTGTTGCTGGTCTTCGCTAATGTCCTGTTTCTGTTCCCGCTGGGCGTTCTCCCAGGCCCCTGTTTCCGCAGTCGACCATTTGCAGAGGTCCTCCCACCACTGTGTTACGCTTGGAATCCTAGGGCTCTTCCACTCCATTGCGATGCGCCTTTTGGCCAGTATGTACATCAGATCTTTCATCTTGTTGAGTGGTCTGTTCTTCTTGTTTTTAGTGTATTTGCCCAGTATCCAGGCCTTTGGAGACTGAATGTCCAAGGTTATGTCTGCTTCCATCACTTTTGTCTCTATTTGCTTCCAGTAGGTTTGAAGTGCCGGGCAGCCCCAACACATGTGGGTCATGCCAGCACGAGGTTCTCTGCATTTAGGACATTCTGTGACTCCTGCACCTTTAAATTTAGAGATGACCTCTGGGGTAAGGTAGGCTCTGTTAATGATATCGAATTGTATAAGCTGTAATCTGGCGTTTCTGGACACTTTCTTGTGGTAGTTTATCATGACTTGCCATTCTTTGTCCCCGAACTGAAGGCCTAATTCCTGCTCCCATTTTCCTTTACATTTAAGGTCTTGTCTGGTTGTGCCGTCGAGCAGCGACTCGTAAATCCTTGAGGTTTCATGTCCCCCTTCAGCCGCATTCAGCATGTTTTCCACTACCTCCGTCTCAGCTTCAAAGTCATCAACCTCAGGCCATCAGGTCTTGAGAGCGCTTATTACGGCTCTGTGCAACAGGAACTGACCTGTGGGTAGTCCCGTGATTTCGTGCAGCTCCTCAAATGGTAAGATGCCTTGTTCGTTCGCCAGGTCGCCCAGGGTGGCAATCCCATAGGGCTCCCATATGTTCCTAATTATCGTCTGGCCATCAGGTCTAGCGGTCATTGTGGCTGCCAGCGGGATCTGAGGAGATTAGGGGTCTTTAGCATTCACAGCTCTGCAGGCTCGCTTCCAAATCTGGATCCCGAGGTTGATTAGATATGGCTGGTTCTGCTTTGTTTTGGGTGTGGTCCAGAGGAGGTCTCTAAGGAGCCCCGGGGAGACTGCTGGCTGTAGGAGTCTGGTGTCTGTTGTCGTTTCGTCTGCCATCCATTGGATCACATGTTTTAATTGGCCTGCTAGATAGTATAGTTCAAAATTTGGGATTTTCAAGCCCCCCTTGTCATAGGGCCTCTGCATTACCTCCAGTGCCACCCTGTGCCTTCCCCCCTGCCAAAGGAAACTCCTGCAAAGCTTATTCAGTTCTCTGAAGAATTGCTGCGGGATGTAGTATGGGACATTTGTGAAGTAATGTAGGAGACGGGGGAGTGCTACCATTTTGAGTAGTCCCGCTCTACCGGCCACTGAGAGCGGTAGCCTGCCCCAGAGGATCATTGCTTTTTCTAGGCTCTCTCTGGCTTTTACTGTGTTCAGAGCATGTTCAGTCTTGGGATCTCGGTGGATAGAGACACCTAGATATCTGAAGGAGGATGTCTCCCACTTGAATGCCAGCCTAGGGAGGCTCGCCACTTCGACCCCGCTCAAGACCGCCAGGGGGAAGAGGCAGGATTTGTCATGGTTGATTTGGATCCCAGTGATTCTGTGGAACCCCGCTAAGGTTTCGAGAATGTACGGGAGTAAGTGTTCAGGGTTACTTAGGTAAAGGAGCATATCGTCAGCGTACATAGAGACTAAGTGGGCTACCCCGTTAATCTCAATGCCCCCATCCCCGTATTCTTGTCTTAGGTATGCAGCAATGGGCTCAGCCGCTATGATGTATAGCATGGGGGAGAGGGGACAGCCTTGCCTCGTGCCTCTGTGGAGATGCCATTTCTCGGATTAGGTGCTATTGGTGCGCACTCTGGCTGTGGGGTCTGTATAGATTAACTTAACCCATCTTCGGAAGGCTGGCCCTATTCCCATCTTGGCCATAGTGGCTTGAAGCCAAACCCACCTGACGGAATCGAACGCCTTAGTGGCGTCTTGGGATGCCACTGCGCATTTGCTTGACCTGCCTTCAGTGCTATGGATGACATGGTGTAGTCTGCGTATATTCTCAGTGATGGAACGCCCAGGTACATATCCCGTCTGGTCCTGATGGATCAGCTGTGGGATCACTCTTCTCAACCTCCTGGCCAGCAGTGTCGTCAAGATCTTGTTGTCTACATTTAGCATGGACAGGGGCCTGTACGAGCTGCAATCGTCCCCCTCTTTGCCCGGTTTCAAGAGCGGTATAATCACAGCTTCGCGCATGGTGTCCGGTAGGGTACCTGCGTCGTAAGCTTCCTGATAAACGTGGGCCAATAAGGGGGCTAATGTGTCCTCATACATTTTATAAAAGTCCCCAGGGAGTCCATCGGAGCCCGGTGTCTTACCGGAGGGGTATCTGATGGCTGCTACCACCTCTTCGGGGGTAATGGGGTCGTCTAGGACCTCGGTATGCTGCTGTTCTAGTGCGGGCAATCTGATAATATCTAGTACGTCCTCAATATCGGTGTCGGCAGCCGATGGGGGCTTGGCATAAAGTGCCTGGTAGTATTTCGTGAATACTGAGTTAATCTCGGTCTGCGTGTGCGTTGATGTTCCATCGGGTCTGTGTATGAAGCAAATGGGCCTCCTAGGGGTTTCGCGTTTATAGAGCCACGCTAGTAGTTTCCCCGGTTTGTCACCCATGGTGTGCTTCCTCTCTATGTGCTTTGCATAGCTAAGTCTCCCCAGTCTTTCCCAGTGGACTAGGCATGCCCGTTTGAGGTCCAGAGTCTTCTTTATGTGGGCAGGGTCAGGTGAGGACTCGGCCTCGAGTTCTCTCAGCTCGCTTTCGTCTCGACCCAGCATGGTCAATATGGATTTCTCAGCTCCCCCTGTGGCAGCTATCATCTCCCCCCTCATCACTACCTTGTACGCCTCCCATGCCGTGCGGACGTGTTGGGCACTGTTCTCGTTAATTTGCCAGTAGTCCAACGTGCGGCCGCGGATCTGTTCACTGAAGGCTCCATCGAGTAGAGCCTCACTCCTGAGCCTCCACGTGGGTGCAGGAGGTCGAGGCGCTAGCACTGTCCAAGCGGCTGTGAGTGGGGAATGGTCAGATAGCACTCTAGCCTGATATTGTGTGTCTTCAAATGAGGCCTGATGTTCTTCGCTCACTAGTAAGTAGTCTATTCTAGTGTACACTGCGTGCGGGGGCGAGTAAAAGGAGTATCCTCTTGCTTCAGGGTGATGTTCCCGCCAGAGGTCTGCCAGTGCAAACTGTTGTGTCAGATCTTTCAGGATTTTGGCTGGCAGGGAGGGGCGGGAGTGCTTGCTGTCAGATCTGTCCATGCGGGCATCTAGAGTGCAATTATGGTCTCTCCCCCATATCAAGATACAGTCTCTGTACGGGCCCATCCTAGTGTATAGAGAACGGAAAGAGACTGTGGCATCATGGTTGGGGGCATAGGAGTTGATCAGGCAGACTTTCCTCCCTTCTATGGTGCCATGTATCAAGGCCATTCTTCCCTCGTCATCTGCTTTCGTGTGGATTAGATGTATAGGGATGGAGGGGGCTATCCATATGAGGACACCCCTAGCATATGTAGAAAACGTGGTGCCTATCATCGTTCCTTTCCAGATCCGGGCCAGCGCCGCCAATTTAGGAGCGTTCAGGTGTGTTTCCTGCAGGAAAGCGATTCCGACTTTGCTTCGTTTCAAGAATGAGTGAATTCTACGCTGTTTGACATAGCTGTTTATCCCTCTGACATTCCAAGTCATGATTCTAATTTTATCAGCCATGTGTAGTTGGTGATCTGGTGTTCCGGGCTTGCGCCTAGGGTAAGTCTATAAAGGGTTCCGGCGACTTTGGGCGCTCTAGGTGGACCTGGGTCTGAATACTCGCTAATTCCCAACTGGGGTCCCCTTGTCTGGGTTCCCCTTCCCAAAAAACTTGAACTTCCCTTTAACATAACACGTCCAGCGAGGTTCCCCTCGTTCTGACTTTCCCGTTTCCGCTCCATTTGACCTAAGGTCTCCAGGTGCCCTACGGGTGGGTTTAATGCACCCAAACTTCTTCAGGGGTCCTGAAGCAGGAACTCTTCTGTTGTTGACTTGTGAGGAGTTATCGGACTCCCGAGCAACTCCTATGGGGATCAATGTTGCTGCGGTGCTTCTTGAATTCCGTACTGGCCCAGCTCCACAGCTGGGCGACTTGTGTCACTTGGGGTGCTGCTTTCGCGGCCTGCGTTCTCTGGGTTCAATATCCGGGATCTGCTCCCTGTCCAACCACTCACTGGCTTCCGCTGGTGTATCGAACAGTAGTGCTTTACTGTTGTGTATCACTTTCAGCCTGGCTGGGTAGAGAAGCATGTAGCGTAGGCCTGCGTTTTTTAGTCGTGCCTTGGTGGAGATGAATTGGGCCCTCGCCATCTGGACTTGAAATGTATAGTCCGGGTATATGGCCACTTAGGCTGAGTCGCGTTGTATGGTGCCACCCGATCTGGAGAATGTGAGGATCGCCTCCCTGTCTCTATAATTGAGCACCTTGGCTATTATGGGGCTGGGTGGGGCCCCCGGGGGCGGCCGCTTGATGAGGGAACGGTGTGCACGCTCAATGGTAAAGCCCTGCGACAGCTTACCGGCCCCAATTTCCTGTAGCAGGAGGTTCTCTACGTAATTTGTGGGGTCGTTCCCTTCAATACCCTCAGGAAGCCCAAGGAGTCTAACATTGTTTGGGCGCGCCCTCCCTTCAGCTTCATCAGCTCTGTCCTCTAGGTTTTTAACCTTTTGCGCCAAAGCATCCACATCTTTGAGTATCAGGGTTTTTGCCTCCGTGTTCTCGCGGACCTGGGACTCCAGTGCTTCCGTTCGATTAGCTATAGCGCGGACATCCTGTCTCAACATGTTCAGGTCAATTGCTACAGCGTCGATTTTAGCCTCCATGGTCTTCTGTAGGGCCTTAATGGCCTCCAGTAGCTATGAGTTTGCTGGTTCTGGGGTCTTTTCCTGCTGTGCTACTGTATTGGAGGTGCAGGTGTCAAGGCTGGCTGGGCCACAGGCCGTATATGTTTCCATGGTTGTTTGCCGTTGTTTACTTTTGTTGCCTCTAGCTGACATTTCTAACTGACCAGGCGGGCCACTGTGAGGCTGTCTGCGGTACCGTGCTGTGGTTTGAGCCAGTAGAATGTGTTGGCTGCGACCCCTCGGGACCACGGGCGCAGAGCCACTCGACACCAGCGCAGCAGGGGGGCGCATGCTCACGCCCCGGGTCGATGCGGCGCCCGAGGGTCCCCACCCAGTTGTTCCGAGATCTGGCCACTGCGCAAAATGGGCGCCTCTCCCTGGCGTGGGCACCCCTAGGTCGAGTCCTCCGCTGCCACCAAGGGGCGCGGTTGACCGCCGGCGCCAGCTCGGGTCCCGCGTCCCACCGGGCCGGGTGCAGTCCCTGTGTGCGTGCAGCGCCGCAAGCTGGGGCGCTGTTGGGGGTGGGGGAACGCGGGGGGGGCGCTTATCCACTGGGTGATGCTGGTGTTGGCGGCTAGGACCCCCCTCCCACCTCCTCCTTACCCCGTGTTCGTTGGGCGGGCTGGCGGGCCTCTCCCCGCCGACCTCCGCTTACTTCAGCAGGATGCGCCGCAGCCCGGGCGCCAAGATCCCCAGTCGCGAGCAGACCCGACGGGGCCGCTCGCTCTCCACCTTCTCGCGGGGGCTCCGGCGGCGTGTCTCGGGCCGGGTCCCCACCAAGGCTCCTCCGCTCGCGCCGGCGGCCCTGGCTCTCCGCGGGTGGGCTCGATGTCTTCTGGGGTCCAGCGGTAAGTCGCAGGCCGCTCGGTGCCGGGGCTCCCCCAGGGCTCAGGGGGGGGCACCAGAGCACATGAAATCGCAGCGTGGGGTGGTCTCGTCTCCGCTCCACCCACTCGGCGCTCAAATCACCTCCTCGGCACCGCACGCCACGCCGGTCCCCAGGGCTGTCTGTAGCGTGGGCCGCGCTCCAGTGTACGGCGTCCTCTGCTAGGCAGGCGCCATTTTCTGGTGCCAGCGAATCTTGGCACTCACCAAATATCTCCGCACTGGGAGGTCGCAGCGGCCCCAAATTTTCCGTGCAGGTGCTCTGGGCGCTTAGCTACGGGTGTGGCAAGTTACAACAGGAATAGTGGGGCAAAACCGCTATTTCGCAGCAAAATCAAGGGCACATCATGCGGAGCTGCGTGGAAAGCATCCTGCTTACATGGCGGTTAGCCACGCCCCCCCCTAATCCGATGAGATTGTTAACCGTGCTTCACACAATATCCTCAGGCCTTCCTTCAATCTCATCATCTTCATCTGGATTCTTTCCCCACACAAATGTCTCGTCCTGGTAGCACCTAACCCCTTTCATTTCCCCAAACAACCTGTTCATGACCTTCTGGAAAACACTTGATGCCGAAATGCACTTTATGATTGGCAGCCTTCAAATCTATGGAGGAAAACCTGCAAGCTCCCGAAACTTCAGAAATCAATTTGTTGATTTTAGGAAGAGGAACCGATCTGCCATGGCATTCTTGCTGAGTGACCAAGTCTATACATAACCTCACAACTCCATTGCTCTTTTGCGCCACCACGATTGGACTCGTCCACTCAGCATTCTCTGCCTCTTCTATGAGCCCTTCAGCCATCCAAACGCTTAACTTCACTCTCAATTGCCAATCTCAAAGCCAAAAGGTATCGTTCTAGCTTTGGCCCTCATTGGCATGGCACCAGCTTTCAATTGTATACAATGTACATAGCTCATCAAGCAACCTGTGCTATTTCTTAACACATCAGGATACCAACTCCTCGACTTCTTGTGAACTACATACCAATATGCCACCACTCACTGTCAAAACTTGGTCCGGGTACTCGGGCTGTAGCTTTATGCTTAAATCCGCCAGAGCTCCTCAAGACAGCAAGTCACCCAGATAGACCCCCCCTTTTTTTAAATTTTGTTTTTTTATACCTCACTAGAACCTGAGCCTTTCGATTCTTAAACCTAACCATCACCACAAATTCACTCACAATATCTATGGCCACTTCACCAAAAGCATGAGCTGCAACTGTTGGTTCTAGCAGTGCACTAAAGGTGAATCGCCCCCTCTCTAGGCAAACGCGATCATCTTATAATCCGCTCCACTATCAACTGGCACACCGACACCATTCACTTCAATCAAATTGTGCAGCTTAACACATTTGGTCGGGCATCCACAGCAGACCACACACTTCTACATCCCCCTTGACCCGAGAAAAGGATAGTCCACTCAGGGATGAAGAGACTTCTTGAACGTACCTCACTCCACCATAACTTTACCATTGTCTGCAGCACCTAGCAAAGTGCCCAAAGTCTGCCATCTACACTTTGAGTTACTGTTTCAACTAACAAGATGACTGAGAAAAGCCAATCAAGCTTACCTAGTTCAATGCCGGTCACATGGCAAATCTAGCATCTTTAAGATGCTTGCTAACTTTGTGCTACCAGGACCACACTTCAATCAGGAAATTGAGAAAGCCAATCCACACAAGCTCAAAGAGACCATTGTAGTGACTGAACGCGACTGAGCCATCGAGCCACCCATTTGTTGACATGCTTCAAAATTCAATACTGCCAAGCAAACTTAATACCTTCAAACAGCAGCCCAAACCCATAAGAAGCAACCAGAAGCCCATCACAGCACAGTGGAGTCTTTCACAAAGGAAGACAACTGGCAAGCTGGGTATCTTTTATAAGAACCATGACCCCCCTCCTTGACTTTTCTTAGGCCATAGCGACTGGTAACGTCCCATTCCGCTACCTTAGCCAAAGACATTGTCAATAACTATTGTTGGATTATCATATCAGCAAATATATGTACATTTAAAACCCACCCGAGAATAAGATCAGCACAATCAACAGCCATTTAGTGTGCAAGCAACCCATCCACATACTCAGAAAAGAAAGCAAGGATGAAATGGCTTATTTTATGAAATAAGATAGTAATTATACGTTACTCACCGTAGTGACTAACGTACTCTTAGTCCATAGACCCCTTTCCTCCATACTGTATGGGCGTCCCTTCCAAGGTACGGGAGAAGGAACCTTTTTCACCAGAAAAAACCTTCTCCATTGCGGCCCAAGGAGCATGTGCTGACCTGACTCCGCCCTCCGGCGCCACACCTTGAAGCATAGACAATAGATTTAACATTGCCTAATGACACCAGTATTATTAGGAGGGAGGTTGGTGGGACGTATGGCGGAAAGGGGACTATGGACTAAGCGTACGTCACTACGGTGAGTAACTTATAATTACTTTTACGTCCCGTCCCGTCCCCTTTCCTCCAAACTGTATGGGCGATTACAACCGATTGTAGCCCCAGGGTGGAGAGGAGACCCTACTTAAGCAAATAGGTTCCTGAGAACCGCCTGTCCGAAAGTTGCATCAGATCTAGAGTTGGCATCCTAACAGTAATGCTTGCAGAAAGCCGAGGTCGAGGCCCAAGTGGCCGCCATGCTTATGACTTGCCAAGTGACATGGCGCTGGAATGCGATGGCCGTTGCCTTGGCCCCGACTGCGTGGGCATGCATGTTGGCCAGGAGCGGCTTGTGCTGGCCCTCATATGCTTCTTTGATGGCAGAGACATCCAGCGGGATATGGAGGCTTGATAGCCTGGCCTCAAGTCTCCGAAAGGGACAAACAGGGCGTCCGACTTGCTGAAGCCCTTTGTCCTGTCCAAGTAAAATTTTAGGGTGCGCATGACATCCAGGCAGTGCAGCACTCTGTGCTTCGTCCTTGGGATTGGGAAAGAACGTAGGAATGACTATTTCCTCGTTCAAGTGAAATGCATACGGGTGAGTCCGCATGACTACCTTGTCCTTGTGAAGGTGGTATATGGTTCAGAGGCGACCAGCGCCTGGATCTCGCCGACTCCACGAGCCAAGGTAAGACCTACTAATAAGGCCGTCTTTATCGTAACCAGCCTGATGTCCACATACGCCATTGGCTCGAATGGTTTGTGCGCCAGGCCCCCAAGACTAAGTTAAGGTCCCACACAGGGTGCGGTCTCTTGACGGGTGGGTAGAGCCTAGCGAGATCCGTCAGATGTTTGACGATAGGGTTGGAAGAGGAAAAAATGCCTTCCTCCGAGTTCCTGTAAACCCCAATGGCTGCAAGGTATGTGCGGCAGGTGTCCACCTGTATGCCAGAATGAGCAAGGTGCGCCAAAAAGGAGAGCACGTCGTCCAAATTGCAGGCCACGGAGTCAATTCCCTTGGAGTCTGCCCAGTGGCAGAATCTGGTCCATTTGCTTCTGTACTGGGCCCTGGTGGCTTTGCTCCTGGCGCTGTGTATGATCTCCAGTTTGGCCTGTGAGAGCCTAAGGTGCCGAAGCGTTACCTGCTCAGGTACCAAACTGTGAGGGCTAGTTTCCCTGGCACAGGTTGCATGATTCTGCTACGCCAGAAGATGTGCTGGGCTTGTCAGAAGGTGTATAGGCAGCACCTCCATGGAGCTATCAGAATGTGGAGTCGTCGGTGAGACTCCTTGATCTTGCAAATTACCCTGTGGATCAGAGGAGTGGGCGGAAAGGCGTAGGCTTTCATGCCGGTCCACTGGAGGTTAAATGAGTCGCCCAGAGAGCTGGGCCCTGACCCTGCCAGGATGCGAACTGGGGACACTTCTTGTTGTGCGGGTGGCAAAGAAATCCACTTGGGGGGGTGACCCCCCCTATTGAAGATCTCCTGAATAACAAGGTTGTTTAGCTGCCAATCGTAATTGTCCACTCCCAGTCTGCTGAGCCTTTCCACCTACAGGTTGGATTCCCCCGGATGGTGGACTGCCGAGAGGTAAATGTCGTTTTCCAGGGCCCATTCCCACATGCTGATCGCCAGTCTGCACAGAGGAAGGGATCTGGTGCTTCCCTGCTTGTTGACGTAATACAACGCGTCGAGTTGTCTGTCTGGATGAGGACAACCTTGTCCTTGAGAAGTTGTAGGAATGCTCTGAGCGCTAGCCAGATGGCGTTCAGCTCCAACCAATTGATGTGGTATTCCTGCTCCTGTCAAGTCCAGGTGCGGTGGACCGAGAGATCGTCCAGGGTGGCTCCCCAGCCCTCGAGCGAGGAGTCTGTGGTGATGGTGGCCCGCAGAGAGGGCGGCCGAAAGGGCGTGACCCTCAGTAGGTTGCAGTCCATGGACCACCAAGTTAGGTGCGGATGGAGAGATGGAGGAACGGGGATGATCTCGGATTGCAAGCCTTGCTCCCGATTCCATGAAGCCGCGAAGTGCAGCTGAATCCTTCTCATCCTTAGTCTTGTGCGCGGCACGGCTAACAGGATCGCCGCCAGTACACCCAGGAGATGTTGGTACCACCATGCCGAGGTTGCCCAGCTGCTGAGGAAGTGGGCGGTGGCCCTTTTGATGGCCAAGATTTTGCCCTCCGACGTGAAGACCCTCACAGAGCGCATGTCCAAAATGAGTCCCAGGAATGTCAGAGTCTGCGTAGGATGCAGCTGCGACTTCTTGAGGTTGAGTTAGAAGCCCAGATCATGCAGTGTGTTCATAAGGGCATGGGAAGAGTGGCGAACCGCTTCCGGAGATGTAGCCCAGACAAGCCAGTCGTCGAGGTATGGGTAGATGTGGAGGCCCTGCACTCTGAGGAGGGCCGCCACAGCGTTCACGAGTCTGGTAAAGACCCTGGGGGCATAGTTGAGGCCAAATGGAAGGACTTTGTATTGAAAATGGTAGCCCATGATCCTGAACCGTAGGAAAGAAAGATGGGGCTGCCAAATCGTGACGTGTAGGTACGCGTCCTTCAGGTTCCAGGGAGCACATCCAGTCTCCCTTGTCCAATGTCTCCGATATAAAAGCTGGCGTAACCATCTTGAACTTTTGCAAGGGTAGGGAGAGGTTGAGGGTGGAAAGGTGCAGCACAACTCTCAGGCTCGCCTGGTTCTTCTTCTGAATGGCGAAAATCCTGCAGTGAAAGCCGGGGAGGAGGGAGGAGAGGCTGGGATAGGAAGGCAGTACCCTGTGGATACTACAGAGGATCCAGGGGTCCGCGAAATTCTGGTGCCAGAATTGTGCATAGCGAGCAAGTCAGCCCCCGACCAGAGACACGTGGACCCGAAGGGGGGTGTCATGCTTTCTTTCCCTCGAAGGCCGACGCCGAGGAAGGGGACTGGAAAAAGACCATACCGCCCCCCCCTTTTTGCGGTTTGTGCCGGTTCTGAGACGGCAAACAGTCCGGCTGCCTGGAGCTGCGTTCCTGGAAGCCGCGGAACCCTCCATATGTACAATCCTTTTCAGAGCGCTGCTGAGATTGGGTGTACGATTTGGGCGTGGTCTTTGTAAACTTTGCCGTTTGTGAGCTGTTCTTTTTGTCAAGCTCGTTGTCCGTAGAGGAGTGGAAGAGGTTCCCCCTCGAACGGTAGATCTAGAATGCGCTCCTGGACATCCGGGTTGAATTTCGTTGCCCGGAGATAGGCTGTTCTCCTTATGTCGGTGGCAATGCAGATGGCAAGGCCTGAGGTATCGATATGAGCCACTGTGGATCCCATGAGGTCATGCGCCACAAGCTTGGCTTCAAGCTAGCCCCGCCTTAAAGCGCGATTGGCACCGGGTGGGGAGTTCCGGGAGGAAGTTCGCAATTTCCCACCATAACCTCTGGTTGGCGGCAGCCAGCATGGCATCTGCGTTGGCCTGTCGGAGGTGCAAGGATGCGTTGGAATAAATGTTCTTGCTTACGCCTCCAAGATCTTCACCACCTTGCCTAGCAGTGCTGCAGAGTAGGAGGCTGAGGACGACTGAGGCTTGGAGTATAGTGATGCCGCAGTGATCACCGAGGAGTGTGGCTGAGGATGGGTCGAGAGCAAGAGTGTATCCCATCCATCTGCCTGTACTTGGCATCCAGGCATCGATTGACAAGCTGGACCGAGTGGGGCTTGAGACAAACCTTCTTGGCCAGGGAGACTACATCAGTTTGCAGTGGAATCCTCATGTTGGTAGAGGGGTGTCGTGTGAGGACTTCTGCCAGAACCTCCTCTGCCGGTTGTTCGACCTCAGGTTGGGGGAGGCCCAGGTTCTCCGCTAGGCCAGCAAGACGTTTGTGGAAGACCCTGGCTGAGGATGGCGTGTCCGGATCCTCCTCCTCGTGCGTATCATGCGGATCTGGGGGATCCTGTGGAGGAGGAGGAGGAGTAGATGGCGCCAGAGGCTGGGGTACAGGGACTGCAGCCGGAGGCTGAGGAGATGGCAGAGGTTGCGGAGTTGGCTGTGGAGCCGGATGAGGCGACTGCACAGGGGCCTTCGGGCCCGATGGAGGCACCTGTGGTGCCGCTAGCATTGCAGGGAGGACTTCCTGAATGGAGTCTTAGATGATAACCCCCATCTGAGGAGACCTCATGAGGCCGAGGAACTTCTCGTAGAGCACCTCCTCACTGGCCAAAGAGGTGGCAGGGGGTACCGACTGGGTAACAGGGGGCTGCTGAAGCTGCTGCATACCCTGTCCATATGGACGCAAAGGAAAGCTGCCCTGCGCAAATGAAGGGTACACTGTAGGCAACGTACCTCGTTGAGGCCAGTCCCACCTTCACACTCGTTCTTCGCCGAATTCCTGGAATGGCGTCGGACGGTGCCTCTTTCTGGCACGGCAGCCATTTTGTCAAGCTACCTGCCACGTGCCTGCAACGTGGTGCTCGGCCCGCTGGGACCGTCCGCATCCAAGACTCTTGCGTGTGGATAACGAGGCCTACCCTGCCCCTTGGGCCTCAGCCCGGTAGGTGTGACACCCTCGACCCGGGGGTCGGTAGAGCTGCGTTTAGGCGCCCCCTCGAATGTATTACCGGTATTAGGGCATAGCCCCTCGGACGTATTGCCGGTATTAGGACATAGCCCCTCGGCCATGGTGCCAGTAAAAGGGCGGAGCCCCTGGCCGGTCCCTCCCGCGCGGTCGAGTCCCTGGGAAGGAGTCTCCATTACGGGGTGCGCTGGAAAATATCGGCCCTAAATTGGGCCTGGTTCGATGCTTCACGAAGTTCTTGAGATCCTCTGGAGGCAACTATAGGAAGAGCTCCCTCCACCTGGCTAGTCTGTTCTTCAGCACCTTTGAGAACAGCGAGTTACAAGCCAAACATGATTGCCAACCGTAGTCTGGGCCAAGGCAACGTAGGCAGAGGGCGTGGGGGTCTGAAGTTGGGAAGAGCCTGTTGCAGGATGGACACCGCTGAACCCTGTAGAAGTCGACATGCGCCGGGGAGGAGCGTGACGCCTGAGGACCGAGTACCTGAATGATAGAGGAGACAAAAAAGACAAAGAGAAGAAGTATCCGCGCATGGAATTACATGGCCGAAGCTAAACCCAGGAGCGCTGGTGAATTTGGCCTGTTCCCGTCGATGCGGAAAAGGGGACTGAGGTGTGGCAGCGGAGTCAGGACAGCACATGCTCCCTGGGCCGCACCCCTGCACGCCTCTAAATTTAAAGGGGAAGAAGGTTTTTTCTGGTGAAAAAGGTTCCGTCTCCCGTCCCTTGGAAGGGATGTCCGTACAGTATGTAGGCGACGGGACGTAAAGAGTATAATACAATTGTGACAGGTGATTCCCCACTTGAATTATTAGACTGTACCCGACCCTCAATATGAACCATGTTCAACCATTAACTTTTCTGTAGGTCCACAACAGAAAATGTGTGCTTTCCCTAAAAAGTTAAACAATCTTCAGCAAATAATTATGCTCATTTTAAAACCACATCCACCCAGAAATCCAACGTTTAAGCAGTTATCAGTATAAAACTAAACACAAAACAGTTTACTGCAGTTAAACTCACAGAAAATAGGATTTGCCAATTCTTGGGCTGATTCAAATCTAAAAGGTTAGATACTGTTTATGAACTATTGGTTCACAATTGCCAGACACTTGATTGCATCTATGATGATGTTGGATTTGTTCAAAACAATTAAAAAGAATTGGGGTTCCCAGGATTTCTGTTGCTTTTGGAATATTGAAGCATCGCTCACTATTCTCAAGGAATCGGATTCACCCTCACCCCAGTTCAATGTGCTCATTAAAGAATACATTTCAAATACATGATTGACTATGGCAGTAACAATAATAGGACTTGTGATTTCCTGTTCAATTTGAGAGGTTTAAAGCTTCTAGATACCCCAAATTGCACCAGAAAGTCCTTAAGATCCTACCTAGGATTTCAATTTTCATTTTCAGCTTTAGCACGCTTTATTTTGACAAATGTCATAAAAGCAACATACACAAAAAATACATCAGCAATGCACACAAAGGATACAAATATTAATGTTATGAAATGGGTAAAACAAGCAATAAAACATTCTCATAGATTAAAAGTTCCCCATAGCATTATCAGTGCACTTTTATCTTTTTTGCTCTTAGTCTCCAGGCCCACACCAGATATTTACAAGTGGCATACATTGCAAGCACATTGCTAGAATTGAGACAGTCAGCCATAGTCTCGTCCTTTGACTGCAACCTTGAACTAAGAATAGTGGCTTTAGATATTGTCTTAATTGCAAAGTTACTGGGCATATCAAAAAATGAACCTTATTCTCGTTCGAGTTACCGCACAATGGACATGTGGCAGGTACATTATAGTTCCATTTGTGGCGAAGACTTGCAGTTGGTAGGATCCCTATCCAGAACTTAATGAACAGGGATCTTTCACATTTCGTGTTTGCGTAATCTAGGTACTCTTTGTAAACCTCTTTTGCCTTTATACTGCAGCAATGTGTCAGGACCGTCGAACCTGCAGCCTTAGTACTATTGTCTCGCAAAACCTTATCTATGGCTGCAGCCTTTATCACTGCATTGGCTGCATTGGATATGATGCTTGGATTAGTCAAATACTCCCAGAGGCCCATGTCAGTCAACATATTCTTCACGTGCATGACCCACGATAACGAGAGGTCCCCAGCTTTATTTATAACATCCAACAAAGCATCTTTGTATATTAACAGGGAGCAATTGGACCTTATTAGATCGCAATAATAGACGGGACGGACTCGGCATCCCGGTTTCCAAAAATACAGATAAATGGGGCGCAGAGGATGTAGCCCCAGAATATTCTTAATATACTTGTTTTCTGCAACAGCTAGGAGTCCAAGGCCTTGCTGCCCCCATAACTCAGCAACGTAAATTGTAGCCCGTCTCACTTGGGCTATAAAGGCCTCCAGTGAAACACGGACTGCACTATTGCCCTGTTCCCTGGTGAACCTTTTAGGCTACCACTGTACCTTGCCAGTGTTGCCCTCACTTTATCCAGATGCATACTCCATTTGCATGTTGGCGTTACCCTTACCCCCAGGTAATTGTAGAAGTCCACCTGTTCAATGGGGCCCTCATCCAAGGACAAGCTTAACCCTCTATTGCTTGCTTCCGATACTGTTACCAAATACCATTGATTTTGTTTTTAACACATTGAGGGCCAGGCCATTGACCTTGCAAAAGTCCACAAGTATCCCTAGGTGCGCCAGTCGGTGTTAGTGACAATGATACCACGTCATCAGCAAACAATAGGGACAGGATTTTATCACCAGATAAAGTAAGGGCATCTGAATCGGATGCTAAGAGGTCATCAAATACTCCATTAATATAAATACAAAATAACCTGGGAGCCAATACGCAACCAGGAATACTCCTTTCTCAACCCTAACAGTTCTGGAGGTGCTCCCATCTAGTCCCTATCGGACCACAGCCATATTACCAGAGTACAGATTCTGGATGGCTCTCGGAAGGCGGACCGGAATTCTTAACTCTCGCAAGATCTCCCACAGTCGACACCAAGGCACTATGTCGAAAGCAGTCCTCAGGTCAAAGTAGATGGCATAGACACACATTTTCATGAGGACAGCATACTTGTCTAAGACAAATCTCAAGCGTAGGCTCTGGTCCACTGTGCTCAGCCCCCAACAAAACCCATCTTACCGGTGGCTGATGTGTCATGCCGCGCGGTATCAGTCCCTTCTGGACTGCTTGGAGGAGCTGTCGCGTCATTGCGGTGGCTCTTTTTCCCTCCAAGATGGCCGGCGCTAGTTTCTGCAAGTGTGTAGAGCAGAGGTCTAGTTGTCCGGACCTCTCCGGCTACAGCATTTATGCCACACAGAACAGCGCTATTGCGCGTCTCAACGCTTGGTACCTCTGCCTTTGGTTGTGCACCTAGCTCAGCGCTGTTCCCTTGTTCATTCCTTGTACCTCTGTCCTTGTTTCCTGGTCTTCGCTCTTGTTCCCTCGGTCTTCTGTGTTGTTCCGGCATTGCCAGCCTGCTGTGGACACGGAGTTCCGCGGTGTCTGCTGCCCCCCTCCCCAGACTTGTTGGGGACACGGATTCCGCATTCTCTACTCCTGCGCTGAGACATGTCTACTCTCCGGCGGTCCCAGATTCCATTCAGCGTGCCGCCCTTCATCGCAACATCTTCAGGTTTTTCCCCTTTTCCTGTATTCCTCTCCTGTTTTGGGCAGTTTACCCTTTGTCAGCCTGCTCTGACTTTTATTGCTAGCAGGGTGGCATCGGAGGAGGCTCGCCCCTTTCTGCAAGAGACGCGCACTGCAAAAAAGAAAGCCAAGGCTCCAGAAGTTTTGGCCAAGTCTCCTCAGGTGAGCCCGGACCCTTTATCTATAGAATCTTACAGTTTGAGATGCCACCAGATACCTACACCTGGGGACATGGATCCTTCTCTTCAGGACCTTTTGCGGGGTATGCAGGAGTCATCCACAGAGGTTCATAACCTAAAGGCGGAGAATTCAGCCTTAAGACAATTCGTGCTGTCCAGAGAATCTGTTTTGCAAGAAACTCCGCCATTAGGAGGGATCATGGAAAAATACGATGGCTCGCCTAAAACAATACATTCATTTTTGGATTCTTGTCTAGTTCATTTTTTAAAAAACATTTTTATTGTTTCCACATATATAAACAATCAACACAAAACCTCACTCAAGGCTCCCCCCCTCCCTTACCACCCCCTCCTGGAAGTCATGGACCCCGTTTAGTTAAATCTTGGGAAAGTCTATGCTCCATATATGTCTGTTATTTTTATGTTATGCGGGAACCACTGTTCCATATAGTCCGACTAAGTATTCCAGCACTCCCCCCCACCCCCCATTCCTTCATGAAGGATTGCTTCTGGTCCTGCAGGTGGTGCGTGATCTTTTCCATGGTCATTTGCGACCACACATTCTGCAGCCACGTGAATACCAGGGGTGGGTCTGGTTTTTTCCAGTTTTGGGCAATTGTTGCACATGCCGCGATGACCAGGCCCATAAAACTCCTCCACTGTGCTTTGTGAAGACTCCTGGCCTGTTGGTCCTTGAAGCCACACATTCAAACTTTCTCCCCCAATTGATCGACCTCTGGGAACATCTTTTTCATTTCCGTGCGCACTTCTGTCCAGAATCCCTTGACCCCCCAACAGTCCCACCAGATGTGCCTCCACATGCCAGGTTCCGGGCACCCCCACCCCCACCAGCAACGATCCGACGTTTTCCGGGTAAATAGATTTGAGCCTCTCTGGAGTATAGTGCCATTGTGTAACTATTTTTAACCACATTTCTCTGGTTTGCACAGCTCGGGTGAGTTTTGGGATACCAGCCCACAGATCCGTCCATTGCTGTTTTGGTATCTCTTCCCCCAGCGTAGCTTCCCATCTCTTCATGTATGCCCACTTGATTTCTTCACCCTGTGCATTTATAAAGTGATAAAGCGTTGATACCAGTTTCTTGGTCCCTGAGTTGGTTATTACGAATTTTTCGAAAGGAGTTAAGTCATTGCGTGACCTCATGGGTAGCGAGCCAGTGTCTGATTTGCTCATATTTATACCTGTCCGCCTCTGTTAGGTTCCACATCTTTTTACATTCGGTGAATGTTCTTATTACTTTGTCTTGAAACATTTCCCCTATTTTCCTGCACCCTGCGGCTTCCCATTTTCGGAAGGCCCATGAGTATTATCCCAGTGGGAATTGAGGGTTCCTACAGATGGGCGTGAAAGGGGCCAATAGTGTGGTCATGGTACCCTTCCGGGTTTGTTCATCCCCATGCGCCCAGAGTGGTTTTCCTGACCTCACTGATGCGGAGATTCGGGTGTCTGTGTTGCTTGTACTTCCATAGTAAGTCTTCCAAAGGGGTCCTGGCGACCGCCCTGTCTTGGGTTACCCAAAATGATTGTTGGTCCTCGCCCAGCCATTCCTTCAGGACCCATAGTTGCGCTGCATGGTAATAATTTCTCAAGTGTGGGAGTGACATTGCCCCTGCCCTGGTATGTGCCGAGAGGGTGGCTCTGGCAACCCTCGGGGGGTTTCCTGTTCCACACATAGGTCGAGATAGACTTATACATTGCTTTGAAGAAAAACTTTGGGACTGTTATTGGGAGGGCATGGAAATAGTACAGCACCCCGGGGAGTATATTCATTTTCACTGATTGGATTCTGCCCCACCAAGAGACCTGTAGCGGGCACCATCGATCCAGGTCCCTTTTCACTCGTGCAAGGATTGGGGGGAAGTTACCTCTATATAACGTCTCCATCTTAGGTATAAGAGTTACACCGAGGTATTTGATTCCCTCCTCTGCTATTTTTACACCTAGCGAGTCTGCCTCTTCTTCCAGTGCCCCTTTCTCCCCTGCTAAGAGCAGAATCTCTGATTTTTTTCCTGTTTATTTTTAGGCCCGAGATTTCCCCAAATGCCTCTAGTTCTTTTAAGGTTTGTGTTAGGGACCGCCCCGGGTCTTCAAGGGCCAGTAGCATGTCATCTGCGTAAGCTATGATTTTGTGCTGTCTGCCTGCCATCTCGATCCCCCTTACCCCTGGAGATTCCCCGATTTTAATTAGGAGTGGTTCCAGGAAGATGGTGTAGAGGAGAGGGGAGAGGGGGCATCCCTGTTTGGTTCCCCTGGTTATCTACACCCTATCCGTGACCTCCCCGTTTATCGCAATTCTTATGGATGGGGAATTGTAGTTGGCTTTGACCATGTTAATATAATGGTCCCCAAATCCCATGTGTTTTACGTTTTGAAAAGAATGGATCGGTCAAAGGCCTTTTCGGCGTCTACTGAGAGTAAGATTGCTGGCGTGTGGGTGATGCCTATTTTTTCTACCAGGTGAATTATTCTCCTTAAATTATCATGCGTTTGGCATGCCCGGTATGAAGCCTGATTGGTCTGAGTTTATTAGGGAGGGGAGGAGCGGGGTCAGCCAGGCGGCTAAGATTTTAGTATAGATCTTAGCGTCCAAATTTATCAAAGCAATAGGGCGATATGAACCGGGAAGGGAGGGATCTTTACCTGGTTTATGGAACATCAGCACCTTTGCCTCGTTCATGGAGGGGGTTACATTTACCGAATCCCTAAATGTGTTCAACAGTCTTGTCAGAACTGGGACGAGGGTGTCCGCATACTTTTTGCAGAAGGGAGCCGTAAAGGCACCAGGGCCTGGTACTTTGCCATTAGGGAAGCCAGCAATTGCCCTCTGCACTTCTTCTATGATCCGTGAATCCAACACCAATTTGTCTTCCTCTGAAATTTTCGGGATGGGGAGAGATTGTAGGAACCCATCTTGGTTCCCTTCATCCGGGTGGTCCGTCGCATAGAATGCTTTAAAGGCCTCCCCTATTTCTTTGTTGCGCGTTTGTGACTCTCCTTGTGCATTTTTGACATTACCGATAGTCATTGATTTTTGCTTTTCGCAGAGTTGTCTTGCTAGTTATCTGTCCGCCTTATTGTCCTTGATATAGTATCTTTGTTTGGAGGGATTTCTCTGCCTTTTTGTTGCGGAGCATATCGAGCTGTCCTTGCACATGTTTCAACGCCTTCTTGAGACCTTGAGTGGGATGGGCCACCAACTCCCCCTGAATGTCCGTTATTTTCTTTTCCAGTCGTATCTATGCTTGTCTTTGGTGGCCTTCAGCGCTATCATATGACCCCGGATCACTGTTTTGAAAGCCTCCCATAGAGTTCCCAGAGGGACCCTCCCCCCTGTATCATTTTGTTCGAAATAGTCTTTTTGTCCCTTATTGCTTCTCCCATCACCTGGTCCGAAAGAAGATCTTGTGGCAGCTTCCACCACCAGAGGCCTCCCCACTTTCCTGGAATCTGAAAGTCCAACCAGAGCGGGGCATGGTCCGATAAAGCTATCGGGCCAGTTTCTATTCCTTGAATTTTGCCCATCAACACCACAGACACCCAGAAATAATCTATTCTCGACATTGTGTCGTGCACGTGCGAGTAGTAAGTGAAGCCACTCTCTTGGCCCCTCGTTTCCCTCCAAGCATCACACAGCGCCATTAGCTCCATCTTTTGCTTGAGATGCTTGGACGGAGCTCCCTGACTTTGGATACCCCCTCCACTCCTATCCAAGCGGGGTTGCCAGGCCATATTCAAGTCTCCTCCCATAATTACCTCTCCTTTCACAAACCCCTCTAGTTTCCCCACCGTGTCCCGGAGGAAGCCGTCCTGTCCCGTGTTCGGTGCGTGTATAGTGGCCAGGGTAAGCCGGAGACCGCCTAATGAAACGTTTACAAACGCAAACCTCCCATCCCATCTGTCTGCGTGTCAATGAGGGTTGCGTCTATTCCCCCCCTCACGGCAATCATCACTCCCGCTCTTTTTCCCCCCGCATTGGCTTGTGCCCAGACAGTGTACCCTCTAAGGTACACCTTCCTTTTATCCTGCGCTTTTATATGAGTTTCTTGTAGCAGCAGGATGTCCGCCTTCTCCTTTCTTAATAAGGTCTCCACCTTTTTCCTCTTCACTGGAGAATTCAGCCCCCTTACATTAAATGAAAGAATTCTGAGCTTCCCCATCCCGTGTAGGTTACTGTGGCTGCCTACGATCCCGAATGTTGTGGCTCCCACTGTCTTCCGGAGTATTCCCCCCATTCTCCCCCCCAAACACCCCAACCCCCCCCCCCCCCCCAACTCTCCCTAACTCCCCACCAGCTAGTAACACAGAGCCAACTTTGGTCCCGAGGAGGGTAGGGGTACCTATGGATGTTAGGGCGTTACGCCTATCGCTACTCTGGTTAAACTTTGTGGGGAGTCCTGAAGCCCGCATCTTCCTCAGACCTTGTTTAGTGTCCGCTCCTGGTCCCCAACCGGGCAGCAGAGTATCTTGCTCTTCGAGTATCTTTCTGTGATGGTCTCTCTGCCTCCTGTATTTGGATCCTGTCAGCTTCAGGTCCGTTTGCCTGAGTATCTTCCCTACTCCGCTGTTTGTTTGGTATTTCCTCTTCCATTCTGTTTCTTTTTTGCCGAACTTCTTCTCATCTTCTCGGCCTCTTATGCTGTTCCCCTTTATCCTTGATGCCCCTGGTTACTACCTCCTCCACCTGGAGGTCCATGATGTGAAGCCCTTCTTCGCAGGTCGTCACTCTCCTTTGTTTGCCTTCCCACTCTAACAGTAGTCCAAATGGAAACGTCCACTTATACCTTATTTCATTCGCCACTAGCTCCTTTACCAATGGCGCCATCTCTCTCCTTTTAACTAAGGTTACGGATGCCAGGTCTTGGTATAACTGAATGTCCACCCCATTCATCCTTATGTGGTCTACCTGCCTCGCTCTCCTTAAGATTTGTTCTTTTTGCTGGTATGAGGAGAGGGTGACAATTACATCTCTTGGTCTTTCCCTGGGGGTGCCGGTTCTTTTAGGGCCCACACGGTGCACTCCGTCTATCCCAATGGTGTCTGCTTCTTGTGCCTCTAGAATGTCTCTGAACACTTCCTACACTGCGTTCTAGAGATCCTTATCCAACACCGATTCAGGCATATTCTTAATGCGGATATTGGATCTGATGTAATGATTACTGTTTAGAATCATATTTTCACATTAAGTGTGGTAAAAATAAGAGGGAATAGCCTATGGCAGCAGATAATGTATTAACAATTGAGTTATTTTAGTGTGTTTTGACATTGTGTATTGTATTTTAGGTGGTGATACTCACCTTACTTGATGCTTATGGCAATAAGGAAACTCCCTTAAATTTTGTCCTGAAGAAGGTTCTATGAACTCTGGGTCGACAAATGTTGACGTCCCAAAAAAAGACAACCGAAACGTGTAGACTTAGGTCGGTGTGATTAGGAACACACAGACAGAACCATCAGATGATTGGATGGAGGACTTTTGTTCACTGTGTAAATAGAGCTTGAGGCCGTCCATATATGAGGCCAAAAGACATATATGTCAATTTGATACAAAAAAGCAAAAAGTAGAATGAATGGTAGGAGTGAATCAGTATGAGTGGAAGTTGTAGATATTTGTCCAAATGTTTTATCAGTATTTTTTATGAATTTGATATGCAAATAAGTTTTTTAGAAATTGATAATTGAACATTTATTGGTATTTATGAATAAATAAATGTATTGAGAGGCTATTCCCTGTTCCGTTGGTCCAATCTATGTTGAATATTATATGACGCCTGAAGGACCAGGGACTATAATCAGGCACCCCTTTGTTTTATAAAATTCAATTATATCAAGGCAGCACACTACCCTGGGGTCCTGGGAATGCCCTGACTCCATCCCCACAACACTTAAATCAACTGGGCCCCTGGTTCTCTATTCCTGGGATTTGAATTTTGCCTCTCTCCCTGCTTATCCGGAGAACCTGAAACAGAGAAGACTACTGCACTAGCACAGCGATCCACGTGTCTGTGTCCAACATCAATCGAGTCCCCAATGTGTAGCAACAATTTGCTCTTTTTTTTCTAGCGCCATCGTCCAGTCTTTACCCCCACACCGTCCTGAAGACTGTGCTATTCATACTGCGGAAGATGCCCTCATCCCGTTTGGGAGAATGTTTATTTTGTCCAATCCAGAGAAGAAGGCTCTTAAGGAGTACTTCACCACAATCTTAGAGAATGGCAGCATCTGACCATCCAAGTCTCCAGCCGGGTCTTCCTTATTTTTCGTGCCCAAAAAGGACTCTGATGAGTTACTGTTAGGCAGAAACCTGTGCAGTTCCCTCTGGGACCACTGCAAAAGATTTAGGACTACAGGTGTTTGGCAGTAAACCCACTTGGTAGCAGTCTGTACCACACAGATTCACTTGGTAGCTATGGCTGAGCAGTCAGACTTCCCTCAAGAAGAGTTAGGCAGTAT
Organism: Ambystoma mexicanum; assembly: GCF_040938575.1. Lineage (NCBI taxonomy): Eukaryota > Metazoa > Chordata > Amphibia > Caudata > Ambystomatidae > Ambystoma > Ambystoma mexicanum. The sequence goes on from NC_090939.1 coordinate 894,325,310, forward strand.
ACAGAGTATTCACAATAGGTCAAGAGAACACAATAGAACAAGTAAACACTGACCAGGGCTTGGTGTAAAAGAGATATAATTATTTATTCAAAACCACATCTAGAAAAACACACAGGCACTAATAGTAAGCAATTCAAAAACACGGTCACTAAAAGATATACACTCCCTTAAAAGAATATTAAACAAGTCTTAAGTAAAGCCCCACTTATTTTCAGACAGCAGTGAGCGCTTAATGTAGATTTCACGCTAATAGTTCGTTTTTGAAAGGGAGAGAAAAGCAGAGAACAAATTGAAACAGATCCCAACACTTTTTACAAGAACATAACAAGAGAGGAAGGCAAAGTAAAACCGTGAATTCAGAGTCAGTAGGCCGGATCCGCTTTAAGAGGATCGAAACAAAATGTGTCCAAGGTCACACGGTTGCAGTGCACAAAAGTCTTGTAAAGGTTCAAAAAGGAGTTGGACCAAAGAAAGGGACCAGGTAGAGGGTCAAGGCGGCCAGCCCAGTCCAGAAGGTTAAGGAGTTATTATTACCTTGTAGCAATCTTTAGAAAGGGAGGCCTGGCGGACACGGTACCTTAAAGTGGTGAGAACACTCCAGCGGGGGCAGTTGTTCCTGGCAGCGGATGCAAGTCGGTGCTTTGTCCGGGGGAAGAGAGGATCTCGTCGTGGAGGAAGACAGGAGTCTGTTGCACTGCCAGGGAAGAAACCAGCCGCAGAGTTTCTCAGGTACAAGGAGCGGTCCGTTGATTCGCAGTTGAGTGGTGAGTGGCTATCCGGCCGCCGAGGTGCCTGGCACGGGCAGTTCGACCACAAACCGGTCTGGGGTGAGAAGAAGGAAGGTAAAACTGGTTGTGCCCACTAGTCAGGGGAAGAAGCCTCTCCAGCCGGGAGATCTTCTCTGTCGTCGGGAAGGGGTGAGTCGGTTCCGCAGTGCTCCACCGGTGGTGTCGTCGTGGTAGGTTGGCTCAGCTTCTCCCTCGTCGGATTCTCAGGTCCTGTGGCGACTTCTGAAGTTCCAGTCCCCAAAGCCCTGCTTTTATGCAGCATACCCCCATTCACTCAGCCTAGCTGTCAATCAAACATGCTAAGTGGTGAGCCGGCCGGCTCACCACTTGGGCCAATCACACAAGAGTGTGATTTGAGTTACCAAGGTAACTCAGTCCAGGGTGCCTAAACCCCCTCCCACGCCCCCTGTGGTACCCAGACAGAGTGGCACCACTTTTGGAGGCTTCTGTGGAGAAGCCTGCCAAAAAGTGGACGAAAGGGCTCAACTTGGGTTGGAGTCACAGAAGAGAACACAAACGCCATTTTAGAATCGAGTCCTGGCAAAAAATACCAACCGGCGAATTAATATTAATGAAATAAACCGGCGGTATGTTCGAGGCTATGAGAATTAAAGTTGGTAGCCTCGAACAATGGGAAAATCCCATAGGAAAATATTTGCGGTCGAATATAAAAAGTAGTTTCCACTGCCACCAGCCAAAACTCGATCAGGAGGGACGGAGACGTGCTCCCTCGACTACCAGACCTCGGGGCGATTGAATTGCCCCGACCAGTACGTCCACAATATGATGGCTTGTACTGGTTTCTGTTAATAATTTGGGACTAGTAAAGCCAATGGTGACTTTACATGCCCTGGGAGACAGTAGTCAGTCCCAGGGTATGGAGTCTATGGTGGGGGGTCACTATGATACCCCTGTGTTACTGCACGGAGGGTGCTGTGTAACACACATAATCAAAACACATGAGACCCTATGGAGTAAAGGACCCCCATAGCCCATAAAACACATTAACAGTCAAAGGAACACCATAATTCATGTCCAAGAGTGGGAGAAAAAGAGTCTCACTCTTGGCAGGAGGAAAAAACAAACTCCAGAAATCCAGCAAAGCTGCTGGGGGACTCACTAGGTTAGGAAATTCAGCCTAAAGAGAATTCTCCCTAACAGTTACGCCCTTGCCTGGACTACAGAGGACTCAACCGAGTCACCCAGAAGGACCGGTACCCCCTGTCTCTTATCTCTGATATCATGGAGGTGCTCCAAGGAGCGTTTTTTTCTTCTAAACTGGATCTTAGGGGGGCTTACCACCTTATTCGTATCCGGACGGGTGACGAATGGAAGACCGCCTTTTCGGACTCCCTTTGGCCATTTCGAGAATCTGGTTATGCCTTTCGGCTTTTCTAATGCACCGGCAGTCTTCCAACTATTCATGGATCGAGTATTCTCCGACATGCTGTCCCTCTTTATGATAGTATATCTAGAAAACATTTTGGCTTACTCCAAGGACCCTGCCCAGCATCAAGAATATGTGACAAGGGTACTACAGTGACTTTGAGAAAACTGTTTGTTAGCCAAACCAGAGAAATGCCAGTTTCACGCCACCACTGTGAAGTATCTTGGGTTCGAACTCAGTCCTCAAGGCATTTCTATGGACCCCTCTAAAACCTCTGCAATTCTGTCGTGGCCAGCACCCACCACAGTGAAACAAGTACAGTCCTTCCTTGGGTTGGCCAATTTTTACAAGAAATTCATTCCTAACTTCTCTTCCGTAGTGCAAGGCATAGCTTCTCTTCTCAAAAAGAACTTGCCCTTTGTCTGGTCATCCTCCCAGAAGAGAGCATTTCAGTTGCTGAAAAGAAGATTTACGGAAGGTCCTGAGCTGCGTCAACCGGATGTCTCCAAACCCTTCCTGGTTGAAACCGATGCCTCACAATATGCAATTGGTGCTGTCCTGAAACGAGCACAAGGGGATGCCTGTGAACATCCAATAGCCCATCTTTCCAGAACACTTTCGAGTAGTGAATCACACTAGTCCGTCTTGAAAAAATAACTATTAGCCATCCGTCAGGCCTTCATGGAATGGCAACACCTCTTGTTTGGAGCAATGTATCCAGTCCAAGTACGGACGGACCACCAGAATCTACAGGTCATGCATTCCCTGGAGTGCAGGAACAGCCGACAGGCTAGGTGGGCGCACTTCTTCACTATATACCAGTTCCAGATATCTTACCTACTAGGATCTTCTAACGTACTTGCGGAGGCCCTTTCCCAGCGTCCGGATTTCGCTTTAGACTTGCCTACCACATTACCCAAGAAGTTTCCATCTTTGTTTATTATTCATGTAGACAGCTTCCTGGACAAGAATACTACAAGAAACACAAACCTGTGCTCTATGGAGGACGCTTCCCCACAGTAATCAGTGGGGACTAGTGGTCAAAGGTGGTAAACTCTTTAAAGGCTGCGCCTTGTACATACCCTCTCTGGTGCTAAGAGAGAAAGTCTTGCATCTCTGTCCTGATTTCACCTTCTCCAGACATCGAGGAGTGAAGGGCACCCTGCAGAACCTTAAAAGTTCCCTCCCTCCCTTGGCAAGTCATCGCTACGGACTTTATCGTGGAGGTGCCACCTTCCAAGGGATATACAACCATAATGGTGACCATAGACCTATTCACTCACATGGCTCATTTCACAACGCTTCCCAAACTACCTTCTGCCAATGAAATGGCAAATCTTTTTCTCTCTGAGATTATTCGTCTACATGGACTTCCGTCTGCTATCATCTCTGATCGTGGAACCCAATACACGTGTCATGACCCTTGCCCCTGGCCCTCACTGGCAAATCAGCCTTCCAGTTAGGGCCAGGTCAAAGGCCTTAAAACCTCATCCAAGACTCTCTTGGAGTCAGTCATGGCGCCAGGCTCATAACCATCATGAAGATCAACATTAGAATTGGACTATTTAACTTGTGTGGGGGGGGGGGGGGGTTCAGCGAACATGGAGGCACACACATAGCTCAGTTACAAGGAACTGAGCTTTGCGTTCTAGTCTTTTGGGTGTGGCAGGCCTGGGACTACTTTACCTGGACTACTTTGGGTGTGGCAGGCATGGGACTATTTTACCTGGACTACTTTACCACTATTTAAACCACACCCAAACAGCAGTTATATGTGTTATTCTGCTGTGGGGGTCCAGTTCTTTGATGCCAGCTTACCTGAAACCAAGGACCTGCAGAGAGAGAAAGAACACTACGAAACTTACCTGCAACAGTATCCTGTCTTCAATCCATCGCTGACTTCAGTTCCACTCACCTGAAGGTACGAACTCCATCATCCGGCACGCATGTATCCTAGAATACCATAACCCGGAAAGAGGAGAAAGAAAGACAGAATTAGTAAGCGTTTACTCACGTTTCCTCCCGAATGAAGAAAGCCACACAATTCTTACCTGGGTAGTCATCTGCTGCTCAGTATCATTGCTGGAACATTACGGCGCTCGGCGAGGAACATCGCAACCTGCAAGGAGAGAAAAAAGACAGGTTAGCAATATAAAAGGCAAAACAGCGCTCCCCATCGCGCATTACTCACCGGACAGCATTGAGCACACCGCGCTTTCGCCTACCGGCCCAAGCTCATCTTCAAACTGCATGACAACACCAAAATACCTTTCCATACCTAAAAGGAAAGAAGCAAGACATTATTCGAACTAAGAGGAACATGAGAACTGCATATAAAGACTGGAAAGCAGCAAACCTACGGAGTTGCAGCAGGCCTGGATTCCCACAGGGGGGGCTTGCACCAGTGAAGTAACTTGGTTGCTGCTCGCCCCCCACATCTACGCGCCCCTGCCACGAGGAGCAGGACGGAGAATCCACCTTTTACAATATTAAGGTGAGGAGACGGCCCAGGGGGGGAGGAAGGAGTTGAGGTCAAGGGAGGTGGGAAAACAAAGACAATCTGGTATTGAATCCAGCTCTCCTAAATTGCAGACTCATCTTTAACCAGAGGCCTTACCAAGGGACCGGGAGAGGGTTCGAGAGTGCAAATCATCCAACCAGGGCTGGGTGGCGTCCCTATGGATACCAGGTGAGCGTAACACACGTCCAGATTTTGGTCTCAATTATGCCGGTTACTTGGAGTGGAATGTGCCTTGTCCTCTGGATATCACCCACAGAGTAATAGCATCACAGAAAGGGTAAACCAAACCTTGGAACAATACCTACTTTATTTTTCCTCCCAAGTACAAGACGACTGGGTCACCTTGCTTCCTGTGGCTGAGTTTACATACAATTCTGAGCATTCCTCCATGGAAGTCAAACACTTTTAATGTAGTTATGGATTCCATCCCTCTGTGTTGCCTATGCACTATACCGACACTGGACCTGTACCTTCAGTAGACGCCTGGATCAGTGATCTAGTTACCACCCATAGGACTGTTGAAAAGTTACTTTCTTACCTGGCAACGTTCTTTCGATGGGATGGTACGACGACGTATTCCATATCTATGACAGGTAATCACCACAGCTGTGCTGCTTCGGAAACTTTTTTCGGCGTCTGCGTCCTGCGTCGATGACGTCGATGCGCCGTCGTCGAGGACCTCCTCCGACGTCCGACGTCATCCGATGTGATAAGTAGGACGCCCGTAGCCTCAGTTGTAGTTTTTTCCCCCCAGAACGTGTGACATCAGTCAACTGCCAGTCAGACACAAAGCCTTGCGGAACATAAGCTGCAATCGCAAAAGAAATTCTGCAGCGGGGAAGGCAGGGAGGGAGCGATACGGAATACGTCGTCGGACCATCCCATCGAAAGAACGTTACCAGGTAAGAAAGTAACTTGTTCTTTGAGGGGATTGGGTCCTCCGACGTATTCCATATCTATGACAGACTCCCAAAGCAGTACCAGAGCAAGGAGGAGGGAAAGAATTTATAGTCAAAATTTAGAATTGCCAATCAAATAGCAGAGCAAAGGACCGCCTTGCCAAAGGCCAGATCCTGTCCCCGGGTGGAATAGAGGGAATAGTGACGTACAAATGTATGTACAGAAGCCCAGGTGGCTGCATCACAGATGTTGCGAATAGGAACACCCCTCTGCAGGGCAGTAGATGCAGCCATACCCCTGGTAGAATGGGCCCGCAAGCCAGCCGGCGGGTCCTTACCCGCCAAGCGGTAACACTCCGAGATGGCCAAAAAAATCCAGCGAGAAAGTCTGTTTCGTCACAGCCTGTCCCAAACGCTTTCCAGCGTAACCAATAAAGAGTTGATCGTCCACTCTGACCCGGGACATGCATGAAACATAAAAGCTTAAAGCTCTCCTAGGATCAAGCCTATGGAGCCTCTCCCCTTCCTTACCAGGATGCGGAGGAGGATAAAATGCCGGAAGAACAACCTTCTGGGCCAAATGAAATTCCGAAACCACCTTCGGAAGAAAAGAAGGACGAACTCTAAGGACAACCCTGTCCTTATGAAATACAGTGAAGGGTGGCTTAACTGAAAGTGCCTGTAACTCACTCACTCTGCGAGCGGAAGTAACCGCAACCAGAAACACAGTTTTCAGAGTTAACAGCCTCAAAGGGCAAGAATGCAAAGGCTCAAACGGAGCACCCATAAGAAACTTAAGAACAAGGTTTAAATCCCAACCGGGCACCAGGAAAGGTGACGGAGGGAACACATTAGTGAGCCCTTTCAGAAACTGTGAAATGAAAGGGATTTTAAAGTAGGAACACTCTTCAGACGAGCGCTTAAAGATGGACAGCGCCGCCAGGTAACCTTTAATGGTACCCACTTGCAAGCCCCTGTGGGCCAAAGAAAGTAAAAAGGACAGAACCATGGGGATGTCACATGCAAAAGGATCCACATTCCGAACTCTGTACCAGTCGCAGAACTTACGCCAACGGCAACGGTACAGAGACTTTGTTGCTGGCCTTCGGGCCGAGAGCAACACCTCCATCACGTCTTCAGGGAGGTCCCAATCCTTATACCTCAACCTTTCAGAAGCCAAGCGTGAAGGTTGAGGGATCTGACCTCTGGATGGAGAACCTGACCCCCCTTCCGTGAGAACAGATCGTCTTGGTAGGGAAGAGGACATGGAGGGCAGATGGACAAGTCGAGAAGGTCCGGGTACCACGTCCTCTGAGCCCACGCTGGAGCAATGAGAATCATCCGGGAACCGAACTTCCGTAACCTCCGCAGCACTTGCGGGATGACGGGGACTGGAGGAAACGCGTACAGCAGCGGGAATGACCACTCCACCACAAAAGCGTCTCCTAAGGCTCCTTTTGGAGGAAATTCCCGCGAGCAGAACCTCTCGCACTTCCGGTTGACACTGGAGGCGAAGAGATCCACTTGAGGGGTCCCCCAAAGAGCGAAGATCTCCAGGAGAATCTCCTGAGCCAACTCCCACTCGTGAGAGATCGTGCTCTGCCTGCTCAGAGCATCCGCCGTCACGTTTTTGTCTCCGGCCAGATGAACTGCCGAGATCGAAACTTCCTGCTGGATGGCCCAGAACTCGAGCTGCATCGCTTCCCTGCACAGAGGAAGTGACCCTGCCCCCCCCCTTTTTGTTGAGGTAGTGCATGGCCACTGTGTTGTCCGTCAGGATCAGGACATTCTTTCCTCGCACAGTCGGCAGAAAAGCCTTCAGGGCTAGCCTGACGGCCCTCAGCTCCAACAGATTGATATGGAGTCTGGACTCCGACGGAGACCAACGACCGCTGACTGTCAGCCCGTTGGCATGAGCTCCCCATCCCGTGAGGGATGCATCCGTCACGATCGTCACCTCCGGCCAGGGAAGCCAAAATGGAGCCCCCTTCATCAAGTTGCCTTCGACGGCCCACCACAGAAGGTCCCAGGCGACCGAGGGCGGCACCTGAACCGGATCCGACATCCTGCCGGAGGACTGCGACCATTGCATCTTGAGTGCCCACTGCAAAGATCTCATCCGCAGGCAAGCCTCTGGCACCAGAAGAATGCAGGATGCCACGAGGCCGAGCAACCTCAAGAACTCGAACGCTGGGAGCGTCTTGGCATGCTGAAACTTGTGCACCATCTGCTGAATGTGAAGAGCCCTCACCTGGGGAGGAAAACACTGCCCCAGGGAAGTGTCTAGCACTGCTCCGATGTACTGGAGCCGCTGTGTTGGCGTCAAATGGGACTTCTTTAAATTGAGGGAGAAGCCCAGCCTGTGAAGGGAGTGGCAGGTGACGGACAGATGATCCAGGACTTGCTCGGGAGAGCTCCCCCTGATCAACCAATCGTCCAGGTCGGGGTAAACGTGAATCCCCCCCCTTGCCTGAGATGGGCTGCCACCACCACCATGAGCTCGGTGAAAACCCTCGGGCGGAGGTCAATCCGAACGGCAGGACGCGAAACTGAAAGTGCGAGTCGCCAACCGCGAACCTCAGGTACTTCTTGTGCTTGGGATGGATCGGCACATGGAAGTAAGCATCCTTGAGGTCGAGAGACACTAACCTATCCTGAAGCTGAAGGGCCTGGAGGACTTGAGAGAGAGTAACCATCTTGAACTTGTCCTTCCTGAGGAGTTTGTTCAAACCGCGCAAGTCCATGATGGGTCTCAATCCCCCGTCTTTCTTCGAAATCAAAAAATAAGGGGAATACCATCCCTTGTTCCTCTCCGCTACAGGCACCAGTTCTATGGCGCCTTTCTCCAGCAGGGCTTGAATTTCCTGTGCAAGGAGCGGATCCGGACTCTGCAAAGAGAGGTTCCCCGGTGGATTGTCGCGAGGCCTGTGCCGAAAAGGAAGACAGTAGCCGTGGGTTATGATCTCCAGAACCCACACATCTGAAGTAATGGCACGCCACTCTACAAGATGCTGCGCCAGCCTTCCCCCAACCGGCGAAACATGGGACATGGCCTCATGACTGAGTGGTAGCGGCTGCGGCGTTACCTGAGGGCAAAGAGGCAACTGCCCGAGCGGCCTTGGCACCATGGGTACCCTATCGTCCACCTCTGGTACCCCTGCGTTGGCCTCTTTGACTGCCAGCTCCTCTCGCTTTACTGAAGGACGAGTAATAGCGAAAGGAACCACCCCTCCATTGCTGTCCCCTACGACGAAAAGGCGGAGGTTGGCGAACTGCAGCGCCCAACGACTTCGCTGCAGCTTTTGAGGTCTGCAACCTCTCAAGGCTCTCGTCAGCCTTGCTGCCAAAAAGGTGTTCACCGTCAAAGGGCATGTTGAGGAGCCGGGACTGCACATCAGGAGCAAACCCCAATTTCCGCAACCACGCAAACCTGCGTATCACGGTGCTCGCCGCCATGGACCTTCTGACGCATTCAGCCATGTCCAAACCCGACTGAACGGACTCACACATGGCATCCTTACCATCCTGGACCATAGCAAGGAAACCATCCTGTTCGTCCCCTTCGGGAATATGTTCAGCCGCTAACGCAACACAGTTCCACAGAGTGTGTGGGAACCGAAACAAGGCACAAATGGAGTTGGCTGCCTGAAGCGCCATACCACCAGAAGAAAACACTTTCTTCGCCCAGCCATCAAAACGTTTGTCGTCCCTATAAGGAGGGATGGTAGGGTACGACGCCTGCTTTGCCGGGGCCGTGGCCGCCTGCACCACCAAACTCTCCGGAGTGGGGTGCCTGGTCAAGTAGCAGGGGTCGCTACTGGCTGGACGGTATTTTCGCAACAAGGACCTGCCCACCGCCGGGAGACTCTCCGTAGCAGTCCAAGCCGCCGCCACCCTTCTCTGTAGAGCCATATGAAACGGCAGTACCGGGTCAGTTGGGGGACCAACATCAAGGATGTCCGTGAGAACATCCTGCACAAACTCCCCTGGGGGAGCAGACCAACCCAAGTACTCGGAAACCCTAGCCATAAGGCGCCAGTACGAGGAATCGGCATGAGAGCCAGGCTCAGGCCTACAAAACTCCACCTGCGGAGAGGTGTCCAGTCCACTGGCATCATGCAGTGACTGCCTCAAATCGTCAAACTGACTATGGCCCGAGACAATTTCATCTGGAACCTGACTAGGAACCAGGCCATCAGAATCCTCATCCACCTCCGAAATATATTCCAGGTGGCGAAAAGAAGGCACCCAAGAGTGCTTGCTCTTAACCAGAGCCTTCCTAGGGGGTTCCCCCGTGCCACGGTGTACCTCCGACACCCCGGCCTCGAAAGGCGTCGAGGGCGTCAAGTGAATCGGCGCCGGCGTCGAGAGAACAGGCATCGGCGCCGAGAGGATTGGCGTCGACGTCGAGTAAATCGGCGTCGATGTCAGATGCAGCGCCGCCAGCATCGACGGCGTCGACACAGTCCTCGAAGCCGGAGCTCCGAGCGTGTCCTTCGACAACCTGAGCGTCAACGGCTTCGACGACTTCCTCGGAGCCGGAGCCTCTAGAGAGCCCGTCGACGCCCTCGACGTCGATGTCTTCCTCAAAGACATCACAGGTGCACACAGTCTCGAACGCGTCGAGGACCGGGACCTGGAACGGGTACATCGAGAACGAGTCCCATTGTCCAAACGGGACCTCTCCGTGGCTCGTGCCGACCACTCTTGCGACCGGTGTCTCTCGACCTCTCACGACCGACCCCCACTCGGGGGCGCAGACGGCTTAATACCCTGCGACTCGAGAATCGCCAGCATTTTCTTCCCGAAGGAAGCCCATTCCTCTGGCATCGCACGGCTGGTGGGGTAAGCGACGTGCCGGGCAGAGTCCTCAGAAGAGGACCTGGAAGACGACCGCTGTCGGCGCTTCCGAGAATTCCTCAAAGAGGCCGAGGAGTGGCGAGACCGACTCCTAGAAGGAGACCCACGAGACTTCCGACGATGACGCGGAGAGTATCCTCTCGAATCATCCATCGAAAGCCCCGCAGACTTCGACTCCCGGGGCTTGGACACCCGACCTACCGACAACTACTTCTTACGTTCACGTAAGGCTTTGGACGTGAGCGACTGGCAGTCGATACAGTCATCCGTGTCGTGGGCCTCCCCGAGGAACCAGAGGTAGGCGTTGTGCAAGTCCGTCACCGACATCTTGGACCCACACTCCCCGCACTTCTTGAAGCCCGGACGCGGGGTCGAAGACGAAGTAGAAGACATCTTCACACGGAGGACATTCTCCCAAAAACGAATAGGTTCGAAGAACCGAGAAGAACAGAACTCCAAAGAGTCGAGGCGTTAACCGAGATTCACGAAGCAACACGTTCGCGGAAAAAACGGAACTGAGGCTACGGGCGTCGTGCGTCCTACTTATCGCATCGGATGACGTCGGAGGAGGTCCTTGACGACGGCGCATCAACGTCATCGACGCAGGACGCCGAAAAAAGTTTCCGAAGCAGCACAGATGTGGTGATTACCTGTCATAGATATGGAATACGTCGGAGGACCCAATCCCCTCGAAAGAGAGACTCTGCAGGCAGCCAGAGAAAACACCAAGTACGCACGCTGATTTCAAACGTCGCCCATCTCCATTGTAGAACATCAGAGTGAAGGTCTGGCTGTCTTCCAGGTACCTTCCCAGACATTTAAGACCAAACAAATTGTCGCCCAGGTAATACAGCCCTTTTTCTGTGGTCATGGTGATCAACCCTGTGGCCTTCCAACTTCAGTTGCTAGTTACTTGGAAGAGAATCCATCCAGTTTTTCACACGTCACTCCTCCAACCTTATCATCCATCCACTAGGACTGCTGTATGCCCTCCACCCGTCATCACAGCAGAGCACCAGGTGGAGTTTGAGGTGCCCAGGACATGAGACTCCAGATAAAGGAGAGGGCGGCTCCAGTATCTTGTGGACTGGAAGGGATACCCTCCCAGTGAGCGCTCTTGGGAGCCGATCGCCAATCTGCATGCCCCTCGTCTGCACAGATGCTTTCATCTCCTTCACCTAGGCAAACCCGGTGGACTGACCACTAAGAGGGGTCATACTTTCATGTTATGCAGTTTCAGTCCCTTCTGGACTGCTTAGAGGAGCCGTGGCGTCATTGCGGCAGACAACTTTCACTCTAAGATGGCCGGCGCGAGTCTCTGCAAGTGTGTAGAGCAGCGGTCTAGTTGTCCGGATCTCTCCGGCTACAGCATTTATGCCACAGAGAACACTGCAACCACACGTCTAAACGCTTGGTCGCCCTGCCTTTGGTTGGGCACCTAGCTCAGCGCTGTTCGCTTGTTCCTTCCTTGTTCCTCTGTCCTCGTCTCCTGGTCCTCGCTCTTGTTCCCTCGGTCTTCTGTGTTGTTCCTGCATTGCCTTCCTGCTGTGGACACCAAGTCCGGCGTTGTCTGCTGCCCCTCTCCTCAGACTTGTCTTACCTGTTGGGGGCACAGATTCCATATGGTCTACTCCTCTGCTTCACAGACATCTCTACCCTGCGACGGACCCGGATTCCATTCAGCGTGCCGCCCTTCATCGCAGCACCTTCAGATTTTTCCCCTTTTCCAGGGTTTTTCTCCTGTTTTGGGCAGTTTCCCCATTGTCAGCCTGCTCTGACTTTTAGTGCTAGCAGGGTGGCGTCGGAGGAGGCTCGCCCCTTTCTGCACAAGACCCGCACAGTGAAAAAGAAAGCCAAGACTCCACCCAAGAAGAAGTGTTCGTCCAAGTCTCCTCAGGTGATCCCAGACCCTTCATCTATAGAATCTGACATGATGTGGTTATCGGTGACTTAGGACTTCGAAGGTGGGAAAGTAAAGCTCTAGCATAAACCTTCCCCCACCTGCATCCAATAGGGATATTGAGTGATAATTGGCAGGCTATTCTCTAGATCCTTATTGTGAAATGGGACTTTGTGCTCCAGTCCATGATGCAGGGACCACATTGTATTTCAGAACTACACTAAATAATGTTGTCAAGTATGGGATTCATATGACTGGCTATGTGGCACACAGATCTATTGGGACCCTATCCAAGCCTGGGGCTTTCCCGAATATTTGGCTTAGGAGGGCTTTGCCTACTTCCTTGCTTGTAAGAACAAGTGAAATGGTGGGTAGTCTTGCATCACTGCCCTCAGGCTGTTATCCCTCTCCTCAAGAGAACCAACACGTGGAAATCTCTTTACACGTACAGCCCAGAATAATACTCGGCCCAGGTGGATTTGGTAATACAAAGTTGTATTGTGTTGTGCCCAGGACTTTGCAATGCCCCAATAATGCTCCAAAAGCCCCTGCAGTCACTTACTTCAATCAACAAAGCTTCTCAATTAGCCTCACACCATGCCCTTTTCTCATCTTTTAGGAGCTTGCGGTACTCTATTCCTGGTTCCCCGCAAATCTGAGATGCATGTTGAGTGCCGCTTTCTAACCTCCCTAAATAGTTTGCTTTTCGGCTGCCTACACTGTCATACAAAGGGGTCCTAACCTTGATTACTTTATGCACAGATTTCTGCGGTTGTGAGAACATATGCCCTAGTTTCCCAGTCAACTTCTAATGCACATTAACTATAGTAGAATTGTCCAGCAAATATGTGCGGGCAAACTCTTCCAGCAATTGTGCAATTTTGTGGTATGCCATAGGATTGCAGAATTTTGTCTAGGTCAAGAATTCCCCATCTAATATTCTATCTGGTATGGCTGGTGAGAACCAAAGGGACCCCGCTTTCAGGGTCTTAGGATCCCCAGTGTCCACCAATTCTTTGAACGATTCCCTCACCTCCAACACCAGTGGGTGATAGTCGCTTTCGACTCTACGCTGGATACTGTAGCTTTCCACAAGATGCCAAGCCTCTATGTTAACAAGGATATAATCTATTCTACTTTTACCAAACATTCTCAAAGGTTTCCAGTGCAGGGTTGTCCCCAGAGAAAACGTCAATTATACTCCCTAAGGTTGGTAGAAAGGAACAAGGTAACTACTCCCTCAGCATTCCTGTATTGCCTTTTTGATTTGGTAGAATTCAGGCTGCCTATCCCCTAGTACCCATCTTCCTCCTCTAGAATTTCTGCCATTCTGTCTAGGGGTTCGAACTGTGTGTTCAGGTCCCCCATGGCAGCACCCTCAAGGTGCCAGATGAATTAGTTCTCCAGAGGTAAACATGCTCAGTCACCTTTAAAATAAGATCAGCGCCATCCCCAGGCAGACCTCTATTATAAGATGTCTAAGAATAATCTTGGAGTCGTCCTTGAATTTGAAGTGGAGTTCGAGTATGTCTGGGGAGTCGAAATCCTGGGCCTGTATCGATTTAAGTAATGCAACATCCACCCATGTCACCACCACCCCCGCCCCACACACCCACAAACACACTTGGACAGCCCTTCCTTCCCTGGCATGCTGTAATTGAAAAAGTAGCATACTCTTGTAAATTGGGAGCTTCAGTATCCCATGTTTCCTGGAGACTTACTATCCCATGTCCCCTGCTGAAATCCTGCCAGTCGTCGGGTAGATACTTATTCACCCCAGCAATATTCCACAATAGGGGACACACCCCGGGCCTTAGGTGGTGAGGACTACCAGGAGGGTGCTGTGGTCAATGACTCCCCACACCCACAGGATCCAGTTCCCTTATTGGTTCCACTGGAGTCCGTCCCTAGTCGGGTTGCCCGGCCTATCAGTTCACAGGATTCATGTAGGACCCCTGGCTCATTTCTTACAGCCTGCACTGGATCCTAGTCTGCCGAGCCTAGCAGGCAAATAACTTCCCCCCCCCCCCCCTTTGAGACGTCGTTCAACATCAACTCCAACAGCGGGTCTCACTAGGTGGGACTGGTGTGGTTGCATCCTGCCCAGCTGGTCCATAGGAGAACCAAAATGTCTTCCTTCACCCGTGCAAGCCTGATACCATGATGGCGGTTGCATTTTTTATATGTCCAAACCACTCGGGGGTAGGGACTGTAGTTCCATTGCAAATATATCCTAGACCATCCTGTGGTCTTTCATCCGGATTTTGATTAGGTACCTACCCTGCGGGCCTGCCAGTCTAATGCTGGCTGCTATATCACTCCTAATAATCAAAAGACAACCCCTTTTTGCCCTCATCCAGTGGGTAACCTTATTGGTCAAGTTGCCTCCCTGTTCCATCCAGTGGTTTGGGTTAATAATGAGGATTTTTGCTGGCTGCTATACTATGTGGCCCAGATAAAACGCAAACTGAAAAAACTGATATGCGATATTGATCGAGAACAAAGAATAGTGAATCTGGCAACCAAATCGAACAGTGGGGTATTTGTAGAGCATTTGGTGTTAAGAGTGACTAAACCCAACTATCAATTGCTGTATCCCGATTGCTCCACCATCCGCTGGTATATGTTGTTCAAATTTAACTCCTGTGAAGTAATGGAAATACTAGGACCAAAGGTGGGTATTCCTCGAGATAACAGGTTTTGTCGTCTCTGTGGAATAAATATTTTAGAATCAGCACAACACATAATATGCGAGTGTGAAAGTCTAGACAAACTACGTAGAAAATCATTGATTGCCTATGATAACTATGTATACTTGTAATATGCATATTGTGTGGAAGAAGTTACTAGGTGGGAACGATTTGAATTTAATTTTTTATCTGATGAAATTTTACGTGATTTTAGAAATTTTAAAAGAATTAGCGAAAGATTTTATATTAGATGAGTGTGGATTTCTATGAAGCATTTTTAAGATGGAAACATTTATGATGTGATGTGTCTATATATGTAAAACTTTTATTGTTGCATGCATATTATAAATAAATATCCTAGACCATCTTGTGGTCTTTCATCCGGATTTTAATTAGGTACCTAACCTGCGGGCCTGCCAGTCTAATGCAGGCCGCTATATCACTCCTAATAATCAAAAGTCAACCCCTTTTTGCCCTCATCCAGTGGGTAACCTTATTGGTCAAGTTGCCCCCCTGTTCATCCAGTGGTTTGGGGACATTCAACAGGTGGAAAAAAAAACATAAGGTGCATAGTTGCCATTGGGGTCTTTGTGTTGATTCGAAAGAGTATTAGGTGACGTACCCTTACCCGCCTTTATTTTGTGGCACTGCATAGGCGGCCACAGACGAGGGGCTACATAAATATTAATTCCCTCCTGGATGGACCCCCTCTGTGTGCAACTCTGAATCTTATGCATCGTCCCATATTCCCTAGTAGCAGGCTCCAAGCCCGTCACTTAGGACCCAGCCTTGATTGATGTCTGCTCCTGAGATGGCTATGGGTGTGACACCAATCCCTCCACCACTCTCTATTGAGCCTTCTCAGTTCCAATTTCAATTCTTATTTTCTTTATGTAATGATGCGACAAGCAGGAGGTACCTGCTTACAACCCCCGGAACTATGCAATCTGTAGTCCACACCAGTGGATGCCTCTACCTCAACCGACTGGGATAAGGCACCAGATGGCACAGGTATAGTGACTACATCCGGATACATAGCCCGGTTACTCAAAATTGCAAACCTGTTGCTAAAAGAAAGCCCAGGGGGTAAGAAGCGTTACCGGACAACACCATCCCCACCCCAGCCCACGCTTCCCAGTGCAAGAGCTCCAGTGGAGTTGTGATTAACCTCAACTGGTACATTAAACGATGCGATTAGGGTCTTCGTAACCAGGCAAGATTTTACTGACATCCACTAGAGCGTTCAAACCAATCTTCGAGGTACCCAAGTTGTCCTGGGCTATTTTACGCACCTCTATGCTTAGTTTATCAGACGGTGGGTTTCATTGCCTTATTTGATTGGACAAAGCAAAATTAGGCACAGTGGACAGATCATCACCAAAAACCACACTACAATTTGACCCAACTTTCAATCCATTGCGAACCCCCTCCCGTAATTCCCGGGGATGCTAGTCATCTTGAAAGGGAGTTTAGTCTCCTGGGATTCCATAACATGCAGGAGGCCTGGGATTTCATTAATCATAGTACTGGCCTCATCAATTCTATCCACAAACTTAGCGGTCCGCTTCCCAGCAGTGCAATTTGTGGGTGGGTTTGCGATCTTTCTTTTAGACATATCAGGCGGCCGCAATTTCATGCTGTGTATACTATGTGCTCTGTGTACATATGTACGATATAGACAGAAAAGCACCTAGTGCAAAAGTGCCTGGTGCAAGACCTGCATATTAGTAAAGTGCTTGGTGCGCAAATCAATACCATTAAAAAGTAATGCAATACCAAAGCACCCTGCATGTCCCATATACGTGTCACACCAGGGGCACTTTTAAAATATACGCTCCAAGATGTGTGTGAGAAGGAAGCTTGAAGCCATTGAACAAAGTCACAGCATTGTATGTGTACATGTGCATTTAAAGTTGGGCACTACATACATAATTCATAAGAATGCATACAAACGTAAAACTAATCAAATCAAATTTTACAATGTGCATTGCAAGAAACAAAGCGTCAAAATGACCCTTACAATTGAATTATATTGCTAAAATATATTGCTAAACGTTACTAAAAATTCCCTAAACCTAAGTTCACCAAAAGGTCACAAAGCCTATAAACCCAGTCCCACTATAAAAGGGTTTCAGAGAAAAATAATGAATCAATTAGAGGTGGAGCGCAAGATCATAGGCTCCGCAGTATGTCTAGTAGGTCCTTCCTGTGCAGCCAATGTAGCTCAGGGTGAGCCACGCCCAACAGCTTCCGTGGCTGGCAGTCCGTCTCCCCCTCACTCTGTAGCCTCTATTCACCACTGTCCAGCTGTTGCGACCAAATAAGATTAGGGGTTTCAGGAGTCCGCTGAGCTACTTTGCCCCATGCCTACTCCAAAACCACCAGAGACCACCAAGGACCGCCTGAATCCTCTAGCCGTCCAGTAGTATACAAACACCTGTGAGCCCTCTTGGGGCATGCACCAATCTGGTCAAAATGTAGTGCTGCAAAGGCGGCGAGTCTAAGCAATGCCAAGCTCCTTTCAATGGAAAGTAAGACAGTTGCCAAGTGTGGTCTCCAGAAGATTATACATTACATGTTGGAAATATATGGAGATGTATATACAATATAATGTTCCAGCGTTTTAGGGTTCTCACTTACCAGTACTAAACGCGTCATGTGTAGGAATGTTGACATACCAGGGGTGCATCGGGAAAGCTGCCTCATTAATCAGTGCGCAAACCAGCAGAGCCGCTGGGAGCAACGCCACACCCGATGGAACCAGGTAAAACAGAAGAACATAAGGGAGTGCTCCCCTTTTGTGGCCACAGCAGCTGTGCAACACCCCTTCCGTGCGGTTCCATTTTTTCTGGGGGAATCCTCAGTCAGTCAGCCAGACACCGCCAACAGCTCAGCAGAACTGCTAGCTGCCTGCCTCTGCTGCGCTCCGCTGCACTCAGGAACTCGGGGCATAAATCGGTGAAATGCTGCCAACGTCGTGACTCCACCTTGGCAAAAAGCAGCTGGTATGCAAGAACTGCCCACTGCCTGCCACAAAGCATTCCCCAGAGTTCGCTTTTTGTAGTGGTATAAATTAAAAAGGGCTAGCAAAATACTTGTCAATGCTACCTAGGATTGAACTTTAAAACATTTTATTTTCAAACAACTTATTTAAATCAACAGGTTGCGAGTACAGAAACATGCTTAGCTTTAAATACAGTGTAACAATGCAATTTTAGGGAGGCGGCCCCGGTTACCCAGAACTCGCTGGATCCCACCCAAAACGGGCAAGAGTCAAATTCATCTCAATCCAGCTCACAGAAGGAAAAATTGTTGCAACATTGGGGGTTTTGCAACCATGGCAGTATATTTATCTGCAATGTCAATGAATGGGGCCCATTCTGTGGCATACCTTGCATAGTGTCCCTTGCATAGTGCCGTGATTTTGTCTGCCACCAATATATCCCAGACCCTAACCAGCCACATCTGCGTCACCGGCACCTCAACCGTTTTCCATGTCCAAGCAATAACCGGTTTTGTTGCTAATAGGAGATGCCCAATCAAGGTGGCCAGTGAGCCAGTTAGGGGGAACACCCCCCCACCTCCTGTGCCCCCCAGGATCACCACTTGTGGGTCTGCATGAAGGTTCAACCCTGTGATCGCCTTTATCTTTGCCAGCACTCCCTTCCGGTAAAGACACACCTTAGGAAATACCCACACCATATGGAACAGTTTGCCCACCCCACAACCCCGCCAGCAGGTGGCCGAGTAGCTTTTGTCCATGTGATGTAGTCGCTCAGGGGTAAGATCCCACCTATAGCAAAATTTGTAAGAGCATTCCCGGTCCGTAACGCACCAGGAAAACTTAAGCATACGTCCCCCATATCCGCAACCACTCCTCATCTTCTATGGGGCCCCAGGTCCTTTTCCCCCATTTAGACATATATGGCGGGCACGTTACAGGGTCGCCTGTGTGCAGGAGTTTATATAACCTAGATACACCCCCCCCCCCACCACCCGCAGCGTTGTCCTGTAGTGTCAACTCCAGGGCCGAAACAGTTCTCCTCGCCCCCTCCCTTGTGTGTGGGTGAGAAGCCCAGTGCCGCAATTGGGTGTATCTGAAGCGTTCTGGCTCTTTTATATTGAAGTTGAGTTTACACTCCTCGAGTGACATTGGCTTTTTGTCTTTGTACAGCTGGCGTATACATTCCAGGCCACCCTCCACCCACCTACTGAAGTTCCCTCTCCGCACCCCGGACGAAAGCCTGGATTATTCCACATTGGTGTCAGGGGCCCCAGCCCTCTGCCTATACCCCCACCTCTGAAGCGCCCTCCCTATATAGGAGAGGGTACATTTAGTTGTCGCAAGCAAGGAGAAGCCTCCTCTTGTCCCAGGTGTCTCCCCTCCACATAACACAGCCTTGCCAGGTCGACCCATGTATTAGGGAGAATTCTCATGTCATGGCTAATTTCCCTTACCTAGTGAGTCCCTCAGCAGCTTTGCTGGATCCCTGGAGTTGTTTGTTTTCCACTTGGTAAGAGTGTGAACTTTTTCCCACTCTTACTTGTATTTTGATATTTGTTTGACCTGTTTTTGTGATTGTGGGCTCTGGAGTACACCACTTCAGTAGCCCCCTTCTTTGTGTGTGTCACACAGCACCTTCTGTGTAGTAGCACAGGGTTGTCGTTCAGACTCCCCCCGACTCCATTTCTGAGGCGACTACCTTCCCCCAGAAAAGGGTAAAGTTACCATTAACTTTATTTAGTCAAATGTAACCACAGATCCAGTACACACCATCTTACATGCAGTGCTGGAAGGGTTAACTCTTAACTCTTATCTGTACCTCCTAGAGCATTGTTTTGCTCTTTTTAACAGTTAGACATGGCTGGTGGCAGTGGTATCTACCTTAAATTTCTACCGCGGTTATCTTATATAACCGTGGTAATATTGTAGGCTATTGTGTTAGCCTCAGTCTTAAACGCGCTTGACCAAATCCTTTTTCGTTTGGCTCCGGTGCGGTTTATTCGCCATTTCTTTTTGTCAAACTCCTTCTTGTGTTTCACTTTGCGCAGCAAACCAGGTTTGCCTCCTTTGTTCACTGTCCTTTGGCGGGCTTCTACCTAGAAGCCCTCCTCAGGGCACCTGGGTGTCTAGGTGGGCTGAATGTGAGGGAGGGGTGTAGTCACCTCCTGCACAGGGTATCGTAGGAAACCCAAGTCACACTTTTTCATGATTGGCTGGAGGTGGTTGTCCGGTCTGGACACCCCCCTGCTGTGTGATTGACAGCCAGGCTGTGTGAATGGGGGTTTTGCGCATAAAAGGCATGTCTCTTGGGCTGGAAGTCAGAGAGTCGCCACTGGAACTACAAGGAACCGACGAGAAACGGAGGAGAGGTCGACTGCTGCAACTACCCCGTACCGGTGAAGCCTTGCTGCAGTCCTGAGCCATCTACCCTTCAACGACTAAGAGGAGATCCAGTCCGGAGTCTTCTTCCCTTGAGCCTGGTGGGGATAACAAGCTCATCTTCTTCAGCAAGGTCGCCTTCGTGGTCGAAATCGCTGCACACTGCTGTAGTGGTCCGGATAGCCACCTGAAGAACCTCTCTTGTTTTTAAGGAGCACACCTTTTATTCATTGTCGCTGCTGCCAGCCTCATCCCTGTGTGGTGCGGACCCACTCATCGTCCTTCGTGCTGAAGCTGCAGGAAAGCGTGGGTCTGCGGGAAACCAACAGGAACAACTGCCATGGCACCAGCTTCATTCTTTGAGAAAGGTACTGTGTCCTGTGAGGAATTTTGGGTGAAATCCCTATTTCTCTACTTTAAGGCTTGTCCTTACTTTTCCCTCCTTCTTATAACTTTTGCTTCCGAACATTGACAATATCAAAGTATTCTTGGCAACTTTGAATCTCGAACTGTCCGACTGTGATCCTCGACAACAGGCACCCGGTGTCACTTGACTGGCTCCGGCCCCTTGACTCTTGAATTCCTGTCTATGAGTGTTCTTCGATTCAGTCTGCCTAACATTCATATTGCCTGTGATTTTTGCCACCAACTCTCTCTGGGTATTTCGGGTGCTAAGTGTGTTTTTACCCCGGTAGCATTTCTTGCCACGGATAAGCGTTTATCTAGTAGACCGAACTGTCAAAAAGTGATCGCAATTGTATTCACGGTAACGTGTTCTGTTTCATAACACCAGTCCATTCAAACACAGGGTACTTACCTTGAAAAATAATGTACAAAGTGAATTGGTTAGTTGTAGTATATTTTACGTGTGGTTTTTGAATTAATAGAAGTGTCATGTTAATAACGAATGGTTTAAAAATAAATGTACTTATATTTTTTACCTGAAACCTTGAGTCAGTGTTTTCTTGAGTCACAGTAATCGTGGTCCCTTTGTGTAATCTCTGCTACTGCTCATATACTCTTGAGATAAGCCTGGCTGCTCTGCTACTGCTACCACTACCACTAAAACCTAGTAGTACAGGCTTGTACCAAAGGTAAAACTTGTATTGCCACCTGTAGTCTTAATTGTGTGTAGTGGTCCCTAAGGGCACTGCACAAAGTTCTGCCCAACACCGTGACTGGGCCTGTTCTACGAGTTCCATTCTGGTGGTGAGGTTTGTCTACTCCAAGTAAAGGCATGGGCGACCTAAGCAGCTAGGGTATAACGGAACATGTCTGGGACCCCCCCAATCCAACCACTCTTGCTGGCTTCAATAATACCCTCCTGGATATCCTGGCTCTTTTATTCCCCCAGATGGAGCCTAGAATCTTCTCCTGCAGCCGACGGAGTTCTGAATCTGGGACTCTCACAGCCAGAGCCGAGCTCACGTAAAGCAAGCATGGTACTATGTTCATTTTGAATGCCGCTATGCGGCCAAACCCGGAGATCTCCTGTTGTCCCCACCTCACTAGATCTCCGGTCATTGGCCAAGATGGTTCTATACACCTGAGAGTTTACTCGGGATGCAGACCTCTAGGTACGGAATAGAGTCCCAGGACCACTGTATGGGAGCTAGAGCGCCTATGGATTCCCCATCTCTGGGCCCAAGGGACACATCCAGGCCATGTGATTTGTCATAGTTCACCCTAATCCCTGAGGCACGGCCAAACTCATCCATTTCTCCCAACAGCACTGCCAGGGAGGCGGCAGTATCGCTCAGTGTAAGCAGGACATAGTCTGCATAGAGGGACACCGTAAAGTCTGTGATCCCCACCCTCACACCCTTTGTTGACCCTGCCGATCGAATCCAGCTGGCGAATGGCGCCATACGCAAACATTTACGAGTAGAGCGGGCAATGCTGCCTTGTACCTCTAGTGATGTTTAGGCTGGCCGATGCTCCCCCATTCACTTGCAAGCGTGTCGACTGACTCAGAGATTGCCATGACCCAAGTCAGTGAAGTTCGGCCCAAAACCGAAACATTCGAAGACCCTCCTTGGATAACCCCAATCTACTCATCAAAGGCCTTATGGGCGGCCAAAATGATTATCCCCAAGTCTAGGTACGACCTCACACCCAGCTCCAGTAGCCCCAGAGTACGTCTCACATTATCCTGCGCTCCCTGACCCCCGATAAATCCCATTTGATCCCCATCTATGAGCCCCGGCAAAACTCCCATCATACGTCGGGCCAATATTTTGGAAAATAGCTCTGAATCCACATTAGTAAGTGTAATGGGCCTATATGAATCACACATGGTCTGGTCCTTCCCTGGCTTAGGCAGAAGGACTGTTGCTGAAGCGACCAAGAACGGAGTGACCCCCCTCGGAAGTCAGGAAAGAGTTAAACAACCCTACCAAAGGGGGGGACCAAAATACTAAATCTTTTATAAAAACGTTGCCAAAAAGCAATCCGGGCCCGGGGCCTTTTTCTTTAATGATTTTATAGCCCACTCTACTTCTCCCGCTGTTATTGGTGCTTCAAGGCCTTCATGGTCTTCCTGCGTTAGTCTAGGCAGCTGCGCCTCCCTCACATATCAGGCCTGAGCCTCCTCCAATGGGAGCTCCCCCTTAAATACAGCCGAAAAGTGAGCCTCCAAGATTCCCAATTTATCGGCTTCATCCTGCTGCAGCTTCCCTTCCCCATCCCTCGGGGCCTGGATCGAATTCCGGGTATGGCATTTACGTAATTTGGCCACTAGCAGCTCATTAGCCAGATTCCCTTTTGCATAATAGTATTGCATTGCTTGGGCAGTTCTATCTGTCAGGTGTGCTTCTAGCTCTTTTCACGCCACCCTCAATGGTCGCAGTGCTCTATGTGACCCTGACTTCTTGTGTTCCCATTCGGCTTGGTTGACCTCCTGCTCCAGCCTCTCACGGACCAGTCTCCTTGGTCTAGTGTATGCTGCAGTCCTACTGACGAGATCCCCCCCTCACCACCACTTTCATAGCGTCCCATACAGTATCTTCTGAGGGGCCAGACCCTTCGTTCTCCTTGAAATAGTTGATTACTTCCCCCATTTGTCCAGTCGGGATGCGATCCCGGAGCACCGGGGCATACAGTTTCCATGGTGCCTGGGCCTTGAAGGTCTATCTGCAGCTGCCAGTTTAACTGATACGGGTCCAACAATGTACGTATGCCTATATGCGCCTCGCAGGCACACAGGTACAATTTTCTAGGTGTTGTTAGGTCCAATCTTGAGTAGCCCCTTTGAACATGTGAATAGAAAGAGAAATCTCCGTCATCCCTGTGAGCCAACATCCTTCCCAAGCAGCAGCTCGCAGTTAAGACCCCATGAAAGCAGCGTCTCGCGCTGGCCTTCTCCACATCTTGGCCCCTTTATGTAAAAAAAAGCATCAGGTTCACGGCACCTTCCCTTTCCAAGCAGGAAAGCAGCGTCTTGTGCTGTTTTTTCACCATCTTGGCCCAATATTAGTGAAACCAGGTGCACTCGGCACCATCACCCTCCCAAACCCGACCCTCCAACCCCCCCCCTTCTCCCTCCCACCACCCGCGATTGGCCTGTGCATTTGTGCACAGAAACACGTCGGCAAGAGAGTAGCTCTTACCTCATGGGCCTCGAGCACTTCCCAAGCAGCAGCTCGCAGGTAAGACCCCATGAAAGCAGTGTCTCGCGCTGGCCTTCTCCACATCTTGGCCCCTTTATTTTAAAAAGCATCAGGTGCCCGGCACCTTCCTTTTCCAAGCAGGAAAGCAGCGTCTCGTGCTGTTTTTTCCCCATCTAGGCTCAATATTAGTGAAACCAGGTGCACTGGGCACCTTCCCTTTCCAAGCAGGAAAGCAGAGACTCGTGCTGTTTTTTCGCCATCTTGGCCCAATATTAGTGAAACCAGGTGCACTCGGCACCTTCCCCCTCCCAAACCAGACCCTCCAGCTCCCCCCCTCTTCCCTCCCACCACCCGTGATTGGCCTGTGCATTTGTGCACAGAAACACGATGGCAAGAGAGTAGCTCTTACCTCATGGGCCTCGAGCACACCCCCACACCCCTATCCCGCCCCACCCCATGATTGGGTGGCTACAGTACTTAATAGTCCCTGTCAGGGCAGCCCTCTGCCCAGCAAAGGACCACGAGGCAAAGGGCGGCTCCTACATTGGCGGCTCCAAGATGTGTCTGCAGGTGTCAGCAGGGGAAGCCAATGAAGCCACCAGACACCGACAAAACTAAGTGCTGGCATGGGTGGGGGTAGAGCAAATACTGTACTCCAGAAAGCTCCTGCCACTCTAACTTAACTTTCTATGGCCTAGACTGCTACAGACCTACACCACGCATTATTAGAGATATGTGACCACTAGCCTAACCCTATTCATGGCTGGACAGCAAACACTGCCTGCAATAAAATATTAACTAGTCCCATACTGCAAGAGAACCACAAAGATTAGCCTGCGCCAAATCTACACAGAAATGTGATTGTTAGTATATGTTATTCTTAGCATGCACCACACTTAGAATTCTGAACTAGCTTGTGTCGCATCCAGATAGAAATGTGACTGTTAGCATGTGCCACACTAGTATGGAAACCAGAACTTTAGCATGCACCACACTCCGGATTCTGAACCCTAGCTTGCGTTGCATCTAGACAGAAATGTGACTGTTAGCATGTACCGCATCTAGATGGAATCCCACAATTGCAAGGACAGCAATGCCAACTAACCAACCAACTAACCATTCCATCCCTCTGCATACACCTCTCAAACTATAACCAAACACAACCACAAGCCTTAAACGCAGCAATCCGCACAAACTTCACAACAATGCAACAAACAAAACTAACCACACAGACTTGCACAACAGCACACGACGACTACGGACCATAAAACACCCCAAGCCCAGCCAACGGACCCACCGGGCTGAGGCTGCCAACAGCACATCACTGCTCTCTTGCACTTTTCCAGCTTATTCGCACTAACCCACCCCCTCTCCTCCCCTTTTTCAGAGCCGCCAGAGCGCCAGGGGACCACTTTGGTGGTGATAGTGCACGGTACAAATGTCCTTTAACATTAACATCCTTACATCCACCAGCCCAAAGGAAAAGGCAAAAAGGAGGAAAAGGCAAAATGCTGTGGAATGTTTAAAGTCTAGTTTAGTGGGTCGGAGTGTTTTGTTCTCCATAGGGTTTGGGACCAGATTAAAGTCTCACCCCAGTAAAATCTGCCCCTCTGCGAATGATAGTATTTTGGGTACGAGGCCTTACAGGAAACCATACTGCCCTACGTTGGGGGCATACTAGGACACCAAGCTAAATGTTTGATGCCAGAATAGACCCTTGACACAGTTATCTCACCATGGGATCTCGAAGAACCTTTATTTTTGTAATTGGTTCTTGACCGCTTATGAGAATAGCCACCACCCTTGTTTTTCTCCGCCCGAGGCGAAACAGAGGTGCAGAAATTCTCTATTTCTCATGCGCCCCTCGTCCCGGGCCAACAGATGAGTCTCCTGCAGGAACACAATAGACAATGACATATCCCTCAGTTTGCCCAGGATGATTATCTCATTTGGGGAATTCAGACCCTGAACATTCCATGTGCAGTACAGTGTAGTGTCCTCCTTCCAGTTTGGCTCAGCTACATCAACCACCATGGACCCTGATTTTGGGTCGCCATCCTGCCGCCTCATCGAGTGCCACCTCTCTCACATACCCATAATGCTGGTGTCTGCCTTACAATGAACTTTTCAACATTCAACAATCCCCACTACCCTCCTCCCCCAACCCCTAAACACGCCCTAACTAGAGCATCTACCAAACATTGGCCAGATCCGTCGTGGAGATAACCCGAATTGGAGGGCGGAAGAGGGCTTCATTCTCAATTGGCCTCAAACCCTCTGACTCTCTAGCCCAGCCTTCCATTACATTTCCAGTGTTGGGACCTTCCCCCACCCTACCACAACCATTCCAGAACCTCAAGCAATACCAGAACCCCGAAAGCGAACCCTCCATGGCCACAGCCCCTTCAGGTCTTCCTGGTTGGACCTCGCAAACGCTTTCCTCCGCCCACCTTACACCATTTCTTTAGAGACCCCTGCTCCACCTCTCTGTCAGGCTCCCTCCCTCATGCCCCCCCTCCACCCCAGCATTCCCCCATCCGGGCTCTCCAGGTTCAGTCGACCCTCCGCCTCTTCCAAGGAGCACCCCACCAATACAGTATCTCTTTGTGCACAACCATTCAGACAGAGGAAGTATAGCTTTGCGTTTCATTAGGGTTGCTGCAGCCAAATCCTGATACAAGGAAAGCAACATGTTACGAAAGGTGATAGTTGGCGTGCATCTAGCTGCGGTCATTATGCGCTCCTTAAGTTGAAAGAAATGGACCCGGATCAGAACGTCCGCAGGCCTGTACTGGGTTGAAGCGTTGCGTGATCTAGTGCGGTGCGTTCTGTCCATCTCCATGTCCTGATCTCCCGTTAATTTGAGGATGAAGTAAAGCAAGTCCGCTAGGAAGGCGGGCAGTTCCTCGTCACTCACTGTGTTAGAGATACCCCGGATGGGAATATTGTTCCTACGGGAACGATTCTCACCACCCTCCTGCTTCTCCTCCATGGATTTGCACCGTGCCTCCACACACTCCAGGTGCTTGGAACATTCCTCCACCAGATATGATAGCTCACAGGGTGTGTCCTACACTTCCGACACCCTGTGTTCCGCTTCAGCAACTCTCGTATCCAGAGCCAGGATTTTGTGGGAGAGTTCCTCTGTACTTTTATGCATTTACTTGCGGATTTCAGCCAACAAGTCCTGAAGGTCTGCCTTTGTGGACATCTGCGCAAGCATAGCGGGCAAGGGGTCTACATTGTGTACTTGGGCTGCCACCACCTCTGTGCGCTTGCCTCTGTCCGCAGCATAGATGAGATGAGATGTCACCCCGTTTACCACTCTTCGGGGTTTTGGCCATTGCTGACAACAGGGGAGGCCAGGACTCCAGCAGCTGGACACCCGCTTGGTCTGGCTCTCTTCTCATGTGAGGTCAAGGACTTCCCACGGGTGACCCTCACTTTTCAAAATGCAACGGATTCCTCCTGTGATCTGCCCTGGCACCCCCTTCCCTCTCACGGCCCTCCTCGGGTAGACTGTGCTCCAGATATTAAGGAAGTTCTGCCGTTGGGGGTGTCCACAAACAGGAGAAGACTCCGGGGACAGCCGGGATGCGGCCCCATGGGCAGCCCCTCAAACCCCCCCTGTAGCCCCCACGTGGCACAGGAGCTCCGCTCACACTTCTTCCCCTTCAGGCCCCTCTTTGTGCACCTGGACTGTGTAGGTTATCGCATTAGACTAATTAAATCCAGAGGTTTTCCTTGCTGGGTTGTTGTGGATCAGTATCGTGGCTCTAGCAGGCAGCTGTTCTGTGCGGGCTGTTGCCGCGCCACTCGCTCAGTGTGGCACCGGGAGGCCATTATTGGGATAGGGGACATCCACCCCCCCCCCACCCCTGCTCGCCTCTCGCTCACGGGGCACCAACCCGTTACTTGACTGTGCTTCTGACGTGCTGTTTAGCTCCTGCAATGCATGTCTGCACCAGGCCAGCAGAGCGCAGCCTGCAGCTCTGCGCATCCAAAGCAGGAGGGTGGGTTTGTAGGGGGGACCACACGCCGCCATCTGCTACATTCAATCAGCGGAGACACCCCCGCACCATACACTCCCCCAGCAGCTCTCCTGACCGCCTCAGCTCGGAGCGCCAATCTCGCTCTCCAACTTCCGCCAGGCTCTCCACCACTGCGGTGGCATGCACAACGCACTGGAAGGCCCGCCGCCGACACAGCCAGGCTTACCCTTCTGCTGGGCGCAGGGCTCGTCCAGCCCCCGTTGGACCGCCACCTCTCTCCTTCGGCCAGCACTCCAGGAGCTCACAACTCACCAGCAGCGGCTCAGACCCATGATATCAGTCTGAGCTGCATATAACCGCAACCTGTTGCTCACTCCTCTGTTTGGTGTGCGTCCGCCATTTTCAGACCACCACGCGGCTCCTCCGGGACATCTCGCGGCAAGCGAACGCTTGCTCCCCCAGGACCAGCAAGCTTAGCAGTGTTGCTAGCGTCACGCTGCGGGACATTCCACCATTTGTTTTAGGAATCTGTTCCCCCGAAAAGGCTGTTTTTACTCCTCTTCCGCCCTCTCGACGCCAGAGGCTTTTAGGTGGCCATCTTGCCTATGGCGTGCCAAGTCACACCCCGATTTAATACATTTTTAACGAGTGTGTATTTGTTATAATTTTGTCATGCTTTTTTGTTATATGTATTATGTATACTGTGATGGTACAAATACAGAATAAAGCTTGTAAAATATAAATATTCTCGAAAAAGTCCAAATAATCTTGAGGCATAAACATTCACTTGTTGTCGGTCTTTCAAAAGTGCAGGACAGTTAAGGACACAGAGTGACTGTAGGCAGCTTAGTCATGCAAGTTTTCCCTTCAGTCACTGCTCCAATATCCCTCATGTAATCTGGTCCTGATTTGGGAAAGCCTCTGCATTCTGTGTAATCCTGATCCTTCAGAGTTATTTCCCCATCAGCAAAATCCAATTAGAACCCAATCTGCTTTTCCTTTGGATGGGGCTCTCTTGTTTCTCTGTTTTGCCAAAACGGTTCGTTCTTCCCCTGTGTGTAAGTTTAAATACCAAGCAAACTCCAACCGTAAAGGGAAGGCGAGGATAACCAATTTCTATTGGTCAATACATTTGATTGGGAAACCCAAGGGAAAATGATCCTATAGCCACATCTTTCCTATTTGCTCTTTCACATAAGAAGGCTGACTACAGGAGTTGGGTTAAACTTTCACTGCATGTCCTAAACCCTCCCCCTCTAGAACCTGAAATCACTGAATTACAGACTTTAGGCAGAATAATTACATAATTTTATACATCTAGGTTCTGTGCATCATCCAGTTCATAAGAAGTACATGTTTATGTGTCTCTCCCTAGGCAACGTGTCCCAATTTGTCTCATATCTCTACAGTGTATTGTTGTAAAGTTGTGATATTTTAGTTGCAAATTTCATGTATTGCTGGTAATCATCGTGTGTATGATTGCAGCAAAAGGTTATAATAAGACGTGTTTTTGTAGAAGGATATTGGGGAGCATAAATATGACATTTTAGGCATATTTAAAAAACAAAATTAAGGTGTAATTCAGTTAGTTAAAATAGTCCACACTATACAATAATAAGATACCACCCTACTAAGTGTTACAAAGAAGAATTCATCAATTAATGCATATGAAATTAAGTGTTACTCACCGGAATGACTAACGTACTCCTAGTCCATAGTTCCCTTTCCTCCATCCTGTATGGGCGTTCTTCGATAGGGACAGGAACTGAACTTTTTACCACCAGTAAAATAACACTTTTCCTTTAAAGCTATAAGCGTGCAGGGCGTGGCCCTGGGAGCATGCGCATCCTTAACCCCACCCACCGGCGCCACACCTAAGTCCCCTTTGATGCGTCAGCTGTATTAAACTGCTCAAAGTCTCTGGTCATTATTAGGGGGAAGGATGGTGGGACGCATGTCGGAAAGGGGAGTATGGACTAGGAGTACGTTAATCACTCCGGTGAGTAACACTTAATTACGCCTGCATCCCATCCCTTTTCCTCCATCCGGTATGGGCGACTACCACTGATACAACTGCCCTGGGGACAATAGCTTGACACTGTAAGCAAACAGATTACAAAGGACAGCCTGGCCAAATACTGCATCAGCCCGGGCACTGGTATCCAGACAGTAATGCTTGCAGAAGGCAGATGCAGTGGCCCATGTCGCCGCCCTGCTAATGACCTGCCACAGTACGTGGCGCTGGAAGGCAACAGCTGCGTGAGCATGCATGCCCCATGGTGATTCTTTGTGCAGAGCCTTGTATGCCTCCTGGATGTCTGCAGTCATCCATCTAGCTATTGAAGCTTTGAACACTTGCTGTCCAGGAATTGTCCCGCAAAATGCGATGAAAAAGGCATCCGTCTTGTGAAAGGCATTGGTTGTGTCAAGATAGAATTTCAGAGTTCTTCTGATGTCCAAACAGTGAATCGCCTTCTCTGCGTCTTCCTTGGGGTTTGGAAAGAAAATGCGGAGCACAATTTCTTAGTTAATGTGGAAGGAGGAGACCACCTTTGGGAAGAACCTGGGTTGAGTGCAGAGCATGACCTTGTGTTCCGATGACAGTGTGGGCTCGGTAGCCACCAGGCCCTGAATCTCGCTAACTCTGATACCTGAAGTAAGCCCCACTACTAACACTGTCTTGAGCGTGACCAATTTGATGTCCACTGTGGCCATGTGCTTGAATGGTTTGTGCGTGGGGGAACCAAGTACATTGTTAAGGTCCCAGTCTGGGTGCGGGCGTCTGACAGGTGGGAATAGCACGGTTAACCCCACCAATGTCTTTTCACTACTGGGTTGGCAGATGAGAAAGTAAACTTGTGCACGTTTCTGTATGCGCCAATGGCCGCTAGGTATGTCTGACAGATGTCGACCTGGACCCCCTGATCCGGCCAGCCAGTAAGCGGGATGACACATTGTGTGTCATCCGCATAGTTAGTAAAAATTATGTTCTCGGAGTCGAGCATTGCAAACAAGGGGGCTGTAAATATATTGTAGAAACAGGGAGATGTACACGCACCCTGTGGAACGCCACAAGTTGTCACAATAGGTTCCAATTCGCATTGCCGCAGAAGACTCTACTGTCTCGGTTATTAAGGAAAGACGATACCCATTTACAGGCCAGAGGTGAAAAGTTAGCAACTTCACACAACCTGGTGGCCATGATATCATGGTCCACCAGGTTGAAAGCTGCAGAAAGATCGAGCAGCATAATCAGGGATGCTTCCTTGTTGTCCATATGGACCATCAATTTAGATTTGAGTTCAAGTAGTGCAGTCTCAGTGCCATACCCAACCCGAAATCCAGACTGATGGTCATTTAGGATGGGGTGTGCCTTTAGATGTTCTGCAATTTGGATGTAGGCCACACGATCAAGAATCTTGAGTAGGAATGCTGTATTTGTTATTGGTCGATAATTATTTGGCATATTGACTGAAAGGCCTGGTTTCTTCAGGATTGGCATGACCCATGATTGCTTAAGTTCCTGAGGGACAGTACCAGTTGAAATTGAGGTATTTACGAATTGACGAATAGATGAGATTAAGGAAGGGGCACATGTCTTGATTATCATGGTAGTATGAATGTCGTTCTTATTTTTTGTAGCTTTTAATTGGGTGATGATGACTTCTAAATCCCTATCAGTTATGGGCACTAGGTTAAAGATAGGAATATCTGGTGATCTTTGATATGGCCGGTCAGTAGATATGGCCTCAGAGCAGTTTAAGTTAGTACTTTTCTTCAGTATATCTTGCTTAATCATGCAAAGTATTTTGTGCATGGCTTGTTGCATGACACTACACCAAGTAGCATCGTCCGCAATAGTTCTATCTGGCGTAGAGTGGTTGGTTCTTTCCTGTTCTTTCAGGATACGAAAGAGCTCCGTGTCGTGCTGAGCATTTTGAATGCAAAATGCACTGCTCCTGATTAATGGGAGGAATGCCATGAGTGCCAGCCAAATGGGATAATTTCCAGCCAGTTGATTGTTGGGTCAGTCCTGGACCACACACTGTGTACTGAATGTGTCCCCAGGGTAGTGCTCCACCCTTGAAGTGAGGAATCCGTAGTCATAGTATAATCCGCTGGAGGTGGTCAGAATGACCTGTCCACCTTGAGGTTCGCATCCTGCCCCCATCACGTCAGGTCCTGCTTTAGGTGAATGGGTATAGCGACCGGGGGGGTCCTTGATGATCCGACTACTGGTACCAGGATGCCGAAAAATGCAGCTGCAGCCTCCTCACTCGCAGCCTGGTGTAAGGGATCGCCAGGAGGCATGCCACTAGTACACCCAGCAGGTAATGTTAGCACCAGGCCATAGTTACTATTCAGCTGCAGAAGTGAGCAACAGAAGTCGCCACCTTCTCTGCTTCTGCAAATCCCACAACAGCCCCAAAACACCAGTGTTTGTGTAGGATAGAGCAGAGACCTCTGGAAGGCGAATACCTGCCCTGGTCTGGGGTCCCTTCCTGGGACTGACCAGTCATCGAGGTAAGGATATACATGCAGGCCCTCTGACCTGAGCAGGGCCGCCACCGCGTTCATCAGTCTTGTGAATACCCTTGGCACTGAATTCAGGCCGAATGGCAGCAACTTGTATTCAAAGTGCAACCCCATGACCCGGAACCTGAGGAAGGATCGATGAGACTGCACTATGGGGAAGTGTAAATATGCCTCTTTCAGGTCCAGGGAGCACGTCCAGCCCCCCTCCCCCACCCACACATAGCGTCTCAACCATAAGAGCTGGCATCACCATTTTGAACTTCTGCAGAGGTAGGTGCAGATTCAGGAAGGAAAGAAAGATCTAGGACCACTCACAGGCCTGCCTGGTTCTTCTTTTGAATAGCAAAGATGCAGGAGTAAAAGCCCTGCCCCTGCTGAGGGAGAGGAACCGCCTTGCTCTCCCACAAGGGAACATATCTCTGCTAAGAGTGAAGGAGTCCCGATCTCTGGGGGGCAAGGGGAAGGGGATGGTAGGAGAAGCTGGAAGCCGAAGGCGACTACCAAAATCACACAAGAGTCCGTAAAGCATGCGCGCCAAGCTCGACTGTGCCGGTCCAACCTGCCCCCGACTGGGGTGTTCTGGATCTGAAAAGATCCGTCACTGCTTCTTTAGGTCGGAGGCAGATGACTCGGAGGGGACAGAAAGAAGCCCTTGTGCAAAGACTTCTGGTGATTTCGCCCATGTTGGCTGGGCGACCTGTCCAGTTGCCTGGCCCAGCGGTCCAGGAAACCCCTAAAACTGCAAAAGGACCGCCCTCTGTCAGAGCGAGTGGCCCTGTGCAAAGGTTTTGGCTGCTCGTTTGGTGAGAATGGCCAGGGATTTGGTCGTCTGCAAACTGCTCTTCTTATCTAGTTCCTCATCCGTGATGGAATGGAACAAGTCAGCGCCATCGGAAAGGCAGGTCAAGGATTCTGTCCTGAACGTCAGGGTTAAACTGGTCGCTTTAAGTCATGCCGTCCTTCGCATGCCTGTCACACAGAATGCCCTACAAGCTGTATCTATGTGCGCCAACGTGGCTTCCATGATGTCTTGTGCCACTAGTTTTGCTTCAGCAATGGCATCAGCGTTGGCCTGTCTGAGGTGGAGCCCTGCATTCGAGTACACATTCATCCCATATACCTCAAGCATTTTTTCTTCCTTGCCCAGTTGTGCTGGAGTTGAGGTGCTCATCGAAGAGATCTGGGGCTTGGCGTTCACAGACTCAGTCGCAATGACAGGACAGTGGCTGGCGGTGAACTGACAAGAGCAGAGTGTCGCCCTCCACCTGCCTAAATTTCGCATCTAGCCTTTCATTTACTGGCTGGGTGGAGTGGGGCTTGGGCCAACCCTTCTTAGCCAGAGCATCCACGTCCTTCTGCAATGGGTTGCCAGATCTGGATCCCGCCTTGATGGCGAGTACTTCAGCCAGCACCATCGACTCTGGCAGCTCCTTCTGGCGCTGAGGGATGCCCAGGTATTCCGCTAGGCCAGAGATTCTATCATGAAATACCCTTGATGAAGAAGGCGTGTCCTTCCCCTTCTCATCAGTGTCTTGCTGGGCACCTGCGTTAGAAGGGGCCACTGGGTCCGTAGGTGCTGGGTCTGCAGCTGGAGCTGGCTCAGGTGCTGGAGCTGTAAGCGCTGAGACCGGAGCCACAAGAAGCATGGGCAGCGGTGGTGGTGGAGGTGCAGGCTGAGCAGGCACCGGCTGAGGCGGCGGTATGGGCAAAAGCAGGTCCTGAATTAAACCCTTAAGAAGGTTCCCCATCTGTGGGGACCCCATAAGGGACAAAACCTTGTTGAAGAAACGTTCATCACAGGTGGGCTGGGATTGGTCCTACACTAGCGGCGTACAGGCCTGTTGTCTGCCCCCACCTTGTGAGTACACTCCCTCATTGTACCGTCCTTGCACCTTGAAGGTGGGGTATGAAGTGGTCCAAGTGACTGGAGTCGTAGGGACCCAATGCGCCTTGGCCATAGGTTTGCCCGTTTGTGGTTCACCCTGTTGGCGACCTTCTGTGCTGGTCGAGATCATTTCCCACCTTGGGGGTCTGGCCTGGGACCGTGGCCCTGGGCTCGGCCTACATGTCAATGCATCGGCAATGCCCCACCCTGCACCACAGGCATGTGCCTGGTAGGCTGTTGGCCCTCAGCCATGGGGCAGGTAGTGCTGTCTGCGCTGCGTGTAGGCGTCCCCTCGGGATGTGTCCCAGTACCAGAGTCAGTAGGCTCCTCGGCAGCAGAACCGGTATGGCCCTCAGCCATTAAGCCGGTAGCTACAAGAGCCTCAGTGTCCTTCCTACCGGTGCAAGGTTCCGGACACCTCTCGTCAATGGGCTTCCACGGGAAGGAGTTGCCCCTGCAGGATTCTTTGGAGAGGAGTACGCCTATTTTCTTCATGCGTACATATACCTTAATGCTCTCAGACTGAGTCCTGGAGAGTAACTCTCTCCACCGTGCAAGCCGTTTTCTGAGGCAGTGCATGAGAGCATTGCAAGTCGAGCAGCCTTCCCATCTGTGGTCTCCCCAAGGCACCGAGGGGGAGGTGTGTGTATGTATGTATGTGTATAGGAGGAAAAGGAACTGTTGCACAATGGGCACCTGCAGCCAACATGCACTGGGGACAGGCTAGGGCACCGGCGGACGGTGTTCCCAAAACCTGAATGTAGAAAAAGAAAAATATTAGGGAAAGCGCATGGCATAACGAGGCTTGAGGCATCACCTAGGAGCGCTGGTGAAAGTCTGCTACCGTTGACGCCGAAAAGAGGACCGAGGTGTGGCGCCAGTGGGCAGGGTTAAGGAAGCGCATGCTCCCAGGGCCACACTCCTGGCGCATATACATTTAAAGGGAAAGTGTTCTTTTTCTGGTTAAAAAGGTTCCGTTCTCGTCCCTAGCGAAGGATACCCATACAGGATGGAGGGGACGGGATGGAGTATAATGTATACAAATATACCATTTTGATTTAAATGCGTTTCATACACACTAGGAATGTTTGCTCAATAAAAAAGCAAATTGTGTTAAAGATCTTTCATTAGGGGTTTCTACATATGATGGAGATTTAACTTCACTTTAAACCTTACTGACAGCACCATATGCAAAGATTGTTTCATTTTGTAAACCCAATCTGTATTTCCTACGATTCATGTGACTTGGGATACGGAGAGGTATCTGTTTCATTAGGACTTCCTTTGAATAGCCATTTAGACTATGGAATGATATTCATTTTGGGGCTTGCTACACTTTGCGCCGTGGGGTTAACTGAAGGTAATAAGAGTGTTTGACCAGCTTTGCCACACATAGTCGGTCATTAATTTTAGAGTTAACTAGTCAAGAAACAAATTGTGTTAAAGATCTTTCATTAGGGGTTTCTACATATGATGGAGATTTAACTTCACTTTAAACCTTACTGACAGCACCATATGCAAAGATTGTTTCATTTTGTAAACCCAATCTGTATTTCCTACGATTCATGTGACTTGGGATACGGAGAGGTATCTGTTTCATTAGGACTTCCTTTGAATAGCCATTTAGACTATGGAATGATATTCATTTTGGGGCTTGCTACACTTCGCGCCGTGGGGTTAACTGAAGGTAATAAGAGTGTTTGACCAGCTTTGCCACACATAGTCGGTCATTAATTTTAGAGTTAACTAGTCAAGAAAACAGTTGAGAATCCAAGTACAGTCCAACGTGAGCATTTTTAAACCTGGGACTTTGTTTCAAACTATTTAGACATCAGATTTTTGCTTAGACAATGGGCTCTCAACTTCCATATTGACCTCCTTATCGCACAATTCCCTCTAGAGAAAATATGCTTCAACAGATCAGTGTGCTTCAAACATTCTTCCCATCGTTTTCCACACACACAGGGCCTTTCTTTGAGAAAAAGCATAATTTACAACACAGCTTGTAAACACAGCCACAGGCAGAGAGTACCCAATTGAAACTGCACAGAAAATTGAAAATCATCCAAAACTTCACAACCTTAAGTTGTTGTCCCACCAATAAAGAGAAATTAAGATCGGCAACAGACCATTTTCATAGTAAGGCACGATAGGATTGGGGGGCCATAATGAATCTGCAGGAGAAGAATCCATACAAAGGACATTACCAGTGTAAGTGACTTCAATCCAGCACTCCAACTAAGTCAATACCTAGTATGGGATGCCCAATGGAAGCCCTTATTTATATATTTTTATGTCAAAGTTCTTTAAATCTGGATGATGAACCCTAATATAACGCCTCTCTCTTTGAATCTCCCCGACCTCACTGAGCCAAGAAGTAGGTTTGTTTTGCAAATTAAAAAGTTTATTTGAAGAATTGAACAATATATCACACTTTTATGAGTAGAATAGTATCTGAATAGCACACTTATGAATATGAACAGTGAGCAGCAATGGGTAATATTACAATATCAACAATCTCTTTAATCAGTTATGAGTAGGAATAGGAGAACAATGTAGCAGAGAATACTTTGTATGGCTCAAGGAAATGCAATGATGGGAAAGAATGCAACACAGAAATAAACTTGATCGGATTTCAATCAAAAAACAATATAATCACTTTTTCCCCCTGTTACTACCCACTCCCCCCACTATGCAATAGGAAGAGATGGAAATGAGGGCACACAGGTTTCAGGAATACAATCAATAATGCAGTTCAATTCCAGTTCCCCCAGCAATCTTACAGAAAACAGGAATGATTTTAAAACAGGCAAAAATACTTTTGAATGTGATTGCAATGACAGGGAAAATATGCTAAAATGATTTTAATTCACTAAAGGAGATTCAGGATAAGTGAGAGTTACTTTGGATTGGTTCAGGTCAACACTAGCAATGATTCATGAATGAGTATCAGATTGAAAACGAATTTCAGCAGTTGAAAACAAGAAACCGCTATTTTGACATGTGGTGAAATGGAGATAAATTGCAATTCGTGGCAACTTTTCATTAGAAAGCTTAGGATCTTAGCTTCAAAATGACAGTTAAATTTCGGTTCTAGGACGTGCGGTTCAAAAGTTACACAGGTTGTTGTGAAGGTAGATTTTTCAGAAACCGTCAAGATTTCAAAAATGACAGATGCGCTTTAAAGATTAGAAACAAAGATTTCTTAACACTAAAGAGTCTATGG
Organism: Ambystoma mexicanum; assembly: GCF_040938575.1. Taxonomy (NCBI): domain Eukaryota; kingdom Metazoa; phylum Chordata; class Amphibia; order Caudata; family Ambystomatidae; genus Ambystoma; species Ambystoma mexicanum. The sequence continues at coordinate 894,362,985 of NC_090939.1, forward strand.
AGCCGCAAACTACACGACAGCCCAGCCACCTATCCAGAGGCGCCTCCGGATGGTTTCTGTCTGAACGAGATGATTGCCTTTCTCCAGAAAATATATATTAGCGCCAAGATGATTATCACTACAATTATCAAGGATTATGTGGAGGAGAGAAGAATTTAGGATAGACAACAGAGGTTCTGTAATGCAGTTCTGGACAGATTGAAATGGATGGAATAGTATTACTTTAAACTAAGAGATTAGTTATGTACAGTTCTAGACTGGATACTCACTCCTATGGCTTGTGAATGGATTGGGCCCCGTCAAAGATCTGGTCAAGGGTTTGGCTGGGATTCTCTCGCCACCGGACAGGTCTCAGTTCTGCTCTCAGCACTGCACTGCGGTGCGGTCTGCACGGCCTCTTGGACTGGATATGACGGGTTCTAGATACAGCTCTGCTTTCTGGGTCTGGATCTTGGTTCTAGCAAAGGGTTTTTGGCTAAAATAGCAAAACAGCACAGCCCAGCTGTTGAATGTGAGAGCCCCTTGGAAGTTGGGCTTACTCAGAGGTCACATGTCTCTTCTTCCTGCCAGCAGTTTGTTGTCAGTCACACCCGAATTAGCATTTTCTATTCAGCCCAAGGATTCCTTTGTCTGCGCTGAGAGCAAAAGGCCAGGGTGCCCCTCCTAGTTCCTATTCACAACAGCCTGTCAATCTCTTAGCCAAGGGCAGGGGGAAGTCTCTTTTGTCCAGGGAGAAGGTGTGGAATTCGTTTGAACACAATGTGGGAAACTAACTCTTAACCCAATGCCTAAAAATTATCTTTTCTTATAATATAACTCACATTTTTAACACATGCATTAAACAATTTCTTGCTTCAAGCCTTTTCAGAATATGGTTTTAAATTGTATCCACCTCTTAGGCTTCTGATAGCAAGTCTTTCTTTGGCATAGTTTGAGTACCATGTTCAACTTTACCCAAAATGGTTTTAAAACGCTGGCTTCTGGTAGAGGTGAGTAACGGTATTACACCCATTTTTGACAGATTTCTTCCAGCAAGCAATACTCAATATTATACTTTGTTCAGATATAGATACACTTCTGTGGACCTTCTATTTATGTAGATTCCAGAAGGAGAATGAGGTTGACCACCCAACAAGGAGGTTGGCTCTTTTTGGGTGGTTTGCAAGCCATGATTTCTACAAATTTGACACCAAATAAAAACTGATTTTTTTAAACCAGTTCTGTTTCTTTTGCAATGATTTTGCTCTGTGAGCAGCCAAATGATGGGTTTTGGCAGTGGTCTCCTGTGTTACCACTGACATAGGCAAAAGTAGATGGTGGCCTATTTTTCAGGTTTTCACAGCGCACTTGCTGGTGATTTCTGGCGAGCAGCATGCTTTCCGGCGGCCATTATGAGGTTTCTGCTGCCAGCAACGCACAGTGATGTTGCAGGGCTTGGATTAGTGGGTTGATACATCCCACACCAGTAAGAAATGTCTCTTTCAATTGATTGAATACTCCCACAGATCCCACATCTGAAAAATACTCCATAGGAGTACAGTATATGGAGGCGGTACGAAAGTCTCAAATGAGGAAGCTTTGCAACTCTGCTCTTCCAAATTGGGCATCAGCGCCACACACCATGTTCAGATTGTAATGTTTTATGAACGTGTGGAGGGAGGACCACGTCGCTGCCCAACATCTCTCTCACCGACACACCCAGTTGGAATGCAAAGTCTGCCATGCCCCTAGTGGAATACGCTCCGATGCCTTACAGCAAATCTTCCTCAGCTTTCTCGTAGCAATCAGAAATGCATAGGATTATCCACTGGGAAAGTGTCTGCTTAGCCACTGTCAGGCCCTTCCTGGATTGAGATAAGGCAACAAAAGGTTGGTCTTCATCTAAAGTCTGCCATCCTGGTCACATAGTAGCTGAATGCCCCCTTTGGGTCTAGTCTTTGCACCCTTTCCTCATTCCTGGAAGGGTAAGGCAGCAGATTAGAAAACCAGCAGGTCAATTCTTTGAAAGATGTGAAACTCTGATGCCACCACCTTTGGAAGGAATTTAGGTTGGACTGCAAGTGAAGCCTTTGCCTTGAAAAACACAAAGGGCCTGAAGCTCACTCAAAGGCCTTGCTGACGTAATGGACCCCAGAAAAACTGTCTTGAGGGAGAGCAGCCTAATGGAAGAAGAATGAATTGGCACAAATAGAGCCACCATCAAAAGAAATCGGCACCAGATTGAGTCCTCAATCCGGAACCACAACATGAGTCAGTGGTAACCTATTCACAAGGCCCTTCAGAAATTGGGTAATTACTGGAATAGTAAAGAAGGATCCCTGAACCGAAGACCTCTTGGACACAGACAAAGCTGCCAAGAAACCTTTGACTGTGCCTATTTTAAGGCCCGATTAGGCCGGGGACAGAAGGAATGTTATCACTGTTGTAGTGGGGCAAGTGATTGTATCCACCCTGCGCTTTATACATCACACCTCAAATTATCTCCACCTGCACTGATACATTGATCTAGTGGAAGGTCTGTGTGCAGCCAGCAACACCACGAGTACCTCTTGGAGGTCCCGATCATCATACCTTATATCATCTCAAGAGCCACGTATGTAGATTGAGGGACTCAACGGTGCCTCCTTGTGCCCGGTACAGGGGTCCGCCACCACGGAACCCAGTCAGGTGTGGTCTTCTTTCCCTGCGTTTACCACAGATGTGGTCGACAAAGCCATTGCCCAGCTGAAATCCGTGGCCTTCTCTAACGCCATTCCTCTTATCCATTAAGTATATCTTCCAGGGCCTCAACACCTGGATCACGCAGGCTCTTAACGTGTCATGCCACATCGGCCATATATCCGCTGAAATGAAACCTGCAGAGGTCATCCCCTGTTGAAAAAGCCCTCTCTTGACCCTGCATTCCCAGCTAGTTTTTGTCCTATCTCACTCCTACCTTTCTTTATGAAATTATTGGAGGATTTCATCTCTCCACTTCAGTCTTCTTTTTTGGAAAATGCCAGTGTTCTTGATCCCTTCCAGTCGGGTTTTCGTCCTGGGCGGGGGACTGAGAATGTGCTGGTTTCAGTTCAGGACGACCTGGCCAGGCTGGTTGATGGTGGGATGGGAGCTCTGATTTTATTAGATCTCTCTGTGGCTTTCGACACTGTTGACCACCCTGCTCTAACATCTCGTAGGATTACGATCAACCTGGCGGGCACAGTTGTCACCTGGTTCACTTCTTCTCTGGCGGATCATAGCCAGACGCTCGCTCTCCCCCCCTTTCTATTCGGCTCCTTCTCATATCTTCTGTGGTATCCCCCAAGGCTCCGCATTGATGCCAATACTGCTCAATATTTATATGCAGCCTCTTCTGAACCTCATCCCCTCCGTCCGCTTCCGTTGCTATGCTTACGCTGATGACACCAAGATCCTGGTCCGTCTAGATCTTGACCAGGCTGAAGTGTTGCGTCTTCGCTTATGCTTGGCGGCCGTCAGGAGTTGGATGAATCAGAAGGCTAAAACTCAATGAAGACAAGATGGAGGTTTTTCTGGTTGCCCCCCCCCCCCCACTCCCCTCTCGCTCTCCGGTACTGTTTTTTTTCCCGGTACCGGTGATGACCATCAGGAACCTGGGTGTCATCTTCTCTGCCACACATGAATGCTCAGGTGGCGGCTGTCTGCAAAGCTGGACACGGCCAACTGAGGATTCTTAGGAAGGTCCTTCCTCTGCTCCCCCCAAAGGTTGGCCCGCCGATGGTCGCTGCTCTGGTGTTAAGTCGCATTGACTATTGTAATGTGCTCTAGCTTGCCCAGCCAAAGAGCCTGATCCACCGGCTTCGGCTATTGCAGAAGATGGCGGCTCGGGTGACCATGAGCAACCCCTATGGGAATAACGCATGTGCTCCGCGCCCTTCAATGGCTGTCAGTGGCAAAAAAAAAATAATCGAATTCAAGTGTCTTTGCCTTGTGCATCGGGCCTTTTATGATCTTGGTGCTAGTTATCTCCAGGACACATTTTAACACTACCTGCCCACCCGTGCTCTTCGCTCTTTCTCTGCCTGCCTGCTCTGTCACTTACTCTCGATTTGTTAGGATTGGAGATCGTGCCTTCTCAGTGGCAGCGGCAAGATTGTGGAATACGTTGCCACTTTCTCTGAGACGCACCGCTCACAATCTGGAGTTTAGGCAACTTTTGAAAAACCTCTTGTTCTAAATTAGCTTTCTCTGCCTTATCTTTATGTTTCCTTCGCCATGATACCTCTGGGTGACGGTACGCTTTAGAAATTATGTTAACATAACTCCGGGATGAGCACCCGACCTTCCAATAAGGATAAGAGGTCCAGCAGGTGGCCATGTCCAGGACCTCAGAGTACCATGTACTCTTCGTCCAGTCTGGGAAAATAAGGATCATGGTGACCAGGAACCTCCCCACAATGCACAGGATGACAGGTATCAGAGGGAATGCGTAATGAAGGTTGAAGACCCACTCCACCAGAAACATGTCCCCTAGTCCATCCACATCACCAGGAATTCCCTCGAATAGAACTGCCTGCATTTCGCGTTGGCCCTCGTGGCAAACCGATCTACTGTCCTGGTACCTCACAGACCGAAGAATGCTACCAAAACTTCCAGGCACACTTCCCACTCGTATGAGACTGCTCTGCCTGCTCAGAGCATCCGCCAACCCGTTCTCCGCTCCGGCCAGGTGGGCTGCAGAAGTTGAGATCTTATTCCCCAGCAACCAGAACTACAGTTGCAAGACCTCTCTGCATAGGTGTAGGGATCGCACTCCCTCTTGCTTGCTAATATAATACATGGTAATACTGTCACCTCTGTGTCTGCCTTTCCCTCACTATTCTTCCCTCTGGTCTGACCTACTCAGCCGGACAACCTTGGATGAGCTTATCTCAGCAGACATCCCCCATCTCCAACCCTCTCACTGGTCTCTCCTGGTCTGACCATTCTCTCCTCCTCTTAACTGGAGCTCCTGGGCTCCCTGGCTAAGCCTCTGCCCGCACTGCCAGTCTCCTACATCATTCGACCGACAAAGCAAGTGTCAGTCGCTGCATTTGCTGCCACTTGCATACCCCTCCGACACCGGCTATTGACCATCCCACTGACATCCCTGGCTAACCTTCACCTCTCCAACACCCTTGACCTCCTTGCCCCAGTCATGAAGATCCACATGGAGCCTGCTTCCAAGAGCAACAGCTGGTATGATTCCGACCTAGCCTCTCTGAAATGCAAGTGCAGAGTTGCTGAACGGAAATGGCAGGCTTCAAGCAATTCCACTGCAAACTGGCCTGTCGCCTACCCCAAAGGCAATACCGCCTCTCCAACTCGAAGAAGAAAGTCCATATCCAAGCTCGTATGTCCGGGTCCACCAACAATATGGCTGAATTGTTCAAAATATGTAAGGAACTCGCCAATCCTACTGCAGTTTCCACGTCTCTTCCATCCCAGGCCGTCTGTACTGCACTGGCCTCATTTCATAACCAAAATCCATGATATCCTGTCCTCACTCTCTTCTACCCCCCCCCCCCGTCCCTACTCCTGCACCTGCTATCAGGCCTCATTTGGCTCCCCCTCTCTCCCTCCCCTATACTCTCCTCCTTTTCGCCCATAGCACTGGATGATGTCTTTATAGCTGTTCACTCTATGAAAGTCTCCTCCAAACGGGTGCTCCCCTGCTCCTCCAGAACCATCAAGGATAACATGTCCTCTCTCCCTCTCTACTGCGCTAGCTGATTTCTGCACCACTCCTTCGCCTCTGGCTCCTTCCCACCAATCCCTCAAGCACACTCGTGTGCGCCCTCTACTAAAAAAGTAACTGAGGTGGAGCAGAGGCTGGGGGAGATTGAAGACCGCTCCCAGGACCAAGCAACTATGCTGGATAACATCCAACAAGCAGTTAGGGCCCTTCAAGACAAGTGCGAGATCGTGGAGTTCAAGCAAGAAGACTTGGAAAATAGAGCCCGCCGCAATAACCTGCGGATCAGGGGTATTCTATCCTCGGTCCCGGACAAAAAAGGTAGCGGAATACGTAGGGGACTTCTTCCAAGTCCTTCTCCCACAACTGGACAAATCCTTATTATTGCTAGACCGCACCCACAGACTGCGCCCGCTTCAGGGGGTGGACTCGGACCTCCCTCCAGATGTCATCACCAGGGTCCATTTCTTCTCCACAAAAGAGGCCATCTCCACCATCAGCCGCTCACAAGATGACCTCACCTTTCAGGGCTCGCCGCTCCAGATTTACCAAGATCTCTCGCTCTTAATTCTCCATAGGAGAAAAGCTCTCCGACCCCTAGCCCTCTTCCTTCAGGAACCTCAGGTCCGGTATAGATGACTTTTTCCAACAGCCCTAAAATTTTCATATAACGGTACCCTGCGGAGAATTAGCCACCTGGAAGATGCCAGCTAGCTCATGCACCCATCTTCCCCCAAAGAAGCCACCTCAGCGAGCTCGGAGGTGACAGGGAACCTGGAGTCTGCCCCCCCTCCCCGCAGCCTAGACGAGCTTCATGGTTGAGAGCTTCTCAGAACAACAGGAGGAGGTAAACTGTGGTCAGGCCACACCACGGTAACCACTGCCGCACCGTCGGTCTAGGCGCCCTGCCTTCCTCTACAACGATCTGCCATTGCCAACGCAGCCGAAGATCATTACTACCCATTACGGCGGGCTTCACCCACGGCCCATGCCCATTCCAAGGTTCGTTCCATCTCTATGTCCTTGGAAAGCCAAGTTATCCTAGTGACTCAATTGGCCCAGTTGGTCAGGGGTTTGGCCGCACTCACAATGCCGACCACCCCACCACTTAATAAGTTGGCCTCCCGTTGGGGGCCCCTGTTAAAACCCCAAGAGAGGGTCAACACGTACTTTGCCTTCTCCTATGACGGCGACTAACGGTCTCTCTTCCAATCCCCTCCCCACCGGAACCCGACAGATGGGTCTCGAGCTCATGAGCACCAAACATTACAGTGCCTTTCGCTTAATGTTAATGGGCTGAATTCCCCCTCTAAACGCAAGTCGATCCTACAGAAACTACAAGACGAAGAAGCCGGGGTGGCGATGCTCCAAGAAACTCACCTTCCAGCAGACTTTGGGCGCCTACGATCCCGCCTGTATCCACATCAATTCCTTACCTCAAGAGGTTCTAAGAAGGGGGGCACAGCGATTCTCCTTAGAAAAGACCTAAATCCCCGGATCTTGGACTCAATGTTGTGCCCTGAGGGTCGCTTTGTGGCAGTTAAATGTCTCTTACGGGGAGATTTATACACCTTTGTCTCAGTATACGCTCCCAACTCGGGACAAGCAAGCTTCTATGACTCGCTGGGCACCTCCCACTCAGGCTTCACAGAAGGCCAGACAATAATAAGGGGGGGGGGGGACTTCAATGGAGTGCCGGACCCCACCAAAGATAAATCCCACCCCCCCATTCCGGGAGATTTCACGCGGCCCTCAGCCTCTTACGCTTATTCAGAACCCTGGAGTTAGTGGACTCGTGGCGGGTCCTCCACTCTACCAAGAGAGCCTTCTTTTTTTTGTCCCATGTCCACCGAACCTTCGAGGAATGACCTCCTCCCTAACTTCGCCCCAAACCCTCGCCTATGCCAATGAGATTTCCATCGGCCCAAGAATCTTATCGGACCATGCACCAATAATCATGCTGATTAGAGACAAGATCGCAACCACTATTAAAAACTTCCTCGAGGAAAACCAGGTCACAGACACTTCCCCTGGAAACAACTGGGACGCAATGCAGGCAGTGATCAGGGGAGCCCTGATAGCACAAGGGGTGGCATTCCATCAGAACCGCTGACAAAGCCGGCAAGCCCTTGAAGAGGAACTGCAAATAGCAGAGGATGCCCAAAAGAAGAAGGAGTGGTCCCCCAGGACTCAACGAGCCATTCGCACAGCCAGAAAGAAATTAGAGGCCCACTAGGCCGAACATACCGCGCAACTAATGGACAAGACTAGGCAATTCTATTATGCCAAGAACAACAAAGCTAACAAGTTATTGGTAGCCAAACTGGCCAAAACAAGACAAACCAACACCATCACAGGGCTCCGTGACTCACAAGAGTTGATGCACTACTCTGAACTGGAGAAACAGCTGGCAATGGACCACCTAACCCAAGTTATGAATGCACCTTCACGGGACCGGTCCAAACAGGAGGAATATCTTCAGGGGGAGGCCCTGCCGTGCCTGCCAGTCACAATGAGAGAGAGCCTAGAGGCACTGATCACGGACGAGGAGGTCGACGAAGCCATCAAATCCCTCAAAACTCGGGCCCCCGGCCCAGACGGATTCTCCTCGAGATTCTACAAAGTATTCAAATCCCAACTGATCCCCCTGCCCCCCTATGGTGACACTCCAACTCATTCAAAGAAATGGGCTCAGTGACCCCTCAATGCAGGAGTTTACTACAATCCTCCTCCCCAAGACAGGGAAGGACCCGAGGGACCCAGCTTCGTACAGCCCAATAGCCCTGTTGAACATAGACGCTAACCTGTATTCTAAGATCCTGGCCAACCGGCTGTCGCACATCCTCCCGGCCATAATTCACCCCGATCAAACGGGCTTCATCCTGAACAGAGCGGCAGGAGACAATATCAGGAGAACCCTGAACCTGGTAGACATCGCCCAGCGAAACTCCCAAGGCCTTGCACTGATGGCCATAGATGCTACCAAAGCATTCGATAGGGTAGACTGGTCATTCATGAAGCTCAAACTAGAGGCCTTTGGCTTTGGCCCAACCTTCCAGTCTATGATAATGGCCAACTACAAATCCCCCCCCAAGACCCTCCTGAGGATCAGTGGCTCCCCATCAACCCCGATCCCCATGACCTATGGGACGAGGCAGGGCTGCCCGCTATTACCCCTTCTCCTGGCATTAACAATGGAACCCTTTGCCCAAAGAATCAGACGGAATAGGCTCATCAAGGGTCCCCAAGTAGGGCCATCCCAACACAAAATTGCGTTGTACGCTGATGACGTCCTACTGACGCTCTCAGAAGCCAACCTCTCAGCAAAACACACCTTGGAGGAAATATCCAACTTCGGGAAGGTCACCGGTTTCAGCGTCAATTTCTCTAAATCCGTAGCCTTGGGCATCGGCCTCCACCCGGAGGAACAAGAGGCACTAACCAGGTTGTGCCCGATCACATGGAAGAGACAATCCATCCACTACCTGGGAGTTCACATTACGGCAAACCCAAGAGACACATACCAGGTAAACTTCCCCAGACTATTCCGAGAACTGGAAGGAGATCTGAAGCGCTGGTCCACTCAGGAAAGCTCACAAAATGGGACGGATCACAGCCGCCAAAATGAACCTGCTTCCAAGATTCCTCTACGCTTGCTCCTCCATCGCAGTAGCCATCCCAAATTCAGCTCTCCAGGATCTGCAGAAGAAAATGCTGAAGTTCATATGGAGAGGTAGGAAGGCCAGAATCCCCCATAAGACTCTGGTCGGCCGCTCTAGACTAGGAGGACTGGGGGTCCCCGATCTCCAGGCCTATAGGGCGGCACCGCAGCTAGCACACGTCCACGCTTGGCAGATAACCACAGACTGCCCCAGATGGGTGGAATTGGAGCAAGCTCAACTACCACTCCTCCTGCGATTCCTCCCACATATCCAGCCCTCCCTGAGAGATCACTGGAAGAGTCTCTTGCTAACAACCAAACACACGCTAAGCTCCTGGGACTGGGCTCTGAAACAAAAGGGAATCCCAAGAGGACAAAGCTCTCCCTCTCCAATCTTTCATAACCCAAACTTTTCGCAGGGGACGTATCCCTGTAGCTTTCAGAACTGGATTGATGGTGGCCTCGAGACCCTGGAACAGCTATACGCCAGGAACATACCCCGCACCTTCGAACAATGTAAGTTGGTATTCCAACTCCAGGGGACACACATATTTACTTACTGCCAGCTCCGGCAGTGGTGCTCACATCCCGGACCCTCCAGGCTGCCACTCGCCCCCTTACTCCCCTGGAACTGACGCTTAAGGACTTACCATCCCGGGGTAGGATCTCGACCCTGTACAAACGCTTCCTGGGTGACTTCCTAAGCGCAAGAACGTGATGCATGGCCCAATGGGAGGCCGACCTGGGTCACCCGATTGACGACCAGACCTGGGTGGACATCTGGATACGATCCACACTCATCTACCTATGTGACCAATAAAGAATGTGCATACGAGCTCATGCTGTGATGGTACTACCCTCCCCTCAGACTACACCACATGAACCCACGGGTGAACTCTGCCTGCTGGAGAGGATGCCCCCAACCTGGCTCCTTCTTCCACATGTGGTGGGCCTGCCCAAAGATCCGGCAATTCTGGGAATGGTGCCTTGGCGACGATCGAACACATTACCGGGCTGACACTCCCCCTGGAACCCGAAACGGTCCTTCTGGGGGTCCCGACCCCCCCCCCCCCCCCCCGAGTATACCCCTGCTCCGGAAACAGAGCGAAATTAGTAACGCAATGCCTCTTGGCAGGCAAAACTGTGCTAGCCCGCTTCTGGAAATCCCCTGACAGCCCATGCATGGCCCACTGGTGGGGTAAATTGTGGGACATCCTGATCGCCGAAAAAGTCACCGCAGCAAGGGTGGGAGTCTTGCATCGCTTCCAGAATGTCTGGGCCCCAGTGCTGGACTAGGACCAGCGATTTCCCACCTTAACATTTAAACCACTCAACACGCGATGGGCCCTGAAGGACCAAGTGCCCACCTGAGTGGCGAGGGCAGCAGACGACCCCACGGAGCAAGGGAACTGAGGGAAGGAAACTAGGGACCGAAGGGGGGAGGGAGGGGAAGAATATGAGCTAATGGGATTTGTCAAATAGGAGTAAATTAGTCATGCAATGTTGTTTGTAAATTGTTCTGCCTTGGTTTAAAATAAACTTATTTAAAAAAAAAAAAACTAAAAAAAAAAGCTGTTTGCCGACCCCTCCTGCCCGGCTAAACACTGCCCTATCTCAACTACTCCCTTCCTGGGCAAACTCTTGGAGAAGTTGGGCATCTCCAAACTGACCCACCACACTATCTGTTGGCTGTCTCTATGACTACTAGTCTGGCTTCACAGCATTCAGGGGCATGTAAACTGGTCTCCTGAACACCTGTGAAGACCTGCTCTCAAACCTTGATTCCAACTCTCCGTCTGTTTTCATCTTCCTTGATTTGTCCTCTACCTTTGACACAGTCAATCATGCCATCCTCAAAGCGGCTCTGTGATTTCCTTGGTATCACGGATGTGGCATTGGATTGGTTGACGGCATTCCTACCACATTCCTATCGAATCGACCTTCTCAGGTACAAATGGGCCCTTTCCTCTCCTCCATCTCACTCTCTACCTGCAGCAGTGTTATGCTAATGAGGCACAGCTTTCCTTCAAGCTTACCTCCACTACCTCCTTCTTCCTCCCTGACTGACTGCTATTCAGGCATGGTGCACGGCTAATGATCTTGGTCTTAACGCCAGTAAAACCGAGATCCTTCTCATTGGGACCTCTGCTCCCGGCTTCCCTCCCAATCTTTGGCCGCCCTCCTTTGGTCCGCTCCCATAACCATCCTGTTAAACGTTGGTGTCATCTTTGACTCCTCTTTCCTTCTCCCATCACCTAACCTACCTTGCCGCAAAGGCCCACTTTCAGCTTCACCTCCTCAGAAGCATTCTCCCCTTCCTTACCTTCCCCTAGAAACTCAATGTCTCCAGAGATCTGGTACTCTCTAGGCTGGATTACTGCAACAGCCTCTTCCTCAATCTGTCTCTTTGCCCCCCCACCCTCAACTAAGCCAGAATAGGACTGCAAAACTTAACCTTGGCCTCAAGCACAGGGACCGCATCTCTCCAGCCCTAAAATCTCTCCACTGGCACACAGTGGCTGCAAGGATCAGGTTCAAGACCCTCTGAATCATAGACCAGGCTTTCTGGAGCCTGGGACCCCAAACACTCAACTTTGTGTCCCTAAACACCCCTCTGCTAGAGACCTTCGGTCCTCTTGCTCCAACTCTCTGCAGAGCAGACGTTTTTTTTTTTCAAGCAAGCAGAGAATGGGGGTAGATCTCTCTCTTCAGCAGGGGCCTCCCTCTGGAATGAACTCACTGCCCCTCTCAGATTTGAGCCAGAACTCCTTAAGTTCTGGAAGCTTCTCAAGACCCTGCTCTTCTCCACTTTCTTCCTTCTTGCCCTCCCTTGCTAATGCCCTCTTCTGCCGCTGTGACTGGTGACCTGGTCCCTTATGAGTCTTACAGGGCTCAAGGCTTTCCTTGTCCAATCTATACCAGCAACCCCCCTAACCAGCACCGTCCTACCCCGCCCCCTCCCCTGACTAGCTTGGTGGGTTGGGCATCCCTCCAGATTCTGGTCCACCCCCATCCTCGCGCTTAGAGGGAGGTCTGTCCCAGAAACCCCTTGTCACTTTGTCCCGTGGGATCCCCCCAGCACTATATTAATCCACGCTATAATTCATCTTGTCGGTTTACATTTTCCGATTTTTTCTAGTTCTTTTGAGTTCACTTGCCATGTGTCACAGCACCATTATTTGAGTGCCTCATTCAGTTTCAGGTATTTATTGTTGCATCTTTTTTGGCTTCATCTATTCATTCTACTTGACTTTGGGAACACACTCATTCTCTATTTCCAATGGATACACTAAGGAGCTACTTATAAGGCATGCTTCCGTAATTGCGATTTACCTTTATTCTAACCATCCATTCTGGTGTGGTGTCTATGCTTCTATTTACACTGGGAGTGCTTTCCACTCTTGACTCAGTTATCACAATGCTGGTAGTCAATTGAAGTAATATTTATAACCTTAAGTGGCATGACAAATACATTTGTAAAAACACCCAATGGAGTGACCATCATATAATAATTAACAATATACGGAATCATATTTTATGTTACTGTGTTATGGCAAAATATATCACTACATATGAACTGATTGATTGTTAATTATTTTGTAGAACTTGAAATGTTCACCTGATGAAGGGAGTGTTTTTCCCAAAACGTGTTGTGCCAAAATCAACATACATAAAAGGAATATCTTTTTTATCAAATTGGATTGGGCTTGAATTATATTTTCCAACTAATGTATGATGTTTGATTGTAAAACTACAATATCACGGTTTACATCTTGGCTGATTTATTTAGCAAGTGTTAGGGAGAATTCTCAGAAATGTGCTAACTCCCTCCACCTTAGAGACCCCCCAGCAACTTTGCTGGATTTTGAGGACTTGATTTTTTTAACCTGGAGAGAGTGCGACCCTTTTTCCCCACTCTCTCGTGTATTTTAATGTGCATTTTACCTCTGTTTCTTTTGGTTATGGAGTCTGACAAACTCCATAGGCATCTTTTACACTGTGTCACACAGCACCTCCAGTGCAGTGGCACAGGGAAGTCTTCCAGATTTCCCCACGGTTTAAATAACTTATCTGGGATAAACTACTGTTTCCCAGAGCAGTAAAGTGAAATTGAGTTTACTTACCACTGTAACTTTCTAGACCCAGCAAACACTATCTTACCATAGAGTGCTGGAGGGGTTACTTAGAATCAAATCCCCTGTGTCTAGATCCTCATGTAACATTTTTTATGTTACCCTTTCCTCACTGAATGGCTGGTGGCAGTGGTTTTGTTTGAACTACCATGGTATGCATTTACCTCGGGCTGCATTCACCTCTCCGGTAAAGCAACCGCGGGAGCCATCTTTTTCAAAATGGCGTATGAGCCATCTTTAACAAAATGGCCCCGGTCTTATTTTTTCACCATTTCTTTGTGGAAAGGTCCCTTTAGAGATTTTCTCTGCGCGCCAAACCAGGTTTAGTCTCTTTGTTCATTTCGCCTCTGGCTCCAGAGTGTCTGGAATAGGCAGGAAGTGAGGGAGGTGCCCAAAACTCCCTTTGCTTAGTCTCCTAGGCGACCCAAATGCACTCTGTGGTGATTGGCTGGCTGACTGTCCGGCAAGGACAGCCACCCTTCTGGGTGACAGCTAGGCTGGAATGAATGGGAGAGAACTGAATAAATTGCGAGTCTCTTGGCTTGGAAGGCAGAGTCGACCACTGGACGAAGGAACCGAAGAAGAACTTGAAGTGTTTTTTTGTTTGTTTTGTTTGTAAATAAATAAACAAACCTCAACAGCCAGGAACTGCAGTGTTGCTATTTGCGGTAGACGTGAGGAGCTGAAACGCGAAACAGCCACTTAAAGTGAAGTTTGCCGGTTGCTAGTTTTGACCGTCCCAGTGCATTGCAGGAGTCCCCCGACGTCCTCCCTCTTGTCCCCACGACTGACGCCAGGGAACAGTGAGATCTGCAGCGCTGCAAAGGAACAGACGTCATCAGCTGCATCTTCTCTTCCTTTCAATGGTACTGTAAAACAAGTCTAAGAGAACTTAACTCTTACTGTAGAAGTGCTTGTAACTTCCACAACTCACAAGTCCAATCAGCAGTTGGCCCTACATTTAATTCTTCTTTTCATCAAAGACTCCTAAGAACTTGTGCAAAGACTTTTCCATTTACTTACCAGAAGTGCTTCATCCTATACAAGACTTTTGCCTATTGACTTTGGCTTAGCCTATTGAATTGTATGACTCTTCTAAGAGGATCTAAAAGTGTTTGCCCTGCTTAAGAAATGTGTGATCTTTTGTGTTCTAATAAACTTTGACTTTTACCAACTTTTAAGAGTGTTCTGAATGCCAACAGTAAGATATTAATGTCCCCAGCACTCTTGTATTGAAGTCACCTGTGGGTGTAGGTTGTGTCTGTGGGCCATCCCAAAAGGGTCTTTTCTGATTCAGAAACTCAAAGAGTGTACAGTACTGAAGTGTATTTGTGTGTTACTATTCTATTGCTCCCTTCTGAAGAAGGCTTTATAACTGACTCATAAATACATTAATAATTGTTTATGCAAGAAACCTTGAGTATAAGAGTTAATTTGAATACCTGTAACTGTGAATCTTTGTGTAACTCCACTACAGCTCACATTTACCCTATTGAGATAAGCCTGGCTGCTCAACATCCTACTAAAACGGTGTAGTACAAGCTTATACGAAAGGTTGGGCTGCCTATACATGTAGTCAGAGTTGTGTGTAGTGTTTCTAGAGGGTACTGCATACAAACGTTGCCTAGCAGCAATAAGGTGTGCAGGGGATGGGAGTGTCAGATACTTTTGATTTTCTCCCCCCATCACTTGCCTAGTCCCTGGGCCCTTCTTCCCCTCCGCCCCTTGGATTTGTATGCCCCTCGCCTGACTACCTGGGCCCTTCTTCCTTCTTCCCCTCCACCCCTTGGATTTGTATGCCCCTCGCCTGACTATCACCTATCCCCCTGCGCACTTCTTGTTGCTACACTTGCAAGATCTGAATGTCACAAGGCCTAGTAGGACCGTTATTGTTCATCTCCTGTTCTCCCCCTCACCCCCTTATAAATCAAATAGAATTCAAATAAATGGCAACTGTTACCTGTCAGAATCAGGACATTGTTCCCCCGGAAGGAAGGCGCGAAAGCCATTAGGGCAAGCCTGATCTTTCACAACACAAGTCTGTTATGTATGTTCCACTGGGGACCAAAGGTCATTTACTTGCAGATCCCCTAAGTGAGCACCCAAGCCCTTCATGGATGCATCCATCACCACATGTGCCTGTGGCCATGGTGGCCAAAAGGGTTCCCCCGCCATCATGTTTTCACTATTCGTCAACCATGCAAGGTTGCTGGTCGCCAACTTCAACACCTTGAGGACGTCCTTAATGTTGTTGAAGTACTGGGACCTTTGATCCCTCAACAGTCACTGAAGGGGTTGCATCCAGAGCCTGGCCTCTGGAACCAGAAAAATGCAGGTCATGAGGCCTAAGAGGAGGAGCAAGGAAGCCACTGGCAAGCTGTTGTGGTTCTGCAGCAGCCTGACCATGTACCAGACACTGGTGACTCTTACCTCCGGGGGGCAGGTGGTGTAGCCTTCCCTGCTGTCCCTGGACTTCTATGAATTGGAGCCTCTGTGTTGGTATAACATGGGAATCTGGAAGGTCGGGGAGAAGCCTAGGCTGTGAAGCACGGAACAGCTATCCTCGAGCTGCATCGACATCTGTCCTGGGGGCCTTCCTCAGATCAACCAGTTGTCCAGTTAAGGGAATACCTGGACACCAGATCTCCTGAGGTGCCATCAGCTTGGTGAAAAGCCAGTGTACAGAGGTGAAGACAAAAGGGGGCACTCTGAACTGATAGTGTGTCCCCGATGACTAATCAAGAACCACCTGTGCTTTCGATGCATCGGCACATGGAAATGCGTCCTGAAGATCCAGTGACGCCAACCAGTCCTGGAGCTCTAGAGCCTGGAGAATCTCTTTCAACGTCACCATTCTGAACTTGTCCTTCCTCAGAAATGTGTTCAAGGCCCTGGGAACCAGGATTGGACAGAGTCCTCCAGCTTTCTGGGCTACCAGAAAATAACGAGAATGCCAGCCTCATTTGTGTTGCAAGACTGAGGTAGCCAGGAGGCCAAAATACTTGTCAAGATTAGGCTTTGGGCTTTGATGGAATCAGGGGTCATCCAGCCCAACAAAACACTTGTCATGCCATATGCATGAAACAGGGTGCCCACCCCCACACCTCCCCAAAGCAGCCTACTGAAGTGAGTACTTGTCAGTGAAACCCCAGGGTCCTCTCCTGATCCATCACGCTTGCAGCTTTACTGAGGTCAGGCTTGGCTTAGTATCCCCTACTTTTGAAGCAGTTTTCACTCTTCAGCACCACTGTGGCTTTGCTGGCACTCCTTCCCTGAGACTGCGGTAGCACTTTAGCTCAATAGAGAGGCACCCAACTACTTCCACTCGATTAACTTCTGCTACCCCAGTGCTACACATCCGAGTTGCAGGGTCCTATGCTGGCACTGAGCACCAACCATCTATCTATCTATCTATCTATCTATCTATCTATCTATCTATCTATCTATCTATCTATCTATCTATCCTGGTACTGACAAAGAGTCAACCCCTGGCACGCTAACATCGGTGAAGCTATTTCGTCCGGTGGGTTGAACAGAAGGGCTATCAGATTCTCCTTTCCACCCATATCCCTCTTTTATAGACCCTGCATGATTACAGAGATCCAGCGTTCTCCATACAATTTGCACGGCTCTGGAAAGAATTGTTTGCTCTGAAATTCAACAAAAGCATGTTATAACAAAAGTGTTATTCAAGAAATCGTGCACCTTCAAAGAGGAGATTTGTAATTATCTCTTCTTCTGGACAAACACAACGGCACATTCAGGATTAAGTGCTTTATCTTGGGAGAAGGACTTGGCAGCCACCTGCAACCGAATGTCATGAAAGGAACAAGTTACTTACCTGTAACTGTTGTTCTCCAGCATGGGTCTGGCATGGATTCACATGCTCATGAATATTCCCCGTCGTCAGGCTGGGAATCCTCGGTAAAGAAAAAACCAGTATCAGTTTCGTTTCTGATCTGTCTTTCGTAGTAATAACCAATCACTGGTCTCTGCGTCATACTGACCACAGCCAATGACTGCCCTCTACCTAAGCACCGCCTCTGGCAGCCATCTTCAGATTTGGAAGCACGTGAAGTGGCAGTATGACCAAGTGAAGAGCCGCAGAGGGGTAGGCGGGAGGATTCGCATGTGAATCCATGCCAGACCCATGCTGGAGAACAACAGTTACAGGTAAGTAACTTGTTCCTTCTCCAGCATGGGGTCTGGCATGGATTCACATGCTCATGAATAAAGAATACATAGCAGTACACACATGCACAACCACGGGAGGTGGCAAAGGCTCAACATTAAGCATTACATCAAACTCAACATTAAGCATCTTACCTCCTCACTAGGCTCACCTCAGGCGAACAGGTTGCGCAGCACTGCTTGGCCGACCCTGGACTCCTCCCTGGAATCCCGATCGACGCAGTAGAATTTCGTGAAGGTGTGCGTCGACCTCCACGTAGCAGCCCTGCATATGTCCAGCAGGGGCACACCAGAAAGGAACGCCGTGGTAGCTGCGATCGCTCTGGTGGAATGGGCTCTCGGACGGCCAGGCAGCGGTCGGTTTGCCAACCGATGACAGTACATGATACAGCCGGAGAGCCATCTGGAAATGGAAGCCTTCGAGAGAGCCTTCCCCTGATTGACAGGTCCAAAGTTCACAAAGAGTTGTGACGTCTTCCGAAAACACTTCGTGCGGTCCACGTAGAACTTCAGCGCTCTAGCCACATCCAGCGAGTGCAAAGTCCTCTCAGCCGGCGACGAAGGCGACGGGAAGAACACAGGCAACACCAAGGGTTCGTTGAGATGGAAGTCCGACGGTACCTTGGGCATGAAGGAGGGGTGCGTCCTGAGCACTACCCTCGTGTCGTGAAAAGTCAAGTACGGGGCCTTGCATGAAAGGGCCTGGATCTCTCCCACCCGTCGTGCGGACGTGATGGCCACAAGAAACGCTGTTTTCCACGACAGAAACTTCAACGGGGCCGAGTGCAGAGGCTCGAACGGAGGTCCCATGAGCTTGGTCAGCACCACATTGAGCTCCCACGCCGGGGCCGGAGCCTTCACCGGCGGGAACGATCTGAACAGTCCCTTCATGAACTCTTTCACCAGACGACGAGACCACAAGGACGTCCGGCTCGTGGTTCTGGTGTATCGGGAGATCGCAGCAAGATGAATCTTGATGGACGCGTGTGCCAGTCCAGCTTTGGCCAGCGTCAGCAGGTACGGCAGTACCTGGGGAGCCGTAATCCGTAGAGGGTTAATCTTCTGTGCGTGGCACCAGACAGAGAACCTCTTCCATTTGTGTCCGTAGCATTTAAGAGTCGAGGACGCCCTGGCCTTTGCAAGAACCTCTCTGCAGTCGGCCGGTATGTCATATCCTCCAAACTCTAGCGCTGCAGGAGCCAGGCCTGCAAGTTCAGCGATGATTTCGGGTCGTGGTGGAGGATGGCGCCTCCTTCCCTGGAGAGTAGATCCGCGTCCACCGGCAGTTTGATTGGCGGGGACGCTGACAAGTCCAGAAGGTCCGGGAACCATATCTGCCTCGGCCACGCAGGTGCGACGAGGATCATCCTGCACCGTGACCTCTTGAGCTGGTTGACGAGCCGGATTAGCAGTGGCAAAGGAGGGAACGCATAGAGGAACAGGCCCTCCCAGGGGAACGAGAAAGCATCGCCCATGCTCCTCGCCTGGGGAAACCTGCTGGCGAACCTCCGGCACTTGGAGTTCGTCGCCGTCGCAAACAGGTCGATCTGGGGTGTGCCCCACCGTCGGAAGAGGCGATCCACTAGATCCTGCCGTAGTTCCCACTCGTGGCACGAGCGCAGCTCCCTGCTGAGTGAGTCGGCGATGGTGTTTTTTATCCCTGCCAGATGAAACGGCACCAGAAACATCCTTTGGGCGACGGCCCAATGCCACAGGTCCTGCGCCTCCTTGGACAGCGCTGGGGACCTGGTTCCGCCCTGTTTCCTGATGTAAAACATGGTGGTGGTGTTGTCGGTGAAGATCCTCACCACCTTGCCCTTGAGGGACGGAAGGAAGGACCTGAGGGCCCAGAATACTGCACGGAGCTCCAGGACGTTGATATGGAGGGACTTCTCCGTCGGGAGCCAAAGGCCTCTCGCGTGCAGATTTTCGGTGTGCGCTCCCCACCCTTCCAGGGAGGCATCCGTGGTCACTGTCTCCTGGTGGTCTGGAAGTCCATGCCCGCCGTCAGATGCGCGCGGTTGCCCCACCACCGGACAGCTCGGCGGAAACTCTCGAGTGTGATCCTCTCCTCGAAGCCGCCCGTCGTTTGGATCCAGCGCGCGTCCAGGAACTCCTGCAACGGGCGCATCCGGAGCCTGCACATGGGAATGAGGTAGATGCAAGAAGACATCATTCCGAGGAGGGACTTGATGGACCTCACCTTGGCCGCGTCGGAAACCAACATCCGCTGTACCTTGCCCAGGATGGACCTGGTCCTTTCCTCCGACGGGGAGGCCAGAAGGGACACTGTGTCGAGCTTCGCTCCCAGAAACAGTGCGTTTTGCGCGGGTACCAGGTGGGACTTGGCGTAGTTCACGGAGAATCCCAGGTCCGTGAGAAGTTGGACGGTCCTTGCCGTGTGCTCCACGGCGAGCTCCCTCATCTTGGCTCGGATGAGCCAGTCGTCCAGGTAGGGGTAGACGTGGATCCCCTCGCGGCGCAGCTGCGCCGCCACCGGTGCAAGGCACTTGGTGAATACCCTGGGTGCCGACCGTAGCCCGAAGGGGAGGGCTTTGAACTGGTAGTGACGCCCTTGGACCACAAACCTGAGGAATTTTCGGTGCCCCTTTAGGATGGGAATATGGAAGTAGGCATCCTCCAAATCCAACGACGACAGGAAGTCTCCTTCCTCCAGCTGCCCCAGGACGTGCTGGAGGGTGACCATCCGGAACTTCTGCGCCTTGATGAACTTGTTCAGACGTCGCAGGTCTAGGATGGGGCGCCATCCTCCCGTCTTCTTCTTCACGAGGAAGTATCTCGAGTAAACTCCGGAGCCCCGAAGCCTCTTTGGGACGAGTTCGATGGCGCCCTTCCTGAGCATCGCCTTTACCTCCAGGAGAAGCTGAGGGACGTGAAGCTCTTTCCTGGCCACGGGGGGGACGCGCGGGCACCTTCTTTGAAACTCGAGCGCGTGGCCCCGGGCTAAGGCGTCCAGCACCCAACGGTCGGTGGAGATGGACTCCCACACGCTGACGAAGCTCGCCAGCCGGCCTCCCACCGGGGTGCTTCGGTGGGGGCCCGACCCCACGGCCGGTTCAATCCTGTTTCGACGAGGCTTTGCCGCCTTGACCTCCTTGGCGACGACGGCGGGGTCCGCCAGACTTGCCTCGTCCTCTGTAGGCCTCCTGAGACGACGAGCGGGCCGCTTGACGGTAGGTGGAGAAACCGCCGCCGGAACCTTTGGAGGCGCCCTTGCCTCCGCTGCTCCGAAAGGGCGTCCGTCGTTGCTGCAGAACCCCAAGGGCCCGGGCCGTCTCAGTGTCCGCTTTAATGGCCTGAAGGGAATCGTCCACTGTTTTCCCAAACAGGTTGTTCCCATCGAACGGCATGTCCAGGACTCTGGTCTGTACGTCTTGACGGAAGTCCGTAGCCTTGAGCCATCCACGCCGCCTAAGGCACACGCCGTTGCCCAACTGGCGAAACCCAGTGCCGGCGATGTCCGTCGCAATAGTGATGGCGTGGTCCGACGCCACCTCACCCTCCTGTAGGATCTCCAGGGCATCCGCCCTCTTGTCGTCCGATAGGAAGTCCAGCAGGGGAGCCAGTTTGTACCATAGCTCCCTGTCGTAGCGGGCCACGATAGCCAAGGCGTTGGCCGCTTTAATCGTCGTCGCTGCAGACGAGATGACCCTGCGTCCCATAGCGTCCAATTTCTTTCCCTCGCCGTCCGGTGGGGAAGTCGATGTGGAGGCCGCACCCCCCCCGCTTTCTTCCTGGCCGCCGCGGAGACGACGGAGTCCGGGGTAGGCTGCGCCCGGAGGCACAGGGGGGCCGTGTCCGGGACCCGGTACTTCTTCTCGTACCGGTCTCTTCTAGCTGGCGTCGTGGAAGGGTTCTTGAGGAGGGCAAGGCCCTCATCCCAAATGTCGTCCAGTAGAGGCACCGCGAGGACCGTCTTCCTCTTGGCCTCGTGCCGTTGATAAAGGAATCCTTCCTTTTTCTTCTCCTCAGGGCAGAGTTGGAAAAGCTCGGATGCCCTGGCGATCATGGAGTGGAACGATCCAATCTCGTCGGGCGGAGAAGCCCTGGTGGGAGGTGACGACGGTAGATCCTCGTCGTATACCTCGTCGTCCGCACCCGTCGCTGCCGTGTCAGTCCCCGTATCATCCCCTCGGGTGGACGGGGAGGAGGGCTGGACGGGGCGCGACGGCTGAAAAGGAGGTGGAGGGTGAATCCTTCTTTTCTTGGGCGGGGGAACACCAGAAGGTCCCGGTTCAGGATCCCCCGACGGGAGAGGTTCCTCCGTCGGCAACGGTAGTCTCGTCCTTATCTCTGAGCATAAGGACTGTATAGCCAACAAAATGGCCGCTGAGTTGTCTTGCGGCGCTGGCAGAGGGGAATCCGACGGGCGATCAGGGGCCCCGTCGGCACCCTCGACGATGTCGTCGTCACCTGCGTCGGGATCCATCCCGACGGGCCGGTCTTCTTCCACGCCAAGGCCGTGGCTTAAGACCTCGATCAGCTCTTCCTCCGAGGCTGAGGCCGAATCTACGACGACGCCCTGCCCCCCCTTTTTCTTCCCCGCCGGGGATTTCACGGGGGTCCTATCGATGGGCACAAAAGAGGACCCACCACTGGGGTAGCCTCCACAGGCTGAGCCAGGGCCGCCGCGACAGTATCGATAGAGGGCTTGGCCGGATGGATTAAGGCCTTCACCACCTTAGGTGCGCTCACCGCCTTATCCTTGAGGGGGGGACACTGCCTCGCTCCCCCTCCGATGGGGCCTTCGAGCTCGACCGGGGCCTCTCCAGGAGCTTCGCCGGGTGCTCGCCTTTCCTCTTACCCGACCCAGAGCGTTGGCTCGTGGCTGATGGAGCCGGGGAGGGTGCGCCCTGCCTGGCGCCCGTAGAGCCCGACCGTTCGGCGCTCCCGGTGCCAGCGGACTCGCGGTGCTTGGCCTTGTGTTGGACCCCCGTCGCCGGGGCGTCCTCAAAGGTCTTAGAAGACCGCTCAGATTTCTTCCTCTTCTTCTCGCCTGACGGGCTCTTCCCTTCCAGCCAGTTGGCGAGACGTTGATGGCGGTCCTTCATGGTCCGCTCCGACATATTGCCGCAAAACGCACAGTCCTTCTCCACGTGCGTCTTGTCCTCATGTAAGCAGTAGAGACAAAAGGAGTGTTCGTCCTCCTTAAAGACGTTCTGCAGCTGGCATCCAGGGCAGATCCTGAACAGCTTTCCGGGCGTCGAGCTTCCCTTCTCCTGGGCCATGTCCGGGCCTGAGAAGCTTCTGGAGTCCTCCAAAAGCGTAGCTCGACGAAATCTTCACCCTTGAGGGGCGCAGACGAATCCGACACGGGTCCCCGTTGATCGGATGGAGAGTCGGTGGAGCTTGAGGCTCTTTTGACCGAAAAAACGAAGTTTTTGAGAAAAAACGTGAAAAAAATAGCACTAACGCTCGAGAGCAATAGCACGAGGATCCCAACAC
The DNA here is from genome assembly GCF_040938575.1 of Ambystoma mexicanum. Taxonomy (NCBI): domain Eukaryota; kingdom Metazoa; phylum Chordata; class Amphibia; order Caudata; family Ambystomatidae; genus Ambystoma; species Ambystoma mexicanum. Next base: position 894,386,128 of record NC_090939.1, read on the forward strand.
ATGAACGTGCGGTAAAAATCTGAAGATGGCTGCCAGAGGCGGTGCTTAGGTAGAGGGCAGTCATTGGCTGTGGTCAGTATGACGCAGAGACCAGTGATTGGTTATTACTACGAAAGACAGATCAGAAACGAAACTGATACTTGTTTTTTCTTTACCGAGGATTCCCAGCCTGACGACGGGGAATATTCATGAGCATGTGAATCCATGCCAGACCCCATGCTGGAGAAGCTAGTTTGTATTCAGCTATTCCAAGATCCCTAACAAATGGATAGAATCCATAAAATGCCCAGATCCAAGCTGTGAAGTGACTTTCTGGAAGTACTCCACTGAACTTTGCTAGCATTCTATATAGCCACACAGTTCTGTTTATGTCAGCAAGGGGTGAACATTACCCACTCATCTCTGGTAATCTGAACCTTTGAGGTGGTAAGATGATCATGTTGTAGACTACAATAAAGAACATGCTTACAGAGAAAACCATGCCCAAGTTTAGGTTGGGTACACTTGGAACAGGAATGTGGTAACAACTGCAAAGCATTTCAAGACCAAACCCTGAAAAGTACATGGAGAGAAACGAGCAACCAGAGACCTTGACTGGAAACAGAGGTTCCACCTGGAGTTCAAACCATTTGAGTCCTCTAAATACTAAGGAGAGAGTGCAGGAGAGGACAAGAAGGGGATAAATTAACCATTCTGAGAAAGTTCACGATCATGCACCAAATGCCAGATTTAAGTGAGTATGCCACAAAAACAATGCTATACCAACGGACATCAAGTGCAAAGACGTGCATGGAACAAAGTACAAATAAGTCAAAACTATTGAAAATTAAAAAATAGGTCATGCAGTATAAAAAACACCCAAAGACATTCCATAAACATAGGAGCTGTCGTGAGACTCGCTGATTCCCCCGAAACCTTGCATATAGCAATTAAGCCAACAGTTCGCTAAAAAATTAATAGGTATGAAGACCTATAAGACTGCGATAATCAATTGGGACGGTCCACACGAGAGGGTGCATTTAGCAACTTGTTGAGTGATAAGTAAATCTATGATTGTACGTATTCATGGGATTTCCATATCCCCTTCAAACAATTTGAATATAGGTTGCACCTTCAGATTCTGCATAAAATTCTGTAGGAGAAAATATTCTGTCGACCGGTTTAGAAGTTTATTTTTTAAAAAACACTGCCTCCTAGCTAAATTATACAACATACGCACGTCACCAAATCACATCCTTTACATATCATGCCTTATCAGCATACTCCTCCTGTGACAACAAGGGGCTACTTCTGGACCTTTAAAATTTCTTCTCAAAGTTTTATACGCTTTTTGTATTATGTTGTGTTGCGTTATTCAGCTTTAATGCACAGTTTTAACTTTACCAAATAACACTTGAAAGTCTTGGCTAATCATAGCCCGTCTGTGCATAAATTGCGCGACCCAAACTGATTCAGTGATTGGCTGCTGGAAGATGCTAGAGCGGTGAGAGGTCCCTGGAGATACCAGAGGTAGGAGGTGCCGCCAACACCTAATTTGCCTGATGCTAAACTCTGCCTCTATGTACACTGTAATCCTAATTTAGGTTCTTCCACTTCTTCCATCCAGTGCAAACTAGAACCTATGGCCTTGCCGTCGGGTGTGCACCCTTGTTGCTTCCTGGAGCAACGGTACTCACTGTACCCAAAGTGAGAGCCCTTGCTGAACGCTTAATGGCATTGTTGCTGCTCTTTCGCAGAACATCCCGATTACTTCAGAAACAGTTTCTTCTTGTGGAACCACCTTGCATCCAGTTTGGTAGCCCTTTCTATTCTAAGGAGATGCTTGAGATCTGAATTCAAGGGTCACCATTGTGCTTCCTTGCTCCTGCTGCCACGCCAGCCATTTCTTTGGCGAGGGACATGGGGGGAGACTGATCCAACGCCAGAGACATTGGTGGTGTGAGTGCACCATCGATGAGGGCGGAATAACATGCGCTTTGGATTTTGGATACAAAATGATGCAGATAACTCTGCATACAAGTGTAAGGTTTGCCAATCAGACCCAAATTTCATATTGCTCAACGCTGAAAAGGATAGTGCAAACCAGTAACTCTGTTGAGCCTGTCTATGGACACCTCTCTGCAGCTGTGTTGTAGTTTGTCAATACTGCAGTTACAAAGTGTGGTTTATTCCTGCCAACAGCCTGATGGAACCCCAAGTTCCAGCACCAAGGATCTGCCTTTAACCCCAGACAGATCGGGTTCAAAATAATAGAATTGTGGGCTCCGAGAGCCTGTTGGCAGCTTGGACCCAACGCAACCTGCTCAATGCTTATTTTGTCACCATTACGACAAGCCTCCAACAGAGTTTGTCCCCTTTAATGGACTACAGTCAAACATTTGAAAACCTAAACTTACATAAGTAATCTTATTACTTACCTGGTAAAATGTACTGTATGCCTGTTCAGATAGGGACTAATTTGTATAGCCAATGCTCTCATTTTAACTACTAATCAAGTTACTCACCGTAGTGACTACCTTGCTCCTAGTCCATAGTCACCTTTCCTCCATACTTATGGGACATTCCGTCCTGTGGGACGGGACCGGAGCACTTTTGTAAAAAGCATGACATTTTTTAAAAATGTGTCCTCTCTTTGCGCAGAGTATCGCACATGGCCGTTACCTCACCACCCCCCTAGCTCCGCCCAACTCATCACCCATCAGTCCTTTTCTATGGCCAGGTCTCAGACTTTAAGCAATAACAGAGGAAACTTATTAGAGGGGACGGCGGGGGTATGGAGGAAAGGGGACTAGGAGTAAGGTAGTCACTACGGTGAGTAACTTTATTATACTCCTACGTCCCGTCCCCTTTCCTCCATACTTATGGGAGATTCCCCAAGCACTCGTCACGGGAAATACGGGTGGATGGAAACTCCTTACTGAAACAGGTTCCTAAGCACACCTTGACTGAACTGAGCATCAGCCCTGAAGCTCAGGTCCAGACAGTAATGCTTACAGAAAGCTGATGGAGAAGCCCACGTAGCGGCTTTCGCAATGGTCTCCAAGGGAACATATTTTTGGAAGGCAATGGCAGCCAACTTTGCCTCGCACAAGATGAGCATGAATTCCCTTTGGGGCCCGAAGCCACTGGACGGTATACGCCTCATAAATACAGGCAGCAATCCATGGTGAGATGGTTGCTTTCGAGGCCGGCTTTCCTTGCAGATTTCCAAAGGTCGCAAAAAGCTGTGAAGAGTTCCTGAGCTCATATGTTCTGTCCAGAAAGAACGTAAGAGCTCTTCTAACGTCCAGGCAGTGCAGAACCCTTTCGGCCTCGGAGGCCGGGTCTGGAAAGAAGACAGGCAATGAAATTGACTGATTCAAATGAAAATCAGAGACCACCTTCGGAAGAAAGGAGGGATTAGTCCGCAGGACAACCTTATCCTTACGAAAAGTAAGGAATGGATGCTCTACCGACAAAGCCTGAAGCTCACTTACACGCCTTGCCGAAGTCACAGCAATCAAGGACACTTTCCAAGAAAGGTACTTAAAATCGACAGTAGCCATGGGCTCAAAATGCTTATGACACAAGGCCATAAGGACCACATTCAGATCCCACCTTGGATGCAGGCTGCGAACAGGAGGGTAAAGATGTAATAGGCACGCAAGGTCTCTTTTAATGAACGGATTAGTCAGTGAAAAAGAGCACAGGTAAGTGGCGACAGCCGACAAATAAGTCCTGCAAGACAAGACATGAATGCCCTATTCTGCCAGATGTGAGAAAAAAGACAGGACCATGTCGAAAGTAGCCTTCCTGGGGTCCAGCTACCTAGATAAACACCAGTGGCAGAACCTTAGCCATTAACTTCTATACTGAGATCTTGTCGAGGGTTTCCTGGCGGCCTGAATAATGCACATGTTATCCGTGGACAAATTGAAACACTCTAAAGATCTGATCTCAAATACTAGGCTGCCAAGCTGAACGATTGTGGGGAGGGGTGCCACAGCTCCTGATCGCTCTGGTGAAGCAGAACGGGAACCAGCGGAAGTTTGAGTGGCGGGCACACCGATAGATGAAGCTCCGAAAACCAAAACCTGGCCGGCCACTGTTAAGCAGAAATCTGTGCAGTTCCCTCTGGGACCACTGCAAAAGATTTAAGCCTACAGGTGTTTGGCAGTAAACCCACTTGGTAGCAGTCTGTACCACACAGATTCACTTGGTAGCTGTGGCTGAGCAGTCAGACTTCCCTCAAGAAGAGTTAGGCAGTATACAGAGTATTCACAATAGGTCAAAAGAACATAGTAGAACAAGCAAACACTGACCAGAGCTTGGTGTAAAAGAGATAATTATTTATTTAAAACCACATCTAATAAAACACACAGGCACTAATATTAAGCAGTTCAAAAACACGGTCACTAAAAGATATACACTCCCTTAAAAGAATATTAGACAAGTCTTAAGTAAAGCCCCCACTTATTTTCAGACAGCGGTGAGCGCTTAACGCAGATGGCACTCTAATAATTCGTTTTAAGAAGGGAGAGAAAAGCAGAGTATAAATTGAAACAGATCCCAACACTTTCACAAGAACACAGCAAGAGGGGAAGGTAAAGTAAAACCGTGAAGTTAGCGTTCAGAAGGCTGGATCCACTTTAAGAGGATAAGAACGAAATGTGTCCAAGGTCACACGGTTGAAGTGCACAAAAGTCATGAAAAGGTTCAGAAAGAGTTGGACCAAAGAAAGGGACCAGTTAGATGGTTAAGGGATTATTATTACCTTGTAGCAATCTTTAGAAAGGGAGGCCTGGCAGACACCGTACCTTAAAGTGGTGAGAATACTCCAGCGGGAGCAGTTGTTCCTGGCAGCGGATGCAAGTCGGTGCTTCGTCCGGGGGAAGAGAAGATCTCGTCGGGGAGGAAGACAGGAGTCCGTTGCACTGCCAGGGAATAAACCAGCCGCAGAGTTCTCGGTTAAAAGGAGCGGTCCTTTAGTTCGCGGTCCAGTGGTAAGTGGCTATCCGGTTGCCGGGGTGCTTGGCACGGGCAATTCGACCACAAGACGTCCTGGGATGCAAGGAAAAGAAGGTAAACTGGTTGTGCCCACAAGTCAGGGGAAGAAGCCTCTCCAGCCGGGAGATCTTCTCTGTCGTCGTAAGCAGGTCGGCTCAGCTTCTCCCTCGTCGGATTCTCAGGTCCTGTGGTGACTTCTGAAGTTCCAGTCCCCAAAGCCCTGCTTTTATGCAGCACACCCCCATTCACTCAGCCTAGCTGTCAATCAAACATGCTAAGTGGTGAGCCGGCCGGTTCACCGTTTGGGCCAATCACACAAGAGTGCGACTTGAGTTACCAAGGTAACTCAGTCCAGGTTGCCTAAACCCCCTCTCACACCCCCTGCGGTACCCAGACAGAGTGGCACCACTTTTGGAGGCTTCTGTCAAGCCCGCCAAAAGTGGAACAAAGGGCTCGACTTGGGTTGGAGTCACAGAAGAGAACACAAACGCCATTTTAGAATAGAGTCCTGGCAAAAAATACCAACCAGCGAATTAATATTAAATAAATAAACCGGCGGTATGTTCGAGGCTATGAGAATTAAATAATTAAAGTTGGTAGCCTCGAACAATGGGAAAATCCCATAGGGATATATTCGCGGTCGAATATAAAAAGTAGTATCCACTGCCACCAGCCAAACCTCGATCAGGGGGGACGGAGACGTGCCCCCTCGACTAACAGACCCCGGGGCAATCGAATTGCCCCGACCAGTACGTCCACAATATGATGGTTTGTACTGGTTTCTGTTCATAATTTGGGACTAGTAAAGCCTATGGTGACTTTACATGGCCTGGGAGACAGTAGTCAGCCCCAGGGTATGGAGTCTATGGTGGGGTGTCATTATGACACCCCTGTGTCACTGCACGGAGGGTGCTGTGTAACACACATAGTAAAAACACATGAGACCCTATGGAGTAATGGACCCCATAGCCCATAAAACACATTGGGCCTCATTACAACTCAGGCGTTAAGGGTTAACGCCATCGTTAACCCTTAACGCCTGATTCCGATTTTAACGGCTGCTTTTAGCAGCCGTTAAAATCCATGGCGCTAAACCGCCTTGGTGCTAATTACGCCACCGTAATTTACGGTGGCGTAATTAGCGCCTTCCCCACTCCCATTATGCCCAATGGGGCAAAAATGGGAATGGTAAAATGGGAAATGGGGATTTACCGCCCCACTCAGCTTGGAATGGGGCGGTAAATCCGCCATCCACCATGGTGTAAACGTAGTTTACACCATGGTGGTAAAGTTGGCGTACGTACCGCCTGGGTCGTAATGACCCCCATTAACAGTCAAAGGAACACCATAAATCATGTCCAAGAGTGAGAGAAAAAGAGACTTACTCTTGGCAGGAGAAAAAACAAACTCCAGAAATCCAGCAAAGCTGCTGGGGGACTCACGAGGTTAGGAAACTCAGCCTAAACAGAGAATTCTCCCTAACAGCCACCAAGGGGCTATGAAAAGGAGGGAGCAATTCACTTTGTTCCTTAGCTTGCAAAGCGCCCGATGGATCAGAGGAAGGGGCAGAAAAGCGTAGGCCCTCGTGTTGTGCCATGGAATTTCGAGAGCATCACCCAGGGAGGAGGCTCTGAGCCCGTTCCTGGAGTCATACAGAGGAAGCTTCCTGTTTGTCGATGTCGCAAAGAGGTCCACTTCTGGAGTGCCCCAACAGCGAAAAATATCCAAGAGGATCTCGGGGTTCAGTTCCCACTCGTAACTGACCACTGCTCGTCGGCCGAGGGCATCTGCAGTGACATTCAGCTGGCCTGGTATGTGTACTGCTAGCAGCCGGATACCATGCTGAATGGTCCATTCCCAAATCTGAATGGCAAGATCCACAAGAGGAGGAGACCTGGTACCCCCCCCCCCCGTTTGTTGATATAGAACATGGACGCCGCATTATCCGTGCGGACACAGAACACCTTGTTGACAATGCCTGGTTTGAACGCTTTCAGCGCCAGGAATATCACCAGGAGCTCCAGATAATTTATATGAAGCTGTCTGTCCAGTGGCGACCAAAGATTGAAAACCTGAAGATGATCAAACGTCGCACCCCAACCCAGAAGGGAGGAATCCGTTGTGACAGTCAATAGTGGGCAAGGGTCCTGGAAAGGAGCGCCCACTGATAGATTGTTGAGAGACAACCACCACAAGAGGTCCGTCCTCATGAAAGGTGAAACCAGTATCATTTTGGAATCTGGATCCACTACTTGGAGCTATGAGCTCCGAAGAGCCATCTGCATCCGCCTCATCTTGAGGCGAGCAAGAGAAAGAGTTAGCACGCACAAAGCCAGGAGGCCAGGAGCCTCTGGAACCACCAGGCCGACATGGTCTCCGCCTGCATTTACACCCGACACGTGGCTAACAGATCCGCCATTCTGTCCCCAGTCAGGTATACTCTGCAATTGATCATGTTCCAACGAAAACCCAGGAAAATCAAGTCCTGAGAGACCGTCATGGAGGATTTCGGCCAGTTCACCGACAGGCCAAGGTGGATCAGGAGGAGAGACTGAAGGTTGCTTGAGGCTTTCAGTGGACAAGGACTGCGCAGAAGCCAGTCCAAATACGGATACACATGGATACCCTGTAGCCGAAGAAAAGCTGTGATGACCGACATCTTCGTAAAGACACGCAGTGCCGAGCTGAGACCCAACGGGAGCACACGAAACTGGAAATGCTCCTTCCCCATGGAAAACCACAGGTATTTCCAATGCAGACTCCAAATGAGGATATACATATACGCATCCTGAAGGTCCACCACGCTGAGGCAATCACCCTTCTGTAAAGAGGACTTTATCTGACCAGGTGTGATCATCTTGCATTTCTCTTGGGGAAGAGAAAGGTTGAACTGGGAAAGGTCTAGGATGGTGCGCAGGCCAGCCTGGTTGGGTTTGGGCACCGTAAACAGACTGGAGTAGAAGCCCTCCCCTCACTCCCCCAGGGGAACGGGTAGCACCGCCTTGAAATCCAGAAGCTTCTGAACTTCGGCTCTGAGGTCGGGGCATCTCTGACTGCTGGAAGGGAGGACTGATGGGTGGGGTAGGGGGAGGGGCAGGCGGAAGCCCGCCCGAGCAATTGACAAGACCCACTGATCCTCCGATATGCTCGGCCACACCTTCCCAGTGAGACGCAATGCACCCTCCCACCGGGGTCTCGTGCGAGTGTCGAAAAACATCATTTAGCGGACTTCTCGGCGGAGAAACCGCTTGATCCTGAAGAGGAGGCAGAGGACCGAGAGAAAAATTGGCCTCGTTGCTGCTTCCGACGAGAGTTCCCAGATGGAGGATCGACCCTGCGTGTCCTCCGATCTAGAAACCCCTGAAAACCAGAGGAGGACCGAGGCTGAGATGACGTTCTTTGAGCCTTGAACAGCGGCTTCACCAACACGGACAGGTACTTGGCTGTTTGAGTGCTGTCTTTAGTCTTAGTCAGCTCCACATCCGTTGATGAATGGAACAGCTCCTTGCTCTCAAAAGGCAGGTGCAGAACCTTATCCTGGACCTCCTTAGAAAACATTGTGGAATGATGCCAAGCCTAAGGAGAGGTGTCAACACCAAGCATGAGGCCCCGAGCCGAGGTGTCAACATGAGCCGCGGCCTCAAGCATATCCTGCGCATCCGACGAGCTTCCTTTAAAATCATCCAACTTGTCCGCAGGAATGAACTCCTCAAATGCAGATAGACCTTTCCACATTTTCATATTTGCCGCCACTAAGATGAGCTCTGCGTTCGCCTGGCGCAACTGCAGGGCCGAATTAGCATAGATCTTTCTCCCCAAGGAGTCAAGCAACTTGTCCTCCTTGGCCAGAACCTGAGCTGCTGCAGTAGAAGACGCGGAAGCCGGTCTGGATTGTAGCCTGACAGCCGCCAAGACACTAACGCGACGTGTGAAGCCTATAACGAGGCTCAATCCTCTTGTTAACGTGAAGTCCAGAGCGTGGCTTATCCCAGACCTTGCAGACCTCGGCCAAAATGTCCCTCTGGAGGAACAACCTGGTACGCTCGTGAGTAGACAAGGTGAACGCCCCAGAAAGCACCCCCTTTTGGGGAGCAGGTGCCTCAGGTAATGGTACATCCAGAAGAGATGTCCAGAACCCGGTCATAGAACGCTTAACAGAGCGTGGCTGGTCCTCGCTATCCTGATCCCCTGGCATGTCATCCGACGGGTCCGGATCGACCTGCGTCACATCTGGCTCTGCCGAAGACTTGTCTATTGGAGACAAGGGGAAGGAGGGACGGGGGGGGCTGGAGGTGGGCCAACCGGTAGCGGTGGAACAGCTGCCAGAACCACCGGTGCCACGGCTGGAACCATCGGAACAGGAGTAGGCGCTGGAGAGCAGATTTCCATAAAAAGACCTCTGAAATATTCCTTCATGGGGTCAGAGTGCACTCCTTGAAAAAGGCAACCTCTGCCGAAGGCTTAGGCATTGGAGTGGGGAGAGCCGCTCGTGAGAGGAGTAACTCAAGACCGTAAGGGAGAGGGCTTCCAAGAAGGACTTCCTGCAGCCGGATCAACATAGATCAAGGGAGCAGATGTAGCAAGCAGCAAGACCGTGTGCGGTAATGGCATCTGAGCATTCCAGTCATAAACTGGACTAAACTGATTCACACCAGGAAGTCGATGTTCACCTGAAAACACGCTCCCAGCCCCCGACGCCGATGGCGTAGGTGTAAGGGAGGAATCCAAAATAGCCACCGTAGTTCGCGTGAGAACGGGCGCCATTTTCTCAGCGTCTGAGGAGAACTGCGTCACATGTCTGAATGAGGCAGGAGTCTCCACAGACGGGTCAGGAGCCTTGACTTTAGCCTTGACACAAGGAACCTCCGCAGAGCCGGTACTGTGCGGCCTAGGATGTTTCTGAGACATACTATTTGCCAAATTAGTCTCTAGAAGAGGAACCTCGGCAGAGCTGGTAACAGAGGAATTACGGTCAGCAACCTCAACAGAACCGGTATCACCGCAAAGATGGTAACATTGAGGAATCCACCTCACAGACAAGACCTTGACAGGTCTCTCAGTTCTGTCGGTCACCTTAGCCTCTGAAAGAGGAACGTCGGAACAGAGTCCGGTATCGGCTCCCTCAAGAGGGGCCTTGAACCTTGGTTCGGTACAGAAAACCTCTACAGAGGCCTCAGGGCGAACTCCGGTGTCTGTATGGGAAGCTCCAGACAAGGTGACCTCGAAGCAAGCTCCGGTACCCACCGCCTCAGTAGAACTCAGCCGTCGATTAGCACCCACAGGAGGGGCCTCGGATTGTAATCCGATGTTGGCAGGCCCCTTACGGAAGCCCTCAGAGAAAACTCTGGTATTTCTTTTAGGCCTGGAAGGCAACTGAGGGGGAATAGAGTAATAGAGTTTATGAAGCATCTCCCGTACCGGGAAGGAGTCCCCTGGTCGTGGTCCCCTAAATACTAAAGAATTTACCAGGCCTTTCTTCTTTTCGTCAATGAGACTCTGAAAATGCGAAGGAGGAGCGCACTGAAACACCTCCTCCCACCGCTCCAGATGACGTTGAAGTGCCCGGACCGAGAGGGAATCACAGTAAAAACAAAAGTCCCACCGATGATCCGGACCCAAACACTCTAAACAAAGAGGATGGGGATCCGTTCTAGCGAAGCGTCGATAGCAAGAAGAACAAAAAGGAAATTATAAATGAACCAGCATAGACGGACTACTACGCAACCGCCAAACCAGAGCAGGAGAGGTGGACACTGGAAAGAAAAAATCTTCAAAAGATACAAGTGCGTCCAGCCCCGACCGCGTGGGGAAAAGGATTGATGGGCGATGCGCTGGGCGGAGCGAAGGAGGGCGGGGTTATGCTTTTTTCAAAAGTGCTCCGGTTTCGTCCCACAGGACGGAATGTCCCATAAGTATGGAGGAAATCTATGTCTCTCCTAAAGCCTTTCAGCAGCGTTGTCATGGATCCAAACCAAGCAATGTAGTAATTGAGCAGAGATTTGAGGGCCAGTTAAAAGTGTAATCAATTATGCTACTATTTTCGAGCATTTTTATATTTCCCTAACATGCAGTAATTCAACTTATGTACCTAATGTACCATATCCCTGGATAGCTTTTTATTAAAATGTAGCATGTCCCTTGGTTTACCCCTGCTCTCATTTGTATAATTTTATTTTCAATACAGTCTTGAATTGCATGGTCTTCAGACCAACCCCATCTGGCTTGAGCTCTGCCTATAACCACAATCAGACCAGCTTACTGCCTTTATATGGTCCCTTTTTAAAAAGCAGAAGTCTATAATTTTGAATCTAAAAGTAGTAATTGTTGGGGGCGCTGTTGAGCAACCATAGAAAATGGTCACTTAGCTCATGGGGGGGTGGGGGGTGACCAGTAGTTTCCCTGTACTCGCAGCTAAACTGTGGAATACATTACTGAGCTCACTCAAATGTGAACCCTGCTATCCCTCCTTTAGAAGCAAAGTCAAAATTTGTATTTGTATTTATTGTTTTATATAGCGCCTTAATCCAAGTAGCCAAAATCTGCTACTAGTGCAAGAACATTAGCTCACCCACACTAGACGCTCTTGCCCGGTACATGCAGAATCAAATCGTACACCATGTACATAGGTTTCATGTAAAATTGCTTAATGCCCAACTGCCTTTGTTCAACCGCCTATTGTAAATTCTGTGCAATATGAAATTAATGTATACTGTATATATGCAATCATGTAATGTAAATATGTAACTTTGTGGACCTAAGAAATGCGCCCTGATGCTTAAGGGCTTGGTGCGCTTTACAAATGAACAAAATAGAAATACAAATACGAGCTCCGTGCCATGGCAGAAAACCAATTTGCAAGGGTGGCGTTTCCTTCACTCGGAAGGCCGGGAGCCACCTGTCCAACATACAGCCTCTGAGGCGCCCGAGGAGCTGAGCCCCCTGTTAGGCAGAAACCTGTGCAGTTCCCTTAGGGACCACTGCAAAAGGTTTAAGACTACATGTGTTAGCAGTAAACCCAATTGGTAGCAGTCTGTACCACCCAGATTTACCTGGTAGCTGTGGCTGAGCAGTCAGACTTCTCTCAGGAAGAGTTAGGCAGTATATAGAGTATACACATAGGTACAAAAATACAGTAGCACAAGCAAACACTGACCAGAGCTTTGGTATAAAAGTATATAATTATTTAACAACACAGTTGTAAAAATACACTGGCACTAATATGTCAAGCAAGTTCAAACACAGTCACTAGAAATATATACACCTCACTGATTAATTATTCGACAAGTCTTAGGAAAAGAGCACCACTTATTATCAACACAGAGGTGAGCGCTTAACCAAAATGGCACTCCAATAATTATTTAAAAAGGGAGAGAAAAGGCAGAAATAGAAAAACCCACAATACCAACACTTTTAAAGAACCACAGCAAGTCAAGAAAGGCAGGGTCTACTGTAGAGCAAAAAGTTCATAGGCCAGGCCCACCCTTGGAGAGAGCAAGGCGGAATGTGCCTAAGATCACACAGTTGAAGTACACTTTAAAAGTCTTTGCAGATAGTTAAAAAAGGAGTTAGATCAGTTCAGAAAAGTTAGTTGACAGGTCCAAGGTCACCCCAGGATAGAGAGTCAAGGATTTACGGGACACCTTGGACGGTCTGTTGCAAGGGAGACCAGGCGGGACACAGTACCTGAAATGGTGAGAAATCTCCAGTGGGGGCAGTTGTTCCTGGAAGCGGGTGCAACTCGGCGCTTCCTCCAGAGGAAGAGAAGATCTCGAGTGGAGGAAAGCTGGAGGTCGTTTCACTGCCAGGGAAGAAACCAGCCGCGGAGTTTCCTGGTTAAAAGGTACTGCCCTTTTATTCGCGGTAGTGGTGAAGCGTGGCTATCCGGCCGCCAGGGGTGCTTGGCATGGGCGATTCGACCACGAGACGATCCAGGAAGGCGAAAAAAAGGGGCGAACTGGTTAACCCCACCAGCTCAAAGGAAGAAGACTCTCCTGGAAGAAGACCTTCTCAGTCGTTGGGAAGTGGTGAGTCAGTTCAGCAGGGCTCCACCGGTGGTGTCGTCGTTGCAGGTCGGCTCAGCTTCTCCCCCTTCGGATTCTTTAGGTCCTGTGGCGACTTCTGAAGTTCCAGTCCCCAAAGCCCTGTTTTTATGCAGAAAACTCCCATTCATCAGCCTAGCTGTCAATCAAACATGCTAAGTGGTGAGCCGGGCGGCTCACCACTGGGCCAATCACACAAGAGTGCGACTTGAGTTGCTGAGGCAACTCAGTCCAGGGTGCCTATTCCCCACTCCCAAACATCCTGTAGATCCAGACAGAGTGGCACCACTTTTGGAGGCTTCTGTGTAGAAGCCCGCCAAAAGTGGAACAAAGGGCTTGACTTGGGTTGGAGTTACAGAGGCGAACACAAACGCCAATTTAAAACCGAGTCCTGGCAAAAAGACCCAACCGGGGAATAAATATTAAATAAATAACCCGGCGGTATCTTTAACATTGCACCAAAAAGTGGTGCGTTTAAAATGAATGGGAAAATACCATAGGAAATATTCCGGTGGAATATTTCACGTGGTAACCACTGCCACCAGCCAGAAACTCGACAAGGGGGGACTGGACAGTGCCCCTTTGAAAAACAGACCCAGGGGCAATCGAATTACCCTTACCAGTACTTCCACAATATGATGGTTTCTACTGGTTCTGTTCACAATTTAAGACTAGTACAGTCAATGGTGACTTTACATGCCCTGGGAGACAGTAGTCAGTCCCAGGGTATGGAGTCTATGTTTGGGGCCCACTATAACACCCCTGTGTTACTGCACTGAGGGTGCTGTGTAACACACTTACCAAAAACACATGAAGCCCTATGGAGTAAAAGACCCCATAGCCCATAGAACGCATTACAAAGTCAAAGGACATTCTAAAATCATGCCTAAGAGTGGGAGAAAAATAGTCTCACTCTTACCAGGAGAAAAAATTAAACCCCAAAAAATCCAGCAAAGCTTCTGGGGGGACTCACTAGGTTTGGGAAATTAGCCTTTACAGAGAATTCTACCCAACACCCCGACTACCACTGCATGGCTCGGTGGGGGAGGAGGAGGAGTGACGGACATACACAGTCTGCCCTGTCAGATTGACCCTGTTCCGGAGCCGCCGGAGATCTCCCACCCCCTCCCTCTCTTACATCCTGAGGGCGCTGGGACGCTGTCCCGCCCGCACATACAGCGATCAACACTGTTCGGATCCCGCCATGTCTGGCGAGTGAGTGACAACGAGGGACAGCAGATCCAGCTAGGTCGCCACGCTTTGGAGGGCGGCAGAGGCAAGAGGCCACCTCGTGGCAGCAGCGCCTCCGACACGCTGGACACACATGTAGAGCGCAGAGCCGGATTCCAACGTTGTACACTCCGAATCACACTGCAGGTGCCTGCCGGAGGCCACAAGCAGCACCCAAGTAGGCGAAAGCACATGCTCCCTTGGATTCCCCCCCGAACCAACCCCATGGGCCGGTCTGGTCGCTTGGCACGTGCGCCCACTTCGGGCCTGGCCCCAGCCGACCCAGTCTGTTCTCACGCGGCTGAGGACCCAGGGGTGAGGAGACGGACGGGGCCTGTGGCGCCCACTGGGCTGTCTGAGCGCCGAGACCCATTCTGTTGTGACAGGTGGTAGAGGCTGACTTTGGGACTACCACGCTGAGACAGGGCCATGCCCCAGCAACTGCATGCCCCAAGCTAAGGCAATCCTGTCCCACATGCCCTTCCTACGGACGCTCCCAACTACAAGGAGTCCGGGAGAGGGCCATCCCTCCTGGAGAGGACAGCGCTGCTCACCCCACTGCAGGCATCCGGCATCCGATGGAGCCCGTGGAATACGGACATCTCAGCGCCAGAGCTACTGTGACATCTGGGCCCCCTGCGGACTAAGTTCGCCAGATACACATGCAGTGAGTGTCCCCCTCAGCGCTCACCCAATCTCTTAATCCCCTGCTATTAAACCGGGGCAATCTAAGCCTGGAAGTAGACCCCTGTGCCGCAGATACCCACCTCAGAGGCCAAGTCACAAATCCTCCTGCTGTCTAGCCTGCTGTCCACAAATAGCCCCGCTGCACCCTGCTCCACCATATACAAAGCGGATCTCCCCCTCTTAGGCCAATGGGCGGCAGGAGAGAGTGGAGCCCCCACATCCGAGGTGCACGACTGCCATTACAGGGAAATCCTCCTCACACACTGCCTGTACAACACCCTCTTGCATGCTGGGAAATCCTCCTAGATCACTTCTCTGTGCCACCAGTTCACACATGGAGCACCGACGCCCGATAGCGCCCGACGGGGTTACACATTGCTCTGCTGGCTGCCGCCAGCCTGCCATAACAACACTCTGTCCCCCTGCTCCCCACGGACAGACTCGGGCCATACGCTATGAGGGGGCCTGGGCTCCTCACTCTTCCCTGGGGAGACGTAATGGCACCAGCTCCCCTGGGAAGCACCCTCAGGTGATCGTCCACCCCCAGGCCACTCTTACCTGCTTGTGCTGCTAGCTAGTCTGACCACCAACCTACAACCCAGCCCGTGGCCACAGAAATACGGCTAAGGTTCTTTCCCCTGGATCAGATCCACGTGATTCTCCCCACACTGCCAAGCCCACCCTGCACTAAGCACTCACGGATAACAGGCTCTCGCATCTCTACTAACCTGACCACCTGGAGGGACCCTCTCAGTTTGCCGACAATCCCTTTGATTGATGCAGATCCATACCGCAGGAGCATCCTGGCTGGAGGCACAGATGGGGAACGGTTTGCCTCTCCATAACGTAGCCTGAATTAATGATCCCCCTGGCTGCACGTCCACTTCTCATATTGGCCTCGCCAAACTACAACTTACCGCTTCCCGTCCTCTCAGCAAGAAGAGCCCATACCGGACCATCTGATGAACACTCCTCGGCCATGACCAAAGGAGCCGGCGGGGGTAAAAAGGAGGGCGCAATGGAAAAGTTTGCAAAGGCAACCCCGCGCAACGAACGGGCACTACTTCGAAAGCCTCTGCCAAAACCATCCACCTTGTCTTCACAACCCCCGATCATACCAGACCTTATGGGAATGATGGAGGCCATGGCAAAAGGCTTTGCAGCCATGCACGAAAGACTCAATGACATTAATGCAAGTGTGGCCTCAATACGGTCCCCATTGGCACATGAAGGAGCCGCTAATAAATGAAGCTGTGGACAGGATTGGCACTAATGAAGACAATATCCATACATTCCAAGAAACAGTGGCCACCCTCTCCAAAGATATGAAACAAGTCCAGGCCAAGCGCGATGACCTTGAATCGCACTACCGTAGAAATAAGATCAGGATAGTAGGAGTCCCAGAGGAGACACTGACCGGTAATATGGAGCTGGCCGTGGAAAACCTCAGAGACCTGCTGGACCAACCTATCCTCTCACCATTCTTCACTGTGGAACGGGCACACCACGCTCTCCCTCACCTAAACTGAAACCAGGCGACTTCCCCAGACCCATTATAGCTAAAAATGTTAGCTACCGAGACAGACACCCTTCTTGGATTGGCCCAGGAAAAGAAAACCGAGACTGGGATCCCAAACCATCCGCCTATTCCCAGATTTCACCATGCCCGTTCAACAAGAGAGACGCCAATTAATCAGAGTTAAGAAGATGCTACGGGAGAGAAGAACAAGTTACTTACCAACTGTAATATTCTTTCGACTGGATGTTCCTCCCACGTATTCCTTATCTTTGATAAATCCACTTCCAGCTTGCTGGCTTCGGAAAGATTGTTCACAGTAGAGGGCGCTGCGCGTAGACGTCCCTCGAGTCGGTGTCCCTCGAAGGCCTCAGTATTGGCGCTGATGTCACCATAGGTATAAATAGTCTCGCGTAGCGTCCATTGCTCAGTTCCGCTTTGAGGTGCTGTTTTTGACTTGTATAAGATGGTTAATACCCTTGAAGGAGCAGAGGCTGCAACTACAAGGGAAGTTTTACTGCAGGGAAGGATGGGAGGAGCGATAAGGAACGCGTGGGAGGAACATCCAGTCGAAAGAACGTTACAGTTGGGAAGTAACTTGTTCTTCGAATGGATTGTGTCCTCCCACGTATTCCTTATCTTTAATAGACTCCCAAAGCAGTAATGTGTATAGGAGGCCAGAGTAAAACTAAATGCTTTCCTTTAAAGATGCTTTAAAGATACATTAAAGATGCACAGCTTTTCAAATTTCGTCTCCTGGCTAGAGGAGGAATCGAGACTGTAGAATTTGGTGAAAGTATGTGCGGACGACCATGTGTCAGCCGCACATATATCTTTAATTTGAACTCCTCTTTGGAGAGCTGAAGAGGCTGCGATACCCCTGGTTGAATGAGCCCTGAGGTGTTGAGGAGGCTCTTTTGCTGCCAATTTATAGCACTCTATAAAAGTTAATATAATCGATCTTGAGATGGTCTGTTTCGTAATAGGTAAACCTAACTTATGCCCTGCATACCCCACAAACAATTGGTCTGCTTGCCCAATTCTCACAAGTCTGCTAATGTAAAAACTCAAGGCACACCTGGGATCCAGCCTGTGCAATATCTCTTCCTCTTTCCCTGGATGGGGAGGAGGGTAAACTTGAAGGGAAGATTATTTTTTGTGTGATGTGGAATTCTGAGACCACCTTTGGGAGAAAATATGGCTTCACTTGAAGAACTACCTTATCTTTGTGAAAGATTGTAAGAGGAGGTTTGCAAGATAAAGTTTGTAATTCGCTCACTCATCTGGCAGAAGTTAAAGCCACTAGGAAGGCTATTTTAAGAGTGAGAAACCTTAATGGACAGGAATGAAGGGGTTTGAATGGAGTACCCATTAGAAATGTTAAGACTAGGTTTAGGTCCCACAGTGGAACTTGAAAAGGAGTTGGAGGAAAGACATTAGTTAACCCTTTCAGAAATTGAATGACAATGGGCAATTTGAAGTATGAAGGCTCCTCAGCCGTGCGCTTAAAGATTGACAGCGTCGCAAACTAACCCTTGATTGTGCCAACTTGAAGGTCTGAATTTGCCAAGTATAGTAAGAAAGATAACACCATCGGTGTAATACATGTATTAGCCTTATTTTCATTAACTTTGAGGCAAGCATTTTTGTGGTATCAAACCACTAGACAGTGTTTGGATTGACTGTCTGCCATTACAGACTCATGAATCCGGTAGCAATTGAGCTAGGGACAGTCAGCTAGACCTCACCAAAGCCACATTTCAATGTAGACCTCACCAAAGCCACATTTCAATGCCCTATTGTTAAACTCAGTTTGTGGATCATAATTAGCATTATGAATAGATGTTTTGCTTTGATTTATACCAGCTGAATTTAAAGTACTTCTCTAACCAAATTTCTTTATTTTGTAAAACACCTGTTTAATGTCTTTTTGCAACTCATCAGCTCCACATAATTTTTCTACTGTTATATTTGTTTTCAACAGTTATTTCCTTTGTAATATCTAATTTTGAGATAAGATGTTTTCTTTTTCTTTGTTTGAACCATCAGAATAATAAAACCTAGTTCTGTATATGTTCCAGATTGACCTACTTTGTTGCTTTTGTGTTAATAATCACAATTCATTTACTGCATATCTATAGTATGCTAGATATCATACTTTTATTAAACTTTATGATTCATTCAATATACTCACCATTCTAATAAACGCTGGTTGCTTATAAAATTATTTTTACAACTTTATCTACACGGGAACACACTATTGTTTACTTTGAGCTCCTTAACTCCACTTAGTTCCCGGAGCGTATGGAGTTACTCTTTGTTACCACGGCCTCCTGGCTAAAAGCAACACCTCCATTAAGTCATCTTGGAGGTTCCAATCCTTGTATGGAACAAGTTACTTACCTGTAACCGTTGTTCTCCAGCATGGGTCTGGCATGGATTCACATGCTCATGAATATTCCCTGTCGTCAGGCCGGGAATCCTCGGTATAGAAAAAAATCAGTATCAGTTTCGTTTCTGATCTGTCTTTCTTAGTAGTAACCAATCACTGGTCTCTGGGTCATACTGCCCCCAGCCACTGACTGCCTTCTCCCTAAGCCCCGCCTCCGGCAGCCATCCTCAGATTTGGTAGCACGTAAAGTGGCAGTATGACCAAGTGAAGAGCCGCAGAGGGGTAGGCGGGAGGGTTCGCATGTGAATCCATGCCAGACCCATGCTGGAGAACAACAGTTACAGGTAAGTAACTTGTTCCTTCTCCAGCATGGGGTCTGGCATGGATTCACATGCTCATGAATAAGAGAATACATAGCAGTACACACATGCACAACCACGGGAGGTGGCAACAGGATCAACATTAAGCAATACAACAACTCAACATTAAGCAACGCTTACCTCCTCACCAGGCTCACCTTAGGCGAACAGGTTGCGCAGCACTGCTTGGCCGACCCTGGACTCCTCCCTGGAGTCCCGATCGATGCAGTAGAATCTTGTGAAGGTGTGCGTCGACCTCCACGTCGCAGCCCTGCAGATGTCCAGCAGGGGCACACCAGACAGGAACGCCGTGGTAGCAGCGATCGCTCTGGTCGAATGGGCTCTCGGACGGCCGGGCAGCTGTCGGTTTGCCAACCGGTGACAGTGCATGATGCAGCCGCAGAGCCATCTGGAAATGGAAGCCTTCGAGAGAGCCTTCCCTTGATTCACAGTCCCAAAGTTCACAAACAGCTGCGACGTCTTCCGAAAACTCTTCGTGCGGTCCACGTAGAACTTCAGCGCTCTAGCTACATCCAGCGAGTGCAAAGTCTTCTCGGCCGGCGACGAAGGCGACGGGAAGACAACTGGCAACACCAAGGGCTCGTTGAGGTGGAAGTCCGACGGCACCTTGGGCATAAAGGATGGGTGTGTCCTCAGCACCACCCTCGTGTCATGAAAAGTCAAGTATGGAGGCTTGCAAGATAGGGCCTGGATCTCTCCCACTCGTCGTGCGGAGGTGATGGCCTCAAGGAAAGCTATCGTCCATGACAGGAACTTCAAAGGCGCCGAATGCATAGGCTCGAATGGGGCCCCCATGAGCTTGGTCAGCACCACATTAAGGTCCCACGCCGGGGCAGGAGCCTTCACCGGCGGGAATGATCGGAATAGTCCCATCATGAATTCTTTCACCAGGCGATGAGACCACAAGGACGCCTGACCCGTCGTCCTGGTATATCGGGAGATTGCAGCCAGATGTATTTTGATGGAGGCGTGAGCCAGTCCAGCTTTGGCCAGCGACAGTAGGTACGGCAGTACTTGAGGGGCTGTAATCCGCAGAGGGTTAATCTTCTGTGCACCGCACCAGACAGAGAACCTCTTCCATTTATGTCCGTAGCACTTGAGAGTTGAGGACGCCCTGGCCTTTGCAAGAACCTCTCTGCAGTCGGCCGGGATGTCGTACCCTCCAAACTCTAGTGCTGCAGGAGCCAGGCCTGCAAGTTCAGCGACTCTGGGTTGTGGTGAAGAATGGCGCCTCCTTCTCTGGAGAGAAGGTCTGCGTCCGTCAGCAGCTTGACTGGTGGGGACGTTGACAAGTCCAGAAGGTCTGGGAACCAGATCTGTCTCGCCCACGCCGGTGCGACGAGGATCATCCTGCACCAGGACCTCTTCAGCTGGTTGAAGAGCCGGAGCAGCAACGGCAGCGGAGGGAACGCATAAAGAAATAGGCCGTCCCAGGGGAACGAGAAAGCATCGCCCATGCTCCTCGGCTGGGGGAACCTGCTGGCGAACCTCTGGCACTTGGAATTCGTCGCCGTCACGAAGAGATCGATTTGGGGTTCGCCCCATCGTCGGAAGAGTCGATCCACTTGATCCTGGCGCAGTTCCCACTCGTGGCACGAGCGCAGCTCCCTGCTGAGTGAGTCGGCGATCGTGTTTTTTATTCCTGCCAGATGAAGAGGCACCAGAAACATCCCTTGGGCGACGGCCCAATGCCACAGATCCTGGGCTTCCTTGGATAGGGCCGGGGACCTGTTTCTCCCCTGCTTCCGGATGTAGAACATTGTGGTGGTGTCGTCGGTGAAGATCCTCACCACCTTGCCCTTGAGGGACGGAAGAAAGGACCTGAGGGCCCAGAACACAGCGCAGAGCTCCAAGATGTTGATGTGGAGAGACTTCTCCTTCGGGAGCCAAAGGCCTCTCGCGTGAAGATCTCCAGAGTGTGCTCCCCAACCTTCCAGGGAGGCGTCCGTCGTCACCGACACCAGGTGAGCTGGGGTCTGAAAGTCCGTGCCCGCCGACAGATTAGAGCGGGTACCCCACCACCGGATCTCCTGACGGAACGTCTCGTTGAGAGGGCTCTTGTCCTCGAAGCTGCCCGTCGACTGGATCCAGCGGGCGTCGAGGAACTCCTGTAAGGGTCTCATCCGAAGCCTGCAAAGGCACACCAGATAAATGCAGGAGGACATCATCCCGAGGAGGGACTTGATAGATCTTACCCTGGCCATGTCCGTGGCCAGCAGACGCTGCACCTTGCCCAGAATGGTCCTGGTCCTTTCTTCCGACGGCGAGGCCAGCTGCGCCACTGTGTCGAGCTTGGCTCCCAGAAACAGGGCGACTTGCGACGGAACCAGGTGGGATTTTGGAAAGTTGATGGAGAATCCCAGGTCCGTGAGCAGCTGGACGGTCTTCGCAGTGTGCTCCACGGCGAGCTCCCTTGTCCTTGCCCGGATGAGCCAGTGTCCAGGTAGGGGTAGACGTGGATCCCCTGTAGGCACAGCCGCGCCGCCACCGGTGCGAGGCACTTGGTGAACACCCTGGGTGCCGACTTCAATCCGAACGGTAGGGCCTTGAACTGGTAGTGCTGCCCTTGGACCACGAACCTGAGGAACTTGCGGTGTCTTTTTAGAATGGGGATGTGGAAGTACGCATCCTCCAAGTCCAACGACGACAGGAAATCGCCCTCCTCAAGCTGTCCCAGCACATGCCGGAGGGTGACCATACGGAACTTCTGTGCCTTGATGTACTTGTTCAGTCGTCGTAGGTCCCGGATGGGGCGCCATCATCCTGTCTTCTTTTTTACGAGGAAGTACCTTGAGTAAACTCCGGAGCCCCGAAGCCTCTTTGGGACGAGCTCGATGGCACCCTTCTTGAGCATCGCCCTTACTTCCAACAGTAGTTGAGGGATGTGATTTTCCTTCCTGGCCACGGGGTGGAACGCGAGGGCACTTCTTCTGAAACTCGAGCGCGTGCCCTTGGGCCAGGGCGTCCAGCACCCAACGGTCGGTGGAGATGGACTCCCACAGGCTGACGAACCTTGCCAGCCGGCCTCCCACCGGGGTGCTTCGGCTGGGGCCCGACTCCACGGTCTGTTCAATCTTGTTTGGAGGCCGCCTTGCCCCCTTGACCTCCTTGTCGACGACGGGCACCACCTGACTTGCCGCGTCCCCTGTAGGCTTCCTGGGACGAAGATCTTGCCGCTTGGCGGTAAGTGGAGGAGCCACTGCCGGATCCCTTGGAGGCACCTTGTCTGCCTCCGGAGCTCCGAAAGGACGGCCGTCGTTGTTGGAGCACTCCCAGTGCCCGGGCAGTCTCTGTGTCTGTCTTGATGGCCTGAAGAGACTCATCAACCGCCTTCCCAAACAGGTTGTTCCCGTCGAAGGGCATGTCCAAGACCTTGGTTTGTACATCCTGGCGGAAATCCGTGGCCTTGACCCATCCTCGTCGTCTCAAGCAAATGCCGTTGCCCAACTGACAGAAACCGGTGTCGGCGATGTCCGTTGCCACCGTGATGGCGTGGTCCGAAGCGATCTCCCCCTCCTGTAGGATTTCAAGGGCCTCAGCCCTTTTGGCGTCCGGAAGGAAGTCCAACAGAGGGGCGATTTTGAACCACAACTCCCTGTCGTAGCGGGCTACGATAGCCAGGGCGTTGGCCGCCTTGATAGTCGTCGCTGCGGATGAGATGATCCGTCGCCCCATCGTGTCCAACTTCCTGCCCTCGCCGTCCAGCGGGGAAGTTGATCTTGAGGCCGATGCCCCCCCAGCTTTCTTCTTTGCCGCTGCCGAGTTGACCGAATCCGGGGTAGGTTCTGCCCGAAGGCACAAGGGGGCAGCGTCGGGGACCCGGTACTTCTTCTCGTACCGGTCCCTCTTTGCCGGCGCCGTGGCAGGCTTCTTGAAGAGGCCGAGCCCCTCATCCCAGATGTCATCAAGAAGCAGTACGGCGAGGACCGTCTTCCTTTTAGCCTCGCGCCGTTGGTAAAGGAACCCTTCCTTCTTCTTTTCTTCTGGGCAGAGTTGAAAAAGCTCGGGTGCCCTGGAAATCATGGCATGAAAGGATCCAATCTCGTCGGGCGGGGACGCCTGAGCAGGGGGCGACGGGGGACACGTCCCGTCGTCACCTCCGTCGTCATCTGTACCTGTCGTAGCCATGTCCGTGCCTGCATCATCTCCGTGGGTAGTAGACCGGGGGGGAGGCAGAGCAGGCCGCAGAGGTGGGAGAGGTAGCGTAGGATGCGTCGTCCTCCTCTTATGCGGTGGACTCTCCGAAGGTCCTGGCTCCGGTTCCCCCGTCGTGTCTGGCTCAGGTACCTCCGTCGGGGGAAGGGGCAACCTTGTCCTCATCTCCGAGCATAAGGACTGAATCGCTGACAAAATGGCCGCCGAGGTGTCCTACGGTGCTGGAAACGACGGGCGCGAGGGCTCTTGAGGAGCCTTGTTGGCGACACTGTCGCTCTCGTCGTCGCCTTCGTCGGGATCCCTCCCGATGGGCTGGGCCTCTTCCACGACTTCGATGATCTCTTCTTCAGAGGTCGTGTCCGTATCCACGATGGCCATCAGCCCCTCCCCCACCTTCTCCAACGAGGACTTCGTGGGGGTCTTCTCAATGGGCCTGAAAGACGACTCCCTCTGCGGTGGCAGGGAGACTCTGGGTCCTGAGGGCGCCTCCACTGGTGTAGCCTCCACAGGCTGAGCCAGGGCCGCGGCGACATCCTCAATCGAGGTCTTAGCAGGGTGAATTAAGGCCATTGCCACCTTCTGGACGCCTGGGGCCTTCACCTTGGGGGGAGGGTCCGAGCCTCGCTCCTCCTCTGCCGGAATCTTCGAGATCGACCGGGGCCTCTCCAGAAGCTTTGCCAGGTTCTCAGACTTCCTCTTACCCGAGCCAGAGCGTTGGCTCGTGGTTGATGGCGCCGGGGAGGATGCGCCCTGCCTGGCAGCCAAGGAGCCTGACCGTTTGGCGCTCCCGGTGCCCGCGGACTCGCAGTGCTTAGCCTTTTGTTGGGCCCCCATCGCCGGGGCACCCTCACAGGACTTAGAAGACCGCTCAGACTTCTTTTTCTTCTTCTCGCCTGACGGCTCTTCCCTTCCAGCCAGTTAGCGAGACGGAGGTGGCGATCCTTCATGGTCCGCTCCGACATGTTCCCACAAAACGCACAGTCCTTCTCCTTGTGCGTCTTGTCCTCATGGAGACAGAGGCATAACGAATGCTCGTCCTCCTTGAAAACATTCTGAAGCTGGCATACAGGGCAGGTCCTGAACAGCTTCCTGGGCGTCGAGCTTCCTTTCTCCTGGGCCATGTCCGGGGTAGGCCTCGGAACTTCTGGAATCCTCCAAAAGCGTAACTTGACGAAATCTTCACCCTTGAGGGGCGTAGAAAACTCCTAAACCGATCCCCGTTGATCGGATGTAGAAACGGTGGAGCTTGAGGCTCTATTTAACCGATAAATGAGAAAAATCTCCTGAAAAAGCGCGAAAACGCAGCAAAAGCTCGAGAGCTACAGCACGAGGACTCCCAACACTTGAACGTGTGGTAAAAATCTGAGGATGGCTGCCGGAGGCGGGGCTTAGGGAGAGGGCAGTCATTGGTTGGGGGCAGTATTACCCAGAGACCAGTGATTGGTTACTACTAAGTAAGACAGATCAGAAACGAAACTGATACTGATTTTTTTCTATACCGAGGATTCCCGGCCTGATGACGGGGAATATTCATGAGCATGTGAATCCATGCCAGACCCCATGCTGGAGAACTCAACCTTTCAGAAACCAAGTGTGAAGGTTGAGGGTCCTGATATCCGGATGGAGAACCCAACCTCCCTCCTGCGAGAGATCCTCTCTTGGCGGAAGACTAATCAGAGGACAGATGGACATGTCTAGAAGATCCGGGTTCCACGTTCACCGGGCCCAATACAGGGTAATTAGGATCATGGGTTTCCGGAATCGCCTCAACCTCCTGATCATTTGCGGAATGACGGGGACTGGAGGAAACACGTACAGAAGTGGAAACTCCTAGTCCACCACGAACGTGTCCCTTAAAGCTCCTCTCGGGGGAAATTCCCCTGAGCAATACTGATCGCACTTCCGGTTGATACTGGTGGTGAACAGATTCACTTGAGGGGTTCCCCAAACAGCGAAGATCTCTAAAAAGACTTCCTGAGCTAGATCCCACTCGTGGGAGACACTGCTCTGCCTGCTCAGAGCGTCTGCCATTAAATTCTTCTCTTCGGCTAGGTGAACTGCTGATAGAGATTTTCCTTCTTGAATTGCCCAGAACCAGAGCTGCATTGCCTCGCTGCACAGTGGCAGTGACACAACGCCTACTCTTTTGTTGAGGTAGTGCATGGCCACTGTGTTGCCCGTCAGAATCAGGACATTCTTTCCCTGTATTGACGGCAGGAAAGCCTTCAGCGCTAGTCTGATCGCTCTAATAGGTTGATATGTAGTCTGGACTCTGATGGAGACCAAAAGACTGCTGATGGTCAAGTCGTTGGCATGGGCTCCCCACCCTGTGAGTGAAGCATCCTTGACTACTGTTATCTCCGGCCATGGTTGCCAAAACTGTTCTTTCAAGATGTTATCCCGACAGGCCCACCACTGAAGGTCTCGAGCCACTCTGTCCGGGATTAGTAGGAGATCTGACATCCTTCCTGAGAACTGACACCACTGGGTCCTTGGCGCCCACTGGAGAGATCTCATTCGCAGGCAAGCCTCTGGCGCTAGAAAAATGCAGGATGCCATGAGGCCGAGCAACATCAAAAGGTCTAAGGCTGGTAGACGCTGGGCATTTTGAAACCTGGTGACCATCTGTAGAATATCTTGAGCCCTCACCTCTGGTGGCGACGCTTTTCCCAGGGATGTGTCCAGGACTGCTCCAATTAACTGGAGTCTCTGTGATGGCATCATCTCTGACTTCTTTAAGTTGAGGGAGAAGCCCAGCTTGTGGAGGAAGTGGCAAACATAATCTAGATGGATCTGAGCCTGTTCCAGGGATGCCGCTCTGATCAACCTATCATCCAGGTAAGACAGACATGAATCCCTTCCCTCCTTACACTTGCAGCCACAACCGCCATTAGCTTGGTGAGGACTATCGGGCGCAGGTCAGCCCAAATGGCAGAACTCGAAATTGATGAAAGTTGCCAATGGCGAACCTCAGGTACTTCTTGTGCTTGTGATGGATTGGCACATGAGAGTAATCATCCTGAAGGTCTAGAGATACCAACCAGTCCTGAAGCAGGAGGGCCTGAAGGATCTGAGAAAGTGTTACCATCTTGAACAGGTCTTTCCTGAGGAATTTGTTTAATTCTTGCAAGTCCAAGATGGGTCTCAATCCTCCGTCCTTCTTTGCTATTAGAATATAGGGCCAATAACAACCCTTGTTCCTCTCCGCTACAGGTAACGGTTCTATGGCACCTTTCTCTAGCAGGTCTGAAATCTCCTGCATAAGGAGAGGGTCTGGAAGCTTCAAAGAGTTGTTCCCCGGTGGATGACTGAGTGTGTAGGAAAGGCAGACAGTAACCTTGGGCAACTGTTTCCAATGCCCAAGCATCTGACGTAATAGCCCGCCATTCTGTCAGATGTTGAGTTAACCTGCCTCCTACTGGTGTTTTGTGTGGGGAGACCTCAGAGGGGTTTTGAAGCGGCTGATGCAGATGCTGAGGGTAAAATATCACCTGCTGATGCGGGCTTGGTACCTTTGACCCGTCCACCACGGGTGAATCGTTTCTGGCCCCTTTGAGCTGGCTGCCCTCTGTTTTTTCCGAATGCGGAATAAAAACGAAAGGGCTTCCCCTTCCAGGACGTACCTGTGGGGCAATTTGGAGTTTGACGGACTGCATCCCCAAGTGATTTTGCTGCCGCCTTTGAGGTTTGCAATTTCTGCAAGCTGTCATCAGCTTTTTTGCCAAATAGAGAGGTGCCGTCAAAGGGAATATTCAGAAGCCTGGCTTATACATCAGGAGCAAAACCAGACTTCCGCTACCACACAAATCTGCGGATTGTGGTACTCGCCGCCATGGCTCTGCTGATGCTGTCAGCAGAGTCGAGACTTGTTTGGAGGGACTCGCACATCGCATCCTTCCCATCCTTGATGTTCAAGAATGCGTCTCGTTCCTCCCCTTCTGGGAGACAGTCAGCCACTGATGGAACGGACTCCCAAAGGGTTGGCTGAATCCCGCTGGCGTGCAAGTGGCGTTTGACTTAAGTGCCATACTGCATGCTGAAAAGATCTTTTTAGACATGGCATCAACTCTTTTGTCGTCTGTCTTGTGGTATAGTGGGGTATGCCGACTTACTACTTGACTACGTTGCTGCCTGCACAACTAAACTCTCTGGAGTTGGCTGCTTACTTAAATATTCAGGGTCTGAGGCGGACATCATGTACTTTGCAGAGAGCTTTTTATTTACTGCAGGGATAACTTCAGGTGTTTCCCAATTTGCAGCTATTTTTCTCTGCAATGCAGCATGAAAAGGGACTATAGGGTCTTCTTGAGGCCCTTTAGCTAAGATGTCCTTAAAACATCTTGCTGGAAAGAGGGTGCAGGTGTTGGCCACCCCATAAATTGCAAAATTATTTCCATAAGGGCTCTGTAAGGCATTTCTGCATGTTCTCCAGGTTCTGGTCTGTCAAATTCCGTCTGTGGGGACGTATCTATGCCACTGGCATCTTGTAGATCTCTAAATCTATTCTCCTCAGAAATTAGCTCCTCTGCAATGGGCACTCTTGTTGTTTGTAACCCAAAAGGTCTCTCATTGTCAAAGTCTCCCCTTCCTCATATATAGAGGATAAAGCTCTGAAATAGTCAGATCTTCGATAAGGGGTAACGGCCATTTCCAGAGAAGAGGGAGCCAAATTGGTGGATACTGCTTTGGAAAAAGGTGTGGTTGTCGATGCAGACATTATAGGTTTCGCCAAATATGCAAACGGCGTCGAAAAACTCAAAAAAGGCCTCAATGTCATCGAGAGACTAGGAATCCTACTCTGTGTCGTAGATATTGTTGACGCCACTTTCAACGCCTCGGGCGGGACCTTCGACACCTCTGGTGCTGGTGGTGCAGTTGAGGTTTGAGGCTTCGAGGGCCTATCCTTCATCGGGACCGACGACGGCATCGATGACAGACTTGTGCGTCGAAGGTACCTTCGAAGATGGCGTCGATGACGCAGTTTTATTTGATGCATTTTTGTCTTTACTCAAGGGTTCATGACACTCTAGGGTTTTTGTTCGCCGGGTTCCACGACTCACAGTGTTTTAGTTTTTCGGGTCTTTTGATGGTGAGGAGACGAATGTCTCGACTCAGCCGAGGACAATTTTGAAGGGGTAGAAGATTTAACTGCCTTAACTCTTTCTAGCTTCTCCCTACGATCCTTCAAGGCTTTTGCCGTCATGGACATGCAGTCCTCACATTCCGAACACTGGTGCTCTGATCCCAGGCACCACAAACAGATCCCGTGAGAAAGCCGTTAATGACATCTTTTTACCACAATCTCAAAAAAGTTTTAAGCAGGATTGTGGTATCGATGTTTCGGACAAAGATGCCATCGTAGGATATTGAGATTGTCAAAGATTTTTGATAAGTAGAAGATCCGAGTGTTGCGTCTCCGAGGCTTACGAAGCGCAGAAAAACGGACTATTTATACCTATGGTGACGTCAGCGCCGATATGGAGGCCTTCGAGGAACACTGACTCAAGCGATGTCGACGCGCAGTGGCCTCTACTGTGAAAAGAAATTCCAAGGCCAGCAAGCTGGAAGTGAATTTATCAAAGATAAGGAATACGTGGGAGGACACAATCTATTCGAAATATTCAATATGCAATGTTATTTCCAGCCCGCCTCAAACTTCTATTCCGAGGCAAGTTGGACTTTTTCACAGTACCTTTCAAGGCTGTAAATTTTATTGAATCGCAGATCCCAGAGGCTAACTCGGTGGCCGACCCGGCAGACTAACTTGTGGTACCCGCTGTCCCACGGTCGCTAAACCCATTGCCTATGCATAAGATATGTGCTGATTGTAAGTTACGCCACCTAATTACTAGTCATGGCTAGGACATGATGTCCTCCTTGCGGCAACAGCACTCCCACTTGCAGTTGCTCTCGTGAAGATGTCCTCATCCCCGAGGCCCAGTTGGCATGTGGGAAGTTTGAGGTGGTGGAGGCGGGGGGGGGGGGGATTACACTGCTGAGTTGGGGGAGGCAGTGAGGGAGGTGGGAGGGAAGATGACATCACTGGGAGTGAACCTACCCCTACCGCCATAAAGTGCGCCTGTTGCACAGGTCTCGATGCGCCTTTAGCGCATTATTACTGGTAAAGAGGATGGAAATTCCTAAAACCCTGCCAGATGGGCCCAGAGGCACACAGGAAACACACATTCAACTCACCACTAATACAATCACAGACAGGGACGCCCATGACCCTATGAGTCCGGTATGGCACAACAAGTGAAGATACTAAGCTGGAACATCCGAGGTCTGGCAAACTTCACCAAATCACCTAAAAGCATATCCTACGTTCATAGGCAAAAAGTCAATGTACTGTTTTTACAAGAAACCCATGCCAAAGAACCCATCTGCCGCCACGTAGCCACCGGCTGGGGGGAAATAGATATTATACCTCATTCTCTACTCAATTAAGGGGAGTCGCAGTGATTATTCACAAATCCTTGACATTTGCGATTAAAACACACATGTGGATCCAGAGGGGAGGTTTCTGGTTACTCATGGTGTCCTGGAAGGTCTTAAACTCATTCTGATAAACATGTATTGCCCCAATACTGATTCCCCAGAGTTCTTTGACCGCCTGCATGACACTCTCCGGCTACTACGGGTTACCACTGATATGGGGGGTGACAAGAATCTTATCCTTGACCGCACTCTCGACAGATCCAACCCTGCCCCTCGCCCCGACCAAGGCTGCCCACCAAATGCTTTCCCTTATGCAAACGCTCGAACCCAGAGATGTGTGGCGCACCACACACCCCCTATCCCGAGAATACACTTTCTACTCCTCTCCACACGACACGTGCTCCCGCATAGATCTTTTCCTCATTTCTAGCGCACTAATGGGGAAGATCCTGCAGGCGAACATCGGACCCCGCACCTTGTCGACCACTCACCAATCTTGCTAACCCTGAAACCTAAAACAATCCTGTTGACCAGCTCCTGGAGATTTAAATCCTCTGCAATGCTAGACGTTGTATTTAGGGCAGACATTAAATCCGATATTGATACCTACTTTGACACGAACGCCCCAGGAGATACCCCTCAGCACTATGTGGCAAGCCTTCAAAGTGTACATTAGGGGAATGTCGAGAGAGAGTCTGGAGTACTCAAATGCATCCGAAGAGACCTAGATATGTCACTCAAAGATCTCGAACAAGAACACTCTAGAACCTCCAACCCCACACTACTCGCTAAAATCCGGTCTGAACTGGAGAAATTTGATAATCTCGCGCTAAGAGAAACACAATATTTTACTCGCCCAACCGCAGCCAGGAAATACAGGGAGGGAGACAGACCAGGAAGAACGCTGGCAAGAGCGGTCCGCTCCAAACACGGTAGAGACCAGGTGGACTCAATTCTAAATATGCATGGGAATAATAGATGGTCCGATGCGGAGGAAGTATTTTGTACCTTTTACCACACACTATACACTGAACCTAAGCAGAGCAATGAACAGGCCATCCACACCTTCTTCCAATCTATCCTGTTATCCTGTCTCAGTACACAAACCAGGGATGAACTAGAACTCCAGATTACTCTCGAGGAAATTGTGGCAGTCATTTCCGCCCTCCTTAAATACAAGGCCCTGATGGCTTAACGGCTGAATTTTATCAAGAATACACCGCAACGCTCTCTCCGGTGCTCCTGCTGGTTTGGGATGAATCCCTCTGCCTTCATACCCTCCGAGAATCTTTGAGAGAAGCCCTAATCACAATCATGCTCAAACCAGACAAGCCCAGTAACGACTGTGGCTCATATAGACCGATCTCCCTCATAAATTGTGACACCAAAATACTGGCGAAAGTGCTAGCTAAATCGCCTACGCCACTGATGCCACACCTGGTCAACACAGACCAGGTTGCCTTTATCCCGGGAAAGTCCACCACCCTTAATATTAGGCGGTTATTCGATATAATGGCTAGAATTGACCCAGGGGCACAAGCAGTAGTGATAACGATAGATGCACAAAAGGCCTTCGACATGGTCGCCTGGGACTACCCATTCCCAACTCTTAAGAGGGTAGGATTTGGCCCCAACATGCTGAGCTACAATAAACTCCTGTACACATGTCCACTGGCTAGGGTTCTCGTTAATGCACGTACATCCGCTACATTTCAACTCGAGAGTGGAACCTGACAACATTGCCCATTCTCTCCCATCCTCTTTGCCTTAGAACTATCGAATTTATGGCAGAATTTGTCAGGACACACCATAGACACTTCGGGATCCGCTTAAGCGGGCAACGCTCCCAACCCCCCACCCCCGAGATCATTTCCCTATACGCAGACGTGATACTGTACATAAGAGACCCCTCTACTAACCTGTCACCAATACTCGAAGACATCAACCGAATAGGTGCTCTCGGGCTTTACAAATAATTTCACGAAATCCCTAATATTCCCCCTCACAGAGGCAACCTTGGACTGTCGCGGAACTACCTCTCTAAATACTTGGGGGTGATGGTATCGCAATCTCATTCTGCCATGACACAACACAACTATACCTCGCTCAGTTTGTACACAGATACCAAAAAACAGATCTGGAAAGCTCTTCCCCTCTCCCCTGCTGCCAAGCTAACACTAATCAAAATGATCATACTCCCCAAGATGCTATACGCTTTCACCAATGTCCCAATATGGCCGGGAAAACCATACTTTTCCAAAATACATGACATTCGCACAGTTTATGTGGCACGATGGGGAGCAGGTGCAAGTGGATCTAGGTCACCTGGCCTAAGTCCCGCACACCATGTGCCTTCCTGCCTGCTGCTCTTATTCACCACTTAGCAAGCCACGCCCACCTGGTGCCTTCCTGCTTGCTGCTCTTTTTCACCACTTAGCAAGCCCCGCCCACCTGGTGCCTTCCTGCTTGCTGCTCTTTTTCACCACTTAGCAAGCCCCGCCCACCTGGTGCCTTCCTGCTTGCTGCTCTTTTTCACCACTTAGCAAGCCCGGCCACCCTTTTTCCTATCTCCTCCGCTTACTTTCTTCTATGCACTTACTCTATCAGAATTGTCCCTGAACCTAATATGATAGCAACCTCGTCTGTTTCCTCCAACCTCCCATTACTGATTTTTTCCTCCCCGCTCCCCCTCTAGGACTATCTGAAATGCCATCATGCCTAGTATGATAGTCGCTTGTTTTGTTTCTCCCCTCCCTTTCTGCAATCCTCTCCCTCACCTTTTGTTTTCTGCGGCTCTACCAGAAATGTCGACAGGCCTAGTACGGTAGTCGCCTGTCTGTTTCCATTTCCTTCCCACATTCCCCCTCCATTCCTTATCTATGTCTTAGCTCTTGCACTATCTGAAGTGTCGTCAGGCCGAGTACGATAGTTAATTTCACATCCTTACTGTTCATGGCCTGTAAGAATGTCATTGTATTTTCCCTTGCTCCCTCACTTGCCTTGAAGCGCTTTGAAACACGTTGTATGAAGGCGCTAAATAAATAAAACTATCATATCACTACGGAGCATTCCGCAAGAAATGGCTTGATATGATGCACCCTTATGATAAGGGAGGTTTCGATGCCCCTAACCAGGAAATGTACTTGATAGCCGCTCAGGCTCAATTCACCACATTGTGGTACCCTATGTCATCGCGCCCCCCCCCCCTCACGTGAAGCTGGAGGCCCTAGCCGCAACAGACTCAGATTTAAAAACACTTCTACTAGAACAAAACTACAAGGACGACTGCCCCTTCGACCTGGCTGCTTCCACATTGCGTGCATGGCACCTATTATTCGCCCATACCGACACGGACAGACCATACTACCAAAGGCTCCCCTTGTGGAAATTCCCAGCACTAACACCTACATGGGACAACGCGATCCAGACAAGATGGGAACACATGGGCTACAGTGCTTTAAGCAGATATTTTCCTCGAGGGTAGATTCATCACACCCTCCATATGGAAACAAGGTCATGGGAACACTGGGGTTAATCATCTCCAGTACTACAGGTTGCGAACTGCAGTGTCCGCTAGATGGCCCTCTTATCCAAATGAGCCCCCGGAGACCGGCCGCCAGCCCTACATTGCTAATTCGGGGGACTGCAGGAACATACTTTCCACACTATATAAAATCCTAATAGACACCCTGTCCCCCGCCCACGAGGGAAGGTCACAGGAACTAGGCTCCGAATTCACAGATGACCAATGGACCCGCATGTATAAGCATGCTCAGAAAGTTACAATACATTTTCGATTTAAATGTATGCAGTTCAAACTCCTGAATAGGCTTTACTACATTGTCTAAGATGTCCCACTCACAACCCCAGGGCTGCCCAAGATGTCAGCACCCCCCTGCAGACCATCTACACATATTCTGTGGATAAGCAACTACTGGGACCACATTATTAGCGTAATCTCCAAGGTACTGACCACCTCAACGGAGGGCAACCCCCTAGGAATACTCTTTCGCATCTGGCCTGAAATCCATAGCAAGGCCCACCGTGCGCTTTTGTGTTTATAGCATGCATGATTGCTACGTGAGCCATCTAATTCAGATCGAAGGACAAATAAACCCTCACTTAAAAAGACTGGCTGGTGACATTGGCATGGGCTCAGGAATGTGAGGGTCTATATACCTCCAGTTTACCCTCCCAGATCTAAACCGCGTGATATTTGGTCAGCCTTCCGTTCCTACCTCTTTGACCCAGATATACCCAAACCAAAGTGAGACGTGTTATTTATGACTTCTGTATGATTTTGATGAATACCTGCCTGTTCATGCTTCATGCATTCCACTGCTGTCGGTACTGAATGTGCTTATCCATACTAAACAAGATGTATTCCTGATGCCCTTTAATCCTTCAGCCAGTAATAAATAAAGTTTCAAAAACAAAAAAAGTAGTAATTGTTTGTGCTTTTACGACCACATTCAATTTGAAGAAGAATATATAGTGGTCAATGTCGGCAAACAGTGAGAAACATTCCTAATGTTTCCATTCGTTCAGCTTTTCAATGGTGGGTGTTATGCTGCTTTTTAAATTTCAACATAAAACATTTAAATATTCCATTACACTTCAAGAATATGACTTATTCAATACAGAACAAATTAAGGCAAACATATAGCTTATAAAAACCTTGATGTATTCACTCCACTGCTGCAAAAGGATTAACTGGCCACCTTTCACGCGACTGAACAGTTGGTACATTAATGTAAGATCCGGGATTCGGTTTTCATTTAATAAGTTATCAAGTCCTAAAATGAAAAGAGCCATAAACAAGCACTGAAAGCAGAGTTATAGATGAGATGAAATAAAATCTATACAGAGGACATTAATATACATTTTGCTCACTTTAAAATACTGGAAGAAATATGAGGACATTTTATTATTCACCTGGTGCTTCTTGCTTGAAGAAATGAAATGTTTTAAAGTTACTGCTTTTGCAACTCCTACTGCCAAATAAATTAGTGTTGATGTGCACATATTGTTGCAAAGAGTTGGCTCCAGCATAAGCATGCCAAGAACCATTTCTTATGATAACAAGTAAGGTTGAATATAAACACATTTTATTGTGACTGGTTAACCTTTTCTAGATTACACTGAAAAGGGTTAAGGCAAGGCTGCATATGGAGAAATTCTAAGCCAAGTGCATCATGCAGAGAGCTCCTCCCAGTGCTCAAAACACATCACAAGTACTCTTTTCCTTGTTTTGTGCCAATCACCAAGAGGTTTATTTGCAGCTCACACCGCATTAAGCCTTGCAGCAATTCATTTTGGCTGTTGAAAAGACTGGTGAGCAAGCCTGTAAGAAGAACAAGTTATTTACCTCTGGTACCGTTCTTTCGATTGGATGTTCCACCCACGTATTCCTCATCTTTGATATAATATCACTCCAGCTTTGCTGCTTCTGCAAAAACGTTCTCCACAGAGGGCGCTGTATGCAGTGTTGTCGCGTCAATGTTCTTCGAGGGCCTCCGTCGACCGCTGACATCATCATCAGCATAAATAGCTCATGCAGCACCCGTTGGCTTCAGTTTAGTTTTTCTTTCCCCTTTTAGAGGAATTACCATGCGTACCTAAGAACGTAGGCTCTCGGAAAGCATAGAGTGTAATACATGTAAATTGTACGGTGGGGCAGGCTGGGAAGGGCGATGAATACGTGGGAGGAACATCCAATCGAAAGAACGTTATCAGGGGTAAGTAACTTGTTCTTCGAATCGATTGTGTCCCCCCACGTATTCCTCATCTTTGATAGACTCCCAAAGCAGTGTTTGTTTTGGAGATGGGAGTATCAATTAATTTAAGTTCTATCATGGATCGAATGGAGGATGGTTTTTGCAAAGAGTCCTCCCTGACTGGAGGTAGAATCCAGGCAGTAATGTTTTACAAATGTATGGATTGTCAACCAAGTGGCCGCAGAGCAAATATCATTAATTGGGACACCCCTCTGAAGAGCCGCAGCAGCTGCCATGCCCCTTGTAGAATTAGCCCGTAGGCCTTCCGGCGGGTCCTTACCCGCTAGCCTATAACATTTGCCAATTTCCAAGATAATCCATCTGGATATTGTTTGTTTGGGGCCTGCAACGCCCAATTTTGGACCGGTATACCCAATAAAAAGCTGATCAACCTGGCAAAATGTAGCCATTCTTGAAATATAGAAACTTAAAGCTCTTTTCGGGTCTAGTTTATGTAATCTCTCCTCCTCTTTATCTGAATGAGGAGGAGGAGGATAGAATGTTGGCAGTGTTATTTTTTGTGACAAATGGAAGTCGGAGACTACTTTGGATAGAAAAGAAGGTTTTACACTAAGAATAACTATCTTTATAGAAAGTATGAAGTCTTACAAGAAAGAGCCTGCAACTCACTTACCCTGCGGGCTGAAGTTGTTGCGATAAAATAGTCTTTAATGTCAAGAGCCTTAAAGGGCATGGATATAAAGGCTTTAATGGGATACATGTCAAAACTTTAATACAAGCTTTAGGTCCCAAACAGGAACATTAAATGGAACTGGAGGGTATACATTAGTAAGTCCCTTTAAGAATTGTACAATCAAGGGAATTTTAAAATAAGAATCCTCTTCCGAGGAGCGCTTGAAAATGGGAAGCGCTGCCAGGTATCCCTTAATGGTTCCAATCTGGAGCCCCAGATTGGCAAAGTGCAACAGGAAAGCGCACCATAGGTGTGTCACATTGGAATAGATCCACACTCTTATCCCAGTTGCTGAATTTATTCCAACGGCACCAGTACAAGGATTTAGTTGCTGGCCTTTTGGTCAAACGCAAAATCTCCATTATGTCGTCCGGGAGGTCCCAATCCTTGTATCTCAGCCTCTCAGAAACCATGTGCGAAAGCTGAGTGTTTTGACCTCTGGATGGAGAACCCAACCTTCCTCTTGCGAAAGCAGATCCTCTCTTTGTGGAAGACGTATTGGAGGGCAGATGGACATGTCCAGAAGGGTCTGGGTACCACGTCCTCCTGGCCCAATCCGGGCAATTAGAATCATGGTTTTCCCGAACGTTCTCAACCTCCTGATCACA
Source organism: Ambystoma mexicanum (assembly GCF_040938575.1). Classification (NCBI taxonomy): domain Eukaryota; kingdom Metazoa; phylum Chordata; class Amphibia; order Caudata; family Ambystomatidae; genus Ambystoma; species Ambystoma mexicanum. Next base: position 894,423,030 of record NC_090939.1, read on the forward strand.
TGAGGCATGACAGGGACTGGAAGAAAACTCACATAGGAGTGGAAATTCCAAGCCCACCACAAACGCGTCTCCTAGAGCTCCTCTAGGGGGAAATACCATGGAGAAGTACAGTTCGCACTTCCGGGTGACACCGGTCGCATACAGATCCACTTGTGGGGGTTCCCCAAAGGGTGAAGATCTCTTGAAGGACTTCCTGAGCTAGTTCCCACTCATGTGAGACTGTGCTCTGCCTGCTCCGAACGTCCGCCGCCGTGTTCTGCTCTCCAGCTAGGTGAACTGCCGACAGATTCCTTCTTGTATTGCCCAGAACCAGAGCTGCATTGCCTCTCTGCACAGTGGTAGTGAACCTACACCTCCTCTCTTGTTGAGGTAGTACATGGCCACTGTGTTGTCCAGCATTATCAGGACATTCTTTCCCCGAACAGATGGCAGGAAGGCCTTCAGCGCCAGTCTGATCACCCTCAGCTCCAAAAGGTTGATATGTAGTTTGGACTCCGATGGAGACCACTGACCGCTGATCGTCAGATCGTTGGTGTGGGCTCCCCATCCCATGAGTGAGGCATCCATCACTACTGTTATCTCTGGTTATGGTTGCCAGAAAGATTGTCCTTTGAGAATATGGTCTTTGCAAGCCCACCATAGAAGGTCCTGAGCAACTCTGCTTGGAACTTGCAGTTGGTCAGACATATTCCCTGAGAATTGGGACCACTGTGTCCTCAGAGCCCATTGAAGGGATCACATTCTCAAACGAGCCTCTGGCACCAGGAAAATGCAGGATGCCATGAAACCGAGCAACCTCAGAAAATTGAAAGCCAAGATGCTGGGCATTCTGGAATTTTGTTACCATCTGCAAAATGTTTCTAGCCTCGGGAGATGAAGCTTTCCCCAAGGAAGTATTCAGGACTGCTCGAATAAATAAATTGGTGTCTGTGGAATGGTATCATATGGGGCCTCTTGTAATTGAGGGAGAAACTCAGTCTGTGAAGGGAGTGGCAGGCGTTACTGAGATGTTCTGGGCGTGTTCGGGTGAACGAGCCCTGATCAGCCTATCGTCCAAGTAGGGGTAGGCATGAATCACCCCTTTCCTGAGACCCGCTGCCACTACCGCCATCAACTTGGTGAAAACCCTCGGGCGGAGGTCAGCCCGAATGGAAGAACTCGAAACTGATAATGATCCTGAGGCCTTTTTTGAAAAGGAAGGCAGTTACCTTGGGCTACCGTTTCCAGTGCCATGCCCCTCGTTCAGATACTGAGAAATCCTGCCTCCCACTGGGGTCTTGTTGGTCAAGGCCTCGGAGTGGCTTAGAGGCGGCAGCTACAGCGGCTGAGGGTAAAGTTACCGCTGCTGGCACCGATTTAGCACCCCTTCCTCGTCCACCACGAGGGAATTTTCTTTGTCCCCTTTGTCCGGCCTGTCCTCTTACTCTTCCAATTGAAGAATAGAAACAAAAGGACATACCCCTCCCGGAAGATGAGCCCGAGTAGGGGTGTTGGGCGTCTAATGGCGGCGCTAAGGGATTTAGCCGTCTCCTTCGAGGTCTGCAGCTTCTCCAAACTCTCATCCGCCTTGCTGCCAAACAACCTCTAGCTGTCAAAGGGCATATTAATCAGTCTATTAAGTCTATTAAGCAGTCTAGCCTGCACATCCGGTGAAACCCAGACTTCCTCAACCGCGCAAATCTGCGTAGTACTGTGCTAGCAGTCGTGGATCTGCTGATGCGGTCAGCAGTATCCAACCCTGACGGGAGACATTCTCCCATTGCCTCCTTACCATCTTTAATGATCGCCAGGAAGCCGTCTCTTTCTTCGCCTTCTGGGATGTGATCAGCCGCCATGGCAACAGTCCCACAAGGTAAAAGTGAATCTGGACAGAGTGCCTTTCACATTGGTGGATTTTAAGGCCATATTGCCTGCCGTGAAAACGTCACATGCTCAGGCATCTAGACTCTTGTTGTCCCTATCAGGGTGGGATAGAGGGATAAGCTGATTGCCTGGTTGACGTAGCTGCCTGAACTACCAAGCTTTCAGGAGTGGATACTTGGTCAGGTATTCTGGGTCAGTGATTAAAGGCCTGTACTTCTTTGCAAAGTGTTTGTTAACCGCAAGTTCAGCTTCTGGGGTCTCCCAATTAGCAGTGACTTTTCTCTGCAGTGCCATATGAAAAGGCAAAATTGGGTCCTTCTGTGGACCCTGGTCCAATATGTCGGTCATATCATCTTGTTCATATGCAGGGAAAGGCCTGCTCCAACCCATAAACTCAATGACTTTACGCATGAGCCTTCTATAGGACGAATCTGCATGCTCAGAGGGGTCAGGCCTGCCAAATTCCAGTTCAGGCGAGGTATCCAGACCACTAGCCGCCTGGAGATTGTCATACAAGTCTTATTTTTCACTCATTTGGAGTGCCAAAATTCCAAGCCAAAAGGAGGGAATCCTCTTCAGAGGGAGGTTCTTCCTCATAAATTGAAGACAGACTTAAAGACTTTAGGGATAGGTCTGTAAACCTTGTCCTGTATGCCAAGAGACTTTGACAAAGTCGGACTAGTCGGTGTTGAAGACGGCTTAGAAAATGGCGCCGGTTTATTCAGCGCAGTCTTCGACTTTGGTGTCGAAACGTCTGAGTCGACAAAATCGTTGAGGTCTTTGACGCTTTATGTCTCTTTGGAGGTTCCAAAGATGGACTTGGTTCCATACTCGACACTCTCAACGACTTCTTGTCGGGTCGAGAACTTTCTCGACATAATGCCGGCTTCGTGCTCCGCTTCGAAGTTGCAACCTTCCACTTCTTTTTGTCCTCCTTCGGAGCAACTGGGGCATGGCTCTTGCGAGTTTCTTTCGAGGGGGTCGAGGCCGCATTCTCGTTAATATGCATCATCTCCGACCGAAATGCGCCCACTTTGCCGGGAATCTGACTTCATCGGGCATCTAATTACCTCTGTAGAAGAATCACTCGAAGATGAAGGAGACATATGACGTAACCTCACTTCCTTCATGCATCCAGGGTGGGCATGAGCCCTTCCCTTTTCAAGCGACTGCTATTCCAGGAGGAAGCAGTCTGTGCCGCAAAAGCCAGCTCCCTCCTTACGGTAAGAAGAATCCCTAGCCTAGGCTAACGCCTCCTACATCAAGCCTGCTTTTTTTATTGCAAATTGCATCAAGCCTGCATCTCGAGTGCCAACCTCATCTGCAGTACAAGCACCGTTCTTATCCCCACTGCCGTGCTGTACCACCCGCACTGTATGGGCATCTGCTACTGAAATCGTAGCACCCACAGCCATTCCAAAATGGCCGACACTCTGAGCACCCTTTGTCTCTAGGCAACTGCCTCACACCTTGTCAGCACGCCCTGATCGGGTGCCTACAGCCTCATCTACCAATCAGGCGCACTGGCAGGCGGAAGCCGGCCCTCCACCATAAGGCCCCACTAAAGGCCATATTCTGTCTGGACCTGTCCGGACGTACAGTACCAGGACTAGTCACGCTGCCGGTTCGCCATCCCATTAAGTGAGTAAACTTAGCTTGGGAACAAATTTCCCGTCTGCTCATACCCGCATATAATCCGCCTGGCACACCGTGATCCTTCATTCCCTAAACCCGATTTCTCTTGGAATCATTTACTAGCCTAACGCAGCTATTACCCCCCCCCCCCCAACCTGCACATCCCCAACAAGGCGCCCGCAACCCCTGCCGAATGCCAGAACTACTATTCATAACATTGACCACCACCATATACCCCTGCGACACGCTATCATGGGAAGAACCCTTTGCCCCCAGACAATTTCCGTATGCATTATACTACTGCATAGCCGTGTTGCACTGCTAACCATGCCGCCGGACAATTACTGAATGTAGCTATCACTGCTTAGTGGTGTTATACTGTTAACTGCGCCTGTGACCCACCCATATTACTGTAATGTCAGTATCACTTTGACATCCATTCTCGCATGTCTAATTCCTGCATTATTAGTATTGCACTGCCTTTTATATTGCGATCCTAATATTTGCATCATTATTGTCTTGCCATCTGTACATGTTGTATCATGCCTTACTACCCAGCCTAGTCTTGCATTCTAAGTTATACACCGCCATTTTTTATCACGCTCCTAACTACATGCAATATTAATCCTGCCTGCCCTCTATCACCTATCTCAAATCATGCTGCTCCACGTTCCTACCTCCCATATTATTACTATTGCTTCTGTCATTTAGTTTCTAGCCTAATTTTTGCATTGCTAGCATTGCACTGCCATCTTGCTTCTCGTTCCTACCCTGCCTTGGGAATATAGCCTTGCCATTAATATCACGTTCCAACTCAAGCACTGCTTGCACTGCACAGCCGCTGGCAACCTATTCATGCACTGCGACCATCCTCCTCAATATGAGCCTCGATCCCTACGACCAAATTGGCATTGCCACATTGCCAGGGTACTCCAGCCTCCAGCCACCTGCCGAGGACCCGTACCCATTAAATCAGACTATCCATTTAAGTGCACTGCCCTCTGCCTTCACATGCACACTCCTACGTCCTACAACCATGCTTGACAAGACTACTGTGCTCCTCCCATTACATTTGATGCTCCACACCATCTTCCCTTTAAACAGCATGCTAACCTCGCATGACCCAAGCATTGCTTGCAAACCAAATAAATGCATTACCTTGCATTCTACTCACTTTGGCACGATGCCACAGAGCAAACATATAGTATCCCTCAGGATGTCACCACCTCTGCCACAGCATCATACTGTTGCACCAATAACATCCTTTACTGCGTGCAAATCAAATGCATCACTTTGCATTCCACGTACTTTGGCACCACGCCACCGAGTATACGTATAGTATCTCTCAGAATGTCCTCACTTCTACCACAACACGATACTGTGGCACCTACAACATACTTAACACCCTGCATCACCACCCATCGTCCTGCCACAAGTGCCTGGGAAGCCAGATCCTCCAACTTCATCACCTCACTCAGCCTACCTAGTCAGACGAGTTGCACCTACCATCCCTTGTAAAATCACAACCAGAAACTATAGACTAGGTTCCAGACTCCCTCAATCTCCCACACCACGCCCCCCACGTAAAACCACTGCCAAATCTACTGCCCAGAAGAACAAAAAAATAAAAATAAACACACACACCCAATAGTAACCTCCTCACCAACCTTACTATAACCAGCAAAACTAGCACCCCACCCCCCCATCAAGGGAGCCCTCATTAATGCCAGGTCCTTAGTGGCCCACGCCCTGCACATCGCCGACCTCATTACTTCCAACGACCTAGATCTTCTGGCTATTACAGAGACCTGGCTACATACTGCTGCAGGACTCTCGCTATCATTAGCTATCCCAGAAGACTACTCAATTACCAGACTGGACAGAGAACCTGCCAAAGGAGGAGGAGTGGCAGTGATCTTAAAAAAAAATCACCTTAATCTTAGATCCCTCCCCTATCAATACTTCCCATCAGGAGAACTCCTCTCCATGAAACTCGCCCTCTCTCCCACAATTACAATAGAAATTCACTTGCTATATAGACCACCCGGCCCACTCTCCACTTTTGATGAGGACATCTCTCTACTCCTGTCCACCGACACCAAACCCAATTCACAAACACTGATCATGGGCAACTTCAACTTGGGTCTCTACGACACCTCTGACACAGCTGCCTCACTAGTAGCTAACTCAATTTCAGACCTTGGCTTCACACAAAGGATCACCTCGCCTACTCATATCAAAGGTAGAATCCTAGATTGGATCGCTGACCTAAATGGCCAGACCTCGATACTCTCAAACACCTCCTGTGCTTGGTCGGATCATTACATTATCTCCTTCAACATCCCGACCAGCTCACCCCCCAACCTCACCAAAATACTGGCACCACCTACCCTATCTAGAAACATCAAAAACATCACCTCAGAGAAATTACTACCCCTAATAAAACCACTTCCCAATTTCAACAACACAACAACCGACCCTACCTCACTAGCCGAACTATATAAGACAACTTTCAAACAGATCTCGACTCACTAGCTCCATTGAAGATGTGCAAAGCAAAACCCCAGGCCCACCTTAACTGATGGTTCAACCCCAATCTAAAATCCTTGCGCCGATTCCATAAGACTAGCAGAAACCACCTGGAAAAACCACCTGTCTTCTTCCAATAAAGAGTTCTACCAAAACCTGTAACAAATATAAAATAGCTATTTTCCAAGCCAAAAAGGAGGAGATGTTCAATAACAGAATTCATAATGCTAAATCCAGCTCCAGGGAACTTTTCACCATCCTTATGGAGCTTGAATCCCCAGTCACACCCACCGAAACATGCTCCAAAGACAAATCTTGGTGTAGGGAAATTCAAAACGCCATCATTAACAAAATCTCGCAGATCCAAAACAAAATTGAAATAAAAAAACTGAATATCTCTCCAGAACTAATGAATAATTTATCCCAGCCTGCCGTATCGGCATCTGACAACCACTTCCAATTCACCCCACTCTCAATCTCTGAGGTGGAAAAACGAATCATTAGCCTTAAACCCTCTAGATGTAAATGAGATACCTGCCCTCGTAACATCATCCAAGAAGCTGCCAGAGACCTTGCCCCGTTTATTACCACCTTCATAAACAATTCCTTCAAGAATGGCATTGTCCCAGCTAACCTCAAAGACGCCTGGATACACCCCAACTAAAAAAAAAAAAAACCTTGACCAAAACATTCCTACCAATTACAGCCCCATTACCACTGTCTCCTTTCTGCTTTCTGCTAAAAATTCTCAACTGTGCAGCCTACCTCCAAATTCAGGCATACCTGGAAAACCACAACCTACTCGGCCTACGACAATCGGCTTCAGTGCCAGACATTGAACCGAAACAGAATTAATAGACCTTAAGACACAAATGGATGAACAAATTGATAAGGGTAACATTTCAATCCTGTTACTACTCGACCTATCGGCCGCGTTTGATTTAGTTAACCATGAGGTGCTATGCTCTTATTTGTCTACTGCGGCCCACTTCTCACATAATCTTATCACCTGGATTTTTTCTTTCTTGTCCCAGAGGACTATGAGGGTCTTCTCACCTAATGCGGCTGCAGACCCAGCGGAAGTGACGTGCGGAGTCCCCCAGGGCTCCTGCGTTTCACCCATGCTCTATAACATCTTCATGAAGCTACTATTCGACGATCGACTATTTGGGTGTCACCTACACTAAATACTGATCCCCATCCCCGGGAACTATGATCTAGACTCTACACTACTTAACAAAATCTATCCAGGCATGGATGGCCACACATGGCCTCTGCCTTAACGATGATAAAACAAAACTTCTCATCGGATCCCAAACTAAACTCAAGAAACTCGACAATAACTTCAAGGCCCTCAACAATGATGGTAATATCATTAAGGTCTCCAAAGAAGTAAAAACTTTGGGTTTTTATTTGGACTCCTCCCTAACATTGAACAGACAGGTGAAGGCAACTACATCTGCCACCGCCTACACATGCAAATTAATAAACTCCTGCAGACCTTTCCTAACTACCACCAACTGCTTGACTCAGGCCAGAGCGCTCATCTAAACTACAAACGCTCCAAAACAATGCCATCCGAGCAGCCCTCAACATTCTGAAATTGCACCATATAACAACCACCAGGCAAAGCATCCAGTGGCTGTCCATCAAGAGTCGAATCTCCAGCAAAGTACTATGACTCACACACAAATGTCTAGCCAATCTAGCACCCAAATGCCTGACGTGTAAAATCTCGAAAAATGTCACTGACCGCCCCACCAGAACTGCTTACGAATCCCCATGTTCAACCTTCAGAAAGCAGGAGGAAACCATTTCCCCGTCCAAGCCTCTAAACTCTGGAACTCACTCCCTACACATCTCAGAAATGTGCCTTCCTTCCTTCCTTCCTTCTGCTTCAGGAAGATGATAAAAAATTGGCTCCTCTCGCAAGAGTAACTATTAATCCTCCTGCTTCTTGCAATCCTGCTGTAAATACACTGCTTTGTATATAATAATTGACCATAATGTATATATCCTCATATATGAGTGGTTGACGAGTGTGGCAGTCACTGCAGTCCCTGCGAGCCCAAGAACCAAAACAAAAGATTGTACCGTTTATACAGGTACTGCTCTATTAATTGTTACTTTCAAAGACATTGATATCCACGTACCGTGTAAAACACACTGCAGCTGCTAAATATGAACACTGAACGAGTGGAGACTGCGGGTACTATTACTTTGATCCACTGTGAGAGCTTGTAATGATAAGAAACATATTGCGCTCCGGCACATGCTTTGAACGATCTGCATACCCTTTTCAATCAGATAACGTGTGAGCGTTAAAATCTCGCAACCCCCACACTAAACAAAATGTATGCATTTTGCCTGATATTCTTTTCCTAACTATTGTGTCTTTACTGTTGTGTGCACCTGGGCACGCCCAGGACTGCAGGCTCCTGCCTTTGACTGGCGTGCCACGGTACTGCCTGAGACGCAACATCTCGCTTACCTTTGTGACTCTTGCAGTGTGGTGCCGCGCATACTTCATTGCGGCGTCACCAGTGACAGGACGAGCTTGATCGTTGTCAGGGCGGGCGGCCTGTGCCTCATTCCGGTGCCGAGGAGCCACCGATTGCGTGGCATGGCCGGAAGGCTCACGTGGACGGCGGCCCCGCCTATGAACTCATTAGCATTTGAGGGACGCCGGACGGAGTATCATACAGCCTAAGTCTAAATGGCTGCTCATCATGAAAACAGAACAAAGTTTTTGCCGGACCCGTCACATGACAACGATCAAAATCCGTACTTATCTCCCTAACAACATGTGTCCCTCACAATGACCAATGACAAAACAAAACTGCTGTTACTCGCAAAGAAACTTACCATCAAGCACCAGGAGGAAGCTGCTTTTATCAAGTTAAACAGTTCATCAAGATTAAGCCACACCTTACAACACAAACATTTTCTGCAATAAAATGTGAATCATTGCAAATAAACACTCGAAATATGCAAAACCCATGAGAAATGTGGCCAAAGCCTGTATCACAGTGGTACAAATCCTGCTCATCCATTGCCACTTGACAGAAATGAAGAAATGAAGAAACAACCACAGAACACACTATCCAGATTGTGACAACGACAACAGCACAAGTAGATTGTGTTTGTATACCAAAATTGAAAAAACCAACAGAAAGCGCCCCTGTCAAGAAAATGAACATTGAGGCGGAAAATATACAAGAAATAGAGCGACTGACAAACACTGACATAAACCCTAAATAAGAAATTTCACATTCTCCCCTGACTTACTTACCCAGCTGAAGACTGCAAACAAATAACACCACTCAACATTGAAAGATCAGAATTCGGGCCGGGAGCATATCAAAACAAAATAACAATCAAACACCCTTTACTCAAAAAGACAAAGCTAAAATAGCGAAACAAAAACGGAAACAGCAGTACCAAAGACAAACCAGATCAGAACTGCTTGATTTCCCGCCTAAACTATCAACTAATCGACATGAAGAGATTGTCTCTAGATCTCACAGAAATCGAGGCACTTATGGAAATTCAGGAAAACAGAAAAGCGGCAAGATTCAAAAATGAATTAAAGAATTCAGATCAACAGGAGAACCCCCTTACTTCAACGCCTACAAAGACTCATTGCTTGTCATGATTTCAACCAAAGGACCCGACTACAAGTTCCCCGATTCTCTTAGGAAAACAAACACACAAGGGTCAGAATTTCCCTGTACAAAAAAAGCATTGGCCGATGAACATCTTAAATGCACATGTCATCATCCTGAACATCCACACCCCGAATCCATCCCTACAACGATGCTAGACCTGCAGAATATGCTGATCGCTATAACCACACAATCTATGATACCTTTTATGAAAATCCATGAAGCTAATATTGAAACAATGAGAGACCAGGCGACTATTAGCTTTAATACACTTGAAACAAATAAATAACGAGGCCTTCATCATGAAGATACAAGAACGCCTAAATATTGAGGCAGAAGTCAGTGCATCATGGCAACTTCGGCTAGCAGATATTGCAAGGAATGATCTGGCAGATAAAACACAATTTACTGCCACACTTATTGCCATGATGAATGCACATAGTGCAAGAACATCACCCACAACGAAGGGAAATAATGTACATCAACAGATAACATCCGATAGGTGTACACAAACAGAGCAAGCAACACCGAACCAAAAGAATGAACTGTGCGAGCAAACAAGGAAATAACCAAAACCATGAGCTGGAAGGTCAGTTAATTGACCTAGACACTGACACTGTCCTCAATCAATCGTCTTCAATATCTCTGCCTTGTACAACTAAAGATCAGTAGATCCAAGGGGCCAATCTGATTAGAAACAAGGACACATACAGTATCTTTGATCAAAATCGTCCGGTAAGCCAAATTAAAACAAGTAAAGACAATCCAAGGAAGTAACTTAAACAGCAAAAAGGATCTAGAGCCTTCCTTAGAAATTTAACAACAACACTGAACCAAACTATCGAAGGCCAAAAAAAACCTGAAAGGGAGCAAGCGATCTAAATTAAAAAAAAGAGCTAAACCAGTGCAAATATCTAAACAACTGCCGGCAAATGCCCCGATCTCCTCAGAGATTTTACCTGTGATACGAGGGACTTCAACTGAACCAAACGTTGACATGGCAGAGGCCCTGATGAATCGGTCAATTTACGCAGATGATGACACCGAAATTAGTGAACAGCAGAATTCACAGATGAACGAGTACTCACTAATAGTAATTGACCTATGCGAACAGGGCCATTCTGACCAACAGATTCTAGCCAATCTGACCTGTGAAGACATTTCCGATTTGGAACTAAGCTGCCATAATCTTAGGCCTTCACAAAGATCTAATGGAATGATTGAAAGCAAGCATCCAAACACTCAGCCACATGAGTCGAGTATACACCAACGCTCGACGGAAAAAATAGAGGCTGCTTTATATAGCCCACAGTAACCCTTGAAACTTCCCCAATTTATAGACCCTTGTAAGCAAAGCAATCAAAACAGGCTAAAACTAGAAAGAACAATCCAACAACAAGACGGTCTCACCCTAAATAGAACAAACACCTTGCGCCTCCTCCATGTGATGCCAGATCTTAAAACGTTAAAATCAAAAGATCTACAATTAATTGAATTCATTGAAACACAAAGACTTGATTGTATATGGTTAGATTGTACCTCTATTGAAACATTACAACTCATTGAATCCCATAAATGTCAATTTAAACATCTAGGATTTGAAATTACAATAGTGGAGACGGGAGACATCTACAGAGACCTCGATTAGAGACCAAAACTGAGAGCTGGCAAACATTTTGATCTGTTCAACTATAACCAGCAGTGAAAGTGTATACTCAGTGGCCTCTCAATACGGATTCCAGATGGGCAGTCGAGAGAATGTCAGTAGGGACTACTATAAAACTAGACATCATTCTGAGATAATTAATCAGCCTTTCTGGAGAGATATGAGAAAAACTCCACCACAAAGAAGGTCTGATCCTCAACACCAACATTAACAACAATTGAAGACTGAGAAACTAACTAGATCTGTCCCTGGAATACACGCAGACATATCCATTTAACAATGAAAGATCTGATTTTCAAACTATCAAATCATAGGTCTCCAAGAGATGGAGATCCATGAACAGCCCGTATGCGAAGGTTTCACTACGTATATGAACCCAGAAATTTGTAGGGAAAAAGGTCGTCCCTCTTCAGGCTTGCTTACTCTATTCAAGCTGGGAGCACACTTAGAAATAGTGGAATATACAAATATAAATCTGTGGGTTCAAATTACAATACTCTATCAAAAGATGATACCTGGGACTGAAGTCAGCAATTACAGAATTAGATCTACAAACAACATCGTGGGAATTGTAAATGTATACTGGAATCCTAGGAAGATCCAAGATGAGATATTTATAGATTCCATACTTACAGCAATTGATGTAGCTATCCTGAAATATCCCTCCATTGACTTCATTATATGTGGGGATTTTAACATCCATCTCCATAATCATGAAGGAATAATGATAGAAGAGCATATGATGGAACAAAGTGCACTCATATGGTCCAAAGAAATGACAAACAGAAACATGTAACGCCTAGATACCCTCGATTTGGAAACGAACAAACCCACCCCAAAATGGGCATGTGGAAATACGAGAGTTATTGATTTCATCTATAGCTCTCAAGGCATAAAGAAGCGGATCCAGCGAAACACAAACACCCCTTTGCCCTATAGTGATCATTTCGTGATAAGATCAGGGTCAAACTACTGTGACCCTACTGACAGAATAATCCTACCACGAATGGAAATTTACATCGGTATGAATAGACTGAAAATCTCGCAACAGCAACTTGAACAACTGTCAGAAATATTCCTGAGAGCTCAGATGGAAGACCTAGGTAGGAAAGATCAATTACGAATGGATCCTCTGCAAATTTAGGCATCAATCGTCAACTATGCATTTAAAGAAACAGCAGCATGCCCACAAATATAATAGTCACATTGCTGAGAAAAAGATCTAAGAAGAAACTTGAGGCAAATAATGAAAGACTCATCCCAAGAGAAATATCTAAGGATGAAATCAGCAAAGCAAAAACATAAAAACTGGATGAAAACAACTAAAATGACACTCGACCAGCATGATGCTGAAACCATGCTCAGTGCGATGAAATCTAATAACTCCAGGAATTTATGGAACCTGCTGAATCCTCAATCTACTACTAAAGACATGATATCAGGTGTCCAAGAATCTCAATGGATGTCTTATTTCGAAGAATTATACAAAGAATGACCAGCCATAAAAATCAAAAGCCGAGTGGTCACTTGCATGGGAACTAGCTGATATAATAAATGCTATTCAAAAACTGAACATTTCACATGCTCCTGGCCCGGACGGCCTTTCAAACTACACCATTAAAAGAAATCCACAAATTTGAGCAGCATTTTGCACACACATTTTTGAACTGATAGACCGTACAAACCAGATACCTAGATTTTGGCAGTTGGCAATAATACCGATATATAAGCAAGGCATAAAATAAGCAGTGTGGCATAGCAATTTGCTATGTAATTTTGTCAGTTTGCTAATTCATTTGACACTTGTGTAGCAATGTTAGCTATTTAAGTTACCCAGTTCAATGAAAGCACTGCTCACCCTGAATTCCTCTCTGGCTCTCAAGGCTCTTGCCACCCTCTTCTCTGTTCACTGCAAGTTTAAAGGGGCAAATGGAGAGAGAGAGTGCAATAGTAATCATCTCCTTCACTCTCAAGTGCCAAAAGGGCCGTGTGGGTAAAATTTCTTTTTTTTTCTCCAATTGAAAACCAGAAGTAATTGGGATGATACTTTTATTAGCTAACTATATCCTCTTCGGCAAAGACCAGTATGCGCAACTTTAGTAAAAACTGTCATGTAATTCTATTCCTAACAATTTAATTTGTTGCATATGCATAAATACAGCATTGCTGCTGTAAAACCCTGCATTGTCTCCATGACAGTAAAGTTTAGGTTACTGTATCTAAATCTCATAGTGTCCACTAGATGTTTTGTTTGTTGGGGAAGTTGCATCACATTGACGAGTAAACACTTTTCAAAATGTACATGATCCCATGGCCAACTGCTTTTAATGGCACATCTAGTTCTGTGACCTGCTGGTTGCATATATCTGTGCAACTGGTGCTCAACGCACACGGTTTTACACCAGTTACCCTGAAAGCGAAATGTCAGCTAACTACAATATTCCATCTAGTTTGACCATTTCTCTGCCTGCTATGCCCTCTACTCTGCTTAGTCTCTTACTTTCTTTCGTCTAACATAATGCACGAGGCATACTAGATGTTTATGCAAAAGAACGATCAATAGTTCCATCCAAAATGTATATCGACACATCTACTGCAATACCATACCCTGTAGTTAGCCCCAGAGCTCACTTTGCTCTATGATTATGATTGCATTATATATTGGCACCTTCGGGAGAGAGCTGGCTAAACTGTTTCCAGACCCTTTTTATCATATTTATTTGTTGCACCCAACCTTTTACAGACACTCGGGCAAAACTTGTAAAGTACACTCGCCCACTCCCATTTGCATGGGATATTTGAAACTTATGTAACATTGACTTTTTTGCAGTAAATGTCAAATGTTTCACTGCGCATAGCTGACAGCAGTGTGCCAAGCAAAATCGGTTTGTGTTGACATGCACCACTTTACAGAAAGCCCATTTACATTGTCACCTGTTGCTATAGGTTGTGTGCATTTCTTTAAGGTCTAGTACGTAAACTAAATTACTTAACCTGTGGGTCTACTAGTGGAATTTTAAAGTATTTGCAAGGCCTGATTCATCTCACCAATACCTTACTTCAGCCGTACACCAAAATGCTGTATTGATGCTCATTTAATGTTTTGGATGCAAATAACCTCTGGTGACATTAACAATATAGTACAACATTGCTAATCAAATGGGTGTGTTTGCTATCAAAAACATTTTAATTAGCAAACTCTGCTAATCAATTTCTGAAAACTAATTTATGCCTTGATAAGCATGGTCCTACTAAAGAACCAGGAAACAACCGTCCATTTGCCCTGCTGGACCCTCTAGGGAAAATTTTCGCCAACATCCTTCTAACTAAACTTAATAACTGGGCTATCTCAGCAAAGAGACAAGCGACCAGGCAGACTGGCTTCGTCAAACAGGTAGGCACGAGCATCAACCTCCTTCTCCTGAACTTGGCCAAGCCAGAAACAATAATAATTAAGACGCAAATCTACACTGCGTTCGTCGACCTACACCTTGCATTTGACAGGATAAATCAAAACATCTTATGGGACAAACTTGTTAAGTGGGGTTGTCCAAGAGATTTAATATAGCCAATCAAACTGCTTTACTGTAACACAAAGGTCCAAATGCGAATGTCCAAAGAAGGACAATTAACACAGCCAATTCAAACATGGCACGGCCTTAAGCAGGGGTGCCCCCTGGCCGCAGCTCTATTAAATCTATTCACTTCAGACTTTGAAGAAAATATATATATTCCACCCATGAACCCCCCTAAACTGTACGCAATGATCCTGCCGTGCATGATATATACCAACGATATCATGATGTTGGCAAAAACGCCCCGAGGCCTTAAAATTGCCCTGAACAACTTGCAAAAATATATGACCTCCAATGAACTTGAAATAAATGTCTCTAAAACAAAAATCATGACATTGACTCATGAACATGGCAAAAAGAAGAATCAACACTCCTTTCTGCAAAAAAAAAATAAAAAAAATAAAAAAAATAAAAGCAAATACAAACAATCAAATATCTCAGAGTTTGGATTAATCCCATGCAGAGCTGAAATGGGCAGCACAACTTAAATCTAAAGCTCACTCCCTTGCAAGACAAGGGCTTTTCCTCCATAAGAAATTTGGTAAGTTTTCTCTCAAGCCAGTGATATTCTACAGGCAAAAGGTGGCAGCTATATTGACCTATGGTGGTGAGACCATGATTAACATCGACCCACATATATGGCAAAAATTGGAGGGAATATTTTGGAGAAAGGGGTTATCCCGACCTCAAGCTAAGCCCATGCCGCGTATAAGATACAAATTGGACCTACAATCTTTACATTCCATTATAACATGGAAGGAACTTGATTTATTTAGAAAACTGAATAACGAAGAGCACATACCCGCTCTGGACATACTCCGTACTAAACCTGAAAACACCAATGGGAACGTTCTAACAATATGGAAAAACTCCATAGATACCAAAAGAATTGAAGGAGACATATCCTTAGAAATACTGATCCAGAGACCTCAAAAAGCTAAAATACGCTTAGCAAGGACCGACTGGATATTGACACACCGTCTCAAAAGTCAATATAAACTTGATCTACTGTGCTCAGGCGAAATAAAAGCTATAAACCAACTTCCCCACTACCTTAATCTATTCCTAGATCGTATAATTTGTGACACTTCCATGAGGCTCCGCCTCAAAATTCTTCCCACCCAAGAAATCATGGGGATAAGACAACGGACACAAGGTATCGAGCAAGCATGCAGATTGTGTAAATGCAACGACACAATTGAAAGTATTTATCACATTACAATGCAATGTCCTGCTCTGACCGAGAAACGTCTGCTGTTTAGTGAAGTGTACCTTAAATCTACATCACACAGACTGCAGCGAAAGATGGTCACAAATCTTGATGGGGAACAGAAAAATGGTAACGAACGTTATCCGATTCTGGTCAGACATTACCACTAAAAATAATAGACAAAGACTTGAACTTCAAATATCTGACCCGAAGTAAGAAGATCGGACACTAAGAGCTTGACTTTAAGACTAAAGAATAATATAAAGATTTAAAAACCCAAGATGTATAAATTTAAGGTTTAAGATATAAACCAAATGCATTTTAAAATTATAAATTAAAAAATATATCCTCAAGACTGCCTGTGACGACTTCTACCTGTGTAACTTCTAACTGTATAACATTTGTAACCTATATGCCTAGATATCTTTGGGTTGGGTGCACTTTATAAATGAATAAACTAACTAATCATCTTCGCCTTCTTTGAGGAAGAAAACCAAGATTGCCGCAATCGACTCCTCGATCAGGATTTCTTATGCTGGGAAGACTCTAGACTTGCCCGACTTTTTCTCTCGCTTCGAAGAAGACTTCGAAGCTACCCTTCCCCACCGCCAGTTTACCTCTATGCTCCGTGAAGGCTTTCTGCATCATGGCCTGACAGCACCCACAGTCGTCGGTACGGTGCCCGGAGCCGAGACATCACAGGCAGACATGGTGAGGATCTCTGATAGACAATTTCAATCCGCAGTCGTGGCCTTTTTTTTTTAAAACCAGACTGGTGCCAAAGGAGTAGATGAAGACCGACATTTTTCTTGTGTAAAACTGAATTGCGCCGTAATTACTCGAAGCTGTAAGCTCTGAAAAACAGAACTGAAGCCAACTGGCGCTGCATGTGCTATTTATGCTGATGATGATCGACGGAGGCCCTCGAAGCGCAATCGACGTGACGACACCGCATACAGTGCACTCTGTCGAGAATATTTTTTCCGAAGCAGCAACGCTGGAGAGATATTATATCAAAGGTGATGAATACATGGGAGTGCACAATCTATTCGAAATATACATTTGATCAGAGACAGTAAATGAAATTGACAATTTAGCAATGTGTGAAACATGCTAAATTTTTTAACATGTTGAGATTTCTACTTCAAACTTTTAAAATACGTTATGAGTGTGATAAAAAAAAAATACCAACTTTTTTGGCCAGTTATAACAATGTTACACAAAATTTTGTAACTTTGTTAGTAATCTTTATTATTTTATAATGTCACAATTCTGATATACATCATAACAAACTGGTCCATACATAACATTTCAACTTATCTTGAATAACCCCTCAACCTCTCTAATAACCGGCTCCCGGCAAAGCATCCTTGCCTGCAATCAGGTAGGACCACTGGCTGAACATGTATGTACTGAGCCATTCAACAATATTCTATAATTGTGCATTACAATTTCACTTTTATCTGTCAATTTGTATGATAACCTACAATAATTTAGCAGTCCCAGTGCTCTAAATTGTGTAGGACATGAAAGGTCCTCATTATGCTCTCACATATTCAAGGACATTTCCCCCATATCTGAAAATAATTGTCAGTTTAACAATCAGTATTTGCCAGATTTTCCCATACTTCATCTAGAGTGGGCATTCATACAGTTTTTCATTTCTTCCCTATCTGAAGTCTGGCCCCAATCAGCCTTTTGAGATAACATTGCATATAGGAAAGGATTTGTTATTCTTCTAAAGCAACTGGGAAGAATACCCAGAACCACCCATAAGGCACGTTTGGAATCCTTCACTTCTGTATGCTAACCAGAAATGTGATTATGAATAGGGTACAGTGGGCCCAAAATAGACTTCCTCTTTTCCCTTAGGTTATCCGATATTCCTAGTGTGGTACGTGTAGATGGGAGCTTGTAGGCTACCAAAGTTCTGTCTCTCTTGTTCAGCTATGAAACATGATGTAAGGGTCTCCACGCAATCTGTTCAGCTATATATTTACATTGTTTTGTAGAACTTTTATTTAGCCATTATTATTCACAAGCGGACCGCCTGGTGGCAGTATTCTACTTTGGGGCAAGACTTTCCTCCTGGACTGCGAGGAAGGATCAATATCCTTCGACTCAGCCTAGGTCTCCTGTCTTTCCATATGAATGACTGTCTCTTTGCACCTTACTTAAATGTTTTGATAGGACCGGGATTGGCAGGGTCTGAAACAGATGTAAGAGTCTCTGCATCACATTTATCTTTATGGAGGAGATTCTCCGCAGCCAAGAAATCAGGGGAGATCGGCAGGATTTCAGCTCTTCACTCAGTACGATAAAAAAGGTGTGGGAAATGGGTGTTAAAAAAATAGAAAAAGAAAAATAGGGTTGTGTGATCCAATTACGAAGACATTTTTAAGAAAAGGTAGTTGTAAGGGATCACTCCGACAAGACAGCTGATATAACCAAAATGTTAGTCTTTATTGACTTTTGAACAGCTTCAAGTTATAGCAGGGGAAAAAAAAAGAAAGAAATTAATCTTTTCAGTCAGGCTTCCAAGTACTCCTTCTTAGTGCCTGGAATGGAGTCCTTGTAAGCTTCCTTCTGGAATATGGACTAAATCTGGGCTTAGTCCTCGTAAGCCGAACGGTAAGAGGCTCCTACTGCTTCGCTTTCCAGTTGGTTCTGCAAAGAAGTGGAAAATTCACCATTAGTCCTACATCTCTCTCTGGTTTATATAGGAGCTGGTCACTTCTGGGCCAATCAGAGTCCTTTACCCAGCTAAGCCTTGATAAACCCCCCCAAGCCCCGCCCCCTTCCTTCCTTGAGGCTGTTCGCCATGATGCACTCCACCCGCGTGCCATGAGGTAAGGATTCTGGTGTGTATTGGGGCTTTGTTGTTCCTTGTTTTGGGGAGTGTTATACTTGACTTTTAATTGTCTTTCTTGTGGCAATTCATATGGGTTCTCCGCCCTTTCCCGAGCCGTGGTTGTGTCTCGGCATACCATCTTAATAGCACCTAGACCTTCCTTTCTCTGCCGCGTGCAGAGCCGCTAGTCACATTCCTCACAGGGGCTGCATGCCCACATCACGAAACCCGGGTCTCTCTTGTCGCGGTGCACAGGCCAGGCTCTGGCTGTCTCCCTCCTTGTTCGCCTGGGTCCTGACCACAGCCGCGCTCTTAATTCCAATCTCCTCCCTCCTCTGTGCGCAATCAACTGTGCAGTCACCCGCAGCTGGCTTTGGTTCGAACTGGGAAGCGTGCGATCCGCAGTCGGCACCCCACCACGTCTCAACCTCGGTGTCCACCTCCTCCTTCCTCATGGCCCCTTCCTCCGACTTCGAGCCATCACAGTAGTAAAATATTAGGGTTTGGCAAAAATAAACTAACATCAAAAACACCAAAAGTTTGGAAATTCAGCAGGTTGAATAGGTTAGTGTACCCCTTAGAAAGAACATTTTAAAGCAAATTCTAGTAAGAGGATGAAACTGTTTAGTGCTATCATGGAAACAGACCATAACATATGGTGCAGTCCTGGACACTCTGGAAGAGTTCAATAATATGTATTGTGTGACGACTATCGGGAATGTGTCACCTTCGCCCCAAAGGGAAGCCCCCTCTGAGGCTAGGGAGGCGAGGCCGCTCGGCAACACCTTCCGTTGTTGTCGAGGCAAGCAGGACCTCACGGGGAGAGACTCCCCAAGAAACCTGCCAACAGTACCTCTTCAAAAACATCCAGTAAAGAAATGTTAAAGAACACATCAAAATTGTTCTTGTCATCAAGAAACTCAGATTACTCCTTTAAAGGAAAAATTACCTTTTGCTAAAACAAGGAGAAAGATCTGGAGGAACACAAAAGGCAGAACAAACAAAGGAATGAGACTGCAGCAGGAAAGTCCCACAGCTATGTAATAAAAGAAAGGGGAGAAGACTGGAGAGGAAGAGAAGAAGCCTGCGAGTTCCGAAGCAGCTCTCTGGCTTACACAGAGAAAAAAGATGGACAAGCAGTGCCTTGTAATCGAGAGGAAGCCCACTGCAGAATCAGCCGTGCAGCGTCAGGAAACCAGAGAGAGGAGAGAAGCCAGTGCGGACGCAAGTAGTCCTTATCTCAGAGTGTGGAGTGGTGGCGTGATCACAACAGAGCCGTGGTAGACCAGACGTCCCATGAACAACGCCGATACCACTCCGGTAGAATCAACGAGGAACCTATTGACAGATGATACCAGAGAAAGTGTCTGTACAGCAATACAAAGGAAACGTAGCAGAGGAAACGAGAGGCCAATCTAACAAATCGAAGAGAAGGGCCCAACCAGAAAAAAAATAAATCCAGGCTGGGAATCACTCAGATCAATGTAAATTGACAGTTGGAAAGGGAACAAAGTTTCAATGCTTTGGTAAGATTTGGGAGAAAGGAGCTAGGTCAATAGAAATCTATTTTTCAGGATATTCATTAGGCTTATTCAAGAGGGGTGCTGATTGCATGTTTGAGCTATAACGGCACACTTAAATCCTGTAAGGGGCAATGAGAGGAGCAATAAGAGCACGCTCATAAGAACAAGCACAGCAACTCTCAAAACTGAAGTCATCAGTGGGTATGTGTGTGTTTGGGGGGGGCAGAGACATTACATTACTGCATCATTAGCCAGAATGAATTCCTGCAGTTTTACCAACCTGGCATGTTGATTAGCAGATATCAGGGTAGCTTCTAAGAAGAATAGGGGTCCCCAACATTTTCTGCACAATGAGCACAATTTGCAAATGAAATGATGAGCAACATACATTTTTCGACGGACCACATTGGTACTCAGTTGGCAGACAAATGATTGCAATACAAATTAGAAATGTAATAAGACTGCTTATAGAACATTTTACTTTGCAGTACTTAATAGTTATCTAGACCACATACAATTCTAGTAAAGTACATCTGCAAGGCCTTTAACTCAAGTTGACATTAAGTGGTTGTTTACAGGAAATGTTGAGGATATTGAGTGGTAAGTAGTACATTTTTAGACACATAGGACCAGTCAAGTTGTCCAAAAATATGGTACAACTAAATAAACATTACCAGGGGTTTCAAGTTCTCGAGCAAATTTTTTATAAGACATTTTGTGCAAATGTTTGGACAGTAAAATTGGTCACAAATGGAGCACTGATTTTCAGGTGTACTTTGGGATTCTGCCTGGGGATTTCTGTCTCGGATCTTTATTAGCAAATGGTGCACTGATGAGCATACAAGATCAGAAATATTGTTCCACAGTCATTGATTACTGTATTGTGGATTGTTTTTTCTTCAGGAATGTTAGGATATTTTGCATTTCTGATAGAACAAAGAGTGAACACTATTCTCTTGAGTTAATTTTCCAATGGCCAGGGTAGGCACCACGGAGAAGATGTCTGAAGGCCAGAGGGGCTGGTTGGCATTGCTTACGCTCGACAAGAAGGCATTGGAAAGTATTACTAAATCATAAGAAATTAAGATATTTTCTTAAAACTGTTAAACAGTTCAGTTTGAAACTATCTGGGTCAGAGCTATTGGCAAACAGCATCCCCAAGGTTAGGCGGTCCAGGTTATAGAAAGCTAGGCCCCGCGGTTCGATGCAGAATGTAGAATCTCTAAAAGAAAATTGAACCATGATTTAATGAGATTTGTGCACACAGCTGGTCAGATTTATAGTTTCAAAATGGTATATAGAAATTGCCAAAAGAAAAGTTTGAAAAACAGTGGGAGCTTTTTCGAAGGACACCACATTTATGAATGTTTAATGTAGTTGTCAAGACAACCATTATGCCATCTCCTTGGACCACCAGCCCCCCACGATTATAGGCCAATTTCCTCACTAGACATTGCCAGTACGATATTCTCCAAATATTTTTTGTCCAGACTGGCGGAGGGGATTCAAAGTAACAATATCTTGAAACCCTACCAAACAGGTTTCAGGGGAGGGCTTGGTACAGTGTACCACTGCTTCACTCTGAGCACCATCATGCAGAAATACGGTAAAGTTAAGGGAGGGAGATTATTCTGTTTTGTTTCCAGATTTGTAGGATTTGATCGATAGAAACATAGCTTGGCATAAAGTATATTTTAATGGGGTCCCTAATGTTTTATTACATCTTATCCAACTGTGATATGCAGCAGTGGTCGAAGTGTTCGAAAAGAAGTAGTGGAACTATGTTCCCTGTTGGTCCTATCACTGCACCCCCTCTCACACACAATCCAAACCCCCAAACAAGCACACCTGTTATTTAAGGGAATATTCAGTGCAGTTCACTGAAGTGCAAGCTTCAACTTCTTCCTACACTTTTATTTTAAAACGAAACCGTTCCAGAACGGTTTCTTTTAAAAATAAAAGTATAGAAACAGTGAAGCTTAAAAATAAAGTATAGGAGCACCGCTCCCGACCACTTCTACCTCTGATATGCAGATATCTCAGCGTCTATCCGATATACAAGATCGAGGAATTATACATTGTTTTTCCTCACCAATAAAGGTGAAAAGCAGGAATGTCAGTTGGCCCCAATGTATTCCTTTATGACATTGATTCTACTACTTCTCTTAGGAAAGTGAATCCACCCTACCCGAAGGGTACATTTTATACTAGCATGCGTCTTTATGTCGAAGACACAACTATTTTGGTCTCCAACAGGG
Organism: Ambystoma mexicanum; assembly: GCF_040938575.1. Classification (NCBI taxonomy): domain Eukaryota; kingdom Metazoa; phylum Chordata; class Amphibia; order Caudata; family Ambystomatidae; genus Ambystoma; species Ambystoma mexicanum. The sequence continues at coordinate 894,445,805 of NC_090939.1, forward strand.
CCCACAAAATACAAATCACATTTTTGGGAACTATAGTTCGAAATTTAATATGATAAAAACCAAAAATGATGGTGTTCGGTAAAAGGGTGAAACATTGTAGTTAGTTTTAATGTAGAGATGAGGGGGCAGTCTCATTTTTATTTGAGCCTACTCTTCTCAAAGAGCAGGGCTTGGGTCAATCATTTTAAAAAGGCAGATGAAAGGGCATCATTAAAGATTTAAGGGCTTTTTACATTTTTATTTCAAGTTTGGGGCATTCTAATTGGACAACTGCTTGGAGGTATATAAGGCAAAGGTCTGTTCCATGATTTTTATGGCAGTTAAATCTAGGGCGATTCAAATTGTTATGTCCTAGAGGGGTTCCAAAATACATTCTTGTGCCAAACAGCAGGTCTTCCTGCAGATACACCTGCTAGTGCCTTATGAGCTGAATTGGGAATGTTCAGTTTGAAGATGTTGGACCAGTTAAGATTTTGTACTTATTTTTTTTAAAGCTGTCATCCCCCGGGGCCGTTGGGGTCTTTAGAATCAATGGAGGACTTGCCTCCATTGATTTGTGCCATCACGTTTCCACAGTCTCACTTTGAACGGTCTAGCTCTCATCCATCATGGCTGCCGTCGGGAAGTTCTTAAGCACTCCACTCCCGGCGGTCGGCACGTTGCAACCTCAGTGCGTTTCCTTTGCTTTGGTTAGACGCTAGTTTTTCTCCTCTTCACTTCCACATCGGAACGCTTTCCTCGGCTTCCTCTCTCTTTCTCTGCTCGGCGGACACGCCTTGCCCCGTCTCGGCGCAACTCCCATTCTCCACCTGTCTCTGGGGTTCTCTACCCCCGCGGCTCTCCCGGTTTGCGAGTGCCACGGCTCGCTTACACTTTCTCTGGCTTCGACTTTGCTCTTCTTTTCGCTTCCCTCTATTTCCTTTTACTGCACGATCTCTGGCACAGTGCGGCGTACTTCTGTGTACTTCGCACACCTCACCCCAGCTTCCAAGCTTCCCAGCTGTGTACCTGGTTGCCTTGGCAACCCGCCTTACCTTCCTCTGTGGTTCCCGACTCCCCAGCCTCCCTTTTACTCTGGTTGCAGTCTCTCCACCAGGTCTTCGGACTGATCTTCAGTACTCTCCTTCCTCCCAAGATCTGAGCCTGCTTTTCCGCAGGTTACTACCTCTCTAACTCAAGACCTTATTACCTGGACAACAATCAATCCAGTGTCGGACAACTACGATTCCTGTCTAACAGTGTTTTTTATGCCAATTGAGGCTTTTTCCCCCCATTTCTGGTTGCCTCTGGAGAGGGGGCAGTGGCCTGCTACCTGACAAGCAGCCACTGTGGCTTCCTCCCGGGGCAGACCCCAACTACATTAAAAAAAAAAAAGACTATAGATCCAGAAAACACAGAAAGTCGTCACACCTGGACACCAGCAGTTCAGGTGGGGAGGAAGATGAGAACTGATTCTGGGGAGGTATCCAAGGAAATTGACAAAAGCACATCTGGGATTTTCTGCCAATTATAAAGATAAAGGGAATTTCAGTGTAGGTGCTAATGTAGCCTCTCATGGTAAAGAAAAATACTTGTGGTAAGGTGGGTCATAAGGCACTGTGCATTTGAATAGGGGCGGGTTATAACTAAATTTGGTCCATTAAGTCAGCTGAAAATAGATCTTAAACCAAGAGCATGCCCAATCAAAAGCAAAATAGATGTCCAAAATATGCATAGGCTAACCTCTTTAGCCTTGTATACAGACTAAGGTACACTTATAAGATGGCAAGGAGAAATCTGTGAAATAAGATTGCTAGAATGCAGGAGGCTGATACTAATGGTAGGTGTTAAAGTACCCACCCCTCATTAAATTAAGAAGGTGTGCAGGAGGAAGCACAAAGTGTGCCTGCAAAATAGCAGTTTAAGATTTGGTTCATTTTCTGTTCATTTGTCATTTCTCCATTTTGAATAAGCGTCGACATCCATTGCAGCTGTTCTATATAATTAATTGTAATGATCAGGATTTTATATATAGCTTGTTTTAATATGTTAAAGTTGCTTTTTTATTCTGAGCTTGTTCTATGTTTATGAAATATGACATGTTTTTAAATGTTGCTAACTTAAGGAAGAAATGTGATTTAATAAATCTTGATTGAGTATTACTGGCTTTAGAGATCGCTGCACTGGGGCTTTGGAGGTTACCTCCTAAAAGTTATTTTAGCATGTAATGGCAAATAGTGCATTTCAAAGCTCCTCTTGGTGAAACAGTGGTTAGGAATAAAAATACTTTTCTAAAGGATTTTAGGCCTCTTCTCGACCCAAAATGTTTTTTACACAAGCCTTAGTCGCAAACCTTGATAAAAACTGAACATTTCATGACCACGTCATAGTGGGTTGTGGTGTTGAGTCGGTATTCGGATTAATTAATTGGCTTGGTAATTTAAACATATTAACAGTAACTTAATTGGATTTGAATAAAGGGCAAATTAACTATGAAAAATGTGGCATGCATTTACCTTATCGTGCCAGATGGCCAGAGTAACAAATGATGACCACATTTCTAATAGGACACTATGTAATAATAAATATAGGTGGCACTCACTTTTATTTTTTACGATAAATATAATGCATGTACATTATTTAATAAAGAAAAGTTGGGTATGCATGCCACTTTTTTGTCCATTATGCACATACTAGCTGTACAAAGTAACACAATATGACAATTTTCTCCAGGACAAAAACATGCTTCAATTATTTTACTCATTAATACCTTTGTCAGATGGGCAACGTATCTGAAGATGACGGGGTTTTGACAATAGCAAAACAGAAGAGGTAATGATGGCTGGAAGGTTTATAAATAATCTTACCCTCTGACATTGCTTTGGGCAACCCTCCAGAGCATCGTTCTTCGCCTGCCAAGCCATTACAAAAGCAAAAAGACCATATGCAAATCAGCCGTGGTCCCACCCCAAAAGGAGCAGTCCAGCCCGAACTCCTTGGTCACATCCCTTCTGCACAAGACCACAAGCATTCCTAGACATGTTTCGGCTTAACAAAGACACTGCTTTAATAAGTAAAGACATTTAATGAAAAATGATTTGCATGGTGGCAACAAAAGAAATGCATAAAAATAAGCCAGCTGGAATCACAGCAGGCTCATTAGCCAACATTCTCGCACTGTCCAGGACTCTGTCCTGGCTATATTGCTACTGTGGTCTCATTCACTCAGCTCCTCCTTCTAGGCCTCCACAACCACAGCCCAGAGCAATAGGCGAGTAACAATTTAGGGTGTTGCTAGCAACATGTTGCTCCCGAGCTACATGTTGGGGATCACTGACGTAGAACAAAAGAACAGGGAATTTCGTATCGGAAGAACTGTATTGGCTCATTAGAAGAATTTTTGAGAGACAAGAACAAGTTCTTGGAAGGGTCCTAGAAGCAGTGCCTTGGGTGGATGATCTGCTTAGTCAATGTGGTTTTGACAGCATTATTTCTTTACCTCTCTTAAGTGCTGTATTGTATCCTCTAATTTGCATGAGGTATGGCCAGTGGTCAGGTAGCAATTTGATTTTCAGCCATCCCCTCTCCATCTCTCTCATGTAATTTGGTAGACTGTAAGCATTGTACCATTTATTGGTTACGGCTTTCTTGATTTTCCTCTTATAGGTTTGTGGGGTGCAGGAGAATACATGATAGTTTGTGTGTTGATGTGCTTTTAAGCTTGTCCAGGATGTGGAGCAGTCAGAAGGCAGGGAGACCTAGGGAACACCAACGGGCAGCCATCAGGAATGTGGGGATTGCGGCTGCATCACATGCAGTGTAGGGGCTTCATTCAAGGATGGATTGCTCTATGTATCTTGAAGTGGATCAACACATGGTTCAACTAGTTAGGAAGTTGGTAATTGTTGACACAGATGTGAAGTTTGTTGAAAACACTAAACTCAGGACGTAAGCAATCACGTGGGTGGGAGCTTGCACTAGCGGATTCAACATTCGGTTGTGTAAATCTGCTAGATTACTCTTGGCATAGGTTTTTGAGGATGTATCTTCCCAGATATTGACGCACGCTAGCAGGCAGGAATGCTGGATTAACAGAGCATGCGTTAAGTATGGTACAGATAGGAAGGATGCATGTACAAGGATGTGCTGGTTATACCACGCCGTGATACCCTATGGTCTGGCCGTGTAACAAATGTAATAAATAAATACATTTAACCAGCAGATGTTTAAAGAGATGTCCAAAGTCGTCATACTGGGACCAAAGATCTTTTTGCAATGATGGCCTCAAAGCATATCGCAAACAAAACTGTCTCCAGGGATCGGCTTGAGAAGCGGTTGACTTTCGGTTTAGGGTGAAATGATGGAATACAAAGTTTCGAAATGCAATTGTTTCGAATCAAAAGGACCAAAATAAATAAATAAATAAATTGAGTGCACTTTTATTTGGGGTGGGGGGTCCCCCCACCAAACCCCTGTTTTTTGGCCATAAATCACAAATTTAACCTATACCAAGGCCAAAAAAAATACATTTAAAAAAAGGCATTCTGTTATTTATTTTCGGTCCTTTTGAGTCGAATGTATTGTATTGGACCCTTTTGAATTCGACCCTTTGACTGGACACCTTGACTTTCTTGTTGGCTGGTCTAGCATAGAGGATGATCACAGTTAAGGTAAAAGGGGTTTATGGGCAAGTGTGGTTATCAGATGCAATTCTCGTTAATATGGACGTGGTAAAGCCACAAGGATTTGGGTGATCGGGAGGTATGAATTTCTATGAATAGTAATCAGTAAAGAGAACACTAATGGATCTCATTTCAGGATGCAGGCAGTCAACGTACCTTCTTTTGGATTTGTGTGAGGAGTGATAAAGAATGCCCCACTGAGCATCAAAACAAATGCAGGGCTTCACTGTGTGTACACAAAAGCGGATGCCTCATTTGGGCAGACTTCAGGAAGAGCACTAAGTGGTATGACAGGGGGGAGTGAATTGTTGCTGCAAGACCAAGAGGTTCTCAGCTAGTCACTTTCTGTCAGGGGCGCTTGGCTGCCTTGCATCATCCCATTTCCAGTGTTGAAGAGTCTGATGCTAAGTGAGTTGCGGCTGTTATGTGTTGAAGGTATGATGAGAGCTTGCCCACCAGGTTTTCCACTGAGGCAAAATGTAAGGGAGGCTTGGCTGGATTGGTAACCCATATTTGAGTGTCTACATGCTATGACCGGGGTCCCAGGTGAACAGATAGACTTTTTCCTAATGGATCAGCCAGAGAAGCAGCACACCACCCTGCTAGCCGATTAATGGAGCAAAAGGTACCAGAGGATGACAGTCAAAGAGGCTGCAAGAAAAATACCAAGTGATCAATACAAGTAACCAGCAAAGATACTAGAACCCCTTCCCTCTAACAGAAGTTACCTGTGACGTCCACTGAAGCATAGGTAAGAGGAAAGCAGGGAGGAGCGAGAACTTACCCCAAATAAGACAAGGCACAAAATGGAAAATACCCCCCCCCCCCCAAAAAAAAACACAAAGCACAAGTACCTAATCCCATGCAGCACAAGGACGCAGGAACAAGGCGGGGGAAGGTAGAACAAACCAAGGAGCACTCAGCAAAGAATCAGTTGCCAGAATGAAGAATCCTCACAGTTCCAGGTAAGCACAAAATCCAGGTGAACAATTCAATAACGAAATCCAGAGGCAATCCAGGAAACCAAATAAAGAGTGTAAAAATGTCCAGAGCCACCAAGTCCAAACATTATCCAGGGGCTAAATCCGTGAAACAAGAAAACATAAAAATGTTCAACTTATGGGCGTCTGCGCCACTTGCAGTCCACAATCCAGCTGAGAAGCGCTCGCACTGAAAACGCTGGGCTTTAAATTCCCTATGAATCCAAATAAGGCCTCTGTGAATCATGCATTGTGTCACGTGGCATACCCTCCTTTGCAAACGGGACAACAGGAAATATAGTCTCATTCTATGTGACTACATCCGCCACATTCCATGGGATGGGCACTTTTCCAGGGTGCTTGGCGCAGGGACGCCATAGGAACCGGTGCAAGTGCGGCACCTCAGCAGCATGCCTGACCCTATGGTGAAGATGGCATTGGTTTTCTTACTCCTGAGATTAGCGCTGTGATCATAATTGGTAATCAGAACCAATTATCACATGACTTTTTGCTGGTCAATCAGCTATGAGAAGTCTATCAGAACTTTGCTGGCTGAAGTAGAAATTCAGACTGGAGCAACTCCAGCATATATTATCCTCTCTTAAACCACATCTGTGCACTATGCTCCACATGTTATGGGATTGTTTAAGGGTTAGGGGTTTCTGGAGTGGATTTGGTTTGGAACATATCCTTCCCTAGGACACAGTTATCGGTACTTTTAAAATCTCCAATTGGCACTCGTCATCTGAGTTATGCGACTCTATGTTGGGTTACTAAAGTGTTTCTAGTGGCGACATGGCTAATTTACGCCTCTGGAAAACAAGGAAAAAGCCATGTATTGAAGAATGGTCATACAGGTGCAGTTGCTCTCACGGTTTGAAAAGGTTAAATTTCATGCATTACATAGAGAGGAGTCTTACAAAGAGCAATGGAGTGCATTTAATGAGTTATATGCTTAAATTGGGTAGTAATAGGTTCTACTTTGTCTGGTAATTAACTTTAGAGTGGTTAATTTGATGAGGTGGTTGGGTGTTTGTCTTGTTTTGTATGGTGTTGTGTTTTGTGTTTTTTGTATATGTTTACTTATTTTGATTCTGTTTAATTTCAAAGTATGGTTGTTGAATTATAGTTGGGGTATATTGATAATTTCACAAGTCATTTCTATTTGTACATATTTGTTCAACGTGATGTTTATATATTCTTATTAATACTTTTCATATATTGTGTGTTGGAATGATGTAATATTTGAAAATTTTAAATAAAGTTGATTAAAAAAAAGAAATGTATAAAAATGTTTTTAAAAAATAAAAAATAAAAAATTCAGACTGGAGTTACTAAAGAGGAAGCCATTAGGACCCTGCCTGTAGGAGGTGTGCATGTATGTTACTCTACAAAAACCTTAATTATTTATTAGAACTATTTTATTAACATTTAGATATTTCTATGATTATGTGCTGTTAAGTATTACTTCAAATGTGCTTGCATTCCACGGATGATGGTTTGAAATATTTTAGCATTGGCTTAGGAGAGGTTATTATGCTCAATTAATGTATTATATGTTTTTCCTACATTGTTCTTTTATTTCATTACAGCACCACCAAGCTGCAGCAATGCATATTTGCATTGAGTTATATAAAGAAAATCAAAACATTTTCACATGGCATCAATAGGTGGTGTATTGAGGTTCTGGACATACTCTTGTAACATCCCTATTGTATATAATCATATAAGCCAGGGTTGAGCAACCTGCTTCTCTCCAGATGATTTTGACTAGGACTCCCATGAACCCTCACCATTGACAATGCTGGCTAAGGCTGATGGGAGCAGCAGGGCAAAACCTGTGGAGTGCCAAAAGGTTATAGGCCCCTGGATCTAAGCTAGAGAGTGCTGGTATCTTGCAAGGTCATGAGCCAAATGCTCTGAACGACAGTGTTGATAGTATGTTTATTGTATACGGTTAAAAACAAATGTAACCTTAATACCCAGTAAGAAAAGTAAATACAAAGAATATAATACAGTAGATACAATCATTTTTAATAAAAAAACAATTTTTTAAAATACAGAAACGTACCCACACCTATTTAAGACTCCAATTATTTAACAATGAAACAATTGATCCAGGTCAGTTCCATACATTACAACATTCAACTCTAAAATCAACACTGGAAATCAGGACTCCCCCCAAGTTTATACTTGTAAGGAACACGGTAACAGCTAAAACTATACAGGTAGATCCGCCCGGCAAGACAAGTTACACAAATGTTTTGCGGATCACTAATAATTGAGAGCCTATTGTAGACCTTTCCAACGTGTGTTGTGCGAGTACCTAGTAACAACGGACAATACATTATCAGATGCTTTAGTGTTAAAATTGGATATGGGATCTTTACAAAATCTGCCGTTTCTCAATTCGGGCACTAACATCTTTCTACGAATGTGGACCTCTCTGGTAAAATACAAGTTCCACCTAAATCGCACAAACTCACATGTAATAGATACTTGAACTCAACTGTAAATAGGATGTTCAAACACCACAAACCTTATTCTCGTGGGAAAGGTGACCTAAGAACTTGAAACTATGAAAAGCGACAGTACGACAAAAGTCCTTCGCAAACAAAAGCTTTTTTACCCTCCCCGGACCTTTAATTTAATATCTGAATCAGACAATATTTTTAAACAGCTACAAGCAAACAACTTAACTGTGGGATCAATACTAGACTGCATCACTGCACAGAGGTCCTCGTACAGGGTATTCTCCATGGGCTTTAGGCGCTTATAATACAACAAGATATATTTCCATCGGACACAATTTGAACCACATAGCGGCCGTTGGAACTGCATTTGGGATATGCATGCCTTTTCTCCAAAGAAATCCCTCCAGTTGATCAATACACTCCAAAACCCAGGTTTGCAGAGTTTCAAGACCGTAGGTCACCTTGGGGATAACCTTACCCTTGTAGTTCTTGAAGAGGTGTTTGATAGAATCTACATACTTTTGCCCTTAACTTACACATCTGTATTGCCAGAGTCTTTATTTAACCACGAGGTTCCTTTATTTATTTTTTACTTTGAAACACAACTAATGGAAGCCTCAAGTACTTAAGATTGTCAACCTGCTCCAGTATTACCTGCCCTAATCTCCAAGTGAAGGGGGACTGCCTGTATGATTTACGTATATGAAACATCTTTTTTATTGGACTGATTAATTATTCTTTTCTGCATAAGAGGAAAAGTCTTTGATCAAACTTTGTAAGCCTATCAGTGTTTGATCAAACACCAGGAGGTCATCCGCGTATGCTATACAAATTAGATGGATAGGTGACAAATCTGGGGGTACAAAGGCCAATGGTTCGATTGCCTCAACAATATCTCTGACAAGTAGAGGTTAAACAGGCAGGGGGCAAGAATGCACCACACCACCGCCTCCATCCCCTTTCAGTTTGAATCACCCTTGAGAGGTAGCTCTCACAGCCCAACCTGACTTGCATACTGGATTGTACATGAATGTCCCATAATCGAAGCCGACCACCTGGGATCCCCCAATTGGAAAGCCTAGACCAGAGGAGTCCAACACCAGGTCAAAAGCAGATTTCAGAACAATTGATGCCACATAGATGTTGCTACGCCCACCCTTCTAGACTGATTCCTGCAAACATCTCAGGATTAGCCCATTTAAGTTCGTACCGTGTGCCCGGGGCTTTTTCAATCTATCTACCTCCCTTGCCCAAACCTCAAGGTGACCCAGCAAGACAGCTGCAAATATCTTACTGTCTGCATCGAGGATTGAGATTGGACAGTCATTTCTAGGGACTGCTTTGGGGCCCCCTTTGCAAATTGGTATTACATGATCTGTCCTCCAAGTCGGGGGGTATTGACCTGTAGTCCCCTTTTCCTTAAATAGATAGGAAAGTATAATCGCCCAAACTACGGGCCGCCTTGAACAACTGATTCCTTAACTTATTGGGTTCTGGGGCATGTGAGTTACTCGAACGAGCCATTAATTCCTGAATCGTATCTTGATCAAAGATTCATTAGGGGATTCATACTTACATTCCTCTATACCCATGGGTGGATAATTACATTCTTGCGGCATATCCACTACAGAGTATAGTTCCTGAAAGTGATGAACCCATTCACTCTCAGCTACTGCATTTATCGGTTGTAAAATAAAACCCATTCCCAGAGAATTAAATCAGGGACCAAAAGCTTCCACCATCACTATTCTTTAAGCTATTTAACATTAACTCTTTGTCCTTTGTAACATACACTCCCCTCTGTTGCTTACTCCAGTTTTTAAATTTAGACCTGATCTTTTAAATTACATGCAATTGTTCCGGGCCTTCCGGGTATTTCTTATGCGCTGCTTTAACATCTGCCCTCATTAAACATTTCTCCCTAGCTACAATCGGGTCAAAGACATGTTTGTATTTCACTGAATTCTGTCTGGTGGATTTATACCATTTATTCCTCGTAGCCAAATCCAGTAAGGATAAAAGTCCCAAAATGATCTACACTGAACATGTGCAGTTCCAAATCCTATGGGGTCTCAGCAATAATTGAGTTCAACTTCGCATTAAATATGTTCACGCTGTCTGGCTGCCAGACAATTCTGTTACCAGCCGGGTTCACGGTCAGATTGGCTGGCACTCCACTTGTCCCCAATGCTACTCATATTAATTACTGAAATCAACAAATTATGGTAACTCCAGTCACTGTGAGATGCTCCAAAAAATATACAATTATGAAATCGACAAACCTGTAATCGAACAGTGAGGAGCTATATCCTCTCTTCCATGTTGGTCGACAAACCAAGTCCCCCATCAATGGCACCATTCAACATAGCAGGAGGACCACAATATTTCCTTTAACTATTTTAGTCATCCCAGGCAGCAAGGGGGAATTCAGATCGCCCAACAATAGACTCAAGCCCATCTCAACATTACTCACCCAATCAACAATAATGGATAAGGAACAAGTTACTTACCTGTAACTGTTGTTCTCCAGCATGGGTCTGGCATGGATTCACATGCTCATGAATATTCCCCGTCGTCAGGCTGGGAATCCTCGGTAAAGAAAAAACCAGTATCAGTTTCGTTTCTGATCTGTCTTTCGTAGTAATAACCAATCACTGGTCTCTGCGTCATACTGACCACAGCCAATGACTGCCCTCTACCTAAGCACCGCCTCTGGCAGCCATCTTCAGATTTGGAGGCACGTGAAGTGGCAGTATGACCAAGTGAAGAGCCGCAGAGGGGTAGGCGGGAGGGTTCGCATGTGAATCCATGCCAGACCCATGCTGGAGAACAACAGTTACAGGTAAGTAACTTGTTCCTTCTCCAGCATGGGGTCTGGCATGGATTCACATGCTCATGAATAAAGAATACATAGCAGTACACACATGCACAACCACGGGAGGTGGCAAAGGCTCAACATTAAGCATCACATCAACTCAACATTAAGCATCTTACCTCCTCACCAGGCTCACCTCAGGCGAACAGGTTGCGCAGCACTGCTTGGCCGACCCTGGACTCCTCCCTGGAATCCCGGTCGACGCAGTAGAATTTCATGAAGGTGTGCGTCGACCTCCACGTAGCAGCCCTGCATATGTCCAGCAGGGGCACACCAGATAGGAACGCCGTGGTAGCTGCGATCGCTCTGGTGGAATGGGCTCTCGGACGGCCAGGCAGCGGTCGGTTTGCCAACCGGTGACAGCACATGATACAGCCGGAGAGCCATCTGGAGATGGAAGCCTTCGAGAGAGCCTTCCCCTGATTGACAGGTCCAAAGTTCACAAAGAGTTGTGACGTCTTCCGAAAACCCTTCGTGCGGTCCACGTAGAACTTCAGCGCTCTAGCTACATCCAGCGAGTGCAAAGTCCTCTCAGCCGGCGACGAAGGCGACGGGAAGAACACAGGTAACACCAAGGGTTCGTTGAGATGGAAGTCCGACGGTACCTTGGGCATGAAGGAGGGGTGCGTCCTGAGCACTACCCTCGTGTCGTGGAAAGTCAAGTACGGGGCCTTGCAGGAAAGGGCCTGGATCTCTCCCACTCGTCGTGCGGAGGTGATGGCCACAAGAAAAGCTGTTTTCCACGATAGAAACTTCAACGGGGCCGAGTGCAGAGGCTCGAACGGAGGTCCCATGAGCTTGGTCAGCACCACGTTGAGCTCCCACGCCGGGGCCGGAGCCTTCACCGGCGGGAACGATCTGAACAGTCCCTTCATGAACTCTTTCACCAGACGATGAGACCACAAGGACGTCCGGCCCGTGGTTCTGGTGTATCGGGAGATCGCAGCAAGATGAATCTTGATGGACGCATGTGCCAGACCAGCTTTGGCCAGCGTCAGCAGGTACGGCAGTACTTGGGGAGCCGTAATCCGTAGAGGGTTAATCTTCTGTGCGTGGCACCAGACAGAGAACCTCTTCCATTTGTGTCCGTAGCATTTAAGAGTCGAGGACGCCCTGGCCTTTGCAAGAACCTCTCTGCAATCGGCCGGTATGTCGTATCCTCCAAACTCTAGTGCTGCAGGAGCCAGGCCTGCAAGTTCAGCGACTTCGGGTCGTGGTGGAGGATGGCGCCTCCTTCCCTGGAGAGTAGATCCGCGTCCGCCGGCAGCTTGATCGGCGGGGACGCTGACAAGTCCAGAAGGTCCGGGAACCATATCTGCCTCGGCCACGCAGTTGCGACGAGGATCATCCTGCACCGTGACCTCTTGAGCTGGTTGACGAGCCGGATTAGCAGAGGCAAGGGAGGGAACGCGTAGAGGAACAGGCCCTCCCAGGGGAACGAGAAAGCATCGCCCATGCTCCTCGTCTGGGGAAACCTGCTGGCGAACCTCCGGCACTTGGTGTTCGTCGCCGTCGCGAACAGGTCGATCTGGGGGGTGCCCCACCGTCGGAAGAGGCGATCCACCAGATCCTGCCGTAGTTCCCACTCGTGGCACGAGCGCAGCTCCCTGCTGAGTGAGTCGGCGATGGTGTTTTTTATCCCTGCCAGATGAAACGGCACCAGAAAAATCCCTTGGGCGACGGCCCAATGCCACAGGTCCTGCGCCTCCTTGGACAGCGCTGGGGACCTGGTTCCGCCCTGTTTCCTGATGTAAAACATGGTGGTGGTGTTGTCGGTGAAGATCCTCACCACCTTGCCCTTGAGGGACGGAAGGAAGGACCTGAGGGCCCAAAACACTGCACGGAGCTCCAGGACGTTGATATGTAGGGACTTCTCCGTCGGGAGCCAGAGTCCCCTTGCGTGCAGATTTTCGGTGTGCGCTCCCCACCCTTCCAGGCAGGCATCCGTGGTCACAGTCTCCTGGTGGGCTGGGGTCTGGAAGTCCATGCCCGCCGTCAGATGCGCGCGGGTGCCCCACCACCGGATCGCTCGTCGGAAACTCTCGTCGAGCTTGATCCTTTCCTCGAAGCTGCCCGTCGTCTGGATCCAGCGCGCATCCAGGAATTCTTGCAACGGGCGCATCCGGAGCCTGCACATGGGAATGAGGTAGATGCAGGAAGACATCATCCCGAGGAGGGACTTGATGGACCTCACTTTGGCCGCGTCGGCCACCAACATCCGTTGCACCTTGCCCAAGATGGTCCTGGTCCTCTCCTCCGACGGGGAGGCCAGAAGGGACACTGTGTCGAGCCTCGCTCCCAGAAACAGTGCGACTTGCGCGGGCACCAGGTGGGATTTGGCGTAGTTCACGGAGAATCCCAGGTCCGTGAGGAGTTGGACGGTCCTTGCCGTGTGGACCACGGCGAGCTCCCTCGTCTTGGCGCGGATGAGCCAGTCGTCCAGGTAGGGGTAGACGTGGATCCCCTCGCGGCGCAGCTGCGCCGCCACCGGTGCAAGGCACTTGGTGAATACCCTGGGTGCCGACCGTAGTCCGAAGGGAAGGGCTTTGAACTGGTAATGACGCCCTTGGACCACGAATCTGAGGAATTTGCGGTGCCCCTTTAGGATGGGAATGTGGAAGTAGGCATCCTCCAAATCCAATGACGATAGGAAGTCTCCTTCCTCCAGCTGACCCAGGACGTGCTGGAGGGTGACCATCCGGAACTTCTGCGCCTTGATGAACTTGTTCAGACGTCGCAGGTCCAGGATGGGGCGCCATCCTCCCGTCTTCTTCTTCACGAGGAAGTATCTCGAGTAGACTCCGGAGCCCCGAAGCCTCTTTGGGACGAGTTCGATGGCGCCCTTTCTGAGCATCGCCTTTACCTCCAGGAGAAGTTGAGGGACGTGAAGTTCTTTCCTGGCCACGGGGGGGACGCGCGGGCACCTTCTTTGAAACTCGAGCGCGTGGCCCCGGGCCAGGGCGTCCAGCACCCAACGGTCGGTGGAGATGGACTCCCACACGCTGACGAAGCCCGCCAGCCGGCCTCCCACCGGGGTGCTTCGGTGGGGGCCCGACCCCAAGGCCGGTTCAATCCTGCTTGGACGCGGCCTTGCCGCCTTGACCTCCTTGGCGACGACGGCGGGGTCCGCTAGACTTGCCTCGTCCTCTGTAGGCCTCTTGCGACGACGAGCGGGCCGCTTGACGGTAGGAAGCGAAACCGCCGCCGGAACCTTTGGAGGCGCCCTTGCCTCCGCCGCTCCGAAAGGGCGTCCGTCGTTGCAGGACTCCAAGGGCCCGGGCCGTCTCAGTATCCGCCTTGATGGCCTGAAGGGAATCGTCCACTGTCTTACCAAACAGGTTGTTCCCGTCGAAGGGCATGTCCAGGACTCTGGTTTGGACGTCCTGCCGGAAGTCCGTAGCTTTGAGCCATCCACGACGTCGAAGGCAAACACCGTTGCCCAGCTGGCGGAATCCAGTGTCGGCGATGTCCGTCGCCACGGTGATGGCGTGGTCCGAGGCCACCTCACCTTCCTGCAGGATCTCAAGGGCCTCCGCCCTCTTGTCGTCCGGCAGAAAATCCAGCAGGGGAGCCATCTTGTACCAGAGCTCCCTGTCGTAGCGGGCCACGATAGCCAAGGCGTTGGCCGCTTTAATCGTCGTCGCTGCCGACGAGATGACTCTACGCCCCATAGTATCCAATTTCTTTCCCTCGCCGTCCGGCGGGGAAGTCGACGTGGAGGCCGCACCCCCCCCCCGCTTTCTTCCTGGCTGCCGCGGAGACGACGGAGTCCGGGGTAGGCTGCGCCCGGAGGCATAGGGGGGCCGTGTCCGGGACCCGGTACTTTTTCTCGTACCGGTCTCTTCTAGCTGGCGTCGTGGAAGGGTTCTTGAGGAGGGAAAGGCCCTCATCCCAAATGTCGTCCAACAGAGGCACTGCGAGGACCGTCTTCCTCTTGGCCTCGCGCCGCTGATAAAGGAAGCCTTCCTTTTTCTTCTCCTCAGGGCAGAGTTGGAAAAGCTCGGAAGCCCTGGAGATCATGGAGTGGAAAGATCCGATCTCGTCGGGCGGAGAGGCCCTGGTGGGAGGCGACGACGGAAAATCCTCGTCGTATGCCTCGTCGTCCGTACCCGTCGCTGCCGTGTCAGTCCCCGTATCATCCCCTCGGGTGGACGAGGAGGAGGGCTGGAAGGGGCGCGACGGTTGAAAAGGAGGTGGTGGATGGATCCTTCTTTTCTTGGTAGGGGGAACACCAGAAGGTCCCGGTTCTGGATCCCCCGACGGGAGAGGTTCCTCCGTCGGTAACGGTAGCCTCGTCCTTATCTCGGAGCATAAGGACTGTATGGCCAACAAAATGGCCGCCGAGTTGTCTTGCGGCGCTGGCAGAGGGGAATCCGACGGGCGAGCAGGGGCCCCGTCGGCATCCTCGACGATGTCGTCGTCGTCACCTGCGTCGGGGTCCATTCCGACGGGCTGGCCTTCTTCCACGCCTAGGCCGTGGCTTAAGACCTCGATCAGTTCCTCTTCTGAGGTTGAGGCCGACTCTACGACGACGCCCTGCCCCCCCTTCTTCTTCCCCACGGAGGGTTTCACGGGGGTCCTATCGATGGGCACAAAGGAAGACTCCCTCCGAGGAGGCAGGGAGATTCTGGGCCCTGAGGTCGCCACCACTGGTGCAGCCACCACAGGCTGAGCCAGGGCCGCTGCGACAGTTTCGATAGAGGGCTTGGCCGGATGGATCAAGGCCTTCACCACCTTAGGTGCGCTCACCGCCTTATCCTTGAGGGAGGGGGCACTGCCACGCTCCTCCTCTGCCTTAGAGCTCGACCGGGGCCTCTCCAGGAGCTTCGCCGGGTGCTCGGCCTGCCTCTTACCCGACCCAGAGCGTTGGCTCGTGGTTGATGGTGCCGGGGAGGGTGCGCCCTGCCTGGCGCCCGCAGAGCCCGACCGTTCGGCGCTCCCGGTGCCAGCGGACTCGCGGTGCTTGGCCTTATGTTGGGCCCCCGTCGCCGGGGCGCCCTCAAAGGTCTTAGAAGACCGCTCGGATTTCTTCTTCTTCTCGCCAGACGGGCTCTTACCCTCCAGCCAGTTGGCGAGACGTTGATGGCGGTCCTTCATGGTCCGTTCCGACATGTTGCCGCAAAACGCACAGTCCTTCTCCACGTGCGTCTTGTCCTCATGAAGGCAGTAAAGGCAGAAAGAGTGTTCGTCCTCCTTGAAGACGTTCTGCAGCTGGCATCCAGGGCAGACCCTGAACAGCTTTCCGGGCGTCGAGCTTCCCTTCTCCTGGGCCATCTCCGAGACAGGGCCTGAGAAGCTTCTGGAGTCCTCCGAAGTGTAGCTCGACGAAATCTTCACCCTTGAGGGGCACAGATGAATCCGACACGGGTCCCCGTTGATCGGATGTAGGATCGGTGGAGCTTGAGGCTCTTTTGACCGAAAGAATCGAAGTTTTTTGTAAAAAGCGCAAAAAAATAGCACTAACGCTCGAGAGCAATAGCACGAGGATCCCAACACATGAACGTGCGGTAAAAATCTGAAGATGGCTGCCAGAGGCGGTGCTTAGGTAGAGGGCAGTCATTGGTTGTGGTCAGTATGACGCAGAGACCAGTGATTGGTTATTACTACGAAAGACAGATCAGAAACGAAACTGATACTGGTTTTTTCTTTAGCGAGGATTCCCAGCCTGACGACGGGGAATATTCATGAGCATGTGAATCCATGCCAGACCCCATGCTGGAGAACAATGATTCTACAAATATACTTAAAGGCGAGAGACTCCCATGCCAGTAGATATTGACTAGCAATATCTTTCTAGCACCAAAAGTGTGTAGCGAAATTAACCTCAATCACCAGGGTCCTAGTGACAGAATATTAGATGCTAGATCTAGCCAGAGTTCAAAGGCCTCCAGTGGGTTCACTACCCAGTGTCTTACATGCTGGTTGAAAATAAATGTCATATCCATCGACAACAGGGCAGTGAAACAGAATTATTTCTTGGATGAATATTATACTGAATCACCCGATATATTTACCCAATGCCTCGTTTGTAAAGAGGTGCACGTGCCCCCCTGGAATTCCAGCATAATTTTAACATGTGCCCATCATCACTAAAGATAGGCTTGAGAGTGTGTTTCCCTGGTCTTGTTCTTCAAGGCTCACATCAGCCATGACCAGTCAGGATCGCGATCCGGCTGGGCTACTTCAGAACAAGCAAAATGTACCTCTCTAGCATCCCCCTGCATCCCTTGGTACGGAGATCTTTAAAAATGTGATGCATCTCCCACATGTTCCAAGGAGCTAAAGGAGGCACATTCAGCACCCTTTGGACAATAGATTGAAATATCAAGGCTTGTGTGTCTAAGCGATGCAGCTTCCCTCAATACAAGGTCAAACACATTTCTAGAGTCGAAACCTAGTACCTTAAAATCAGTCCTCCACTCATGAATACATCTGACACTGTCATTTGAGGATAAAATCCTCAGAGATGCCACTTCCGCAAAACGGGCCAACATGTATGATCTGTTTAAGGCTAGAATCTTTTGTAGGCATGAGACCTCCAATCTGCATGTTGTTGATGGGATTTATATCCTTCCCATTCCCATGCCTCGAAGCACACTATATGCTGGTCTCTTCCCTTCCAGGAAGGGCTTAGCAGGTACGTAATACTCATTTAACCCAAAGGTCTAATTTGTTGCTTCAACCAATTTGACACTTTTGACACAAGATCAAGGGGGCTGATGCCGGACAGAGCCTTCCAATGCACCTGCACAGAGACCACTCATTTCGGGCTGAGCCAGGAACAACCACATAAAGGGAAGCAAGGGAGTGGAGGTGCCCACCTCAGTTTGCACCGCTATTGAGCAACCAACTACTTTTTTTTTTTTATTTGTTTTAGTTGCATAACTTTTCAAATATTTTATCACCATTTATACAACAATTACACAATTCATACAACACAAAAGTTTTCCTAAAACAACAAATATACAAATAACAAATGAATCCAAATTGCATAACAAATATAAAAAAAACCAAAAAAAAAAACGATAAAACCTTATTCCCCCTAACAATTTAAACTATTCCCGCTCCATTAGGCCAAAGGAATATTAGGGTCCAACCAATCCTCTTAACATAAAATTCACTCAAACCTCCTAAAATGGGACCAACATCCTATCTCACAACGGACTTTATGACTTGTGAGTCTAAGGAAGCATTATGTCAATTTGACCACCTGTGGCTTCAACTTTCGGGAGAATCACTCTAAAGAATTGTACCACTGCAATTTGGACACGTTCTCTTGAAGATGGAAATATTATTTGCCATCTACTCTCACTTGAGGTATGAACGTGAAAAGTGAGAATAATAAAGGAAGCATCTATTCCGGATCTCCCTTAAAGCCGGGCTGTCAACTAAAAGATGCTGACGGGTTTCCTTTTGTGAAGTATCTAAGCAATATCTACAGTAGTTCTGTGCTGCAGTTATGACTTTACGCCGGGCCAATACCTCACGCGTGCCCCACAGATTAAGTCTGAACCTTAAAAATTCAGCCCTGGTCTCAGGTGATGGACATTTTACCAGGTACGATGCCATTCTCCCATAAGGTTTTATGCCAAAAGACCAGATATCAAAGTCTTTATAAAGGTTGCAAGTAGCAAGCGTCTCAGCCCAGTCTACGTAATATATCTTTCTTTTAGCCCGGTCCGGATTCAGCAGTAACAATTCAAGTGATACCTCCGCCTTGGCCAGACAATTTAACACACAATTGAACCATTCTCTCGCGAATTTAATTCTTAATTTCAGCAGGGCAGAGGCTAACACTTCTAAGATGGTACTCGTGTTGACCTCCAATAAGCATTTTCGCAGTAACGCACATTGTCTCTAACTTGCCTGGGCGTGGAGGGACAACAGGCCCAGCTCGTACCTAATCAGTGCAATCGGGACTGCCTTTGGTACTGATAAAGTCTCTTTCCAATATTTGGATTCAAGAGCGTTCCATGGGTGAGATTTATTTAGTACCATTCCTTCCACCCCATACAACAAGATCGGGGACACATTCATCTTATAAAAGTCAAGTGCATGTTTTAACGTGAATTTCCCATACTTTTTAATTATTATTCTGGTCTGTGAGATCAGCTGCGATAACTTCCGCAGAGACCTTGCACAATCGTCACCCTTACGTTGACTATCCATGATTAGGGTTCCCAGATATTTATACTCCGAGACTTTTTCCAACGTTATGTCTTGGATTGACCATTTGTGATCGACTTGAAACCTCTTACTAGTTATCGAAGGTTTACATGTTAATACCTGGGATTTACTCACATTAATACTCGGGCCGTTTGTGCAGGCATAGGTCCCCAACTTCTCCAACATGCGTTGTAGCCCCTGAGGTGTTTGTGACAGTAACACCAAATCATCCGCATACAACATATACGGGATTTGGTGAAGGCCCAGCCTCGGAGGATCCCCATTACAGTTAGCAAATTCCTTCCCCTTATCGAGAATGAAAAAATTAAACAAAAAAGCTGCTAACGTGCAGCCTTGTTTAAGGCCACGTTGTGTTGCAATTTCGGGTGACAATTTTCCATCCAAGCTAATGCGTACACGCATGGATGTCTTAGTGTGAAACAGGATGATCAGGGACAATAGTGACACAGGACAATCATAGGCAACCAACTACCCCTTTGCCCGTATTCAAATCTGTACAACCTTGGTTAATTTGATTGATAGAACCACTAGGCCGAAAAAGTCCTAAGTTCACACCACAAGAAGGCACAGAAAGAGTAGCTACCACTGTTTGCACTGCAATTGAGTGACCACCCTCTCCTTAGCCCGATCTGAGGTACAATGGTTGGGGTGAATATGGGTCCCTCCAAACAAGTCCGGCTCCAGGTTTTCACCACCTGCCCCTTTGTGTCGAAACAACTTTGATTAAATTGATTAATGGATCCACCAGGTAAGGGTGGCACCAGGATCGCCCCACAGAAAGGCACACAGGGAGTGACTAACTCAGTTTGCACTGCTTCTGAACGGCCGCCAGACCCCTTTCCCTTAATCATGCCCATAGCACATTGGTTGTGGGGGTCCTCCAAATGGATCCAACCCAATGTATACCCCGCTCTTTTGATGTCTCTTGGGGTGGTCGAACCTCCCCTACCTTCCCTCTGGACTACGGTGTTCCCCAAGGCTCTGTCCTTGGACCCTTCTCTGTTTACACTTCACTCCTCGCCCCTATCATCTCTTCCTTCGGGATCTCTCACCATATCTATGCTGATGACACCCAGCTGTTAGTCTACTTTTCTTCCTTCATCCCTGACTTACATCTACACCTCTCTTCCTGTGTTACTGCCATGAAAAACTGGATGTCATCTCACTATCTGTCTCTTAACACTGAAAAGACTGAAGTCTTTTTCTTTCCCTTTAACACACTTCCTCACCCCCACCCCCGTCCTATTCATTTCCCCCCCTTCTAATCTTCCTATTTACCCCCATGCTCATAATCTTGCCATTTGCTTTGACTTCTCTCTTTTACACATCATATGTCCCTTACTTCTCACGCATGTCGTTACCACCTCTTTAATATATGTAAAGTCCTTTCTTCTCTCACATTCCATGCTACCAAACTTTTAATCTCCTCCCTCATCTTTTCTCGTCTTTTCTATTGTTCTCTCTTCTTCGGTCTCCCCGCTTCCCATCTTGCCCGCTCAAATCCCTTTACCACTCTGCCATCCGAACCCTAGGTCTTCTCTCTCCCCATGACTCCATCCAATTCACTCTTACCTAGGCTGGCTTCCTTTCCACGCTCAAATCAAATTTCACCTCCTTTGTCTTGTTTTTAAATCTCTTCATGACCTTGCCACTCCATACCTCTCCTCTTCTCTCCCTCTACATCCCCTCTCGCTCCCTTCGTTCTGCCGACCACTTCTTACTCTGTGCCCCCACCCCTTTGTGCCTCTTCTCGTTTTCCACTACTTTCAGCTCTTTGCCACTTTACATTGGAACTCCCTACCTTTTTCTATCCGCTCCACCCCCACCTATTCCTCTAACGCTCCTCCTTGAAATCACTCCTTCATTCCCCTCCCTGACACCTTCCCCTTTTACCTTTCTCTCTCTCTCTCTCTCTAGTATCCCCGTCATAGTTCTCTTTATCTTCCCCTGTCTCTCCTAGGATCTCCTCTCTTCGTACCACTCACATCACTCCCTAGTCTCTCTTCCTCTTCCTTCCCTCCCCACCCCCTCTTCTCCTCTTCCTTCTCATATGTAGATTGTGCTACTTACTGTTTTTCTGGTTTGATTCATGTATATTGTTATTGCTTCTACTGTTCCATGTTTGATGTATTCTTGTTGTTAAACTGACTGTAAAGCGCTTTGGATTAAAGCGCTATATAAAAACAAATACAAATACAACAGGCCTGTTTGGCTTTCTTCCGGAGGGTTGGGGGGAATCTGCTTGCATTCCACCACTGATTATTCATCTGTGGCGGGTTCAGAAAGTGGAGCCTTGTGGCACATCCTTTGCCGCTGGTTTCACTGTTTTTTTTCTATTTAAACAGTGACTCTTTAATTGTTAAATTGCAAAGAAGAACAAGTTACTTCTTACCTTGTAACGTTCTTTCGATGGGATGTTCCACCGACGTATTCCTTATCTTTGATAATTCGTCTCCAGCTTGCTGGCCTCGGAAATTTTTTCTCTGTAGAGGGCGCTGCGCGTTGACGTCAGCCGAGTCGATGTCCCTCGACAGCCACCGTATCGGCGCCAACGTCACCATGCACATAAATAGCCACGCGCGGCGTCCGTTTCTCAGTTCCGTTTTGTAGCATAAGATAAGTCCTGCCTGAATTGGTTATTGACCTTGAAGGAGCGTAAGCTGCAACCACAAGGGAAGTATTACTGCGGGGATGGATGGGAGGGGCGATAAGGAATACGTCGGAGGAACATCCCATCGAAAGAACGTTACAAGGTAAGAAGTAACTTGTTCTTCGAAGGGATTGTGTCCTCCGATGTATTCCTTATCTTTGATAGACTCCCATAACAGTGGCATGTAATTGGAGGCGGGAGTAATAATGTCATGTATCCCTTTTAGGGATGAACCAAATGTAATACGGCTTTGCCAAATCTGGTCTCTTGACTAGTGGAGGAATCCAGGTTGTAAAAGTTTGTGAATGTATGTGCGGACGACCATGTGGCAGCCGCACATATGTCTCGGACCGGTACCCCTCTTTGGGGGGCCGAAGAGGCTGCGATACCCCTGGTTGAATGAGCCCTAAGATTTTGGGGTGGCTCTTTCCCTGCCAGATTGTAACAGTCCAGAATGGCCAAAATAATCCACCTCGAAATGGACTGTTTTGTTATGGGTAGTCCCAACTTGTGACCTGAGTATTCTACAAACATTTGGTCTGCTTGCCTAATCCTAGCCAGTCTGCTGATGTAAAAGCTCAGAGCTCGCCTTGGTTCCAGCCTATGTAGCCTTTCCTCCTCTTTCCCCGGATGGGGAGGAGGGTAGAACGAAGGTAAGGTAATTTTCTGAGTGATATGAAATTCAGAAACCACCTTTGGGAGGAAATTAGGCTTCATCTGTAGGACAACTTTGTCCTTATGGAAAATTGTATGGGGGGGTTTACAAGAGAGCTTGTAATTCGCTCACCCTCCTAGCAGATGTTGGTGCTACCAATAGGACAGTTTTAAGAGTGAGAAATCTCACCGAACAAGAGTGGAGTGGTTCGAATGGAGTACCCATTAGGAAATTTAAGACTAAATTTAAGTCCCATAAGGGAACTTGGAATGGTCTTGGAGGATAAACATTAGTTAATCCCTTGAGAAATTGTATTACTAGAGATAGTTTGAAATACGATGGTTCCTCCACAGTGCGCTTGAAGATTGAAAGCGCTGGGAGATAGCTTTTACAGTGCCCACTTGAAGGCCTGAGTTTGCCAAGTAGAGTAGAAACGATAACACTGTTGGTGTACCACATAAAAAAGGGTTGATATTCCCTTCTCTACACCAGCTGCAAAATTTGTTCCAACTGCAGCGGTATAAAGACTTTGTTGCTGGCCTTATGGCCGAAAGCAACACCTCCATGACATCATCAGGGAGGTCCCAATCCTTGTACCTCACCCTTTCAGAAGCCAAGCGTGAAAGTTGAGGGTTCTGATGTCTGGATTGAGAACCTGACCTCCCTTCTGTGACTATTGGAGGACAGATGGACATATCTAGAAGGTCCGGGTACCACGTTTTCCTGGCCCAGTCCGGGGCAATTAGGATCATGGTTTTCCGGAATCTTCTCAACCTCCTGATCATTTGAGGAATAACAGGGACTGGTGGAAACGCGTAAAGGAGTGGGAACTCCCAGTCCACTACGAACGCGTCCCCTAGAGCTCTCGGGGGAAATTCCATTGAACAGAACAGATCGCACTTCCTGTTGGTGCTGGTGGCGAACAGATCCACCTGAGGGGTTCCCCAAAGGGCGAAGATCTCTTGAAGGACTTCCTGAGCTAGCTCCCACTCGTGGGAGACTGTGCTCTGCCTGCTCAGAGCGTCCGCTGTCAAGTTCTTCTCTCCGGCTAGGTGGACTGCCGATAGAGAGATTCCTTCCTGAATTGCCCAAAACCAGAGCTGCATTGCCTCTCTGCACAGTGGCAGTGACCCTACGCCTCCTCTTTTGTTAAGGTAGTGCATGGCCACCGTGTTGTCCGTCATTATCAGGACATTTCTCCCCTGTACTGATGGCAGGAAAGCTTTCAGCGCTAGTCTGATCGCTCTCAGCTCTAACAGGTTGATGTGTAGTCTGGACTCTGATGGAGACCAACGAGACGAACGAACGCTGATGGTCAAGTCGTTGGCATGGGCTCCCCACCCCATGAGTGACTACTGTACTGTTATCTCCGGCCATGGTTGCCAAAACAGTTCTCCTTTCAAGATGTTCACTGGATAGGCCCACTATTGAAGGTTGTGGGCTACCTTGTCCGGAATCTGGAGGAGATCTGTCATTCTCCTAGAGAATTGCGACCACTGAGTTCTCAGTGCCCACTGAAGAGATCTCATTCTCAGGTGAGCCTCTGGCACAAGGAAGATGCAGGATGCCATGAGGCCTGGCAACCTCAAAAAGTCGAAGGATGGGTGTCGTTGGGCATTTTGGAACTTGTTGACCATCTGCAGAATATCTTGAGCCCTCACCTCTGGTGGCGAGGCTTTTCCCAGGGAAGTCACTTTAAACACACTTTTGGCAAACTTTACAGGACTTGATTCCCAGCAAATTACTGCTTATTTGCTTATTTTTAGTAGTGGGATCTATCAGCTGTGGTATTGCATCTTAACCTAGGTTGCCATAGGTAAACTTGAATCATTTCTCAAAATGAATACATCTCCACTTGCGATTTCCCATTGTACTTTTATGTTATGGTAAGTGCCAAATAAATTTCCTTCACACCAGATTACTTTTTGAAAAGTTGAGTGTTTTTATTCCAAATGTAACTTTTTTTTCTTTTTTTCACTCTCAACCTCTTAACACTCTCTACACGTGTTTGACCCTTGTTTTTACAGGGGATCATCAGGAGAGATTTGACTGCTATTATAACAGAGAAAAGAAAAAAGAAAACCATTCATACCTTTGTATTTGATTGAACAAAAGAATTATTTAAACAGAAAACGCATTGCTCACATGTTCTAACAGATTTTTCAAGAATTGGTCATGTCAAAAAATTGTCTGTCAAAATGACACTCACCAATAGTGTTATCTTTTGAGCTTGTTGTGCCACATTTAAATCCTCTGACTTTAAGTTTCCCTTGGGTGCTGTACCCTATTTTAGCAAAAAAGAACATATATTTTGAATTGGAGGTTTCAAAGTAGAACCTAGTTAGGTAACATCCTAAGTAAGCAAATAATTTGCTCAAAATAGCTTTGGGGGAATCAGTTTCCTCAGCTGACCTTAATAGAATGATCCGCTTGTCACTCTCACGCTTATTTCCTGACGCGTTTAGCAGTATCCATTCGCGTGTTTAAATACTCTTTTCGCGTGCGACATCATCACGTCCGCGCTCCCGTGTGCGCGATGGAGTCATCACGTGATTATGTGCGCCGCAGCGGCCATTTTGAGTGTCGCTATTGCTTTTAGATTTGAAGTTGGCATTGTGTCATTTAAATAAGTTGACAACATTATTTAGTGCCGCTCGAAATAGGTGAGCTTTCGATGATCTACATTCAGGTTTAACAACATTCTATTAATCTTATGGTTATTATTGCAAGCACGAAAGAATATATCTAATTAGACAAAAAGAGAAACGCTTTTGTGAGTTAAAGAAAAGTGTCCAATGCTTGAGGATAACAGTTTCATGTAGCAACCAAATTTAAGTTACTCAAAGCCAGTTACAAAATTCATTTTCAGAGTTTAATCCAGTCTCACAAGTGTCCATAGTACAAATCCCTCTGGATTCTCTTTGTCTTAGGATTCTTTATTCCCTCCTCGTGGCAGATCTTCAATTTTGTCCAAGCCATAGATTTTTAAATGATCCACATTAAGTCCTGTGTGTTCCATAAAACAGTGCAATGCCATTGGATACTTTAGATCCTGGTTCCTTATGGCTCGTAAAAGTTCAAATATTCTTATTTTCAGGCTTCCTATTGTGCTTCCTATATATTTTTTAGTGCAGATGCAATCAATTGCATAAACCACAAATTTACTGTTGCAATTTATAAAATGTTTCATCTTGTATTCTTTTTCATTCGGTAACAAAATCACTTTCTTTCCGTTATCCATTTGTGGACATAGTTTACAGTTTCCACATTTGAATGAGCCATATATCGGTTTCTGATGGAGCATGCTTCTAATGTCTGGTTTTGCTGAAGATTTAAGATGGCTGGGACTCGATATGTTTCTTAAAGTCGGGGCTTTTCTGTAACATATACCTGGATTTTCATCTATATGCTTAAGTAGAGTTTCATCCAATTTTAACATATTCAAATGATTTTTTAGGGTTTTTCTTAAGATTACATTTGGAATAAAAACACTCACTTTTGAAAAAGTAATCTGGTGTGAAGGAAATTTATTTGGCACTTACCATAACATAAAAGTACAATGGGAAATCGCAAGTGGAGATGTATTCATTTTGAGAAATTTTCCCAGGGAAGTGTCCAGGACCGCTCCAATGAACTGGAGTCTCTGTGATGGTATCATCTGTGACTTCTTTAAATTGAGGGAGAAGCCCAGTTTGTGAAGGAAGTGGCAGGCATAATGTAGCTGGATCTGAGCTTGTTCCGAAGATACAGCCCTGATCAGCCAATCGTCCAGGTAGGGGTAGACGTGGATCCCTTCCCTCCTTAGACTCGCAGCCACTACCGACATTAGCAAGGTGAAGACCCTTGGGGCGGAGGTCAGCCCAAATGGCAGAACTCGAAATTGATAATGAGTCTCGCCAATTGCGAACCTCAGGTATTTCCTGTGTTTGAGATGGATTGGCACATGGAAATAAGGATCCTGAAGGTCCAGAGATACCAGCCAGTCCTGGAGCTAGAGGACCTGAAGGATCTGAGAAAGTTACCATCTTGAACTTGTCCTTCCTGAGGAACTTGTTCAATTCTCGTAAGTCCAGGATGGGTCTCAGTCCTCTGTCCTTCTTTGGTATGAGAAAGTAGGGGGAGCCCTTGTTCCTGTCCGCTACAGGTACCGGTTCTATGGCACCTTTCCCTAGCAGGTCTATGATTTCCTGCAAGGAGCGGATCTGGAACTTTTAGAGAGCTGTGCCCCGGTGGATGACTGAGGGATGTGTAGAAAGGGTAGGCAGTAACCCTGGGCAACTGTCTCCAATGCCCAAGCATCTGACGTAATAGCCTGCCATTCCGACAGATGGTGAGTTAACCTGCCCCATACAGGTGTTTTGTGTGGAAAGACCTCAGAGTGGTTTGGGAGCGGCTGATGCAGATGCAGAGGGTAAAGAGGCACCTGCTGCGGCTTTAGTACTTTTGACCCGTCCACCTAGGGTGGATCTCCTTTGGCCTCTTTGAGCCGGCTGTCCTCTGCCTTTCCCGAATGCGGAATAATAGCGAAAGGACTTTCCTCTCCCAGAGGTTCCTGAGGGGCGAAAAGGAGTTTGGCGGATAGCAGCTCCTAAAGATTTTGCTGCTGCTTTAGATGTCTGCAACTTTTCCAGACTGTCATCAGCCTTTTTACCGAATAAAGAAGAGCCGTCAAATGGCATATTCAAAAGTCTGGCCTGTACATCTGGAGAAAACCAGACTTTCGCAACCACGCATGCCTGCGGATTGTCGTACTTTCCGCCATGGCCCTGCTGATACTGTCAGCGGAATCGATGCCAGTTTCAAGTGATTTGCACATGGCATCTTTGCCATCTTTAATAATGTTAAGGAAGGCTTCCCTTTCCTCTCCTACCGGTATGCAGTCAGCCGCTAATGAAGCACACTCCCACAGTGTGTGACTGAACCTGGCGAGCGTACAGGTGGAGTTGATGGACTTCAACCCCATACTACAAGCAGAAAAGACTTTTTGCCATAGAATCGTACCTTTTGTCATCTCTATCCTGTGGGACAGTAGGGTAAGCGGATCTGCTGCTTGATGAAGTTGCCGCTTGAACCTCCAGGCTCTCTGGAGTCGGGTGTTTTGATAAGTATTCAGGGTCAGCCGCAGCTACCCTATACTTGGCTGACAATCTTTTATTGACTGCAGGGAAAACCTCAGGAGTTTCCCAATTAGATGAAATCTTCCTTTGCAAGGCTGCATGGAAGGGGACCACAGGATCCTCCTGTGGACCTTTGTCTAGTATGTCTGTCAAGTCATCCTGTTGAAAAACAGGTGAAGGCGCAGACCAACCCATAAATTCAATAATCCTTGCCATCAGGGTTCTATAGGGTGTTTCGGCATGTTCCCCTGGGTCTGGTTTGACAAATTCCACTTCTGGGGAAGTGTCCAGCCCACTTGCCTCATGTAATGATTCCTGTAGGTCTTTCAACCTTCTTTCCTCAGAGGTAAAATCCTCTACAACAGGTAGTGTGGTCCTCTGCAACCCGAAGGTTTCCTGGTCAGAATCCTCCCCTTCTTCATAGATTGAAGATAATCCGTGGTACTCTGACCTCTGAAATGGTGTAAAACCCATTTCTAAGGCAGAAGGAGCCAAACTCGTCATTATTGGGCGAGAAAACGTTGATGCCGATGTGACAGGCTTTGAAGGCGCCGTGAAAGGCGTAGAGAAAGCTGGAAGAGGCCTCGAAGAACTCGAGAGGATCGGTATCCTACTCGAAGATGTCGACGACGGTCTCGATGTCGTGCCGGAGGCTCTTGGTATCACCGTTGGCTGTGAAGTAGCCGTGGTTTTCTCTTTCATTGGCGTCGACGATGGCGTCGATTCGATCGACCGATGCGTCGAAGAACCCTTCGACAACGGCGTCGATCCATCCAAGATGGTGCCTTCTTACCCGATGGCCCGTGGCGCTCTCGGGTGGACTCTTTCGCCGGGTGCAGCGACTCGCAGAGTTTCGATGTTTTGTGTTTTTCACCCAGGGTATCACCCTCAGCTGTCTTCGAGGGGGTTGAGGCCGCTTTCTCGAAGACGCTTAGCATTTTCTTCCTGAATTCCTCCCACTCAGCCTGAGAGCTGCGTTTTGTGGGGCAGGAGACCCTTTCTGGGGAAACAGAAGATGACGACGTAGGGGATCTTCGACGTCTCTTCTTTGAGTGTCTAGATCTCGACGAATGGTGGGAGCTACTTCGAGACCTAGAATGGGAATGCTTTCGACGGCGAGGAGACAAATGCCTTGACTCGGCCGAAGAAACTTTCGAGGAGGTTTTGACTGACTTACCTCTCTCAAGCTTCCCCTTGCGCTCCTTCAAAGCTTTCGCCGTCATGGACATGCAGTCCTCACACTCCGAACAGTGGTGCTCGACTCCCAAGCACCACAAGCAGATCCTGTAAAGATCTGTTATCTACATTTTCTTACCGTAGTCTCGACATTTTTTGAAGCCGGACCGCGGAGTCAACTGTTCCGATGAAGAAGCCATCGAGAACGAGTTGGTATTTCGAGTAAAAAGAGGTTTTATATGACTGAACTGAGCAACGATATTCCCAGGCCCCACAAAGCGCGGAAAAATGGAACTGAGCAACGGACGCCGCGCGTGGCTATTTATGGGCATGGTGACGTCGGCGCCGATACGGAGAAATAATTTCCGAGGCAAGCAAGCTGGAGACGAATTATCAAAGATAAGGAATACATCGGAGGACACAATCCCTTTGAAACTTCCTTGAAGTAGTACAAGGTCGGTTTTTTAAAAACTTTGTTTTTGTTTTTCACTGGCCCTGCTTCGGTCAACAGGTTCTTTCTATTCTGCAATGGCCTTCTCCCCTCTTGTTCCAATTCTCCTGTGTGCCCAACAGCAGGTCCACTGAGTGGAGGAAGGTGATTAGGATAAGAGTCCACCAAGGTTTCCACAATCTACAAGGATTCTTAGACAACCAAGGTGGACCTCTGCAGCGCATTTAACTCGATAAACTGGGTTCCGGAGCAATATGCTGACCTGAATTCATTTGCTGGAGCAAATCAGCAGCATTTTGAAGAAGGTCGATGGCTTGGGACAAGTCCAATTTCTCCACGGGCTGATTGAAACTAAGGAACAAGTTACTTACCTGTAACTGTTGTTCTCCAGCATGGGTCTGGCATGCATTCACATGCTCATGAATATTCCCCGTCATTAGGCTGGGAATCCTCCGTAAAGCAAAAATCAGTATCAGTTTCGTTTCTGATCTGTCTTTCTTAGCAGTAACCAATCACTGATCTCTGGGTTATTCTGCCCCCAGCCAATGACTGCACTCTCCCTAAGCCCCTCCCTTGGCAGCCATCCTCAGATTTGGTAGCACGTAAAGTGGCAGTATGACCAAGTGAAGAGCCGCAGAGGGGAAGGAGGGAGGGTTCGCATGTGAATCCTTGCCAGACCCATGCTGGAGAACAGTTACAGGTAAGTAACTTGTTCCTTCTCCAGCATGGGGTCTGCCATGGATTCACATGCTCATGAAAATAAGAAAACATAGCAGTATACACATGCACAACCACGGGAGGAGGCAACAGGCTCAACATTAAGCAATACAACAACTCAACATTAAGCATCTCTTACCTACTCACCAGGCTCACCTTAAGCGAACAAGTTGTGCAGCACTGCTTGGCCGACCCTGGACTCCTCCCTGGATTCCCGATCGACGCAATAGAATCTTGTGAAGGTGTGCGTCGACCTCCACGTAGCAGCCCTGCAGATGTCCAGCAGGGGCACACCAGACAGGAACGCCGTGGTAGAAGCGATCGCTCTGGTCGAATGGGCTCTCGGATGGCCGGGCAGCGGTCGGCTTGCCAACCAGTGACAGTGCATGATGCAGCCGGAGAGCCATCTGGAAATGGAAGCCTTCGAGAGAGCCTTCCCTTGATTCACAGGTCCAAAGTTCACAAACAGCTGTGATGTCTTCCGAAAACTCCCCGTGCGGTCCACGTAGAACTTCCGCGCTCTAGCTACGTCCAGCGAGTGCAGAGTCCTCTCGGCCTGTGACGAAGGCGACGGGAAGAAAACTGGCAACACCAAGGGCTCGTTGAGGTGGAAGCCCGACGGCACCTTGGGCATAAAGGAGGGGTGCTGTTAGGGAGAATTCTCTGTTTAGGCTCAATTTTCTAACCTAGTGAGTCCCCCAGCAGCTTTGCTGGATTTCCGGAGTTTGTTTTTTCTCCTGCCAAGAGTGAGACTCTTTTTCTCCCACTCTTGGACATGATTTATGGTGTACCTTTGACTGTTAATGTGTTTTATGGGCTATGGTGTCTTTTACTCCATAGGGTCTCATGTGTTTTTACTATGTGTGTTACACAGCACCCTCCGTGCAGTGACACAGGGGTGTCATAGTGACACCCCACCACAGACTCCATACCCTGGGACTGACTACTGTCTCCCAGGGCATGTAAAGTCACCATTGGCTTTACTAGTCCCAAATTATGAACAGAAACCAGTACAAACCATCATATTGTGAACGTACTGGTCGGGGCAATTCGATTGCCCCGGGGTCTGTTAGTCGAGGGGGCACGTCTCCGACCCCCCTGATCGAGTTTTGGCTGGTGGCAGTGGATACTACTTTTTATATTCGACTGCGAATATATCCCTATGGGATTTTCCTATTGTTCGAGGCTACCAACTTTATTTAATTCTCATAGCCTCGAACATACCGCTGGTTTATTTATTTAATATTAATTCGCCGGTTGGTATTTTTTGCCAGAACTCTATTCTAAAATGGCGTTTGTGTTCTCTTCTGGGACTCCAACCCAATTCGAGCCCTTTGTTCCACTTTTGGCGGGCTTCTCCACAGAAGCCTCCAAAAGTTGTGCCACCCTGTCTGGGTACCACAGGGGGCGTGGGAGGGGGTTTAGGCACCCTGGACTGAGTTACCTTGGTAACTCAAGTCGCACTCGTGTGATTGGCCCAAGTGGTGAGCCGGCCGGCTCACCACTTAGCATGTTTGATTGACAGCTAGGCTGAGTGAATGGGGGTGTGCTGCATAAAAGCAGGGATTTGGGGACTGGAACTTCAGAAGTCGCCACAGGACCTGAGAATCCGACGAGGGAGAAGCTGAGCCGACCTGCTACGACGACACCACCGGTGGAGCCCTGCGGAACCGACTCACCACTTCCCGACGACAGAGAAGATCTCCCTGCTGGAGAGTCGTCTTCCCCTGACTGGTGGGCACAACCAGTTTACCTTCTTTTCCTCGCATCCCAGGACGTCCTGTGGTCGAATTGCCCGTGCCAAGCACCCCGGCAACCGGATAGCCACTTACCACTGCACCGCAAATAAAAGGACCGCTCCTTTTAACTGAGAACTCCGCGGCTGGTTTCTTCCCTGGCAGTGGAACAGTCTCTGTCTTCCTCCCCGACGAAGCACCGACTTGCATCCGCTGCCAGGAACAACTGCCCCCACTGGAGTATTCTCACCACTTTAATGTACCGGGTCCGCCAGGCCTCCCTTTCTAAAGATTGCTACAAGGTAATAATAATCCCTTAACCTTCTGGACTGGGCTGGCCGCCTTGACCATCTAACTGGTCCCTTTCTTTTGGTCCAACTCTTTCTGAACCTTGTCGAGACTTTTGTGCACTTTTCAACCGTGTGACCTTGGACACATTTCGTTCGGATCCTCTTAAAGTGGATCCGGCTTTCTGAACTCTAACATCGTGTTTTTTTAACTCTGCCTCCCTCTCTTGCTGTGTTCCTATGAAAGTGTCGGGATCTTTTTCAATTTATACTCTGCCTTTTTCTCCCTTTTAAAACAAATTATTAGAGTGCCATCTGCGTTAAGCGCTCACCGCTGTCTGAAAATAAGTGGGGCTTTACTTAAGACTGTTCTAATATTCTTTTAAGGGAGTGTATATCTTTTAGTGACCGTGTTTTTGAACTGCTCAATATTAGTGCCTGTGTGTTTTATTAGATGTGGTTTTAAATAAATAATTATCTCTCTTTTACACCAAGCTCTGGTCAGTGTTTTGACCTATTGTGAATACTCTGTATACTGCCTGACTCTTCTTGAGGGAAATCTGATTGCTCAGCCACAGCTACCAAGTGAATCTGTGTGGTACAGACTGCTACCAAGTGGGTTTACTGCCAAACACCTGTAGTCTTAAATCTTTTGCAGTGGTCCCAGAGGGAACTCCACAGGTTTCTGCCTAACAGGTGCATCCTCAGCACCACCCTTGTGTTGTGAAAAGTGAAGTATGGAGGCTTGCAAGATAGGGCCTGGATCTCTCCTACTCGTCGTGCGGAGGTGATGGCCACGAGAAATGCTGTCTTCCACGACAGGAACTTCAACGGCGCCGAATGCATAGGCTCAAATGGGGCACCCATGAGCCTGGTCAGCACCACGTTGAGCTCCCACGCCGGGGCAGGGGCCTTCACCGGCGGGAACGATCTGAATAGTCCCTTCATAAATTCCTTCACCAGGCGATGAAACCACAAGGACGCCCGTCCTGTAGTTCTGGTGTATCGGGAGATGGCAGCCAGATGTATCTTGATGGAGGCTTGAGCCAGTCCAGCTTTGGCCAGCGACAGTAGGTACGGCAATACTTGAGGGGCCGTAATCCGCAGAGGGTTAATCTTCTGTGCACGGCACCAGACAGAGAACCTCTTCCACTTATGTCCATAGCACTTGAGAGTTGAGGACGCCCTGGCTCAGTCAGCCGCCCTCTCTGCAGTCAGCCGGGATATCGTATCCTCCAAATTCTAGTGCTGCAGGAGCCAAGCCTGCAAGTTCAGCGACTCCGGGTCATGATGAAGAATGGCGCCTCCTTCTCTGGAGAGAAGATCCGCGTCCGTCGCCAGCTTGATAGGTGGGGACCTTGACAAGTCCAAAAGGTCCGGGAACCAGATCTGTCTCGGCCACGCTGGTGCAACGAGGATCATCCTGCACCTGGACCTCTTGAGCTGGTTGATGATACGGAGCGGCAACGGAGGAAACGCGTACAGGACCAGGCCGTCCCAAGGGAACGAGAAAGCATCGCCCATGCTCCTCGGCTGTGTGAACCTGTTGGCGAACCTCTGGCACTTGGAGTTCGTCGCCGTCGCGAACAGGTCGACCTGGGGTTTGCCCCATCGTTGAAAGAGCCGATCCACCTGGTCCTGGCGTAGTTCCCACTTGTGGCACGAGCGCAGCTCCCTGCTGAGTGAGTCGGCAATGGTGTTTTTATTCCTGCCAGGTGGAAGGGAACCAGAAACATCCCCTGGGTGACGTCCCAGTGTCACAGATCCTGGGCCTCCTTGGATAGGGCTGGGGATCTGGTGCCTCCCTGCTTCCGGATGTAGAACATCAGGGTGGTGTTGCCAGTGAAGATCCTCACCACTTTGTCCTTGAGGGACCGAAGGAACGATTTGAGCGCCCAGAACACGGCTCGTAGCTCCAGGATGTTGATGTGGAGAGACCTCTCCTCCGGGAGCCAGAGGCCTCTTGCGTGGCGATCTCCGGTGTGGGCCCCCCATCCCTCCAGGGAGGCGTCCGTCGTCACCGTCTCCTGATACGCTGGGGTCTGAAAGTCCATGCCTGCCGTGAGGTGCGCACGGGTACCCCACCATAGAATCGCCTGACGGAACTCCTCGTCGAGCGGGATTCTGTCTTCGAAGCTGCCCGCTGCTTGAATCCAGCGGGCGTCGAGGAACTCTTGTAGCGGACGCATCCGAAGTCTGCAAAAGGGCACAAGGTAGATGCATAAGGACATCATCTCGAGGAGGGACTTGATGGACCTCACCCTGGCCACATCCGTGGCTAACAGGTGCTGCACCTTGCCCAAAATGGCCTTCGTCCTTTCTTCCGATGGAGATGCCAATCGCTCCTCTGTATCGAGCTTCGCTCCCAGAAACAGTGCCACCTGTGAAGGAACCAGGTGGGATTTGGGGTAGTTGATGGCGAATCCCAGTTCCGTGAGCAGGCGGACGGTCCTCGCTGTGTGTTCGACGGCGAGTTCTCTTGACCTTGCACGGATTGGCTAGTCGTCCAGTTAGGGGTAGACGTGGATCCCCTGCAGGTGCAGCCGCGCCGCCACTGGTGCGAGGCACTTGATGAACACCCTGGGTGCCGACTTTAATCCGAACAGCAGGGCTCTGAATTGGTAGTGACGCCCCTGGACTATGAATCTGAGGAACTTCCTGTGTCCTTTTAGAATGGGGATGTGGAAGTAAGCATCCTCCAGGTCCAACGACGATAGGAAGTCGCCCTCCTCCAGCTGTCCCAGCACGTGCTGGAGGGTGACCATCCTGAATTTCTGTGCCTTGATGTATTTGTTTAACCGACGCAGGTCCAGGATGGGGCGCCAACCGCCTGTCTTCTTTCTGACGAGGAAGTACCTTGAGTATACTCCGGAGCCCCCGAGCCTCTTGGGGACGAGCTCGATGGCACCTTTCTTGATCATCGCCCTTACCTCCAACAGCAGTTGAGGGACGTGATTCTCCTTCCTGGCCACGGGAGGAAAGTGAGGACACTTCTTTTGAAATTCTAGCGAGTGTCCGCGAGCCAGGGTGTCCAGCACCCAACTGTCGGTGGAGATGGGCTCCCGTACGCTGATGAACTTCGTCAGCCGGCCTCCCACCAGGGTGCTTCGGTGGGTGCCGACGCTACGGCTGGTTCAGTCCTGCTTGGACGAGGCCTTGCCGCCTTGGCCTCCTTGATGACGGCGGCGAGACCCTACTTGCTTGCCGCGACCTCTCTAGGCCTCCTGGGATGAGGAGCGGGCCGCCAGGCGGTACGTAGAAGAGCCACCGCTGGATCCCTTGGAGGCTCCCCGTCTGCCTACGGAGCTCCGAAAGGGCCGCCGTTGTTGAAGGACTCCTAGGGCTCGGGCTGTCTCTGTGTCGGTCTTGATGGCCTGGAGGGACTCTTCCACCGCCTTCCCAAACAGGTTGTTGCCGCGAACGGCATATCCAACACTCTGGTCTGGACGTCCTGGCGAAAGTCTGTCACCTTGAGCCATCCTCGTCATCGAATGCAAACCCTGTTGCCCAGCTGGCGAAATCCGGTATCGGCAATGTCCATTGCCACCGTTATGGCGTGATACGACGCCACCTCACCTTCCTGCAGAGTCTGTAGGGCCTCCGCCCCTTGTCGTCCTGTAGGAAGTCTAGCAGGGGAGCTATCTTGAACCAAAGCTCCCTGTCATAACGGGCCACAATCGCTATGGCATTGGCCGCCTTAATCGTCGTCGCCGCCGCCGACGAGATGACTCGTCATCCCATGGAGTCCAACTTCTTGCCCTCGCTGTCCAGCGGGGAAGTGGAAGTTGAAGCCGCCGCACCCGCCGCTTTCTTCTTGGCCGCTGCCGAGACGACGGAGACCGGCATAGGCTGGGCCCGGAGGCACAAGGGGGCGGTCTCGGGGACCCGGTACTACTTCTCATACCTGTCCCTTTTGGCGGGTGTCGTGGAAGGGTTCTTCAGGATAGTCAGCCCTTCGTCCCAGATGTCGTCGAGCAACGGTACCGCGAGGACAGTCTTTCTCTTGGCCTCCCGTCGTTGGTAAAGAAAGCCTTCCTTTTTCTGTTCCTCAGGGCAGAGCTGGAAGAGCTCGGATGCCCTGGCTACCATGGCGTGGAAAGAGCCGATTTCGTCGGGCGGAGAGGCCCGAGGGGGGGGGGGGGGTGATGAAGGAATGTCCGTTGTATCCGTCGCCGTATCATCCCGAGGGTCCGGCGAGGGGGATGAGGGGTCCACAAGCCTTGTGGGCACGAAGGGCGATGCAGGGTGGACTCTCCTCTGCTTGTTCGGAGGACTTCCCGACAGTCCTGGTTCTGGATCCTCCGTCAGGGTCCGTGGTAATCTCGTCCTTATCTCAGTACATAAGGATTGGATCGCCAACAAAATGGCCGCCGAGCTATCCTGGGGTTCGGGCAATGGCTGCGACGGGCAGGATGGCTGCTCCACTGGGCCCTCATCGTCGCCATCTTCGATCACATCAGCAGGATCCTTCCCCTGGGATCGAACCTTCTCGAACCTCTCGCTGAGGCCTTTCATTGTTTCCACCAGATCCTCCTCGGAGGCTGAATCCGATTCTGTAATGGCCACCGCCCCAACCCCTCTTTTTCCACCGGGGTCTTCACGATGGGCTGAAAAGAGGATTCCCTCCGCGGTGGCAGGGAAACTCTGGGCCCAGAGGCCGCTTCCACTGGCGTAGTCTCTGCCGGCTTCGCCAGGGCCGCTGCGACAACCTTGATAGAGGCCTTTGCCGGTTGGATCAAGGCCCTCACCACCTTAGGTACGTCCTGGGCCTTCGCTTTGGGGGCAGGGTCATCGCCTTGCTCCCCCTCGGATCCCTTCGAGATCGACGGGGCCTCTCCAGAAGCTTACCCGGGTTCTCGGACTTCCTCTTCCCCGAACCTGAGCGCTGGCTCATGGTTGATCGTGCC
Source organism: Ambystoma mexicanum (assembly GCF_040938575.1). Classification (NCBI taxonomy): domain Eukaryota; kingdom Metazoa; phylum Chordata; class Amphibia; order Caudata; family Ambystomatidae; genus Ambystoma; species Ambystoma mexicanum. Next base: position 894,482,678 of record NC_090939.1, read on the forward strand.
GGGGAAGTCGCGCCCTGCTTGGCAGCCGAAGAGCCCGACCTTTCGGCGCTCCCGGTGCCCGCGGACTCGTGGTGCTTGGCCTTCTGTTGGGCCCCCGTCGCCAGGGCGCTCTCGCAGGACTTCGAAGACCGCTCAGACTTTTTCTTCGCCTTCTCACCTGCTGTGCCCTTCTCCAGCCAGGCGGCGAGGCGGGAACGACGATCTTGCTTGGTCCGTTCCGACAGGTTCTTGCAGAACGCACAGTCCTTCTCCACGTGCGTCTTGTCCTCATGAAGGCAGTAGAGACATCTCGAATGCTCATCCTCCTTGAAAACATTTTGCAATCTGCATACTGGCAGCTCCTGAACAGCTTGGATCCGGGCGTCGAGCTTCCCTTGTCCTGGGCCATGTCCGTTGAGGTAGGCCTCAGATCGTCTGGAATCCTCCAAGAAGCGTAACTCGACGAAAACTTCACCCTTGAGGGGCGTAGAAGAATTCCGAAATGGGTCCCCGTTATCGGAAGTAGAAACGGTGGAGCTTGAGGCTCGATTAAACTGAAAAAATTTGAAAATCTCCTGAAAAAGCGCGAAAACACAGTAAAAGCTTGAGAGCTAAAGCGCGAGGACTCCCAACACTTGAACATGCAGTAAAAATCTGAGGATGGCTGCCAGGGGAGGGGCTTAGGGAGAGGGCAGTCATTGGCTAGGGGCAGTATGACCCAGAGATCAGTGATTGGTTACTACTTAGAAAGAGAGATCAGAAAAGAAACTGATACTAATCTTTTCTTTACCGAGGATTCCCAGCCTGACGACGGGGAATATTCATGAGCATGTGAATCCATGCCAGACCCCATGCTGGAGAAGAACAAGTTACTTCTTACCTGGTAACGTTCTTTCGACGGGATGTTCCTCCGACGTATTCCTTATCTTTGATAATACGTTTCCAGCTTGCTGGCCTCGGAAATTTATTCTGTAGAGGGTGCTGCACGTCGACGTCCGCCGAGTCGATGTCCCTCGACGGCCACCGTATCGGCGCCGACGTCACCATGCCCATAAATAGCCACGCACTGCGTCCGTTGCTCAGTTCCGTTTTGTAGTATAAGAAAAGTCATGCCGGGATTGGTTAGTGACCTTGAAGGAGCGTAAGCTGCAACCACAAGGGAAGTTATCACTGCGGGGATGGTTGCGAGGGGCGATAAGGAATACGTCGGAGGAACATCCCGTCGAAAGAACGTTACCAGGTAAGAAGTAACTTGTTCTTCGAAGGGATTGTGTCCTCCGACGCATTCCTTATCTTTGATAGACTCCCATAGCAGTGGCATGTAATTGGAGGTGGGAGTGATAGTGTTATGTATCCCTTTAGGGATAGACCGAATGTAATACGGCCTTGCCAAATCTGGTCTCTTGAGCAGTGGAGGAATCCAGATTATAAAATGTTGTGAATGTATGTGCGGACGACCATGTGGCAGCCGCACATATGTCCCGGACCAGTACCCCTCTTTGGAGAGCCGAAGAGGCTGCGATACCCCTGGTTGAATGAGCCCTGAGATTTTGGGGTGGCTCTTTCCCTGCTAGTCTATAACATTCCAGGATGGCCAAAATAATCCACCTGGAGATGGTTTGTTTTGTTATGGGTAGTCCCAACTTGTGACCTGAGTATCCTACAAACAGTTGGTCTGCTTGCCTGATCATAGCCATTCTGCTGATGTAAAAGCTGAGAGCTCGCCTAGGGTCCAGCCTATGTAGCCTTTCCTCTTTCCCAGGATGGGGAGGAGGGTAGAATGAAGGCAAGGTAATTTTCTGAGTAATATGAAATTCAGAAACCACCTTTGGGAGGAAATTAGGCTTCACCTGTAGGTCAACTTTGTCCTTGTGGAAGATTGTATGTGGGGGTTTACAGGAGAGAGCTTGTAGCTTACTCACCCTCCTAGCAGATGTTAGTGCTACCAATAGGACAGTTTTAAGCGTGAGAAATCTCAGCGTGCAAGAGTGAATTGGTTCGAATGGAGTGCCCATTAAGAAGTTTAAGACTAAATTTAAGTCCCATAAGGGAACCTGGAATGGTTTTGGAGGGTAAACATTAGTTAGTCCCTTAAGAAATTGTACCACTAGAGGAATTTTGAAATATGATGGTTCCTCCGCAGTGCGCTTGAAGATAGAGAGCGCTGCCAGATAGCCTTTTACAGTGCCCACTTGAAGGCCCGAGTTTGCCAAGTAGAGTAGAAATGATAACACCGTTGGTGTACCACATGAAAAAGGGTCGATATTCTCTTCTCTACACCAGCTGCAAAATTTGTTCCAACGGCAGCGGTATAAAGACTTTGTTGCTGGTCTTCTGGCCGAAAGCAACACCTCCATGATGTCATCAGGGAGATCCCAATCCTTGTACCTCAACCTTTCAGAAGCCAAGCGTGAAGGTTGAGGGTTGTGGTGTCTGGATGGAGAACCTGACCTCCCTTCTGCGAGAGAAGATTCGCTTTGAGTGGAAGATGGATTGGAGGACAGATGGACATATCTAGAAGGTCCGTGTACCACGTTCTCCTGGCCCAATCTGGGGCAATTAGGATCATGGTTTTCCGGAATCTTCTCAACCTCCTTTTCATTTGAGGAATAACAGGGACTGGTGGCAACGCGTAAAGGAGTGAAAACTCCCAGTCCACTACGAACGCATCTCCTAGAGCTCCTCTCGGGGGAAATTCCCTTGAACAGAACAGATCGCACTTCCTGTTGGTGCTTGTGGCGAACAGATCCACCTGAGGGGTTCCCCAAAGGGCGAAGATCTCTTGAAGGACTTCCTGAGCTAGCTCCCACTCGTGGGAGACTGTGCTCTGCCTGCTCAGAGCGTCCGCTGTCAAGTTCTTCTCTCCGGCTAGGTGGACTGCCGATAGAGATTCCTTCTTGGATTGCCCAAAACCAGAGCTGCATCGCCTCTCTGCACAGTGGCAGTGACCCTACGCCTCCTCTTTTGTTGAGGTAGTGCATGGCCACCATGTTGTCCGTCATTATCAGGACATTTCTCCCCTGTACTGATGGCAGGAAAGCTTTCAGCGCTAGTCTGATCGCTCTCAGCTGTAATAGGTTGATGTGTAGTCTGGACTCCGATGGAGACCAACGACCGCTGATGGTCAAGTCGTTGGCATGGGCTCCCCACCCCGTGAGTGAGGCGTCTGACTACTGTTATCTTCAGCCATGGTTGCCAAAACAGTTCTCCTTTCAAGATGTTCTCTGGATAGGCCCACCATTGCAGGTCGCGGGCTACCTTGTCCGGAATCCGGAGGAGATCTGTCATTCTCCCTGAGAATTGTGACCACTGACATCTCAGTGCCCACTGAAGAGATCTCATTCTCAGGCGAGCCTCTGGCACAAGGAAGATGCAGGATGCCATGAGGCCTAGCAACCTCAAAAAGTCGAAGGCTGGGAGACGTTGGGCATTTTGAAACTTGGTGACCATCTGTAGAATATCTTGAGCCCTCACCTCTGGTGGCGAGGCTTTTCCCAGGGAAGTGTCCAGGACCGCTCCAATGAACTGGAGTCTCTGTGATGGTATCATCTGTGACTTCTTTAAATTGAGGGAGAAGCCCAGTCTGTGAAGGAAGTGGCAGACATAATCTAGCTGGGCCTGGGCCTGTTCCGAAGATACGTCCCTGATCAGCCAATCGTCCAGGTAGGGGTAGACGTGGATCCCTTCCCTCCTTAGACTCGCCGCCACTACCGACATCAGCTTGGTGAAGACCCTCGGGGCGGAGGTCAGCCCAAATGGCAGAACTCGAAATTGATAATGAGAGTCGCCAATTGCGAACCTCGGGTATTTCCTGTGTTTGAGATGGATTGGCACATGGAAATAAGCATCCTGGAGGTCCAGAGATACCAGCCAATCCTGGAGCTGGAGGGCCTGAAGGATCTGAGAGAGAGTTACCATCTTGAACTTGTCCTTCCTGAGGAACTTGTTCAATTCTCGTAAGTCCAGGATGGGTCTCAGTCCTCCGTCCTTCTTTGGTATGAGAAAGTAGGGGGGGGGGGGGGGAAAGAGTACCAGCCCTTGTTCCTGTCCGCTACAGGTACCGGTTCTATGGCACCTTTCTCTAGCAGGTCTATAATTTCCTGCAAGAGGAGCTGATCTGGAACTTTTAGAGAGCTGTTCCCCGGTGGATGACTCTGAGGAATGTGTAGAAAGGGTAGGCAGTAACCTTGGGCAACTGTCTCCAATGCCCAAGCATCTGAGGTTATAGCCTGCCATTCCGTCAGATGGCGAGTTAACCTGCCCCCTATAGGTGTATTGTGTGGGAAGGCCTCAGAGTGGTTTGGGGGCGGCTGATGCAGATGCCGAGGGTAAAGAGGCACCTGCGGCTGCTGCGGTCTTAGTACTTTTGACCTGTCCACCTCGGGTGGATCTCCTTTGGCCTCTTTGAGCCGGCTGTCCTCTGCCTTTCCCGAATGCAGAATAATAGCGAAATGACTTTTCTCTCCCAGAGGTTCCTGAGGGGCGAAAAGGAGTTTGGCGGATAGCAGCTCCTAAAGATTTCGCTGCTGCTTTAGAAGTCTGTGACCTTTCCAGACTGTCATCAGCCTTTTTCCTGAATAATGAAGAGCCGTCAAAGGGCATATTCAAAAGTTTGGCCAGTACATCAGGGGCAAAGCCCGACTTTCGCAACCACGCATGCCTGCGGATTGTTGTACTTACCGCCATGGCCCTGCTGATACTGTCAGCGGAATTGATGCCAGTTTCAAGTGATTTGCACATGGCATCTTTGCCATCTTTAATAATGTTAAGGAAGGCTTCCTTTTCCTCTCCTTCGGGTATGCAGTCAGCCGCTGATGAAGCACACTCCCATAGTGTGTGACTGAACCTGGCGAGCGTACAGGTGGCGTTGATGGACGTCAACGCCATACTACAGGCAGAGAAGACCTTCTTTGCCATAGAGTCGTACCTCTTGTCATCTCTATCCTGTGGGACAGTAGGGTAAGCGGTCCTACTGCTAGATGAAGTTGCCTCTTGAACCACCAGGCTCTCTGGGGTCGGGTGTTTTGACAGGTATTCAGGGTCAGCAGCCGCTACCCTATACTTGGTTGACAATCTTTTATTGACTGCAGGGATAACTTCGGGAGTTTCCCAATTAGATGCAATTTTTCTTTGTAAAGCTGCATGGAAGGGGACCACCGGGTCCTCCTGTGGGCCTTTGTCCAATATATCTGTTAGGTCATCCTGTTGGAAAACAGGTGAAGGCGCAGACCAACCCATAAACTCAATTATTCTTGCCATCAGGGTTCTATATGGTGTTTCGGCATGTTCCCCTGGGTCTGGCTTAACAAATTCCACTTCTGGGGAAGTGTCCAGCCCACTTGCCTCATGTAGTGACTCCTGTAGTTCCTTCAGCCTTCTTTCCTCAGAGGTGAAATCCTCTGCAGTAGGCAGTGTGGTCCTCTGTAACCCGAATGTTTCCTGGTCAGAATGTTCCCCTTCTTCATAAATTGAAGAAAGTCCAGGGTATTCTGACCTCTGAAATGGAGTAAAACCCATTTCTAAGGCAGAAGGAGCCAAACTCGTCGTTATTGGACGAGAAAACGTCGATGTCGTCGACGCCGATGTAACAGGCTTCGAAGGCGCCGAAAACGGCGTCGAAAAAACTGGAAGGGGTCTCGAAGAGCTTGAGAGAATCGGGATCCTACTCGAGGGCATTGACGACGGTTTCGGCGTCGTGCCGGAGGCCCTTGAAATCACTGTTGGCTGTGGGGTGGCCTTGGTCCTCTCTTTCATCGGCGTGGAGTCGATCGACCGATGCATCGAGGAACCGTTTGACAACGGCGTCGATGGCGCCGTTCCGTGCGTCGAAGGAATCCTCGACGACGGCGTCGAAGACGGTGCCTTCTTACCCGATGGCTCATGGCGCTCTCGGGTGGAATGTTTTGCTGGGTGCTGCGACTCGCGGCGTTTTGATTTTTTGGGTTTTTCACCCGGGGTATCACCCTCAGCTGTCTTCGAGGGGGTCGAGGCCGCGTTCTCGAAGACGCTTAACATTTTCTTTCTGAATTCCTCCCACTCAGTTTGAGAACTATGTTTGGTGGGACAGGAGACTCTTTCTGGGGACACAGAAGACGACGAGGAATGGGACCTTCGACGTCTCTTTTTTGAGTGTCTTGATCTCGACGAATGGTGGGAGCTGCTTCGAGACCTAGAATGGGAATGTTTTCGACGGCGAGGAGACGAATGCCTCGACTTAGCTGAAACTTTCAAGGAGGTTTTGGCTGACTTACCTCTCTCGAGCTTCCCCTTGCGCTCCTTCAAGGCTTTCACCGTCATGGACATGCAGTCCTCACACTCCGAACAATGGTGCTCGGATCCCAAGCACCATAAGCAGATCCTGTGTGGATCCGTTAGACATTTTTTTACCGCAGTCTCGACATTTCTTGAAGCCGGATCGCGGCGTCGTCGGTTCTGATGAAGAAGCCATCGAGACTATAAGGAATATTCGAGTAGAAATAGATAACTATCCTGACTGAACTGAGCAACGACGTTCCGAGGCCCCACGAAGCGCGGAAAAACAGAACTGAGCAACGGACGCAGCGCGTGGCTATTTATGGGCATGGTGACGGCGGCGCTGATATGGTGGCCGTCGAGGGACATCGACTCGGCGGACGTCGACGCGCAGCGCCCTCTTCAGAAAAAATTTCCAAGGCCAGCAAGCTGGAAATGTATTATCAAAGATAAGGAATACGTCGGAGGACATAATCCCTTCGAAATAATAATTTAGCATTTATATAGCGCTACAAACTCTCAGGCATCTGAGCGCTGCTTATTTCCCACGGTGTGTGGTACTCATTTGTCGACTTCGGAACGATGAAAGGCTGAGTTTGGCCCTGCCAGGATTCGAACCAGAGTCAGCAGGCTCTGCACAGATGTCAAAGTGAGTGCTCTTCTAAAGAATGCCCTCAGCTCTTCTTCTCTTGCTGCATTGCTCTACATTTAAAGTTACCCATTTGAGACTTCAACTCTGACTTGATGCTTTCATATGACGGCAAATGTCAACAAGACATAATTTATAGCCACAAGGGCTTAGCGCATTTGCATGCTTGTTAGAGGCCAATTGACTGGTGAGACGGTGAGAAGGTCTGGGCTGCCTCAGATGAGGAGTAGAAACATACAAGATCGACAATTCACTGTCCTCACTCTCACGGTCTAAAATAATTGTGTGGGGAGGGGTTATTTGGGCATGACTCCAGACCAAACACTTAGGTCTGGTCAAAGAAAACTGTTTTCAGCATTTATGTGTACGATACATGGTAAGATGTTTGATCCTGCACCCTATTGTTGTCAGCCGAACTCTCACATTTCAACTGAAGCTCTTTGACCCATTTGGACGAAATCCAGATGCTGCGACACTTGCTGTGCTGCTGCCTTCCCTTAGAGACGGGGAAGGGAGAGTTCACACGCCATTTCCAGCATTCATAACAGATTGTTTAGAAATACTTCTCACCCCGTACATAACAGGATACTTAAGGGCAGGGTCACTTGTCATAAAAAAAACAATCCGGCTATAATCAGGGCCCACAAGTATAATCACAGAGCTTCAGGCGCATTGAGGACCAAACCCGAAATACAAATCTCAACGGCACAGAGAATCCCACCTGGGGGTCCAACTGCAAATTATGGACTGCAATTCACTCAAGCTGTGGGCAGCAGTCAGCCAGTCAATTAGCATCACTGCGGTCCTGGCTCAAAACAGTTAGCAAATTGCTCCACAACTACGGTTGTCTGCGCTGGCGCTTGTTGCGCCATGGTTTTTAAAGACCCTCCTCAGCAATAGAAGTAGAAGAGATTTCCGCCTTTCACCGGTAGTCTAAGGCTATATCAGGCTGCTGCTGCACTCCACAACTGTGCTTGTCTGTTGACAGTATTTAGTTCTTTAAAGACAACAAGCTGGAACATACCATGGAAAGGTCAGAAACCGCTCTTCAATCGTTGTAAATTAGGTATTTTGAAGTGGAGAACAAGTCTGGAAACAACTTGATCCAGCCAAAAAGCAACCTAGCTAATCTAATTAAGAAGGATGGCATTACATTCTTTTTTATTTTTTAGATGCACTCAACAGGAGGAAGGGTGTTGCTCATTATACAAATATGCAAAAGTTAAATGTACTAATATTGCCAGAAGGTTAAAGCATGGTTAGATGCAGTCATCCGTGAATGAAGAGGTGTTAAAGGGCCGGTTTTTAGGTCCCCTCGTTGGTAAACTTGAATACCAGACTCTAGCCAATAGAGAATGAATACTCTCCTCAGATCGAATTGGCCCATCTCAAGTTGGATTTATATGGGATCGACAGGCTTTTGACAATGATGTAAACATCTGTGTGGTAGACCAAATACTAATACTTTACATAAACTTAGCTGCAATTGTTTCTTTAGGCACAGAAAGCCCTCAAAAGTCTTCACTGGTTCGTTATGGAAAGAATTACCTAGCACAATCTTTGCAGACTATCGAGCACCATTCTCTACAATATCAGTTGAAGGTGTGTTGTGCATACTACGCAGAGAAAATAGTAGGGCTTGGGGAGAGGAGGGGAAATCGGCATAGCATGATGATTATACGATGGCCTACTGCCTAACTATATTATGCACATGCTTGTCCTTATCATTTTGTGTTTGCAAAAGAATGAAGATTTACAACAAAATTTGTGAGAACCATGGCAGCAAGACACTGTCACACTTCACGGGTGCTCATCATCATGGTTACATTTTGCTGCTGAAATTGAGCTTACTGGAAGCTATTACAGTAAATAATGCTAGAAAGGACAGTTTACAAATTGGCAATTTTTCTGATGATCTATTAGTATACTTAAGTGAACAAGTCCACGGTACCAGAGCTCCCAACATAATAGCTTTCTTCGAGGTCACTGGCATCAAGGGATTATCAAACTTAAAGAATTAATTGTTTAAGTGGACCAATGGAGCAATGTGTACTTGTGTATAAAGTCTCCAACACACAAATGATAAAAAGTGAATTATTCTCTCAACTGTGTACTGTTTGTGACAAGGGTTGTACCCTCGCCTTGTCAAGAGGGGATTGGAACCCCTCTCATCTGGGCATGGGAGGACTGCCTGGAAGAAATCCATAGCCATTCCTACCCCTGAGGCAAGGTGGCAGTTAAGTCACCAATTCCTGCTCCTCTCCCCAACGCCATCTTATATGGGAGTAGTTCTGCTTTGTCTCACACCAGGCCTCACAAAATGCTTGCCAGGATGACTGTGTTTTCAAGAGCCCGAGTGCCTGAGACCAACAAGTGGGGGGGCAACAGCTGGGAGCCAGAAGCATTCAAGTGCCACACTATCTGCAAAACCATATAGACCCAACCCGACCCGACATGAATAACACACTGCCAGAGACATGGAGAGATTGATACCCGGCAGTGGAAGCTGCAGCATGCTACGCAGCAGCAACTCCCAGCAACCATGTACAGTGTGCGCAGAGCATTGGGGAATCGACAGGGGTGCAAAAACGCCTGAACAATATGTACTTGCCTAAGGGGAGCTGGGACTAAGGTCCACCCAACATAAACTTGGGCACTGAGCTTCCAGGGCTACCAAATCCTACCCTTCAGCGGACCCGCGCCAAGAAATAATTAGTTAGTTACCTGTAACTTTTTCTCCAGCATTGGTGTCTTTCATAGAGTTTGCATGCTTGAATATTCCCTGTCAGAAAGGGAATTCTCTGTAATTTTAAATAAAAGTCCATAGGAAAAAGAAATGTATACTTGTGTAGTCCCTCCACCTCATTTTGGTCCCTTTTTATGTATTCAGATTTGTAGAGCGCGCAACAGCGCGAAGGCATTGTGGCGCTTGTTACAGTGAGAGAATAGAACTTAGTTACATGTAAAACAGACAACTATTGTACATTTTGTATAGGACAGTTTACTTAGGACATATAGAGAGGTGAATGCTGAGAAGATGTGGGAGAGTTGTTAGTTGCAGATTTGTTAGTTGAAGAGGGAGGTTTTCAAGTTTTTACGAAAGGCAGAGAGAGAAGTCTGTGCTCTAAGAGCAGTGGGGAGTGCATTCCAGAGCTTAGATGCTAGGTATGGGAAGCCGATCCCTCCTGCTTTAGCCCTGTTGATGCATGGAACGGTGAGTTGATCGGTGTAGAATGTTCTCATGGGCCTGTCTGCGATAGATCTGGATCTTGTATCCGAGAGGTATGAAGGAGCAGTAAGGTTAAGGCATTTGTGTGTGGTAGTGAGGATTTTAAAAGGTGATGCAGTCTTTGACTGGGAGCCAATGAACTGCCTGTCTAGCTTGTGAGATGTGGTCTCTTCTTGGGATGCTTAAAGCTGCTCTTAGTGAGTTGTTTTGGGTGATTTGGAGTCGGTTTATGTTCTTTATAGAGGTGCCAGCTAGGAGAGCGTTGCAATAGTCAAGCTTTGCCCCTATGGTGGCTCTGGCTATTGAGAGACAATTGTCCTTAGGAAGGGTTTTATAGCATTAATGAGTTTGGTACTTAGGGCGGAGGCAGAGACTATAGCGCTGACTTGCTTGTTCATGGACAACAGTGTGGCATCAATGTGAACCCCAAGTGTCTTGACAGAAGATAGAACTGGGATGATGCAGTTGTCCGGATGATGCAGTTGTCAATGCTGAAGTTGGAGTAGAGACGGTCTAGCTTGGCTAGAGTGGTCTTTTGGCCAAGGATAAGGATCTCGGTCTTATCCCCATTGAGGCATACGCCATTTGTGGCCATCCATGCTTGAATGGTGGAATAGATTTGATGTAACGATGATGCGTCTTGGTCATGTGTGCCTGTTAAGACGAAAGAGCACCTGGGTATCATCAGCATAGTTTGTGTACGCGATCCCAAGTTCGTCAAGAAGGGGCTTGGTAAAGAGATTGTATAGAGTAGGGGCAGTACAGGATCCCTGTGAGACTCCATAATGGATGATAGTGGGAGCTGCATTTGCTGCGTTTGAGAAGCCTTTCATTGCTCTACCTTCAAGGAAGGAGGTGATCCAAGAAGCTGCTTGGTCGGAAAAGTGTGCTGATTGCGTTAGGTGTGCGGTGAGGGTCTTGTGGTCTACAAGATCGAAGGCCGCTCAGAGGTCTAGAAGGAGGAGGAGGCGGGCTTGCCTTTCTCCAAGATTTGAGTGATTTGGTTTTTTTAAGTCCAGCAGGGCAGTTTCGGTGCCATGTCCTTTGCGGAATCCAGACTTTTCCTAGGATGGAAATCGATGACCCTAATCAATTAGGTGGCACTGCTGAAGCTCCCCTCTCGAGTAAGACATGATGGCTGAGAGATGAACCTTGATAGGAGCCTGCAACAGGCCCGCTTTAGCCATGTGGAGCAGGTAAGGCAGTAATTTGCCTATTGTGAACGACAGGGGGTCGAGCTGTGTCCCAATGTAGGTTGTAAACCATTTCCATTTCTTTGCATACTTGTCGAATGATATCTCAACATTTGTCTGGCAAAAATAGGTTGGTGTGTTTTCGTTGCTCAGCAACCAAGCCCTGAGAGGCAGCTATGCTGGGTTAGCAGCACTTGATGCGCTTGGAGACAGATGGGCATGGAATGAGTCATCTGCAGGATAGTCGGATACCAAACTTTCTGGGTCCAGACCAGTGCTATTAAAATTATCCTGCAGAGTTGTTCTCTCACCAGTCTCAGCACCCTGCCTAGCAAGGGTATCGGCGGGAAGGTGTATAGGAATTCACCTGTCCATATCACGAGGGGAATTCCCTTCCGAGTACCTGGATGCGAAAAGAGGGCTTTTGTTGTGCCTTGTTGCAAAGAGATCGATGAGGGAGTGACAATCTTTTGAAAATTCATTCAAACTTGGCCCAAACGAGCTCCCATTCGTGGGACACAGAATTCCCTGCTTAGCTGATTGGCCAGAATGTTGTGCTTCCCTAGAAGGTGTTTTGATGGAACATTAATGTTTTGGGCAAGGGACCATTCCCAGAGTTTCTGCGCCTCTGTAGACAGCAGTGCAGACTGTGTGCCCCCTTGCTTGTTGGTCTAATGCACTGAGGTTGTCTTGTCCATCTGTATGGTGACCACCTGTACCGCGAGGACCGGTTGAAAAGACTTCAGCGCCCATCTAATTGCTCAGAGTTCGAGGACACTGATGTGCAGGTCCGGCACTCTTGTGTGGGTCATGTGCCCTTTGCCTGCAAGTCTCTGATATGGGCGGCCCATCCTGACAGGGACGCATCTGTCCTGAAAATCATGGTTGTGGGGGCCTGGAAAGGCATAACTTGTTACAGGTTGTATAGGTGGAAAGGATGCGACAAGTGCACAATATCCTCCCACGAACACGATGCTTGAATCCGTGGTCGATCTAGCTCTTCCTTGATCGGTCACATTTTCAACTGGCAATTCGGAACCAGTACTATACATGATGACATGCCCAGCAGGGATTTGTGGTGACGCACTGTGGTCACGCATGCCTTTAAGAACTAGTTGACCAGTTGGGGGGGGGGGGGATTACAGTTCTTCGTTCAGAGGGTGTCACTGGCGAATGCAGCTATCTAGTTCCACTCCCAGAAAGAGGGTGTTCTGCGCCGACGTGACCACTGATTTTTCGTTGTTGAGGGAAAAACCTAGATAAGTGATGGCCTCCTTTATTTGATTGACAGCCCTGGTTGTCTGTACCCTTTATTTTGCCTTGAGCCAATCGCTGGGGTATGGAAAGACTTCCACACCTGCACTTCTTAGGTGGCCTGCCGCCAGGGAAAGACATTTGGTGAAGACCCTCAGGGCTGATCTTAGGCTGAATGGGAGCACCCAAAATTGATAATGCTCGTCTCCCACTGTAAACCTCAGGTAGCTCCTGTGCACCGGGGATGTATGGACATGTAAAAATATGCATCCTCTACGTCAATTGTAGCCAGTAAAATCGCCCTTCTGGAGCCAAGGTAGGACCTATTGGGGTGGGGTCATTTTGAACCTTATGCACTTTCGAGGGTAAGTCGGCTACATCCATTTGGCTCCTGAGACGAAGACGAGGCACGGAGCATAACCACGTGGTAGAGTCCTTTACTCTAAACACGGGTTGCGCTTCTGCATGCCGTCTCTCTGCCGTCATCATTAAAGGCTTATTTAGGCTGGGGAAATTCGGAGACTGCCGTTCTCGCAACGTTAGTGTCCATAGTTGCAGGAAGCAGGGCAGTGTTAGGGAATTCAGTGTTTAGCATTAGTTTAGTTAGTCCACCTGCCTTTTTGGTTCTCCATTTAGATTCTAGGATAAAATAGGACAGCAGTGTGCAAAAAGCTCTTACTGCAAGTGGTCCTACCTTTGCATCACCTACACTTGTATTGTGTTCATAGTGGTATTGCTCTCAGTTACAGTATGCACGGCTTACTATGTAGAGACACATGAAGTAAAGATTCCTGTGTATCCTCCTGTGCAAGAGAAGGGTAAAGATGTGGCAACTACTAGGCAGTCGAGACCTTATGTAATTGTCCCTACTTTAGAGGTACACAAAAGAGCACCGGTTACTGTGATAGATGAACCGGAGTTACCTTTTGGAGGGAGGTCACGTATGGAGGTTATAGCAGACTCTTCATGGCCGTCATTTGCTGCTGCTAGAAAAAGGCAGTTGGACAAGGAAAGGTTTCTAGAACTTTCTCCTACTCAGGTAGCACATGTAAATACACCCAGTCTACTGATGAATGTTTATATGATTGGTCCAGTAAAAAGAAACTATGCTGACATACGTCATGAGATGATTATGGAGGCTCATTAGAGAAGAATGAGACCTTAGAGAAGTGCTAGGGAGGATGATCATGAGCTAAATGATTACCTGGACAGTACAGCACATTTGGGGAATAACCTTTGGTATCAGCATAGGAAGGAAGTGGGAAGGAGGACCTCACAAGGAGGAATGCTTAGTATGTGCACTCCTGCCTTATAGCATGGGGGAAAGTCTAAGATATTCATAGCTATTGAAATAGACGTTCAGACAGCACATTGTCTCTCACACATAGCACTCTGTTGTACAAGAGGCCAGTTCATCGGCCGAGACGCCTATCTCAAATGGGCAACTGAATGGACAGATCCAGACGAAGATGATTATATCCAGGAAACGAAGACAAGAAATAAGGGGCAGACTAAGAATCTTATGAGGAGCTGGAATCAGACTTGAGGTTGCTCGAAAATCTGCAGAAGAAATTTGTAGATGGAAGAACAGAGGCCAGATGCAGATTTGGGGATCCGTGTTATCAGCAGATGGCTGGAAAGGAGGAGTGGTTATCTGCAGAGCCTGGGTGATCATTGGTGTCTATAAACCAACCATTGACCTAGTGCAAAATGGAGGTAAGCCTCTATGGTCAAGACTTGCTAAACCACTGACCCGGGTCAAAGACAGAGGAGGACACTTAAAGATAGTGCCTTTGGAGAGCGCAAAGCTGTGCTTCAGAAACAAATGGCACAAGAAAAGTTAGAGAGAATCAGAACTTTGGTCGTATCTTTGATGTACCAGGTATGACAATTGGGACAGCAGTGATCATGGATCATTATTGGGATTGTGGATCCAAAGCATATATGAAGCTGCTCAAGGATTGGGGAGGACGATGTCCACTGGTGAAAATTCAGTTTCCAGCATTGGTGATTCCTAAAAGTGATTTCACATTGACAGTTTCCCGAAAGCAGATGCTCATCTGAGAAAGAAGAGGTCTGGAGCTGATAAATCGAATGACGGAGGGAGAACTATTTATCTGCCAAGTCAATAGAACCCTTTGACTCCATCCCATAAGAACATAGACCGTTTAGCCAGACTTCGGCAGTATTCACGTTGATCTTTATGCCAAGAATCCAGGTTGGAGCAAATACCAAACGGCTGCAGATCACCAGACGGGAATTGCTGCAGACGATCAACACAATCATAAAGGGATTCAATGCTATCAGAGAGGAGATGAGAGCCATACGCCTGGTGACCCTTCAGAATAGATACGTTCTGGACATGATCACAGCAATGGATGGAGGTGTTTGTGCAAAAATTGGAGAATCATGTTGCACATTCATACCTTCTCACGATGACTAGAACGGCACCTTGACAGGGGCCATAGAGATGCTAAGCATACTACACGTTCAGATGATAGACGTGTCGTGGGTATCAGGCAGGTAGTTGGGGCATGCTGGGTGGAGGCTTGGCAGGCCTGGCATAGGCACACAATGAACCTATAGCAGATCCCTCCTCTTTCTTCCTTCCTAGTGTTTGTAGTAACTTCCTGGTTACCACTTCCTGTTGCCAAACAAGAAGTGCAGGACAATCCATGAGCCCTCTAGTGTTTGGGTGTGGCTGGCTATATACGCCATACCCAAGATTCTTCCAGTGCTTCGTGTTGCTTACGATGAGCTGCATCAGCAACACACTTGCCGTGCTCTGGATCAGCCAACTGCTCCGGATCATCCTGCTTCAGCTTACCTGCTCCGGGACATCCTACTTCCATTTACCTGCTTCAGAGCTTCCTGCTTCAGCTTACCTGCTCCGAATCGTTCTGCTTCTGCTTACAGGTATGCTGTGTGTCATGATGCATACCCCCGGAGCACCAGGCCAGGCCCAGCACCCCCGGGAGCAGGCATCACTGGCAAACCTTTCGAAAGAATGATGAGTTCCGGGTGATGGAATGAACATAATTTTCCGCTGAGACCATTGGCTGTTTGACATGCGTCACTAGCAACAGCCTGGGATGCAATGCGGACGTGTCCTTCTTGTCATGATGCCTATCCCCGGAGCACCAGGCCAGGCCCAGCACCCCCGGGAGCAGGCATCACGCCCCCGGGTAAAAGCCCAGCGGCCCTTTATAGGGGCTCTTTGGACTCTGTCCTGGCGCCGTTGGTGCCAGGCTCATGTTGGACATCAGTCCTGGTGCCATAGGCACCAGGCTCATAAAGGGAAGTGTTTGGTGCACTTACCTGAAGCAGACCATGCTGCACACTCACCTGATGCAGACCATGCTGCATGAAGAACCAAGCCAAATGAGGCTTAGGAGGGACTATTTTTCTGAAGGAACTATTTTGTTACTTGGGTGGGGCTGTGGAAGAATACTCACCTGGAACTTCTTCCAAGGCTATTTAAGCCACACCCGGACAGCCACACGTGCTTCGCGTTGTTCTGCATCCCAGCAGCTGAACGCTCACCTTGTCTGCTCCTGCACCTGGACTCCAGCCACGCCCGCCTCAAACCTGGAACACCTGTAAGGGAATAAGAGAAGAGAAAGGTGAAAACCAAGAACTATTTCAACCTTCTTACATGCATCCGGAATCTTCACGCCTGCATTCCTGAAGGAAGACTTCCATTTAAAAGCACTGCGTTGCTCGCTGCAGCGCCGCGCTTCACTCACCTGTTCCCGAGACGCCGCCCGGCTCCATCGCGGCTCTCAGTGCCGGTCGCCACATCTCTGCACCGCACCTAAGGGAGAGAAGAAGAGACAAAAGGTGAGCAAGGGAACACAAGAGGAAAGCCGGATTTTCCGCCATATTACTTACCGGCTATTCTTGGTGAGCCATTCCACATCTCGGGTCGGCGCCACATCTCTGGCAGGTACCGCACCCCGGCCCCTATGGGGAAAGGACAAAAGACATTACTGAGGAATTATAAAGACATTTAGAGGGGTCGCCCTCATCACTGACTCACCTGATTTTACCCCGGCAATTTAACCCCTCAACGCATCGCCTTTGTTCTGCACCTGAAATAAAGGACAGAAAAAGACAACATAAAAGGAGGCTCACACTTGAACTTTTGCATCTTCATACTTACGGCGTATCGCTCAGTAAAGTCAAGTGGATTTGCCAGCGCCATTCTGAAAACCAGTGAAGTAACTGGACGAACGCGCGCCCCTGCACCAGAAGCAGGATGGAGAGTTCATCCTTCCAAACCATAAGGTGAGCTTAAACCGGGGGTTTTGGAGGAAGTCAGAGGAGAACGAAGGGAGAAGGGGGGAGCAAGCACATTATTCAGCAGACAGTTAATCCCCTTTCTCATCTGCAGAAGGATATTCCTACGGGCCAGACAAGCAAGATTTGGGGGTCCTGTTCAATCGGTGGTCCGAATTCTGCGCATCACGCTTGAAGAGGCCACAGCAACCCAGACCAGAGCCTCCGTGGGAGCCAGGTGAGCGTTACACCGTGCTTTCTCCACGCCGCGGCTATCTCCGGTCAAGTGGGGACTTCAACACCGGCACCTGTAACAACAAAGAACAACAGCATTAGCACGCGCACTTCAATAACGCTGTGCATACTCACCAAATCTTCCTGCGACGCTGTAAATGGTCAGTTGTACGAGCACACAAACCCCTGTAAAAGAAAGACATTAGTCATTACGCTCGTCCTAATAACGCGGGGACGATTGCACTGCGCTCCCTCGCATAACGCAGTACATACCTACCAAAGTCTGCGTGCAAACTTACCGGACCACCAAGTCTCCGGTAGCGCTGAACCCGGAATATCACGTAACCCACTCCTGCAAGGGAAGAAAAAGGAGACACATTACCAGGCGCGCTCAAATTAAAGACGCTGCGCTTACCTACCAGCAGCTGACTTCTACACGCAGCGCTTCTCACCCACAAGATACTGTGGCAAACAAAGACAATACGGACAAGTCAGGACATTAAATATTCTCTTCGCAACGTTCACTTGTGGAAGAGACTTTCTAGCCAGTGAAGAAACTGGCACCCTGAACACTCAGCCTCGCTGTGAAGGCATACAACAGCGTGTGGCATCTGAACTCAGCCAACAAACATTGGCATCATTCATACGAGCAATGCAGGATGGAGAACACACCTTACTAAAGATCAAGGTAAGCCCTTAAGGGACATCACAGCAAACCCTAAAGTAAAGGGAAGGGCCCAGGGGAATCAGGTGAATTCAGGTCTGAGTGTTTAGCTTGTATTTGACAGGAATCCCTCCGGGTGAAAACAGGGGAAGTGAGAACTCGGGGCTTAAGGGAGGTTCATCCATCGCTCCTGCAGAAACACAGGTGAGTGTGACAAGACGAAGTAGGAGACATTGCTGATGACAGCTGGATTGGATCACTTTTTTTTTTAACCAAAACTCCAAAAAACACAAAATTAGCTCGGAGAGCAACTTCAAGACACGTGCAGTAAAAATCTGAAGCTGGCTACCATGGATGGAGCTTAAGGAGAGGACCATCATTGGATGGTAGCAATATGACCCAGAGGACAGTGATTGGTTTACAGGAGAAATACAGTTTTGAAGTGAAAGTTAAACTATTTTTTCTTTTACCAAGGATTCCCAGCCTGACATGGGACTATTCATGAGCATGTGAATCCATGCCAGGCCCCATGCTGGAGAATTACTAATTTAGTAGCTCAATGTAACTTTTTGAGCCTTTGGGGTACTAATGCATTTGTCTTTCTCTATTCAATGTTTCTTTGGTATTTCTTTTTTGGGGGAAACCAGGAGGCAGAACTAAAATGTCTCTTTGCCCAGTCCTGCACCCTGGAGTGGGCTCGGATTGTTCAGACCACTCCCTGCCCTTCATTGCCCATTACACATGTTGACATTGACCTGGTTGGTTAGTGTGTTCTGGGGCTGTTAGGCAGAAACCTGTGCAGTTCCCTTAGGGACCACTGCAAGAGATTTAAGACTACAGGTGTTTGGCAGTAAACCCACTTGGTAGCAGTCTGTACCACACAGATTCACTTGGTAGCTGTGGCTGAGCAGTCAGACTTCCCTCAAGAAGAGTTAGGCAGTGTGCAGAGTATACACAATAGGTACAAAGACACAGTAGCACAAACAAACACTGACCAGAGCTTTGGTGTAAAAGTATATAATTATTTATTTAAAAACACACTTGTGATTTAAACTAGCAAAAACGATGTAAGTAAATTCAGCACACAGTCACTATCATATATATACAACCCTATTCACTTATTAGACAAGTCTTAGTGAGAAACACCACTTATTTTCAGACAGAGGTGAGCGCTTAACATAAGATGACACTCATAAGTTGTAAAGAAAGGGAGGGAAAAAGGCAGAGTTAAGGAAGCACGCAGGTTTCAATGCTTTTACAAAGAACCACAGTAAGGCAGGATAGGCAGAGTTCTACTGGAGAGCAAGGAAGTCAATTGCAAGGCCCACTCTTGGAGAGAGCAAGCAGAAGGGGTCCAGGTTCACACAGTGGGGTTATGCCCAAAGAGTTTTGTAGATAGTTCGCACAAAAAGGATGAAATTAAAGTCAGGCAAAGTTAGCTAGGTTGTCCCAGGCTAGCCCAGGTTAGAAAGTCGAGGCTTTACTGTCACCCCGAACGATCTGTCGCAAGGGAAGCCAGGCGGGACACAGTACCTTAAGTGTGAAGGAAGCTCCAGCGGGGGCAGTTGTTCCTGGCAGCAGGTGCAAGTCAGCGTTTCGTCCAGAGGAAGAAGAGGTCTCGCCGTGAGGAAAAATGAAGTTCGTTGCGCTGCCAGGGAAGAAACCAGCCGCTGAGTTCTCCGGTTAAAAGGTACTACCCTTCTCTTCGCGGTAGTGGTAAACCGTGGTATTCCGGTTGCCGAGGTGCTTGGCACGGGCAAGGCAGCCACAAGATGCTCCAGGAAGGTGAAAAGAAGGCAAAATTGGTTATCCCCACCAGTCAAAGGAAGAAGACTCTCCGGACTGAAGATCTCCTCTGTCATCGGGAAAAGTTGTGAGACGGTTCAGCAGGGCTCCACCGGTGGTGTCGTCGTTGCAGGTCGGCTCAGCTTCTCCCTCCTCGGATTCTTAGGTCCTGTGGTGACTTCTGAAGTTCCAGTCCCCAAAGCCCTGCTTTTATGCAGCACACCCCCATTCACTCAGCCTAGCTGTCAATCAACCATGCTAAGTAGTGAGCCGGCCGGCTCACCACTTGGGACAATCACACAAGAGTGCGACTTGAGTTACCAAGGTAACTCAGTCCAGGGTGCCTAAACCCCCTCCCATATCCCCTGTGGTACCCAGACAGAGTGGCACCACTTTTGGAGGCTTCTGTGGAGAAGCCCGCCAAAAAGTGAAACAAAGGGCTCGACTTGGGTTGCAGTCACAGAAGACAACACAAACGCCATTTTAGAATAGAGTTCTGGCAAAAAATACCAACCGGTGAATTAATATTAATTAAATAAACCGGCGGTATGTTCGAGGCTATAAGAATTAAATAATTAAAGTTGGTAGCCTCGAACAATGGGAAAATCCCATAGAGATATTTGCGGTCGAATATAAAAAGTAGTATCCACTGCCACCAGCCAAAACTCGATCAGGGGGGACGGAGACGTGCCCCCTCGAACAACAGACCCCGGGGCAATAGAATTGCCCCGACCAGTACGTCCACAATATGATGGTTTGTACCGGTTTCTGTTCATAATTTGGGACTAGTAAAGCCAATGGTGACTTTACATGCCCTGGGAGACAGTAGTCAGTCCCAGGGTATGGAGTCTATGTTGGGGGGTCGCTACGACACCCCTGGGTTACGGCACGGAGGGTGCTGTGTAACCCACATCAAAAACACATAAGACCCTATGGAGTAAAAAGACCCCATAGCCCATAAAACACATGGAAAGATAAAGGAACACCTCAAATCATGTCTAAGAGTGGGAGTAAAAGAATCTCACTCTTAGCAGGAGAGAAAAAACAAACCCCAAAAATCCAGCAAAGCTGCTGGGGAACTGCAAAGGTTTCTGCCTAACAGGGGCCAATTTGATTGGCTGGATTCCAACCTTGGTATAAATTTAAATTTCCCTTTGTGCGATTGCATGGCTGGCTCCAGCCAACCCCTGTATATAGGATATCCAAATGAGCCCCTGTTGCTACACTGAATTCTTATTTCCAGGATTACAGCAGGTTTGCTTACTCGACTGTATTCTGCTGGTATTCAACTCCCTTAATGTACATTTAGCAGCCCTTGCTTCTTAGATCACTTCCCAACATATTTTTTCTTGGTGGCGAGTGCATGTCAAAGCCTCCAGGGAAAGGAGTAAAATGCATACACCCACATGTCACGCAGTCTGCGCCAATCTAGGATTTAAACCTGGTACTGCGCAAATATAGGATGCCACCGTAGCCACCATTTGACAAGAGTATACAAACATCTTTCATACAAGGTAGCCTTTTATAGTCTCTATTTCCATATGAAGGGTTAGTGGACTTCAAGTACTGTCAGTGGAAGAATACTTCATAACAATGCTTTGCCTATGTTGCTCTGAAGTGGAGGTAAATTTCCAGTAATGGCTACTCGGTCTTCTGTGGCATGTGACTGGGCTCAAAATGCTTATTCTACTTTTGCATTTCAGGTGGAAGGTTTTTTTTCCAATTATTTGGAACCCACCATAGCTTTGCTCTGGTTTATTGCACATTCCCCCCAATTACCAGTCTACAAGGCTGTCAGACTATTCCACCGATAATCCCTAATAAGGGTGACACCAATATGCAGTTGTCTGCAGCATTGAACAGTCTGTCTTGATTTGAAGAAGTTATGTATAAAATAGCACTGTCCTGTAAGACAGAATTGTCTAAGGCTAAATGCTTGTGTTTAGACTAATCTGCATACCGTAATGCTTTTTACACGTTGTGCTGCACTGGAGGTAAACTTTCAGTGATGGCTACTGGGTGGCACTTACATGAGGATCGGCCCAAATGGCTTATTTATACTTTCATAACACACAAACACGAGATGGTTTTTAGAAGTCACCCTACATTTTCATTGAAATTTATTTCCAAATTTCATGTCAACCAATCTTCAATTTCCAGCTTTCTTTTAAAAGCTACAACCTAGTCCTGAAAAATCACTGTACTCATTAGATGTGCAAAGGGCCGATATGTTCTACATGGGTAAAACGAGGCAAAACTCGTAAAAACTGCGGTTTTCTTTTCTTTTGCAGTAGGCCTTGAAGGCGTCCAGTCAACAAATCCAGCATTGCAAGATGCACTCGAGTGCTGTACACTAGCTGTTAAAACAGTAATAATCCCAAATGTGCACTCCACCAGAGATCTAGCCGATGTTTCAATTTACATGGTGGAAACCTGAAGTTTAGGCCATACTTTTACAAAACACTACTGCATAGATACGTGGGAACTTGCGCATATTGGATAGTGATAGAATGATCGGGACACCTCTGTTGGAGTCTACTCTATTTTGAGAAGAAATCAACTTGTAAAGTTTAGGACCAACCATAAAATGGCAGATGGTGAACCCTTCCTGGTCCCTCGAAAAACGCTGTTGATTCCACTGCATCTTCCAAAACCGGCAGGGAATCCAGTAAGGCTTCGACCCACGTGACTAAAAGCCAGAGTCTGTAGGCTTCATGGATATTGTCTCACGTAGCTTTGGCCACAGAGACTTCATCGAAGTAAAAAGCTTCTGCGACTTCCTCCTCAAACGAGTTGAAGAGCCCTTGGACATCGACCTCTGACACAACTACAAGCTTTAAACCCAAATCAAAGACCGATTTCTTCAAATCCTTTGGGTCCATCTTTGAGGAAGCTGACGAGGAAGACGTCGAAGGGATGTGACATAGCCGGTCAAGTGGCATAGCGAGTAGGAGTGCTCGCTTTGACATCTGTGCAGAGCCTGCTAACGCAAGTTCGAATCCCGGCAGGGCCAACCACAGCCTTTCATCCTTCCGAGGTCGATAAATGAGCACCACACACCGTGGGTAATATTAAGCAGCGCTCAGATACGGAACAAGCTACTTACCTGTAACTGTTGTTCTCCAGCATGGGTCTGGCATGGATTCACATGCTCATGAATATTCCCCGTCGTCAGGCTGGGAATCCTCGGTAAAGAAAAAATCAGTATCAGTTTCGTTTCTGATCTGTCTTTCGTAGTAATAACCAATCACTGGTCTCTGCGTCATACTGACCACAGCCAATGACTGCCCTCTACCTAAGCACCGCCTCTGGCAGCCATCTTCAGATTTGGAAGCACGTGAAGTGGCAGTATGACCAAGTGAAGAGCCGCAGAGGGGTAGGCGGGAGGGTTCGCATGTGAATCCATGCCAGACCCATGCTGGAGAACAACAGTTACAGGTAAGTAACTTGTTCCTTCTCCAGCATGGGGTCTGGCATGGATTCACATGCTCATGAATAAAGAATACATAGCAGTACACACATGCACAACCACGGGAGGTGGCAAAGGCTCAACATTAAGCAGTACATCAAACTCAACATTAAGCATCTTACCTCCTCACCAGGCTCACCTCAGGCGAACAGGTTGCGCAGCACTGCTTGGCCGACCCTGGACTCCTCCCTGGAATCCCGATCGACGCAGTAGAATTTCGTGAAGGTGTGCGTCGACCTCCACGTAGCAGCCCTGCATATGTCCAGCAGGGGCACACCAGAAAGGAACGCCGTGGTAGCTGCGATCGCTCTGGTGGAATGGGCTCTCGGACGGCCAGGCAGCGGTCGGTTTGCCAACCGATGACAGTACATGATACAGCCGGAGAGCCATCTGGAAATGGAAGCCTTCGAGAGAGCCTTCACCTGATTGACAGGTCCAAAGTTCACAAAGAGTTGTGACGTCTTCCGAAAACACTTCGTGCGGTCCACGTAGAACTTCAGCGCTCTAGCCACATCCAGCGAGTGCAAAGTCCTCTCAGCCGGCGACGAAGGCGACGGGAAGAACACAGGCAACACCAAGGGTTCGTTGAGATGGAAGTCCGACGGTACCTTGGGCATGAAGGAGGGGTGCGTCCTGAGCACTACCCTCGTGTCGTGAAAAGTCAAGTACGGGGCCTTGCAGGAAAGGGCCTGGATCTCTCCCACCCGTCGTGCGGAGGTGATGGCCACAAGAAACGCTGTTTTCCACGACAGAAACTTCAACGGGCCGAGTGCAGAGGCTCGAACGGAGGTCCCATGAGCTTGGTCAGCACCACGTTGAGCTCCCACGCCGGGGCCGGAGCCTTCACCGGCGGGAACGATCTGAACAGTCCCTTCATGAACTCTTTCACCAGACGATGAGACCACAAGGACGTCCGGCCCGTGGTTCTGGTGTATCGGGAGATCGCAGCAAGATGAATCTTGATGGACGCGTGTGCCAGTCCAGCTTTGGCCAGCGTCAGCAGGTACGGCAGTACCTGGGGAGCCGTAATCCGTAGAGAGTTAATCTTCTGTGCGTGGCACCAGACAGAGAACCTCTTCCATTTGTGTCCGTAGCATTTAAGAGTCGAGGACGCCCTGGCCTTTGCAAGAACCTCTCTGCAGTCGGCCGGTATGTCATATCCTCCAAACTCTAGCGCTGCAGGAGCCAGGCCTGCAAGTTCAGCGATTTCGGGTCGTGGTGGAGGATGGCGCCTCCTTCCCTGGAGAGTAGATCCGCGTCCACCGGCAGCTTGATTGGCGGGGACGCTGACAAGTCCAGAAGGTCCGGGAACCATATCTGCCTCGGCCACGCAGGTGCGACGAGGATCATCCTGCACCGTGACCTCTTGAGCTGGTTGACGAGCCGGATTAGCAGTGGCAAAGGAGGGAATGCGTAGAGGAACAGGCCCTCCCAGGGGAACGAGAAAGCATCGCCCATGCTCCTCGCCTGGGGAAACCTGCTGGCGAACCTCCGGCACTTGGAGTTCGTCGCCGTCGCGAACAGGTCGATCTGGGGTGTGCCCCACCGTCGGAAGAGGCGATCCACTAGATCCTGCCGTAGTTCCCACTCGTGGCACGAGCGCAGCTCCCTGCTGAGTGAGTCGGCGATGGTGTTTTTTATCCCTGCCAGATGAAACGGCACCAGAAACATCCTTTGGGCGACGGCCCAATGCCACAGGTCCTGCGCCTCCTTGGACAGTGCTGGGGACCTGGTTCCGCCCTGTTTCCTGATGTAAAACATGGTGGTGGTGTCGTCGGTGAAGATCCTCACCACCTTGCCCTTGAGGGACGGAAGGAAGGACCTGAGGGCCCAGAACACTGCACGGAGCTCCAGGACGTTGATATGGAGGGACTTCTCCGTCGGGAGCCAAAGGCCTCTCGCATGCAGATTTTCGGTGTGCGCTCCCCACCCTTCCAGGGAGGCATCCGTGGTCACTGTCTCCTGGTGGTCTGGGGTCTGGAAGTCCATGCCCGCCGTCAGATGCGCGCGGTTGCCCCACCACCCGACTGCTCGGCGGAAACTCTCGTCGAGTGTGATCCTCTCCTCGAAGCCGCCCGTCGTTTGGATCCAGCGCGCGTCCAGGAACTCCTGCAACGGGCGCATCCGGAGCCTGCACATGGGAATGAGGTAGATGCAAGAAGACATCATTCCGAGGAGGGACTTGATGGACCTCACCTTGGCCGCGTCGGAAACCAACATCCGCTGTACCTTGCCCAGGATGGACCTGGTCCTTTCCTCCGACGGGGAGGCCAGAAGGGACACTGTGTCGAGCTTCGCTCCCAGAAACAGTGCGTTTTGTGCGGGTACCAGGTGGGACTTGGCGTAGTTCACGGAGAATCCCAGGTCCGTGAGAAGTTGGACGGTCCTTGCCGTGTGATCCACGGCGAGCTCCCTCGTCTTGGCTCGGATGAGCCAGTCGTCCAGGTAGGGGTAGACGTGGATCCCCTCGCGGCGCAGCTGCGCCGCCACCGGTGCAAGGCACTTGGTGAATACCCTGGGTGCCGACCGTAGTCCGAAGGGGAGGGCTTTGAACTGGTAGTGACGCCCTTGAACCACAAACCTGAGGAATTTTCGTTGCCCCTTTAGGATGGGAATATGGAAGTAGGCATCCTCCAAATCCAACGACGACAGGAAGTCTCCTTCCTCCAGCTGACCCAGGACGTGCTGGAGGGTGACCATCCGGAACTTCTGAGCCTTGATGAACTTGTTCAGACGTCGCAGGTCTAGGATGGGGCGCCATCCTCCCGTCGTCTTCTTCACGAGGAAGTATCTCGAGTAAACTCCGGAGCCCCGAAGCCTCTTTGGGACGAGTTCGATGGCGCCCTTCCTGAGCATCGCCTTTACCTCCAGGAGAAGCTGAGGGACGTGAAGCTCTTTCCTGGCCACGGGGGGGGGGACGCGCGGGCACCTTCTTTGAAACTCGAGCGCGTGGTCCCGGGCTAAGGCGTCCAGCACCCAACGGTCGGTGGAGATGGACTCCCACACGCTGACGAAGCTCGCCAGCCGGCCTCCCACCGGGGTGCTTCAGTGGGGGCCCGACCCCACGGCCGTTTCAATCCTGTTTCGACGAGGCTTTGCCGCCTTGACCTCCTTGGCGACGACGGCGGGGTCCGCCAGACTTGCCTCGTCCTCTGTGGGCCTCCTGAGACGACGAGCGGGCCGCTTGACGGTAGGTGGAGAAACCGCCGCCGGCACCTTTGGAGGCGCCCTTGCCTCCGCTGCTCCGAAAGGGCGTCCGTCGTTGCTGCAGAACCCCAAGGGCCCGGGCCGTCTCAGTGTCCGCTTTAATGGCCTGAAGGGAATCGTCCACTGTTTTCCCAAACAGGTTGTTCCCATCGAACGGCATGTCCAGGACTCTGGTCTGTACGTCTTGACGGAAGTCCGTAGCCTTGAGCCATCCACGCCGCCTAAGGCACACGCCGTTGCCCAACTGGCGAAACCCAGTGTCGGCGATGTCCGTCGCAATAGTGATGGCGTGGTCCGACGCCACCTCACCTTCCTGTAGGATCTCCAGGGCATCCGCCCTCTTGTCGTCCGGTAGGAAGTCCAGCAGGGGAGCCAGTTTGTACCATAGCTCCCTGTCGTAGCGGGCCACGATAGCCAAGGCGACCCTGCGTCCCATAGCGTCCAATTTCTTTCCCTCGCCGTCCGGTGGGGAAGTCGATGTGGAGGCCGCACCCCCCCCCCCCGCTTTCTTCCTGGCAGCCGGGGAGACGACGGAGTCCGGGGTAGGCTGCGCCCGGAGGCACAGGGGGGCCGCGTCTGGGACCCGGTACTTCTTCTCGTACCGGTCTCTTCTAGCTGGCGTCGTGGAAGGGTTCTTGAGGAGGGCGAGGCCCTCATCCCAAATGTCGTCCAGTAGAGGCACCGCGAGGACCGTCTTCCTCTTGGCCTCGCGCCGTTGATAAAGGAATCCTTCCTTTTTCTTCTCCTCAGGGCAGAGTTGGAAAAGCTCGGATGCCCTGGCGATCATGGAGTGGAACGATCCAATCTCGTCGGGCGGAGAAGCCCTGGTGGGAGGTGACGACGGTAGATCCTCGTCGTATACCTCGTCGTCCGTACCCGTCGCTGCCGTGTCAGTCCCCGTATCAACCCCTCGGGTGGACGGGGAGGAGGGCTGGACGGGGCGCGACGGCTGAAAAGGAGGTGGAGGGTGAATCCTCCTTTTCTTGGGCGGGGGAACACCAGAAGGTCCCGGTTCAGGATCCCCCGACGGGAGAGGTTCCTCCGCCAGCAACGGTAGTCTCGTCCTTATCTCTGAGCATAAGGACTGTATAGCCAACAAAATGGCCGCCGAGTTGTCTTGCGGCGCTGGCAGAGGGGAATCCGACGGGCGATCAGGGGCCCCGTCGGCACCCTCGACGATGTCGTCGTCACCTGCGTCGGGATCCATCCCGACGGGCCGGTCTTCTTCCACGCCAAGGCTGTGGCTTAAGACCTCGATCAGCTCTTCCTCCGAGGTTGAGGCCGAATCTACGACGACGCCCTGCCCCCCCTTTTTCTTCCCCGCCGGGGATTTCACGGGGGTCCTATCGATGGGCACAAAAGAGGACTCCATCCGAGGTGGCAGGGAGACTCTGAGCCCCGAGGTCGCCACCACTGGTGTAGCCTCCACAGGCTGAGCCAGGGCCGCCACGACAGTATCGATAGAGGGCTTGGCCGGATGGATTAAGGCCTTCACCACCTTAGGTGCGCTCACCGCCTTATCCTTGAGGGGGGGGACACTGCCTCGCTCCCCCTCCGATGGGGCCTTCGAGCTCGACCGGGGCCTCTGCAGGAGCTTCGCCGGGTGCTCGCCCTTCCTCTTACCCGACCCAGAGCGTTGGCTCGTGGCTGATGGTGCCGGGGAGGGTGCGCCCTGCCTGGCGCCCGTAGAGCCCGACCGTTCGGCGCTCCCGGTGCCAGCGGACTCGCGGTGCTTGGCCTTGTGTTGGACCCCCGTCGATGGGGCGTCCTCAAAGGTCTTAGAAGACCGCTCGGATTTCTTCCTCTTCTTCTCGCCTGACGGGCTCTTCCCTTCCAGCCAGTTGGCGAGACGTTGATGGCGGTCCTTCATGGTCCGTTCCGACATATTGCCGCAAAACGCACAGTCCTTCTCCACGTGCGTCTTGTCCTCATGTAAGCAGTAGAGACAAAAGGAGTGTTCGTCCTCCTTAAAGACGTTCTGCAGCTGGCATCCAGGGCAGATCCTGAACAGCTTTCCGGGTGTCGAGCTTCCCTTCTCCTGGGCCATGTCCGGGCCTGAGAAGCTTCTGGAGTCCTCCAAAAGCGTAGCTCGACGAAATCTTCACCCTTGAGGGGCGCAGACGAATCCGACACGGGTCTCCGTTGATCGGATGGAGAGTCGGTGGAGCTTGAGGCTCTTTTGACCGAAAAAACGAAGTTTTTGAGAAAAAACGTGAAAAAATAGCACTAACGCTCGAGAGCAATAGCACGAGGATCCCAACACATGAACGTGCGGTAAAAATCTGAAGATGGCTGCCAGAGGCGGTGCTTAGGTAGAGGGCAGTCATTGGCTGTGGTCAGTATGACGCAGAGACCAGTGATTGGTTATTACTACGAAAGACAGATCAGAAACGAAACTGATACTGGTTTTTTCTTTACCGAGGATTCCCAGCCTGACGACGGGGAATATTCATGAGCATGTGAATCCATGCCAGACCCCATGCTGGAGAACTGAGGGTTCGTAGCGCTATATAAATGGCAAATTATTATTATTATTATTATAACCTTCGGGTACGACGGTTTTGTAAGAATTGGTCTCTGACCAATCCTGGCAGGAAGACCTAGCCACGGGTCTAAAAGAAGCCAGTTACCCTTCCTGAATTTGACACTCTGGACATCCATTCTCACCTAAATGCAGCCTATACAACGGTCATGAATAGGTGATTGAGTATTTGGTTTGGGGCCGTCGTGCTAAGCAAAACGGAAAGGTGATGGCTGGAAGGTTTTAAATTAACCATAACCACGAGCACAGCTCTGGGCAACCCTCCAGACCATTGTTTTTCAGCCTGCCAAGCCATTACAGAAGGGGAAAAACCATATGCAAATCAGGCTTGGCCCCACCCCAAAAGGGGCAGTGCAACCCGAACTGCTAGGTCACATCCCTTATGCACGAGACCACAAGCATGCCCAAACATGTTTCAGCCTTGTTGGGCATCATCAGTGAGGAGTAGCTTGGGTCTCTAGGCACGGCAGACTCAGGACCCACGTCTGGGCATACCTGTCCCACTTGGGGTGACTTTACAAAAAACACTGCCTCTTTTGGGGTGGTGCCAAGCCTGATTTGCATATGGTCTTTCCCCTTCTGTAATGGCTTGGTAGACGAAGAATGGTCTGGAGGTTTGCCCAAAGCAATGCCAGAGGTTAAGATTCATTCTAAACCTTCCAGCCATCACCTCTTTGTTTTTGCTATGTCACCCCGAGTGGGACGGGTATGCCCAGACATGGGTCCCGTGCCTGCTGGGCCTAGAGGCCCAAGCTACTACTCACTAATGAGGCCCAACAAGGCCGAAACATGTTTGGGGATGCTTGTGGTCTCGTGTAGAAGGGATGTGACCTAGCAGTTCGGGCTGGACTGCCCCTTTTTGGGTGGGGCTAAACCTGATTTGCGTATAGACTTTCCCCGTCTGTAATGGCTTGGAAGGCGAAGAACGATGGTCTGGAGGGTTTCCCAGAGCAATGCCAGCGGTTAAGATTCATTTTAAACCTTCCAGCCATCACCTCTTTGTTTTTGCCGTCCTGCTACGGACATTACGCAGGATGACCTCATATTTTGGAGAGAGGCCATCCTAAGGGGCCTGTGCTGCCCTTCCATATAGCACAAAAAAATGGAAAAACATTATGGAAAACTGGCTAAAACCTGATACCACTCCTGTTATCAACAAGGTGTTGGTGAAGGAGTACAGCCCTTCTGTGGACCCAGACTTCATTTCCAGGCACCCTACACCAGAGAGTTTGGTGGTGCACACAGGCTTTTCCAACTCAAAGGCTGCAGCTTATCCCACCATCCCACACGGACTATAAGAGATACAACGCACTGGCAAAGAGTATTCTCTGCTGAAAGCATGGCATTAAAAGGCCATCAATGCATCTTGAGCTATGGTAAAATACTCATACACATTATGGAATGTTAATTCTCAGGCTTCAAAAAACAATCCCGAAGGGAAGATGAGAGATGAATTCAATAATATCATCAATTATGGTAAGGAGGCCTCTTGCCAGGCCATTCAGTCAGGCCTAGTGACACCTGCGTCAGCCGGTGTATGGGTTCTAGAGCAGTGATCAGAGATTTGCATGGATACATAAGTCTTGTCTTGTTCCCTATGTCCAATCAAGGCTCCTTGACATGCCCTTTGATGGGTCCAATCTTTTTGGACTAAAGCCTAGAAAAGATACAAGTTTTAAAGGCCAAGTCAAAATCCTTGGCCGCAGCCATACGTCAGCCGCAACACCACCCGCTTATGCAGGCTTGGAGAGGGCGTACCTTTCGTCACTACTCCTCTTTTGGCCAAAGGGGAAAGGGTCAAGCAATCGAGAGGACAAAAGGAGGTTCACACTCACCCCCAGAGGCCTTGGAGGAAAAACTGTTCCGACAGTGACCTGCTCATTGCCCTTTGCCACAGTCCCGAAACCTCTATGAGCACTTTTTCACAGGACCCTTGTGGGAGGCAGGTTGACCGAGCATCTGCAAGAATGACATCTCATTACTTCAGATGCATGGGCACTACTGTCGCCCCTCTCTACAAAGACCCCCAGATTATCCCCTGAGCAAACAATCTATTTGGGTATCAAAATCCGCTCCTTTTACATGAGATTCTTTCCCTGTGGAGAAAGGTGCCGTGGAAAGGATACCTGTAGCGTAACAATACCAGGGTTCCCAGTCTAAATATTCCCTGGTTCCCAAGAAAGACGGCGACTGCGACCCATCCTGCACCTGAGGCAATTAAACAAGTTCCTCAAGAAGGACATATTAAAGATGGTCACTCTTTCACAGATCCTCCAGGCCCTTCAGCTCCAGGAGTGGAGGGTGTCACTCGATCTTCAGGATGCTTACTTTCATGCGCCTATACATCACAAGCACAGAAAGTACCTGAGGTTCGCCAATTGGCAGATCTCACTATCAATTTAGAGTTCTACCTTTCGGACTCACCTTTGCCCCAAGGGCTTCACCAAGTTGATGGCAGTAGTGGCAGCAAATCTAAGGAAGTGAGGGATTCACCTGCCACAACTCCTTCAACAAACTAGCTCTTCCTCAAATTTAAGTAGTCACAGGTGACACCTTTTCTAAAGCTGCTATTCATTGGAGTGGTCCTGGACTCTTCCTCAGGGAAGGCTTCACCTCCTAAGCAGGGTCAGACTGGGCCATAAACTTGTCTCGGGCACCCATTAAAAAGTGGGCCACAGTTGCAAATGGCTATTCATGACATTTATGACACTGTTTGAATAGTAACCAATGGGGAGATTTTTTTTTATAAAGTGTGAAACAAATTGAGCATTTTAAAGAATATTTATTCAGCAAAACTGATCAAAACTACTAGCCGCATAGTGATTTAACTCAAACTGGCCCAAATTCGCCAACAAAATGTCCCACTTTGACAAAGAAAACAGGCCCTCGCCAGCATTTTGTGTTTTTGGTTCAGGCATGGGCCTATTGCCCTAAAGGCCAGTCCGAGCCTGCTCCCAAGTTGAGGGCTCAATATATCTTGCAGACCGTAACGAGATTTCAAAACACCAAATATCTACCAGCATTTAACTTTGATGTTGCTGGGTCTCATGGTGCCAGAAGCCTGCCTAAAGAGTAGGTCCCTCCAGTTGGACCTCAAATCCCGATGGTCACAATTCTCAGGGAAGATGAGGACAACCTTCAGGTCCCGAGCGAGGTTGCACAGGTTCTCATGTGGTGAGCCGGCAAAGAGAATGTGATAAGGGAACCTTTTTGGAAACCTTGGCACGCGAGAACTGTAGTCATGGTTACTTCCCTCACCAGATGAGGAGCTCACATGAGCGACCTGACGCTTTGCAGACTTTGTTCCCTATCAGAATCAATACTACACCTAAACTAGTTAGAGATGGGGGTGATCAGACTGACGCTGATGGCCTTTCTGCCGTCCATACGTGGAAGAACAGCCCGATAATGGACAGCACAGTGGCCATGCACTACCTCAACAAAAGAGGTGGTGTAAGGTCACTACCACTGTGCAGGAGGCAATGCAGCTCTGGTTTTGGGCACCACAAAACGGAATCTCTATGTCGGCTGTTCACCTAGTCGGAGAAGAGAATACGACCGCGGGCGCTCTGAGCAGACAGAGCACGATCTCCCACGAGTGGTAGTTGGCTCAGGAAGTCCTTCTAGGGGTCTTTGCCTTTTGGGGATCCCCTCAAGTGTATCTGTTAGCGTTCAGTACCAACAGGAAGTGCAACCGGTTCTGCTCCAGGGCATTTTTTCCGAGAGCAGCTCTGGGGGATGCGTTCATAGTGGATTGGGAATTTCTACTCCTGTACGCATTCCCACCAGCCCCAGTCATTACTCATGTCATCAGGAGGTTGAGGAAGTTTGGGAAATCCATGATCCGGATTGGGCCAGGGTGTTGTGGTACCCAGATATTTAGACATGTCCATATGCCCAACATTCTGTCTTCCCCTGAGAGTGGACCTACTCTCCCAAGAGGGAGGCTGTCTTCACCACCCAATAATCAGAACTCTGAAACTTCATGCAGGTTTCTGAGAGGCCAGGATATAAATACTGGTCCTCCGAGAAGACGTTTTGGAGGTGTTGCTTTCAGCTAGAAGGCCAGCAACAAAAGCACTATACCACTGCCATTGGAACACATTTTGCAGCTGCCGCAGGGCTAAAGATATAAATACTTTCTTTTGCAATACACCTGCAGTGCTTATACTGCACCTAGCCCACGAAGGGCTGGAGGTGGCTACTGTTAAAGGCTACTTGGTAGCATTATCCATTTTTAAATGCACATCAGAACAAGCCTCTTATTTAAAGATGCCTATTGTCATACAATTCTTAAAAGGACTGAAATACATTCACACCGGTCCTTTTTCTGGTTCCGTCCTGGGATTTGAACCTGGTACTAACTTTTTTTTATGGGAGCTACATTTGAACCTCTCCATTCTTGTCCTCTCAGGTTATTAACCTTGAAAAACATTTTTGGTAGCCATCAATTCTGCTTGCAGAGTAAGTGAGCTACACGCCTTACCATGCAAACCACCATTTACTATATTCTCCAAGGAAAAGCTTGCTTTGAGGGTTTTTCCCTCCTTCCTTCCCAAATTAGTGTCTGAATTCCATATGACGCAGAAAATAACTACCAGCGTTTTATTCACCTCCTCACCCTTCTAAGGATGAAGGTTGGTGTTAGGAAAGGATTGATGTAGTAACCCGGTGGGAGACAACACAACACTTGACTCTTGGTATTAGGTAGCCCACCTATTGGTATAGGTCTGTACTCCACAAGTTGGTAGTGTGGCTGAGCAGCCAGGCTTATCTGAAGATGGGTAAATGTGAGCTGTAGAAATGAAATCCACCAATACAAGTATCCAAGTAACACTCACACTCAAGGTCTTCTAGTAAAATTATTATTTAACAGTCAGTTTTAAATAAACACTTTAAAATGGGCAATGTGCAACAATAAAAACACTTAAAAATACTTTTCCAGAATCGATACAAAGCAAGTAGATACTCTTTAGAGATGCTTCATACATACTTCCTACACCCTGAGGTGACTACACTAACTAGGACAGTAATGGCATTTGTCACTTGTATACTTTGGTAGATTCTGAGGTTGGCAGAAAGGAAAGGTTAAAGAAAGGAAGAAGGTTAACAGGTTCTCACAGCATGTGAGCACTTCAAATATTCCAATGAAGTCTTGATACAAACCTTTCCCAGCAATATTAGTTTAAAACCAATGCATCACCTATGAGGGACAGTAAGAATCAAAGCCAATGGAATAGAAGCGTCTGCTGGGAGCAAGGACACCCAAAGCCAATTGTAGCAAAGTATATGGAGCTGAGGCACTTCTTAGATATGATATACGATAGGTTATTTATAACGTGCTTGACACCCAGAGGTTTCTAAGCACGGACCCGGGGATTGAATCTGTGTTGCTCTGTGTCGTCTTGCTTCCAAGGTGAGCACGTTGCCAATGAGCTATCCTCTCAGGACTATAGCTAGTAAAAGTCTTGCACAAAGTTAGAGTTTGTGGTAGAAGAATCACTGTAGGTTCACTTGGGAAAGTTAGAGCAGAGCTCAACTCTAAAAAAGCAGCTACTGCAAGTCTCAACTGAGAAGAGCAAGCTACAGACAATGAGGTAAGTACCCCAAAGTCAGAACAGTACCTTTGGTTAGAAGAAGACTGTCAATCTGGCTCCTGTCTGGTTGCAGTGATGCAGATCCTGTGTTCCTGGGCTTCAGTCGTGGGGACAAGAGGGAGGACCTCTATGGACTCGTACAGCAGCAATTTGACGGTCGGCGGCAGCTACAGGATCTTTTCGGATCAGTAGCACTTTGCTGTTTCAGCAGTCGGTAAATAGCACCACTGCAGATGTTGTACACCGGTTGGGCTTCCTTCACTCCTTGAGTCCTGCACTCTGGTGAGGTGACTCGAGCTCTGGTCGTCCTGCTTCTGGGCAGTCCTCTGGAGCTTTCTGGAGCGTTTGGCCGGTTTACAGACGATGCACTCGACTATGGATTTCTCGACCCCCAGCGCTCGGTTCCTGCAGCAGCAAAAAAGTACAGCCAGTCGGGGAAGGTCTTCCAGCAAAGTTTGTCTCATGGTTAGTTGGTCCCACTAACCCAAGGGAAGTCGTCGTCCTCTCTGGAGCTTCTCTTGTCGAACGGAAAAAGGAGTTAAATGGTCCAGGAGGATGCAGCAAGCTTCATTCACGGTTTCTTCATCAGGTTGTTCTTCCCAGTGGTCGACTCTCTTCAGTCCAAGAAGCCTTGCCTTTTAAGCAGGTTTCTCCCATTCATGCACAGCCTAGCTATCACTCATACAGCAGGGTGGCTGTCCTGCAAGGGCAGCCTGCCAGCCAATCATGGCTGTGTGCATTCAGGTTTCCAGTTTCCCTGGAGACTAAGGACAGGGGGCTATTGGGCACCTCCCTCACCTCCTGCCTTTGCAGACACACTGCAGCCAGGGGCAGGTTGCAGTACTGAAACCTGCCAACGGCAAAAACGAAAATAGGGCTCTAACCTGGTTTGGCGCACAGTAAAACTCATGAAAGACCTCAAACAAGAGATGGTGAAAAAAGAAGACCGGGGCCATTTTGACACAATTGTCACCCATGGGTGCTATACTGCAGCTTAGGATTCATCCTGTGGTAAAGAAGCACAATGATAGGAAAATTAAACCACTTCCACTGGCCATTTAAAATAGTGAGGGTAACAAAAATGTTTATATGAGTAAGTAGGAAAAGGTTTTACAAAGTAACCCCCCCAGCACTCCACATAAGATGGTGTGTGCCGGACCTACAAATAGAAAAGGTAAGTAAAGTAAATTTCACTTTACTATTCTTTGGAACTGTAGTTCACTCAAGAAAAAGGTATTTAAACCTTAAAAGAATTCTAAAGGATTTCTCTGTGACACTGCACTGAAGGTGCAGTGTGTTACCATACAAAAAGTAGATGCCTGTGGAGTTTGTCAGACTACTAAAACAAAGGAAACGCAATCCAAATCAGATCAAAACACATGAGAGTGAGAAAAAGGGCTCACTCACTCCAAGGTTAAAATTAAAAAGTCCAGCAAAAGAGCTGGGGGTCTCTAAGGTTGAAGGGAATTAGCTCAGAAATGAGAATTCTCCCTAACAAGTGGTTACACAGGCTTGATTTGAACAGGGCTCTTAGCTGCTACATTTCTAGGCTGGCAAATGTCAGGCAAGGTGATGAACTATTTATTAGTTATACCGCCACAGGATAGGCCGAGTCGTGACCAGCCAATGGGATTGACATCTTTCTTACACCACAACACAAAACGCTTCCACTTGTTTTCCGGGCTTCCTTAAAGATGCCCATGCATCTTTGGGGTACATTACAGTGGTCAAACTATGACTTCAGGAGCCAAGCAGCCAAGTTCACTGTTTGAGGATGTGGATGGTGTGTTGTTCCCTGATGCTGGGACATGTTTTAAGGACTGGGCAGTTTGACTGCAGGGTAGACTGACGCTGAGTAGGTGTGAGAACCATGTTTGACGTGCCCACATCGCGAGATGTTACTAGTGCGTCTTGTGGGTTTTGTTTAATAGTGGTGTTGGGGGAAAAGTGTAGGCAAATGTCCCTGACCAACTGATCCACAGTGCGTTCCTCTTTGACCCCGTGTGGGGATACTTGGATGCATAATCGTGGCATTATACGTTCGCTTGCGTTACAAAGAAATCTAGGTTTGGATATTTCTAGTCTTTGAAGACGACGTTTAGAATGTCTGGCTTTAATTCCCATGCATTTTCTGTGGGAAGCTGCATGTTTCTGCTTATCACGTCCGCTACACAGCTGTGTTCCCCTGGCACATCATGTGATAGAAGGAAGATGTTTCTGTTGAGAGAAGTTCTAAAACCTCTGGGCTTGTTTGGACATACTTTGTGAGTCTCCCGCCTTGCTCGTTTATGTAAAACATGGCTGTTATGCTGTCTGTGAGGACTAAAACGGTCTTCCCGCCAATTGTTGCTGAAAGGCTTGTAGGGCTTTGAATACTGGCATTAACTCTAGAAGGTTGATATGCTCCTTTGACATCAACTGTGTCCACACGCCATGCACGGCTTGGTGGAGATAATGGTATCGCCACTCTGAAAGGGATGCGTCTGTTAGAGTGGCTTCCACTGCAGGGCCGAGAAAGCGTTTGCCCTTCAATAGGTTTTCTTTTAACCACCACTGCAGTGCTTGGACTATAGCTTGTGAAATTGCCACTAGATTTGTCCCAGTGACCATTTGCTTGAGACCTCTTGTATTTGAAGCTTGTGCAACCTTGCGCGTGGCACCAAAAAGATGCAAGAAGCAACCATCCTGAGAAGGCACATCGCCTTTCGGCCCTTTTTCGGACAACCGGCTACATAATGAGGAATTTGAACAGCATGCTTTGGACCCTCTCGTTGGAGGGGAAGACCAGTGAGTCTTCTGTCTGAATTATTGCTCCCCAGGAGCTGTTTTACTGGACTGGGAACAAGACTTGAAATGTTCTCGTTCATTGAAAATCCTAATTGAAACAGAAGGTTGATTGTGTCCTGGGTATGTTGCCGACACATCTGTGGTGTGCCTCTTACTATGAGCCAGTCGTCTAGCTAAGGGTACACTGGGATGGATTGCCTGCACAGATGGGCTGCTACCACTGCCACTACCTTGGTATAAACACCCTGGGTGCTGAGGCTATGCCAAAGGTAAGCACCCTGAATTGGTAATGGGAGGACCCAACTTTGTACTGCAAGTATTTTCGGTGCGCTACCAACATTGAAACATGAACATATTCATCTTTCATATGCAATGTTGCCATGTAATCCCCCTGTTTTAAGAGCCATAGGGTTGTCATTCTGAATGTTTGTAGTTTGACATGTGTTTGCAGGGCGCAGATCTAACACAGGGGGCGCATAGATAAGTCCTTTTTTGGTACAAGGAAGTACACTGAATAGATACCCTTGTTTACTCGTTAAGGGGAACTAGCTCTATTGCTCTTTTTTGCAGGAGAGACTGCATCTCTGCTTGAAGTATAAACTGATACTCCTGTGACATTCTTCTGGATGTTGGCAGACGGTGGCGCGGTTTTTCCAGAAATGTGATGGTATGATCGCACCCACTGGTCTGATGTGATGTTATCCCCTCCCATGAGTGGGTCAACTGAGAAACGTGACCCCCTAATGGGGAACTATGGTATGGGACCTGAATGGATGTGTCATTGTTTGGTTTTGAAGGGACTGAAGCCTCTATTGGATGGACCCCTAGCTGACCTTTCCAGCACCTATAACCCTTTTGAAAGATGAACTGAAAAGGGGCTGCCTGTGTCGGAGATGAGTACCACTGGGATGATGTTGATCCCTGACTGTAACCTGACTGGGAAGGTCTTGGGTAAGACGGTCCTCGAAAAGAAAGTTGTGTATTAAAAACCCCAGATTAAATCTAAGGATTGTTTGAGATCTGTCCTAACGTTTTAAGAGTCTCATGCTCTTTTTTTAGCCTTTTCGGTCAACCGCTTTCCCCAAACACATTGCTCTCTATGGGCATGTTAATTAAGGCGGACTGAATTTCAAGTTTGAAGCCAGACATCCAAAACCAAGAATGTCGTTTTAGAAATGTGCCTTCTGCAGCTATTCTTCCTGCTGTATCTATGGCGTCCAACACATTTTGTATAATATTGTTGGCAACTTGTTTACCTTCCGACACAGTCTTCAAAATTTGAGAGAGCAAGTGTTCTAGAACAGAGTATTGGACAAAATCCCATTGTGCTCTATTGTAGCTGGCTAACTCCGTTGCATTAGCAATTCTGACCTGGAATACCCCGGATGTTGACACCTTCTTTCCCAATGCATACAACATTTTGTTCTCCTCTCCTGGGGGGGCTTCGGCTGTTGCTAATGGCATTCCAGTCCTTTTCTGCATGGTTGTTACCAAGGAATCTGGTTTTAGTGTCCCCTGATATACAATGGATCTGGAAGGCGCTGGCTTAATGGTCTTTTCAATCCTTGGATTTACCGCCCTAGTGTCAGGCACTTGGGGCAGAAACAGGTCCACAAGGAAGAGGCAGGAACATAAGGAATCCTGCAGACAAGAAAAGATAGGCAAGTACTTCAGACTGTCAAAAGGAAAGTGAACAGAAAGGGTCAGGGAGTACAAGAAAGAAACACTTCGGTTCCCACTTGAGGTGTAAACAGTATGGGGTAGAGTTTCCCAGAGGGTCTGCAGAAACTCTAGCCTTCCAAGCTGGTTATTAATACAGGGCCCCACTCTGAATACTCATGGAATGGTGCAGCTGTCTGTGTCTGGGCCCTAATGCACGAACAATGAAACAGTACTCAAAAGACTGAAGCCTGTACGAGTCCAGCAGGAACTGAACAGTGACTGCGTCCTGAAACGGGAACCAGCACACTTAATATGGCACAAGGAACAATACTGAAACGTGACAAAGGAAAGGGGCAGAGATTTCCTATTGGGAAACCCAGCAGCCAAACTCTGAACAAAGGAATTACACAAGTGAAGACAGTAACAGAAATATTCAGGGAAAGAATAGGAAGTCAAAGTGAGCACGTTTCTGGACAGAAGAGGAAGAAAAAGGAAAAGCAAGAGACAATAATGTAAGTGCAAGAGTATAGTTGACTGTAACTGCAGACTATAATTTAAGGACCGGAATCAAGGAACAGCGGACTGAACTTTAGATCAGGAACAAAAAAACTTGGGACCAAAACTCTGGACTAGGACAGCAAGGACTTAACTGCAGACTGGTAACAAGGAACTATAACTATGGACTGGAATGGGGGGGGCGTGGCTTGGCAGCCATGTACAAGGCTGCTCTTCTGAAGAGCTCCGGGATCCGAACATTGACGGTTATTTCAGTAAAATAAATAAGCCTACTGCAGTCGGAACACACAAGGACCCGAGCATATTCAGCTGCAGCCTGAATATATGTCCATGTAACGAGATAGGAGGCTTGGAAGACTCGGACGAGCGCTGTGGCGTCGAAACAAAATGGCTGCGACTCCGAGACAAAGAAGCCACTGACCGGGAGGACTGGCCCTGGACTAGAGGTTTGCCTGGACGGATCGGCTGGCGCTGCCGTGCGGAAGGAGTTGTGCCCGGCGAGAAACCTGCGAGGAGTGGGACGAATTTGCCTGCATAGAGGAGTCGCGGGACTGCTGGATCAAGGAGCAACCCCATGGCGCCGTGAGGAGGGAAGCAGAACCCCCCGCAAGCAATAAAGTGAGGCGGAGGACGGCAGACTGGCCGGAACGAGCGGGGAAGCCCAGCGGTCCCCCGATACGGATTGGGAAGCGGCCGAAAGTACTCGGACACTGTGCGCCCGCCCCTCCGGTAAAATGAATTAGCAGGCTTATTAAGGAGGCGAGGCCGCACAGACCTGGCAGAGGAGCTGCACTCTGCGAGGTGAATGCATGCGTGCATCACTACAACGCCGAGCGGGCGGATTGTGCACGGCATAAGCTATATAAACACTCAGAGAACACAGGGCCATGAATAAAGTGTCGGATGTTGGTGAGATGGCTCTCCTGACACAACAATCCTGCAAAATGGGGAAGCCAGTCCTGTGAAAAGTGGCAGGGACGGTGATTTGTGACACGGGGCGCGCACCCAGTTGGGGGCAGCAAACGGAAGAATGGATGCAGTGTGCAGTAGTGCTGCAGAGTGGCGCCTAATGTGACATACAGAGGATTTTGAAATAGGGACACGGCGCGCCATAAAATCAACAGGGCGTGTAAAGAGCACCCTCCCAGAATTGAACTCATTACTACAGAAGCCCCACTCCGGACACACCAGTAGGTGCGAGGGCAGTGGCTGGAACGGTGTGGTTACAGCTCCACAGGAGTAGGAGGCAGAGAGGAGCTGAGAAAAACAATAGGTGGAGCTGATTGGAATATAGACAGGTGCCCTGCTGGATGGAAGGTGGGCAGTAGTTCCCCTTGAGGTGGGCATGCATCTCTGAACCTTGCAGAGGTCCGAGGCACAGTGAAGGTGACAGGAAAGGTGGTCCCATTGCCCGGCAGGAGGGGGCCACGGGGATGTTGCCTGAAAAAAACAGAAGAACGGGTATGAGGACACAATCCACTTGAAACGCAACCTCTCGGGCCACCACCTATTGCAACCCTCTGAAGTGGATGCCCCAACGCTGGACAAGACAGCCAGAGGCACATTACCACTGAGCCGAAACTAAACACGCAGAGTAGACTACACACACAGCTATACACAATTGCAGGAAGAGGAGCGAAGGCCAAGAGCAAACAATCTACCATGGAAACCTTCACAAAGGCGCAGAAGACCCCCCCCCCTCGACCCCGACGCAAAGTACAGTGACGACCGCTGAGGACACCCCAGCAGGAGAAAGCCAACAGGTCCTGGCTGCCATATCAGAACTGAGCGCTAAATGGGGGACGGGAATGGCGGATATGCGGACGGCCTTGGGAAACAAAATAGACGCGGTTGGAGTCGAAGTCACCTTGCTGCGACAGGGTGTCGGGGCACTGACAGAAAGAACCAGTAGCCTGGAGAGCGCAGTCAAGACTAATACAGAAGTCAGTACAAACAATGCGAAGGAGGTCCACATACTGAAACAGGTTGCTAACCTCGAAAATAGAGCAGAAGAGGCGGAAGGAAGGGCCAGACGGAACAACATCCGAGTGGTCGGCCTGCCGGAGGGAGAAGAAGGACAAGACCCCCACGGACTATGTTGAAAATATGATCCTGCAGGAGATAGGAGCAGACAAGCTCTCGCAGGGGTTCGCAGTTGAACGCGCACATCGAGCGTTAATGAGGAAACCACGACCAGGTGCCCCGCCGCGAGCAATAATGGCGAAGATCCTGAATTATAAAGCTAGAGAGAAGATCCTGGAGTATTTTCGTAAAGGGGGGGAACGATAGAGAGAGCATCTACAAACATCACGGCATATCCGGACTACACCATGCTGGTGCAGAGACCGAGGTATAGCTACGTAGCGGTTAAGAGGAGATTGTGCACGGCCGGAATCAAGTACATGCTCTTGTACCCTACGAAGCTGAAAGTTTTGCACAAGGGTAGAGCGCTCTTTTTTGACAACCCAGAGGAGGCGGTGAAGTGGCTGGACTTGCAGGGCTGCCCAGGGCAAGACGAGGAACAAGATGCCCAATAACATGATAAGTGAAGAGAAGGTATTGGGAACACCAAGGGGACAGTCGGGAGAAAAGTTAAGATATGAGGCTGTGGAACATTTGAACTGTAACGTGTGGAAAATGGACTATATAACCCTGTCGGACTGGAATATAGTGAATATAATGCGCAAGGGAATTGGGTAGCACTAGGTGTAGCGAACTTTGAATAAATAGGAGTGACAGAATGAAGACAACCTACCCCTAAGTATTAGTAGTAAGTCAGCCACTAGGGCGACTTTACCCTGCTGGGCCGCGAGTACAGGCTTTGCCAGAAAGGGCTAGATGCGGGGGTGCCTGAGATCCAGGAATGGAGCTGGGCAACAGTTGGGGAGGGTATTGTTGGGGGAAGGTAGAGTGGGGGGGAGGGAAGAGGGTTTGTTGTTGGGGGGGATTGGGAGGCGGATGGTTGGGAGGTGGGGGAGGTTTGTTGTGTGGTTTTTGAGTGGAGTTTAAATTGGGGTATGAGCCTATGTAGACGTCTCCAGAAGACGGATTGGGACCAGACAAATTGGGGAATGAGCTTAGATAGATTGAGACGGAAGTGGGATCTGGACTGCACCGGTGGGAGAGGAAGGGGAACTCTAACAGGCCATGGGGGACCTTAAAATAATAACATGGAATGTCAGGGGACTTAACAGTTACCTAAAAAGGAATAAGGTCATGTTGTACTTGCGCAGGCAAAAGATAGACATTGCACTGTTGCAGGAGACACATCTGACACGGGAAAAGATGGAGATGGTTGTGAAGAAATGGAAAGGGGTTGTGGTGGGCTCGACATACTCTGTTTATGCTAGAGGAGTACTCATCTGGGTGGCGCCGCATGTCCCGTTTCAACTAATACAGGAAGTGGCGGAAACGGATGGGAGGATGGTCATATTGAGGGGGTTAGTGGAGAATAAGGAGATAAGTATTGTAAATACATATGCCCCCAACCAGAACACGGCAGCGTATTTCAGATCTCTGTGCACCAACCTTAGTACATGTATGGGTAGTGCGGTGATCTGGGGTGGAGATTTTAACTGTGTATTAAACCCCAGGGTAGATACATCAGACGACAAGATAAACTCATGATGCCTACCCCCGGGGACCCAGACCAAGTCCAGCAACCCCGGAAGCAGGCATCAAGTTATTCTAAGCAAGCCCAACAACCCCTGATAGGGGTATTTGGGTGCAATCCTCGCGCCTATGGCGCCAGGCTCATATGGAGAATCAGTCCTGGCGCCATAGGCGCCAGGCTCATAGATTAATGATGCAGACCATGCTGCAAGAGCTCCAAGCCAAAAGAGGCTTGGAAGGGACTACTTTACCTAGGGACTATTTTTTCCTCGGGTGGGGCTGGGGAGGAATACTTACCTGGGACTACTTTGGAGGCTATTTAAACCACGCCCGAAGAGCAGCACACGCTTTGCGTTATTCTGCATCCAGCAGCGTAACGCTCACCGTGCCTGCAAGTCTGCATCCAGTCTTCTGCCACTCCCGCCTCGAGTCTGGAGCTCCTAGAAAAAGGGAGAAAGAAAGAGAAAAGGTTAGAACAAGAGCAATACCTTTGATCCTTACCTGAATTCCTTATCCATCGCGCCTTCGAGCTGGAAGAAAGAAGTTATTTTATGCGGGTCGCCTCACCTGCTGCAGCGCCGCGCTGAACTCACCGGCCTTCACAGCATCTTTACATTCCACCGCATCCTTCTGCATGTTCCCGCCGCACTCCGGCACCTAAGGGGAAGACAAGAACAGCAAGGTGAGCCAAGGGAATACACAGAGCCAATATTAGTTACCCCCCAGAGACTTACCCGATTTTACCACCGGGGGTACTATTCATCTTCACGGGTCGGCGCAGCTTCCACTGCATCCTCGCCGAACCCCGGCCCCTAATGGGAAACAAAAGGACAGCAAGGTAAAACAAAGGGACAAACAAGGGGAAACCTCACCACCACAATAGACTTACCTGATTTTACCTCCGGAGGCATTATTCCCCGAGACTTCATACTTTCTCTCAGCGACTGAATAAGCAACAGG
Source organism: Ambystoma mexicanum (assembly GCF_040938575.1). NCBI lineage: Eukaryota > Metazoa > Chordata > Amphibia > Caudata > Ambystomatidae > Ambystoma > Ambystoma mexicanum. The sequence goes on from NC_090939.1 coordinate 894,526,547, forward strand.
TTACATATTGACATTATTTTCTCGAACTGTGTTGGATAATACAAATCCTTACCTGAATATTACCGGTTGCCACAAGGAACTCTTCGCTAGGGTCAAGCTGCAACCTGCAAGGAATCGGACAAGAGTGAAAGTCAGACATTTGAACTCTTACGAACTACATACTTACGGCGTATTGGTGGGAATCTCAGAGTGAATATTGTTCTGGAACTCACCAATTCCTTCGAGCCAGTGAAGCAACTGGTTATCTACGCGCCCCTGCGCTCAATGCAGGATGGAGAGCTCCTCTTTCCAAACCATCAGGTGAGACTATAAGAGGGGACATCAAAGGTGATCAGTCGGGAGAACAGCGGGAGTGGGGGGGTTAACGCTCAACTCCACAGGTGGTCAATTCCCTTTCTCCATTTGCAGAAGAATATTCCTACGGGCCAAGCAAACGAAGCTAGGTGGGCCAGTCCAGTCCGTCATCTCGGCACTACGCGTCACATTGGTGGAGACCGCAGCTGTCCAGTTCAGATCGACGCCCCTGTGGGAGCCAGGTGAGCGTAACATAAACCCGCCCCAGTGGCTAAAGCACTACAGACACTGCTAGACTACTTTGGTCTGGCAGATGTGTGGAGAACTAAATACCCCCAAGAAAGGCAATATTCGCACTACTCCGCCCTGCAGGAGGTACATACAAGGCTGGACTATGTCTTTGCGACGTCGGAGGTAATAACAGAGATTACTCAGGTAGAATACAAAGCACGGGTCCTCTCGGCCCACTCGCCCTTGGTCCTCGGGTGGCAATATTGCCCCCTCCCACCCCCCCGAGAGCACGGATTCCGACATGGCGCCTCTGAGCAGAGGCGCTTAAGGACCCTGTTTTTAGGGAAGACATAAGGGAGGAGATTACAAACTACTTTGAGACGAATACGGGCAGCGTTGACTCGGCAAGTACATTATGGGAGGCCTTTAAGGTAGTGAAGCGAGGAGTAGCCATAGCAAAATCAAAAAGGCCTGCAAGGTGGGGTTTTGGCTGACCTACAAGGAACAGAAAGGGAACTAGAAAAGGCATTAAGGGGGAAGTGAGGACATGGAGCTGGTACTTAAAATACAGCAGAAATGTGCGGAACAATGGGAAAGACTGTGTAACCTCAATTACAAAAAATATATAGAGAGACAGCATGCGGGAGTGGATAAAACAGGACGGCTTTTGGCTTGGTTATACAAGAGCGAAACCCCCAGACCCACGATTAGAACGATGAGAGAAGATGGTAGTGTAGGTCACACCCAGGAGGGAGTTAACCAGGAGTTTGCAAATGATTATAAGTTGCTATATGGGGATGAGGAGGGAAGTAGCCATGGGGAGATAACGGAAACATTGGAAGACATAGGATTGCTTATGATAAGTGTTGAAGAAAAAGAGGAGCCGGATGCACCAATTACTCTGTAGGAGTTGGAAGAAGTGGTGAGGCAGCTGCCTACTAGTAAGACTCCGGGGGCGGACGGGTTCCCAAGTGAATTTTATAAAGTATATAGGGAGGAAGTGCTCCCCCCAATCTTAGAAATGTTAAATGAAGCGTTCGAGGTGGGACGGTTGCCCGAGTCACTTAGAGAAGCGATCATAATACCGCTTCCAAAACCCTGGGCATAGCTGTGGCTCTTACCGACCTTTACGATGTTGAACCAAGACAGCAAGATACTGACGGCTGTCTTGGCAAACAGATTGCAAAGAGTTATTGGCAAACTTATACACCCCGACCAGACGGGCTATGTCCCGAATAGGAATAGAACTCATAATCATAGACGACTCCATCGGGTTGTTGAATGCGGAAGAATGAGGGCGAAATGGTGATTGTGTCCTTGGACGCGGTAAAGGCTTTCGATTCGGTCAAGTGGCCGTGGCTGCTGGCGACCCTGGTGGGGTACGGAATGGGGCCTGGATACAGAAGGTGGGCGAAGATGCTATATAGTGAACCGCTGGCTAGAGTTACAACAGGATCAGTGATATCCGAGAGATGGCAACTCAGTAGAGGCACCTGAAAGGGGTGCCCGTGGTCCCCAATGCTTTATATACTAGCTCTGGAGCCCCTAGCGATATACCTTAGACAACAATACGATACTGTAGGTATTGAGGTGGGAGGTGAACGACACTTGATCTCCTTATATGCGGATGTTCTGTTGTACTTGAGGTACCCGGAGGAAAATCTCCAGTACATCCTGGAAGTGATGGAGAGATATGCGGGGCTGTCTGGGATAGCGGTGAATCCACAAAAAACGAGTATTTTCCCATTAGGTAGTTATAAGGGAACCCATGTGGGACGGCTACCGGTGTTACAAATACCATGGACGGTCAGTACTTTCCGGTACCTTGGGATAGACTTGTACCATACAGTCGAAGAGGAACATAGGCAAAATACTGAGGTAGCTACTGTGAAAATCGAGAAGTGTATGAATTTCTGGGTGAAGTTGCCCCTAGCAATGATGGGACGAGGTGCAATGTTAAAGATGGTGGTCCTGCCTAGGCTCCTGCATTATTTTGGGTATATTACATACATGATACCCAAGAAGTTCTTTGCTAAACTGAATAGCATGTTTAGGGATTTTCTGTGGCATGGTACCAGAATAGAGTGGCGCTATGGAAGCTGCAGAACTTTTATGAAAAAGGGGGGATAAAACTGCCTAATTATGAGGTCTATTATGTAGCGAGCCAGCTGCAATATGTTGCCAGATGGCTCTCAGATGAATCGACCCCTGAATCCAGACAGTTTGGACATGATTGCGCTCCATATTATTTAAAAGATTATCTGGCTGCTCGAAACAGAAATGAGAGAGCGCCCTGAGATGATGATGCTTGGGTGGAAGATGTGGCGCCGGGCATGCCAGATGATGGGGAACCCATTCCCGTGCTCCCCGCAGATACCACTAGTCGCTCTGGCAGGGGGAGATAAGCAGCTGAGGATGATAATCAGGAACCATTGGGAATTGGTGGGGCTGATAACGTTAGGGGATATCTGGCGAGAGGGGACTATTATAGATTTTGAAGTGCTGGGGGAGGAAACGGGGTTAAACACGGGCCAGTATATTACATATCACAGAATGGTGCAGAGAATCAAGAAAACATGGCCCGAAACAGTATTGGAAGAAGAACCAGATGCTATTATAGATGCAATATATGATATATTGGAGGGGGGGCATGAGATCTCTAGACTGTACGAGAATGTGATGTCAAAGGTCGGGAAGGATTTAACACAGTTGAGACTGGATTGGGAAGCGGAAGTAGGAGCCCTGATAGAGGATGGGATGTGGGAACGTGCCCTGGGATACCACAAGAAGGTGTCAAGGAATGCGAGGCTAAAACAGATACAACAGTACATTACGCATAGGGCATATATGACACCGCAGAGGATATCCAGGTTTGAAAATGATAGCCATGCATGTCCCAAATGTGACTTAGAAAAGGCCGACATGGTACACATGTTTTGGTCATGCCCAGTAATTGAGCGTTTCTGGGGTGAAGTGGCACAGAAACTAGCAGAAAAGGGGGTCAGGATCATCATAGACACAGCCTGGGCCTGCTTGCTGGGGGGGGGGAGGGTTCCCCAGATCGCAGAAAATTAAGCATGTTTGTAAATTGAAAGATCTAGCATATGTGCTCGCAAAAAGAAGGATTGCCATGGGATGGAAGACATGTCACAGGCCACGGGTGGAGGTGTGGTGGAAAGAGCTGCAGTAATGGGCGGAGGCAGAAACCATGGTATGGCAAGAGGCGAGCAATGTGGGGGGAGAAGAGGAGGCGGGAACCCTGATGGCATGGAAATCATTAATAGCGGAATTGTTTGGAACAATATAAGACTTGACGGAATCCACAGAAAGTGAGACCCCACCACGTGTGGCAGACACAGTGTGTGGCATATATAGGCTCATAAAAGGGGGGTGGGATGAGGGGAGCAGTGACCGGAATTAAGTAAAGGACAATTGAACTGTTGCTAAATGCACTGCGAGTTCAGTTTGTATTTTTGTTTGGTTGAATAAAAACAATAAAAATTCTTTAAAAAAAAACGATGGACTAGAACAACAAGGGCAGGACTGCAGACAGATAACAAGGAAACTCAGGAATGGAATCTAGGAAGCTAAAGCCATGTAATATACTATGGGCACAGAACGAGTTGCATGCAGGAAACAAGGTAATTGAAGGTAGAGAGCAAGGGGCTGAAGGCAGGGAACAGTGGACTGTAAGCAGGGAAGCAGGGCTGCAGTGCTGAAAGCACAGAGGAGGTGGGCAGAAGGCAGGGAAGTGTAAGCAGAGTAGCAGGGTTGCAAGGCAGGGAGCACAATGCACTGGAACAGGTTTCAGAAACGGGACACTGAAAATCCAAGGATCAAGGCACAGTGGGCTGGGAGTGAATCCTATGCAAGAGCCACGTGCTCCTCCAGGAAGCTGCTTAAATACTGCCCTGCCCTGTGCTGAAAAAGGCTCATTAGCAGCACCTGGAACATCACACCTGAAGGTAATCTGCCTCCCCCCCTCTATGGTCCTGGGAAAGTGAAAGCAGCACTGAACGGACAAGGTGCATTATGGGATATGTAGTTTGTGAAATTAAATAGGTACCAAAGTCTTGCAAACAGAAAATAAAGACAAACATGAATAGACATTGTCCGGGGAGGATTATGTTGATCAATGAGCCCCAAATATTCCACAGTGGTTGCCAATTGGTGCTCCAGTGACGCAGTCGTGACACCTAGTTAGAGGGGGGGTTAGTAAAGATGGTTGTATCAGTTTAGTTATTGATTATAACAATGGTATGAATTGTCCAACAGATCGTTTTTCATTACATATGTCAACCACAAGTCTGTCTTCTACCGACTCGTGAGTTTGGATTTTAAAATGTTGTGCTGTGTTTTGGAGCAGATTATAAAGGATCTGGTCGTCTATTAGGGAATTTGCTATGGGTTCATCCTATATGTCGGGTGATGTAGCAAATAAGCATCCGGGTCGTTATCTGGATTGCCATTGGGGTCAACACATAAAGAACGCTGATAGTCGACAAAGGCAGCATCATCTTCGTCAATCTTAATAAAACTTTGTGAATGTGGAAGAGGTCGCCTATCTAGTCTGGGAGATTTTGCTGGTGGTTCCCCCTTCCCCATAGAAACATTGTTGTTTGATCGAGTGACGTTCAAAAAAAAAAAAATCTACAAACGAAAAACTTTGTGCATAATTTCCACCAAATGTTCCTTGGTCCATATACCTGATCTAAATGTTTTTTGCAAAGAGAAAACCATTTCCTCAGGTTAAATAGGATGTGGACCTTTCTGTAATGCCTCAGACAAAGGGGATAAGGCTGAAATGTACTTTGTGTCTTTATGTTATGTTACTTGGCATTTATATAGCGCTCTATATAGCATTGGTATGACCTCAAATCACTGGTAGGTAGAACTCCCTCGCGTACCGCAGTTCAGTTCAGTAGAGAGAGATGGTGTCCTAGAGTGCTTTGGTGCACCAGTTATGTGTGCAGCTGATTTAATTGTCGGATGGTAGCTGCATCCTAGCATTCGGTGTGGTGTTGAAGATATCAGTTGGATGTGTTTGCCGTCTGGTGGGTGGACATCCAGACTGAGTTTGGCTGTGTTAGGCCTGAAGGACGCATATGTGAGCATATAGAGCATGGGATAGCTGCTTTTTATTAGGGTGATGAGGTGTTCATGGGGTAGTGTTCGTATGTGAACAGCTAGGCCGAATTTATCAGGGGTATAGCTGTGTTCTATTTGTGCGATGGTGGATAGTAGAGAGTAGGCGTAGTGATATATGATCTGATGGTCATTAAAGCGCCCGAGACCAGGCACGTGAACAGGATGGTAGTGAACACACTGACACACAAACACAAAGTGACAGAGGGTTGGTCTTACGGTGAAAGGAGGGGGCATACGGATATATAGCAACAGCATGGGGGACAAGAAAGAGTACACAGTGACATGGCAAGGTGGGCGCACTTGGTGACCAGAGGTTTGGGTAATATATTTGGATACATAGCAACATCACTGGAATAGGATGGTAGGGAGCAAAGCGACACACGGACACAGTGACAGGGGGCTGGGCTTACAGCGATGCAATGGGACATCAGGATATATAACAATCGTGTGGGAACAAGAAGGCAGGGTACACAGATCCGTGCACAGTGGGCACACACGGGAACTAGAGGGTAGGGTAATTCCATCCATTCCATCCCTTCCATCACTGCATCCATCCATCCATCCATTTCTTCATCCATTCATTTCATCCATCCATTTCTTCCTCCATTCGATGTGTTTCACCCGTTCCATCAACTTCATCCATTCCATTAGGGACACTGACTGTTGACGTTTCTTTTGGGTGTGCCTGAGCTAATCGAATGTTTTGGCACCTGGGAGTGGGCAAATTGCGAAACTAACCAACAAGGTTTTAGGCGCTGCAACTGAAACGTTTGGCATTTGTTTACATTGGATGTCTTGCGCCAAACATGACGGCGCAGCAGACTTTCTGCACGTCAAGCCAAAAACACTAGAAGTGCTCTTTGTTAATACGCAGCCATCTTTTGACATTTTCATTGAAGTGTGGCTCTGGGTTATGTGTACCCCGGTGTTTGCGAGGTATGGTCTCCACAGCAGTGCGTTGGGTTTGCCCTACGGAGCTGGAGATCGACACGCGGGCGTCTGCTGACCCCATTATGTCTTTGGCATCGCTATGTGCGCCGTAGCTGCCCAGCTCTCCCTCCGATCCTTCTGCACCAGTGGGGCTATCTGAGAAGGCAATTGAAAAATTATGGGGCAAGAGACTGGGAACCAAAAGCCCTTGTCACAACCTAATTGTAAAGTGATACAAATAATTCTAAACCCATTGATGTGCATATACACAACCACATTGCGCGGATTGCAATAATTAACAAGGCCCAATTTAGCTCTGATTAAAATTGGGTGTTAATTATTGCAATCTGCGCAGTGTGGTTGTGTATACATTGAACTATCTGAGAAGGTCTTCACTTGCCAGGCGTAGGCCCCCCACCGCTTAGTGAGTGTCTTTCAACGTCTTCGGACGAAAGAGCTTAACATGCCGAACAGCGCTTTTCGGAGTGATCTCTGGGAAAACAGTGGCTGCATGTGTGTCTTTCCACCGACATTTCCCATTACAGGAAGGACAGAATTTAAAAGGCTTATTTTCCTTAATTGAACATAAGGGCAGCTAGACACGAAGTATAAAAGGGGGATGGAAGTAAAGACATTCTCTGAAGACATGAAAGAAAAATGTTGATTCTCCCACTACTGTGCAGGCCACAACCTGGTGTAGGCCAAAGCCAGCGAGGAGTTGAGAAGTCAAAGACGGTCGTCGAGTGGTGCTTTGAATTCTGATAGTAACTTGGCCGAATCCCGCTTGATGAGTCGAGGAATTGTCACTAAGCAGGTAGCGATATATTAATATTTAATAATGTTAGAAAGACTGATAAGCCTCAGAGCAACTGACTACGATGGCGGAAAATAACTATCTGAGGACCTTGACGCGTGAAGGCACCTGTGCAGGAGCATTGTAGAAGTCTAACAGCAAAACAAAAAGGTCTAAAAACCAAGAAAGCCAGCAAAATATGTAAACACTCAGTTGGCAGAAGGGCCCTGTGAGGAATCTGACCATGTCATTATTCCTTTCCCTGGTATAGCCTCTTCCCATGTGGCATGGGGACGGCAGCTGCTACCGGATCCTGACTCTGGGGGGCGGCTATATGAGGCAGGACCACATGGGGGGACGGGAGGGTGACTCTCAGGGTGATGACAAGACATCTTTAGATAAAAACACATGCCCCTTCCCTTTTAGGGATGTTCCTTCTCTTCCGCAAGCCATAATGGGTCATTGTAACCCTCTCCCGGTCCACTTCATACAGTCCCCATCATCAGGCAGGGAGTGATATGTTAACAACTGAGACGAGGAAGCGGCAGGGAGCAGTAGAGATTACTCCCAGTGAGATCCATTGCCAACTTCAACATTATACTAAAGACACCATGACCGCAACTGAGACGAGAAAGAGGAACAAAGCAATGAAGATGACAGACCGATCAGCAAACTCAGCCGTCTAGTGTTTGGAAGTTGCTCCATTCTGACAGGAAGTTTAAATTCATAGCATCTGACAGACAGTGTGGGTAATGCCACAAGCCGTGCAGAGAGTGAACAACACGCTGTAGGGAGTGAAGCTGACGCGAACCCCGACAGGGTGAGAGAAAACGAGTGACATAGGGCTTGCCGCCTGTGTCGGAGAGGCAGTGGGAGCCGCGTAGAGTGGAACCGAATGTGGTGAAGCTGCAGCAGCTGACAGGATGCACGCTGAGCCAACAAGCTGCACGGAGAAGAGACACAAAGGTGCAAAAAAGCATTCAAAGCACCCGGTAAGCCCAGGAAAGACGGACGAGTTACCGGGCAAGTTCAAGTGTTGAAACCCTGGCAGGAGAGTTTACCAGGGAAAGTTAAATGTTTGAAAGACTCCATCCAAGACCTGGCAGGGGAGTACACCAGGCAAAGTCAAAAAGTATGCAAAGAAACTAGAGTGGAAAGGAATCTCAAGGAAGACCCATTCCCTTTGGATTGCGAGTTGTATCCAAGGTGAAGAGAAAAGCTGGCAGTAGAGTATACCAGGTGACCTGTGAGCTGCAAATATTGGAAAGAGAAACCCAAAGAGGAGACCTGCCTTTGTTGTTTTCTGTTGTCTTGAATAGACGGAGGAATCTGGGCAAGGCAGCTATTCCCTGGAACTGTGAGCACACAGAGAGAAGGGAGTTACCCTTCTTGGGTTGCAAGGAACTTATTCATTGTTTGAACTTTTGCACATTGGTGAAAAGGAAGCTGGGGAAGGCAGCCATTCTCTGGAGCTATAAACCTTGTCCATTTAGAACATTTTGGTTTGAATCATACCTTATGTTGGATTTGAAAACTTGAAAATCGGGCAATATCCTTTGCACATCAGAGAGTGCGAGGGACAGAATAGGATTATGGACACAAGACATCTTTTGCTTTGGACATATTGACAAAAGTACAGACCCCTTAGTTTTTGGACGAGGTAGGGAAATACCTCTTAGGGATAGTGAGGCATTTTCCAACCCCTTTTTACTTTGAATAAAAGTGTAGAACTAAAAACCATGAGTCCTCTGTGTCCGCATCTCATTCCTGGCTCCTCACAGCCTCAATAATGGAATTGTGACTCGACAATGAGATTTCGTACCAGCAACATGGTCTAATGCTCCTCCTTCCAACCGCACTCAAAGTTTCCATGTAATAAGGCGTTATCCCTTACACTTTCTAAACATCTGTTTTTACTGATCCCCACGCTGTAAACTACCGACCAATCGCACACCTAATTCACAATGAAAATCTGTGATAGGTTTAAATATTAACAGCTCGAGGAACTTATGGACTGCAACAACCTTCTCTACAACTGACAACACAGATTCAGACCAACTAGATTGACACTATTCTCTAAATGGAGCATGCTAAAAACGTAGACAGCAACTAGTCTAGTGTGTCCATCCTACTGGACACTTATGTATTTTGATAGCATCAACCATAGAATCCTGCTAGAAAGGCAAGGCAGGAGGACATCGGAAACAGAATCGCTTTGTGTTGAATCACTTGATTTCTCACCAAAAAGAATGAAACACATGGGCCACTTCTAGTCACGTCCTTGCAACCTCACTTCTGACGTACCTCAAGGCTCAGGTCTTTTGCCTCCTCTTTTGGAACTCTGAATCACTGGACTGGTTTCAACTATGCAAACCATCTACTAGCCTACAAACAACTCTACATAAAACACAGATGTTATGGCATACCACAAGCACAATTCTACATTGACACTTGGTTGACGACACAGACAAACCAAAACCAAGCTTATTTGCAGCACCACTCTACCAATCCCCACACCAATCTCTTGGACCGAAGGATGGGAATTTGCTCTATGCCGACAACAGTTAAAAGTCTTGCTCTCTTCAGGTACCTCACAGTCAAACTGCAGGTTAAATCTATTTTAAGGTGCTACTTCTTTCAACTTTGAACAGTGTGGCACATCATGCTTTACCTGGCATTCACACGCTAATTACTGGCGAGAGACAGCTGAACCAGTCTCTGCCATTCAAGGTTGTAAAAATAAGGGTTTATGTTTGAAGAACATGCACAGATGTAGGCCAAGAGACTCAAGTGCAATGAAAAGAATGCCGGTGGCAGACAGTTACCATCATCAAGACTTAGTTGACTCAAAATACCTATATCACCTGCAGGTGGGGTTCCGGCCCCCAGGCAGAGAGTCTATTCTGCTTCAGATTCCAAATGACCTTTAGTTAGAAGTGATGCCTGCTGTGTCTCTGACCTGATATTACTTGATCTGTTAACAGCATTTGACTCAGCCGACCTGCATGCTGCCGGAGTTGGTGGGTCACTCTCCTGGATTAAATCCTTAATTTCTGTTCCTGACCAAGCGGTTTCTATTCCCTTTCGCCTCTGCATTTCCGCCATTAATCTGTGGATTCCTCATTTTCATCCATATTGCTGATTTTGTTTCAAAATCTATATGCATCCCATTGATTACTTTAGCCATATATTTAGAATGTATATTTATCAGAAGCAGACAATACCCAGATCCTGCTCTCCATGGCTGTGGACGATTGCTGGTCAGGGGCCAACTTCAATCTTGTCTGTAAAAGATCTATTCTTTGATGAGTGGCTCATGCTTAACTCCAATAAAACCAATACAATAAAGGTTCTTGTTGTGGGTGGCAAATTCAACACATGGAATGTATCTGGTTGGGCACTGTAGTAGGGCAGGGACCCATACCTGGAGGCCAGTCTCAAAATTCTGGGCATCAATACTTGACCATTCACACAATTTCACTGTCGCGCTCCTCTCTTCTTCCCCTCCCACCCCCCAATCAAAGGTCAATGAAGTCACTAAGTTGTGCTCCTATCAGAAAAGTTCACACTTTTCTCATCACACTGCCATGGTCACCCCCTTTATTTCTCCCACAATGGACTCACTAGTCCAATTCCCTACACGTAGTCAGATGTGCTTATTTAATAAAGCACCTGCCACTTTTGAAGAAGGCTGTGGCTTGCCTTTTTGAGAAAAAGCACAAGTTAGTTCATCCATCTCTAATCCTGCAAAGCTTTCCTTTGCTGCCTGTGCTGCAGAGAATCCTCTTCAGTATTGGTGGTCTTTCTTGCTTGATAAAAATCAATTATATTCCCTCACATTCTGTTAGATCCTTTGCCAATGCTTCCCTTCAGTTACCCACCTTCCATAAAATAAGGGAGAGTCTGCTACCGCTGTCATTGTTTCTCAACTCTCAAACTCTTTCCCTTTGATCTATCAAGAACATTTTGCCTTCCAGAAAGTACTCTAAGGCGGCACGCCTTCCCGATTTCCTTTCAGCTGTGTGCCCCTCAGATCTTCACGTGCATGCAGTGTGCATCCCCTCTTGGGGATTACCCTCACCCGGATCACGCTCGTCGGCGCAGCTGCTCAAGCCCAGTGGCACCTTCTTACTGCCATTGGGGCCCCCCCTTTGCATTTGGATTTACTTGTGTTGCTGAACAGTGAAGTGCCTGAAAACCTTTGCCTCACTTGAAGTACACTGTATTGGGCAAAGTTGTTAGAGTGTGTAGAAGTGAATGCATGTTGCAGCACACGTTTTATAGCAGCCCTTTGTCTTTGCTTGAGAAGCATTTTGCATTGCATGTGTTTTTTGCCCCAGACATTGCTGCTGTGTGCCCCTCATCGGGTGCTGAGTGCCTGGACTTCCATTTTAGCAGCACCCTGCAACCATTCCAAGATGGCTGCCTGACTGCCTACTGCATCCTCTGTTGGCGAAATGAGTCCTTGTGATTGTCTCCTCCATTTTATAACTTCCCATTGGTTGGACAAGGCGGCGGGGAGCCGGTCTGTTTTCAAAGGCCCTCTTCTAAGGCCCCTGTCTGCTCACTGTCCGCTTTCCGGGTCGCTTTCGTGATGCCACCAAGCCACAATCGCCTTTTCGCCTCTCTACTCAGGCCCTTCAGGTCACGCAGCCTTGTAATTGGACTACTAAAGCCTCTCCAATTAACCACTCAATGACTTTCTGTCTCTCCTACTTCTATCCTTCACCCTCCCCTCTTCCTGCCCTAACCGCTGCCTCCTAGATTTATCACCTAACCTTCCCCCCCTACACTCAACTCTACTCTTACCTCATCTCACCAACCTTTGGGCCCACTTTCCACCAATAGCTCAAAGAAGTGTGTGTTTCAGAAAGTCAAGTTTGGGTGTGTTTTAGAAAGTCAAATTTGGGTGTGTTTTTCATTGCACTTTTCCCTTCCACTTATCAGCCCAGTGACTGTACCGCTCTCTGTCTCTCAACACCCCCTCTCTCTAGCTACCATGGCGCTATCGGTTTCTCCCATCTACTCTAACTGCTTTACTATCGACTATCGCTCCCTTCTCACTAAATCTGGCAAGAAAATTAAAAAGGACATCTTTACTTCCAACACTGGACTCCCCATCGCTGACACCTACTCCAGCGCTTCTGCCAGAAACTCTCACTGACATCCTCTTTGTCGTTCCTTCACCTGATCTTTGGACCCCTCATATGGTCTCTACGCTCTGTCCTCCATCTTCCACTCCCATTAATGGTGGCACCCGCTCGGAAGTCCGTATGGATTCCTTTGACTCCTCCAGAGTCTTCATAAACGTCTACCTAAATGGCACTGTCATGGTGCAAAGCCCTCAGGCCAACCTACGTCTCCGACAGGCTGCTCCCCCACCTCATCAATTTCCTCCCTTCTCCTGATGTCCCCCCCCGCCTACCTTGTCTTCTTGCACTTCCTCCCCTGTCCCCTCTCTTACTCCCTCTACACCTACGCAGGACGTACCTCAGCCTTGTACCCCTCCCCGGAAGGTCTTCAAGGCTGGCAACCTTCTTCATCTTGCCACTCTCAACCCTCGCTCTGCTGTCAAACAGTCCTCTGACATCTGCCACCTTCTGGAAGAACTTGCCCTTGATGTCCTCTGTCTTACCGAGACCTGGTTCACCGCAAGCTCCATCACAAGTTTTGACACTCTCCTCCCTGACTGTTACACAAGATCCTCTCAGCACCCAGATCCACCCGGCCCAGAGGGGATGTTGCTCTGATGTTCCTTGAGTGAATTGCTACCTCCATCATCCCCACTCAGACCTATTCCTCTTTCGAATGCCTCGTCTGTAGGCTCTCTCCCTCTCCCAGCCACTCCCTTACTATTGCTACTCTCTACCGGCCCCCTGGCCAAGTCACCGCTTTTCTCTCCGAGTGGGCTGACCTCTCCTCAGCCCTCTTGGCCTCTACCTCTCAACTCGTCCTCCCCATGGGGATCTCAACATCCATCTTGATTCTCCCTTTTCTCCATCAACACTCTTCCGTGACCTCTGCGATTCACTCTCCCTCTCTATCCTTCCCTCTGGCCCTACTCACTCTGCTGGCCATACACTTGATGTCTTGATCTCCTCTGGCCTCCCCCTTTCTACCCCCCTCATCACTCCTCTCTCCTGGAGCAATCACTCCCTTCTATCCTCTTTTCTTCCCATCTCCTCCCCTCCAGCCAAGCCTGCCCCAAGACTGACACCCACCTTCTCGGACATCCGACCCATGAAGCGAGTGTCAGTCGAGGCTTTTGCTGCCTCCTTCTCACCCCCTCATCCACTTCAGGCTGACTCAGCCCTTTCCCTGCTCTTCTACTCTATTACTGCTACCCTTGATGCTCTTGCCCCCATCATGAGGATCTGCCTTAAGCCCAGAGCTAAGTGCAACACTTGGTTTGATTCTGACCTATCTTCACTTAAACGTAAGTGTAGGGCGGCTGAGAAGAAATGGAGGGCCTCTTGCTCATCCCCTGACAAACTGGCCTGTCGCCTGCTCCAAAGGCAATATCGCCTCTGTACAAACCAAGAAGCGAGCTCCTATTCAAGCCCATGTTTCTGCAGCATCTAACAAGTCGGCCAAACTCTTTAAAATCTGCAAGGAGCTGGCCAACCCTGCCGCAATATCCACCTCTCCTCTCAGGACCTTTGCAATTACCTTGCCTCACACCTTATCTGTAAAACTAAGGACATCCTGTCCACCCTCTCCTTCTCTTCTCCCCTCCCCTCCCCTTCCCTTCCCCCCCTCTGCCTGCTGATCCTCCCTCAGATTCCCCTCCTCCCTCTTTCTCCGCCTTTCCTCTTTTCGCCCCCGATGAGGTTGCCAGACAAGTCCGATCTATGAAAGCCTTATCAAAACAGGTTCATCCCTGTTCCTCTAAAACCATTAAGGACCACATTGACACCGTTGCACCTGCCCTAGCAGACTTCTGCAACCTCTCCTTTGCCTCCGGTTCCTTCCCCTCCCCCCTGAAACACTCTATTGTGATTGTGCATCCTCTACTCAAGAAACCCTCAGCTGATCCCTCCTGACAAGCTAACTATCTCCCCATTTCCATCACCCCCTTTTTGGGTAAGCTCCTGGAAAAGCTTGCAATCTCTCATCTCAACCTTCATTCTGACTGTCGGCTCACTCCATGACCACCAATCTGGCTTCAGAGTTTCCAGAAGTACGGAAACTGCTCTCCTGAACATCTGTGAAGATCTCTTATCCAACCTTGACTCTAACATCCCCTCTGTCCTTATCCTACTTGATCGCTCCTCCGCCTTCGATACGGTCAACCACACCATCCTGCTCAATCGTCTCCGTGACAACCTTGGCATCACTGATCAGGCTCTGGCTTGGCTTACCTCCTTTCTCTCTGATCGACCTTCCCAGGTACAACTTGGATCCTTCCTCTCCTCCATCTCCCCCTCTACCTGTGGTGTTCCCCCGGGGTCTAATCTCTCACCCTGGCTTTTCAACCAATACTTGGCAACCCTTGCCTACTGCATTTCCATCTTCTGCTCCAACTTCCAATGCTATGCTGACAACACACAACTCATTTTCAGGCTTCCCTCTGCCACCTCATATCTGACTGTAATCGCCATTCAAAATTGGTGTGCCACCAACGATCTCTGTTTAAATGCTAATAAAACGGAGATCCTCCTCATCGGCATACCCTCTCCTTCCTTCCCCCTTACTCTGTGGCCTGCCTCTATCGGCCCTCCTCCTGCCCCTACCTGCGAAGCAAAGAACCTCAGGGTCATCTTTGATTCCACACTATCCTTCTCCTCACACATCCCTGAAGTCTCAAAAAATGCTAACTTCTTACTATACCTGCTCAGAGGTACCTTTCTCTTCCTCTCATTCCCACAGAAACTCACCGTCTCCCAAGCTCTGATTCTCTCCAAGTTGGACTACTGTTAACCTCTTTCTAAAGCTACCTGTCTCCACCCTCCACCCTCTACCCTCTACAGCTAATCCAGAACAGAACTACGAGACTTGTCCTTGGCCTCAAGCCCTGGGATTGTATCTCTCCAGCACTGAAATCCCTCCATTGGCTCCCAGTGGATGCAACGATTAAATTAAAAACCCTTTGCATTGTCCACAAGGCTTTCTGGGGTCTGGGTCCAAAATACCTTCAACTATCCCTCCGTAAATACCTCCCTTCTCGAGCCCTTTGCTCCTCTACTTCAAACTCCCTCAGGGTCAGCTGCTTTTTTATGAAACGTGCAGGGGGCAGATCTCTGTCCTCAGCCGAAGCCTCGCTTTGGAACGGCCTCCCTGCCACCCTGAAACTGGAGGAACACCATATACGATTCCGGAAGCTCCTTAAGACCTTCCTCTTCACATCTGCCTTTGCCACTCTCCTCCCCTGTTGATCTGCCTTCTCTTCTCAGCACTGCCTCACCTGCCAACAGGGCCCCCTTGACTCAGTTACCTGCCCTACCGGACACCCTCCAGCACTGCCTCCCGGACACCCCTGCACCGGGGCCTGTTATCTGTACCCTTACAGGTCCCCCACTCCTCTCTTGCACTTATCAGATGTTACCCTATCTGACTTGCCCTGCACTGCACCTTTCACTGGCTGCAATAATCACTGCTCTTATCACCTTATTTATTCACTTATTTATCCACTAACGTATTATTTATCCGATGCCTTGCACTTATTTGCCCCCCTCCCCTTTTTCCTTTGCACTTTTCCCCTTTCCCTTACCCATGCACTTGCAGATTCTCAATGTCACTGGGCCTAGTAAGATAGTTTGTTTTTTGTTTTTCTCCCCTGCTCTCCCTCCCTTTGCCTGGTCGTGCTCTGAAACACCTGTGTACGGGCGCGATATAAATAAAATATCATATCATATATCTAATCCAAGCAAATTTCTTGCCTGGTCCAATACTTCTCATTCCTTCAACGTCATACCTACCCAGTGCTTAATGTGTGGGGGTGTTTGCCAGGGCTCAGCCCTAGCACTTGTAGTCTCAGACTCATTTTAATTATGAAGTGGTGATGGTCATTGCATCCATCAACTACAATGAGGAGGTGCGAGCTGTAGTGTAACCCCATATATGTCAACACTATGGGTGGTGGCAGCAGCGGTCGGGGGACTGCATACCTGCGGTGTCACAGGAGTGCTAGAAAATATTGTTTACAAAGTAAGCACTGCTCCTACTGCCCTGTTTTCTAGCACCTTTAGACGACTGCACGCATTACAAAAAAAATAAAAAATACACAGAGCTATAGGAGTTATCGCACTAGTACTCTTAACTCCTATGCCAACAGCCTTAAGCGAGGGCTCCCGGATTACCTACTGAACAGACTGCAGAGTCCAAAATGCATTGGATAGGCTCCTTCTGAAACTCAAAAGACACAAAACACATCAGCCCAGCCCTCTGAACACTCCACCAGCTCCTGAACAATCCGAAAATGTATTTCAAAACTCTATGCAAAGCTCATCTCGGCTTCCAGGGCAGCGGGTGTAAGACCTGTGACATGGAAATTAATCTACTTGAATCCAAAGGGAAGAAATCAGTAAAGCAAAAAGGCCTTGATAACAGTGTCAACCTTAAAATCGAAAGTGCAAAGGTCTTCCTTCTTAACCAAATTCAGAAATTCAATGTACACACATCTGCAAACAGAGGAAAACCAACTAACCATTCAAAATTCCTGAAAACGTGTGCGGTTGTCAGTTAAATAGCCAATGTAAGTGAGAAAACACCCACTCTCAATAAGATCCACCCACTCTCTGCAACAACCGACGGAACCTCCTCTCTAGTTACTGATTTAACAATTATAGTGTGCTGCAGTTTAAACAAAAATGCTGCTGAAATAGTGGAACCATTTTAAATGGAAAATAAAACTAAAAATAATGTTCTCTTCCCCCTTTTATATGGGATTTATTGACTTTCCTTCCACTTTAAACGTGGTAAATCAATTTACTATGGAAGAAATTATCCAATTGAGTTCTCCCATCTGGCCTACTGATATCCTGCTAGATCTCCACTCCGAAACTACCATTAGAGTAAGATTAGATCTTACCAGTAATTTATCTAATAAAATCCATACTTGCCGCAGTCTCAGACAGGACTATGTGCTTTCCTCTTGTCTCTTTAACATCTATATCTCCAATCCGGGTGAATCTCTAGACATCAGAGTTGAAACTCTTTTGTGTGAATATTATCCCAGTCGTGGACAAAGTTCCCTAAAAATGTCTTGTGTAAACGTTTACAACTAATATATTCTGTTAAGATATTGTGATGTTTCTACAGCAGACACTTTGCATAATAGACAGGTTTTGTTCAATTGAGGTATACTCTGGTGTGGGCCTAATGCTGATAAAACAGGTAATTGATCTAACCTTTAAAAATTCCTGAAAACGTGTGTTGTCAGTTGAATCTCCAACATAAGTGAGAAAACGCCCACTCTCAGTAAGATCTACCCACTCTCTGCAAAATATGATGGAACCTCCCCTCTAGTTACTCGAACATGCCATGTACATTCACACATTACAGGAGTCAAAATTAATTTAGGTTTGTCTCCTCCTGACCTTCAAAGGGAATCAAACCAATACTCATCAAAATGCATCAGACTTGCACAAAATTTGTCAGCCAAGGTGAGGGGGGGGGACCCTTTAAATGAAATTGGCACAGCAAAGACAACCAAATAAAACCCAAACAACAATCCATAACAAAAAGGTTGTCTGTCACTTAATTCCTCCTTTGCCCAACTAGCCGACTCATAACCTCCCCTTTGTTCCTCTTTGCACTACTCACACAATCAAATCTCACATACAGCAGCAAGCTGTCTATATACACAATGCATGAACAGAGCAATGTTGCAGTACACTTCTTCGGTCCCATCACACCCCCAACCATACTGGGGACTAATTACAATCTCATAGCAGAGCCTTCAACTCACTGAAACATGGGCTCTCTTCTCCTCGGGATGTAACACATAGCCAAGTGTTTCCTCCACCACCAAGCTAACATCACAGCAACACTCAGAACTAAGATACTTATGGCTTGCCAACAACAGCACAGGATTTACATTGGTCTTCCCCCCTCTATCAGACTAACAAACCTTAACCCTCGTTCTTTCTTGCAGGGCACTGCGGAGGCAGGTCGCCAAAATCACAGAAGTGCACTATACATGAAATGTTTGTTGCATAATTTACAAATCATTTCTGCCCCAAGCATTTGTAATGGAAAGCTAAATATTGATCATGATCTACACTTAGCTGTGGTCAAAGGATAACTACATTGCTGTATATATGTGTGAGCGACGGGATGCTACTAAATATTTCCTATGGAACATGAAGATTGCGCAGTTAAGGATAGTTTCAAGAGAAATAGTGTGCAGTTAAGGATAGTTTCAGGGTAAATAGTGCAAAATCCTGTGATAACATTTTTAATATCATGTACTCCAAATATCGCCAATACACTCCAAGTGCATACCAATACATATCCATCATCCAACATCCACCAGCGCCAGGATATTCATTTACCTTTCTGTAGAATTGCTGATAAATGTTCACCCAAAAGCTGTTTTTCTACACAAACAATTAGCGGCTTCCTGTGGGAAGGCAGGAGAAGAGTTCCAATGAGAATGACTTCAGTATTGCAAAAACAATGCAAGATTCTGAATGGCACAGTTAAGACAAACAATAGCAGTTGGTATGATTAAAATAACCAAACTAGTTTAAGTGATGGCAAACAAAGGCACTTTTCTATGGTGGATGGTAATTTAAAACATCAAAGGTTATCAATCATATTTTGAGTTCTTGTTGTAAGATCAACAGCCAGGCTCTTCCACCTACCTCACAGCACCTAGGTCCCCACAATACCTATGACAAACCATTTTTGGGAAGAACCTGGTTCTGGAGATGCACTTACTCTGAACAACATTTTCCAACCAAACGAACCCCACTACTACTGCCTGTTGGAAAACAATTCTAGACTAGTGGTTAGTAATGATTTTGGACCCTGGCTGTATATGATGGCTGCCATTTTCTTCAGCAGTCTAGGTCTCACTGTACTAATGTGTTCCTCTTACACTTAAACGCTCTTCCTATTGCTCTTTCCCCATGAAAAGGATCTATTTCATTCTCTCATCCTTTATCTTCACGAAAAAATACCAACATTTCTTCCCCTCAAAATTTATCATCTGATTTTAGAACATGCAATATTCCATGCCCCCCATCTTCACCCTCTGAACTACTCGAATCATGACACGCCCTCTTGCCCGAGACATGGTAAGCGACTGCATCTGCGGACGAGGGTCTTCCACTGTGCATGGACATAATTTTGGGCCATTTAAATTTAATTTAGTAGCGAGCACAGTCTGAACACTGTCCCTGCATTTCCCCTTTCCAGACTTTCTCTCACTACTCCAGTGTCTTTCCCCCCCCCCCCCATCAGCCTTCTTTGGCCGAGAAGTGGGCCCACATGATCCAAAAGACTAGCCCTTACCCCAGCCTCTGAAGACAGCCCTTCCCGGGCAGGAAGCTAATGGCAGAGGCTACGGGTGCCTACTGTTTGCTTATTTGCCTGGCGGCGCTCAGCCAAACAGCCTTGCACTGCAAACAATTAGGTAAGGTGAATCACCAGTTATTTCTTATTTACGATATATCACTGGCCTGCATTTTATACCAGTCTTAAGCCATAGCTTTATCACAACAATATTGCATCCGTTACCTGGATGTTTCTTAAATATAAGTGCATCAACTATGTACCATACTGGGTTTAAATCTAGGTGATCGGACGTACTGCTCAATATTGCGTTTTCCTATCTAGGTCTTCAAACGTGGGCACATTGCTAAATTTAATATTGTGCTTAGTATCACAGGGTTCTCAGACATAAGCGCAATGTACTGCTCAATATTAATGTTTCCTATCTATGTGTTCCCAGGGAGAAGTGAATTGTACGTATAAAACCAAGTGTTCAAGCATAGACTTATGCTGCTCATTATTGTGTTTCTCAACTAGGTGCTCTTGGTTACAAGTGGATAACTATATTTTATTCGGTTTACAAATTCAAGTATTGTCGGTCATGGGCACAGTGCACTGGTCAAAGTTTTTTCAATCTAGGTGTTCAAGCGTGGGTGCATTCCACTGCTAAATGTACGAGAACCCCCCCCCCCCCCCCTGTGAGAAAGCACAATAAGCAGATGGCACTTGTTTATACTGTGTTTGCAGACATAAGCAGACTGAATTGCCAAATACTTTTGTTTCCCATGTAGGTGCAGTCAAGCGTGGGGGCATTGTCTCACTTAATAGCTCAATAACCATTCAAAAGCCCTCGCAGAACAAGGCAGCAGTGTTGAGCGATGCAGGTGTTTGGGGGCGATGGGGTTGTGGCGTAGACAGTGAGTGCAGACAACCTCACCCTCCTGTCTACGGCCGTCAGTTAAGTTTCTAGGAGATTTCACTTGCTTACTCCACGTTGTCTGACCCGGTGCCATTCTCGCGTCTTTGACTTTCGTTCCCCTCTCCCCCACGGTCTGGTCCCTCTGCACTCGCTCCCCCAGCTCACTCGCACCTCCACCTCCCCTTGGCCGGGTGCGCTCCCTCCCTCACTTGCATCCCAGGCCGCGTATGCTCCCCACTCACCTCGTTACCCTGATCACGTGCGCTCGCTGCCTCCCTAGGCTGCTTGCTCACCCACGCATCCCTTGATCACGTGGTTTCTCGTTCCTGTAATTCGTGTGCGCTCGTTCGCAGCCTGGCTGCGTCACGCCCGTGCTTCCCTTGATCACATGGTTACCTCGCTATCCTTGATCGCATGCGCTCCCTCGACCTCGAGGCTGCTTGCGTTCCGGTGCATCCTTGATCTTGTGCGCTCCCTTGCTACCCTAGACCGGTCTCCCCCACGATTGGCTGCTAGTCCTTTCTCCCCCTGTGGGCCCTTACCGTCGCCTCCCCCAGCCCCTTCCCTGTACTTTTGTGTACTCTGTATTCTGTTGCACTGTTTCTTCACCTAGGTCTTTGTCGACTGCCCCGTTTGCTGCTCTGTTAACACAATTGTTGTTTTCATCATGTTTCCTGCATTCTTGCTGTTTCCCTCCGTTTTTCCTCTAGGTCCCCTTGGCCTTCCACTATTGATGGTTTTCTCACATGATATCACCTGCATCCCTGTTGCGCTCTATTTCTATTTCAGGTTCCTTGTTCGCTCAGTTAATTGGTTTTTATATATTGCCCATCTGCTGTGTCCTCTCCTCCATCTAGGTCTCACTTGAACTTGTCTATTATCTCTTCTGAGTTGTCATTGTCTGTCTGCTTGATCCCCTCTGCTTTGTGTCCCAACCATAGTGATCCCCCCACTTTCCACTGCCCCCTGCCCCCCACACTTTCCCTCTGCATCCTCTATGTGCTCTCTGTCTCGCTTATCTTCTCAAACTGCTTTTCTATCAGCTATCCTGTCCTTTTCACTAAGTCTGGTAGGAAGAAGTTCAAAAGGGATATTCTGGTCTCCAACGCAGGCCTCCCTATCGCCGATACCTACAACAGCGCTTCCTCCAGACAGACCGTCACTGACATCCTCGCTGGTTCCCCCTCCAGGACTATGAACCCATCATATGGTCTCTGTGCTCTCCTTTTTCTTCTTCACCTATTAATGGTGGCAACCGGTGGGAAGCCCTCCCTGCCCCCTTGCACTCTTCCAAGATCATTAATGTGCATCTTAATGGCACCGTCTTGGTTCAAGGTCCTCAGGCCAACCTCCGCTTTGATAGACGCTTCCCACGCTTTATAAGCTTCCTTTCTTCTCTTACTGTCCCTCCTTTCCCTTCTCTGGCTCCACTGCCTCCATCATCCTCTGCCACCACTGCGGCACCCTTTACTGCTTCTCGTGCCGCCCTGTTACCTCCCTCTTCCACCACCTCTCAGGGATCCTCCTTGGCTGCCCCGCCCCCTCCTCTTCCTCCCTCCTCCTCCTCTACTCTTCCTCGGGCTCCTATTCTTCCTCAGGGCATACCCCTGACATGTACCCCTCCACGGAAGTCTTTCAAGGTTGGCAACCTGCTCCACATTGACACTCAATTCTCGCTCAGCTGTCAAACACTCCTCTAAATCTGCCATCGCCTTGAAGAAATAGACCTGGACCTTCTCGGTTTTACCGAGACGTGATTCACGACCAAATCTGTCACAAGTTTTGGAACTCTCCTCCCTGATGGCTACAACATACTCTGCACCCAAAACCAACCGTTCTGGTGGGGGTGTAGCCTTGATCTTCCCGGATTGGATCCTTGTTTGGATCATTCCTATGCAGGACGATTCCTCCTTTGAATGCCTGGTCTGCAGGCTCTCACTCTCTCCTGGCCTCTCTCACTGTGGCTAGTATCTACCTGCTGCCTGGCCAGGTAACCGCCTTCCTCTAGAGTGGGCGGACCTTGCCTCCACCCTCCTTGCCTCTACCTCTCAACTTCTCCTCCTCCGAGACCTCAACATCCACCTGGATGCTTCCTGTCCTGGTTTTCTTTCGCAATCTCTGCGATTCTCTCTCTCTCTATTCCTCCCTCTGACCCGACTCACTCTGCAGGGCACATCTTGGATGTTCTGATCTCCTCAGACCTCCCTCTCTAACCCTTTCACCACCCCTCTCTCTCCTGGAGTGACCACTTTCTCCTTTCCTCTCATCTCTCTCTACCCCTCAGGCCTTCCCCGTCATCTGACCCATGAAGCGTGCGTCAGTTGAGGCTTTCACCGCCACTTTCGCTCCTCCTTCTGCACCTCTGGCTGACTCAGACACCGACAGTCCTTTCTAACCTTCACTGCTCTATCTCTGACACGCTTGATGTACTTGCCCCGGTCAGGAGGATCCAGCAGAAGCCCACATCCAAGTGCAACTCTTGGTACGACTCAGACCTCGTCACCCTTAAACGTAAATGTAGGGTGGCTGAGAGGAAGTGGAGGGCAAGAAGTACAAAGACAATACATACTCTCTGTCCTTGCTAGCAAGAGAGCACACATCCAATCCCTCGTTTCTGCAGCATCAAACAATTCTTCCTCTCTTCTAGCTCTCACTCTACCTGCGGTGTTCCCCAGGGGTCTAACATTTCTCCCTGGCTGTTCAACCAATACCTGGCACCTCTTGCCCACCGCATAGCTGCCCTCTGCTCCAACTTTCAGTGTTATGTGGATGACAGCTAGCTCTCCTTCAGGCTCCCCTTAGCCGCCTCTACTCCTCCTCTCATTCCTGACTTTTTCCACAATTCAAGAGTGGTGTGCGACCAATGATCTCTGCTTTAATGCCAGTAAGACGGAGATCCTCCTCATCGGAACACCAGCTCCCTCCTTTCCTCTCACTCGCAGGCTGCCCAACCTGGGCCATTTTCCTGCTCCTACCTGTGAGGCTAAGAACCTCGGGGTAATCTTCGACTCCTCATTCTCCTTCTCTCTGCACATCTCGGAAATCTCTAAGTAGTCAAACTACCAGCTGCACCTCCTCAGAGGAATTCTTCCCTTCCTCACTTTCCCCCAGAAGCTCACTGTCTCCAGAGCTCTGGACCTTTCTAGGCTGGACTACTGCAATAGCCTCTTTTTAAATCTTCCTGCCTCTACTCTCTGTCCTCTACAACTCATGGAGAAGGAACAAGTTAAAATGAAACTGATTTTTTCTTTACCGAGGATTCCCAGCCTGACGAAGGGGAATATTCATGAGCATGTGAATCCATGCCAGAACCATGCTGGAGAACAACAGTTACAGGTAAGTGACTTGTTCCTTCTCCAGCATGGGGTCTGGCATGGATTTACATGCTCATGAATTCAAGAATACATAGCAGTATACACATGCACAACCACGGGAGGTTGTGCAAGGCTCAACATTAAGCAACTCAACATTAAGCAACTCTTACCTCCTCACCAGGCCCACCTTCAGGTGAACAGGTTGCGCAGCACTGCCTGGCCAACTCTGGACTCCTACCTGGAATCCTGGTCGACGCAGTAGAATCTCGTGAAGGTGTGCGTCGACCTCCACGTAGCAGCCCTGCAGATGTCCAGCACGGGCACACCAGACAGGAACGCCGTGGTAGCAGCGATCACTCTGGTTGAATAGGCTCTCGGACGACCGGGCAACGGTCAGTTTGCCAACCGGTGACAGTGCATGATGCAGCCGGAGAGCCATCTGGAAATGGAAGCCTTTGATAGGGCCTTCCCTTGGTTCACAGATCCAAAGTTCATAAATAGCTGTGATGTCTTCCAAAGTGTCTTCGTGCGGTCCACGTACAACTTCAGCGCTCTAGCTACATCCAGCGAGTGCAAAGTCTTCTCGGCCGCCGACGGGAAGAAAACAGGTAACACCAAGGGCTCGTTGAGATGGAAGTCCGACGGCACCTTTGGCATGAAGGAGCGGTGCGTCCTCAGCACTACCCTTGTCTCGTGGAATGTCAGGTATGGAGGTTTATAGAAAAGGGCTTGGATCTCTCCCACTCGTCATGCAGAGGTGATGGTCACAAGAAACGCTGTCTTCCATGACAGGAACTTCAGCGGTGCCGAATGCAGAGGCTCGAATGGCAGCCCCATGAGCCTGGGCAGCACCATGTTGAGCTCCCACATCGGGGCTGGAGCCCTCACTGGCGGGAACGATCCAAACAGTCCCTTCATGAACTCCTTCACCAGGCGATGGGACCATAGGGATGACCGCCCCGTAGTTCTGGTGTAGCGGGAGATAGCCGCCAGATGGATTTTGATGGAGGCATGTGCCAGCCCCGCCTTGGCCAACGATAGTAAGTACGGCAGCACCCGAGGGGCCGTAATTCGCAGAGGGTTAATCTTCTGTGCACGGCACCAGACAGAGAACCTCTTCCATTTGTGTCCATAGCACTTGAGAGTCGAGGACGCCCTGGCCTTTGCAAGCACCTCCTTGCAGTCCGCCGGGATATCGTATCCTCCGATCTCTAGTGCTGCAGGAGCCAGGCCTGCAGGTTCAGCGACCCCGGGTCGTGGTGGAGGATGGCTCCTCCCTCTCAGGCGAGAAGATCTGCGTCCGTCAGCAGTTTGACTGGGGGGATGGGGGGGGCGCTGACCTGCCCAGAAGGTCCGGGAACCAAATCTGCCTCGGCCACGCCGGTGCGACGAGGATCATCCTGCACCGGGACCGTCTGAGTTGACTGATGAGTCGCAACGGCAACGGGGGGGGGGGGAACGCATACAGGAACAGGCCGTCCCAGGGGAATGAGAAGGCATCGTCCATACTCCCCGGCTGGGGAAACCTGCTGGCGAACCTCCGGCAATTGGTGTTTGTCACTGTCGCGAATAGGTCTATCTGGGGATTGCCACTTCGTTGGAAAAGTAGATCCACTTGATCCTGGCGCAGTTCCCACTCATGGCACGAGCGCAGCTTGCCGCTGAGCGAGTCGACAATGGTGTTCTTTGTTCCTGCCAGATGGAAGGGGACCAGAAACATCCCTTGGGCGACAGCCCAGTGCCACAGATCCTGGGCCTCCTTGGATAGGGCTGGGGATCTGGTGCCTCCCTGCTTCCATATGTAAAACATCGTGGTGGTGTTCACGGTGAAGTTCCTTACCACCTTGCCCTTGAGGGAAGGGAGGAACGACCTGAGGGCCCAGAACACGGCTCGGAGCTCCAGGGCATTGATGTGTAGTGACCTCTACTCTGGGAGCCAAAGGCCTCTCGCGTGGAGACCTCCAGTGTGCGCTCCGCATCCCGCCAGGGAGGCGTCCGTCGTCACCGTCTCCTGATGTGCCAGGGTCTGGAAATCGATACCTGCTGCCAGATGCAGGCGGGTGCCCCACCACCGGATCGCTTGGCGGAAGGTCTCGTTGAGGGAGATCCGGTCTTCGAAGCTGCCCGCTGCCAGCATCCAATGTGCGTCGAGGAACTCTTGTAGTGGACGCATCCGCAACCTGCTGTCATGACCACAGACTAGTTCCTGGGTGTTAGTTCTATAGAAATCCTGTAAGGTTTAACTCTTGATGGAAAAGGGAGGGGTTACTTAGTGTAGATAGCTAATTCCTGTAATATTCAATGGGAATTCCTCTTTCCTTCATGGCCACCTTATTGTGCCACTATTGACTAAGCCTTACCGGTCTAGTCTTTGGCAATGTCATTCTATATAATGACAGCCCACCTGGAGATGCGCGCTTCGCGTCGTTTGACTGCTCTGCAATGGTGACGCCTAACGCGGTTCCTTGGAATCCCCCCACAGCTGTTGTCAGTTAAATTCCAGTCATTCCCTTATTCTAGCTTCAGTTTTGCCCTTCCCTTTCTAGTCTGTAGTCCCTGTCCATTTTGGCTCATTCCTTGATTTTTCCCTGCAGAAATTATTTTCGTCGCCGACGGCTTCTCCTCAGAACTCCGGAGAGCGTTGTTCCGACTTAACACACTCCATAATCACACACAGTACTTGTGTGATCAGTCCATTGTGACGTTTCGGGACTGTAGCAGTTATCTGTAGCGGCTTTCCATTCCGCTTCATGGAGTACTTGTCTTGTGTTAAATAGGAACGTTTTCTCCGCTTGGGCGGTTCATAGGACTCTTCATTTTGTTCTTCTGTCATTGTGAAGAGCGCGCTGCGCTAGTGCGCATTCATTTGTTTTGGCGCTGGTTTAAAAGCTTTCTTCACTACCCATTAAGCAAATGCATTCATACACGCAGGCTAACTAGCAGTTAGTTATTTGTGTTCTTTATTTGATATAGGGGAGTTTTGCATAGGCTTTCACGGTTATTGCTGGAACTGCATTTCTTTTTTCATTGGAACTAGTGAGGGTCATTAAAGTAGTTTTTTCTTCAGGATTTTGAAACTATATTCACCCCTCATGTAGTATTTCCTCAGCAGTGAACGTAGCAGGTGGTTTTCCTCACATGGTTTTTTCCCCTCATATGATTTTTCCCTCATTACACATTTTGTCATCAGTTAGTTTCCCTTCTTCAGACATCACCTTATCTTCAGGACTAGCGCTCCTGTGATATAATAGGATGGAGAGCTCACAAAATTAACACTTAAGGTGAGCCAAAGGAATTATTAGTTAAAGACTTGCTGAATAGTGTATTAGAGTTGAGATTGTTAGAGGGAG
This sequence comes from Ambystoma mexicanum, assembly GCF_040938575.1. Classification (NCBI taxonomy): domain Eukaryota; kingdom Metazoa; phylum Chordata; class Amphibia; order Caudata; family Ambystomatidae; genus Ambystoma; species Ambystoma mexicanum. Next base: position 894,553,964 of record NC_090939.1, read on the forward strand.
GTCATTATTAAGAAAGATTATTGTATTTGTCTCTACAGAAATTCATTGTACACTGCAAGAAAATGGAGCTCCAGGAGTGTCCCCGCAGGGTCCAGGTAAGCGTTACACCTGCACAGGCGTACGAGGTAGATGCACGAGGACATCATGCCGAGCAGGGGCTTGACGGAACTCACTCTGGCCACGTCCATGGTCGACAGCCGCTGCACCTTGCCCAGGAAGGCCTTCGTCCTTTCCTCCGACGGGGAAGCCCATCGCGCCACTGTGTCGAGCCTGGCTCCCAGGAACAGGGCGACTTGCGACGGTACTAAGTGGGATTTTGCGACGTTGATAGAGAATCCCAGGTCCTCGAGCAGCTGGACGGTCTTCGATGTGTGCGCGACGGCGAGCTCTATTGTCCCTGCTCAGATGAGCGTCTCGTCCAGGTAGGGGGAAAACGTGGATCCCCTGTAGGCGCAGCCGCGCCGCCACTGGTGCTAGGCACTTGGTGAATACCCTGGGTGCCGACTTCAGTCCGAAGGGAAGGGCCTTGAACTGATAGTGTCGCCCTTGGACCACGAATCTCAGGAACTTTCAATGTCCTTTTAGGATGGGAATGTGGAAGTAGGCATCCTCCCAAGTCCAGCGACAATAGGAAGTCGACTTCCTCCAGCTGCCCCAGCACGTGCTGGAGGGTGACCATCCAGAACTTCTGGGACTTGATGTACCTGTCCAGACGACAAAGGTCCAGGATGGGTTGCCAGCCGCTGGTCTTCTTTCTTATGAGGAAGTACCGCGAGTACACCCTGGAGCCCCGGAGCGCCTCATGGACGAGCTCGATGGCAACCTTTCTTCAGCATCGCCCTTACTTCCAGCAGCAGTTGAGGGACGCGATTGTCCTTCCTGGCCACGGGAGGAATGCAGGGACACTTCTTTTGAAACTCGAGTGTCCACGGGCCAGGGCATCCAGCACCCATCCGTCGGTGGAGATGGACTCCCACACGCTGACTAACTTTGCAAGCCGGCCCTCCCACCGGGGTGCTCAGGTGGGGGCCCGACGCTATGGCCGGTGCAGTCCTGCGTAGCAGTGGCCTTGCCGCCTTGACCTCCTTGGCGACAACGACGAGGTCCTCCTAACTTGCCCGCGTCCTCTGTAGGCCTCCTGAGACAGGGAGCGTGCTGCCTGGCGGTACGTCGAGGAGCCGCCGCCGAATCCTTTGGAGGCACCTTGCTTGCCTCTGGAGTTCCGAAAGGGCGGCCGTCATTGCTGCAAAACCACCAAGGCCCGAGCCGTCTGGGGGTCGGCCTTGATGGCCTGCAGTGACTCGTCCACTGTCTTGCCAAACAGATTGTGCCCGTTGAAAGGCATGTCCAGAATTCTGGTCTGCACGTCCTAGCGGAAATCGGTTGCCTTGAGCCAACCATGCCGGCGAAGGCAAACGCTGTTGCCTATCTGGCGAAAACCGGTGTCAGCGATGTCCGTGGCCACCGTTATGGGATGGTCCGATGCCACCTCGCCTTCCTGAAGGATCTCCGGGGCTTCAGCCCTCTTGTCGACCGGGAGGAAGTTCAGTAGGGGAGCGATCTTAAACCACAGCTCCCTGTCGTAGCGGGCCACAATCGCGAGGGCGTTGGCCGCTTTAATCGTCATCATCGCCGCCGAAATGATTTGCGACCCCATGGCGTCCAGTTTCTTTCCCTCGCCGTCAGGCGGGGAGGTCGAAGTTGAGGCCGTCGCCCCCACCGCTTTCTTCTTGGCCGCCGCGGAGACGACCGAATCCGGTGTCGGCAGCGCCATAAGGCACATGGGGGTGGAATACGGGACCCGGTACTACATCTCGTACCGGTCTCTCCTGGCAGGAGCCGTGGACGGGTTCTTCAGGAGCGACAGCCCCTCGTCCCAGATGTCGTCAAGTAAAGGAATCGAGAGGACTGTCTTCCTCTTGGCCTCACACCGTTGATAGAGGAAACATTCCTTCTTCTGTTCCTCGGGGCAGAGCTAGAAGAGCTCGGATGCCCTGGTGATCATGGCGTGCAAGGAGCCAATTTCGTCCAGCAGGGAGGCCTGAGGAGGTGGTGATGGGAGGCCCATCCCGTCAGCGCCACCGTCGTCATCCATCCCTGTCGTCGCCCTCTCTGTTCCCGTGTCATCCCTCGGATCCGGAGAAGAAGGCTGTGAAGGCCGAGAAGGTTGGAAGGGCGGGGGGAGGATGAACTCTTCTTTGCTTGCTTGGAGGGCTCGCCGACGGTCCAGGCTCCGCTGGATTGTCAATTGGGGGTAAGGGCAAGCTTGTCCATCTCTCCGTACACAAGGCCTGGATCGCCATCAAGATTGCTCCCGAGTTGTCTTGTGGCCCAGGTACCGGTTGCGCCAGGCGCGATGGTTGGGGGGGGTGGAATCCTCCGCCTCCATGGGCTCCTCGTCGGCACCACCGTCGCTCTCTTTGTCAGCCTCTTCGGGATCCTTCCCGTGGGACAGGACCTCCTCAAACTTCATGTTCAGGATCTTCGCGACTCCAGCCAGCTCCTCTTCAGAGGCTGTATCTGTAATGGCCAACGGGCCCCCCCCCTCTTTTCCCACCTGGGGTTTCATGGGGGTCTTATCGATGGGCTGAAAAGAGGATTCCCCCTGTGGTGGCAGGGACACTAGGCCCTGAGGTAGTCTCCACTGGGGTAGCCTGGGGTAGCCTCCACTCGCCAGGGCCACCATGACTCCCTCGATAGAGGTCTTAGCCGGGTGAATGAAGGCCTTCACTACCTTAGGCGTGCCTGAGGCCTTCACCTTGGGGGGAAGATCACTGCCTCACTCCCCCTCGTCTTTCTCCATCGGGATCGACCGGGGCTCCTCCCAAAGCTTACCCGGGTTCTCAGATTTCCTCTTCCCCGTGCCAGAGCGCTGGCTCGCGGTTGATGGCCTCGGTGAAAGTGCACCCTGCCTGGCAGCCAAGGAGCCCGACCGATCGGCGCTCCCGGTGCCTGCGGACTCGTGGTGCTTTGCCTTTTGTTGGGCCCCCGTCGCCGGAGCGCCCTCAAAGGTCTTAGAAGACCGCTCGGATGACTTCTTCTCACCTGCTGCTGGGCTCTTCCCTTCCAGCCTGTTGGTGAGGCGGGTACGCCGATCCCTCATAGTCTGTTCCGACATGTTCTTGCAAAACGCACAGTCCTTCTCCACGTGCGTTTTGTCTTCGTGAAGGCAGTAGAGGCATCTGGAATGCTCATCCTCCTTGAAGACATTTTGCAATCCGCTTCCAGGACAGCTCCTGAACAGCTTGGATCCAGGGGTCGTGTTTCCTTTGTCCTGTGCCGTGTCCATGCGGGGTAGGCCTCAAAGATCTTCTGGAATCCTCTAAGAAGCAAATCTCGACGAAAACTTCGCCCTTGAGGGGCGTGGAAAATTCCTAAACGGGTCCCCATTAAACGGAAGTAGAAACGGTGGAGCTTGAGGCTCGATTTGAACGGAAAATGAGATTAAACTCTTTGAAAAATCGCAAAGAGCTATAGCACGAGGACTCCCAACACTTGAACGTGCAGTAAAAATCTGAAGATGGCTGCCAGAGGAGGCCCTTAGGTAGAGGGCAGTCATTGACTGGGGGCAGTATGACCCAGAGACCAGTGATTGGTTATTAGGAGAAAGACAGTTCAGAAACGAAACTGAAACTGATTTTTTCTTTACCGAGGATTCCCAGCCTGACGACAGGGAATATTCATGAGCATTTGAATCCATGCCAGACCCATGCTGGAGAACAGGACTGCAAGACTTGTCCTTGGCCTCAAGCCCAGGGATCTATCTGTCCAGCTCTGAAATCTCTTCGCTGGCTCCCAGTTGAAGCAAGGATCAAGTTCAAGACCCTCTGCATTGTCCACAAGGCTTTCTGGGGAATGGGAAAAAACAAGGTGATGTCCTAAAAGGTTCAATAGACATTCATATCAATTAATGATGGTCTCCTCAACATCAAGGGCATTACACAGAGAGTCTATATATCACTCAACTGATGGAAAGTCCTAACTTGAACTTCCTATTAAATGAAGGGCTCCTAGATGAACAAGTTGCTCTCTTACCTGGTAACGTTCTTTCGATGGGATGGTCTGACGACTTATTCCATATCGCTCCCTCCCTGCCTTCCCCGCTACAGAATTTCTTATGCGATTGCAGCTTACGTTTCCGCAAGGCTTTGTATGGTCAGACTGGCAGAAGACTGTTACCACACGTTCTGGGAAAAAAATACAACTGAGGCTACGGGCGTCATGCGTCCTACTTATAACATCCAGTGACGTTGGCCGTCGGAGGAGGTCCTCGAGGGCGGCGAATCGACTTCATCGACGCAGGACGCAGAAAGATTTTCCGAAGCAGCACAGCTGTGGTGATTACTGTCATAGATATGGAATATGTCAGAGGACCCAATCCCCTCGAAATGTATTATTCACATATCCACCTATCTCTTCATAATGGTGCCTTAGAATCTAAGGACACACAGATTCTCAATTCTGTTAAGTAATTTCAAAAAGTAGCTTTCTTTATTGCTAACACACAAAATTTGTAAATTACAAACAGCAGTTAAGTACTGCATTCAAAACAGGTAAAAACAGTTTGAAAATAAACAGAATATATACAATATAAACAAAGGATGTCAATAGTCCTATACACAATTTACATACAAAATCAAAATACAATCATACAAGGGAAAAAGGAATAATGAGTTGTAACAAAAAAGTTCAAAAAGTAAATGTTAAAAAAATGAACACCATATGTACAATATAAATAATTCACCCCCTCTTGGAGGTTGAAACCATATGTAGCTAGACTTAAGTTCTCAGCTCAGCTATGTAGATTTTCAAAAAGAAATTATTTTCCAGTGACAAGAATTGGATCTAAGATGACTGAACTAGGGGTCTACGTGTGACACAGGACTATTCTTGATGGGTGTCGCACTCGTACATGACTAAATCAATAGGTACGGGTGATCGACGTTTCGGTGGAGTGAGAAGTCCCGCCTTCCTCAGGACCGGTAGTAGTAGTGACCCCTGAGGTACAAAAGAAAACATAAGCCAAAATGAAAATCACAGAAAGCAAAATTTGTATAGCACAAAATGGTGCATGTCCCGTGACTCATAAGGCATGCAGGTGAAATCACACAGGGCGGCCAACTACAGTGGTATAGGTGGACTGAGGCTAAAGGGTGTGTCACATGTAGTACCCTTTAAAAAGCCTAAAAAATAAGGTAACCTACATGCATAGGAGGGGAGTAAAATGAAATAAAGAACCAGAAAATCGAAGGTTGAAAATATGGAAAAGACAATGTGTGCCAGAGAGAACTATGTGTGTGTATACACAAGAATATACAGGGCATAAAGTGCACCATTTCACCAAAAGTTAAGTAAAATGTTAAATTATTGCTCACAGCTCTAGGTTTGGTGGCGACCAGGAAAGGGTGGAAAAAGTCACCGTATTAAACATGCACCTCTTTGAGCTATCATGGCGTGTAAAGTGCAGCGGATTGTCAAAGACAGAGTAAAGCACTTAAAGGACTTATTAGGGTGCGCCACAGATCACTGCCTGTTGTGGAATCTTAAAACGGCAGTTGCATAAGCGCTTTACTGTTGCCAAAAGCACACATGCGCATGTCGAAAAGTGTCTCTGTTTGGAAAAAACAGGCATAATAAAGTACAAAGTACGTGTGGCCGCATATTCATAAAATGAAAAAGGCACATTGAAAAGAATATTAAGTTAAATGTACCTTCAAAGGGCACGAAGTATTATCCCAATATTCTGTGCATGGCCGTTGCTGTAAATGAAGCTTGGGCAGCAACTTAAAGGAAAAAGACGACCCTGCGGCGTCACAGTTTCTTTGATCAGCACCTTCAGGGAAATGGCATCTAAGTTTGTAGGTTAACTCAGTCTAGTGAAAGAAAGGCATAATTGTATCCAGTATGCATCCCTTAGAATAAGAGAGGGAGAGGAGCTAATGGAATGGGCGCTGAATTACTTACTTGAAATAAATGGGCAGCACACGCGATGTTTCTCTCCTGCAGGACCGTACACATTACTAGCTGGGTTTCCTGGTGGTTGTCATGGTGATCATGACTAGCATTAGAGACAATGCATGGGCCAGATCACGGTTTTGTCTAGTGCCACTAGTGCTAAGAGGTTAAAGATGGTACTGCAGCTGGTATTGTTGAAAGTTAAAAGTTAAAAAACAATCCAATTGCAGCTGCGTGTCTGGAAGCAGACAAAAGCCCTAAGGGAACCTAGATGGTAACTCCTCATTCAAACCTTTGTTTTATTCAGGGGGTCAAGCCGGTAAATCCATCTGGCCTCCTTACATATCAATGCTTTTTGTGTGTTCATGCTGTTTTTGACCACATCGATCATCCACCATTTAAGGTCATCTGGGGAATGTTGTAATTCTAAGAAGTGTGTTACCATAGGGGCTGCATGGTTGCGGCATCTAATCCTCGAGCGATGTTCGCCGATCCTGGTAGAAACGGTGCGAGTAGTATGGCCTACGTATCTTAGTCCACACGGACACTCAATACAATAGATCACGTTGTTTGTCTTTCAATTGGACATAAATCTTATGTCGCACTTTTTTGTGCCAATTTGAAACTGTGTTTTACTGGTGAATTTACACGCCCTGCAGTTGCCACAAGGGAAATGTCCCACTGCAGGGCGTAATACTCGTTGGCTGGTATTCGTCCTCTGCTCAGACCTTGCATGGACCAGTTGGTCTCGGAAATTCCTAGATCTTTTGAATGCAAACAAGGGCCTCCCTAAATTGGGTAGGGGTCTGGGATCGCACTACTTCCAACTCTCTCTTCCTAAATATCTGCCTTCTCAAGCCCTCCACTCCTCCATCTCCACCTCTCTGAGGGTCAGTCGATATTACAAGCAATGAGTTGGGGGCAGATCTCTTTCTTCGGCTGGGGCCTCCCTCTGGAACAGCCTCTATGACACTTGAGCAGAACCATCTCTGGTTCCAGGAGCAACTCAAAACCTTTCTTTGCTTCTGCCTTTCCTCTTCCTCTCCCTTGCTGATCTCCTGCCCGATACACGCACTGGTCACCCTCTGAATTTGGGCCCAAGTACCTGCCTGTCCAGCTGCAATCCTGCACTGCCTCTTGGCGGCCCTGCACTTGTGGTCGGTATCTGAATCCCTACAATCCCCTCTCTTGCACTTATCTGCCACCCGTTGGCTGCACTCCTGTTTTTCCTTGTCCCACACTTTACCATCCACCCCCTACCCTTGGCACTTCTCCCCTCCCTGCTCTTGCGCGATCTGAATGACGCAAGGCCTAGTAAAATCGTTGTTTTATCCTCCCTTTGTTTCCCCCTCCATGTCTTGTCATGCCTTGAAACACAGGCGTGTTATGAATATATCAATATTGTGCTTTCTAGAAGGGGATCTCCGACAGAAGTACACTGCACTGCTTAATACTGCCCTTGCTATGTAGGTGTTTAGACATAAGAAAATCACCCTAGTTCACAGTATGTATATCTAGGTGTTCTCAGGTGTGTAAGAATTGCACTGCTTAATATCATGCTACCTATTTAGGTGCCCCCAATAATATTTCCATCACACTCATCAATACTGTGTTTATATTTACATTTGCTTTGACTGGGCATATTGCAAGGCTCAATATTACATTTTTTATCTGGGTGTCTTCACACAAGGTGCATTACACCACTCATTGTAAAAGCCATCTATGGACTCTGAGAAACCCGAGGGTATTCTCCGAAGTAGACCTCAGGAAACACTTATTCAGGTGGCCAGGGGAGGGCTGTTGATCTCAGATCCCAAACATGGGGGTGGACGAGCGAGGGATGATCACCAGGGTAGGGGAGCCCAGGGTTATGCTCCGGGAAATGCCCCAGGTGAGAAGTGGTACTACATCGCGGAAGACGGAGAGGAGGACGAAGTCCCTGAGATTTTCTTTGGGTATTCTACATCTACCTCCTTTCCATCCGAAGAAGCTCCCATAATAAATCCAACCACCCCTACACCTCTGGTAAACAATAGGAACACAGATCCCAATAGACTTGAAAATCACATCCTCCAGAATCCCTGCATTCCCGTTTCTACCCAAATACTCCCAACCCTTCTTCTTGTAGTCCCTATGACCATTTCCCACACTCCCAATATGCTAAAACAAAACACTACCCTTCCCACAATCCCCCATGTTCATCTTATGATAATTCTGGTCATTCCTGGTTGCTTCACAAACCCTACCAAACTTACCATTCCCAAATCACCTATGCCCCTAGGACGAAAGCTAATATCCCACACTACACATCCTCTCTAGACCCCGTAAGATACTTGAACACTCTCACTCCCCACCTTTCCGACACGAACACCTTCGCACAACACGAAAGACAACAGACTAATTCTCCAAATGTTTACCTGACATGTGCCAACCTAAGGGTCAGGCAAAGTTAGGCAATTGAACAAAATCGCACACACCGGACGGCCCATTCCCTTCCCCACAGGGATAAAAAGTGGAGCACAAGAGCACAATACGAGCAAGGGAAAACGCACAACGTGAGGGCTAACTCAGCACAGCAGTTCAACAGGGGGAGAAAGACGGTGCAGACCGAGGGGGTGACAAGGAGAGAAGTGACCTTGCCCTTTCCGAGCCAGGCCTGTGAAGCCTCCGCAAACTGAAATATAAAACAGAACAAAGGCCAGCGTGTGTTGCAGCAGATATCTATGGTACGCGAAACCTTCCTTTGCTAATAACCAAGCCGGGGAGAGACGCTTCTCTATGTGGTAACAACCTTGACTCCAAGGAGGAAGAAAGCCATGCAGTTCATCACAGCCGGCGAGTCGAGGGGAGTGTCGATAAGAAACCGAACTGTGTTTAACGAAAAGTAGTTAACCGCTAATTTGAACTTTGAGAAGCTAAAGAGGGGGTAAACCAGTAACAGAGGAGGCCGGCACCACGTGGGTGCATAGGCAGGAAAGTCTGGGCGATTACCCAATGGTAGAAGGACTACTGTAACCAGAAGTCCTTGGGCAGAGGCGAAGAAAGGTCAAAGTGGTCATGCAGGGGTCTTGTAAAATCCTCTGTACCGTTGAGTCTTTGACCAGCAGATGATTGAGAAAGTTAAGGGAAGTGAATCCCACATGGTGAAGATTAATATATGAACTATATATCGTAAAGATCGGCGAGAGTGAACCTGACAACCAAAGGTCAGCGAGAGTGAACCCGGCACAGGGAAACAAGTAACAAGGGGCAAAGCCCGAAAACCTGTTTGAAAAGACATTAAGATTTGCCAGAGCAAGAAGTATTGCATGACAAGGGGAAGGAAGGTGTCCCCGTTCTCATTTGTGATCCGAGCCCCATCGAGGTAGATCCAGGGGTGGAAAGCTGTCACCCAAAGTTCACTAAGAAGGGAACTGTTTTATGAATTTGTTGAATACAATTACTGAAGGGTTTGCACCCAGAAGAGGGAGACTCGGGTGAAGCCGTCAGCCAAAGTATACTTTAAGCAGAACTTTGTTGTTGCGAAATGCACCAGGCCCTCGTGGGCAAGAGACTTATTGAAAAGAGACGTTACAATCAAAGAACCTGATCGCTGCAACGTGCGGAGAAAGCTCAAGTGTGTGCTCTGCCAGAGGGAACGGAACTGTCTGCTCGTGCTGGGAAGGATCGAGCGTGTGCTGTGCTCCAAAGTCCCAAATTGTCCCATGCTAAAAACGTGAGGGAGACCTCGAGGCAATCACATCCTGCCTTATTATTTGTGAGCACTTTCTTCTTTATTTTGATACCCTATCCCACACACTTTCTGTAATTAGTTGGAAGGAATTGGCAATAGGTTTTTTTTAGTATAGGCCCTTTTATTTTGACAACGCAACTAGGACTGCCTTATTTTTTATTTGATGGTCGAGGCTTGCTCCCATCTTCGATTTAGGTTAGTCGTTTTTTCCACCCTGCATTTATAGTTCAATAAACACCCTTGAACTGTGATCACTTGTGTCTGTCTTTACTGTTGCCACCATGTGTTCCTTACAACTCTCAAAACGTACATTCTACTGTTCCATATAGTGCTCTCTGCCTGGATGCTCAGACGTGGGCACGATCCTTTAGTTGAGTTTTCTGGCAGGGTGTTTTCAAACAAAAGCGAGTAGTCTGTTCCCCGCCTGGGTGTTCTCACATGTGTAAGCATCTCACTGATCTCTACCTTGGAGATCTCGGAAACACATTAACACTGCCATATATTGTTCCAGAGTTTGGGATATCTAAGCCATAAGCACATCACCCTGCTCTAGATTTTATCTACCTAAATGTGTTTGGTTTTGGGGTGTTCAGACACAAGCACATTGCACTGCTCCATGTCGTACCTTATGTCTAGTTATTATCAAACATAAGCGTGCTGCACTGCACAATAACTTTCTGCCTGGGTGTTCTTTAATTCGAGAGCCTTACACTGCGCGTTCTACCTTGGGGATCTCAAACAATGCATTGTACTACTCTATATAGCGCCTTGGTCTGGGTAATCCCAGACATGAGCACATTGCACTGCTCTTGACTCTTTTTCTCCAAGTGTGTGTTGTGTGTTCAGACACAAACATTTCACCACATTATACTGCGTTTCCTACCTGGCTGCTCTTAATAGTGGATGCACCGTACTACCCAATGTGTTTTCCATCAATGGAGTCAGGCAAAAGTGTATTTTGCAGCACTATAAAAAAAACAAAAAAGAAATAGTCCCTCACAAAGCTGAATAGGTGCACCCCACCTCAACCGTCAGCAGTACAAGCTGCACTAAGCTATACCCTGGCACAGCATTGTTCCCAAACCTGGGTACCCAAAAGAAAGCATTTAAAATAGCTCTGCTTCAATACTTGGCTGTTAGGGAGAATTCTCATCTTATGGCTAATTTCCCTTACCCATAGAGTCCCCCAGCAGCTTTGCTGGATTTGAAGGGTTTGTTTTTTCTCCTGCTAAGAGTGAGACTCTTTTTCCCACTCTTAGGCATATTTTGCTATGTGTGTTCTAGGCTATTTTTGTGTTTAATGCCTATTGAGTTTCTCTCCCCTCCATAGGAACCATCTTTATTCACATGTGTTACACAGCACCCTCTGTGCAGTGACACAGGGGTGTCGTAGCGACCCCCAAACAGACTCCATACCCTGGGACTGACTACTGTCTCCCAGGGCATGTAAAGTCCCCATTGACTTTACTAGTCAATTTTTGTGAACTACCCATTTTACTATGGAGGTACTGGGAAGGGTTAATAGTTTTTCCCTTATGTTCATCTTTGAGAGGGTCCGTACAGTCCCTCTCTCCAAAGTTTCTGGCTGGTGGCAGTGGTTACTACCAAAAATATTCAACCGCAAATATTTTTCTATGGGATTTTCCCATTGCTCGAGGCTACCACATTTTCTGACAGCCTCTAACATACCGCCGGTGCTTTTTAATATTAACTTTACTCTGGTAGGTTTTATTTGCCAGAACTTTAATATAACTTCTTTCTCGTGTCTTTCTCTAAACTCCTAACCCAGGTTGGGGATCCTTTGTTCGTCCTTTTGGCAGGCTTCTGCCGAGAAGCCCTCCTTTCGGCGCCACTGAGTCTGGGGTGGGTCCATGTGTGGGAGGGGGAGTAGGACCCCTGGACAGGGTTGCCTCAGCAACCCATGTCGCACTCTATCCTGATAGGCTGGAGGGTATCCCGCCAAGATGACCACTCCACTGTGTAAGTGACAGCTAGGCTGTATGAATGGGGACCTTTTTGCATAAAAGCAGGGTCCTGAGGACTGGAAGAGCAAGACGTTGCCACTGGAACTAAGAAGCCGAAGAGGAGAGAAGCCAAAGACATCTGCAACGACTGAACCACCGGTGAAGCCCTGCTGCAGCGTCTCACCACTTTTCTCCACACGACGACAGAAGATCTTCATCTGCAAGAGCCTTCTTCCCTTGAGCTAGTGGGGCCAACCAGTTTGCCAATCGCCTTCCCGGACCTGCTTTGGTCGAATTGCCAGTACCCTGTACTTGGAGACCAGATAGCCAGGCACCCGTCCACCCGGACCGCGATTTAAAGGAGCACACCTTTCATTCGTCGGGCAGCACCGCGGCTGGTTTCATCCCTGGGTAGTGCCTTAACTCGAACCTTCCTCCACGACGAGAACCTCTCTTCCTCTGCTGGATCTCCCGAACTGCAGGAACTACCAGGAACAACCGCCACCGCAGGAGCCACTTCATTTTAAATGTACATTGTTCCGCCAGGCCGCCCTTTCTGCGTGGTAGTGCTATAAGTGTTTTAAATACTTAACCTACCTGTTGGGTTGGCCGCCCCACTCTCTTAACATGGTCTTTCACCTTCTGCATCCACCTTTTCAAATTGTTAACCAAAGACTTGACTGCAGCTACAAGAACATTTTGCTCCTGGGACCTTGCCCTGTACCACTGACTCTGGCACAGGCCTCCTGACTCTGGCTAAATTTGTTAGAACTGCCTTCTATAGATTGCTTCTCAACTAGAAATGTGTTGGTGCACCTACTTCTTATAACCACCCTTTCCTTCCCACTTTTAAACCTTGTGAAATGCCATTTTACTCAGTTTTCATTTAAGTATTTTCCATACTGATGCACTGCCTTGCTTAATCTGGTTCACAAACGTATGGAAAGTGCTGCTAGGGTGTGTAAGAAGATATTTCTGTATAACTTGTGCTTTCCCTCCCGTGTGCGAAATTGCTAGAGTGCCATTTGTGTTTGGTTTACACTGTGCTGTTTTGCTCAGTTTTCACTCTTGCTCAAACTTGTCTACAATTTAACTAGGGAGTTGTGTATACTTTCTTTGACTGAATTTAACTTGCTTTAAGAACTGTGATAGATGTGTTTAACTAGAAATGTATAAAATAAATATATAGCTACTTTTTAATACAAAGCTTTGGTCAGCGTTTCCTTGTGCCATAGTACTGTAGGCCTATTGTGTAAACCCTGAATACTGCTCATCTCCCTCTTGCGATAAGTCTGACTGCTCAGCCACAGCTACCAACTAAATCTTTGCGGTACGGACTGATACCAAAGGGGATTTATTGCTCTCACCTGTAGTACTAATCTTCTGTAGTGCTCCATAAGGGAACTGCATGGGATTCTGCCTAACACGTGCTCTGGCACAACACGCACAGTATCACCCCCCCGGTACAAGGCAAGCCACTGGATGGGGGAGTGCATTGAAACATGCTTCACAACAGCGAAATACTATACCGACAAAGGGACAGATAAATACAAACGGAATGCCAACAGGACCCCAGAACTGAACTACACCCCATACAAAAACCTCACTACAATGCCTAAATACAAGGAGAAATGGACAATAAGGGTATAACAGAGCAACTATGAAGCTGATACAAGGCAAATGCTAAGATAAAAATGTAACTCTCTCTCCACTGGACATATACATCGTACAATATCTTTCAACCCATAAATACTCCAAACCTACAATGCAATGGCAGACAAGAAGGCACAGTCAAACAGAAAGAACTGCAGGAACACACTCCTGGGCCTGCCAAATAAAGCGCAACACACAACCGATCATCAAATCGCACAAACAAAACACATGAAAGTGCAGTTAAAAGAAATAGAAAAACTAGCAGTGTCCATTCAGTACAGCCTTTATGAAAGGCTGGAAAGACCACATCATAGAACACGTAGACAATGACATAACAGATGGAGCCAACCTGCACCCTATTGGAACTCTTCAGCAACAAAACAGACATTCCCAAGCACAAGCTACAATTGCCAGACTCCTAGAACAAACCCCAAACACTGCCTAACCTACATAACACCATGAGTCAAGCGCCAATGCCTTAATAAACGAGAAGAAACTGCAGCCTGGTTAATGTATGATCAATGGCAAAGCACAAAAAACATGAGCTGAGCAAAGAAAGCGGACATTATTCCCCACAGAAACATGGCTTCCAGAAGACTACAAAGTAAGGCACTGAACACTTGAAACCCTTCAAATAAAATGGAGACGGGAAAAACAATAAAACAAAAAAGGAGGGTTGCTTTGACGGAAATAATGTCAACTGGCATCCAATATAGTGAATCTCTTCATCAGCTTCGAACTCAGCCTCCAAATCAACTTAATGTTCCGGCTCATACACAGATTGCGCATCTACAATCCCAGCTTTGCTGAAATATCAGCAGACGCAGCAGCCAGCCTAGTACACGAACATTATGATGATATACTGGGAATTCTAACAACTGGTAAGAGAAAGAACAAAACCTGTGCCAATTCACTCAGTCCTTACCTGGGCAAGCCTTCATCTCAAGCAAGTGGTCAACCGAGCAAGCCGCCTGACTACACTACCACCTGTCCATGCCGTCATATGGAGTGAACACCACGTAATACCCTTCAAAAACTCACCACATCGACAAAACCTACAAACCTAAGAATGAAAATCAAAAGAAACTGCCAAAAGATGTATCTTGAGAATTTAGCACAGTTAATGTCAAACACCAAGCCCCATCTCCTCCAATTGAACCAAATTACACCGGATACTTTTGCAAATGAACTCCATAATGGTATAACAGGCCGGGGCACACCATTAGCACCTATAACCATTCATTCCATGACAAAAAAGTAGCAGCAAGATGGTTTACTCTGGAACTGATAACTCATGAAAAATAACCCCAAATAGGAAAGCCTTGTGAAAACACTACAGCCAGGCCGACAAAGCCCAATACCAACAGCAAACTAGTCTATAGGAACCGCCAAGGGGCGCCGAGATGTATTGACGCACCTCAGCCTTCCTCTCCCAGGGTCTGAGAAAATGGTATCCGAGGCCTCCCCCACACCCCTCCAGTGAGGAAACTGGCCCCCTGAGTCGTCGTTCCTAACCCCCGTGAACCTGGGGGGTGAAACTCTGACCTTTGGAGGTGATGCAGAACGGGAGAACTGAGCCAGCAGCTTTGGGCGGAGCGGATCGCAGTGCGGCCCCCAACAGCCGCGCCACGGCAGATCGGACCATCCTGCGGTGGGGGAGGGGCGCAAGGGCCTGTCAGTGGAGAGCGCGCAGAGGCTGGAGGGGCGCTCCACTCCCCAGTGAGGAGGTCCGGCCGTGCAACAGAGGGGCGCGAGGCCCGTCGTTGGAGTGCACAGAGGCTGGAGCGGCACTCCGCTCCCCAGTGAGGAGGACCAGCTGTGCAACAACTGAGGATAGCCTGAGGGCGCGCTCCTTCCTGGCAGGGGGGGGTGAGTTAACCGGGCCAGCATCACTGCAGAGAGCACACACCCTGGGCTCGGCAAGCGGGCCTTGGAGCCACCTCTTGGGGAGCCGTATGTCTGCCGCAACCTTGGGCTTGTAGCCGGTGGACTCCTGCTACACATCGTGGGTGCCCTGGGCGGGACAGCGCTGCATGAGGGGGAGACACGGCTTGGAGACAGCCCAAGGTGAGGAGGCACATTAGTATTCAAGCTGCTGCTGGGGTGGTCCGGTGGCTGCCCCGGCGCGGGTGGGGAAGCCCCAATCTTCCTATCCCTGGCACTTTTAGTAGAAGGGCAGCTAACCACCTGGGGCCTGCTGTAGGGAATGCGCTGAGCTGGCAGGCAGCGCAACACTTCGAGTTCTTGGACTTCCGCAGCGGTTGGTGTTGGAGCTATAACTAGCGGGACGTTTCCTACTAGTGGCTGAGGGTGTGCCCCCCCCCCCTCAGTTCCGCTCTCTCTTCCATGCCCCCAAGGATTTACACTTTTTGGAGAGCGGTATCGGGGGCTTGATAGGGTATGGTCTGGTAGGGTATGGCAAGATTTTTGTGGCGACATTACTACATGGAACCTCCTCGGTATCAGGTAATATCGCCATATATATGGTTGCTGTAAATAATATCGCCGCGAAAATGTCGTGGCAATATTTTTTGGGTGACCATATATATGAGGACACTGGCAAAAAAAATGTTTAAAAAAAAAAGTTTGGGGGTTGCGGGGGTGTCCCCCGCATGTTCCATGCAATAATGTCGCCACAAAAACGGCAATTTTTCTGCGATATTTTTGCATAGCGAGATTTTTGTGGCAACATTATTACATGGAACCCTTGATAGCTAGGGCGGTCGGTGGAGGTGGTCCTGCTACCTGCTGGTCGAGTTAATCTTTTCCCCAGGCCTACACCACATTCCTCATCTGGCTGGACCCTCGGTCGGATGGTGTTGCCCTCATATTGGGGGAATTTCTAGGGGATCCAGCCGGAGAACCGGAGGGCCCCATGAGCTACTTTGAGTCTCTGCAGAGGTTTCGCCGATCACCCCCTGATCCTATGCCCCATCCTGCAATGGCGTCCTCTGCTCTTCCGGAGGTGGCAGATTCTTCCTCTGTTGCCAAGGGTATGGCAGCCCTCCTCGAGAAATTCGAGGTTTCAGAGCGGATATTGCATTGCGGCTGGACACACTTGATAAGATTAAAACTATTGATGATAGGGTCCAAGCATTGGAGGCTAACACGACTTCAATGGATATCCTTGAGACTCAGTTTGACATGCGCCTGGCGGAGCTAGAGAGAAGGGAGAAGTGTGCTCTGAAACGTGATTATTTGGAGAATAGCGAGCGTCGATGTAACCTGCGATTTTTGGCCCTTCTGGAGCGAGAAGGGGAAACGCAGTCGGACATTGCTAAAGGCGTCAAAGCTGTTGTGAGGATGCTCTTTGATGATGCCAATACGAATGAACCCACCATTGATAGGGCGCACAGGGCTGGAGCCCCCAGCAAAGGCCCCAGGTCTATTCTTGTCCGGTTCCATTACTTCTCCGAAAAAAGCAAAATCCTCGAGCTGGCACGCAGTAAGGGCCCAGTGGAGTGGGAAGGTGCAAAGGTGTTGGTATATCAGGACCTCTCAGCCTTCACCTTGGCAAGACGTCGGCTTTGCTCCCCTCTTACAAAAATGTTGCAAGCCAAGGGGGTGAGGTATCGGTGGAGATACCTCTTCTCGCTCTCTTTTGAGTTAGATGGCTACAAGTATGCGCTGGTCACGGAGGAGGATATCCGCAGGGTGTCCCACGAACTCCTGGGCGACCCGGCCATGGAAACATTGGACCAAGATCAAGAGCGCGGCCTGGCTGGCCCAGTAGGGTCCGAAGCCTCCACGGAGAGGAGGAAAGTCAGAGGACACAGGAAGTTCAGGAGAGTGGCTCCAGCTGCGCCGAGTGCATCCAACACCTGAATTTCTCCTTTGTTTCTTGCATTTGTGTTTGTATCGGTCTTATGGGGTTGGGGGATCTCATTCAATTCTTTTGGCTGAATTGGGTCCGGGGAGCTTGCGGAGGTCCCTTGGGGGCCCATGATGATGTTGGTAGCATGACTGCAGAAGCTCCTTGGTCCAACACTGGTGGTGAGGGGGTGAGGGGTGAGGGGGGGGGGCTCTTGCTGTGGTTTCGAGGTCTTAAGGCACCCGGAGGGGGAAGACACTGGTGGCCTGACCTAGCGGCAGGATGGAGTCGCTCGGGTTTCAGGCGTTCTGGGGGTGGTGGGGGCAGAGAGGGTTGCTGGGGGTTATTTATGGGGGTTTTGTTCCAAGTATTCCAAGTTATCTGGGATTTGCTGAAGGTTTGAGGGGCGCTCCCCAAACCCGGTGGGGGTGACTATATTAAGAGTTCCCCAAAGGGGTATGTGAGCTTTACCTATTTCTTTAATGGATGATACGTTTCAGTGGTTGACGGTGGGGTCCCTTAATGTGCAGGGTTTGAACTCCCCTACAAAACGGTCGATGATGTTGAGAGAATTTACAAGGCTTCATCTTCACTTCTTGTTTCTGCAGGAAACTCACTGGGTTAAAGGTAAAGAACCAAACATCAAGGTCAACTCTATTCAGCATGTGTGTGCCTCCTCCTATGTTGCCAAAAAACGTGGAGTCGCCCTTTTGGTCTCTCCCAAGGCGCACTTTACGCTTAAAGACCAAAGAACATACCCGGAGGGTCGGTATATTATGGTCAAAGGGGAAGTGAGGGGCACGATGTTTACATTGGTATGTATATATGCTCCGAAAGAGGCACAGGATGTCTTTTGGGAGGGGATGAAGGGGAGAATCATGGAGTTCACAGAGGGTATTCTATTGGTGGTAGGGGACTTTAATATGACCCTCTGTCCTGACAGATAGGAAGTCGCCCATCGCCTGCCCTGACTGGCGAGTTCAGAAAAAGCTGGCAACAGCCTTCCATGAGGTTAATGGGGAGCTGGGGCTGTGGGATACAGGCGCCCCAGAGCAGGGTCGGGATCCGTATTTTACTTACTATTCTAAGTCGCATGCAGCGTTCTCCCGGATAGAATATATGCTGATAGATTCTTCATTGAAGGATGAGATCACAGAATTTGGGGGAGAAGTCATTCCGTGGTCTGATCATGATATGGTCAAGATTAAACTAGGTATTCCCCCTCCTCCTGCTGGTTCTCAATGGCAGTGTAATGACTTCCTGCTGCAGGATAAGGAAGTGCGACAAATGGTTCTAGCCGCTATCACAGACTATTTCTCCAATAATGACAACGGGGAGGTGGGTGTCATGGGAGTTTGGGACACATTTAAGGCTACCATTAGGGGCATCCTCATTGAGGTGGACTCAAGAAAGAAGAGGGAAAGAGAACGGGTAGAGAAACGGCTGAGAGAAAAGATAGCGCTATAAAACCTGGGGGGAAATTGAAGACACAAATGTTACCAGGTAGATGGGAAGAACTCAGCAGCTGCGTTCCAGTCTTGCAGCTCTGCTTGTGGGGCGGACAGAAAGAAAGTTGTCCTTTTTGAAGCAGAAATACATAGAGAAAGGGGAAAAAAGCAGATAAAATACTCGCTTGGAGGCTTCTGGAACTTAGTAACAGTTAATTCTATTCACACCTCCGAGGGGGAGAAGGCTCTAAGGGATGGAGAGATAGCTGAGCAATTTAGATTATATTATGAACGCCTATATTCTTACGCTTATATGCTTTAAATGGAGGGGAGGTGAACCGGCAGGTGAAGCCGTCCTGCGAAGGCAGGAAGCAAAGGCTGAGCTCCCTCTCTGCAGCTCTCTGCTGCTCAGAGCTCCCGTCCAGAGAGAACCAACACAATCCGGAAGGTAAGGCTCCCATTGCCTCTCTCACCTGCCTAATCCCCAATGCCTGCACGCATGACGTCTTCCACCGCAACGCATTGCTCTGTTCGCGCACCAAGACTTACTCCCCCGCACCTACCCACCCAGCCTTCCCGTTCGAAATGCGCGTATCGGCACGAGATATGCGCAACGTCGCCCCTTCCATCCGCACGCCCCAGTTCATAACTCTACCATGGCGCCTCAGGCCAAGGTCCTAAGAGCAAACACTGCCCTTTCACGGAAGAGCACACGATGCTGCATGTTGCCCATTGTTGCTGCTGGCATTGTGTTGGGCCCTGATGCCCCTGTTGCCCCAAATGCACTGCCCATTGATGCTGCGCCTTTTGCCCCCAAATGCACTGCCCATTGATGCTGCGCCTGGTGTCCCAAATGCATTGCCCACTGATGTTGATGCTTGTACTATGCTGGGCCTTGATGCCCCTGATGTCCCAAATGCATTGCCCACTGATGCTGCTGACAATAGGTTAGGCTCTGATGCCCATGCGGCCAATGCCACCACACGGCCCACTAGCCTCCCCTTGACTAGCCTCAACTGTGCCCTAGTTAACGCACGCTCTATTCCTGCACACATACTCTATGTGCATGGCCTTATCACTAGGGATAAGCTTGACCTGCTCTTTCTATGAGAGACATGGCTACAAGACACCTCTGGACCTGCCCTCTCACTGGCCATCCCCGACGGATATACCATCTATAGACAGGATAGGACAGTACAAAGGGGGGGGGGGGGGTGTGGCCATTATAGCCAAAGACTCACTTGACATTAGAAGAACCTAGGCAGAAATAGACCTCAACTCAGATAACCTACCAATCAAACTCAAAATCTCCCATAATACTACCATTGCATTCCACCTAGTGTATCGCCCGCCAGGACCTTCAAACGACTTCCAGGAAGCCCTTATCCACCCAATCTCAGACAATCTGAAAAAGACATCCAAAGTAGTATTGCTGGGTGACATGAACCTAGGGCTCAACGCCGCCAAGGACCCTAACGCCCAATGCCTACAAAAGGCGATAGCTACACTAGGATTTGACCAAGCTATCACCAAGCCTACACACAAAGGACGCACCTTAGATTGGGTGACACAACATAACTGCCATATTCTCCACCACACCATATCTCCCATCCCCTGGTCAGACCATTTCTGCATCAACTTTCACATCGACACCTCACCATGACCTGCTAGACCCACCATCCTTCTTCCTGCAGGGCTCTCAAGGAGCTCCAAAAAACCAACCAAAGATACTCTCCTCCCGCATTTGCTCATCCCAGCATTGCAACCCCCATTCCCCAATGATCCCACCCTCTTAGCTAACACATTTAACCAAGTCATAACCACAGCTGTAGATGCCACCGCACCCCTCACGGCAAAAAAAGCAAAAAAAAAACTAAGCATTCCAATGCTTCATTCTCACAAGAACTCTCTGATCTCCGCACTAAGAAGAGAGCGCTACTGGCCACATGGAAAAGGTACCCCACTGATTCCAACAAAATGGCCTTCAAGTCCATATCCAGAGACTATAAAATAGCTACCACACAGGCTAAGGCAGACTCCTACAATACCAGGATTAGCAACGCTAACTCAGGTACTAAGGAAATCTTCGCCATATTCAGGGAACTGAAGGCACCCTCCGATCCAGCATCCACCCTTGCCAAGGATGAGACCTGGTGAAAGCAAATTCAAGCAGCTATGCTACACAAACTAGATACCTTACATGCTAAAATCTTAGCCCACCAAAAAGCCCCATCTGCTCTTCTAGATCGCACAGCGGCACCTCCAGCCTTCTTCGCTCCCAGTCAAATACCTAAATTTGAATTCTCGAACATGACTGAATCTGAAGTCATTGCACTCATAAAATCCATTAGGCCATCCAACTGCAAGGGAGACACTTGCTCTTCCCACATTATCAAAGACTGCGCACCAGTCCTGGCTCCCATCATTACTGCCTTCATCAACTCATTCCAATCGTCGCATGTACCGACGTCCCTAAAAGAAGCTTGAGTCAGACCTCTCCTAAAAAAAACGTCTCTCGACCCATCTATCCCAGGGAACTACCAACCTATCACAACAGTCCCCTTTTTGTTAAAGATTCTGGACAAAGTAGCCTACCTGCAGGTTAAAAAATGTATTCAAGACAACCACCTCTTTGGACTACGCCAGTCCGGTTTCCGCCCTGAACATGGCACTGAGACGGCATTACTTGACCTAAAAAATCAAATAGACGACCTAAGAGAGACAGGCAAACTGCTTCTAGACCTCTCGGCGGCCTTCGATTTGGTCGAGCATAAAACTTTATGCAACCATCTCACCGCCTCAACCCACTTCTCAACCAAAGCATGTGACTGGATCGCCTCATTCCTTCAGGAGAGGGTAATGAAGGTCTTCTCAGACTCCGCTAACGCTACACTGAGCCCTATCAAATGTGGAGTACCACAGGGCTCCTGCATAGCCCCCACACTATACAACCTCTTCACAAGACCTCTGTTCAGGATACTGGACTCTCTGGGCATCTCGTATACCAATTATGCAGATGATATACAGGTTCTCATCCCCTTGTCAGGTGATTACACTACTGACCTGAACATACTCGACCATTCAATCATGGATGGCTGAGAATTGGCTCTGCCTATAGTGATAAGACTGAACCCCTGCTAGTCGGCTCCCCATCCACATTGGGAAACTTGATAAAAAGTACCAATCATTCACTGTGGATAATATTCCCATCACAGTCTCTCATCAAACTATTAAAACATTGGGTGTGTACCTCGAACCCAGCCTCACCATGGACAGACAGGTCAATGCCGTCGCCTCCTCCGCAGCATACCACTCCAAACTCATCAATGCCATCAGGCCCTTCCTATCACTGCAAAATTTTATCTCAATAGCCAGAGCCATCATCGGTTCCAGACTGGACTATTGCAATGCCCTGTTCATTGGAACCTCTCAAAAAAAACCTCGCCAAACTCCAGACTGCCCAAAATAATGCCTTAAGGGCTGCTACAGGCACCTCGCGTAAGGAACACATCTCGGGGGTCAGGAGGCAGGTACACTGGCTCCCCATCAAGGAAAGGGTGGTTTTCAAAACTTTGGCCCTTACACAAATGTCTTCATGATCAGGCCCCTCCCTATCTGGCACAAAGGATCACCAAACAGTCGCCAGACCATCAAGGGCGGCCTATGCCAACCGCATCACGGTTCCGCACATGCACAGCGTATGTGCAGGAGGCACCAGCTTCCCCACTATGGCTGCAACCCTACGGAACAACCTCCCAGCTCAGATTAGATCAATTGACTCACACACAGCCTTCCGCAAGGCTTTAAAAATCCAGCTCTTCGTCTAAAGAGCACATCTCTTCAGATCAGTACCACTACTGCATCACCATGTATATGATATTTATCCGTTTTGCAGTCTGCTACCTAGACAAGAATATGAGTAATCAACTGTAACGTTCAATGTGTAACATCTGTAACCGAACAAATGTATCTAAGTGAATGTATCTAAGTATATCTTCTTGGGCCGCTTATTGTAACCCGCAAGCAAGCGTCCTTAAATTTCCTTTAAAGCGCCTCGTTGCCTGTGGGCTGTGGTGCGCTCTACAAATACAATAAATAAATTCTGCTGAGTATGCAAGGGATGGTGCGGATGTTGATCGCTTCCTGGAGTCCCTGCCCATCCCCCGTCTGCCCCCTGATAAAGCTGACCCACTTGAACATCCTATTGCTCCCAAAGAAATAATTGATACCATTTCCTCCCTGAAGAGTGGCACCTACCTAGGAGACGATAGTTTTACAGTTAGTTTCTTTAAAACATACCGCTCCACTCTGGCCCCCTTCATGGCTAAAATGTTTAATTCTGCGTTGGAACTGGGCATCCTCCTACGCACCATGTCCGCCCTCATAGTGGTCCTCCCCAAGGAAGGGAAAAATCCTTCCCAATGCCAGTCATATCGCCCCATCTCCCTTCTTAATACAGATGTTAAAATCTTAGCTAAATTGTTGGCGAACAGATTGGCGAAACACCTTCCGTCCTTGGTATATGGGGACTAGATTGGCTTAATCCCTGGTCATCAGGGATCCGATAATGTGCAGAAGACCCTGGATCTCATGCTCAAGGTTTCAAGGCAGGGTGTGGAGGGTTATCTTCTCTCGCTTGACTCAGAGAAGGCCTTCGACCGTGTTGAATGGCCTTACATGGGTATGGTACTCCGGAAAATGGGTTTGGGGATAGTTTCGGTATTGTACAACAGTCCCTTGGCGCGGGTGCTGGTGAATGGCTGCACCTCGTCACCTTTGGTCCTCCCCAGAGGCACTCGTCAGGGGTGCCCTCTGTCCCCTCTCCTATACGCCCTGGCAATGGAGCCCCTGGCCATCGCGTTGAGATGATCTGGAGATTACTGGAGTTAGGTGTGGGGACTGTGAATTCAAACTTACTTTGTTTGTGGATGACATCTTTGTTAGGCAGAAACCTGTGCAGTTCCCTCTGGGACCACTGCAAACGATTTAAGACTACAGGTGTTTGGCAGTAAACCCACTTGGTAGCAGTCTGTACCACACAGATTCACTTGGTAGCTGTGGCTGAGCAGTCAGACTTCCCTCAAGAAGAGTTAGGCAGTATACAGAGTATTCACAATAGTGAATAAAAGAACACAGTAGAACAAGCAAACACTGACCAGAGCTTGGTGTAAAAGAGATATAATTATTTATTTAAAACCACATCTAATAAAACACACAGGCACTAATATTAAGCAGTTCAAAAACACGGTCACTAAAAGATATACACTCCCTTAAAAGAATATTAGACAATTCTTAAGTAAAGCCCCACTTATTTTCAGACAACGGTGAGCGCTTAACATAGATGGCACTCTAATAATTCGGTTTAAAAGGGAGAAAAAGGCAGAGTATAAATTGAAACAGATCCCAACACTTTCACAAGAACACAGCAAGAGAGGCGGCTCACCACTTGGGCCAATCACAAAAGAGTGCGATTTGAGTTACCAAGGTAACTCAGTCCAGGGTGCCTAAACGCCCTCCCACACCCCCTGTGGTACCCAGACAGAGTGGAACCACTTTTGGAGGCTTCTGTGGAGAAGCCCGCCAAAAAGTGGAACAAAGGGCTCGACTTGGGTTGCAGTCACAGAAGAGAACACAAACGCCCTTTTAGAATCGAGTTCTGGCAAAAAATACCAACCAGCGAATTAATATTAAATAAATAAACCGGCGGTATGTTCGAGGCTATGAGAATTAAATAATTAAAGTTGGTAGCCTCGAATGGGAAAATCCCATAGAGATATATTTGCGGTCGAACATAAAAAGTAGTATCCACTGCCACCAGCCAAAACTCTATCAGGGGGGACGGAGACGTGCCACCTCGACTAACAGACCCCGGGGCAATCAAATTGTCCCGACCAGTATGTCCACAATATGATGGTTTGTACTGGTTTCTGTTCATAATTTGGGACTAGTAAAGCCAATGGTGACTTTACATGCCCTGGGAGACAGTAATCAGTCCCAGGGTATGGAGTCTATGGTGGGGTGTCACTATGACACCCATGTGTCACTGCACGCAGGGTGCTGTGTAACACACATAGTAAAAACACATGAGACCCTATGGAGTTAAGGACCCCATAGCCCATAAAACACATTAACAGTCAAAGGAACACCACAAATCATGTCCAAGGGTGGGAGAAAGAGTCTCACTCTTGGCAGGAGAAAAAAACAGACTCCAGAAATCCAGCAAAGCTGCTGGGGGACTCACTAGGTTAGGAAATTCAGCCTAAACAGAGAATTCTCCCTAACAATCTTAGCCTATCTTACTAACCTCCAGACCACCCTTCCCAGGTTGTTGGACCTCAGTCCTATTTGGCTCCTTCTAAGGGCTTAAGGTGAATGCTTCCAAATCTTGCATAATGCCGATGGGTAATGGGGATGGTGACACTCTAGGGAGAACCGAGATACAGGGCATGAGAATAGAATGGGATGCCACTCCATATTTGGGCATCATTATCCCCAGACAGGTGACAACTCTTCCAAGCTAATTTCCCCCCGATCTTGGCAAAGATCAGTAGAGACCTTACTCAATGGACTCCTCTTACCCTCATGGTTTGGGCGTATGGTCCCGGTGAAGATGAACATTTTGCACCGTCTTCTCTATCTCTTAGCTCTCCCTGTGGCGATTCCAGAGGCCTTCTTTGAGGTTCTGCATTCCTGTGTTCACCATTTCATCTGGAACAGTAAAAAAGCAAGAATCAAGTTTGCGACCCTAACCCTACCAAAGCCGTATGGTAGCTTTGGCCTTACAGACTTTAGGTTATACCATAAGGCAGCCCAACTTCGTGTGATGTTGGAGCATATAAGAGATGATATGCGGACGTATTGGACCTATATTGTGGACTGTCACACTGTTACGCTACGGCAGCAGGGGACTCATTGTACTTCATTACGTACCCCTACATTGCAGGGTACTCCAAGATCCTGGAACTCGCTATGGCATAAATACAGGTTCCCATGGAGCTTGTTTAGGCCACGTAAACGTTCTTGTCAGCTGACAAGGTCCAGGCATGCTACTCGTACATGGAAGCCATGCCCCCTTGTGGTTTAAATCCCGCGGCCGCGGGAATCTCATTGCTGCCAATTGAAACGTTACTTTTGTACCATTCGTGGCCTGCTTTCAAGCTTCGTTCTCCTCAGATTATTCTCCGCAGGATACACCTTTGATTTCTTGGTTACCAGACCTCTGCTTTCGCTAATTGGATTGCTAACCTGTATTGCCCTTTGTGGACTTTGTTTGCTACAGCGTTTTCGTTGGACGCAGATTTCAATCATGAACTTTGCCGTACTTTCTCAGGAGACCTTCCGCACAGCTTATCACTTCTTCCGGTCCTGCGGCAACACTCCTCCCTCACAGCGGGGCCGATCCTTCGGTCCTGTTACAATGCTCTCTCAGTCTCCTCACATACTGACGGGTCTGACCAACAAGCATAAGTCTACCATTTGTTATTTACTGTACAACTATGGTATTGTTAGTCCTAGTATTCCGACATTCCTTCATCCTTGTTAAGGATCATATATTAGACCATTCCAGCATGCATTTAGGATTCCTGGGTCCTTATCCTGCCATTCTGGAACTATTGTACATAGACTATTTCCTGGAGCATGTTTTGTTTGTTCTGCGAAAGTCCATTTTGAACGCTTTCCAGTAAAATCACCAACCCAGAACCTAGCGCGTCCGTCGTGCCTATCGGGTGTATAATCCTATACTAACCTTCCCAGTTTATTATTCTCTCCTGTCGTGTTCTACCCCATTTGGATATTTACCTCAGTATCAGTCCCATATCAGGTTAGTCTATCAAACATATTCACTCCATAAGTAGTTCTGAATTGTCATTGGTTCTTCACCTGGGGTGTTTCTTCTGTATAGGTACAGGATCTACATCTCTGTCCAAATTCACCTACACCAAACTCAGGTACCTGTTGTTCTAATAGAATTGCTGTAAAACACATAATTGCATCTTACCTAATCATTTCTGTGATTTGTTTGCAGCATTGGTTTGGTGTTGCGCGTGTTCCCCGCTCTTTTGTGTGATAGACAACTCTTGTCTATTTTTACCTAAATAGCACAGTGGTACATCGTAAAGAAGAGCCCTCAGTAAGAGGAAGCCTGATTCTTTGAGATCAGGGGATCTGGGATTCTGGAGACTGATTACTGCTTACTCATATCCCAATACTCGCCTTTGTAGGTTGCATAACTACCTTCCAGCGTGGTGAGTAACACACAATCACCTGAAGAAAGTTAGGGACCTCTTGTGGGCTCCGCCAAAATCTCATCCTTCCAGCCTCAAGTGTCATCCTACTCTTGCTGTTCTGTGGGAATCCTGGAAACCAGACAAGATTAACAAACTGCTCTCCTCCTGGCCTTCCCCCCCCTATCGTCGCTCTGGGGTCTCCCTTTCAATCTGGGGTCCAGGGGTTTCCCTGACACCCAGGCATGGTCGGATGGGGGCTTGGAGAAGGCAGCTCAGCTCTTCCGTCAGGGGTTTTTCATTGAATATGGTCAGCTGTCCGAAGCGTTGGGTGACAACTCTGTCTTTGAATATCTACGCCTGAAGGGAATACTTACCCACCCTCGGTGGTTCTCCGATTTAAAGCGTCCCCTCTCCCCCTTTGAAAAATGTCTAGTCGACTCCCCGACCAAGAAGGGTTCTCCTTCCAGGATCTACAATGTATTGGTTACGGCGGACTTGGAGGGTAGACAGCCTTTTAAGCAAATATGGGAGGGGAGGATGGGCATGGCTTTGGAGGACCCAATATAGAGTGCTATTTTCAAATAAATTTTTTCGGGTGCGTTGTACACCTCGGTCATGGAGCACAGCTTTAAAGGTACTCCATTCATGGCACCGTCCCCCGGTGGTTCTGTCTATAACGTTCAAAAATGTGTCCCAGGATATGTTCGCAGCGAGGCACTTGGTAACATGTGGTGGGAATGCCCGGTGATCCAGGTGTTCTGGTCCGAATTACTTAGCTGGATCAAGGATATAGCAGGCACTTATCCGTCCCTGCTCCCTCTGGAGGTCCTCTTGGGCACACCCATGCCGGACGCTGAGATGAATGGCTTCCCGAAAGTTGTTGGGGCGATGTTGAGAACAGGGAGACTTTCACGTGCTCAAAAATGGAAAAGCCCCTTCGCCCCGTCTAAAGCTGAATGGCTCAATAAGTTAAGTGCTATCTTTATTTATGAGAAGCTAGCAGCCATAACTAATGGTACTATGTCTTCCTTTGTACAGGAATGGATGGTTGTCCTTTTGAATGAGGAATGTGACTATGAGACTGTAAATCCTAGATGCCAGTGGTCTTGCTGGAATGCTTTGTGCACTGCCTTGTGTTCGCCTCTATCTGAAGGATCGATTTGAAGAGTGTTCAACCTCACTTTGTTAACCTCTTTGAATGGTTTTAGCTTGGACTTTTTCGTCCTTTTCAGTTTTTGTAACCAGCAATTTTCCGGATCTTCGAATGTTTTTGTCCGGGTTGGGGGGGGGGGGGGGGGGTAACGGTTTATAAAGAATTCAAGAAAAGAAAACACCTTCTTTCTCTGTGGATGTTCTAGTGCCAGGGAATCCCTGGAAACCTGTTTGTATTTATGTTCAAGATGTTAATAAAAATCAAGTTTAAAAAAAAAAAACGAGTCACTACCCGGATAGAATACAAATAGCAGTCAACCCTCAGAAAGACATGTTCAAAATTGTAAACCAAATGAAAAACCATGCATCATGACAACACCCGCACACCTTCCCAGAAGCTCTGCAATTGGAGTACAAACCATTGTAACCAAAATCAACAACATACAAGAAGCCATCAACGCAACCACCTTGGAGATTAATCAACGTTACAGATACAGAAAACCCAACACTACATTAAACACAACTCAATCATTTCTGATCAATTATCACAGAACCTCTCTTAAACAAGAGTAAGAAAGCTGGGTCACCAAACGACTGCTGCCTGCCGTACTCCGTAAAGCAACCTCAGCTTTCCAGTTCCCAAAAAAACATTAACCAATAACTGGCCACAGGAACAGTACCAAATGCATTCAAATTTCCCTGCACAAAGCCTCCTGTACAATATTGCAGGAAGACCAGGCGATACAACTAGCGACCCATATCCAACTTGCCCTACCCATCAACAATACTGGAGAGCTAGCTATACAAAGAAATCGTCAAGATGTGGAATCAGATGGCGTAATGGACCATTTTTAGATAGGATTTAGACCTATGAGAGTAACAGAATTGGAACTTTAATCCATCTCGAACAACCTGAAAAATGAATGCGAACAAGAACGTAGCCTCAGCATTCATTCTACTAGACATATACTCAGCTCGTACAGTCAGTCACACAACCTCAATAAAAAGACTACAAAACTGGCATTCACAACAACGCGCTGCAATGGATAAAATCTTTCTTCATTGACTAACCCCTTAAACCTCAAGAACAAGAAGCATCCAATGTGGCATCCCAACAAGGACCAAGTCTCTCACCACTAATGAAGCCAATTCAGAAGTATGCGCGAACATGTTACAACTAAGCACATAACTCAATTTTCAAAACGCAACACATACAGATGCAAATACCCAACTAACTAGTTGCCTGAACAAGATAAACCTCTGCAAGACCAATAGCAATCTGAAACTAACTACAACAGAAATCAAGGTTACCCCTCAAAACAACAAACTTCACCCACTGCTTCCCCTTGCCCACAGAAATGGGAGTGAGACCAGAGAACCAGACAGTGATTTATCATGCAATTCCTATGGACAGTGAACTCACAAAAACCACAAGTCAATGCCGTAATATGGAAATACTTCTACCACTCACATTCAATCAGATGCATAATTCCCCATCTCAACTTTGCACACTTGACCCTTGCCATAATCTCAGATACTGTTAAGAATAGACTATGCAAAGAGCCACCTATGTATGCCAGACGACCTCACCAAGAAATTACAATGCATCAAAGACTCACATGAAGACTAAACCAAAGCCAACACATCACCCCAGCCCTGAGAAGCCTCCACTGGTTAGCAGTGAAGAGAATAATCCATTTCAAAGAGAGCACTCCATGGTCAGAGAGCTGAATTCCTTTAAAGAAAATCACCATATACCTGCCACAA
The DNA here is from genome assembly GCF_040938575.1 of Ambystoma mexicanum. Classification (NCBI taxonomy): domain Eukaryota; kingdom Metazoa; phylum Chordata; class Amphibia; order Caudata; family Ambystomatidae; genus Ambystoma; species Ambystoma mexicanum. Next base: position 894,583,675 of record NC_090939.1, read on the forward strand.
AGGACCCTTGGATCTAGCAGTGACACATCCAGATGGTATGAGAAAAAGGAGGCACATCTTCTTGACCCTCATAGCAAAGATGTGGAACTATAACCCCAAGGAAATCAGGACAATGAAATAACATTTCATGTTTAGAACGCGGATTTCAACATGTCTGGATTATAAACTATTCATAAGCCAGTTAAAGGCAAATCCACAACAACTCACCGGAATCAATCTCCACCATTTTATGACCAAGCATACAATCAAACATCAGACCTGAATGACAAAATGCTCAATAAGAAACAACCGGAAGAAAAAGCAGAAATCCAATTGAAAAGGGTTAACATGCCAAACAGGCGATGATAGTCTAGCACTAACAGAGGGATGTACGCTAAAAGAACATAGTTGAAAATACAAAACCCGAACACGGAGGCTGAAATGCTCACATTTTTAAAAAACATTTTATACATGTCCCTTGCTTTTGAAGTTATATAAGCGGGGGACACCGCTGCAACCACCAAAGCTGATAATGCTGAACTGGATGTGCAGTGGACACCCCCGCTCCCTAGGTTTGGCATTGTTGGATTTGGCACCATCAACTATGCCAAATGCACACAAAATGTGAATTCAGCATTTTTAATACGACATTTTGGGCCAATACCACACCAGAAGATCCAAGAATAACACATGGAACTAATGAAAAATAAACAAATCTACTGGAAAACAAATGACAGCCACATAAAACCCCAGGTCTAGAAGGCAGCACAGTCCCTATGATCAACAACCTCCTGCAACAAAAAGCAAAACAAAACGACAGCCGTAAAACACCCCCATGAGATAACCAGACACCTACACAACAAAAGCCCTACCTTAATGAGAAATGCACAAAGGGAAAAGAAAAACACAGACTTCATTCACCCTAAGCATCGTGGCACAAGATGCCATTCAAGCAACACTCTAGCTCCACCTGACGCACACATAACAAGAAATCTCACAGAGGGGAACAGAACAAACAAACCAACACACAGTAACATACAGGTAGGAATGTTCCAACGGAACACACCCAAAAATATTTCTGACTAGCACAAACTAAAGAGCCAGAAGTAAATCTTTTGCGAAAGGTAAATCCCGGATACTACCTTGGGAGGAACCTGGGGCATACCCTAAGCAGGACTAACTTTTGAAAAGACAGTGAAGGGAGGTTAGCATGAAAGTGCCTGTACTTCGCTCACTCTGTTTGCGCTTTCTTGCAAGATGCCCGAGTGGACAGGAACGCACTAGCTCAAAGAGTGCTCCCATTAGTTAAGTCGAGACTAAATTTAGGTCTCAAGTCGGCACAACGAAGGGGCCAGGGGAACATGTATTGGGCAAGCCCATGCATAAATTGATGCAATATTGGCATAGAGAATTACAAGCCATTCTCAGGTGTGAGCTTGGACATGGAGAATGCGGCCAGGGATCCCCAAGACAGCTTTCACCTGTAACCCCTGCTGGAAAAAGTGTGGAAGGAAAGACTGCACCGTGGGCCTATTGCACAGGCAAGAATCTACACCCTTGGCTCTGCAACTCATATAGAAGTGGAACTTTCCAATCAATCACAAATGTGCCCAGCCAGTGCACTTATCAGGAGTAATTCACTGGAGCAGAACAATTTGCACTTCCTATTGGAACTTGACGCAAACTGGTCCACTAGAGGGGTTCCTCAGAGGGTAAAGATCTCCAAAATAACTTTCTGGCACAAAACCATCTCTTGAGAGACCAAGCCATGCCTGCTCAAGGTGACAGCGGTTGTGTTTTCCACCCTAGTTAGATGGACTGCGGACAAGGAGTTCCTGTTCTGTAACTCCTAAAACCAGCTCTGTATTACCTCCCTGCAGTGAACGCAAGCCCCCTCTTGTGGAGGTAGTTCATGGCCGCTGTGTTGTCTGTCATGATCAGGACAGTCTTCCCCTATATCAAAGGCAGAAAGGTAATCGGCGTCAATCTGATAGTTTTCAACTCCAACAGAGGTGATATCACATCTCTTCTGGGGACCACAAACCACTCGTCATCAGCTGGTACAGTGCGCGCAGCAGCCCTTCAAGGAGGCACAGAAACCAGTCGCCTCTGGACATGATTGCCAAGAACTTTCTCTCACCATCAAGTTCTATCTGTGGGTCCACCACAGGAGGTCCTTTGCACCCCTTTCTGGACCTAAAGTAAGTCTGGCATGCCCTCCCCTCCTCCCCTCCCCCCGAGAACTATGGCCATTGAGATGTGATGATCTCACTCAAGTCAACTCAGCCTCTGGCACGAGAAAAATGAAGGATGCCATGAGACCCAGTAATCGCAGGAAGTCTAGGGCTGATTATGTGTGGGCGTTCTGGAACTTCTCATCCATGTGCTAAATGTGCACAGCCCTGACTTCAGAAAGGAAATCCTTTCCCCGAAGAGGTGTCCAGGACTGCTGATGAACTGAAGCGTTTACAAGTGTGTCACCTGGGACTTCTTGAAGGTGAGCGAGAGTCCCGTTTGTGGCAAGAAGTGGGAGGTGTGACAGAGGTTTGATCCTGCTCCAGGCAACTGGCTCTGATCAGCCAATCGTCCAGGTAGGGAGAGAGGTGTATACCTTCTCTCCTTAGGATAGTTGCCTTTTCTTCTTTCTAGTTGAAGAATGACGAAGTCCCTTCTGGAGTTCATGCGCTTCCTCTGTTTTTTGGCTTCTTGTTTGGGTATCTCTGGATTTTTGGGTCACCTTGAAGCTCCTACCTTCAGAGAATCTTAATCTCAAAGGGGTAGTAACTAGGTGATTTGGATCATTGACTGTGGTTGGTACCAAGACAACAGTGACCGAGATTCTGAGAGGATCAGTAGTTGAGAGTTTTGAGCCTTATTCTTCGCATCCTTTGAAACCAGAAGGTTTCAGCGTTGACATTCTGAAAGAACTGTAAGGGTTTAAAAAACCATTAAGAAAAATTCTGAGGTGCTAACAAATGTTCTGAGAAGCATGCCAAGCATGCGGAAAAAGGAGTGGAGGTCAAAGACCTCGGTGCAAGATACTTATACCGACAAATATTTTACGTCTGGCTTCTAGGATAAAGCATGCCGGGGGTCCTCGACGCCAATGCTGCATGCCCCTGCTGTTGAAATCGTATCAGACATCAGCTAATGCAGGAAGAACATATCTAAAATAAGGAATCCGCGCAAGGGCACAATCCATTAGAATGGTTAGCTCTTGATGGGTTTAGGAGACACTAAATCCTAATCTGGCAATTGAGTTTGGTGTTCTCACACGCCCAACTACACTCACTGACCTCAAGATCCTTAACTGATGCCAGTTTCCTACCTAGCACGGACCAAGAGGTTTGCCATCTTGTTTAAGCTTGGCACATACTTTGTTATCCTCTTTCCTCCAATGGCCAGCTCCATAGTAGTAACAAACACTGTGCATGCTTGTTGTCTTCAGACATACTTCCATATTTAATCTCTGTTGCATAGCCAGCAGATTCTAAGAAGTGGTCACTTCCTATTTGCCATTTCACACAGAAACTGGCAAATACCAATATCCTCCAATCTTTATGTAGTTGCCCAACAGTGTTTAGCAATATATCCATTAAAGTGTGACATGTCAGGAATCTAGACTGTGCAAAAAAGTCTGTTAACCCAAATTGTAAGTACAGGCATGTACATTATCTCATGCTAACAAAGCATTACTGTACTAAGCCAAAGTTGCTAGGCATTCCAATTTGCTCAGGTAACATAGCAATAGGTCAGAATCTGGATGATCCTCAATTCAAGAGAGGGGCAACAATCTTACTTGGGTCTAGATATTAATCTGTATAGTTTGTCCTTGTAGTATGCTAAAAAAGATCTGGTGGCCCACAACCCACCTTGGGAGCAAGATTGCCAGAGCATTTGTAACCCCATCATAGCCCCACAGTAATTCCAGTATTAGTAGAGGAAAACCTTTAATAGCTTAGCAAAATAGGATTAGGGAATCTGCATCTGCCTGCACCAACAAAAATACAATGCTGTAAGCAGCATTATCTTCCTAGTCAAAGCTATCATGGCTATGAGTGACAGGACATTTCTCTCAAGGGCAGATCACATTTGAATCCATCCAATAAACCAGACATTTACCTCAGACTTCCCTTGTCTGAAAGCGAATTCAAACAACAGAATATCTGAACTCTGAATCAGTCTTTTGTAGTGAAGTTCAGGCAAACCTACCTCCGAAGTGGTCATATAATAGACAGGGCCCAATTTAGCAGTAGTCTAGAGAACAAGCCAACGTCTTCAATGAATTCCAACATGTCTCTTGACTTCTACGGGGACAATGTGCACAAAAGAATATCAGCTTCATAGAGCATGATAACCTTATGCAGACATGCCACACAAATGGCATCCTCCCCAAATTTAGTCCTGAACAGATATGCTAGTGACGAGCCTTAAGCCATGGTGCCCATCAGTTTTCCCCAATCTCTTAGTTCAGCACCCACTTTTTACCTTTTACCCCTTTTCTCCCATTCAAATACTGCCCATCATTATGCCCCTTTCCTCGACTGCAGGACTCTAAGATAAGGGTGCATAACACCACTGAGAAGGAGCATGTTGCTTACCTGTAAATCCTGTTCTCCAGCATTGGTATCTTTCATGGATTCACATGCTTTGACTATTGCCGGTCAGGCTGTGAATCCTCTAACCTTATTACATTTTCTTTATAACCATAGGTGTCCTTTTGGGTGCATTCAGCCCCAACCAACGGGACGTCAAGTATCGGGCTCCACCCAGCCAGGAGGTCCTCTTCAGATTCTACCCCCGGAATAGTCAGCTGTATATAACCTTTTTCTACCCCCGGGGCGGATGGAGGGTGCATGTGAATCCATGAAAGATACCAATGCTGGAGAACAAGAGTTATAGGTAAGCAACATACTCCTCCAGCATTGGATCTTTTATGGATTCACATGCTTTGAATAGAGTAAATAGCAGTAGCACACATTAACAGGAGGAGCAGGGGAACAAAAACTCAACTCTATAAAGAACAGGCGTAGCGCTCTTCCCACTTCTCTCTTGCTTCGCAGTGGGTCTGATCTTCCATGTAGTACTGCTTGAAAAAGGTGTGCACGCTGTCCAGGTAGCTGCCCTGTGGGATGCCTGCCCGCATGGCAGCAGAAGTCCCCATTGCTCTAGTTGAGTGGGCTTTTATCGCTCCTTGCAAAGGTTTCTTAGCATCTATACAAGCCTTTCCAATGGCAGCCGTTACCAATTTGGCTATTCCTTGTTTGGAAATGGCCCCTCCTTTATTAGGGGGCCCAACAGCTACCAGCAGCTGGGGAGACCTTATGAAAGATTTAGTTCCACCCATATTAAACGTGATGGCCCTACAAAGGAATAATGTGTGCCGCACTCTCTGCTGGTGTTGAAGGGTTAGTGAAGTACGCCGGCAGGACTATGACAATGCACATGGAACACAGTCAACACATTTGGGATAAAGTGCGGATTGGTTTTTCACAAAGCTCTGGTCCTTAGTGAAGTGCAAGTATTGTTCCTTTACAGACAGCGCCTGCAGCTCTGAAGTACTCCTGAACGATGTGATAGCTAATAGGAATGCTGTCTTCCAGAATACATGCTGGATGTGGGCAGTGCCCATAGGCCCAAACGGCGGTCTCACAAGGGCAGCTAATACTATGGTAAGGCTCCATTAGTGCACAAGTCTCGCTTTGGGTGGATATGTGCGAAACAGTCCTTTCATAAAGTACTTACTTGCGCCGTACAGCGGATGTCTGTTCTCGCTCTGGTTACATGTAGAAATTGCAGCCAGGTGCACTTTTATAGATTAATGTGAAAGGCCTTGCTTCACCAACCCGAGTAAGTAAGGCGGTAGATCCTGCAGTGCAATTCCCACTGGGTTGTAGTTTCTTGTGCACACGAAGCACTGAAAGTTTTCCACATAATAATAATAATAATAATTATTATTATTATTATCATTATTGTACTTGTACTCGTAGGATGTATTTGTAATTGCTCTTGCTGCATCCAGGATGTGTCTGCATTCCTGTGGCATACACACACGGCCAAATGCTATGTGATCAGGGGCCAAGGACTGTGGTTCAGCCAGTCTGCGTCGTGGCGGAGAAGCTGCCCATAGCACTGCGAGAGCAGGTCTGTCGCTGATACCAGATGTATCGGGGTTGATTGTGTTAGAGGTAGAAGGGCCAAGCAAGGAGATTGCCTGGGCCACGCTGCGGCTACGAGGAAGATGCTGCAGTGATACATCGCAACCATCGCCAGCACCTTGCCTATTACCGGGAACGCATACGTGAACATGTTGTCCCACAATAGCGTGAATGCATCTCCCAGGGAGGTTGCTTGAGAGTGTCAGCTGGCGAACTTTAGACACTTTGTTTCCCTCTGTGCAAAATAGGTCTTCCAACTGCCGTTCATGGCACTGGCTTATCCCTCTGCTGAGCCGGTCGGCCGTCTCGTTCTGTTTGACAGACAGGTGAAAGGCTTGTAGTGATATTTGATTCTGAATCGCCCAGTGCCACGGAGCTTGTTCTTCCATCGAGCGCGTTCGAGAACTACCGGCATCGCTTTCAAAATATGCCGTGGATCGTTCGACCATTGTAACTGGGGCACCAGCTGCTCTATGACCTCTAGTTTGTCCTTTCACGTACAGTTTGTTTCACCATTCCGCTAGATACTATTGCAGTGGACTCATGTGGAGGAGGCACATTCCTGGTCAGTATTTCCAATCCTCTCGACGGAGGACGTGCTAAAAGCAATGGCAAAATTGAAATCGGCAGCCCCTTTTGACCCTATGCCAGTGGAAGTATTGCAGGAAACTCTCCCTGGAGTTATTACTTCGATTACTACCACAGTCAGCTGTTCGTTTCACCAGGAAATTAGAGTTGAAACAAGCCATCATCCTTCCACTATTAAAGAAACCTCTGCTTGACCCCGGGGTCTTAACCAATTACCGCCCTTTTTCACTTCTTCCTTTCTTCATTAAAGTATTAGAATCTCTGGTGTCCCCTCTTCTCTCTTCCTACCTACAACCGGCAAACTGTCTTGATCCATTCCAGTCTGGGTTTCGACCAGGAGGGGTAAACCAAGAGTGTACTGGTGTCGGCAGTAGACAACCTGGCTATGTTGGCAGATTAAGATAGAGTGGCTGCGCTGATATTACTCGAACCGTCGGCGGCGTTTGATACGGCTGACCACTCCATCTTGCTGTCCTGCCTGGCCACAGCAGGACACTCGGGAACCGTTCTGGCCTGGTTCTCCTCTTCTGGCCTGGTTCTCTTCTTTTCTATCGGGACGAGGTCAGTCACTTTCCCTTCCCCCTTTTCTCTCAAAGACACACTCTATTCCATGGTGTTCCTCAAGGCTCTGCCATGTTCCCCATGTTATGCAACCTCTACGTTCAGTCACTAGTTGCTCTCATCAACTACCGCAGCTTCAGATGCTACGCATACATGGACGAGACCCAGATTTTGGTACGGTTAGATCTTCACCAATCTGAGATATCGTCGAGGCTGTGCGAGTGTCTGTCGGCCGTGAAGAATTGGATGGACAGCAACTGGCTTTAACTGAACGGCGATAAGACGGAGGTGATGGTGGCGAGTTCCCCATCTAGGATTTCTCTGTGGACCCCAGTGTTCTGGCCATCAGTTCCGGGTTACGTCGGTCAAAAGCAGAGTTTTTTTTTAATTTTTTTTTAATTATTTTATTTTTGTTTTTGATGCATACGCACCTTTACAAAATTTACAGCAGAATTCAAATACATCTCTTAAACAGACTTCTTAACATTTAAATATAGGTACAAAAAAAACAGTTAAAATATGTATAAAGGAAGATAAAATAAGTTTATAAAACTCTAGTTTCTCAGCAAAATCATTCGGATACTTGATATGCATACTATCAGGAAAATCTCATTACTTAACATGGTTTTAAGTCTACGCCACATACGACTCAAGAGTTGCATCTATAATTTTAACCAAGCGAACAGTCGCAAGAATTATCGAATTACTTGACCCCCACATACATCGAGTCCAGATCAACTCTCTGCTACTTAAAGTGTTGGTGGGACTAAAAGAGGAAATGATTTTTAGACGTTCGATTTCAAAGGTTGGACATAGCAAAAAAAGATGTTTTAAGGTCTCATTAATTTCAGGTGTTTTACAAAATCTACATCTAGTGTCTGCGGCAGTAGTATCTTTATTTGCCCAATGTTTCATTCTCATCTTGGTATGTATCAAGTCTAAGCGAAAGCGCATATATGTTGCGCGGATTTCTTCACTTGGTAACAATAATAGATATTGCAGGCGAGGTGTTTGAGCATGTCTGAAATGTGCGTATTCAGTAAATGAAGAATACTGTGTTAATTGTTCGCACGTTTCAGCCCAGTCATTCCAAAATAAACGCTTATGAGCCGTACAAAACCTTCTTTGTAAGTCGTCAGCTGCTATGTTGATGTTCTCTAGGATAAGTTGTATACGCTGTTGAAAACATGCAATGGACCTAGGCTTGGATTCCCTTAGCATAATGAAAAAATCTTCATATAAAGAGTTTTCTTCTGGAAACTTCATCTTAAGGTAAGTTTTCAACAAACGCCAATTGTGACGAGAAGCCAAGGAATTCAATCCTAGCTCATGTCGGACAATTGCGTTAGGGAGGGACGCAGGAAGGCGAAGAATTGCCTTCCACATCCCAGCTTGTACTTTATTCAGGAATGGCGATAAATCTAGTAAATTCAGGTCGAGACCATATAAAATAATGGCCTCTACCTTTTTTGAATAAAATTCCAATAAGGGTACTAGGGAAAATTTGCAATGTTTGCGGAAAATTAATCTCATTTGATTTTGTAGAGGAAGAACTTTTTCCGCAATTGACTGTTGCCAAAACAATGCAGAATAATTATTAGCCAAGTTATACCCCAAGTAAGTTGTCTGAGTAACAATTTTAATATAGTTTAAATCCAAATTCCATCGAAACTTTCGTAACTTTTTTTTAGAAGATAGTATCAGAATGCTCGATTTCAATGGATTTATGGTAAGGTTGTTTTGTTTACAATATATTTCAAATGTTTCTAATTTGTTCTGAAGTCCAGAATGAGTACTATCAAAAAGTAACACATCATCAGCATATGCAAGCCAGGACAGACGAAGCTTACCTAGCTTGACTGTGAATGAGTGATTGTAATCCCAGATCCCTTCAATATCCGAAAGATATAAGTTAAACAGGACTGCTGCCAGATTGCAGCCCTGTTTAACACCAATAGCAGTTGGAATAGACTGTGTGAGGTGGCCCTTGCTAGTAATACGAACTCTAATTGAGGTTTTATGATGTAAAAGCGCTATTAACGCCACAAGACCCGGAGGAAACTTAAGATCCAACATTTTGGTCCATAGCCTGCTTCGAATAACACAATCAAAGGCAGATGACAAGTCCAATGAAGCAATAAAGATTGGTCCATTAGTAGGGGTGTGAGCTTCAGCAATTAAATGTGCTAAAATAGAAGCATTCAATTGAGTTCCCATTTTTTTTCTAAATCCTGTTTGGGCTTTGTTAATGCAGTTGTTTTTTTTAATGTGTTGCTCCACCTCGTTAAGTAGTAAAAGCGCAAAGATCTTAGCAGCAACGTCGATCAGAGCTATTGGTCTGAAATTGAGTGGATCATTCAAGGGACCTTTTTTATGAAGAGGAATAATAATAGATTTAACCCAAGATATTGGGAGAGTTTTACTTTTGTAAATGGCGTGAAACATCTTCAAAAATACATTAGCCCAGAAGAGGGGATCGTCCTTTATAACGCATGGTGGAAGCCCATCCGGGCCTGCACACTTAGAGGATTTAAGCTTTGTGATTGCTAACAATACATCTTGGATGTCCCAAGGACAGGTCATTGGAATAAATTTTACTAAATCCAGGATATTCACTTGCTTAAATCTTTCTGGTAGATGATATTTTTGTACAAAAAATGTATACCAAGAGTTACCATCTATAGTCGACTCTATGGAGGAGGAATCAGAGTACTTAGATGCTCTAAGAAATTTCCAGATGTCCCGAATATTGTGCTTACAGATGAAACGCACCATCTTCTGATTTTCCATCAAATGAAATGCAATTCGGGTCGATTTTACCTTGTTTTTGAAATGCCTCAAAACCAATTTTTTAGCTTTGGACAAGTTGAACCAATTTGTCCTGCCATATTCATTCCGTATTGCACGCAACGCAAAATTTTTCTCCTTTTTTAATTTTGCAATAGATCTTTCTAAGGTAAAACATGGACGATCAGGATTCAAATTATTCTCAGCATCGTCAGCCAACGTTCTCAAGTGCTGTTGTATCATCTGACTATTCCACTGAGAAATAGTCTGAGCGGAGATATCATCTAATGAGTGATCAGGCCACCAGTCGCGATTAACTAAAAAGGTCAGACGCCGACATGTGGATATGTTCCATCTGATAGAGATGAACGGTCTATCAATCTGGATTAAGCCTAACGAATGTACCCTATCAAAGGGTTCAATGTTAACCGCTAATGAACATTCTAAAATGGCATGATCTCCATAAGGTGGAAAGTGGGGTTTGACCAAAGATAATAGACCCGAAAGGTGCTTTGAGCTGACTATGTAATCAATTGTGGAAAAGGCATTCCCCCTGTGCCAAGTAGATGAGGTTTTAAGGCAGACAGCTTTACTTATACATAGGTCCCAATCAGAGAAAAAGTTGGCCCATCTTAGGCCATTCGCACAGGAGATTTTCACATGGTGCGCCAATTCAAGCCGCCGGGAAGCATTAGGATATGTGAATAAGTGGGAGTTAAAGTCGCCACCAATTAATATCTCAGCTGTAGGGGTGTTATGACAAATGTCCATAAGGGCATCGTTCAACATAGTTATAGCATCACCAAGCAGTATTGAAATCGGGTTCCAATAAAGGGAGATTAACATTATTCTGCGTGGTATGTCCATATTAATTGTCACATCTACCAATAGAAACAGTTGGGTTGAAACTCTATGATTTATTACAAAAGGAAAATCGTTATTTAATAAGATAGACAAACCGCCTACCGGGCGACCAACAGGTGGTTGCACAGCTAACTGGTTGATGGCCGTAAATCCGTCTAGTTGAAGGTCATAAACACACATCGTTTCTTGTAAAAATAAAATAGAAGGCAGGCTTTTAATAGCCTTATCATGGAACCGTGTTAAAAGGTTCTTAAAACCACAGCAATTCCATGAATGAATGATAGGGTTTATACATTACGACTTTGCCTCAGCAATAGGCAAAGAAGACCCTGAAAGTGATGAAGCTTTAGAGGTAGGCAGAATCCCCACTAAACCATTTAATGCCAAGGTCAAAGAAGCCAATTGTGCCAGGATCTTTGCGTTTTCCGATTGCTCTGATGGCATTTCCTTTTTGCTGTTATCTTGTTTCGCAACCAAAGGGGTGAATTCTAAGAATTGCATGGCCTTTTCTAAATGTGGAAAGGCTTGCAATTCCAATCCCAAAGATAGCAAATCGGTTTTATGTTCCCAAATGAGTTTGGCAATAATGGACGATACTACTTTACACAGCATACGATTATTGTTAATCAGAGGCAACCTAATCCATTCTACATCTTGAGAGACTAAGTTGCGTAGTGAAGGAATTTTATACAAAGTATTCAACAAAAAAGAGCGGTTGATAGGTGCCATACCATTGATCTGCGGATTGCTGGACCATCCGATTAAGGTCTGATTTTCCTCAGCAATCTCATACAGAGCCGTAGGATCTGTATTGGTAGATATTGTTGACGGAAAGGGCAACCTCATGTTATCTGATTGAAGCATTTGCTTCAACCCATCTTGCTTTTCTACAAAAGACAAAGGCCCCAACACTGCTCCATCATATGTGGATGCTGGGCTGCGCCAGCCTGGACAACAGGTATTTCGTGTTCCACTTTAGACAAGGTAAGGGAGGGTTTAGAAGTATGTACCACGGCGGCATATTTTACATCGCTTTGCATCAAGCTCTGTGATAGACTCTCGTGAACTTCAAGCACTGATGAGACATGATTAGGTTGATGTATCGTTGTCGAAACTGAGGCCACGTTCGATGCCTCTGAAACAATTAAATCATTCTCGGAGGTGCTTGAGGCCACATGGCAGACTGTTCTTTTGTTCTCAATCGGAAGAAAAAACCTATTCAAGTTTGCTTGATTAGTAGCTGCCTGTGGTAAGTTGCCCACAACACTAGAAAGGATAGGGGAATCACTCCGAGTTTCAACTGACCCTTCCAAGCTTATATGAGGTTCAGAATTATGGGAGCCCTTCTTTTTACCCTTCCGTTTGTTTTTGGGGGCCTGCCATTGAAGTGCAATCCGACTCTCCTCATTTAGTTGGCTAGAGTCAAAGGGCACTTCAGCATCTTCAGTATCTGTCAACTGCACAACATCATCATTTATAATACCATTGACTGCCGAATTTTGCAAGGAGGAGACTGCAGTGTAATTTTTGCCAGAGCAATTCGTATTTTTTTTCGTCTTGTTTTTGCGTTTTATCGCTCTCCGATGGGCTTTTTTCATTTTGCGTGAGGCATGATATATATGATTAGGCCCGGCCGAATCACTCGTTTTCTCGTCAGAGACAGACTGGTCCATTAACGCTGTAAGAGCGGATGGACTATCGGGCGTAGTTTCAACTACAATAGTGGTCGAAGGGATGTTTCTAATGTCACCTGTTTCCACATTGAAAAGTTTTGAATTAAGCATGGTTTGTTCAATCTGTGAGATTCTTTCATGCTGCAGTTTGGCAACTTCGGCCCACTGTGTAGAATGGGATATAGAAGTTGATGAGGCCTCTGCAGGGTCTTTAACCACTGCTTTAGCAAAGGAGGTGGGCAGACCATGAAGAAGCAGAGGGGACTCATTCGTTTGCGTACTTTGGGAAATTAAAGCATGCATGAAAGAGGTCGTCGGCATACTCCTCCTTGCAATCTCGACCATTCGTTCCGGGCAAGATGCATGAAATTTATGGCAGGCCTCTTGGGCCAAAATGTATCCCTCAATCCTAGCCAACTGTAGAGAATTGGCACTAATTGAGTCCTTCATATCCTTCAGAATTGCGTGAGTAAATTCATGTCCTTTATCTAAAAGATTAAGGATACGAGTGAATACTGGAAATGAATGGATTTCCTGTGCTAATGGATTGGGAGAATTCCTGTCGTTTGCATAAGGAGAGCTTGAAGTTTGATGAAAAATGGGCTCGGCGGAAAACCCAGAGGGGTGCTGTTTAAATGGGGATTCCTGTTTCGTTTGCTTTTCACAATGTACCTTGTTGTAAAGTAAAGATGCATTGGGGAATGACATACTCGTGTCACATTCAACCAAGAGAGCTTGAATGTTTGACTGAGGCACATCTCTATTAGGCAACATGCTAGAATGAAAATGAACCTGTTCATGTAGACCATGTGAGGCTGCAGCAGGAGTAGAAGGGCCCAAAGAGAGACTAATACGTCTTTCTAGGGCCTCAATTACGCCAGGAGCCAACATAGAGACGTCAGAAATCACGGGCGGAGATTTACACATTTCTCCCAAAAATACTTCTACATTGTGATCTTCATCATTGGCTGTTTTTAACGAAAAAGGCGTATATATATTTTGGACAAGTAACGGCTCAGTAAGAGGAGTGCCTTTTGCAAAATGATCACAACATTCCAGTGATGTTTTTGAAGCGACAACCTGTAAGGGGCTGTCAGGGGGAGTAGAATGTGAGCTTTCCGTATTTAGGAGAGCCAAGGACGGCTTTATCTTTGCTGGAATCTTACACGTATCCAACAAACATTTACCATTCCTTAAGGTAGTAGATGAACACTCCATTTTTCTAAATAGCTACACTCTGTCAACTTTAACAAGACTCATGCATCAACCAGGTTAGAGAGCAAAAAACAAACAATGTTGATCACTCTTGCAAAACCTCAAATAAAGCTAAATCACAGTACCACACTAAAGCCAAAAAATGTTCAGTAAGATTCTCCGCTCGCCAATCGCCACGCGCCGCGCACCGCGAACAGCCAACAGTCCTTTGCGGTGCGCGGCGCGGGTGCGCCAGAGAGCCGAGGATAAGGGGAGGTGTGGAGGGCGTGGAAAGGCGCGGGCCAATCAACAAGTACCTAAAAGGAAAAAAGCAAGCTTAGTGAGGTGCCGAACATGTAAATTATTAAAATGGCGCCTCCCACAGTCCAGTCCAAAAGTACACAGTCTTTCCCCCAATGCTGTGAAGAAGTGCACTGAGACGTGAGTACACAGTCTTTCCCCCAATGCTGTGAAGAAGTGCACTGAGACGTGAGCCCAATCACCTGGAACTGACGAAAGTCAGGCACTGCAAGGGGTTACAGAAAAAGACTTCCTCCTTGCAGAATACCAGCGCGAGTGTGGAAGCTGAGATCAGAAGCGCTGAATGCGTTTTCCAAGCGGCACAAAAACGGCGAGCAGCTTAGTCCAGGACAGCCAATAGTCCTTTGCGGTGCTTCGTTCAAAGCAGAGTTGTGCTGTCATCGACACTATAGATGGCCGGACAAGAGAGCTTGGTCTGTAAAACGGGCTTTTATTGGCTGAAGTAGCTACGTAAGATCATGCCTTTTCTTCCGAAGGACTCAGGTGGTGGCCTCATTCATTTCTAGCCGCATTACTGCAGTGCCCTTTACCTGGCGCAACCCAAGGTCTTGATTCAGCAGCTTCAGCAACTGCAGAATATGGCAGACAGAGTGCCAACAGGATCGCCATATGGTGCCCACATTAGTCCAGTGATTTGGGCGCTACACTGGCTCCCAGTGGTGAAGAGAATTCATTTTAAAGCCCTATGCCTTGCACACCGGGCAGATTATGAGCTAGGTGCTGAATTTCTTCAGGACAAATTTAGGCCATACATCCCCAACAGGTCCTTGCGAGCAGAAGCGTCAAATCTGGTCACAATCCCAAATTACACAGAACTCGATTGGGTGGCCGGGCATTTTCGGTCACGCAGGCACCCTGTGGAATAAGCTACCCACGGGCATGTGGAATTTAACAAACCACCTGCAGTTCCGGCGTGTGCTAAAAAACTTTATTTTCTAGACAAGTAGCCGACTGCCCTGCTTTAGTGTCCTAGCGTCAAGGTGCCTTTGTGGTGGATGTGCGCTCTATAAGACATGCATTACTTACCGTAAAAGCATTTCTGATGATTGTATCCACTTAGATTCACATGCTGTGCATACAGTCCGACATCCAGTGGTCACCGGGGAGAATTGCATCTTGTCTTTCGAGAATCGAAAGGGGACGTCGACATGGGCGTGCATGTAACACTATCCCTAACGTGACGCGTAGTGTACCTAAAATCCCTCACGCATCGAGGTCCCTCCGATTGTATTTTTTCTGCCGTGAGGGAGCCTATGACTAACGTGAGTGAGTACAGAAAAGAGAAAGTAGTAAGACATCTATGTTCCTTCCATCCGAGTGGGGAGGAAGGGTGGGCGCATGTGAACGTAAGCAGATATAATCATCAGAAATGATTTTACTGTATGTCTTCTGATGCTTGTTAATCTGCTTAGAATCACATGCGCTGCATAGACTAGCGAGAAGTACCCAGAGTTGGAATGTGAGAAGAAACAGTAGAGAAAAGATGGCTTAATACTGCTTGTCCCACCTGAGAATCAGACCTAGGATGAGTGTCTAGGCAATAGTGTTTTGTAAAGGTGTGTACAGAACTCCAGGTTGCCGTTTGCAAATGGACTCTAGGGGAACATTTGCAATGAATGCTATGGAAGCCCCAGTGCCTAGAGTACAATGTGCTCTAGGCTTGAAGGGCAGTTCTCTCTTAGCAAGAGTAACAGAGTGTGATGCATTTAACAATCCATTTAGAGATAGTAGATTTGGAGACGTGTCTCCCTCTCTACCTGCTGCCACTTAAACGAAAAACTGATTTGTCTTTCTTAGTGGTCTAGTTCTTTCCATGTAAAACATGACTGCCCTGCGTACATCCAGTGTGTGCAGGCTTTGTTCTCCCATGTTTGAGGGGTCTGAAAGAACTTTGGTAGTTCTATGGATTGGTTCACATGGAACTTTGAAATAAATGTAGGTGCAAACCTAGGGTGAGTGCGCAGAACTACCTTATCTTTGTGAAATTTACAAAGGGGTCTAGGACTGAGAGCGCTTGTAGTTCACTTACTCTTCTAATCAAAGTAATGGCTACTAAAAATGCAGTTTTGGAAGTGAGATCTTTAAGACTTGATTTATGCATGCGCTCGAAAGGAGACCCCATAAGTCTTGCTAACACCACGTTTAGGTCCCATCCGGGAGCTGGGTTAGAAATGGGAGGGTGAATTCTCTTTACTCCCTCCATGAAAGCCTTAATAACTGGTATCTTCCACCACAACACCTTTTGTTGTGATGTTGTGTAGGATGAAAGAGCAGATAAGTGAACTTTTAGTGAGTTAAAGACTAGGCCTTAGTCAAGTAAATGAGTCAGGTACAAAACGATATGAGTGGGAGAGGAGGCAATGGGATTGATGCTGTTACAGTTACACCAGATAACAAAAAGTTTCCACTTGCTAGAATCGTGCATTCGGTTTTCTTGCCTCCCTGAGTAAGACCATACACCTTTGAGGGAGTTGTAGGTGCCGAACTCTATGACCTCAGGAGCCAGGCTACTAAATTCAATGTTTGCGGGCATGGGTGAAGTGTTTCCCTGTTGTCTTGCAACATGTTGTACGGGCAAGGCAGTTTCACTGGAGGAGATAGGGGCATCTCCATCAGATGAGCCAACCAGTGTTGGCAGGCCTACATGGGGGCCACCAATATCATTGTGAATGGTTCCTGGTGCATCTTGTGCACTATCTTGTTGAGTAGGGGAGTCGGGGGGGGGGGGGGGGGGCATAAACAAATTTACCTGACCATGTCATCCAGAATCCGTTCCCCTTGGAACGGTTTTGGGGGTACCTGGAGGCATAATCTTGCCATTGGGCGTTCTCCAGAGTTGCGCAAAAGTCGATCTCTGGGAAGCCCCATTCTGCAAAAAGGTTGGAGACAATGTCTTTGTGTAATCGACCTTTCGTACTCCATGGGTAGTCGGAAATCTCTGCTGAGTATGTCTGCCAGAAAGATTGAGTTCCCCTGCAACATGTTGTGACAGCAGGAACAGGTTGTGTTTGAGAGCCCACTTCCAAATGTTCTGGGACAGTTTGGACAACCCAAGAGGGAGTGCTTTCCTGTTTGTTCAGATAATACTTGGCCCTGGTGCAGTCTGTGAGGATCAGGACCGTCTTTCCTTGCAATTGTGTCTGAAAGGTCTTTAGCACTTTGAAAGCTGCTAACAGCTCCAACAGGTTTATGAGGTTGGATGCTACGTCTGACAACCAAACCCTGCCCGCTGTCTGTTGAAGCCAGTGAGCTCCCCACCCTGTGAGAGACGCATCTCTAGTCAGAGTGGCTTCCACTGCGGGGGTGGTGAAGGATTTCCCTTTCAGGAGGTTTTCCCTCAACCACCACCGAAGCGAAAGAACGAGGGCCGGCGAGACAACCACAAAATCGTCCCATTGTCCGCTGGCCTGACACCACTGGCTGTTGAGCCACTCTTGCATTGGACGCATGCGCAAGCGCGCGTGAAGACCCAAATAAATGCATGACGCCATCATTCCTAACAGTCGCATAGCTTTGCGTACCGTCACCTCTCGACTGGCTACATATTGAGGGATTTCAAACAGCATGTTTTGGACCCTCTCGTTGGAGGGGAAGACGAGGCCGTCCTTTCTTAGAATTGGAGCCCCTAGTAATTGTTTGACTTGACTGGGGTCTAAGCTGGATTTCTTCTCGTTGATGGAGAATCCCAGGCTGAATAAAAGCTCTATAGTGTCTTGGGTATTTGACAGACATGTTTCTTGAAGTCACCCTGTGATGAGCCAGTCGTCGAGGTAAGGATAAACCGAGATGGATAACCTGCACAGTTGTGCTGCTGCCACTGCTAGTACCTTTGTAAATACCCTTGGTGCGGAGGCTATGCCGAAAGGTAGTACCTTGAATTGATAATGTTTGTTTTGTATCATGAATCTGAGGTATTTTCTGTGCGCCGGCAACATTGAAATATTAAAGTATAAATCTTTCAAGTCCAGTGTTGCCATGTAATCTCCCTGTGAGAGCAGTGGAATTACTTCCTGCAGAGTGACCATGCAGAATGTTAGGGAGAATTCTCATTTCATGGCTAATTTCCCTCAACTAGTGAGTCCCTCAGCAGCTTTGCTGGATCTCTGGAGTGGCCTCTTTCCACTTGGTAAGAGTGTGAGCTTTTTCCCACTCTTACGTATTTTGCTATGCGTTTGACCTGTTTTTGTGATTGTGGGCTCTGGAGTACACCACTTCAGTAGCCCCCTTCTTTGTGTATGTCGCACAGCACCTTCTGTGCAGTGGCACAGGGTTGTCATTCAGACTCCCCCCGACTCCATTTCTGAGGCGACTACCGTCCCCCAGAAAAGGGTAAAGTTATCATTAACTTTACTTAGTCAAATTTAACCACAGATCCAGTACACAACATTTTACATGGAGTGCTGGAAGGGTTAACTCTTGGCCTTTTATCTAGAGCATTGTTTCGCTCTTAACATTTAGACATGGCTGTTGGCAGTGGTATCTACCCTAAATTTCTACTGCGGTTATCTTATATAACCATGGTTATATTGTAGGCTATTGCGTTAGCCTCAGACTTAAACCCGCTTGACCAAATCCTTTGTCGTTTGGCTCCGGTGCGGTTTTTTCGCCATTTCTTTTTGTTAAACTCCTTCTTGTGCTTTACTTTGCGCGGCAAAACAGGTTTGCCTCCTTTGTTCACTGTCTTTTGGCGGGCTTCTACCTAGAAGCCCTCCTCAGGGCAACTGGGCATCTAGGTGGGCTGGATGGGAGGGAGGGGTGCAGTCACCCCCTGCACAGGGTATCCTAGGAAACCCAAGCCGCACTTTGACTGATTGGACAAGGTGGTTGTCCGGGCTGGACAACCCCCCTGCTGGGTGATCCACAGCCAGGCTGTGTGAATGGGGGTTTTGCGCATAAAAGGTAGGTCTCTTGGGCTGGAAGTGAATGAGTCACCACTGGTACTACAAGGAACCGATGAGAAGTGGAGGAGAGGTCGACTGCTGCAACTAGCCCGTACCGGTGAAGCCCTGCTGCAGTCCTGAGCCATCTACCCTTCAACGACTAAGAGGAGATCCAGTCCGGAGTCTTCTTCCCTTGAGCCTGGTGGGGATAACCAGCTCATCATCTTCAGCCAGAGGTCGCCTTCGTGGTCGAAATTGCTGTACACTGCTGTAGTGGTCCGATAGCCACCTGAAGACCCTCTCCTGTTTTTAAGGAGCGCACCCTTTATTCATTGTCGCTGCTGCCGGCCTCATCCCTGTGTGGTACGGACCCACTCATCGTCATCCTTCGTGCTGAATCTGCAGGAAAGCGTGGGTCTGCGGGAAACCAACAGGAACAACTGCCGTGACACCAGCTCCGTTCATTGAGAAAGGTACTGCGTCCTGTTTGAGAAATTTTGGGTGAAATCCCTATTTCTCTACTTTAAGGCTTGTACTTCTTTTCCCTCCATCTTATAACTTTTGCTTCCGAACATTGACAATATCAAAGTATTCTTGGCAACGTTGAATCTCGAACTGTCCGACTGTGTGATCCTCTACAACAGGCACCCGGTGTCACTTGCCTTTGGCTCCGGCCCTGACTCTTGAATTCCTGTCTATGTGTGTTCTTCGATTCTGTCTGCCTAACCAACTTATTGCCTGTGATTTTTGCCCCCAACTCTCTCTGGGTATTTTGGATGCTAAGTGTGTTTTTACCCTGGTAACATTTCTTGCCGCGGATATGCGTTTATCGAGTAGACCGAACTGTCAAAAAGCGATCGCAATTGTATTCACGGTAGCGTGTTCCATTTCATAACACCGGTCCATTCAAACACAGGGTACTTACCTCGAATAATACTGTAAAAAGTGAATTGGTTAGTTGTAGTATATTTTACGTGTGGTTTTTGAAGTAATAGAAGTGTTGTGTTAATAACAAATGTTTTAAAAATAAATGTACTTCTATTTTTACCTGAAACCTTGAGTCAGTGTTTGCTTGAATCACAATAATTGTGGTCCCTTTGTGTAATCTCTGCTACTGCTCATATACTCTTGAGATAAGCCTGGTTGCTCCGCTACTGCTACCACTATAACCTAGTAGTACAGGCTTGTACCAAAGGTAAAACTTGTATTGCCACCTGTAGTCTTAATTGTGTGTAGTGGTCCCTAAGGGCACTGCACGGAATTCTGCCTAACACAGAACTTGTGGCTTTACAAATGTGTTCGTTGGGCGCAGATCTAATACAGAGAGCATGGTGAGATACTTTTGGGTACAAGGAAGTACACTAAATAAATACCTTTGTTTACCTGTGAAAGAGGTACGACCTCTATGGCTCCCTTTTCTTGAAGTGTTTCGACTTCCTGAAGAACGATACGCAGATGGTCTGGCGTCAGTCGTCTTGCGCGTGGAGGTCTGAAATTTGGGGACTGGCAGTACTCTATACAGTACCCGTGGGCCACAGTCTTCAGTACCCACTGGTCTGTAGTTATCCCCTCCCATGCCTGAAGGTTCGATGTTATCCGGCCCCTGACCGGGGAGGCATGGGAGGGGACCCGGATCTTCGGGTCATTTTGTACCTGAGGCCGGGGAGACTCTGGGGGTAGAGTTCCTGCCCCTTCCTTTCCCACAACGCTGACCTCTTTGGGGATACGGGGTGGTGTATCAGCTGGTTCCTTGTGGAGAGGACCAATTATTTCCTGAGGTGTACTGGTTTTGAGGGAAGCGTTGGCCAGGAAAAAGGGGTCTGGACCCAGTTCTTAGCCCTTATGTAGGGCTTTTGTGTGATTTGATCTAGCCTCTTCAGAGTGTCGTGCTCCTTCTTTGCAGTCTCGAGAGCTTTGTCGACTGCTCTCCCAAATAGGTTGGATTCTACCAACGGTTTATTAATAAGTGACGCTTGAGTTTTTGGCTTGAACCCAGAGTTTTAGCCATGCGTGTCTTTTTAGGAGGGTGCCCTGAGCCAAAGATCAACCCGCTGTCTCAGCGGAATCCAAAGTGTTTTTGAGGATACTTTGGTTTACTTGTCTGCCCTCGGTTACTGTGGACAGAAGACGAGTCCGTAGCAGTTCAGGACCCTCCTGTAGGCCTTCCCATTGAGCGTCCGCGCAGCTGGCTAACAAAGTAGTATTGTTAGCGATGCACGTAGAAAAAGCTGCTGCAGCCGTGACCCTCTTTCCTAGTGCACAGAGATTTTTACACTACTTGTCAGGGGGTGCCTCCCCGGTTGACAGGGGAAACCCTGCCCTTTTCCTGGTAGTGGTCACCACCAGTGAGTCTGGAGTGGAGTGAAATCTGATGTAAAGGGGCTCAGAGGGCGATATGTTAATAGTGTTAATAACGAGAGCCAGTCACTATTTAATTGAGCTTAGTAGAGAACTAGCCAGGCTGGCCAGCGGTTTCTCTTTAACGATGTCCTCTACAAAGTCAGCCCCAGGAACAGCTTCATTGGTGGCAATCTTGAAATGTTCTGCTGATTTGCACGACATGGTGTTGAACGTCATTTGATATTCCACTGGAGGGGGCTGCCTAGTGGGAGTGGTCTGGGGGGAATCTAAACACAGGGCATCAGCATCTGGTGAAGGATTAAGAGACTGCCAACGCTCAGGGTCAACAATATCAGGGGTTTTCCCCCCTCCCCTGTATGGGGTCATGCTTATCCTCAGGGTAAATGAAGGTATCATTATCCTCAGTGTATGGGTCTGCAGAGACCTCCTCCTCAGTGAGGTGTAATTGTACACATCCTCCTCCTGAGAGGGATCAAAGAGTCTTTGACATGTAGCCACAGGGGGCAAAAGGCCCCCCTTCCCGTGGTCTTTTGGTGTTGGATTGCTCTGAGAGGGTTACAAACCTGTCAAGGCTCTCCATACAACCCTCAAATTTTTCCCTAGTCCAAACAGAAGACCCAGAAGGGTCTAGAGGTGGAAAGGGCTCTTGTATACGATCCTCTGATGACAAACGTCGAGATTTTTGTTTCAAGGCTGAAGAAATATTTTCTTCGCCATCCGAAAACTCTTCCTGGGGGATCGACAGAGGTTGCGTGTCTCTGTGCTTCTCCTTAGGCTTGGCGGAGGGTTCCGGTATTTCCTTTGGCCTATCTTTGGATCTCGACGAATCCTTGGGCTTTCCTGTGGGTGTCAGCAAATCCTTTGACTGACGCTTCTGAGCATCCGCCAAAACAATTCTCGCAATGCTTCCGGTACCATCCTCTGCAGTAGGGAGACCCGTAGTTTGAGCCTGCAGCTGTATAGTCTTCGGCGGAACTGGGGCCTTGTCGTCGGCGGACGCCTTCTTACAATGCGTCTCGACGGTTCTTGGAATATTTGGGGTAGCGCCCTTCAATTCAGAGTGCCCGGTCGCTAGGCGCGGCTGCAGGGAGGGCTGCCGATCCCACCAGTCGGCGGGCACGGCCGAAACTTCCAGTGTGCCCGATGGCGCTGTGGTCCCCTTTGACTTTGTCGAAGACTGGCCGGGATTGTGTGTTCAGTGAGTTGAGAGTGTGTCTGTCGTCGGGGTGTACAGTCCCCATAGCAGAGCCTGAGCCATACCGGCGGTGCCGGGACAGACGACTCGGAGCGGGAGCACTCCGCCAAAAGGTCAACAGCCTCCGAGTCAGAGGCCTGCTCGTCATTGATGCTTTTGTCGCAATCGGCGATTGCGGCAGCGGGAGAACTGGACCCGGCCTTCGACACCCCGTAGGCCGCCCACCGCTTGACACGGCGCTCCTTCAATGTCTTCGGACGGAGGAGCTTGCAAGCCGCACAACCTTTTTCGCCATGATCGAGGGGTAAGCAATGGTTAGACCGTAGATGCTTATCTCTCCAAGGAAATTTGCCCTTGCAAATGGGGCAAAACCTAAAGGGAGTCCTGTCCATAGCTGAGGATAGGGAAAGTGACGATAAGCAGAGAGGAAAGAGGGAGGAAAGGGAAAGGCATTCTCACATTATACAGAAATGTCCACCCAGACCCCACTCTCCCTACTGCGTAGGCCGGCTGGAAGGCCCAGCCATGTGGTCGGCAGTGCCGATTGGATCACCGTCCGTCAAAGGTCCATGGAGGCTTCGGCGGATATCAGGAACAGCCGTCGATATGAAAGACGGTCAGGGTGATCTTGAACAACAATATAATATATTTGACCAAAGGTCGATGGAACAATTAGCAATGTCTCTGGACGAGCTCCGCATAAGGCAACCAGTATGCTGGGCGGAACAAAACAATGAGGGACCTCGACATGTGAGGGATTTTGGGTACACTACACATCTATGTCTATTTCTATTTATTTTTGTTACAGCACGTTAGGGATAGTGTTACAGGCAGGCCCATGTTGATGCCCCATTCGATTCTCGAAAGACAAGATGCAATACTCAGCGGTGACCACTGGATATCGGACTTTATGCACAGCATGTGATTCTAAGCAGATTAACAAGCATCAGAAATAACATAACATAAGGGATGAGGGGAATGCACAATGACATGGTGCGGAGTAGCTTCATGTATTATCTGACAAAAAGAAACATTCCTTGTCTGAACTACGTAAGCAGGTGCATCCTCTGTTGGTGTTAAACTGTGCCCCCAGGAAAACTTAAATGTTTAGGTCTTCAAGCATAACTTCTTGTAGTTTATGGCTGAGCCCAGCCAGCTGAGCGTGGCTCTAGTTTGTTTTATTGCCCATTCCGCTTCCTGCTCTGCTTGCTCTTACCAACCAATCGTCAAGGTATGGATAAATATGCTATCCTTCCCTCCTCAGGTATGCCGCTACTTGGGCCAAGTACTTTGTGAATGTCCCTGGTGCCGATCTCCAAAGGGGAGGACTTTGAACTGACAATCCTCTTGACCAACTTTGAACCCGAGAACATTCCTGTGCGCTTTGTGGATTGGCATGTGGAAGAAAGCATCCTTGAGGTCTACAGAAGCAAGGAAGTCGCCTTTTTGCACTGCTTTTAAGACATATGCCAGTGAGGTCCGGGTGGAGAGACGTAGGGATGCTGACAAGCTCCTCTTGGGAGCCCCGCTCCTGATTCCATGAGGCTGCGAAGTGCAGCTGTAATCTCCTCATCCCGAGTCTCATGTGTGGTACAGTCTGCAAAACTGCTCCATGATACCTAGTAAATGCTGGTACCACCAGGCTGAGGTCACTTCTCGGGTGAGCAAGTGCATAGTGGCCCTCTTGATGGCCCTGATCTTGTCCTCCGAGGGGCAAACTCTCTCAGAGCTTGTGTCCCAGATGAGACCCAGGAATGTCAGGCTCTGAGTAGGCCGCGGAGGAAGTGTGATGAACCGCCTCCGGAGATCTCGCCCTGACGAGCCAGTCGTCCATTAGACGTGGTGGCACTGGGCCCTGAGGAGGGCTGCCACTGCATTCATCAGCCTGGTAAATACCCTGGGTTCTGAGTTGAGGTCGAAGGGTAGAACCCTGTATTGGAAACGGCAGCCCATGATCCTGAACCACAGAAAGGTGCGATGAGGTTGCCATATAGAGACGTGTAGATAAGCGTCCTTCAGATCCAGGGAGAACATCCAGACTCCCCTGCACAGTGTCTCCGCTATGAGTGCTGGCGTAACCATCTTGAAATGGTGCAGAGGGAGAGGTTGAGGGTGGAGAGGTTGAACACAACTCTCAGGCCAGCCTGGTTGTTCTTTTGTATGGCGAAAATCCTGGAGTAGAAGCACAAGTCTCTCTGGGAGGTTTGGATTTCTTCCACTGCCTGGCTCTTGACGAACGACCGAATTTCCGCCAACAAAGTTGCTGTCCCAATCTGTGGGAGCGGAGGGGAGCAGGGAGGAATCGGTAGACGGTACCCCATGGATACTACAGAGAGAATCCAGGGTCTGCAAACTTATGACACCACAACTGTGCATGAAGGGCAAGCCTGCCCCCCACCCGAGACACGTGGACCCGAAGGGGCGTGTCATGCCTGCTTTCCCTCAGAGGCTGTTGAGGAGGAGGGGGGCTGAAAGAAGGCCTTGCTCCCCCCACTTTTGTTGTTTGCGCCAGTGCTGACTCAGATAATGGTCTGGTGGTCTATACCTCAGTTCTTGGAAGCCCCAGAACCCGCCGAACGCCTGCCCCTTGCCGGAGCATTGATGTGACTGGGTGTACGCCTTGGCTGTGGCCTTCGTAAGGATAGATAATGACTTCGCAGTTTGGGAACTGTTTTTCTTTTTATCCAGTTCCTCATCGGTGGTGGAGTAAAAGAGATTACCACCCTCGAATGGAAGGTCCGATATGCGTTCCTGGACGTCTCGGTTTAATTTACCCCAAAGCCAGGCCATCCTTCTCATGTCCGTGGCGATGCATATGACCCAGCCAGAGGTGTCAATGTGGGCCACCGTGGACTCCGTGATGTCCTGTAACACCAGTTTGGCCTCTGCCAACCCCGCCTTGAAGCGAGCCTGGCTCTGCACTGGAAGTTCTGGAAGGAAGTTGGCCATTTCCCACCAAAGTCTCTGGTTAACGGCTGCCAGCATGGCATCCGCGTTGGATTGACAAAGGTGCATGAAGGCATTGGAATAAAGCTTTTTTCCGTAAGCCCCCAAGATCTTCTCCTTGCCTAGCAGCACTGAGGACGACTGAGGCTTTGAGTAGAGTGACGCAGCAGCAATCACCGAAGAGTGCAGTTGAGGGTGTGCCGAGAGCAAGAGTGGATCCCCCTCCATCGGGGCGTAGAGTGAGGACTTCGGCCAGGCCCCCCGCCTCTGGTTGTTCGACCTCAGGTTACGGCAGCCCCAAGTACTCTGCCAAACCTACGAGCCGTTCATTGAAGGGATTGGCTGACAACGGCGTGTCAGGGTCCACCTCCTCATCAGTGTCCACCAGGGTGTCTGGTTGGTCCAGAGCGGGTGGAGGAGTGCTGGGCGCAGAGGCCTGTGGTGTAGGAACCGGAGCCGGCAGTGGAGTCTGGTGTGGAACCGCCTGAACTGTGGGAGGCAGGGGAGCCGGAATCAAAGGAGCCGGCAAGGGCAGCAGGGGCTGCACTGGGGCCTGCAGCACTGGAGTCATAGGAGGAGTGACTTTAGGTGCAGGCGGAGGGGCCTGGGGGAGCATGTCCCTGATGACATGCTCCCCATCTGAGGTGATCTCATGAGTGAGAAATTTTTCAAAAACCCTGTCCTCACAGGTTGGTGGGGCGGCAGGTGATGTTGACGAGGTAGCGGGCAGCTGCTGGGGCCGGTGCATACTCTGTCTAGATGGTTGCGGGGTAAACCTGCCCTGCGCTGCTGATGGATAAGCAGTAGGCCACGTACCTGGCTGACACCAGTCCCACCTTGTACCTCGTTCACCCACCTGGTCTGCTCCAAGGGGCGGTATCGGACGAGCAGCCATTTTGTCTGGTGTGGTAGCCATCTTGTTGAGCTGCATGCCGAAGTCGTGGTGCTTGGCTAACTGGGCCCAGCCTCCTCCAGAACTCTTGGCAGTGGAGCATGAGACCTACCCTGCACCTCGGGGCCTGGTAGGCATGTTGACCTCAGCAGGGTCACCGGCAGTACTGCGTGCAGGCGCCCCCTCAGACATCTGGCAGGTACTAGGACGTAGCCCCTCAGGTATAAACACGCTAAAAGAACCTTGCGGTCCCTGAGCAACGTCTTCGGAAGGATCTCATGACCCCTCAGCCTGGCGGTCGGTAGCCGAGATGGCCTCGGTACCAGTGCTGGTGCGAGAACCTGAAAAGTTTCTCCCGCTCAGGCGTTTCCTTGGGTACGAGTCGCCCTTGCGGGGTGCGCTGGAAAAATGCGGCCCTACCTTGAATTATGTCTAAGTCCTTCAAGTCCTCTGGAGGCGACTTCTCGAAGAGCTCCCTCCACCGAGCTAGCCTGTTCTTGAGAGCACGCGGTGTAAGCGCATCACATGCGGTACAACCGTCCCAGCCGTGGTCGGGGCCAAGGCAGCAGAGGCAAAGAGCGTGGGGATTGGACGCGAGGCAGAGCGCCTTGTAGGCTGAACACCTGCTGAAGCCCGCGGATGTCCACATGCGCCAGGGAGGAGCATGGCACCAGAAGACCGAGTATCTGATTGATAAAAAGAAGACAAAAAAAGACAGAATAAAGTATCCGGGGAAGAGCACGTGGTATTACAAGGCCGAAGCCAAACCCAGTAGGGCTGGTGAAATCGGCCCATTCTCGTTGACGCGGAAAAGGGGATTGGTGAGTGGCTCCGGTGGGCGGAGTCAGGGGAGTGCATGCTCCCAGGGCCGCACCCCTGCACGCCTCTAAATTTAAAGGGGAAAAAGGTTTTTTTCTGGTGAAAAAAATTCCATCTCCCGTCCCTAGCGAGGGACGCACCATGCAGTACGGAGGAAATGGGGATGGGACGTACGAGTAGAGCCACTATATTTTGTTGGGTTTTCTTACTACAAAGAATCGGGAATAAGTCCCCTTTCATATTTTCATTTGTTGATACTCTATGAACTGCTTGTTTTATGAGAATTTTGTTGACTGTGAGGGCACGGAGATGCTCCCCTGGTGGAGGTAGAGCCAGCATCTCCTTGAAGTCTAGGGTATGTCCTTTTTTATGTCTAAAACCCATTTGTCTGAGGTTATTGCATTCCACTGATGCAGGTAGTGTCTTAGATTGCCTCCTACTTGTTGCTGATGTAGGGAGGCCGGCCTGGTCAGTGAGTCGGGTCTGCTTTTGTCACCTGCCCCTTTGTGAGGGGGTGACAGTGCGCTGCCTTGTCTGGTTTGTAGTCCTTGGCCTTAAATTGATAATATTTCCTATACCCTTGTGTAAAGTACGACCCTCGCCGATATGGTGTCTTCTTGTGGACTAGGAACGCCCTGCAGCACCCTGAAAGGGTCGAAAAGGGCATTTTGTTTGCAATGAGGTAAGTAATTTTGCCATGTCCGTATCCAATTGCTTTTGAGGCCTTGTCAATCTTAGGCCTGAAGGTCACCTTCAAACTGCTTGTCAACCCCTTTGTTGTGTACCTCTGGTCTAAAGACCGTACATTTGCACAAGGCCCATCTTCTTAAAATTGTGCTGTTTCCAATCTGTTTGAAGCCAGTCTCGGCAATGTCGACAGCCATATTGATGGAAAGGTTAGATGTTGCCTCGCCCTCATGGAGTTTTTCAAGAGCATTGCTGCGTTTGTCCTCCGGTAGATCTAGTATTGCGCTATTATGTGCCACATCTCCAGATCATACCTGGTCATGATCGACCGAGAGTTGGCAGCCTTTACAGTGGTAGCCCCCGTTGCCAATATTATTCTTCCAAAGGTGTCAATTTTCCTGTTTTCGTTGTCTGGGGGGACAGAGCACTTGATACCCTGTGAGCTGGATTTGATCCCAGCCGCAGCTGAGATTATATTTAAGGATCACCAGTACACAGGTGAATGCTCAACAGTTTTTATTTTACAGAGCCACAGCAGCCCCAACACTCACCAACAAATCTCAACAGCTCTCTCTTCAAAACCTAACATTCCACCGAGAAGGTATACGTATCAGCGCTCCATTATTAATGCACACACAGACATTGAGACTGTGCCTTTATCATTGCACTAAAGGGACAGTGCTACCATCAACTATGAACATTCTCCTTGCATAACTATGTACACACCCCTCCAAATGCATGAGTGCTGGCCCATCCTATTGATGCATCAAACTAAAGGTCATAAACATATGTACATACATATACAACAGCTGACACTACCGACTCAGGCGTAGGTTGTGATGTTAAACATTTTGGCGAGTTGTCGGAGCCCTGTACTTTCTCATCATCTTTTGAGCACTCGCTCCGAGAAACGTCTTTTCAAGAGGAGTAAGGAACAAGTTACTTACCTGTAACTGTTGTTCTCCAGCATGGGTCTGGCATGGATTCACATGCTCATGAATATTCCCCGTCAGGCTGGGAATCCTCGGTAAAGAAAAAATCAGTATCAGTTTCGTTTCTGATCTGTCTTTCGTAGTAGTAACCAATCACTGATCTCTGCGTCATACTGACCACAGCCATTGACTGCCCTCTACCTAAGCCCCGCCCCTGGCAGCCATCTTCAGATTTGGTAGCATGTGAAGTGGCAGTATGACCAAGTGAAGAGCCGCAGAGGGGTAGGCGGGAGGGTTCGCATGTGAATCCATGCCAGACCCATGCTGAAGAACAACAGTTACAGTTAAGTAACTTGTTCCTTCTCCAGCATGGGGTCTGGCATGGATTCACATGCTCATGAATATAATAATAAATAGCAGTACACACATGCACAACCACGGGGGGGGGGGGGTGGCAAAAGGCTCAACATTAAGTAATACAAAGAACATTAAGCATCTCTTACCTCCTCACCAGGCTCACCTTAAGCGAACAGGTTGCGCAGCACTACTTGGCCGACCCTGGACTCCTCCCTGGAATCCTGATCGACGCAGTAGAATCTCGTGAAGGTGTGCGTCGACCTCCACGTAGCAGCCCTGCAGATGTCCAGCAGGTGCACACCAGATAAGAACGCCGTAGTAGCAGCGATCGCTCTGGTCGAATGGGCTCTCGGACAGCCTGGCAGCGGTCGGTTAGCCAACCGGTGACAGTGCATGATGCAGCCGGAGAGCCATCTGGAAATAGAAGACTTTGAGAGCGCCTTCCCTTGATTCACAGGTCCAAAGTTTACGAACAGCTGTGATGTCCTCCGGAAACTCTTTGTGCGGTCCACGTAGAACTTCAGCGCTCTAGCCACATCCAGCGAGTACAAAGTCCTCTCGGCCGGCGACGAAGGAGACGGGAAGAAAACAGGTAACACCAAGGGCTCGTTAAGATGGAAGTCCGACGGCACCTTGGGCATAAAGGAGGGGTGCGTCCTAAGCACCACCCTCGAGGCATGGAAAGTCAAGTATGGAGCTTTGCAGGATAGGGCCTGGATCTCTCCCACTCGTCGTGTGGAGGTAATGGCCACCAGGAACGCAGTCTTCCACGACACAAACTTCATAGGTGCGGAGTGCATCGGCTCGAATGGGGGTCCCATGAGCCTGGTCAGCACCACGTTAAGTTCCCACGCCGGGGCCGGGGCCTTCACCGGCGGGAACGACCGGAACAGTCCTTTCATAAACTCTTTTACCAGTCGATGGGACCACAGGGACGTCCGCCCTGTGGTTCTGGTATATCTGGAGATAGCCGCCAGATGAATCTTAATGGAGGCATGGGCTAGCCCAGCCTTTGCCAGCAATAGCAGGTACGGCAGCACTTGAGGGGCCGTAATCCACAGGGGGTTGATCTTCTGTGCTCGGCACCAGATAGAGAACCTCTTCCACTTATGACCGTAGCATTTGAGAGTCGAGGACGCCCTGGCTTTTGCAAGAACCTCTCTGCAATCGGCTGGTATATCGTAGCCTCCAAACTCTAGCGCTGCAGGAGCCAAGCCTGCAGGTTCAGCGACGCCGGGTCGTGGTGGAAGATGGCGCCTCCTTCTCTGGAGAGAAGGTCCGCGTCCGCCGACAGCTTGATGGGAGGGGACGTTGACAAGTCCAGAAGATCCGGAAACCAGATTTGCCTCGGCCACGCCGGTGCGACGAGGATCATCCTGCATCGGGACCTCTTGAGCTGGCTGATGAGTCGAAGCAGCAACGGCAACAGAGGGAACGCATACAGGTATAGGCCATCCCAGGGGAACGAGAACGCATCGCTCATGCTTCTCGGTTGGGGAAACCTGCTGGCGAACCTCTTGCACTTCGAGTTCGTCGCTGTTGCGAACAGGTCGATTTGGGGTTTGCCCCATCGTCGGAAGAGTTGATCCACCTGATCCTGGCGCAGTTCCCACTCGTGACACGCGCGCAGCTCCCTGCTGAGCGAGTCGGCGATGGTGTTTCTTTCTCCTGCCAGGTGGAAGGGAAGCCGGAACATCCCCTGGGCGACCGCCCAGTGCCACAGATCCTGTGCCTCCTTGGATAGGGCTGGGGATCTGGTGCCTCCCTGCTTCCGTATGTAAAACATTGTCGTGGTGTTGTCCGTGAAGATCCGCACCACCTTGCCCTTGAGCGACGGGAGGAACGATTTGAGAGCCCAGAATACGGCTGGGAGTTCCAGGACGTTGATGTGCAGGAGCCTCTCCTCCGGGAACCAGAGGCCTCTCATGTGGAGATCTCCGGTGTGGGCGCACCAACCTTCCAGGGAGGCGTCCGTCGTCACCGTTTCCTGGTACGCCGGCGTCTGGAAGTCCTTGCCCGCCGTGAGGTGCATTCGAACACCCCACCAGTGAATCGCCCGCCGGAACACCTCGTTGAGGGGGACCCTGTCTTCGAAGGTACCCGTCGCCTGCATCCAACGGGCGTCGAGAAATTCTTGAAGAGGGCGCATCCGGAGTCTGCAAAGGCGCACCAGGTAGATGCAAGAGGACATCATCCCCAGGAGGGACTTGATGGACCTCACCCTGGCCACGTCCGTGGCTAGCAGGCGCTGCACTTTGCCCAGAATGGTCTTCGTCCGTTCTTCCGACGGGGCCGCCAGGCGCCTCACCGTATCGAGCTTCGCTCCCAGAAACAGGGCCACCTGCGACGGCACCAGGTGGGACTTTGGGTAGTTTATGGTGAATCCCCGGTCTGTGAGTAGCTGGACGGTCCTCGCAGTCTGTTCGACGGCGAATTCCCTCGTCCTTGAGCCGATGAGCCAGTCGTCCAGGTAGGGGTAGACGTGAATCCCCTGCAGGCGCAGCTGCGCCGCCACTGGTGGCAGACACTTGGTAAAGACCCTGGGGGCCGACTTCAATCCGAAAGGCAGTGCTCTGAATTGGTAGTGGCGCCCCTGGACGACGAACCTGAGGAACTTTCGGTGACTTTTGAGGATGGGAACGTGGAAGTATACATCCTCCAGGTCCAACGACGATAGAAAGTCGCCTTCCTCCAGCTGTCCCAGTACGTGCTGGAGGGTGACCATCCTGAACTTTTGTGATCTGATGTATTTGTTCAAACGACGAAGGTCCAGGATGGGGCGCCAGCCGCCCGTCTTCTTCCTGACGAGGAAGTACCTTGAGTACACCCCGGAGCCCCGAGTCCCGGAGTTTCCTCGGGACAAGCTCGATGGCACCTTTCCTGAGCATCGCCCGTACTTCCAACAGCAGTTGCGGGACGTGATTTTCCTTCCTGGCCACAGGTGGAACCTGAGGGAACTTCTTCAGGAATTCGAGTGTCCTCTTGCCAGGGTATCCAGCACCCAATGGTCGGTGGAGATGGACTTCCACACGCCGACGAACTTCGTCAGCCGGCCTCCCACCGGGGTGCTTCAGTGGGGGCCCGAGACCACGGCCGGTTCAGTCCTGCTTGGAGGTGGAGGCCTTGCCGCCCTGGCCACCTTGTCGACGGCAGCGAGGGGCTCCCTGCTTGCCGCGACCCCTGTAGGCCTCCTGAGACGAGGAGCGTGCCGCCTGGCGGTAGGACGACGAGCCACCGCTGGATCCCTTGGAGGCACTCTGTCTGCCTCCGGAGCTCCGAAAGGGCCGTCGTTGCTGAAGGGCTCCTAGGGCGCGGGCCGTCTCCGTGTCCTTTTTTATGGCTTGGAGGGACTCGTCCACCCCCTTCCCGAACAAGTTGCTGCCGTCGAACGGCATGTCCAACACCCTGGTCTGGACGTCCTGACGGAAGTCGGTCGCCCGGAGCCAACCCCGTCGTCGTAGGCAAACACCGTTGCCCAGCTGGCGGAACCCGGTATCGGCAATGTCGGTTGCCACCGTTATGGTGTGGTCCGACGCCCCCTCGCCCTCTTGCAGTATTTCCAGGGCCTCGGACCTCTTGTCGCCCGGCAGGAAGTCCAATATGGCGGCCAGCTTAAACCAGAGCTCCCTGTCGTAACGAGCCACGATCGCCAGGGCGTTGGCCGCTTTGATCGTCGTCGCCGCCGACGAAATGACCCGCCGCCCCATGGCGTCCAACTTCTTCCCCTCGCCGTCTGGCGGGGAATTCGACGACGAGGCTCCTGACCCCGCCGCTTTCTTCTTCGCCGCCGCCGAGACGACCGAGTCTGGCGTTGGCTGGGCCCTGAGGCACAGGAGAGCGGTTTCGGGGACCCGGTCCCGTTTGGCTGGTGCCGTGGAGGAGTTTTTGAGAACCGACAGGCCCTCCTCCCAGAGGTCATCGATTAGGGGCACCGCGATGACCGTCTTCCTCTTGGCCTCCCGGCGCTGATAGAGGAAACCTTCCTTTTTCTGCTCCTCCGGGCAGAGCTGGAACAATTCGGACGCCCTGGCGATCATGGCGTGGAATGAGCCAATCTCGTCGGGCGGCGAGGCCCGTGCGACGGGAGACAGGAGACAGGAGACCCGTTCCGTCGTCGTCGCCGTCGCCCTCAGAACCCGTCGTCGAGCCCAGTGCACCGTCATCTCCCGACTCGTGGGAGGATGAGGAGGGAACTGTAGGCCTTACGGGGGGCGAGCGGAGGAGAGGGCTGGGTCCTCCGTCGTTTGTTCTGAGGACTTCTCGACGGGCCAGGTTGCGGGTCCTCCGGCTTGGGCCGTGGGAATCTCGTCCTTATCTCAGAGCATAAGGACTGGATGGCAGACAAAATGGCCGCTGAGCAATCCTGAGGCCTAGGATCTGGCTGCGCCGGAAGGGAAGGCCGCTCTTCCTCACCCTCGTCGTCTTCCTCGGTTATATCCCGAGGATCTTCCTGACGGAATCCAACCTTCTCGAATTGGACTTCGAGGTTCCTCACGGCCTCGGTCAGTTCCTCCTCCGAGGCTGACTCCGAGCTCGAGGAGGGCACCGTGCCCCCCCCTCCCTTCTTCCATCATGGCGGCCACGACGATGGGCTGAAAAGAGGATTCCCTCCTTGGCGGCAGGGAAACTCTAGTCCCGGAGGCAGTCTCCGCTGGCGGTGTCTCTGCCGGCTTGGCCAGAGTCGCCGTGATAGCCTCGATAGAGGCCTTCGCCTGCTTGGTAGGGGGCCCTCACCACCTTAGGTGCGTGCCGGGCCTTCTCCTTCGGGGGAGGGGCGACGCCTCGCTCCCCCTCTTCCGAGATCGGACGGGTCTTCTCCCGGAGCTTACCCGGGGTCTCGGACTTTCTCTTCCCCGAACCGGAGCGTTGGCTCGTGGTTGACGGTGCCGGGGAAGGTGCTCCCTGCCTGGCGACCGAAGAGCCCGACCTTTCGGCGCTCCTGGAGCCAGCGGACTCGCAGCACTTGGCCTGGTGTTGGGCCCCCGTCGCCGGGGCGCCCGCACAGGACTTAGAAGCCCGCTCATACCCTTTCTTCTTCTTCTTCTCACCCGTCGAGCTCTTCTCCAACCAACTTGCGAGACGGGATTGACGGTCCCTCATGGTCCGTTCCGACAAGTTCTTGCAGAACTGGCAGTCCTTCTCTACATGAGTCTTGTCCCCATGAAGACAGTAGAGGCATCGCGAATGTTCGTCTTCCTTAAACACATTCTGCAGCCCGCATCCAGGGCAGCTGCAAAACAGCTTGGGTCCGGGCGACAAACTCGCATCCTGGGCCATCTCGAAGTAGGCCGCGAATCTTCTGGAATCCTCCAAGAAGTTGATTCGACGAAATCTTCACCCTTGAGGGGCGTAGGAAAATCCTGCAACGGGTAGCCGTTAACGGGAGTAGAAACGGTGGAGCTTGAGGCTCGATTAACCGAAAAAAAGTGAAAATTCACCTGAAAAAACGCGAAACACGCAGTAAAAGCTTGGGAGCTAAGCACAAGGACTCCCAACACTTGAACGTGCGATAAAAATCTGAAGATGGCTGCCAGGGGTGGGGCTTAGGTAGACCACAGTCATTGGCTGTGGTCAGTATGACGCAGAGATCAGTGATTGGTTACTACTACGAAAGAGAGATCAGAAACGGAACTGATACTGATTTTTTCTTTACCAAGGATTCCCAGCCTGACGACGGGGAATATTCATGAGCATGTGAATCCATGCCAGACCCCATGCTGGAGAACCCTTCCTCCCAAATATGGTCTAAGATAGGTTTAGATATTACAGACTTAACGCCTCTTCTGCATCAAATCAAATAGAAAGCAATCTTTCTTTTGTTTAAATGGCACAACGCCAAACACCTCACAGGCTTTTGAAACAAATCCATCTCATCTGGTGGTGACGGTTTGGATGGTTCACTGAGACCTGGATCAATGTCTTCATCCTGTGCATCCCAGTTGTCCTGTGGTGGCAAATGAGTGGTGGTGGTAGAGCGAATGTCCACGTCCCCATCTGTATCAATGGTCTGTAGCTCTCTTTCCGCTTGCTCCCTGCCTGGGGAGTCGATTCATGTGACCAGCGACTGCCGTGGTGAGCAAATTCAATTTGGCCGTTTTGTGGCTTCTAGAACCAGAAGGCTGTCTCTTCTGATGGACACCAAGTCTGAGCCACTGACGCCCGTACTTTTGGTTGTTTCAGAATCGGAGGGAGGATATTTACCCTCATTTATCCAGCATATGAGACGTCTGTGACGGTCTCATGTTTTAGCACTGAAAATGTGGAAAATGTCAAATTCCTCAGGTAAATGGTGTGGGTCAATACATTATAGGTTACTCACCGTAGTGACTAACGGACTCCTAGTCCGTAGTCCCCTTTCCTCCATACTGTATGGGCGCCCCTCGCTAGGGACGGGAAAAGAACCTTTCCCCTGGAAAATCATGGTCCCCTTTAAATTTAGTTTGGGATGTGGCCGCGGGAACAGGGCTGCATGGACTCCACCCACCAGCACCACACCCCAGTCCCCTTTGACGTGTCCGCCACATTAAGTTTGCCTAACAACGCTGGTCTTTTAAAATGGGGGGGGGGGGTGGGAGAGGATTGTTGGACATATGGATGGAGGAAAGGGGACTATGGACTAGGAGTCCGTTAGTCACTACGGTGAGTAACTTATAATGTATTGTCTATCCTACTGTTTTGGCGATTGCCATTAATTGATGCCCTGGGGTGGAGAGACTTGCAACTATTAGGAAAACAGGTTTTTTAGGACTGCTTGGCCAAATGCAGCATCTGATCTGGAACTGGCATCTAAGCAATAATGCTTGCAGGCGGCCGTGGGGGAAGCCCATGTGGCCGTCTTGCTTATAGTCTGCCATAGCACGTGGCTTTGGAAGGCCACCACAGTAGCCTTGGCTCTGACCGCATCATTGTGCATGTTTTCTGGCAACTTCATGCGTTGCCCCTCGTATGCTTCCTTGATGGCGAAAACCATCCACCTTGCTATGGAGGTTTTGGAGGCTTGACTCCCTGGTTTTCATCCTTCGAAAGTGATTAACAAGGCATCTGATTTGTGGAAGCCTTTAGTCCTGTCAAGATAAAATGTGAGCATTCTCCTGATGTCGAGACAGTGCAGGACCTTTTCTGCTACATCCGATGGATTTGGGAAGAAAGTTGGAGGGACTATTTCCTCATTGAGGTGAAACAAAGAAGCTACCTTTGGGAAAAATGAGAGGTGTGTCCGTAGCACCGCCTTGTCCAGATGGAATATAGTATATGGATCAGAAGCCACCAGTGCCTGAATTTCACTAACCCTGCAGGCTGAGGTAAGGTCCACCAAGAGCGCAGTCTTAATAGTGACCAATCTGATGTCCACCGAAGGCATGGGCTCAAAAGGTCTATGAGCCAAGGCTGCCAAAACCATGTTGAGATTGCAGACTGGATATGGACGTTTGACAGGAGAGTACAATCTGGTTAGACCCAGAAGATGCCTTTTGACCACAGGGTTGGAAGTGGAATCGCCAGACGTGTCCACCTGCACACCAGAGTGTGCCAGATGTACTGAGAAAGACAGGACATGGTTGAGGGTGCACCCTAAGTGGTCTATGCCCTTTTCCTTGGCCCAGTGGCAGAACCTGGTCCATTTGCTTTTGTATTGGCTCCTAGTGGATGCACTTCTTGCCCATTGGATGATGTCCAAAATGTCCTGTGGCAAATGGAGGTGCTGCAGGGTTACGTACTTAGGAACCAGGTTGCTAGGGCCAACCTCTCAAGGGAGTGGTGGACTACCGCCTCCCACCCCTAACCCCCTTATGATAGTAGTGGATTCTGGCCAGCTACTGTAGTGCTATCAAGATTAGACACAGTTACCCTGTAACATGACCTTGCAGATGACCCTGTGTATGCAGGTTGAGGCTGCCTGAATGGTCTGCCCGCCAAGAGATTGGCGTCTGTCCACCACCAGAGCAGGTCCTGGTGGAGGTGAGATGGTATGCGGATTAATGCTGCTTGACAGTCAGTTTCCTGACTCCAAGAGGCTGATAAAAGTAGCTGCAGCCTCCTCATGTTGAGCCTGGTGTGAGGAACCGCCAGAAGACAACCTGCCATAATCCCTAGCAAGTGCTGGTACCACCACGCAGAAGTTACCGCCCTGCTCAGGAAATGCACTGTAGCCGCTTTGATCTCTGTAACCTTGTCCGCGGCTAGGGGAGATCTTCTCCGCTTTCGCATCCCAGATGAGACCCAAGAAGGTCACGGACTGCAGAGTAGGCTGAAGTGACTTCTTGAGGTTGATAACCCCAGTTCGTATAGCGTATGCATAAGCCCGACTACTGTGTTCTCGACTCCCTCTAGGGAATCCGCTCGTACCAGTCAGTCGTCGAGGTATGGATAGATGTGATGGCCTTAAGATTTGAGCAGTGCTGCCAACGCATTCATTGGTCTCGTAAACACCCTGAGGGCTGAATTGCGACCGAATGGGAGAACTTTGTATTGGAAGCGGAAGCCCATGACCCGGAACCGAAAGAATGATGGTCCTGCCAATTTGGGACGTGCAAGTATGCATCCTTCAGATCTAGGGGGCACTTCTAGTCCCCCCCAGTCCCCGCAGAGGAACACTGCTATTAATGCTGGCGTAACCATCCTGAACTTTTGCAGGAATAGAAAAGGTTTAAGGCTGAAAGGAGAGTTGCCGTCCCAATCTGTGGGAGAGGGAATGGGGGAGGAAGAGTGGAATCTCTGGAAAACCACTGAAAGAATCCATGGGTCTGAACCTTGTCCATTAGGACTGAAAGTGAAGGGCAGGCCTGCCCCCCACCGGAGAGCTGTGGATCCTGGTGCCTAGGAGGGGGACTGGAAAAAGCCCTTGTGTGTGGTCTTCTGCTACTTATGCCGGTGTTGGCTAGGAGACCTGTCGGGTTGCCTAGTGTGCCATTCCTGGAAGTCCCTGAAACCACCAAATGTACGACCTCCGAGACCGTGAGTGGCTCTGGCCAAAGCTCTTGGCAGCTTGCTTTGCGAGTATAGCCAGGGATTTCGCTGTTTGGGAACTGTTCTTTTTCTTGTCCAAACCCTCATCAGTGGACAAATGTAACAAGTCCCCACCCTCGAATGGTAGATCGAGGCTATGTCTGGATTAAACCTAGTAGCCTTGAGCCACGTGGTCCTCATAACCATAGCCACACAAGCGGCCCTGCCTGCTGTGTCAATGTGAGCCACTGTTGATTCCATTAGGTCTTGAGCCACTATTTCTGCTTCCGCTAGACTGGCCCGGACCAGAGCCTGCCTATGGACTGGGAGATCAGGAAGCAAGTTTGCAATCCCCCTCCACAGTTTTTGGTTCACTGCGGCTAGCATGGCATCTGCATTTGCTTGCCGTAGGTTGAAGAGTGGCATTCGAGTACACTTTCTTTCCATAGGCCTCTAGGACCTTTTCCTCTTTATCTAGTAGGGGCAAAGTGGATGAGGACGTGAAGTGGTGAGGTTTAGCATACATTGATACTGCTGCGATGACTGAGGAGTTCGGTTGAGTGTGCACGCACAGATGAGAACCCCCCCCCCCCTTCCGCCTGCCTGTAGTTGGTATCTAGGTGCTTGTTGGTTGGCTGCGTTGAATGAGGTTTTGCCCAAGAATTGCCAGGGCCGCTACATCGTTTTTTAACGGTATGCCCGATTTGGTGCCCAAGCAGATGGTAAGAACCTCTGCCAGGACCTCAGACTCTGGCTGCTCCTTTTGTGGCTGAGGAATCCCTAGGTACTCCACTAACTTGCTGTAAGGCTGCATGGGGGGTTCAGTAGGCTGCAGCAATGCCACTGTGGTGTTTGGGACCGGGGACTGTACCGTAGCCAGAGGTTGTGATGGAGCCAGTGCTTGGACAGGAGCTGGCTGCTGCGGGAGCACAGGCAGGATCATGTCCTGGATGATTCCCTTAAGCATATTCCCCATTTGTGGGGATTTCATTAGTGCAAGGAACTTAACACGCTCTTCACATGCTGGTGAAGCACGCTCCTGCATAGGTACGGCAGTGTGTGCCTGCATGTACTGCCGAGTCCTCCCTGCGCTTTGCCTGCTCTGGACGTAGCATGCGTCCAAGTAGCGCCCTTGGATAGCTGTGGTAGAGTAGAAGGTGCACCATGTGACCATTGAAGACCATTCCACCCTTGTTGTGAAATCGGGTCTTTGAGGCTCACTGGAAGCTATTTTGTCCTGTACAGCGCCACGTGCTTGTTAGGGAGAATTCCCAGAAATGTGCCAATTCCCTCCACCTTAGAGACCCCCAGCAACTTTGCTGGATTTTGAGGACTTGATTTTTTTTTTTTTTAACCTGGAGAGAGTGAGACCCTTTTTCTACTCATGTATTTTAATGTGATTTCTGAGCTTTTTGTTTCTTTTAGTTATGGAGCCTGACAAACTCCATAGGCATCATCTTTTACATTGTGTCACACAGCGCATTCAGTGCAGTGGCACAGGGAAGTCTTTCAGATTTCCCAACGTTTTAAATACCTTCTCTGGGGCAAGACATTCATGACTTACCGTAAAAGCATTTATGATGATTGTATCTACTTAGATTCACATGCTGTGCATATAGTCCGACATCAAGTGGTAACCGCAGAGTACTGCATCTGGTCTTTCGAGAATTGAAAGGGAACATCGACATGGGCGTGCCTGTAACACTATCACTAACGTGACGTGTAGTGTAGTGTACCCAAATCCCTCACGCTTCGCGGTCCCTCCGATTGTATTTTTTCTGCTGTAAGTGAGCCTTAGGACCATCGTGAGTACAGTAAAGAGAAAAAAGTAGACCTCCATGTTCCTTCCA
Organism: Ambystoma mexicanum; assembly: GCF_040938575.1. Taxonomy (NCBI): domain Eukaryota; kingdom Metazoa; phylum Chordata; class Amphibia; order Caudata; family Ambystomatidae; genus Ambystoma; species Ambystoma mexicanum. The sequence goes on from NC_090939.1 coordinate 894,623,662, forward strand.
TCGGAGCGGGGAGGAAGGGTGGGCGCATGTGAATCTAAGCAGATACAATCATCAGAAATGCTTTTACGGTAAGTAATGCATGTCTTCTGATGCTTGTTAATCTGCTGAAGAATCACATACTGTGCAGACTAGCGAGCAGTACCCGGAGTTGGAGGTGGGTTGTGAGCAGGAACAATAGCGAAAATATGTCTTAGTACTGCTTGTCCCACCTGAGAATCAGACCTAGAATGAGTAACTAGGGAATAGTGTTTTGTAAAAGTGTGTACAGAACTCCAGGTTGCCGCTTTGCAAATGGACTCTAAGGGGACATTTGCAATTAATGCTATGGAAGCCCCCGTGCCTCGAGTAGTGTTCGCTCTAGGCTTGAAGGGCAGTTCTCTCTTGGCACGAGAGAAACAGAGTGTGATGCATTTGACAATCCACCTTTAGATAGCAGATATGGAGACAGGGTCTCCCTCTCTACCTGCTGCCACTGAAACGAAAAACCGATTTGTCTTTTAGTGGTCGAGTTCTTTCCATGTAAAACATGACTGCTCTGAATACATCCAGTGTGTGCAGGCTTCTTTTCCCATGCTTGAGGGGTTCTGAAAGAACGTTGGTAGTTCTATGGACTGGTTCACATGGAACTTTTAAATTAATTTAGGCACAAACCTAGGGGGAGTGCGCAGAAACACATTATCTCTGTGACCTGTAACAAAAGGGTCTAGGGGGAACCACCAGGGGGCACCGAAATGTTCTGATGCACCTCAGTCTTCCTCTCCTTGGGGTCCGGTTAATTGGGAGTTGAGGCCCCCCCGTACTCCAACAAGGAACCTGAACCCCCCCCCCCCCCCGAGACACTGTACCAGACCCCAGACCGTGCTCTGGCATCCCACACCTGGGGTGTCCTCGTGCGGCGATCAGGGGCGTATTCTGCTCCCCAACGAGGAGGAGGAGCTGCTGAACCCGCTGCACTGTGCGAGAGGAATCGGGTGCCTGACAAACACATCCCACAGTGAGGGAGTGCATTGGCAACCAGGCCGCTGCTCGAGTTGTACCACGCTTGCTCCAGCGCGGGCGGTGAGGCCCCCTGCCCACTCCCGGCACTTATACCTGGCAGATTGCCTGCCACCTGGGGGCCCACTGTAGGGGGCGCTCCGTGCAGGTTGGCGGCGCTGGATTCTGGGGCCTCCGCCATGGCTGGTGTTGGTGTTGCATTGTTGGGACGTCTCTACCCAACAGCTGAAGGTATTTCTTGTCCTCTGCAGCCATGGACTTCTAGCAGCATTGGGTACCTTTCCTTTGCCCCGCGGATTTACTCTGACTGGAGAGCGAGGCCAATTGTTTGACAGCCTGTATTGTCATTTAGGAGCTCGGGGGGTTCCCTAGCCCTCCCCCACCTGTTGTCTGTGGAGGTGGTACTGTTATTTGCTGGACAAGAACATTTTTGCGAAGTGGTTGGAGGATAGCCCTGGAGCCCAGGCTGCGGTTGGGGTGCTGTCTGGTAGCCCCTCAGCACAATCACTGCTCTTCTGAAGTAGGGGTGGGGGCGAGCCGGGTTTCGAGGGGTTTACCCCAATCCTCAGCTGGGGCTAGTGGTGGGGCCCCTTCTGTGGTGCTTCCCTGTATGACTGTGCGGCAGGGGACCCGAGGCTTTCATCACATCCCCTCGTCTGGCTGGTCTTATCTGAGGCCACCGCGCGTGGGCTGATCTTCGATTTGACTGTGGTGCATTTCTATCTGGTGTCTCATTAGAGGGCCCAGCCTGAGATCTGGAGGGCCGTGTGAGTTCATGAGCTGGTCAGAATGCTTGCAGAAATTTTGCCGATTACCCCCCTGACCCTACGCCCCATTCTGCAATGGTGTCCCCCTACTCTCCCAGAGGTGGCGGAGACTGTCGCCAAGGGTATGGCTGCCCTCCTGGAGGAAATTTGGGGTTTCAGAGCGGACATTGCAGTGCGAAACTATTGACAACAGGGTCCAAGCATTGAAGCTAACAACCTCAATTGACATCCTTGAGACTCAATTCGACATGCGCCTGGCAGAGTTAGAGAGAAGAGAGGATAAGTGTGCCCTGAAAATTGACGATTTGGAGAATAGGGAGCGTCGATGTAACCTACGATTTCTGGGCTTTCCAGAACGAGAGGGGGGAAATGCAATCGGACATTGCTAAAGCTGTCAAGGCTGTTGTGAGGATGCTCTTCGATGATGCCAATACGAATGAACCATCCATCGACAGGGCGCACAGGGCCGGTGCCCCCACCAAAGGCCCCAGATCTATTCTTGTGCGGTTCCACTATTTTTCAGAAAAAAGCAAAATCCTCGAGCTAGCGTGTAGGAAGGGCCCACTGGAGTGGGAAGGTTCAAGGGTCTCTATCAAGAGCACTCAGCCTTCACTTTGGCAAGACGTAGGCTTTGTTCCCCACTAACAAAAATGTTGCAAGCTCAAGGTGTGCGGTATTGGTGGGGATACCCCTTCTCTTTTTCTTTTGAGCTAGAGGGCTACAAGTACGCTTTGGTCACTGAGGAGGATATCCGCAGGGTGTCCCGGGAACTTCTGGGCGACACGGCCATGGAAGCATCGGACAAGGATCGAGAGCGAGCCCCGGGCCCGCCCTGCGGGGTCCAAAGCTTCCACGGAGAGGCGCAAAGTCCGAGGGCATAGGAAGTTCAGGAGAGTTGCTCCAGCTTCGCCAAGTTCAACTAACACTTGAAGTTCACTTTTGTCTCTTACAATCAAGTTTGTAACCGATTTAAGGGGGTGGGAAGTCTCATTACTTTCTACTGGCTGGATGTTTCCGGATTGCCCATGGAGGCTCCTATGGGGGCCCGTGATGATTGCAGCACGACTGTGTATGCTCCCTGGTCATGCTTTATTTTCGAGGTGGCGGGGGGGCTCTTGCTGAGGTTTTTGAAGAATTATAGAACCCGCAGGGGGAGTCACTGGTGGCCTGTCCTAGCGACAAGATGGAGTCGCTCAGTATTCAGGCGTTCTGGGGGGTGGTGGGTGGGGGTGGGGGCAGGGTTGTTTGAGTTTTGTTCAAGATATGCCAAGTTTTCCAGGATTTGTTGGAGTTTTGAGGGGCTCAGCGGGCTTGTATGAGGCTCCGAATCTAGGTAGGGGTGATGACATTAAGAGCTCCCCAGTGAGGATTGTAAGCTTTAACCATTCCTCTGATGGAGGATACACTTCAGTGTTTGACGGTGGGGTTTTTAAATGTGCGAGGTCTGAACTCCCCTATTAAAAAGGTTGATGGTGGTAAGAGAATTTACAAAGCTTCAGCTCCATTTCCGATTCTTACAGGAAACTCATTGGGTCAGGGGCAAAAAACCAAAGTTCAGGGGTAAATCTATACAACATGTGTTTGCCTTCCCCTTTGTAGGTAAAACACGTGGGGTCACCCTCTTGGTTTCTCCCAACGCCCACTTTACGCTTTAGGCCCAAAAATCAGACCAGGAGGGTCGATGCATTATGGTCAATGGGGAGGTGAGGGGCAGGTTGTTTACCTTGGTGTGTATATTCGCCCTGAACGAGGCACAAGATATCTTTTGGGAGGGGATGAAGGGGAAAATCATGGCGTTCACAGAAGGCATTCTATTGGTGGGAGGGGACTTTAATATGGTCCTTTGTCCTGAAAGGGACAGGAAGTCGTCCATAGCCTGCCCCGACTGGCGCTTCAGAAAAACCTGGCAATAGCCTTCCAAGGGGTTCATGGGGAATTGGGTCTGTGGGATACAGGCGGCTCAGAACAGGGTCGGGACCCATACTTCACTTATTATTCGAAACCGCATGCAACATTCTCCCGAATTGATTATATCCTGGGACTCCTCACTACAGGATGAGGTCACAGAATCTGGGGTAGAATTAATTCCGTGGTCGGATCAAGATAAAACTAGGTATCCACCCCTGCCCCCCTCCCACTGGGACCCAATGGCGGTGTAATGACTTCCTGTTACAGGATAAGGAAGTGCGACAAACGCTTTTAGCCGCTATCGAAGATTATTTCTCTAATAACGACAATGGGGAGGTGGGGGTCATGGGAGTTTGGGACGCGTTCAAGGCCACCATTAGGGGCACCCTCATTGAGGTGGGTTCGAGGAAGAAGAGGGAAAGGGACCGGGAAGAGAAACAATTGAGAGAAAAGATAGTTGCTATTGAACCTGGGGGAAAACTGAAGACGCAGATGTTCCTAGGTGGGAGGAACTACAACAGCTGCGATCTAGACTTGCAGCTCTTCTTGTAGGGCGGACGGAAAGGAAACTATCTTTTATTAAACAGAAATATATGGAGAAAGGAGAAAAAGCAGATAAGATATTGGCTTGGAGGCTTCGGGAACTTAGGAACAGTAGGAGAGTTAATTCAATTCGCACCCCAGAGGGAGAGATTACCCTAAGGGATGGAGTGATAGCTGAGCAATTTAGGTTATATTATGAGCGCCTATACTCTTCGGAGTGCACAAGGGATGGTGCTGATGTTGATCGTTTCCTGGAGTCCCTGCCCATTCCCCGCCTTCCCCCCCCGACAAACCTGACCCACTTGAACTACCTATCACTTTTCAAGAAATAATTGATACCATTTCCTCCCTGAAGAGTGGCACCTCACCTGGAGATTATGGTTTTACAGTTAATTTCTATAAAACATACCGGTCCACGTTGGCCCCATTCATGACCAAAACGTTTAACTCTGCTCTGGAACGGGGCACCCTCCTACACACCATGATGTCTGCCCTCATAGTGGTTCTCCCCAAGGAAGGGAAAGACCCCTCCAAATGCCAGTCGTATCGCCCTATCTCTCTCCTCAACATGGACGTTAAGATCCTAGCTAAACTTTTGGCAAATAGATTGGCGAAACACCTTCTGCCCTTGGTGCATGGGGACCAGGTTGGCTTCATTCCTGGTCGTCAGGGATCAGATAATGTGCGGAAGACCCTAGATCTCATGCACAAGGTTTCGAGGCAGGATGTGGAGGACTCAGAATAGGCCTTTGACCGTGTCGAATGGCTTTACATGGGTAAGGTACTCTGGACAATGGGTTTGGGGGGACAACTTTTGCGGGTGGGTTTCGGCATTGTACAACGGTCCCTTGTCGCGGGTGCTGGTCAATGGTTGCACCTCATCACCTTTGGCCCTTTCCTGAGGCACCCGTCAGGGGTGCCCCTTGTCTCCTATTTTATACGCCTTGGCGATGGAGACCCTGGCCATCGCGGTCAGAGTTGATCAGGAGTTCACTGGGGTTAGGTGCAGCGACCGACTCCAAACTCTTTGCGGACATCTTAGCCTATCTTACTAACCTTCACGTTTCCCTTCCCCGGTTGTTGGATCTCATATGCCTCTTTGGCTCCTTTTCGGGCTTAAGGTGAATGCCTCCAAATCTTGCATAATGCCGATGGGCACTAGGGGTTGTGAAATTGGAGGGCGAACTGAGATACAGGGCATGAGAATAGAATGGGATGCCACTCTATATTTGGGCGTCATTATCCCCAGAGAGGTAACAACTCTCAAGTTAATTTCCCCCTGATCTTGGCAAAGATTAGTAGGAACCTTACACGCTGGGTTCCCCTTACCCTCTCATGGTTTGGGCGTATGGTCACGGTGAAAATGAACATTTTGCCCTGACTTCTCTATCTTTTCACAGCTCTCCCTGTTGTGATCCCGGAGGCTTTTTTTTCTAGCCTTGAGATCTAGAAGCTTCTGGACCTCGGCTCTGAGGGAGGCCCTCCCCGACTGCTGAAAGGGAGGATTGATGGGTAGGGTACGGGGGAGGGGGCAAGCGGAAACCCAACCAAGCGATGGACAAAACCCACTAGTCTTCTGTGATGGTATGCCACGCCTCCAGATGAGATGAGATTCATCCTCCCACCGGAGTCTTGTGCGAGCGTCAAAAAATATAATTTTGCAGACTTTTCGGTGGAGAGACTACCTGTCCCTGATGAGGAGGCTGAATGAAGACGGAGAAAAATCGACCCTGTTGCTGTCTCCGACGGGAGCTACCTCCCGGGGGATCAGCTCTGCATGACCTGTGGTCCCGGAACCCTGAGGAGGACCGAGACTGGGATCCAGATCTCCGAGCTTTGACTGGGGGCTTCACTAGCACCGACAGACTTGGCAGTGCTCGCCTTCGTCTTTGTAAGCTTGTCATCCGATGAAGAAATAAACAACTCTTTGCCGTCAAAAGGAAGGTCCAGAACTTTATTTTGGACCTTCTTCGAAAACTTTGTTGCATGAAGCCAAGCTTGACGAGAGGTGTCCACCCCTAACATGAGGCCTTGAGCTGAGGTGTCAACAGTTTCATATTAACCGCCGCCAAAATGAGCTTGCGTTAGCCTGATGCAATTGCAGCACTGAGTTGGAAAAATCTTTCTTGGCCAAGGAGTCGAGCAACTTGTCTTCCTTGGCCAGAACTTGAGCTGCGGCAACAGAGGTCACAGAGGCCGGCTTGTATTGCAGAGTGGCGGCCGCAACCATTGTTGAGGAAGGGAGCGGACATGACGCCAAGGCTACTTCCTCGGAGGTGTGACGCCTGTAACGGGCATCAATTCTCTTATTTATATGTAGCCCAGTGTGGGGTTTATCCCAGACTTAGCGGGCCTCGGCCAGAACGTCCTTCTGATGATACAGACCGGTGCGCTCCTGTGTAGACAAGGTGAGCGCCCCCGAAAGCACCCCTTTCTGCGGAGCGGGTGCCTCAAGTACTGGTATGTCAAGGAGTGACATGTCCAGAACCCGGTCATGGAATGCTCTGACAGAGCGGAGCTGGTCCTCACTATCCTGGTCTGCCCGAGGGTTGTCCAGAACGTCAGGATCTGCCGATTTGCGATGCGACCGGCATCAAATTGACGTCTTGCTCTGCTGGAGTCTTGTCAACCGCAGACAACGGATACAGAAGCGGAAGAGGTGGAGGCGGGCTGGAAGCTAGAGGTGGTACTGCTCCCGAGGCGACAGGTGCCATGACTGGAACTGTCGGGGCAGGATGCGGCACCAAAGGGCAGATTTCCCTAAAAAGGCCTTTAAAGTACTCCTTCATGGGATCAGTGTTCATAAGACTGAAACTTCCTAAAAAAGACATCCTCTGCCAAAACTTTAGATACTGGAATGGGCATAGGCTGCTCATGAGGGGCATAACCCCAGAAATGAAGTGAGGAAGGCTGCCAAGAGGGCCCGCCACCAACGGGGTCTACATAGACCAGTGGAGCAGAAGTAGGAGGAAGCGAGACCATATGCGGTAGTGGCATCTGAGCGCGACAGTCATAGGAAGGGTGGAATGGATTCACACTGTCCCGTGGACAAGGTTGTCCACCAAAAAGAAGGCTCCCAGCACCCGTCGTAGATGGCGTGGGTGTGAGGGAAGAATCCAAAATGGCCACCGTAGACCACGCGGGAAGGCCCGCCATTTTGTGAGCCTCGGAGGAGAACTGCCTCACATGTGTGGATGAGGCAGGTAACTCCACAGACTGGTCAGGGGACTTGATTGAAACTTTAGCCTTGACACAAGGATCTCCGGCAGAGCCCATACTGTTGGGCCTGGGATGTTTACTGGACATCCTGACGTGGCTCCTCGAATTAACTTCCAAGCCGGTAACAGAGGAGACACAGTCAGCGACCTCGCCCTGTGCCCCCTCAACAGTACTGGTAACACCGCGAGCACAGGAAAGTTGAGGAATTCACCTCACAGACAAGAGCTTAACAGGTCTCTCAGTTCTGTCAGTACACACCTTAGCCTCGATGAGAGGAACCTCGGAACCGAGTCCGGTCTTCATAGCTCCCCCGAGAGGGGCCTCGAACCATGGTTCGGTACATAAAGCCTCAGAGGCCTCAGGGCGCACCCCGGTGTCTATATGGGAAGCTCCAGACAAGGAGACCTCGGAGCGAACTCCGGTACCGTAAGCCTCAGCACGACTGGGCTGGCTATTAGCACCTGATTGCGAGGCACCTCAGGAGAAACCCTGGTAGCAGAGCTTTTGAAGCCCCTCCCGGACCTGGAGGACCCCGGGAAGGAGTTCCCCGGCCGGGGTGCCCTGAAAAGTAAGGAACTTACCGGGCGTCTCTTTCCGTCGAAGAGCTGGAAATGTGCTCGAGGAACTCTGGAAGATCTCCCACCGACGAAGACAACGGTGAAGTGCCCGGACCGAAAGGGAGTTGCAGTAGAAACATGAACCCCAACAGTGATCCGGTCCCAGACACTCAGAGAGAATGGGGATCCACCCTAGCGAAGCGACGTTTGCAAGAGGAACAAGCGACAAATTCCAAACGATATGGCATAGACTGAGGACTACGTGACCGCAGAACCGGAGCAGGAGAGAAGGACAACAGGAAAAGAAAAAAAGTCTTCCCGGTGATGCAAGTGCGTCCAGCCCCGACCGCGCGGAGAAAAGGACTGGGGGCGATGCGCGGGGCAGAGCTAAGCAGGGTGGGGTTACAACTGCGTGCAGTAACCCGCGTAATAAGAGAAGACCCAGCACAAACTATCTTACAATAGGGTGCAGGAGGGGTCATCTAGTATCCCCTTTGTCTAGCTTGTATTACCCTTTCCTCACTAAATGGCTGGTGGCAGTGGTTTTGTTTTAACTACCGTGGTGTGCATTTACTGCAAGCTGCATTCGCATCTGCAGTAAAGCACCCAAGGGTGCCATTTTTGTCAAAATGGCCCTCGTCTTCTTTTTTCGCCATTTCTTTGTGGAAAAGTCCTTCTTGAGATTTACTCTGCGCACCAAACCAGGTGTGGTCCCATTGTTCGCTTTGCCTTTGGCGGGATTCACAAGTGAAGCCTGCTTCTGGCTCCAGAGTGTCTGGGGTAGGCAGGAAGTGAGGGAGGTGCCCGAAACTCCCTGTGCTTAGTCTCCTAGGAGAACCAAATGCACTCTGTAGTGATTGGCCGGCTGACTGTCCAGCAAGGACAGCCACCCTGCTGGGTGACTGACAGCTAGGCTGGAATGAATGGAAGAGAACTGAATTAAAAGGCAAGGCTTTTGGCTTGGAAGGCAGAGTCGACCACTGGACGAAGGAACCAAAGAAGAACTTGAAGAGGACACCTGCTGCAACTCCTGGACCGTTGGTTAGCACGGTGAAGCCCTGCTGCTCTGCTGAAACTCCAAAATTCATATTGACAGAGGCCCCTGCAAGGACAACTTCTCCCCTTGAGTTGGTGGGACCAATCAACTCCAAAGTAAGCCACCTGGACATCCTTCTCAGAGCTGGTTGAATGTCCAGAGTTGCTGCTGGAAACTGTATAGCCAGACAAGGAACATCAGATTGTGTATGTTGCTTTTAAGCTGGCCTGGAGCTCCAGGAAGATCCTCCTGACTCCCAGGAAGCAGGACTGACCGAGCCTGAGCCCCCTCAACAGAGTGCGGGTCCCCAGAAGCAAGGAAAGCCCATCTCGACAGCCAGGAACTGCTGTGTTGCTATTTGCGGTAGACGCGAGGAGCTGAAACACTGAACAGCCACTTATTTGAAGATTGCGTTTGCGAGCGGAGACCATCCCATTGCAGTGCAGGAGTCCCCAGAAGTCCTCCCTCTTGTCCCCACGACTGAGGCCCAGGAACAGTGAGATCTGCAGAGCTGCACAGGAACAGAAGTCATCTGCTACACTTTTTCTTCAATTCAAAGGTACTGTACAAAGTCAGAGAACTTAACTCTTGCTGTAGAGTTGCTTGCATCTTCTACCACTCACAAGTCTAATGGCTTGTGGCCCTAATTTTGATTGTTCTTTTCTTCAAAGACTTCTAAAACATTGTGCAAAGACTTCTCTACTTACCTACCAGAAGTGCTTCATTCTATATAAGACTTTCGCCCATTGACTTTGGCTTAGCCTAGTATACTGAATGACTGCTGTGGGGATCCAAAATTATTTGCCTGCTTAAGAATATTTGTGGTCTCTTGTCCGAATAACCTTTTTCTTTTACCAACTTCTAACAGTATTCTAAATGCAGAGAGTAAGATATTGAGGTCCCCAGCACCCTAGCTATTGAAGTCAACTGAGGGTGTAGGATGTGTCGGTGGGCCATCCCAAAAGGGTCTTTACTGATATAGAAACTAAAAGTATAGTATTGAAGTGTATTTGTGTGTTTCTATTATATTGCTCCCTTCTGAAGAAGGCTTATTCTAACTGACTGATAAATTAATAATTGTTTATTCAAGAAACCTTGAGAGTAAGAGTTTATTTGAATACTTGTCACTGAATCTCTAACTCCCCTACAGCTCACATTGACCCCTCTTGAGATCAGCCTGGCTGCTCAACACGCTACCAAAACTGTAGTACAAGCTTATACCAAAGGTTGGGTTCCCTATACCTGTAGTTAGAGTTGTTTGTAGTGTTCCCAGAGGGTAATGCATGCAAACTTTGCCTAACAGTGCTTGATGCAGGTCGACTGCTGTACTGGGCCTGGTCTCCACCTGTATGCTTGCGTGCGTAGGCTCGGACCTGCCATGCACAGCACTACATGACACTCGTAGTGTTTTAGTAGTGCGTGTACGCGCCCCCTCAGGCTCACATGTGTTAATAGAGCAGACCCCCCTCAGGGGATTCCCCGGTGCAGGAGCCCTCTGGCATCCGTGGACCCCTCAGCCATGTGGCCAGTAGCTCATAGAGCCTCGGTCCCCTTGCTGGTAGGAGAGCCTAGTAGGCATCCTGCTTGGTCACTTCCCCTTTCGGGGTGCCTTGAAGAACAATCTACTTAACTTCAGTTTGTACTAACTCTGTAAATACTCCTTTATATGCTCCAGTGGTGATCTGGAGAACAGCCCCATCCACCTGGCCAGCCGGTTCTTTAGTGATCGGGGAGTAAGTGTGTCACAAGCCTAGCAGTCATCCCAGCCGTGGTCTTCACCGAGTCACCGGAGGTAGAGCATGTGTGGGTCCAATGTAGGAAAGGATTTGTCCCAGGCCGTGTACCTGCTAAAGCCTGTTGCGGCTGACACGCGCTTGGAAAGGGGCGTAGGCACCGGAGGACGGAGTATTTGTATCTCTAAAACAAAGAGTGGTTAGTACAAATAGAATGAAGGGAAAAAATTCCCTGGGGAAGTTCGGAGAGCGTGGAATTACAAGGAAAAAAAGGGCCTCAATCACAGTTCAGGTGAAAGAGGTCCGCTCCGGTCGATGCGGAAAAGAGGACAGGGGTGTGGCGCTGCTGGGCGGAGTCAAGGGAGCACTGTGTCAGGGCCACGGCCCCACGTGCAACAACATTTACAGGGGAAGGCTATTTTTCTGGTGAAAAAGGTTCTGTTCCTGTCCCTAGTGAGGGACGCCCATAGAGTATGGAGGAAAGGGAATGGGACGTTGGAGTAATGCACTCTGATTGCTTGACCCCCTTTTATACATTCTTAAACCCACAGGTGTTGCATGGTTTCAAAAGATTTTAGATTTAGACTCCATAGTCACCCTTCCTACTTATCTGTTGTTGAGGGAAGCAAGGGGAATGAAATTCCAGATGACTAATGTCCTTCCAATTGAAATGTAATAACGTTACCGATTCCCAGCCCCACAATACGGAATATTATAAGCATGTGAATCCATGAAAGATCCAATGCTGGCAAAATTTAAACCCAATATTACAACTTGGCTGCTGTAAGGTAGACCATCTTCTATTGCGTCTTTGTAATGATAAACAGACTGACAGAATATTCAAAGGAGTTGGCTGGCTCATCGGAGACAGTGTCTGTGGCCAAGCGGTTGTACTGGGAGTCTCCTTTAAATGTGTTTCCTCTTTCTATAAAAAACAGTTCCACTGCAGGGGACTGGACACTTTGATAGGTTCTGAATATTCAGCTACTCTCACCAAGCATTATTCACACATCCTTCCTCTTTTCGGACTCTTGCCAGACACCTTTCTACTTTAGGAACACAATTTAATAAAAAGGACCATTGGTGTTATTTCTAACCAAGCATGCTGTAAAAAGAATACAGGATGTTGGCACTCTTGATGCCAAAATATTGTTTCCGAGCTCTCCTCAACATACGGAAACTATTCAAGATGGAGCTGCCTAGAGGCCACTAAGATTGCATGTATAACTTCTTTATATTGAAGTGCAACCATGAAACACAGCGTGATGTAGTTTATCAGCCAAGGGCAATCAGGGGCCTGAAGAGCTATAAACAGTGATGTCAGCAACCACCCAAGTTAGGGGTCTAAGGCAAAGCGGAGGACACATTTATACGGTAAGCTACTGTAAGAAAAGATTTTCCCTTTAACAAATTCTCTTTGTTCATATCAATGGAACCCCTAGCTATTTGTGCCGACTGAGGTAAACACGTTTTTTTGCTCTACTTCCCTTGCTCAAAAGCCTTATTTTAGGGGCACTGGTGAGCCCAAAAGGCTACCAGTGCAGGGGGACTGTCGCTGTGCTAGATTCCTGTATTGATTTAATATAGCACACTTTTTTTTAATTATTAGCATCAATTGGTTTACATTAAAACCTTAAAAGCACACAAAGAACAAGGTCAAAAGGAACATGAAAAACACCACATTGAATACGAACATTACAAATAAAAAGAAACTGCTCAAATTTCCGAGGCCCAGGTAAAGACCTCAAAATGAATTTCCTAATAAAACATAAAATGACCCAATTGTCCAAAATTACAAAAATGTCCTTCAAAAAGTTCAAGAGGGCCAGAGTCAGAGATAGTTTCCTTCCCCCATCTTAATTAAAATTGACCACCACTCTCCCAGTGTTCTTGTTTCGAATTCACCTAGGAATTTTCCCAACCATTTGTCTCTTGGAACTGCTAATGAATCACATCTCATAATCAAGTGGTACAGGGTTTCGGCCCCATTACCACAAATTCAACAGGATAATAATCGATCCACCTGGGCCTTTTTTCTTCTCTGTGACTTCCCTTGTTGGATAAAGGTACAACCAGAATCTTAAGAAGTTTTGCCTTTCCACTCTAGAAGGGAACTTTTCCAGGTATGGAAGAACGGTGCACCTAGTGTAAATTTCGTCGCGCCCTGGGACAGCAATTTTGTATGACCACAACCTCTTCTGGGTCGAGATCCAATCGTGGTCCAGGAGCTTTTTCTTGACCCTGGTTGCATCTTCCGTTAGCAATTGTTCTGTTAGTGCAATATTTTCCAGGATACATATACAAGTTTTCTGCCACAAAGTCAGTGCAGGAATCTGTTTAGTTGTTAGGGCTTTTTTTAATAATGGAAAATCCACGTCTATCCTGCGGATTAACACATTTACTGTATAGAGCCAATGATTTCCATACCCGTGGCAGTATTAAGTGACGTTAGGCCCAGTTCCTTCCTTACACATTGAATTTCCCTGAAGGTGATGTGTGAATTGAGTGGGGCTACTTGGTATCCCTTTTATTTTCCTTTAGCAACATTTTTGTCATCTTTTTAATGTCCTTAGGAGGCTGACAACACTACAGTTATTTGGTAAACTTCGGGCCAGTTTATTTTTTTACCACATAATGTCATTTGGAGAACCATTTACTCAAATGTGCTCTGCCATGTGGGTTCACTCTGTCCTTAAAACATTTTCTTTAAAGACGATATTCCCGACTTCTCAAGTCAGGAAATTCCACACTGGGGTTGCACTTATGCCGGATGTAGCTTGACTTCCCAGGCAAAGCAAGGGCATGTTAGACCCGACTTGATATGGGGGAATGAGACTGTTGTCCGAATCTACACTCCGGCTAGGGGACAAATGTTAGGGAGAATTCTCATACATGTGCTAATTCCCTTCACCTTAGAGACCCCCAGCAACTTTGCTGGGATGCGTTTTACTCTTGTGTTCTTTGATTATGGAGTTTTAGACAACTCCATAGGCATCATCTTTTCGTGTGTGTTACACGGCACCCTCAGTGCAGTGACACATGGAAGCCTTTTAGGCTGTCCCAAGGTTTAAATACCTTATCTGGGATAAACTACTGTTTCCCAGAGAAAGTAAAGTTAAATTGACTTTACTAGTCTTTAAATTACTAGACCCAGCACACCCTATCTTACAATAGAGTTCTGGAGGGGTTATCTAGTATCCCCTATCTCTAGAAACTCATGTAGCAGTCCAATACTACCCTTTCCTCTCAAAATGGCTGTTGGCAGTGGTTTTACAATGAACTACCATGATTTTTCCTAGGTTTGGTCCCTTTGTTCATTCGCCTTTGGCGGGCTTCAGTATTGAAGATCGCCTCTGGCGCCCGAGTGTCTGGGGTGGGCAGGAAGTGAGGGAGGTGCCCAAAACTCCCTGTGCTTAGTCTCCTAGGAGACCCAAATGCACTCTGGCGTGATTGGTTGGCTGACTGTCTGGCAAGGACAGCCACTCTGCTGGGTGAGTGGCAGCTAGGCTGGAATGAATGGGGGAAAACTGTTTAAAGGGCGGGTCTTGGCTTGGAAGGCAAAGTCGACCACTGGAACGAAAGAACCGAAGACTAGCTGGAAGAGGATGGCTGCTGCAACTCCTGGACCGGTGGTTTGCCCGGTGAAGCCCTGCTGCAGGTCTGAATCGCCAAGTTCATCTCGACAGAGAAGCCCTTCAAGGACGACTTCTTCCTTTGAGTTGGTGGGACCAATCAACTCGTAAGCCACCTGGATACCATTCTCGGAGCTGGTTGTATTTTCCTCAGAGTGCTGCAGGAAACCGAATAGCCAGGGAGGACGACACCAGTTTGTGTGCTTGATGACAGCTACCGGAATCACATTTTTTCAAGTTTCCCCATTTTTGTGACCCGTCCCTGTGTAGTGCAGGAGTCCCCCAACGTCCTCCCACTTGTCCCCACGACTGAGGCTCAGGAACAGCGAGATGTGCAGGAACTGCCAAGAACAGAAGTCCTCAGCTGCATCTTTTTCTTCAATCTAAGGTACTGGGAAAACCCGACCGAGAGAACTTACTTCTCAATGCGAAAGTGCGAGAAACTTTGGCAACTTGCAGGCCTAGTCAACTTGTGACCCGACATATAAAGCTTTCTTCTATGAACTACTTCTGAGAACCGTGGCAAAGACTTTTCCGTTGAACTACCAGAACCGTTTTACTTATATAAGACTCTAGCCCATTGACTTTGGCCTATCTATTGCATTGGAACAACTCCTCTGGTGAACTCAAACTTACTCCACTGTTTTAGAGTAATTCTATTATTCGTTTTATTAACTTATGTGATTTTGCTCCTCCTTCAAAGTAGTTTAAATGCCTCAGAACCCGATGTTGTGAAGTACTCTAGTATATTTTTGTGTGATATTGATTGCCTCCTTTTAGTGAATGTTTTCTAACTGACTGTGCAATAAATTAATAAGTGTTTTACCACGAAACCTCGAGTATAAGAGTCTATTTGAATACTTGTGACTGTAGACCTCTGTGTAACCTCATTACAAGCTCACATTCCCTCTTGATATAAGCCTGGCTGCTCAGCTCGCTACCAGAAAATGTGTGGTACAGACTTATAGCAAAGGTTGGTTTTGCTTACACCTGTGGTCATAGTTGTGTGTAGTGGTCCCAGAGGGTACTGCATGCCTAACAACATCTGATGCTGGGAATCCGGGGGGTTTGCGGTTGTGCCCGATTGGGCAGTTTACCAATTTGCATGGTACAGATCCTCAACACTTGTGGACTGGGCCAGCTTCAGCCTGAATGTGGTTAGGAAGAGTAGCAGCCGTTTCTCTGATTGACCACAAAGCTGCTTAGAAGAGGAGCCCATGCTCAGACCCAGTGATTGCTGCCAAGGAAAACCAGTATTGCCAAAGCCCCGCCTCTCTTGCTGTTATCCTAGAATACCCTTGTCAGTACTTCAGCCCTTGGACTGGTGAGACCAACTAGTCTGGTCCATTGCATGAGATGTCTAATGAGAAGCGGTCTAGGATGCTGCAGCACCATCCTATGGGCTATTCAGCCTCTGAAAAAAGCTCTCTGCTGCACCAGACACTGCCCTGAGCTGGAGTTTGGGACTCAGCAAGTCAACTGCTTCTGGGTGGTGACCATCTCTCCTGATGCTCTCCAGAATGAGGGGGGCCTTCTTGGACCCATGTCTTCATCACTGCCACAAATCACACCTGTCACCCCCTTACCGTTTTTCCACTTGGTAAGAGTGAGCTTTCCCCCACTCTTACCTGTGTTTTGCTGTGTGTTTCTACCTGTTTTTGTGATTGTGGACTCTGAAGTACACCACTTTAGTAGCCCTCTTCTTTTTGTGTGCCATGAGAGTCTCAGCTAGTGTTTCTTTACTGTGTCCTTGGGTCTTTGGGAACAACAGAACTTAGATGTCTATAACTCAATCCCAGATAATACTAAAGAGTATTATAAAGATAGTGTTCTTGTGAATGGTCAGGAGACCCCTGCCATCAGAGACACTGGAGCCAGCATAACTGTGGTTGATGAATGTTTTTTCAAAGTGGAGAATGTTGCTAAGGCACCCAAACACTTAACCAAGTTAGCTGGAGGCCCTGTGCAAATGGTTCCCCAGTTACCAGCTCTCAACCAGTGTAATGACATGACTGTCAGAATACCTGCAAGTGTGCAGAATAATGGACCTGGGAGGGTCCTGTTGGGTAATGACCTTAAAACTCTCCGAGTTGTGTCCCGCACCCCCAGGCGCCCCAGCAGAAGGAAGCAGGAGCTCACAAGGCCTGCAAGGGAGAGAACCTTAAGGTTGTGGGTAAACTTGGGAGAGGTGAACTATCTGGTGGACTTAGGCAATCCTAAGGAGGCTCCTAGAGTCTTTCACACCAACCGTTTAAAGGCTTATGTCTCTAGACCTGACATAGGAGCATTGCTTCTAGCTTCAGCTCAGGAGGAGGAGGAGAGTGAACCTCTGCCTAATCTCCTCAGAGGCTTACCTTTAGATGAGCAAGTGGAAGGAGTTAATCTCTCGTTCAGTCTCACATCTGACCAACAGGATGAGTGCAAGTTATTGTTAAATCAGTTTGCCTCCCTGTTCTTACTTTACCAGGCTTGACCCCTTGGGGCCAGCATGACATGCACACCGGTGACTGTTTGCCTGTCAAAAGCAGGGGGTACAGAATGTCAGACCATGTCAGATCCCACATAAGGATGAGGTCAACAAGATGCTTGAACTCGGGGTAATAGAACCCTCTACTAGCCCATGGTCTAGCCCAGTTGTGCTTGTACCAAAGGCGGGATCCAAGGAGTTGAGCTTCTACGTGCACTATAGAGCTCTAAATGCAGTCACCACGACTGATGCCCATCCTTTGCCTAGGACAGATGAGCTGGTGGACAAACTTGGTGCAGCCAAGTACCTCAGCACATTTGACCTAACGTCAGGCTATTGGCAAATAGCCCTGATAGACCATGCCAAAGAGAAAACTACATTCTCCACCCCAGCTGGCCTCTACTAATTCAAGGTAATGCCTTTTGGATTAAAGAATGCACCTGCTACATTTCAGAGGATGGTCAATCAAGTTCTGAACAGGATGGAGGACCTCTGCATGGCATACTTGGATGACATTGCAGTGTTCAGCCCTTGTTGGAAAGAACATGTTGAACACCTAGGTTATGTATTGCAGGCTCTTGAACAGGCCCATCTGACCATAAAGGCAAGCAAATGTCAAATTGGTCAGAGTTCAGTGGTCTACCTTGGACATGAGGTAGGAGGAGGTGAAATAAAGGCCATTGCCTAGCCAAGTACGAGCTGTACAAAACTGGGCCACCCCTACTACTCAAACCCAAGTGAGAGCCTTTCTAGGTCTCACTGGGTATTATAGGAACTTCATAGAGAACGATGGGACCATAGCGTCTCCCTTGAATGTCATCTCCTCTCCCAAATTTCCTAAAAAGGGCAGGTGGAATGCGGAGTGCAATCAAGCTTTTGAAGGTCTAAAGAAAGCCCTTTGTCAAGCTCCAGTCCTAAGAGCTCCTGACTATCACCAACCCTTCATTGTACAAACTGATGCTTCTAATGTAGGTATAGGTGCAGTCCTTAGTCAACTGGATGAGAAAGGTAGGAAACACCCCATTTGTTTCATCAGCAGGAAGTTAAAGGATCCTTAGACAAGCTGGGCAACAATAGAAAGAGAATGCTTTGCTATTGTGTGGGCACTGAAGAGGTTTAGACCATACTTGTATAGATCTACCTTCACCATTCAGACTGACCACCAACCCTTGAGATGGCTGATGCAAATGAAAGGGGAAAACCCAAAATTACTCAGATGGTCAATCTGCCTACAAGAATTTGATTTTTTCCATTGAGCACAGAGCAGGAAGTCACCACCAAAATGCTGATGGTCTCTCTAGGATGTTTGTAACCGACTAGAGGTATGAGATCCATCCAGGAGTGGATTAAATCCTCCTGTCCCTTAGTCTGGGGGTGGGGGGGGGGGGAGGCGAGTGTTAGGGAGAATTCTCATTGATTGCTAATTTCCCTCACCTAGTGAGTCCCCAAGCAGCTTTGCTGGATTTATGAAGTTTATTTTTTTCCACTTGGTAAGAGTGAGAGCTTTTCCACCCCTCTTACCTGTGTTTTGCTATGTGTTTCTACCTGTTTTTGTGATTGTGGACTCTGAAGTACACCACTTCAGTAGCCCTCTTCTTTTTGTGTGTCACACAACACGTTCGGTGCTGTGACACTGGGTTGTCTTTGAGACTTCCCTCGACTCCATTTCTGAGGCGACTACCGTCCTCCAGAAAAGGGTAAAGTTACCATTAACTTTACTTAGTCAATCTACCACAGATTCAGTACACCCCATCTTCCATGGAGTACTGGAAATGGTTCATTTGTATCCCTTTTTATCTGTACCTCCTAGAGCATTGTTTCGCTCTTTTAACATTTAGACTTGGCTGGTGGCAGTGGTATCTACCCTAACTTTTCTACCGCGATTATATTAGATAAACGTGGTACTGTTCTTGGTTATTTTATTAGCCTCGAACATAAACCCGCTTGACCAAATAGTCTTTATTTTAGCTCCGGTTGGGCTTATTCGCCATTTCTTTTTGTTAAAGTCCTTCTTGTGTTTTACTTTGCGCGGCAAACTAGGTTTGCCTTCTTTGTTCACTGTCCTTTGGCGGGCTTCTGCTCTGAAGCCCTCCTCAAGGCGCCTGGGTGTCTAGGTGGGCTGAATGTGAGGGAGGGGTGTAGTCACCCACTGCACAGGGTATCCTAGGAAACCCAAGACGCACTTTGTCATGATTGGCCAGGGTGGTTGTCCGGGCTGGACAACCCCCATGCTGGGGGATTGACCGCCAGGCTGTGTGAATGGGGGTTTACCGCATTAAAGGCAGGTCTCTTGGGCTAGAAGTCGGAGAGAGTCACCACTGGAACTACAAGGAACCGAAGAGAAGCGGAGAGAACGACGGCTGCTGCAACTACCCCGTCCCGGTGAAGCCCTGCTGCAGTCCTGAGCTATCTTCCTTTCGACGACTCAGAGAAGATCCAGTCCGGAGTCTTCTTCCCTTGAGCTTGGTGGGGATAACCAGCTCATCTTCCACAGCCAGAGGATCCTCTTCCTTGGTCGAATTCACTGCACGTTGCTGTAGTGGTCCAGAGAGCCACCTCAAGAGCCTCAACTGTTTTTAAGAGCGCACCTTTTATTCCTCGTCGCTGTGCCGGCTTCATCCCTGTGTGGCGCAGACCCCCTTCAGACGTCCTCCTTCACAACGAAGCTCCAGGAATCGTGGGTCTGCAGGAAACCAACAGGAACAACTGCAAGGGCACCAGCTGCACCATTGGAACAAGGTACTGTTTTCTACTTGAGGAAACTGGGTGAATCCCTTTTTTTTCATTTCCAAGGCTTGCCCTTGTCTTCCCTCCTTTTTATAACTTTTGCTTCCGAACATTGACAATATTGAAGTACTTTTGGCTACGTTGAATCGTGAACTGTCGGACTGTGTGATCTTCGGCAACAGACCCCGGTGTCTTTCGACCCTGGCTCCGGCCCTTTGTCTTTTGAACTCCTGTTTGAGTGTTTCTTGATTCTGCCTGCCTAACCAAAATATTGCCCGTGATTTTTGCCTTCAACTCCCTCTGGGTAACTCAGGTGCTAAGTGTGTTTTTGCCCCGGTAGCATTTCATGTCACGGATAAGCGTTTATTTAGTAGACCGAACTATCAAAAAAGTGATCGCAATCGTATTCACGGTAACGTGTTTTGTTCGTAACACTGGTTCATTCAACACAGGGTACTTACCTTGAGACTTACTGTACAAAGTGAATTGGTTAGTTGTAGTATATTTAACGTGTGGTTTTTAATTGAGTTTAATAGAAGTGTTGTGTTTATAACGAATGGTTTAAAAATAAATGTACTTATATTTTTTTACCTGAAACCTTGAGTCAGTGTTTGCTTGACTCTCAGTAATTGTGGTCCCTTTGTGTAATCTCTGCTACTGCTCATATACTTTCGAGATAAGCCTGGCTGCTCCGCCACTGCTACCACTCTGACATAGTAGTACAGGCTTGTACCAAAGGTAAAACTTGTATTGCCACCTGTAGTCTTAATTGTGTGTAGTGGTCCCTAAGGGCACTGGACACGATTCTGCCCAACAGGACCTGCTGTAGCTGCTGGCTTGAGCTTCTGTCATACATAGGCATGGAACCGCAACCAAACCAAAGCTGATGCAGACTTCAGCCCCTGTAACTGGACTAATGGCAGAAGGGACTACATCGACGGAATTCCTTAGTGGCCGTCACTCAAAATTCAGGGCATGAGTCTGCACAACTTCTTTCGCACACCCTTACCACCATAGGGATTGTATGGGCGTAAAGGCCACTCCTCAACTCTCCCTTGCCTGGTCGTGATCAATAAGGTTCTAGCAGAGAATTCCTCTCCCATCCAGGGTACCTCCAAGTAGAAGTGTAGAGGCACTGGGAAACTAAAGCTTTTATTTACCTTCTTAAAGTGCTATATCCTGCACCTGTATGCAACCTACTGGCTTTGTCAGAGCTTGTTTGGAGGGTGAGTTTGGGAGGGGGCAGTCAATACAAATTGCTCCCTACTTACGTATTAACCTGAAAACTTGACATTAAGGCACTAGGCCTATTTACCTGGAAGGGATGCAGAAGCTGCAAGGGCCTTCCAATTATAATGCAGAGTATATGCTTTAGATTTTAAATGCATTGTTTCTCCATTTTAGTGCTTACAGTTTCTCGTTTCATTAATTTGAACTGGTTTCACTATATCGTTAAGTGTAAGTGATCTCACTTTTAAGATGACCAACTATGTACACACATGGCATACAATACTCACCGTAATCATATTTCTGATGCTTGTATCTGCTTAAATTCACATGCTAGACATAGGTCGACATCTAGTGGTAGCCGCAGAGTATTACATGGTTTGTTTTTGAAACTCGAAAAGGGTCGACTGGGTGTGTTAGTAATACTATTCCTAGTGTGAGGTCTACTGTACCGATGATCCTACACATGTCGAGGCCCCTCTGATGGTTTTGTTTCTGACATGGGGTTGCATGAAGTGTAGTGTGAGTGCAGAGGTTACAAAGCAGAAAATAGGAATAGAGCAAGTAACATCCATACACCTTCGACTCCAGGAGGGGAGGAAGGGTAGGTGCGTGTGAATCTAAGCAGATACAAGCATCAGAAATAAGATTGCAGTGAGTATTGTATGCCTTCTGTGGATCTGCTTAGAACACATGCTATGCATAGATTTGTGAGCAGTATCTGGGGAAGGAGGTGGGTTGTGAGAAGGTACAGCGGCAAATTGATGTTTTAGCACCACATGTCCCACCTGGGAATCTGCTTTATAGTGTGCGTCAATGCAGTAATGATGCGTAAAGGTATGAATGGACCTCCAAGTAGCTGCTTTGCAAATAGCATCTAGAGGGACGTTTGCAAAAAAAGCTAGAGTAGCTGCTGTACCATTGGTAGAGTGAGCTCTAGGGGTGAAAGTTAGAGTCTTTTTGGATAGTGAATAGCACAGCTTTATGCATTTGACTATCCATCTGGAGATGGCCTTTTCAGAGATGTGATCACCTTCTCTACCATGTGCTATGGAAACAAGAGCTGATCTGTTTTCCTTAGAGGTTTTGTTTACATAGTACAAGACCACCCTCCTTACATCCAATGTATGGAGGCTTCTCTCAGCTGAGTTAGATGGATTTTGGGAAAAAGTAGGTAGTTCAATGGATTGGTTGATATGGAACTGGAGATGAATTTAGGTGAAAACCTAGGTTGCGTTCCAAGGACCACCTTGACCTTGTGGATTACGAAGAAAGGGTCCTGTACCAATAATGCTTGTAGCTCACTGACTCGTCTTAGTGAGGTGATGGCTACTAGAAATGCAGTTTTGTATGTTAAGTGGTTTAGGCTGGTTTTGTGCATAGGCTCAAAGGGCGAACATGAGCTTTGAGAGCACAATATTAAGGTCCCAACCTGGTGGAGGGTTAGAAATAAGAGGGTATAATCTCTTCACTTGCTCAATGAAAGCCTTGATGACAGGGACTTTCCACCAAGACACCTTGTTCTTTGAAGTGGTGTATGCAAACAAAGCTGGTAGATGTACTTCGATCTAGTTAAATACTAGGCCAGAGTCTAGTAAATAAAGTGTGTAGTGTACAATGTTGGATGGTGAACACTCAATTGCATTTAAAAACTGCACCATAACACAAACCTCTTTCACTTGTTGAATTAACAGTGTCTG
This sequence comes from Ambystoma mexicanum, assembly GCF_040938575.1. NCBI lineage: Eukaryota > Metazoa > Chordata > Amphibia > Caudata > Ambystomatidae > Ambystoma > Ambystoma mexicanum. Next base: position 894,646,174 of record NC_090939.1, read on the forward strand.
GAGTTGGGTTTCCGTGCCTCCTTTATGATATCCATATCCCTTTGAGGAAGGTTAAAGTGACCAAACTCTGAATTCAGGAGCCAGGCTGCCAAGTTCATAGACCGAGGATGGAGTGTTGTCCCCTCATGTTGGGACAGCATGTTGGAGGTGCACAGAAGTTTGTTTGGTTTTCACATCGGCAGATTGAGCAGATGTGGAAACCAAGGTTGTCTTGCCCACATCGGAGCAATCAGGATTAGAGTGACTTGCTCTAGGTGCATCTGGTGCTCTATCCTGCTCAGGTGTCGTGCCGGAAAAGTGTAAGCAAATGTCCCAGACCAATTCATACACAGGGTGTTGCCCTTGGATCCTTGTTGGGGAAATCTGGATGCGTAGTCTGGGCATTTTGCGTTGTGTCTTGTGGCAAACTGTTCTAAGGGAGGATAACCCCACTGGGAGAAGATTTTGTCTAGAGTATCAGTTGATTTGCCACTCGTACTCCTCGGGTAGAGGATTTTTGCTCAGAGTGTCTGCTAGAGCATTAAGTTCCACTGTAACGTGTTTGGAGACTAGGAACAAGTTCCGCGTGAGTGCCGACTTCCCCAATTTCTGGGATAGCCTAGACAGACCTGGAGAGCGTGTGCCTGCCTGCTTGTTTAGGAAAAACATTGCAGTGGCTCTGTCTGAGTACTTGCACTGTCTGACCTAGTAGATGCTGCTGAAAAGCTTGAAGAGGCTCAAGAACTGCCAGAAGTTCTAGGAGGTTGATGTGGTTTTGGGCCATGGTGTGTGTCCACTGGCCGTGAGCTGTGTGGTCAAAGTAGTGGCCCCCCCCCAATCCGGAGAGTGAGGCGTTTGAAGTTAGTATCGCTTGAACTGGTGGATTGCTAAGGGGTTTTGCTTTTAGCAAGTTGTCCTTGGACCACCAGCGAAGACCCTGCACCAGGGTTAGCGAAATAACCACTAGATAGTCCCACTGACTGCTTGCCCAAGACCATTGTTTTGCTAACCACTCCTGCATTGGGCGCATGCGCAGCCGTGCATGCAAAACTAGGTAAATGCATGAGGCCATCATCACAAGCAGGCGCATAGCCTTGCGTATGGTTATTTGGCGACCGGCTAGATAGTGAGGTATTTGCAACAGCATGTTCTGAACTCTCGTTTGAGCGGAAGACTAGCCCCTTCCTTGTTTTTATGATTGCTCCCAGGAATGGTTTTGTTTGACTGGAAACACGACTAGTTTTTCTAATTGATGGAGAATCCCAATTGGAACAGAAGGTTGATTGTTCTTTGGAGTTGTATTTAAAATTTGAGGCGATTCCCCCGTTATCAGTTAGTCATTCAGATAGATCGATTCTCTGCTTAAGTGCGCCGCCACTACTGCTAGTACCTTTGTGAATACCCTTGGAGCTGAGGCTATGCCGAAAGGGAAGCACATGGTGAACTGGTAGTGTTCTCACGCTAACTGGAAGAACATATTTTCTGTGCACTGAGAACATTGAAATATGCAAGTATGCATCTTTCATATCCAAAGTTGTCATGTAATCCCCCTGTTTTAAGAGTAATTACCTCCTGTAGTGTTGTCATGCAAAATTTCTGTGGCTTGACATACTTGTTCGCTGGAAGCAGGTCTAGTACTGAGCACATTGTTTGGTCTTTCTTTGGCACAAGGAAGTACATTGAATAAATATGCTTGTTTACCTGGTTTGCTGGGACAATTTCTATGGCATCTTTTTCCAGCAGTGATTTCACAAACTGCAGTAGAACTACCCATGGTAACCTTCTTTCGACTGGATGCTCCTCCCATGTATTCCTCATCTTTGATATTCAGGTCTGCTCATAGCTTGATTCAGAATCTTTTTTTCATAGGTTTGAGCTTCGTACAGCATTGAGTCTTGGTCCTCGATGGCCTCCGTAGCGTCCCTCGTGACGTTGATGCTGGTATATGAAGCATGCGTGCTGATCGTTACCTCAGTTCTTTGTTTTTTCCCTCCTTTAACTTGCATGTTGTGTCATAGGAGGAGACAATCTTGACTTTGCAAGAAAGGAAGGTGTAAGACCTGGAAATTCGAGGCAGGTAAGAGGGGAGGGAGGGAGGCAGGCAGGTAAGAGGGGAGGGAGGGAGGCAGGTAAGAGGGGAGGGAGGGAGGCAGGTAAGAGGGGAGGGAGGGAGGCAGGTAAGAGGGGAGGGAGGGAGGCAAGAGGGGAGGGAGGGAGGGAGGCAAGAGGGGAGGGAGGGAGGGAGGCAAGAGGGGAGGGAGGGAGGGAGGCAGGTAAGAGGGGAGGGAGGGAGGGAGGGAGGGAGGCAAGAGGGGAGGGAGGGAGGGAGGGAGGCAAGAGGGGAGGGAGGGAGGGAGGCAAGAGGGGAGGGAGGGAGGGAGGCAAGAGGGGAGGGAGGGAGGCAGGTAAGAGGGGAGGGAGGGAGGGAGGGAGGCAGGTAAGAGGGGAGGGAGGGAGGGAGGCAGGCAGGTAAGAGGGGAGGGAGGCAGGTAAGAGGGGAGGGAGGGAGGGAAGAGGGGAGGGAGGGAGGGAGGGAGGCAGGTAAGGAGGGAGGGAGGCAGGTAAGAGGGAGGGAGGGAGGGAGGGAGGGAGGGAGGGAGGGAGGGAGGGAGGGAGGGAGGGAGGGAGGGAGGGAGGGAGGGAGGGAGGGAGGGAGGGAGGGATGGAGGGATGGAGGGATGGATGGATATGTGGGAGGTACATCTAGTCAAAAGAATGTTACCACGGGTAAGTAACTTGTTCTTCGAATGGATTGTGTCCACCCACGTATTTCTCATCTTTGATAGACTACCAAAGCAGGTTTACTTAGGAGGTGAGTGCCATGAATTTGACTATTTGTTTACACTATGAAGGACAGATTTGCCAAATTTGGCTTCCTCTCCTGATAAAGAATCTACACAGTAAAATGTATTTAAGTATGAAGGGACTTCCAGTTTGCCGCTCTACAAATATCCTCAGTGGTACACCTCTTTCCAGAGCTGAGGAAGCAGCCACCCCTCTAGAGGAATTCACCCTCAAACCTTCGGGCGAGTCTTTGCCAGCCAATGAGTAACATTCTGTTATGCACATGACAATCCATCTAGAGATTATTTTGTGACCGCCAATCCTAATCTTTAACCAACGTAAACGATCAAAAGCGGATGATCTTGGCGAATAATTGCAGTCCTTGTAATGTAGTAGCTCAGTGCCCTTTTTAGGTCTAGACGATGTAGTCTCCTCTTTAGATTGAGGAGAGTAAAATGGCAGTACAATACGTTGTGCTAAATGAAACTGACAACTTGTGGAAGGAAAGATTACCCAACTCTTAAAATTAATTTATCCTTGAAAAAAGACATAAAAGGTTGTTTGAAAGTTAAGGCCTGTAGCTCACTTAACCTACGGGCAAATATGATAGCTACTAGAAAGGCCGTTTTCATAGTGAGCATCCTCATAGGACACAAATGTAAGGGCTCAAGTAGAGCTCCCATAAGACTTCTTAATATAAGATTTAAATCCCACGATGGCAAAATTAAGGGAGTGGGTGGAAACAAATTGGTTAAGCCCTTCAGAAAATGTACCACAATCGGCACTTTGAAGTATGACCCCCTCATCTGGAGATCTTTTGAAGAATGATAATTCCGCCAAGTAGTCCTTCCCCCGTGGCCACTTGCAACCCAGAATGGGTTAGATGGAGCAAGAAAGATAGAACACTGGAGCATTTACACTTGAAAGGCTCTGGTTTCTTTACCCTGCACTAGCTGCATACCTTATTCCAATGGCAGCGGTACAGGGATTTGTTGCTGGTCTCCTTGCCGAAAGCAACACTTGCATTACATCTTCCGGAAGCTCCCAATCTTTATATTTTACCCTTTCAGACACCAGGCGTGAAGATGGAGAGTCTTGACCTCTGGGTGAAGAATGCAACCTCCCTCTTACAAGAGTAGTTCCTCTCTTTGCGGAAGACGAATTGGAGGGCAGATGGCCTTTTCTAGAAGGTTCGGGTACAATGCTCTCCTGGCCCAATCCGGAGCAATCAGAAAAAAAAATTCCTGAACTTCCTCAACCTCCTGATGACATGAGCAATGACAGACTAGCGGAAACGCGTACAATAGTGGAAACTCCCTGTCCACGATAAACGCGTCACCTAAAGCTCCTCTTTAGGGAAATTCCCTGTATCCGAACAGCCCGCACTTCCAGTCGACACTGGTCGCGAACAGATCAACTTGAGGGGTTCCCCAAAGGGCAAAGATCTCCAGAAGGACTTCCGGAGCTAGTTCCCATTTGTGAGTGATCGTGCTCTGCCTGCTCAGAGCATTCACCGCTGTGTTCTTTTCTCCGGCTAGATGAACAGCCAGAAGAGTTATTCCTTCCTTCAGTGCCCAGAACCAGAGCTGAATTGCATCTGTTCACAGGGTCAGTGACGCTACACCCCCTCTATTGTTGAGGTAGTGCATGGCCACTGTGTTGTCCGTCATTATCAAGACACTCTTCCCCCGTTTGGAGGGCAGGAATGCCATCAGCGCTAGTCTGATTGCCCTCAGCTCCAAAAGGTTGATATGGAGTGTAGACTCTGAGACCAGTGTTTCCACGTACTGAAAGATCTCTCATGTGCGTTCCCCATCCTTTAAGGAAGGCGTCTGTCACAATGGTCATCTCCGGCCATGGTTGCCAAAAGGGTTCGCAACACATTTTTTCAGCTTGCCCACCACAGGAGATCCTGGGCGACCTTTGTGAGGACCTGGAAAAGGCCCATCATTCTGTTGGAGAAATTAGACTACTGGGATCAGACAGAGTTCACTGAAGGGATCTCATTCTCTGACGGGCTTCTGGCACAAGAAAAATGCAGGATGCCATGATGCCGAGCAACCTTAGGAAGACCTAGGTCGGAAGACGTTGGGCACTCTAGAATTTTTGGACCATGTGCAAGAGATGTTGAGCCCTTAACTCGAGTGGCAAAGCTTTTCCCGAAGCTGAATCCAGGACTGCTCCAATGGACTGAAGGTTCTGTAAAGGTGTCAAGCGGGACTTCTTGAAGTTCAGGGAGAAGCCCAGCTCGTGGAGGAAGTGGCAGGTGCTTCAGAGACTGTTCCAGAGAAACAGCCCTCATCAACCAGTCATCTAAGTAGGGGTAAGATGTGAATCCTTTCCCTTATTAGACTTGCTGCCACCCACTGCCATAAGCTTGGTGAAGACCCTTAGGGCTGACGTGAGCCCGAATGGCAGAACCCGAAACTGATGAGAACCACCAACTGCGACTCTCAGGTGCGTTGTGTTTCTGATGTATTGGAACAAGTAAAGTAAGCATCCTGAAGGTCCAATGACACCAACCAATCCTGGAATTGAAGGGCCTGAAGGATCTGCAAAAGAGTTACCATCTTGAACTTGTCCTTCCTGAGGAACTTGTTCAAGCATCTCAAGTCCAAGATGGGTCACACTCCTCCATCGTTCTTGGGTATCAGGAAGTGGGGAGAGTACAAACCTTGGTTTCTCTCTGCTGCAGGAACCTATTCTATTGCACCTTCCTCCAAAAGGATGAGAATCGCCTGTTGGAGGAACAGATCTGAGATCAAGGTTGATCTGTATTTTGCAGGGCAATCAGGAAGTCTTTTTAGAAATGGAAGACAGTAACGCTCTACTACGATTTGTAGCACCAATGCGCCAGACGTTAAGCTTCACCAACTCCGGAGATGATATGACAGGCCTCCTACCACAGTCTTGTGGGCGAGGGAGTCATTTTGCTGTACCACCTGCAGCTGAGGAGAACTGTGGCTCCTGAACAGCGATTTGTTCCTCCTCTACCTCCACAAAGGAGCTCTTCTTTGGCTCCTTTGTGAGAAGGAACAAGTTACTTACCTGTAACTGTGGTTCTCCAGCATGGATCTGGCATGGATTCACATGCTCATGAATATTCCCCCTCAGGCTGGGAATCCTCAGTAAAGAAAAAAATCAGTTTCAGTTTCTGAACTGTCGTACTAGTAACCAATCACTGATCTCTGGGTCATACTGCCTCCCAGCCAATGACTGCCCTCTACCTAAGCCCCTCCTTTGGCAGCCATCTTCAGATTCGGTAGCACGTAAAGTGGCAGTAGGAACAAGTGAAGAGCCGCAGAGGGGTAGGCGGGAGGGTTCGCATGTGAATCCATGCCAGACCCATGCTGGAGAACAACAGTTACAGGTAAGTGACTTGTTCCTTCTCCAGCATGGGGTCTGGCATGGATTCACATGCTCATGAATACAAGAATACATAGCAGTACACACATGCACAACCACGGGAGGTGGCAAGGATCAACATTAAGCATTTCTTACCTCCTCACCAGGCTCACCTTCAACCGAACAGGTTGCGCAGCACTGCCTGGCCGACTCTGGACTCCTCCCTGGAATGCCGGTCGACGCAGTAGAATCTTGTGAATGTGTGCGTCCACCTCCACGTAGCAGCCCTGCAGATGTCCAGCAGGGGCACACCAGACAGGAATGCCGTGGTAGCAGCGATCGCTCTGGTTGAATGGGCTATTGGACGGCCGGGCAACGGTCGGATTGCCAACCGGTGACAGTGCATGATGCAGCCGGAGAGCAATCCTGAAATGGAAGCCTTCGAGAGGGCCTTCCCTTGGTTCACAGGTCCAAAGTTCACAAACAGTTGTGATGTCTTCCGAAGGCTCTTTGTGCGGTCCACGTAGAACTTCAACGCTCTAGCTACATCCAGCGAGTGCAAAGTCCTCTCAGCCGGCAACGAAGGCGACGGGAAAGAGACAGGTAACACCAAGGGCTCGTTGAGATGGAAGTCCGATGGCACCTTGGGCATGAAGGAGGGGTTCATCCTCAGCACCACCCTCGTCTCATGGAATGTTAGGTATGGAGGTTTACAGGAGAGGGCCTGGATCTCTCCCACTCGTCTTCTGTCTTCCACGACAGGAACTTCAATGGCGCCAAACGCAGCGGCTCGAATGGAGGCCCCATGAGCCTGGTCTGCACTACGTTGAGTTCCCACGCCGGGGCCTTCACCGGCAGGAATGATCGGAACAGTCACCGCCTCGCTCCCCCTCGGCTGTCTCCGTCGGGATCGACCAGGACTTCTCCCGAAGCTTACCCGGGTTCTCCGGTTTCCTCTTCCCCGAGCCAGAGCGTTGGCTCGTGGTTGATGGCGTCGGTGATAATGCGCCCTGCCTGGCAGGCGAGGAGACCGACCGATCGGCGCTCCCGGTGCCCACAGACTCGCGGTGCTTTGCCTTTTCATGAACTCCTTCACCAGGCGATGAGACCATAGTGACGAGCACCTCGGAGTTCTGGTGTAGTGGGAGATAGCCGCCAGATGGATCTTGATGGAGGCATGCGCCAGACCAGCCTTGGCCAGCGATAGCAAATACGGCAGCACTTGAAGGGCCGTAATCCGCAAAGGGTTAATCTTCTGTGCATGCCACCAGACAGAGAACCTCTTCCATTTGTGTCCATAGCACGAGAGTCGAGGACGCCCTGGCCTTTGCAAGCACCTCCTTGCAGTCCACCGGGATATCGTACCCTCCGAACTCTAGTGCTGCACGAGCCAGGCCTGCAGGTTCAGCGACCCCGGGTCGTGGTGAAGGATGGCGCCTCCTTCTCTGGCGAGAAGATCCGCATCCGTCAGCAGTTTGACTGGGGGTTGGCGGGGGGGCGTTGACATTTCCAGAAGGTCCGGGAACCAAATCTGCCTCGGCCACGCCGGTGCGACGAGGATCATCCTGCACCGGGACCGTCTGAGTTGACTGATGAGTCGCAGCAACAGCGGGAATGCATACAGAAATAGGGAGTCCCAGGGGAATGACAAGGCATCGCCCACGCTCCCTGGCTGGGGAAACCTGCTGGCGAACCTCCGGCACTTGGCGTTCGTCGCCGTCGCAAATAGGTCAATCTGGGTATTTCCCCATCGTCGGAATAGGAGATCCACTTGATCCTGCCTCAGCTCCCACTCTGGCACGAGCGCAGCTCCCTGCTGATTGAGTCAGTGATGGTGTTCTTTATTCCTGCCAGATGGAATGGTACCAGAAACATTCCCTGGGCGACGGCCCAGTGTCACAGATCCTGCGCTTCCTTGGAACATCGTGGTGGTGTTGTCGGTGAAGATCCTTATCACCTTGCCCTTGAGGGACAGGAGGAACGACCTCAGGGCCCAGAACACGGCTCGGAGCTCTAAGACATTGATGTGCAGAGACCTCTCCTCCGGGAGCCAAACGCCTCTTGCGTGGAGAACTCTGGTGTGCGCTCCCCATCCCTCCAGGGAGGCGTCTGTCGTCACAGTTTCCTGATGCGCCAGGGTCTGGAAGTCCATGCCCACTGCCAGATGCGTGCGGGCGCCCCACCACCGGATCACTTGGCGGAAAGTCTTGTTGAGTGAGATCCTGTCCTCGAAGCTGCCCGCAGCTTGCATCCAACGGGCGTCGAGGAACGCCTGCAGTGGTCACATCCGCAGCCTGCAGAGGCGCACGAGGTAGATGCACGATCAAATTATTCCAAGTAGGGACTTGATGGACCTCACCCTGGCCACCTCCATGGTCAACAGCCGTTGTACCTTACCCAGGATGGCCTTCGTCCTTTCCTCCGACGGGGTGGCCAATCGCGCCACTGTGTCGAGTCTGGCTCCGAGGAACAGGGCGACTTGCGACCGTACCAAGTGGGATTTCACGAAGTTGATCGAGAATCCCACATCCGTGAGCAGTTGGACGGTCTTTGCTGTGTGGTCAACGGCGAGTTCTCTTGACTTTGCTCGGATGAGCCAGTCATTCAGGTAGGGGTAGACGCGAAGCCCCTGTAGGCGCAGCCACTGGTGCCGGGCACTTGGTGAATACCCTGGGTGCTTACTTCAATGTGAAGGGAAGGGCTTTGAACTGGTAGTGCCACCCCTGGACCACAAATCGTAGGAATTTGCAAAGTCCCTTTAGAATGGGGATGTGGATGTAGGCATCCTCCAAGTCCAGCGACGATAGGAAATCGCCTCCCTCTAGCTGTCCCAGTACGTGCTGGAAGGTGACCATCTGGAATTTCTGTGACTTGATGTACTTGTTTAGACGACGAAGGTCTAGGATGGGTCACCAACCGCCGGTTTTCTTCTGGACGAGGAAGTACCGCGAGTACACTCCAGAGCCCCAGAGCCTTTTTGGGACGAGTTCTATGGCCCCCTTCCTTAGCATCGCTCGTACCTCCAGAAGTAGTTGTGGGACGTGGTTTTCCTTCCTGGCCACGGTTGGTATACGGGGACACATTCTCTGAAATTCCAGGGTGTGCCTGCGGGCCAGGGCATCTAGCACCCAACGGTCGGTGGAGATGGACTCCCACACGCTGACGAATTTCGCCAGGTGGACTCCCACTGGGGTGCTTGGGTGGGGGCCCGACACCACAGCCGATTCAGTCAGTGTCTTGCCGCCTTGGCCTCCTTGGCGACGACAACGACGAGATCCACCTGTCTTTCCGTATTCTCTGTAGGCTTCCTGCGACCAGGAGCGGGCCGCTTGACGGTACGACGAGGAACCACCGCTGAATCCTTTGGAGGCACCTTGCTTGCCTCCGGAGTTCTGAAAGGACGGCCGCCGTCGTTGAAGAACACCCAAGGCCCGAGCCGTCTCGGTGTCCGCCTTGATGGCCTGAAGTGACTCGTCCGCTGTCTTGCCAAACAGGTTGTTCCCGTCGAAGGACATGCCGTCGGCATGTCCTGGCGGAAGTCGGTGGCCTTGAGCCAGCCGCGCAGGCGAAGGCAAACGCTGTTGCCATCTGGCGAAAGCCGGTGTCAGCTATGTCCGTGGCCACCGTAATGGCGTGGTCCGAAGCCACCGCGCCTTCCTGAAGGATTTCCAGGGCCTCAGCCCTCTTGTTGTTCGGGAGGAAGTCCAGCAGGGGAGCGATCTTAAACCACAGCTCCCTGTCGTAGCAAGCCACAATCGCGAGAGCATTGGCCACTTTAATAGTCGTCGCCGCCGATGAGATGACCCGCTGTCCCCATGGCGTCCAGAGGGGAAGTTGAAGTCGTCGCCCCAGCCGCTTTCTTCTTGGCTGCCGCAGAGACGGCTGCACCCTGAGGCACATGGGGTCGGAATCCGGGACCCGGTATTTCTTCTCATACCGGTCTCTTAGCAGGAGCTGTGGACAGGTTCTTCAGGGGCATCAGCCCCTCTTCCCAGATGTCGTCCAGTAACGGGACCGAAAGGACAGTCTTCCTCTTGGCCTCCCGTCATTGGTAGAGTAAACCTTCCTTCTTCTGTTCTTCGGGGCAGAGCAGAGCTGGAAGAGCTCAGATGCCCTGGCAAACATGGCGTGGAAGGAGCCAATTTCGTCGGGAGGGGAGGCCCTAGCGGGTGGTGATGGAAGGTCCATTCCGTCGTCATCACCGACATCATCCGTCCCTGCCGTCTCCGTTGCCGTCTCATCCCTCGAAGGAGGTGAAGGATGTGAAGGCTGTACAGGCTGGAAAGGTGGAGGGGGATGAGTTCTCCTCCGCTTGTTCAGTGGGCTTCCTGACGGTCCAGGCTCTGCTGGATTGTCTACTGGGGGTAAGGGCAACCCTGTCCTTATCTCTGTACACAAGGCCTGAATAGCCATCAAGATCGCTCCTGAGTTGTCTTGTGGCATAGGCACCGGTTGCGACGGGAGCGATGGTTGGGGAGTAGGATCCTCCATCCCCTCCACGGCCTGCGGTTCCTCGTCGGCACTGCCGTCCCTCTATTCATCCGCCTCGTTGGGATCCCTCCCATAGGCCCAGACCTCCTCGAACTGCTTGTCCAGGATCTTTGCGACGCCAGCCAGCTCATCTTCAGAGGTGGGATCTGTGTCCGTAATGGCTACTGGGGGCCCCCCCCTCTTTCTCCGCCCGGGGTTTCACGGGGGTCTTATCGATAGGTTGAAAAGAGGATTCCCTCTGTGGTGGCAGGGAAACTCTAGGCCCAGAGGTCGTCTCCACTGTGATAGCCTCTGCAGGCTTCGCCAGGGCTGCCACAACTCCCTCGATCGAGGCCTTAGCCGGGGGAATCGGGGCCTTTGCGACTTTGGGCGTGCCCGAGGCCTTCACCTTGTGGGGAGGGTCACCGCCTCGCTCCCACTCGGCTGTCTCCGTCGGGATCGACCGGGACTGCTCCCGAAGCTAACCCGGGTTCTCCGGTTTCCTCTTGCCCGAGCCAGAGCGTTGGCTCGTGGTTGATGGCGTTGGTGAGAATGCGCCCTGCCTGGCAGCCGAGGAGCCCGACCGATCGGCGCTCCTGGTGCCCGCGGACTGGCAATGCTTTGCCTTTTGTTGGGCCCCTGTCGCCGGAGCACCCTCAAAGGTCTTAGAAGAACGCTCAGACTTCTTCCTCTTCTCACCTGCTGCTGGGCTCTTCCCCTCCAGCCAGTTGGCGAGTCGCATACGATGATCCCTCATCGTCCGTTCGGACATGTTCTTACAAAACGCACAGTCCTTCTCCATGTGCGATTTGTCGTCGGGAAGGCAGTAGAGGCACTATGAGTGCTCATCCTCAAAGACGTTCTGTAGCCCGCATCCAGGGCAGGTCCTGAACAGCTTCGGTCCAACAGGCGTCATGCTTCCCTTGTCCTGGGCCATGACCATGCGAGGTAGGCCTCAAAGATCTTCTGGAATCCTCAGAGAAGTGAAAACTCAGCGAAAAGAGGCCCTTGAGGGGCGTAGAAAGTTCCCAAAACTGGTCCCTGTTGATCGGAAGTAGAATCGGTGGAGTTTGAGGCTCGATTGACCAAAAATATAAGAGTAAACTCTTCGAAAAAACGCAAAACGCAGTATAAGCTTGAGAGCTAAAGCACATGGACTCCCAACACTTGAAAGTGCGGTAAAAATCTGAAGATGGCTGCCAGAGGAGGGGCTTAGGTAGAGGGCAGTTATTGGCTGGGGGCAGTATGACCCTGAGACCAGTGATTGGTTACTAGTAGAAAGATAGTTCAGAAACGAAACTCAAACTGATTTATTTCTTTACCGAGGATTCCCAGCCTGACGACGGGGAATATTCATGAGCATGTGAATCCATGCCAGACCCCATGCTGAAGAATTTACCTTTTCCTCTACAGACAGGAGAATAAAAAAACGAAAAGGACGCCCTCTCCTTCCTTGATTTGAAGGTTGAGGTTGTCAGATTGCCGTCCCTAATGATTTTGCTGCAGCGCTACACTCTTGCAGTTTTACCAGGCTATCGGCCTTCTAACCAAACAGGGAAGTCACATCAAATGGTACGTCACGCAAACATGCCTGCACGTCTGCAGAAAATCCTGATTTACTTAGCCAAGACATGCGCCTGCAGCTTTTGAAGAAACAGGCTCTCTGGTGTGGGGTACCTGTTTAGAAAAGGGGGTTCCACAGACAGTTCTGTATTTCTTTGTTAACAATTTGTTAAACTGTAGAACAGAATCTGTATTTAGCCAGTTTTCCATAACCCTTACTCTTAAGGCTGCATGAAATGTTAACACCCTCCATAACTGGACCACTGTTTAAAATATCAGTGAGGTCCTCAGTCTCCATAGCAGCTGCAGGTTTGGAGCACCCCAGATACTCAGCTTCTTTACAAATTACAGTTCTGCATGCGGGATCAGCCTGACCAGCCATCTCTGGGTTACCAAACTCTGTCTCTGGTGATGTTTCCCAGCTACTGGTCTCCTTTAGAGTTTCAACAAGATTTTGCATCTTGGATTCTTCAGAGATCAACTCTTCTGGAAAATTTGGTGTCCCATATTCGTACCCAAAAGGTCTTCCTTCCTCAAAGATTGATACCATTTGCTTGAAGAAATCAGGTTGAGGAATGGGTTTAAGCCACTTAGACATATCAGCCATAGGTTTAACAGTCTTTGAAAGCACTGAATGCTCCAATGAAGTTGAAGGTGTTGAATGGCTTCCACAACTTCCTCGAAGCAGTCCGTGAATGAGCCGACAATTTAGTATACTAAGACATCTGTAGAAGGATTATATGCCGCTAAGGTTCAGGCGATAAACATAACGGCTTCGATACCGAAGATGAACGCTCGAGGGGCCAGGCACAGGTTCTTTCTTGGGTGTCGAGGAAGACTCAACTTGTGTCGAGGAGTCTCTCTTCCCAGACCTTGAGCTGCGCAAGGAGGAGACACACAACTCCCTACTGGTCTTGATAGATGCCGAGGGGTGGCTTTTTTTCTCAGACTCCTTTAGAGGGGCACTCGGAAGAGCTTGCCTATGGAAAACTTGAAGCATTTTCAAATGGAAGTTTTTTTAGGAAACTAAACTTTTTCTGGAGTGGAAGACGACTATCTGTGATGTTGTTTTCTACTCTTCTTATGAAAAGAAGACGAGTGGCGTGAACTAGACCTCGAATGTCTTCAGTGTTTAGGATGCTTTCTAACGGGAGAAACAGCTCTCGATTCGGAGGATGATTTTCTACTAGATGGAGTAACGGCCGTGGATTTGGGAGAGGACTTACCTGCATTGAGTTTCCCCTTCATTTCCAGCAAGACCTTGACAGTCATGGATTGAAAGGAGCCAGTGTCATCGACTGTGACCCAACACCAAGGACCACAGACGGATGCAGTGAGGGTCTGTGATCCACATCTTGGCTCCACAGTCTGAACAACGATTGAAGCCTGCCTTCGGTGTCGAGGACATATTCGAGGAATACGATAACGTAATCGAAATTAGCTGAGGCAAGTAGCACCACAGCACGCAGCAATGCAGAAAAAACAGAACTGACGGAACGGTCAGCAGGTGGGCTTCATATACCAGCGTCAATGTCACAAGGGATGCTACAGAGGCCATTAAGGACCAAGACTTGAGGCTGCACAGTGCTCAACCCTATGAAAAAAATAAATTCCAAAGCAAGCTGCAAGCAGACTTTAATATCCATGATGACGAATACATGGAGGAAACAATCAATTCGGAAAAGGTGTTCTTCCTCTTGTGTCTTCTTTCTTTGTCTTGGCAGGTGGTTGGATGGTCTTTCAGAATTCCCCCCGCTACAGTGGATAGCACCCACTTGTCTGAGGTGATCCCCTCCCATGCATGGGTGAATTGTGAGATGCGACCAACTGCAGTGGCATTGGAAGGGACCTGGAGTGGGGCATCATTGCTTGGGTGGGGTGGAGCCTTTGGCTGAGGCGGCTCTACCTCTGCTCCTAGATCTTTTGTAGCCCCTTTGAAAATTGGAGGAGGTGGACTGTCCCTCTGAGGTGCCCCATGATGTTGATTGGCTACCTTGCCCATAACTGGAGGAGCGCTGTGGGCCTTGCCCGTGGAACCGCCTTGTGTTAAAAGACCCCCTTTGCACAAACAGTTTGTTGGACAGTTGCCCAAGAGATTTCAGAGTGTCATATTCTTTTTTGGCACTTTTAAGGGCATCATTGACCGCCTTATCGAACAGTGCATTTGGTTCAATGGGCATGTTGAGCAACATGGCCTGTGTTTCGAGCTTAAAGCCGGACTGCCTTAGCCAGGCGTGGCGCTTAATCAATGTGCCTTCGGCTATGATGCGGCCTGCATTGTCAGAGGCATCCATGTTGTTCTTTAAATGTGGTTGGCTACCTGCTTACCCTCAAACGCAGTCTTTAAGTGCTGGCATTTTAGAGGCTCTGGGACTGCCTCTATTTGTTGCTATAGTTCGTCACACTTATGGCAGCCGTAGCCAGTTAAGAGGGTGGTATTATTTGCTATTCTTGTTTGGTAGGCAGCCGAGGAAGCCACCTTTCTGCCAAAGGTGTATATTTTCTTACTTTCCTTGTTTGGCAGGGCCTCAACTGACCCCGGACGTACCGAGGATCGGTAGGGGCCGGCCTGAACACCTTCTCTATGCAGGGTTGACTACCCTTGTATGGTTTGGTGTTGGAAGAGAAGGCTAAATGTGCCTTTGAATAGATTGCAGGAGGGGAATAAATTGTGTAGCAGACCACTCCAGGAATGTCCTCCACAAAGTCCTTGTCAACTTGGGCCTCCTGGGTGTCTATTTTAAAATGTTTGGCGTCCTTGAGGAGTAGCTCATTGTACTGAAGCCGATTATCGACTGGAGAGTCAGCCACTGGCTGATCATAATCGTCTGGTGACTGGATGATGGTCTGGTGACTGGATGACGTAGTCATCGTCATAATATTGGTCCTGGTCATACTGGCCCCTTGATCTCCCAGAGAACCAAGATCATGAGAACAAGTGTCTATAAAATATAGATCCTGAGAAGGGAGGGGGCACTGTGAGGTTGCCTGGGTTTGGGTGGAGGTGCTGAGCTGTGAGGTGTCCAGAAGTTGACTCTTGGCAGCTGGTCGATCTTTAGCTTTTTTTTTTGTGTAGGTCCCTGAAGGTTTGAGAGTTCTTCAGGGTGCTAGTCCATGAAGTCCACAAAGAAATCCATTATACTCATTTTATGTTATTTGGCATTTATATAGCGCTCTATATCTCATTGGTATGACCTCAGAGCGCTGATAGGGTGAATGCCCTCGGAGACCGCAGTCCAGGTCAGTAGAGAGTTAAGTGTCGTAGGGTGCGTGGGTGCACCAGTTATGTGTGCAGCTGGTATAATTGCCTGATGGTAGCTGCATCCTAGCATTAGGTGTGGAGGTGGAGATATCAGTTGAATGTATGCAGTCTGGTGGGTGGACACCCAGACCAGTTCTGCCTGCATTAGGCCTGTAGGACGCTTATGTGAGCAGCTAGGCCGGTTTGTCATGGGATATAGCTGCGTTTTATTAGAGTGATGAGGTGTTTGTTGGGTATTGTTTGTATGTGAGCAGCTAGGACGAATTTAGCGAGGAGTATAGCTATACTCTAATTGAGTGATGGTGTAGCGTAGAGTGTAAGTGTAGTGATATGATGGTTCATGATTAAAGCGCCAAAGCATAATGCGCTTCGAAGCAAGTGGTGAGGTACGGACAGTGAAGACATGCACACCAGGACACACACTGTGAGTGGAAAATGTAGCACAAGCACTAGGCATTCCAAACCACTACAAGATTACTAAAAACGGGTAGCCCAAAACATTACACGTGGCATATTTGTCATCCTCCTGGCAAGAGTACAGAGATGTAGTTGGGATCCTTATGAAAGCACATGCTTGCACTGATTGGACTGCCTTGTAATTGTGCTGTGAGCAACGTGAAAAATAAAAACAATGTTGTTGCTTTATTTTACCATTTACCTTTAACTGCTTTTGAGACTGTGCCAAAAAACAAAGCCAAAAAAACAGGCCCCAGTTGTAATCACCTACCAGACCTTCAATGTACACTGCACCGGCAAATATGTATTACCAAATAAACTAAACACAATCATTTTGAGGAGCAGCTTTCTTGGCTTTGAGTTGGTCTCCGTATCAAAACTCTCTGGGGTCCACTCGGTTGACTTTGGAAATCCTGATGGTGTAGGAGTGTCCTGTAAGGGTGGCGTAGGGGTGTCATGTAAGGATTCAAATATCTTGTGATGCTTGGCCCTTGAGAGAGTGTCTTTAGAGTGGGAAAGGCTGCTATCTTGGACGATAGGGGCGTTGAAGATCTCGTGGATTTCGACGCTCTTGATATTAAGAGTGTGCCTGTGGCGTGTTTCTGAGGAGTTCTCATCTTGGATGTAGTGGATCGGGCCATCAAAGCGCCTTTCGACGCATGCTCTTCAGCGCGTGAAAGGTGGTGTGTTTTAGGCACATGTCACAAACGGACTTGGGCGTCTGTTTCGAAGGCTTGTGTGGTGAACACGAGCGCAATGGCCCAGAGGACAAGGATGATTTAGAGTCCCTTTCCTTCGACACACCATGGCTCAACGTTTGACGACACAGTCGACGGTCGGCCGTGGTATAAGTGTTTAGTGGGGTGTGGGCCTGAGCCGCGGGGTGTAGTCTCCTTAACAGGACCGCTGGCCTGCTTAATGGAGTTGGGGGCTCCCATTTGGGAATCTGCCGGATCCCGATCGCCCTAGGCATCACTTAGGACATCGACGCTGTCATCACTCGATGCTCCACTCCCTCCACGTCAATGGAGGTCTCGGCCTACATGGCGTGGGCAGCCCAGCGTTTTGCTCTACGGTCCTGTAGAGATTTAGGACTAAAAAGCTTGCAGGATTTGCAGTTGTTTTCAGGGTGGTCACTTGGGAGACAGCGGTTACACACCTTGTGTGTTTCTTTCCAGGGGTACTTCCTGTTGCAGGATGCACTGAACTTAAACAGTGCATTTTCCATGATAGGTGGAAAAAGCAGCACAGCAATTAAAAATAAAGACGGGGAACAGATTAGGTATTCTCTAAAGGAGAAGAAAGTATGCCCTCCCCCCACTCTCTCTACTGTGATAGGCCGAGGCCTGTGTAAGCCGCAGTCGGTGTCCGCTAAGACGGTTGTTCAGCTTGTCATGAAAGATGATGGCTCCCGTCTGCCGAAAGCCGCTGAAGTTGATCTTACGGCAGGCAATGGGCAGTTAGCAAAATAATAATAAGTCTACAATTAACTTTGTTAATCAAAGGTGTCAGCCAGAAGGAACTCCGCATCTAGCATTCAACTATGATGGCTCAAAAAAACAATCTGAGGGACCTCAACACGTGAACGACCATTGGTACAGTAGACATCACACTAGGGATAGTATTACCAACACGCCCAGTAGACATCCATTTTTGAGTTTCGAAAACAAATCATGTAATACTCCACGACTACCACTATATGTTGGTCCATGCATGTGATCTAAGCAGATCCACAAGCCTCTGAAATGTGTTTATAAGTGTGCTTTTGTATTAACTGACTTATTTTACTTGCTTAGAGTTCATGGCCTAATAAATTAATATATTCTTTAACCACAGTTTTGCCCATTTACAGTGCTTTATGTGTGGTTAACACCACCCCACATCTCTTGAAGTATGTCAGGCACTGCTAGGTCTATGTTACCTTGTAAGAGTTTGGCTAAACCTAAATGTCAATTAACCTTCTCACCAACTAGGGTGGCCTCTCAAACCTCCCACACGGCTGGTTCTAAAACTCCAACTTAACACGGACGCCAACACCACATTAGAACATTTTGCACTAACGGATGATATGTAGAGATGAATGTAGATTCCTAATTCTCAAGTGACGATCTTAGGGAGTCGTGATGAGTCAGCATGTACTGCGACTCACAGCTGGTCACTCTCACCACACCCTTGCTTTAAACAGGGGTCTTTACAAATGGCCAATGGCCTGCGAAGTGGGCGTTGCATTGAGGCAATAACTAATATTTTAACATCTTCCAGCATTGACTCTACGGTATGCAAGGGTCGAACTTCATATCATGAAGTGCCATTAATTGACATGGTAGATGACAATATACCTACTGTCCCTGTGGTTTGTTTAGATACTGGTAACTGCTCTACTCATGTAGCCCAAGTGCATGCTACTTCCTCTGTTTCTATGTATGCCCCAACAAAGGTTGAGGAAAAAGAGATTGTAGATGTAAATACGAATGATAGTATGATTCGATCGGATTCATGTACCCCTAACAAAGTGCAATTTAGCACTACCTTGCAGAAGATGGCTGCATTAAATGCACAAGTCAATCAAACTATTAGTATGATGACTCCACTAGTATATGGCACAACAAATTCGGGCACCATTGCAAATACTAATAGGAGTTATCATACCAAAATAGATGATGATGTATCGGATGAGGCACCAATTGGAGCAATTCCGCGCACGCTTTCATTCTCGCCTGATCAATTTAATGTTTCAAATAAAGTACCAATTGAGGATCTTGGAGTAGGTACGAATAGTGTGCGCGGAATTGAAAAACAATCCCCAACCCCTCTTCCGGTGATCACCAAAATTCTAGATCTCCTTGACAAGGGTCACGAGCTCACTCATCTTGAATTAAAGGAAACTAAGGCCATCTTGCATTATCTTTGCTCCAAAATGGACAAAATCGAGGGGTTTATCACTGCAGTTTACACCTTAAGATCCATTCAATCTGAAATTAGAGGACAAGGCCATAGCAATGAAGAGGCAGGGAGGCACGATTTATATGTAAACAGTTTGGAACAGTGCAATCAGGACGCATTAATTGAACCTGTGAAATGTAAGTGCGACAATGACTTGAAAGAAATTAAGGCATCAGTCGATGCACTGAATTTCACAATTACAACTCACTTCACCAAAATGGAACCTTCAATGCGGTTTCCTGATAGCCCATCTGCTCTCCTTGAAGAAATTGAATCACAAAAAAAAACAGACAGAACACTGTGTTACTGAGGAACCTTTTACTTTTATGTCCCGTCGAGTTAAAAAAAATCACTTGCGAGCCGTTAAGAGATATGCTAAGCGTAGGAAGGAAGCACTATTACATAAGAATGATGGACGTGGAAAGGATACTTACTTGGTTCCTAGTATAGAATTAATCGATGAAGATCATATTGATGTAGGACAACTGTCCAAAGAAAGCCAAGATGTTCTTACCCCGGTTACTAATTTATCGGAGGAAGTAAGTCAAAATGGTATTATTACCAAGTCATTAATGATGGGTGCTGTCCCCCCTCAGATTGCTAATCTTAAATCTGGCATCGTCAATCCAGTGAATAGTATATCTGAGGAAATTACGATTTCTAAACCTTTGATCAAATCAAAATTATGTGAAATGTCTCTAAAGGTGTTAGATAATCAGGACAACGGATGTGCAACAACTCTAATCGAACCCGTTATCGGCTCTGTAGTAAAAAGTAACTTAAGGGACTTTTTCCCGATTATAGGGAGATGTCGTACGATGAAAAACAACATTATTCACTCGGGCCCTCATGGTAGTGACAATTCGATTTCACTAACTAGGAAAACCTATAGTGAAGTATGTTCGAGGGATGTGACTACCGAACTCTCTGCGAACAATATCTCCGAACAGCCCAAAAATATACCCTTAGTTGCTGTAAATGGCATTGGTAAAATAGGGAAGGTAGAGGTAGATGAAATAACTAATAACATAGAAAAGGAGGTGAACATGACTAAGTCGGTAATTGCAGTAAATGGCACGGGAAAAAGAACTACTTTGGTTGAGGTATCGGCCGTGCTTCATAAGGAGAGTTCCAAGTTCAGCTGTTTCGATCAAACTGGATCAATTGATAATGCAATGACTCCAAATCGTATTTTTATACATGGCCCTGCGCAAAGCAGAACACTACCACAAAACATGAATACCAATCCTCTCTTGTATAAAAATGGCGAAGCCTCTGTAGCTCTGAGTAAAACTTTCTATATGGACAATCAGAACACAAACAATCATAGCAAGATCCTATTAAAACAACCTAATAATTTATTAATCAATCCTGCTGTTGAAGCAGGAACTCCAGTTGTCTCAGCGCCAATTTCACACAGGCCCTTGCAGTCAGATGAGATGAAGGAATACATCATAGGATTTGAAGAAAATGCTGAGGAATTGGTAGATAAACGTATTAATCGTTCATTTATCTTCTCCCTTTTCTCAAAAATACCTCAATTGAGAATGGTTAAATCCAATGATATTACCAGAGTCTCCCTGGCCAGAATCAACAACTTCAGGGCCCTATGTTATCTCGGTTCTGAGGCAGTAATGAAATTTATTTGGTCCAATCGGGAGGAAATAAAAAGAGAGGGTTTGGTATTACTTACCTTCGGATCCGAGGATGATGCTGCTCTATTCCTAGATCCACCAAAAGTGATCGATGGAAATTGTATTGATATGACCGTACCCATTGTTAAAACAAATATGGGCTCTGGACTTGATTTGGCTGAGATTCTGAAAGTTGTAGCTCAAACAAATGGCCTTCCTTGGCTGGAACCTATGCTCTTGGCCATTTTGTCTTCTAATACTACTTCACTACCTACAAAACCAGTCACATAGCTATCTAATCACAAAGAACTTAAAATCATATCCTGGAATTCGTGTGGCTTTGTGAATTTAATGAACTGGCATCTCAATCTTATTAGTGATGAACGACCAACTATAATCATAATTCAAGAGTCGATGAAAACAGAACCTCTACTTATCCCTGGTTATGTTACTTTTAACTCATTAGCTAAGAGACATTTATCAGGCCGCCCATCTGGGGGCTTATCGATTGCAATAAATACCTCATTTAAAGCCCAACCTAATTTAGTTTGGAACTCTCCGAGTTTATTAGGGGTTCATCTTAATATACCCTCAATCAGATATCCATCATTAATTATCATCTCACTATATTGGAACCCAGCCAATTTAACTATTGAAGAGATGTTTGACGATCTTGAAGCATGCTTGGAACTCTCCGCTAGTATATATCAGAACTGTGAGATCATTCTTGGCGGCGATTTTAATTGTGACTGTAGAAATGTGAATGAAACTAGTCTATCTAAACTCGCAACCTTAGCATGCATTAGAGGAGCCAAGTTTAGAGAACTCCTAACTGATTGGGACATGGATCTCTTGGCGACACGATATGAAATCAAAAATTACATGGGAAAGAGGAGTTAAGAAGTCAATGATAGATTTTATCTTTGTATCTCGTAATCTTATAGCTTACATGGCCCCATTAGTAATAGAGCCTATATTGATCGGTGATCATGCACAACTTATAACATCATTGAAATTGAAATGTCAATTGCTAGGGGCAAATAGTTCACTATCAGCAGTAGAAGTTGATCGCCCTCAGCACTCAATCAGGTGGAACAATGGCTTGTGCGATCAGATTTTTAAACACATATCTCGAGAAACACTGCGAGTTGACCAATATGGTGCCAATTTAAGAATAAAACTATCTGATAGGGATTACTCCAAAATAGTTGACACCGTTTTGCTCAAATTTTGTAAAAACCGCAGTAGTGCGAAACATACTCGCATCTACGATCAGAAATGCAAACTGTTGAAAAGGGAAAAAAACAAAGCCCTAAGACAATTAAAATATAATGTTTTAGGCACTGAAAGACTCAGAGAAAGGCGGAATCAAATCATCTCACAGTACAAACAAAACTTAAGATTCGCCCGGATCTCGAGACACAATGAGGAGAACTGTACTTTAATTCGTGCCATCACGTCACATGACACTCGAGTTATATGGCGTACTCTAAAAGCTGACCCAAAAAATGCCGTGTTATCTATGCCAAATTGTATTTCTGATCAGACATGGCAGACGTATATAACTGCAAAATATCAACTACCTTATAAGTTCCAATTTCTTCCTGGTATATTGCTAGACTCTACCAGGATCCCTCGGCTTAATTGGAGTATTAGAGACATAATTTGGGCAATCTCGAGGCTGTCGTATTCTAAGGCTGCAGGACCAGACGGGCTTCCCCCTTGTCTCTATAAAGCGGACCCTGCCATGTGGGCAGAAATTATGAATACCAAATTCGAAACCATCTTCAACTCTGGGGAAATTCCACCATCTTGGTTAACTGCAAACATAGTCCCGATATTTAAGAGGGGTGATCCTTCCTGTCCTGAAAATTATCGCCCGATTTCTCTAATCGATACCGAGGCTAAAATCTTTGCGATTCTACTTCTTCACGATTTGGAGAAAATTATTGAGTCCAAGGGTCTTTATTCTAAATTTCAAACGGGTTTCAGAAAGAATATGAGTACCACTCTAAATGCAACTATCCTTGCGCACGTTATTGCTGGAGCAAAAAATAAGAACTCTAATCCGGTATATATCGCAATGATTGACATGAGTGCGGCCTTTGATAATGTTGTCCGCAACTTATTGTGGATGAAAATGTTGGCTTTCGGAATTCCAAAAGATTTAATGTATTGGATCATGAAATTGCACATTAATACATCTTATAGAATAAAAATATCACAGGACGGGGGCACCACAGCTCCAATAGGATCAGCACTGGGCTTAAAACAGGGCTGCAACCTTGCAGCAACCCTGTTTAATCTATACATGGCGGATCTGGATAAAAACTGGGAAAATATGAACCTGTTCCCTGTGAAGGTTGGGAGTATATCTTTGCAATGGATCGCCTTTGCAGATGATATTATCTTGTTTGACCCTACTCCTGTAGGTTTACAAACGAAATTAACACTTTTTGAGGAATTTGCAAAGGACCACAATTTGACTCCCAACCCGGCAAAGACTGCCATTATGAAATTTGGAGTGAAGCAGAAAAAGGGCAGTTTTAGATGGCATATTATGGATACGCAGATATCTTGTATTAACAACGCCATTTATTTGGGGTATCATCTCTCTGATCAGAATTCCATCAAGGTATGGACAGACATTATCAAATGCAAAACCAGGACACTCCTTTCGCAATTGAAAAGGATTTATACCCGGTTCTGCAAATTTTCATTAACTCCGTTAATTGAATTTATGTCCTTGAAGACTGAGAGTATCATTCTTTATGCACTAGATATTTGTTTGTGTGATATGTCTAATATGTTGGATTGTTTACAAGGCTCACTTTTAAAAGCAGCAATGTTCTTGCCTATGTCCATTCCAAATGCCATCATACGTCATGAATTGGGGTTGGTGGCACTGTCGTCTAGATGGAAATGGAGACAGTTATCTCATTTTGCAAAGATGAATTACCCACCGACTAATTCGCTATATGCGGATTTGAATAAGATGCTGGGTACTCACTGTCCTCCTTCCTTTTATAATTATCAACTGAAAATGCAACAACTTTTAAGTGAAGTGAATATTGCAGTGAATGATGTCCATCTTCGCCCGTGCCATGCAAAAAAAAAACTTTTTGATTTAGACTGGTGTGTAACTATTGATCGGATTATGACATACAAATCGTATGAAGAATATGGTGCCTTTGTTAAACAGCGCATCCCTCGCTATGCACATGTCACTTTATTCCCCTGTGAAACTACCAGGAAGGCATATATTCGATTTAGATTTAATCTTTACCATACTAGGGATAGAACAAAGAATTGGGGAACAAATGCCTCCACAATTGCTGTGGGATGTCGATTTGATGAGTGTAATGAACCACATGAAACATTGAAGCATCTCATACTCTACTGTCCCCATTTTAACAAAATACGTACAGCAAGATTTATGAAATTTGTTGATATAGGGTTTGAGGATTGCCTCGAGTTTTTGTGGTCTCGCATGATGCAAGGAACTCACAACCGTTTAATTTATGAATTAGTAAGTTTTTGTAAGCATATAGAAAAAGAACTTATTTTGAGTGGAGAATGAAATGCCTAGTTGGTAAATTGATTGGTATATTTTCTCTTGCACCTGTATTTTAAATTGTATTTTAAAGTATTTTAAAGTATTGTGTGCTAATGCAAAATAATGTAATTTCAAATGTTTAAATTTTCCTTTTCTTTTTACATGGATTCTAACTTGTTCTTTTGCAAAGGTTCTACTCGAAATTATTCTTGTAAATGAACTAAATGCAAATAAATAATAAAAAAATAAAAAAACAGGGGGCTTTTCCCCTGTCCCCCGATCCCCAGGGACCGCTGCGTTCGGCCTCCCAGTCCCACAACCTTCAATGAGGAGCCCACCATTCCACCCATACCATCCACACCCCAAAAATAATACTTTAACATGTTGGTTTCTGGGCCACACATTATACATGTTCCCAGGCTGCACTTGCCAGTGCAGTGAGCCAGCATGCAGCGGGCCCTAGGAATACCAATCATACACCAGATTAGCAAGGGTTCAAAATGTTAGGTTGTAGTCCTATTCTATGTATTTTAGTATGGTCTGCTTACAATTTATTTTGTTAATAGGTCATCTATTTATATGGTGTATGGGTTCAGGAGAAGAACAAATTAAGTTTTAGTCAAGCAGTTAGATTTTCTGCACTTACTGTGTGCTGTGGTCCAAATATGTCATCACTCTGTCGCCTTCTTCTTCCAAACGTTTGTTTACATGGTGAAGGTATTCTGGGACCTGGAGGTAAAATATAGAATGGTAAAAAGACAATTATTAGCTAAAAGTTAGCAAAGACTTTTTTTGCAGAACACAAAGTGTACACTTACTGATACTTATTCAGGAACATGGCACATTTAATGTAACAGTTGAAGAGCTTACTATTTTCTTCAATGGTCGGTAGGACCAAAAAACGAATTCTGCCTAGGCATAAATAAGTACGCAGAGGCCCACATGTTTTGTATTAATTTAAGAATGTCATATGCTGTCCAACTACAAAATATCCTTTTGTAAACCTGCAAGTCAGATTAATATATTCTTTGGCATTACATTTTTAGTCTTGCTTTTCTAATTATATCACTCAGCTTAATTTGATACTGGTCAGCAATATGCATTGTTGAACAAACTGGAGCCCAAGGATGAAGCAAGGTAGGTGCATCAGTATTACAGTTGTTGTGCTTCTACTTGCCAAGAGGAACAGATAGAGTCAACCAGAAAAATGATCCCCAGAAAAATCAGAGACCTGTACAACACAACCCATGCTTGTTTGTGTCCATTAGTTTTTCCTGAGAATCATCAGCAGCCAAATCTAGTCCTGCTTTTAGGATTTCCACAATTAATATTCATGGGATTAATGTACATATCATGAATCTAAATTAGAAGTACATTTGCATGGTCACTGATTAAACTGTAAAACATTTGGTAAATCCATGTAACTTTAGAATTAAAATGATTTACTGGGCAATCAGTAGCTAGTAAAACTTTTATTTGCACAATTTATTGGACGGTTGAAACCCCAAACAATTGGCACAATGCACAGTCAACACCATATATTCCAAAAGGGGTGGAGCTAAGGCGGTCTAGTGCAATTGGCTGGGGCAGTATAACCCACAGTGACAGCAATAGGCTATAGTGACAAGCAATTTAAGCTTCAAAGAAAAACTGCTTTAATATTACTAAGGATTGCAGCCTGATGACACAGAATATTCACGAGCATGTGAATCCATGAAAGATCCCATGCAGGAGAAAAGGATGTTTCAAAGTTTCAATTGCATTCAGTTGGCTACAGAAACTCCACAAGGGACAGGGGTACTTGTGTTTAGGATTTCATTTGTAAAAATTAAAATAAACATACATATCAAAAATTGCTGCATCCACTTTGCCTTAGGTAATTTCAGCAAATATGAGGGCAGAATGACCCTTTTTTTATGCTCCTGTTCCACATCATGATAAAATGTATACTTCATGATTGCGGCATGAGTATTAATTCAATCGTAATCCAATAGTCACTTTTTAACCATACTTGGGGTTTGCACCAGATGTTCTGAGGTGATACCCATTTCTTCCAATAATAAAATACAATTCGATGCCCATCCTTTCAGGGAGTCCCATCTGTTTTTCCCATAATATTCATTTAGCTCTACAAATAATGAGTTAGGCGTTTGAAATGAGATCTTCATAAATAAAATAATTAAACTCTACTCTAACCTTAATGGATAGTATGCCAAGTTCAAAACGAATCACAGATATAGGTAAAGAGTTTGGTAAATGCAAAACGCTCCTCCAGATGCTGGCTTTGAAGTTATTATTATTAGGGTTGAAAGAGTATGACATCAATACTGTAAATTCTCTTTGGTATTACCTTGGCCGTATTAAATGTAATGATGAGTAGAATGGAATATTTTCCCTTTTTATTTTTTGTATTTCATTTTTGGTATTCGAGTATCTGATTTTTCTCGCAGCAGAGCTATCATAGCAGATGTGTTCACGGAATTTCTCCAGAAAAAAACAATTCATTGCCCGAATCGAAGAGCCCTGCAATTGCACTTCACATCTAACCAGGACATCTACCATTTATGATACTACTATATCGAACCACAATCCTCAAGACCATACCAAGATTTTCACACCGTCATTAGAAACTTTCAGTCAATCAGACATCGTAATTTAATATTGCCCTTGATAAAGATCCAGGAGGGTTGAATCAATTGTTGGCTACAGAATTATATAGATTGTTGAATTGAATTAGTGTTCGATTGTTGACTACAATGTATACATTGATTAAATAAATTGATTACTCAACCAGAGCTATTGTGGGAAGGGTTCTTCCTCCATTAGATTTGATGAAACCCACACTTGGGACGGAAGGGCACCGTCTCCCTTGAACCCCCCCCACCGACAGCAGGGTGTACATATTTTACTGATCAGTGCAGTGGTTCTTATATTCTAGTGCCCTAAACTTGTGGCTCCTAAGACTTCCTTTAAGGTCAGTGCTCATAGAAACAGTCTTGAAGATTTCAGGTTTAGGTTTCCCAGTAAAACATTCTTTTACTTTTTTTTAGCTGGAGCTCTCAACTTCCTAAGGAGAGGTGCTAGTCCTAAAGCTGGTATATTGGATTCAATGATTATTGGGTCTCCACATCCTTCTTCGGAGTTTTTCCAAATACATCATTTATCCCCCTTGGAACTTTACTTCTGAGCAATCTGAATCGATGATGCTGCAAACTGAGTGGGGCGCCCCAACGTATGAAACTGGACTTGGCCAGGGCAGCAGAAAACATGGCATGTATGGTGTTTTTTCCAAGGAGCCCGATAAGCCCTATAAGAGTATTGCTTTGACTTCCTCCCGGTTATTAACCGACAAAGGGGTTTCCACATTGCTCACATGAGAATCATTCTCGTTAGTAAACAGCTGTTTCAAATCACACATGCCGCTGAAAGTGTAATCAAGTATCACTGGTCTGATCTGCATATCTTGGTCACAGGTTAGATCTCCCTTGTTAGGGGCTTTATTGTCAGACAAATCCCTATTCACTTAGAAACTTAGAAAAACGATTTTCCCCAAATCACTATTCGTTGTTGCAAGAACACAAACGGTTCCACCACTTGTGTCAGCTACTGCAGCATTGCTCTGGAGCACCACAGAGGGAGAATGCACCTCAGAAAGTCCCAGAGCAGCCCAGATCTGTGTTTCTGCTGCAAAGATTGCACATGATCGGGGCAGAATGTGGGTTGAGCTGAAGAGATGAGCGAGATTAGAGTGGAAGAAGCAATATTTTATAACTTCTTAGATCCTATGTCGAAACCAGGGCGAGCATTATGATTCACTTCTTATTTCTACTCTTCAGCAGTTTTTTTTTTTTTTTTTAAACAGAAAATCTCTAACCCCGAAATACAAATCCCCAAAAGTCTCTCCTATGTGCAAAGATCCTCAGTCCACTTACTTTCCTCTGGGCCCTATTAGTCATTTCCTGCCCAGGTCCTTTCGTCTTCTTTTTCTGCTCTTCACAGAGATAAGTATACCTTCCTGCTTAGCCTATCTATAGGAACGTTAATGTGGGATGAAGTGAAGTATAAATGTCATATGTAGGTTGTATTATATAGATGAGGCATATTTAGATGAGCGCGTGGTCGCTGGCACACTTCGGGACTACACAGCGCATCCGGATCGCATGGCGGAGCCCAGGATCATTTAACAGCCAGGTGACCCAGGTGCACACATACCATGGTAACAGTGCGCTCAGGAGCACAAGCCAGATCCGTGAGCAACTAGCTCACGCGAAGCTCACCGGTTCGTGCCCCCCCCCCTATTGGCCCCCTGACATTACTGAGTGCCGACCCGTGCACCCGAAAATATGCATCAGTAAAGGCGACACCACCCAGAACATACGCAGTGTCGCCCAACGAGCGACAGAGGCAACATGCCACCAATAGCACGGCTGCACGCTGCACAGTATTACAGTGCGAATACAGCACTGCACTCGACTACAAAG
Source organism: Ambystoma mexicanum (assembly GCF_040938575.1). NCBI lineage: Eukaryota > Metazoa > Chordata > Amphibia > Caudata > Ambystomatidae > Ambystoma > Ambystoma mexicanum. The sequence goes on from NC_090939.1 coordinate 894,674,647, forward strand.
CTTGACAGCTCAATAGCACTGGAAATCCAATACAACTTAAGTGGCCCACGGCTATCGAGGAGTGGGATAACCACTCAGCGTGCATGGAGTCAGAAAGCTGGAGTGAGGGGAGCCAGGACAAAATGCTTACAGAGGAAGATACAGACCTCACAACCTCACATTAAGCTGGATGGATTATCTCAGACACAGTGACTCAAGGGTACGGCCCTTATAGGACAGGTTAGAAGCACTGGAGTGTCTGAAAGGGGATGCCTTGAGTAACAGAAATAAACAATTACCGAAATCACGTCCGCAAGCTAACCTCACAAGGAGTTGACTGCACAGTAGAGAGAACAGACCCGGAAGAGAAAAGAGTCCATTCCCCGGGGTCCAAGAACTGAGTGTAAAAGACTCCAGAAGCAGCCAATGCATTCGACAAGCTCAGACGCTTTCATGCAAAGATCAGCAGTGCCAAGCCTCATACCCCGGTCCTCAGAGACGCAAAATATAGGTGATGGAGATACCTCACCAAACACTGACGTGTCTGACTTTCATTCCTCACAAAAGGTAGTGAAAAGCGGTAAAAGGAATAAGGCAGAGAAGAACATAGAAGAACCTAAAGAGGAATTAGCAGCCATGTTCGACCCAGATAGTATGACATCCCAGGTCGAATGACTGGCTGTCATCTTCTAGAGTGACATACTACATGGTGGACAGATTGAGCAAACGTCTGCAGAAAGAGACAAGACTACGGATGAGATTGGAGTGAATCTGTGTCTTAATAGAATCAAGACTCCCTGTGCTGTAACCTTGGGTAATCTTCATTGTCGGGAAATGTCCAGGGACATCAACTTCTTACGCTTAAATTTACTTGCTGTCCTCAGCTCCCAACTACTTACAACTGCACTCTCTAGGCACTCTGCTCCACACAGAGCTCTGCACCAATTCACGCTGTATTAGAATCTCTCACTGGTATAACCAGGAATGTGCTCCCACGAGAAAAGTTGACCAAACGCTCAGGTCTGCTTACAACTGCACTCTCCAGACACTCTGTATTTTTATATACTTACGGACTAACTTGAATTATTGGGATTGTTCTCAGTGGACTCACTGTAGCCCTAAACTACTGACACTTTTGAGACTAAGCCTTGACTGCTCATGCACCTATCTTGACCAGGTTTTGGTTAACCTCAGCGTCTTCTGGGTTTACCATAAATAGGGTGGCCTGCTAAAATACTCACAGGGACTGATTTTAGAAATCCATCTTAACAAAAAGAACCGCCAATCAATACATAAATGGAGCAGAAGCGGGGTAGAGGAAAAGACTAGGTTTAGGACAAGTGAACAAGAAGCAGAAAGAACAGGATGGAGAAAGGGTAGAGAAATGAAAGGAGGGTGAGAAGAAATTGAGGAAAGGAACAGACTATCAAAAAAAATAAACTGTAGAGAAAATAAGGGGCACACACCAAGGCGGCAAGGGGAGTTGGACAGATTTGTATGAAATACCAAACAGTTGCAAAGTCCTTGAATAAAGCAACAAAGCTTTTGCCAAATAGAAGATCTATCGCTTACAATGACATGGCTCTCCCCCATACTTTCAATGGCAACTGGGTTAATAAGTGGCCAACGTAGATTCTCATATGGCATCCCCAACAGCTTCAGAGATAAGAAGCCTAATAAACAGACCACCACACCTTTACGTGGGTGCATCCTTAGACACTGCTGGTCCCAATGACTGCCAATTTTCTGCAGAAAAACGTCAGCTTCCTCAACATCCACAAAACTAAAGCGATTTTCCTGGTACCTAACCTTGAGTTTGGCTGACAAGACAGAAGCGGGCAGCAACAGTTTAGCCAACTTCTTCTGAACATGCAAAAGCTTGCACAGCCTCTACAATGTCTCCTCACTCAAGACCACAGAAACAAGTAGTAGAATCAGGAATGCTAATTAGCTGGCTCTAAGAAGGTGATTTGTTAAACACAGAGCTTTTAAACGCTTGTATTATTCCTTGATTCACTTGTGCCTTTGGTTTTCTGTTTAAAAAAAAAAAATAAGAAATTAACAGTCATGGGCTCCTGGATAGACATGGTGAATCCAGCAGCTAGAGAGAAACTGAGGAGAGGCGAACAACGAGGAGACTTGCTGGCAAGTGGTGAGCGGTCACCCGGGCACCAGCATGTGCAGATGCCCAGCAGGAGCTGATGGCCAGCTTGCGCTGCAATGGTTCACCCTTCGGGGACGGAGGTCACTATACCTGCCCTTCGAGTCACATTACTAACCGAGCTGGTTTACAATCCGAGGACTGCCTGATGGCTAGATTTAAAAGGTGAACATGGAGCCTTGGGCATCACCAATGCCCTGAGAAGCTAGATCACCTGCCACACACTGGTCTTTTACCACAGCAGCAAGCTAGGGCATTAGTGATCTCTGCCTACCATTTGATCATTTTTAGAGACAGGAGCTGCTGATAGTGTCTAGGCCTAATGAATTCAGCTTAAGAATGTATGCCTAGTGACCAAGAGTTTGACACATGCTAGCCTCTTCAGTGTGAGCACCCACCGGTGCGTAGTTGTTAAATAAGGAGTGCTGCAGGCCAAAGAAGGAACAAGTTACTTACCTGTAACTGTTGTTCTCCAGCATGGGTCTGGCATGGATTCACATGCTCATGAATATTCCCCTTCGTCAGGCCAGGAATCCTCGGTAAAGAAAAAATCAGTATCAGTTTCGTTTCTGATCCGTCTTTCTTAGTAGTAACCAATCACTGGTCTCTGGGTCATACTGCCCGTAGCCAATGACTGCCCTCTCCCGAAGCCCCGCCTCTGGCAGTCATCCTCAGATTTGGTAGCACGTAAAGTGGCAGTATGACCAAGTGAAGAGCCGCAGAGGGGTAGCAGGGAGGGTTTGCATGTGAATCCATGCCAGACCCATGCTGGAGAACAACAGTTACAGGTAAGTAACTTGTTCCTTCTCCAGCATGGGGTCTGGCATGGATTCACATGCTCATGAATATAAGAATACATAGCAGTACACACATGCACATCCACGGGAGGTGGCAAGGCTCAACATTAAGCATTACATAAAACTCAACATTAAGCATTTCTTACCTCCTCACCAGGCTCACCTTAAGCGAACAGGTTGCGCAGCACTGCTTGGCCAACCCTGGACTCCTCCCTGGAATCACGGTCGACGCAGTAGAATCTCGTGAAGGTGTGCGTCAACCTCCAAGTAGCAGCCCTGCAGATGTTCAGCAGGGGCACACCAGACAAGAACGCCGTGGTAGCAGCGACCGCTCTGGTCGAATGGGCTCTCGGACAGCCAGGCAACGGTCGGTTCGCCAACCGATGACAGTGCATAATGCAGCCGGAGAGCCATCTGAAAATAGAAGCCTTCGAGAGAGCCTTCCCTTGGTTCACAGGTCCAAAGTTCACTAACAGCTGTGATGTCCTGCGAAAACTCTTCGTTCGGTCCACGTAGAACTTCAGCGCTCTAGCTACATCCAGCGAGTGCAAAGTCCTCTCGGCTGGCGACGAAGGCGACGGGAAAAAGACTGGTAACACCAAGGGCTCGTTGACATGGAAGTCTGACGGCACCTTGGGCATAAAGGAAGGGTGCGTCCTCAGCACTACCCTTGTATCGTGTAAGGTCAGGTATGGAGGTTTGCAGGGTAGTGCCTGGACTCTCCCACGCGTCGTGCGGAGGTGATGGCCACCAGGAACGCTGTTTTCCACGACAGAAACTTCAATGGGGCCGAATGCAATAGCTCGAATGGCAGACCTATGAGCCTGGTCAGCACCACGTTGAGCTCCCACGCCGGGGCTGGCGCCTTCACCAGCGGGAATGATCGAAACAGTCCCTTCATAAATTCCTTAACCAGGCGATGAGATCACAGGGATGACCGCCCTGTAGTCCTGGTGTATCGGGAAATCGCTGCAAGGTGTATCTTGATTGAAGCATGAGATAGTCCAGTTTTGGCTAGCAACAGAAGGTACGGCAATACTTGCGGGGCTGTATTCCGCAGAGGGTTAATCTTGTGTGCACGGCACCAGATCGAGAACCTCTTCCACTTATGTCCGTAGCACTTGAGAGTTGAGGACGCCCTGGCCTTCGCAAGAACCTCTCTGCAGTCGGCCGGGATATCATATCCTCCAAACTCTAGTGCTGCAAGAGCCAGGCCTGCAAGTTCAGCGACTCCGGGTCGTGATGAAGAATTGCGCCTCCTTCTCTGGAGAGAAGATCTGCGTCCATAGACAGCTTGACTGGTGGGGACGCTGACAAGTCCAGAAGGTCCAGGAACCAGATCTGTCTCGGCCACGCCGGTGCAATGAGGATCATTCTGTTCCTGGACCTCTTTAGCAGGTTGATGAGTTGGAGCAGCAACGGCAACGGAGGAAACGCATATAGGAACAGGCCGTCCCAGGGGAACGAGAAAGCATGGCCCATGCTCTTCGGTTGGGGAAACCTGCTGGCGAACCTCTGGCACTTGGAGTTCGTCGCCGTCGCAAACAGCTCGATTTGGGGTTTGCCCCATCGCTGAAAGAGTCTGTCCACTTGATCCTGGCGTAGTTCCCACTCGTGGCACGAGCGCAGCTCCCTGCTGAGTGAGTCGGCAATGGTGTTTATCCCTGCCAGATGAAACGGCACCAGAAACATCCCTTGAGCAACGGCCCAATGCCACAGGTGCTGGCTTCCTTGGATAGGGCCAGGGATCTGGTTCCGCCCCTGCTTCCGGATGTAGAACATCGTGGTGGTGTTGTCGGTGAAGATCCTCACCACCTTGCCCTTGAGGGACGGGAGAAAGGACCTGAGGGCCCAGAACACTGCCCGGAGCTCCAGGACGTTGATGTGAAGCGGCTTCTCCTCCGGGAGCCAAAGGCCTCTCGCGTGAAGATCTCCGGTGTGGGCTCCGCACCCCTCCAGGGAGGCATCCGTCATCACCGTCGCCTGGTGAGCCGGGGTCTGAAAGTCTGTCCCCGCCGCTAGATGAGCGCGGGTGCCCCACCACCGGATCGCTCGCCGGAAGGTCTCGTTGAGAGGGATCCTGTCCTCGAAGCTGCCCGTCGCTTGAATCCAGCGGGTGTCGAGGAACTCCTGTAGAGGGCGCATCCGAAGTCTGCACAGGCGCACGAGATAAATGCAAGAGGACATCATCCCGAGGAGGGACTTGATGGACCTCACTCTGGCCACGTTTGTGGCCAGCAGACGCTGCACCTTGCCTAGAATGGCATTTGTCCTTTCCTCCGACGGCGAGGCCAGACGCGCCACTGTGTCTTGCTTGGCTCCCAGAAACAGTGCGACTTGAGAGGGGACCAGGTGGGACTTGGGGAAGTTGATGGAGAACCCCAGGTCCGTGAGCAGCTGGACGGTCTACGCCGTGTGTTTTACGGCGAGCTCCCTTGTCCTTGCGCGGATGAGCCAATCGTCCAGGTAGGGGTAGAAGTGGATCTCCTGCAGGCACAGCCGCGCCGCCACTGGAGCGAGGCACTTGGTGAAAACCCTGGGTGCCGACTTCAGTCCGAACGGGAGGGCCTTGAACTGGTAGTGCCGCCCTTGGACCACGAACCTGAGGAACTTCCGATGTCCTTTTAGAATGGTAATGTGAAAGCATGCATCCTCCAAATCCAACGATGACAGGAAATCGCCCTCCTCCAGGTGTCCCAGCACGTGCTGGAGGGTGACCATCCGGAACTTCTGTGCCTTGATGTACTTGTTCAGTCGTCGCAGGTCTAGGATGGGACGCCACCCTCCTGTCTCCTTTTTCACAAGGAAGTACCTTGAGTATACTCCGGAGCCTCTTTGGGACGAGCTCGATGGCACCTTTCTTGAGCATCGCCCTTACCTCCAACAGTTGAGGGACGTGGTTTTCTTTCCTGGCCACGGGGGGAATTCGGGGGCACTTTTTTAGAAATTCGAGGGCGTGCCCCTGGGCCAGGGCGTCCAGCACCCAACGGTCGGTGGAGATGGACTCCCAAACGATGAAGAACTTCACCAGCCGGCCTCCCACCGGGGTGCTTCGGAGGGGGCCCGACGCCACGGTCGGTTCAATCTTGCTTGGAGGACACCTTGCCGCCTTGGCCTCCCTGGCGACGACGGTGGGATCCACCCGACTTGCCTCGTCCTCAATAGGCTTCCTGCGACGAGGCATGTCCAAAACCTTGGCTTGAACGTCCTGGCGGAAATCCGTCGCCTTGAGCCACCCTCGTCGTCTGAGGCAAACGCCGTTGCCTAGCTGGCGGAAGCCTGTGTCAGCAATGTCCGTTGCCACCGTAATGGCATGGTCCGACGCCACCTCACCTTCTTGCAAGATCTCCAGGGCCTCAGCCCTCTTGTCGTCCTGGAGGAAGTCCAACAGGGGGGGGCGACCTTGTACCTTAACTCCCTGTCGTAGCGGGCCACGATCTCGAGGGCGTTGGCGGCCATAATGGTTGTTGCCGCCGACAAGATAACTCGTTGTCCCATTGCATCCAGCTTCTTTCTTCTTTCCTTCGCCCTCCGGCGGGGAAGTTGACGCTGAGGCATATGCCCCCCCCCGCTTTCTTCTTGGCCGCCGCTGAGACGACCGAGTCAGGGGTCGGTTGCGCCCTAAGGCACAAAGATGCCGCGTCTGTCGGGGACCCGGTACTTCTTCTCGTACCGATCCCTCTTGGCAGGCATCGTAGACGGGTTCAGGGTGAGACCCTCGTCCCAGATGTCATCCAGAAGAGGCACGGCGAGGACCGTCTTCATCTTGGCCTCGCGCCGTTGGTAAAGGAAACCTTCCTTCTTTTTTTCGGGGCTGAGCTGAAAAAGCTCAGATTCCATGGCGATCATAGCGTGGAAAGACCCAATCTCGTCGGGCGGGGAAGCCCGGGCTGGAGGCGATGGGAGCTTCGTCCCGTTGTCGCCGCTGTCATCCGTATCCGTTGTGGCCGTGTCCGTTCCCGTGTCATCCCCAGGTACGGGGGACGTGGGCGAGGGCTGAGCAGGCCGTGAGGGCTGAGCAGGCCGCAATGCTGAGCAGGCCGCGAGGGCTGAAAAGGCGGGGCTGGATGGGTCCGTCTTCTCTTGTTTGGGGGACTTCCTGACGGGCCTGGTTCCGGCTCCTCCGTCGGTGGTAGGGACAATCTCGTCCTTATCTCCGAACATAAGGATTGTATTGCCAACAAAATGGCCGCCGAGTTGTCCTGCGGCTCCGGAAGCGACGGGCGCAACGGTTGACTAGGAACCTTGCCGGCACCGCTGTCGCTCTCGTCGTCCCCTTCGTCGGGATCCCTACCGTGGGACCGGGCCTCGTCGAGGCCCTCCAAGACTTCAACCAGTTCCTCCTCGGAGGCTGTGTCCATGTCCACAATGGCCAACGGCTCCCCACCCCCTCTTTTTCCACCGGGGTCTTCTCGATGGGCCTGAAAGAGGCTTCCCTCTGCGGTGGTCGGGAAACTCTGGGCCCCGAGGTCGCCTCCACTGGTGTAGTCTCCTCAGGCTGCGCCAGGGCCGCTGCGACTTCCTCGCTAGAGGCCTTGGCCGGGTGAATCAAGGCCTTCACCACCTTCTGTGGGCCTGTGGCCTTCACCTTAGGGGGAGGGTCACTGCCTCGGTCCCCCTCAGCTGGATCCTTTGAGATCGACCGGGGCCTCTCCAGAAGCTTTGCCGGGTTCTTGGCCTTCCTCTTCCCTGAGCCAGAGCGTTGGCTCGTGGTTGATGGCGCTGGAGAGGATGCGCCCTTGCCTGGCAGCCGAGGAGCCCGACCGTTCGGCGCTCCCGGTGCCCGTGGACTCGCGGTGCTTTGCCTTCTGTTGGGCCCCCCCGACGCCGGGGCGCCCTCACAGGACTTCAAGACCGCTCTGACTTCTTCTTCTTCTTCTTCTTCTTCTTCTCACCTGACGGGCTCCTTCCTTCCAGCCAGTTATAGAGACGAAGGTGTCGGTTCCTGATGGTCCGTTCCGACATGTTCCCGCAAAACGCACAGTCCTTCTCCACATGCGTTTTGTCCTCATGAAGGCAGTAGAGACATTTCGAGTGCTTGTCCTCCTTGAACACATTCTGCAGCTGGCATCCAGGGCAAACCCTGAACAGCTTTCCGGGCGTTGAGCTTCCTTTCTCCTGGGCCATGTCCGGGTAGGCTGCAGAAACTTCTGGACTCCAAGAAGCGTAACTCGACGCAAACTTCACCCTTGAGGGGTGTAGAAAATCCAAAACATGTCCCCGTTGTTCGGATGTAGACACCGTGGAGCTTGAGGCTCTATTTGACCGAAAAATTTGAAAATCTCTTTGAAAAAGCACGAAAACTCAGCAAAAGCTCGAGAGCTAAACACGAGGACTCCCAACACTTGAGCGTGCAGTAAAAATCTGAGGATGGCTGCCACAGGCGGGGCTTAGGGAAAGGGCAGTCATTGGCTGGGGCCAGTATGACCCAGAGACCAGTGATTGGTTACTACTAAGAAAGACAGATCCAAAACAAAACTGATACTGATTTTTTCTTTACCGAGGATTCCCGGCCTGACGACGGGGAATATTCATGAGCATGTGAATCCACGCCAGACCCCATGCTGGAGAAAGGAGTGTACATTTCTTGAAAATCTTATGGTAATATTTTCATATTTGGTTATATACCTGCCTTCTCAGGCTGATCATCACCCTGCACAACACAAACTCCTGAGTATTGGGTGCTTGACAGATCACTCAGATTTCCCCTCTTCACGATATACTCGTGTGCTGATCTTTTTCAGGGGTGGTGTATTGCAATTCACTATGTGGAACCATGGTACATCGCAGGCTCTCCTCACCATGGTTAAGGGAGCCCACTAACACTGGTGAAGGACTTTGCTCCTCCACTCCTCCCCCCAGCCCCAACCACTTGGCTAAGGTGACGGAGGAGATTAAAGGCATGTTTACAGAACTCAGATCGGACATCTATGGAAATGATTTAAAAATTGATTCTCTGACCTGCAAAGTTCATCGACTGTAATTCGAAGGCTGACCAACATTGCCCAGGTGTAAAGTGAAGTAGAGCAGAGGGTCTCTCACCTTGAAGATAGACAATATATTTTTGCTGCTTTACACAGACTAGACTCTACAGTCAAGATCTCCTGGCCAAGAACAAGAAACTGGAGGGGTGTTCATGCAGGGAAAGCCAACATACAATAGGTCCATCAGAATCTACAGGCAGGCACTGTAACAATGTGAGGTTTGTTGAATTCAGGATCAAGAATGTATTTGCTAAGCAACTCTTGCTTTATTTGTGAAATGAACCCATCATTTGCTTGTTTCCAAGCCTGTTATGATCATCATCATCCAATAATTGCTAAGAATTCAAGACTTTTTCTTGCAAGACTTTAGGTATAATTTGTTGATGATCTATTTCTTTAATTCAGCCAATGAATCAAGTGACCCTGGGAGAAATATCCCAGGAGAAAGCTCAAGTTAGACCCTTTGGTCAGCCCATCTGCTTTGGTTCCATCCTATCCGGCGTGGAGGGTCAGAAAATAAATAGTTTGCACTTGTCTCACCTTGCTGCAGTTCTCTTCTAGCATTGTACACTTCCGGACATCTTCTCTGGCCACTATATTCTACAAAATGATCCAAAGACACACGTAACTTGCTTTCCTATCTACTTGGGGGCTTGAAGAGGACAGTTATGTGGTGCCTTAATGGGCAGTTTGTTACATTATGGGGTAGGTTGTGGGTGAATAGGGTGTAGGGGAGTAATGAGGGGACTTTTTATACTCTATACCATGGGTCTATGTATTCACGATCAGTCATCAACTTTTATTCTACATTTGTTTTATGGATTGCTGTTTTTCAAACCATAGTCCATAAAAAGGGAGTGACTATTTTGATTCATGATCACTGAATTCCAAATCCAAGACTGTCTCTGCCTTTGAAGGAAGGTTTCTTCTATATCGGTTTAGTGTCATAGATGGGATAAGAACCACTCCAGCTCTCTGAGGCAATGTTAAGGAAGGATTTCCAAAGTTAACCCTGGGGGTGCATTTTGGGAGGCCACCCGATTATGGTGAACAGTGAGACACTGAAGACTAGCCAAACCTAAACAAGGCACCAGAGCAGCTAGGCTTAATCTCAGGAGGGCTGTGGCAGTCTAGAGCTACAAAGAGTCCACACAGAACACCACCAATAATTCAAGTTCGGCAGTTGAGTACAAAAAATTAAAGGAAAATACACAGCAGGCAAGTCAAACCTATAGTGAAATATCACAATTACTATAAAACAAGATATATACATTCTCCCTTAGGAGAAGAAAGCAAGCATATACTTTAATAACCAGTGAAACAATAATGTACTTCTATGCATGAAATTTAGGACAGACACTTAGAATATTAGCATCCTAACAGATGAGTATGCCCCTACGATGGTTTAGGGCCTTGTGCCCTAAAGTCATTAGATAAAAAGTATAACTCACAGGTAGTGAAGAGATTTAGACGATGCCAGTGCTTATGATCAAACATTTTAAAAGTTAATTAAACGTTTATACCCAGCATTAGCCTTAAAACCCCAGCTATCAAGACTACCCCTGCGGGAAGTCACATGAAGTTGTCGTCCAGGTCTCCACTCGGCCTACAGGAACTTAGAGCTAACAGATCCTGGGCGGAGGGGCGGGTAATCCCTAGGGGGTGGGGTGAATAAGGGATGTATTCTGCGTGCATGACTTAACCCTGCTGTGGGACAATGAAGTTGTCTGCCTTTAAAAATGTTCTACATCTAATCCCATGTTTGCAACTGAATAAAATAAATTGTTTAAAGTTAAGCAAACGACAGGTAAAGCAAACTAACTCGATCCCAGTCACTAGAAAATGCCATGGAAAGGACCCATGACCAGGTCCCCACCAACCAAAGTCATGAAATATAAACGAAAGGATAGAACTCTATGTAACCCAATGGAGTACGGGGGAGGAATAGTTATGTTATCTTACCCACTTACTCCAATTGCTCCAATGATCACGGCTGAGGCTCCAGAATCCATTGGGGACAAGTTTGTCTGTGCTTGTTCCGGTCTAGAAAGGCCCAGGGGTTGCGGGTGCAGAGGACACTTTCGGATGCCAGATTTTTTATTTTTTTATTTATTAGTTTTAAGTTGCAACCAAACATTTACAACATACATGAATCAATTATGCAGCAAATAAATGAATTTACACAACGATACATTGTGTGATAATGATAACAATATTCCATTTCAACTAAAAACCATACATATGATGTGCTACTAAAGAGCGCCGTAAATTGAAATATCAAATAGTTTTGTACATAGAAATAAATGTATGCCAAAGAGCCTAGGCACATCGTCAAATCCTAAGGGCAGAACATCAAGTAGAACCTTAACAGAATACAAAAAACTCAATATAACAAACAAATTAAATCCAAACAAGTAAAAATACACCCTTCGTACACCATTTATCAAGGAGATAACCATAACACTGATCTTAGCTTGCAACCTAAGAGATACACCAACTTGCATAATATGCAATAACATACGAGGGATGCAGTTTCGAGCAAGGGTCCATAAGCATTTTTAGGGAGACCTATAAACAGATTACATTAAGAATAACTGCAGTTTGATCGCAGGTTCTTCATTTATACTGGCGAGCAATTTCGTTAACAAAAGGATCAAGCTAATACGGGTGCCCCACCTACAGGTGAGCCATAACCATTCTCTAGATAGATAGATTCGGCATTACCGATTTTATTAGGTCTGAATGTAAGAATTCTCTGCTCTTCAAAAAAGTCACAGAAAATAATCAGATGTTTAATCGTTTCTTTTTGTGTCTGATGTTTACAAAACTACAGGTACCGATAGATACCTCTTTAATGCGGGGATACCAGTGCTCGATTCTTTCATATGTAGGAATCTGATTCAATTTGAACCTAAGGTAGAGATCACTCAATTTATTGCAGCGAAGCAAACCAGATATAATTGACGAGGTAAACCTTTAGTGATGAAATGTGAACTTTCCTTGTAAGAACGATAAGTGGAAATGTGATTGACCATATGACACCAGTCTAATTCATAGTTTTTTTGTTTTGTTTTTTTAAACGCAACTCGGCCTAAATTTTAAATCGTCAACTTTGATCTCCATTTCCGACAACAAGCATTCCATTCTATCATGATATTTGGCTATAGATGGTGAGTTGCGGTCCTTTATCATGATCCCCAAGTTCTCATAATTAGTTTGAGGGAGGAAATATAATTTTAGCAAAATTGAGGAGTAAACACAGATGTCCAAGCCATATAGTATAATGGCCTGTACTTTAAGGATGTAGAATTCAATCAGGGGTAGCATTGAATATTTACAATATTTTCGGTAGACAATCCGCATTTGTGCGTTTAGAGGAGTAATTTTCTTGCTTATCGCAAGTTTCCACCTCTTTGCAGAGTTGGAATCCACCAGATCATACCACAGATATTTGAGCAAATTTGCACGAGCTACCTTAATTCCATCAATAGACGAGGTGAAGGCAGGTGTTTTCCTTTTGAGGTTCTTAAAGATCATTACTCTGGACTTTGTGACATTGAAGAGCAAATTGTGTTCCTGTGAATATTGTGAGAATAGATCTCGTTTGGCTTGATGCCCAAAAAGGTGTGCGGTCGAAAATAAGGATATCATCAGCAAAGGCCAGCCAATGGAGCTGTAGATGACCAAGCTTTGCTGGGAGACTAATATCCTGGAGTCAAAGATCGTCAGTATCGCACAGGTATAGGTTAAACAGGGTTGCCGCCAAGTTGGAACCCTGTTTAACACCTACACATGTCGATATGGGATGGGTTGTCGCACCCAACTGGTTGACCCTTACCAAGTAAGAAGTATTTTGGTGAAGTTTGGCTATACGAGTGATCAGTTGAGACGGGATACCCATCTACAATTTTCTGGATTGGTAAAGATGAAAAGCCAGCAATGTCATCACCTGTTTGAGTACTGTGGAAATGACCAGAAGATCCCCAAAACCGGGATTCGTGATGATTACCGGTTTTCATAGGCTTAGTAAATAGGCGGATACTGCAAAAAAAATCTATGCAAGAGCTTTTTGTTCCACTCTTCCAAGTAAATGTAGGAGCCCGGGAGTCAAAACCGAGAAAGGGGATATCCCATTGGGCTAAATATTCCATCCAACTATGTCCCCTAGCAATAGGGGTGGAAGGGTATTCGCTAGGTTGCATAAAGGCTAAGATGGAAGCTCAATATAAGCACGAAGCATTAAAATCACCACCTAGAATTATTTTGCAATCTGGGTCCAAAAGAAAAGCCTCTTAAAATATCTTTGAGAGATAGTGAAACATTTTGTCTAGCTGTATACGGACTGAGTTCGGGTAAAGTGAAATTATTAAATAAGACAGCTGAGGGGTGTCAGAAAAAGATGCTTAGATGGCTAAAATTTCAGATGAACTCACCACAATTTTAGATGTGGCAGAAAGATTGGTGTTTATCAAAATTGCCAAACCCCCGTCAGGCATTCCAAAGTAACCCTTTTCTGCCCTAACAAAATGTGTCGAGAAGCCATTGATGTGGAGATCCTGCGGTCTCATTGTTGCCAGGCAAAAAATGGTAGAATGATGTTTATTTGGCAAAGTAGAATTGAGCCAAGAAAATAGATTAGAGAAGCCACAGGAATTCCAGGAGGCAATTTTTAGAAAAGGTTGGCTACAGTGTTTCTGACAGCACCTTGACAGCATTCAGGCTGTTAGCCAAAGGTGCCAGCCACAAACAATCTTTTATAACATTCTATAGGGCCGCAAGTTGAGTAATCACTGCTAGATCCGGTAAAGTAGCGAGGACGGTCCTAGCATCTGTTAAACTGGGTTCTGGTAAGATCTTAACATACGTTTCATTAAAAGTTATTGCTTCCGCTTTGTAACCAAATAGATGAGGCGTTAAGACACTCTGAATAAGATCAAATCTATGTGCCCATATTCATTTTGTTATGATAGTGGAGTGGAATTCACTGATCATATGATAATTATTCGTGGGTGTGAGTGTGATCCATTCAATGTCTTCTGAATTAAGGCTTCTTAATGCCGGGATCTTATGAAAGGCCTCAAGAATAAAAGAGCAATTGAGTCTCTTTGCACCATTAATAATGGAGTCACTCAGCCAGCCAATAATATTTGATGTATCAGCCGTGAAATAAACCAGTGCAGGAGAGTTGGATGGAAGGCTTTCCCCTGTCTTTAATGGCATGTTAATGTCATGTTTTGTTGGTGTATGATAGAATGAGCACTAGATTGTAAAGATTCTGTACTTTTGACATTTGTCAAAGAATCAGCAGTGTCTTTTTTGCAGAACTAAGGGTGGCATAAGTAGTACGTCTTCTGCGACTAAGAGAGGGGCTGCAGAAGAGTCAACAGTAGACGATTGAACAATGGCATTGGAGGACAGACCTGCCATTTTAGTATTAGGAATCTGTGTATAGAATGTGGACAATTGTGTCGGTCGTGGAGCAGCCAGAAGTACCAATTGTTCGGCTTGAGTGGCCGTATCTGGATTATCCCCTGCTTGATGGAATTTACATGTGACGTTTCCTTAGCAAGCACACTACACTTGGCTGCTTTTGCATTGGTTTTAGGGCCAGACAAACCTGTTGTGCTAGGGGGCGAGATATTGAGTTGGAGGCCAAGCTTGCCCTCTTCGGTGAGCTGAGTTAGATCAAAAGCAGGCTCTTCCTTAGATAAGTTATAAGTGTTTTTCATGAGGGACTTATGTCCCTTAATCTTCACAGATGCCATATATTTTGGCAGCAGCTTGCTGCGACACTTGTCAAAGAGCCTTGAGTTTTAGTGCCCATAGATACCTCTTCAGAAGTATCCTGAACGTCACCATTTATATGTGCATCTTCCGTTTCCTGCTCAATAAGATTTGTTAGAGCGGAAGGACTGTAATTGATCAGAACCAAGAGGTGATGATTTGTTAGATCCAAAGAGCTGCTACTAGGCATCTCACCAATTTGTAGCAAAATGTGAAGTTGTTCAACTTCGTTAAAATTGTGAAGTACATTTTGGCATAATTGCAGGTCATCAATTTGATTAATTGGGCAAGTTTCAATGGATCCCGCCAAAGCTTGTGCATAAGAACGGGAAGGTGCATTCACAATGTATTCAATGTGAGATGTTTGCGTAGTTTGTGAGACATTTAGAGTCTCAACAGTTTGTGATGAAATTGATCTTGTGATCATCTGTGGTGGATTGGAATTGCTGAGGAGATTCCGGGCCATAATAAGCGATTCAGTGCACTTAAAGCCTTCCAGTTTATAAAGTTTGGAAAGAATGTCGGACATTGAAGTTTTTATACCCCTTAACTTATAATGGAGTATAGGTCGTGGCCCTTATCTAGTAAATTCAATATCCTTGTTAAGACAGGAAAAGAAGATTCTAAATTCTGTAGGTCATCCATTAAGTGCTCTGGCCCGTCAGTGAGGTACCATTAATATTTGTTTAAGTTTTTCGCGGTAACCCAGATTTATTCTCCTGATAAGGAGCACTTAATTTTTGAGAACTTGCAGAAGGCGTCCCTAGAATAGAAACCTTGTCCGCTGCGTCTTGGAGATATAGTGTTGTCAGCTTGTATACCTGTAAAGTGATGGTAGACATGTACATTATCCACATCGCCTGGCGATGCGCTAGCTGGGGTAGAGGGACCTAAAGAGAGCCGCACTCTTTTCCAGTTCGGCCATTACTGCAGGAGCAAGAATTGATATAGTGGATGGCGAAACATTTGGACAATCCGAAACAATAGCACTGATAGCAGTATATGAGTTCTCACGCATGCTTAAAAAGCTTGTTGGAGGAAAGGTGTCAAAATCAAAGGCCTTTTGAAGCGAAAAAGAATGCAGATCTATAGTAGGGTACAAGGGAGGATGCATTTGGGCACGCACAAGGGCTACCTCATGAAGGATAGTCTTATCTGTGATAGGCTTAATATCACTGTTGACATTCGAATTAAATTGTTCCAACCGCAAAGGAGGAGAAACAGCTTCTGGCTTCAATAGGCTGTCATATTGCAATGGAGTAGCCACACTTTGCACAATAAGCATAGCCATTGTGGACTGTTTACACTCTGGAGATTTACAAAGTCGACTGCTTCTAAGGTTACCAGCCATAGTCAGTGATTATTAATTAGAAAACACAAGCAATTACGTACCTGATGTAACCATGAACAACTTCAAGTGACTTCTACGCCCTTGTGTACTAGTCGCTTGAAGAATAATATCAAGTCCGTGCCTTGTTAGTAACCCCCACGTGATTAGAGTGTGAGAACACAAATGTACTTATACTGGAGTCAAATCAACCTTCAAATATAGCAGAGTCTATCGCCGCCACCTTAACGATTAGCAATTTTTCCTTAGATGTTGGCGCATATAAACCAAAAGTATTGCCAATCATGCGGATAGCCAGACGGCAGACGCTTACCCAGTATGAATGACCAAGGATCATAAAGCTAACACTGTCAGGCAGCAAGCTAAACCACGCCGTGAGCCTTCAGCCTTAACATGCCTTCAAACGCTGCCAAAGCTTAAATGTATCACAAGAGGTCATTGGAGTTTGAACAGAAATGCTGTTACCATAATACTTGCAATAATAAATCACAAGGGGTTAACGTGAAGCTGCAGAATCAGGAATGTACACATTGTGTGTTAACTGGCTTTTGAAAACCCGTTACCAGTAAATGAAGACGAATGCAGAAAGTTGTGTGACGCCCCATGCCCCTGAACAGCCCGAACAGTCAGTACACTTGGTGTACACTGCGAGTGCGCGTGCCTGAGACAATTGTAGGCTTGCTGGGAGTCAGGGGGGCAGGGCCAGCAAGGCAGTGGAAATACTGCAAAAGTATAAAGATTAAAGAAGCTATTGGCAGCGAGCAAGAAGCTACAAAAAGTCCCACCAAGGTCCAGCAAGGTCCCAACAGAGCCTATGAGCCCACGTCACAAAACAAAGGCAGTAATTACTTTATCTCAGTTCGTAGTGGTTTTGCCACATTCCAGGCAGCTGCAGCTTCCTCTTGCCGACAAAGGATGAGGCGAGGGCGCAGGAGCAGGAGCTCAAGGGCGTCCAGCCAAACAAACAGTACACTTGCCAGATTTAGTTTTGGTTGGTCACGGTGCTTGGGAAGATGTTCCATACTCATTCCAGCTGAACACCTAAAGATAAGATGAAGACTTCTGGGAGAAGACGACCTCTGCACAACTCTAGGATATGTAGAAGACAGATTGCAACCAGTCTAACCACAGTCAGAGTGCGACAGGCGATCTTTCAGACAGGCAAGAACAAAGAAGCAGGCCATGCACAGCTTCCACTGATGCAAAATGTGTAAGGAAGTATGTTATTGTGCAAGTTGAAGCTGTTCCAATGATGCACTCAGAAAAGTGAAGGCTGCAACCCAGAAGAGAGCTGGTCAATCCGCCAGTTGGACCAGGGACAATTCCGTAGACTCCTAAGGCACGGATCCTTGTTCCCGTCGGCCCAGGGTTCGAAACACAGATGGCGGTCTTCTTGGAATTAGGCAGAGGAGCAGGGAATCCAACATGATTTCACTGGAGTTTGTGCTGGTTATCTGCAAAGGTCAAAAGTCTGCTCTTCTTCGTAGAGGACTTGGATCCAACAGTGATCTGTAGAATGGCTGAAGGAGAGCTCCTTTCATCCAAAACCTGGACTGTAAGCTCGCCCAGGTCATGCAATGGTAAGGATCTGCACCATTCAAACTGACAGTGGCTATCCAATCATGGTGCCACATCTGCCCAGCAACAGACATTCAGGCCCCTAGATGTGAACTGGGACCAGGCAGTCCCAGCACCCACATCCGGGCTTAAACACAAACAACCCCTTTGCCAGTGAAAGCAGCAGCTTTTCCTGGGAAAGGGCATTCCATATATGGCATTACCTGAACTGAGAAGATCAAAGAACAATCTGGCCAAAGGACGAGCAAAAACCTCATGGCACTGCTATTTAAGGCCGCTAGCCACCTTTAGAGGCCCTTTGCAGTTAATGCAAAAGTGCTGAAGTAAAAAGTATGGAACACAGTAGAAAAATATTAGCTGCCACCAGCTCTTCCAAGGCACATTGTCAAAGTAACCAAAAAGCCATTATAGAAAAATGAATAAGGATACAAAGAATCAAAACTTCACTTTAAAGTGATGGATGCAATTGTAACAATTCGAGAAATTCGCCAAGATAGAAGAACCAATAACTTACTCCAGGAAATGTTCTTTGTGATGGCTGTTTCTCCCACAGATTCCTCATCTTCAGATATATTCGTATCCTGCCTTGCAGGATCATAAACCTTTGGCAGAAGGGGGTGCTGTGCAGCATTGTCGTCAATGTCCCTCGATGGTTACAATTCCGGCGTTGGATGGGACATTAGTACACATAGCACGCACCATGCCCTTTGCCTCAGTTCCTAGTCTTTCCCTCTTTCTGCTCAGCCGTCATGAGGAATAGATAACCTGCATGGGCGTTGAAAGATGTAATATATAAATTCACCCACATTCAAAGGGGTATGCTGGGAGTGCGAGGAGGAATCCGTGGGAGGAATATCCATCAGAGAGAACTTTACCAGGGGTAGTTTGCTCTTCTAATGGATTGTATCCCCCCACTGATTCCTCATCTTCCATAGACTCTCATAGCAGTTTCGTAGATGGGAGAAGTGGATTTTTGTACAATTTTGATTAGCACGTCATATTGTGCAGAACCGCTCTTCCAAAGCAAGCATCCTGGCCTGACAGTGTTTAAGCAGTAATGCATTGAGAAAGTATGGAGTGAGGATCACGTTACGGCACAGAACATGTCCTGAACTGGGTACACCTCTTTGGAGCGCCAAAGCGGTTGCCACTCCACTGGTGGAATGAGCTCTTAGATGTTCAGGGACATCTTTTCCAGCAATGGAATAGCACACCAAAATGCATAGGATGATCCAACGCGATAGAGTTTATTTGGTCAAGACTTGGCCTAACTTGTGGCCAGTAACCAATAAACAGTTGGTACCCTGTCTGACATTTGCCATTCTAGAAATGTAGAAGCCAACAGCCTAGTTTTTGGGTCAAGTCTGTGTAACCTCTCTTCATCCTTAGAAGGGGGAGGAGGTGGATTAAAAGCTGGTAGTGTTATTGTCTGTGTCAGATGAAATTCAGACACCACCTTGAGAAGGAGGGCGGGACGAACCCTCAGAACTACCTTCTCCTTAGAGAATAAGTAAATGGTGATGTGCATCACATGGCTTGTAGCTCACTCACTCTGCGAGCAGAAGTGACGGGTACCAGGAAGATGGTTTTCAAGGTTAATAACCTGAGAGCAATTATAACATGTTTGTCAAAACCTACCGTGGCTGACATTCCTGAATAAACACTGTTGGAAGTAAACGACATTATGCGAGCAAGTAAATGAACAATTAAGAAATTATGCATTGAAAAAGAAAATAAACTGAGAAAGTTTGGCTTTATTAAGCACAATAGGTCATTCTGCCCGCGGATAAATTAGTCTCATCATTAAGCAGGTCTTCTGCTGTGTTTCAGATTTAATAACCTGAGCGGACAAGAATGGAGAGGTTCAAATGGAGGTCCCATTAACAAAGTTAGTAGCAGGTTCAAAAATGAGGACGGAACAAGCAAAGGGACAGGTGGGAATGTATTTGTCAGTCCTTTCAAAAAAATTAAAATTACCCAACGTAGTGACTAACGTACTCTTAGTCCATAGTCCCCTTTCCTCCATACTGTATCGGCGTCCCTTCCAAGGGACGGGAGACAGAATCTTTTTCAACAGACAAAAACCTTCTTACCCTTTAAATTTAGAGGCGTGCGGGGGTAGGGCCCAGGTAGCACGGACTGCCCTGACACCGCCCTCTGGCGCCACATCTCAGTCCCCATTGACGCGTCGACAATAGATTTAACATTGCCTAATGACATCAGTATTATTAGGGGGGAGGTTGGTTGGACATATGGAGGAAAGGGGACTATAGACTAAGAGTACGTTAGTCACTACGGTGAGTAACTTATAATTACTCTCAAGTCCCGTCCCCTTTTCTCCATACTGTTTGGGCGATTACAATATAAATAAACAAAAAAAATGTAGCCCCAGGGTGGAGAGGAGACCCTCCTTACGCAAACAGGTTCCCGAGAACCGCCTGTCCGAAGGGTGCATCAGATCTAGAGCCGTTATTCAAACAGTAATGCTTACAGAAAGCCGAGGGAGAGGCCCAAGTGGCCGCCCTGCTTATGACTTGCAAGGGGACATGGCCCTGGAATGCGATTGGCGTTGCCCTTGGCCCTTACTGCGTGGGCATGCATGTTGGCTGGAAGTGTCTTGTGCTGACCCTCGTACGCTTCCTTGATGGCAGAGACCGACCAGCGGGATAGGGAAGCCTTAGAGGCCTGGTAGCCTGGCCTCGAGCCTCCGAAAGTGATGAACAGGGCGTCCGACTTGCGGAAGCCCTTGTTCCTGTCCAAGTAGAATTTTATGGCACGCCTGACATCCAGGCAGTGCAGCACTCTGTGCTTCGTCCTTGGGATTGGAAAAGAACGTAGGGAGGATTATTTCCTCATTCAAGTGGAACGCGGATGGAACCTTGGGCAGGAATGCCGGGTGCGTCCGCATGACTACCTTGTCTTTGTGAAAGGTGGTATATGGTTCAGAGGCGACCAGCGCCTGGATCTCCCTGACTCTGCAAGCCGAAGTTAAGACCGTCTAGTAAGGCCGTCTTGATGGTGACCAGCCTGATGTCCACGAACACCATGGGCTTGAACGGTGTGTGATAGCCAGGGCGCCCAAGACTCTGTTAAGGTCCCACACAGGGTGCAGTCTCTTGATGGGCGGGTAGAGCCTAGCGAGACCCGTCAGATGTTTGACGATAGGGTTGGAGGAGGAAAAAATGCCTTCCTCTGTGTTAGGGAGAATTCTCTCTTTAGGCTGTATTTCCTAACCTAGTGAGTCCCCCAGCAGCTTTGCTGGATTTCTGGAGTTTGTTTTTTTCCTCCTGCCAAGAGCGAGACTCTTTTTCTCCCACTCTTGGACATGTTTATGGTGTTCCTTTGACTGTTAATGTGTTTTATGGGCTATGGGGTCCTTTACTACATAGGGTCTCATGTGTTATTATGTGTGTTGCACAGCACCCTCTGTGCAGTAACACAGGGGTGTCATAGTGACCCCCCACCATAGACTCCATACCCTGGGACTGACTACTGTCTCCCAGGGCATGTAAAGTCACCATTGGCTTTACTAGTCCCAAATTATTAACAGAAAACAGTACAAACCATCATATTGGGGACGTACTGGTCGGGGCAATTCGATTGCCCCGGGGTCTGCTAGTCGAGGGGGCACATCTCCGTCTCCCCTGATCGAGTTTTGGCTGGTGGCAGTGGAAACTACTTTTTATATTCGACCGCAAATATTTTCCTATGGGATTTTCCCATTGTTCGAGGCTACCAACTTTAATTATTTAATTCTCATAGCCTCAAACATACCACCGGTTTATTTATTTAATATTAATTCGCTGGTGGGTATTTTTTGCCAGGACTCGATTCTAAAATGACGTCCGTGTTCTCTTCTGTGACTCCAACCCAAGTCGAGCCCTTTGTTCCACTTTTTGGCAGGCTTCTCCACAGAAGCCTCCAAAAGTGGTGCCACTCTGTCTGGGTACCACAGGGGGTGTTGGAGTGGTTTAGGCACCCTGGACTGAGTTACCTTGGTAACTCAAATCACACTCTTGTGTGATTGGCCCAAGTGGTGAGCCGGCCGGCTCACCACTTAGCATGTTTGATTGACAGCTAGGTTGAGTGAATAGGGGTATGCTGCATAAAAGCAGGGCTTTGGGGACTGGAACTTCAGAAGTCGCCACAGGACCTGAGAATCCGACGAGGGAGAAGCTGAGCCAACCTACCACGACGACACCACCGGTGGAGACCTGCGGAACCGACTCACCACTTCCCGACGACAGAGAAGATCTCCCGGCTGGAGAGGCTTCTTCCCCCGACTGATGGGCACAACCAGTTTCACCTTCCTTCTTCGCACCCCAGACCTGTTTGTGGTCGAACT
The DNA here is from genome assembly GCF_040938575.1 of Ambystoma mexicanum. Classification (NCBI taxonomy): domain Eukaryota; kingdom Metazoa; phylum Chordata; class Amphibia; order Caudata; family Ambystomatidae; genus Ambystoma; species Ambystoma mexicanum. The sequence continues at coordinate 894,696,623 of NC_090939.1, forward strand.
GCCCTTGCCAAGCACCCTGGCGGCCGGATAGCCGCTCACCACTGAACTGCAAATCAACGGACCGCTCCTTGTACCTGAGAAACTCCACGGCTGGTTTCTTCCCTGGCAGTGCAACGGACTTCTGTCTTCCTCCCCGACGAGATCCTCTCTTCCCCCGGACGAAGCACCGTCTTGCATCCGCTGCCATGAACAACTGCCCCTGCTGGAGTGTTCTCACCACTTTAAGGTACCGTGTCCGCCAGGCCTCCCTTTCTAAAGATTGCTACAACAAGGTAATAATAACTCCTTAACCTTCTGGACTGGGCTGGCCGCCTTGACCCTCTAACTGGTCCCTTTCTTTGGTCCAACTCCTTTTTGAACCATTACAAGACTTTTGTGCACTGCAACCGTGTGACCTTGGACACATTTCGTTTGATCCCCTGAAAGTGGATCCGGCCTATTGAACTCTAACTTCACGGTTTTACTTTGCTTTCCTCTCTTGTTATGTTCTTGTAAAAGGGTTGGGATCTGTTTCAACTTGTTCTCTGCTTTTCTCTCCCTTTTAAAAACGAACTATTGGAGTGCCATCTACGTTAAGCGCTCACCGCTGTCTGAAAATAAGTGGGGCTTTACTTAAGACTTGTCTAATATTCTTTTAAGGGAGTGTATATCTTTTAGTGACCGTGTTTTTGAATTGCTTACTATTGGCGCCTGTGTGTTTTTCTAGATGTGGTTTTAAATAATGATATCTCTTTTACACAAAGCCCTGGTCAGTGTTTACTTGTTCTATTGGGTTCTCTTGACCTATTGTGAATACTCTGTATACTGCCTAACTCTTCTTGAGGGAAGTCTGACTGCTCAGCGACAGCTACCAAGTGAATCTGTGTGGTACAGACTGCTACCAAGTGGGTTTACTGCCAAACACCTGTAGTCTTAAATCTTTTGCAGTGGTCCCAGAGGGAACTGCACAGGTTTCTGCCTAACACTCTGTGTTCCTGTAAGCCCCAATGGCTGCAAGGTATGAGCGGCAGTTGTCCACCTGTACGCCAGAATGAATGAGGTGCGCGGAAAAGGAGAGCACATCGTCCAAAGTGCACGCCAGGGGGTCAATTCCCTTGGAGCCTGCCCAGTAGGAGAATCTGGTCCATTTGCTCTTGTACTGGGCCCTGGTGGCCTTGCTCCTGGCGCCTTGTATGATCTCCAGATTGGCCTGTGAGAGGGTAAGGTGCCGAAGTGTTACCTGCTCAGGTACCACGCTGTGAGGGCTAGTTTCCCTGGCGCAGGCTGGATGATTCTACTTCCCTGCTGTGCCAGAGATGTGCTGGGCCTGTCGGAAAAGTGTATTGGTGGCACCTCAGAGGCTGAGTAGTTCCGAAAACCATGGCCTGGCCGGCCACCATGGAGCCATCAGAATGATGAGGAGTCTGAGAGACTCCTTGATCTTACAAATTACCCTGTGGATCAGGAGTGGGCGGAAAGGCGTAGGCTTTCGTGCCAGTCCACTGGAGGTGAAATGCATCGCCCAGAGAGCCAGGACCCTGACCCTGCCAGGATGCGAACTGGGGACACTTCTTGTTGTGCCAGTTGGCATAGAGATCCACTTGGGGGTGACCCCGCCTGTTGAAGATCTCCTGAATAACAAGATTGTTTAGCTGCCACTCGTAATTGTCCGCTCCCAGCCTGCTGAGCCTGTCCGCTTCCAGGTTTGATTTCCCCGGGAGGTGGACTGCCGCAAGGTAAATGTGTTCCAGGGGCCATTCCCACATGCTCATCTCCAGTCTGCACAGAGGAGGGGATCTGGTGCCTCCCTGCTTGTTGACGTAGTACATGCTGGTTGAGCTGTCTGGATGAGGACAACCTTGCCCTTGAGAAGTGGTAGGAATGCTCTGAGCGCTAACCAGATGGCATTTAGTTCCAACCAATTGATGTGGTATTCCTGCTCCTGTCGCGTCCAGATGCCGTGGACTGAGGTCGTCCAGGGTGGCTCCCTAGTCCTCGAGCGGGGAGTCTGTGGTGATGGTGGCCTGTGGAGAGGGCGGCTGAAAGGATTTGCCCGTCTGTAGGTTGCAGTCCATGGACCACCACGTTAGGTCCGGGTGGAGATATGGAGGAACGTTGATCTCAGATTTCGAGCCCCGCTCTCGATTCCATGAGTCCGTGAAGTGCAGCTGAATCCTTCTCATCCTTAGTCTCGTGTGTGGCACAGCGAACAGGACCGCTGACAGTAGACCCAGGAGATGTTGGTACCACCACGCCAAGGTCACCTCTCTGCTGAGGAAGTGGGCGGTGACCCTTTTGATGGCCGAGATTTTGGCCCCCGAAGGGAAGACCCTCCCGGAGCACATTTCCCAAATGAGTTCCAGAAAAGTCAGAGTCTGCATAGGCTGCAGCTGTGACTTCTTGAGGTGGAGCGAGAAGCCCATATCATGCAGTGTGTTCATAAGGGCTGGGAAGAGTGGTGAACCGCTTCCGGAGATGTAGCCCTGACAAGCCAGTCGTCGAGGTATGAGTAGATGTGGAGGCCCTGTGCTCTGAGGTGGGCCGCCACAGCATTCATGAGTCTGGTAAAGACCCTGGGGGCCGAGTTGAGGCCAAATGGAAGGACACTGTATTGGAAAGGGTAGCCCATGATCCTGAACTGTAAGAAAGAACGATGGGGCTGCCAAATCGGGACGTGTAGGTATGCGTCCTTCAGGTCCAGGGAGCACATCCAGTCTCCCTTGTCCAATGTCTCTGCTATAAAAGCTGGCGTAACCATCTTGAATTTTTGCAGGGGTAAGGAGAGGTTGAGGGTGGAAAGGTGCAGCACAACTCTCAGGCCTGCCTTGTTCTTCTGAATGGCGTAAATCCTGGAGCAGAAGCCAAAGCCTCACTGAGAGGCTGGAACTTCAACTGCCTGGCTCTCTACGAGCGACCGGATCTCTGCCAAAAGAGTTGCTGTCCCAACCTGTGGTAGCGGATGGGGGATGGAGGGGGAGAGGCTTGGATAGGAAGCCGGTACCCCATGGATACCACGGAAAGGATCCAGGGGTCTGCGAAATTCTGGCGCCAGAATTGTTCATGGAGAGCAAGCCTGCCCCCCACCGGAGACGCATGGAACTGAAGGGGTGTGTCCTGCCTTCTTTCCCTCGGAGGCTGACGCTGAGGAGGGGGACTGGAAAAAGCCCTCACTCCCCCCCCCCCTTTTTTTTGTTGTTTGGGCCGGTTCTGAGAGGGCAAGCAGTCAGGCTGCCTGGATCTGCGTTCCTGGAAGCTGAGGAACCCTCCATATGTACGACCCTTTTCCGAGCACTGCTGAGATTGGGTGTACGATTTGGGCGTGGTCTTTGTAAGAATGGATAGAGACTTCGCCCGTTTGTGAGCTGTTGTTGTCCAGCTCTTCATCCGTAGAGGAGGAAAGACCCCCCTCCCCACGAACGGTAGATCTAGAATGCACTCCTGGACATCCGGGTTGAATTTCGTTGCCCAGAGCCACGCTGTCCTCCTCATGTCCGTGGCAATGCAGATGGTACGGCCTGAGGTATCGATATGAGCCACTGTGGATTCCATGAGGTCAAGCGCCATGAGCTTGGCTTCCGCTAGCCCCGCCTTAAAGCGTGATTGGCACTGGGTGGGGAGTTTCGGGAGGAAGTCCGCAGTTTCCCGCCATAACCGTTGGCTGGCGGCAGCCAGCATGGCATCTTTGTTGGCCTGACGCAGGTGCAAGGAGGCGTTTGAGTAGATCATCTTGCCGTACGCCTCCAAGATCTTCTCCTCCTTGCCAAGCAGCACCGCAGAGGCGGCTGAGGCTTGGAGTATAGTGATGCGCAGTGATCACCGAGGATTGTGGCTGAGGATGGGTCAAGAGTAAGAGTGTATCCTCCTCCATCCGCCTGTACTTGGCGTCCAGGCATCGATTGACTGGCTGGACCAAGTGGGGTTTGAGCCAACCCTTCTTGAACAGGGAGGCTACATCTGTTTGCAGTGGAATTCCCGTGTTGGCAGAGGGGTGTTTCGTGAGGACTTCAGCTAGAACCCCCTCTGCCGGCTGTTCGACCTCGGGTTGGGGGAGGCCCAGGTATTCCGCCAGGCCAGCCAGACGTTCATGGAAGGCCCTGGCTGAGGATGGCGTGTCCGGATCCTCCTCCTCGACCATATGCTGCAGATCTAGAGGATCTTGTGAAGAAGGCAGAGCAGATGGTGCCGGAGGCTGGGCTACAGGAGCCGGAGGAGGCGGCGAAGGTTGTAGAGTTGGCTGTGGAGCCGGAGGAGGTGGCTGCACCGGGGCCTGGAGGCCCGATGGAGGAGTCTGTGGTGCCGTTAGCATGGCGGGGAGGAATTCCCTGACTGCGTCCTTGATGATAACCCCCATCTGAGGAGACCTCATGAGGCCGAGGAATTTCTCGAAGAGCACCTCCTCACTAGCGCCAAAGAGGTGGCAAGGGGTACCGACGGGGTAGCGGGGGACTGCTGGAGCCGCTGTGTACCCTGTCCATATGGACGCAAAGGAAGGTTAACCTGCGCAAATGAAGGGTAGACTGTAGACCATGGAATGGTGTCGGACGGGTGCCCCTTTCTGGAGCGGTGGCCATTTTGTCGAGCTGCCTGCCACGTGCCTGTGACGTATTACTCAGCCCGCTGGGCCCGGCCTCGTCCAAGACTCTTGCTTGTCTATCTCGAGGCCTACCCTGCTCCTCAAGCCTCGGCCCGGTAGGTGGGACACCCTCGACCGGGGGTCGGTAGATCTGCATTTAGGCGCACCCTCGGAAATATTGCCGGTATAAGGGCATAGCCCCTTGGGTGTAGACCCTGTACAAGAACCTTCCGGTACCTCAACACTGCGCCAGGGAGGATCCGAGGACCTCTCGACCCAAAGGCTGGTAGCTGTAGCAGCCTCAGTGCACGTGCCGGTAGAAGGACCTGGCCAGTCCGTCCCGCGCGGAAGAGTCCCCGGGAAGGAGTCTCCCTTACGGGGTGCGCTGGAAAATATTGGCCCCGTCTTGGGCCTGGTTCGATGCTTCATGAACTTCTTCAGATCCTCCGGAGGCGACCTCTGGAAGGGCTGCCTCCACCTGGCTAGTCTATTCTTCAGCGCCTTCGAGGACAGCGAGTCACACGCCGAACATGATTACCAACCATGGTCTGAGTCAAGGCAACGTAGGCAGAGGGCGCGCTGGTCTGAAGTTGGGAAGAGCCAGTTGCAGGATGGACAACTGCTGAACCATGTAGAAGTCGACATGTGCTGGGGAGGAGTGTGACGCCCGAGGACAGAGTACCTGAATGATGGAAAAGATAAAGACAAAGAGTAGAAGTATCCGTGCGTGGAATTACATGGCCGAAGCTAAACCCAAGAGCGCTGGTGAATACGGCCCAATCCCGTTGATGTGGAAAAGGGGACTGAGGTGTGGCACCGGAGAGCAGAGTCAGGGCAGCGCAAGCTCCCTGGCCCACACCCCCGCGCGCCTCTAAATTGAAAGGGGAAGAAGGTTTATTTTCTGGTGAAAAAGGTTCAGTCTCCCATCCCTTGGAAGGGACGCCCATAAAGTATGGAGGGGACGGGACGTAAGAGTATTGCATGACAATTGGCATCTTAAAGTACGACGATTGTTCTGGTGTGCATTTAAAAAAAAGATAACTCTGCCAAGTATCCCTGAATGTTAGCCACCTGCAGCCCTTGGTGGGCTATATGCAGTAAAAAAAGCACTGCAGGGATCCAAGATGGCCGACGGGGTGAGGAGTCGCATCTAAACAGCGCTCCGCCAAAAATAAGCATGAATGAAGCAGTGACGACCCGCCTCTCTACCCTCCCCCCAACCCCCCGACTGCCAAAGGCCCCCCCCACCCCCTTGGGAGGAAAGCGGCGCCACTGAAGAGCGCACACCGGACGAGAATCGAAGAGAGCGGAGGACCAGCCCCTCCCCCATCGGGACTCTGCCGCGCCGAAGAGGAACACACAACGCAGAAGACGAAGACGGTGAGGCGGCGGCCAGCGTGGGAGCAGGATCGGGGGCTCCGCTGAACCCCGCGGTGAAGGACCGCCCTCCCCTGCAAAGCACCGACGAGCAGGGCTCAAGCCGAAGAGCGGAGACGCCGCGACCACAGCAGAGACCAGGGAGAGGAGCGGCGATAGAGAGATCGGGGCAGACCGCTGGAGAGGAGAAGCGGGGGCCGCCCTGAGGCATCGCGCCCGAAGTAAAAAAGGTGAGCCAACCCGGGGTGGGGGGGGGGGGGACGGGGAGGAGCAAATAAAGCACCCACCCGCGCATACAAGGACAGATTTATACCCCGGGGGGGGGGGGAGGGGGACCTAAAATGACGTGTTAATAACAAAAAATGACGCAGTAAAAAAAAAGGAAAAAGTGACATTCATAGCAAAGTCCCTGCAAGGCGCAAGTATACCGGCATCAAATCGATAGGGATACCTATCCCTAAGGGTACACTACGCAAGACCCCCCACGCAGGCCTGACCCCAGGAACGAGGAGGGAGCGCTAGAGGAGCCTCTTCCCCCATAACCTAGAGGGTGAAAGTGCGGAGGGGAAACCATTAAAAGAGCGACAAAGCTGCCATAAACTTATAGGCACTGCGAGACGACGGGGGAAGGAGCGGAATCTTAGACACTACGCCTAGCTAAGGCAAGAACCCCGCTCATAAAAGTATAACAGAGGAACTGAACTGGTGGAAGGCCTACCGGAGGGCTGCACGTGGGTGCAGAAGCCCCATAGACACTGTAACGAAACACTCTACAATGTCAAGAGCAAAAGGGAAGGGTAACCCCGCCCAACAGACACCTCAATCTGCGAAACAAGGGCAGACATATTACAAATGTGGTCAACAGAGGGCTCATCGCAATCGAGAGGAAGAACCCAGGGAGAGCCAATGGGGGAGGCAGAAACACTCTCCCAGCAGCAACAACCACTGACTAGGGAAGACATGCAAACCTGGTTCATGGACCTGCAAGAAAAGTTCATGTCTACAGTTCAAGAACAATTTGCAACCATGAAGAATGAACTGAAACAAGCGGTACAAGACATGAGAACTGATAAACAACCTTGAAGAGAGAACTGACATAGTGGAAAAAACAGTGCAAAGTCTCGAAGAAGATACGAGACAAACAAGTGAAACACAAGAACATTTGTGACACTCACTCACAACTTGGAGATACAATGTGAGGATTTGGAGAACCGCTCCAGACGCTCTAACATTCGAATCAAGAACATGGCGGAATCAGTGCTAGACAAAGATCTGAAAGAGGCGGTAAAGGAGGTGTTCAGAGACATCCTGGGAACGCAAGAAACTGAAGATATCGGAGTCGACAGAATCCACAGGGTAGGACCAAAAAGATCTGGGGCCCCAGGGGAAAGACGCGATGTCTTGGTAGCTCTCTCCTCATACCCGCAGAAAGAACAGATCCTCAGAAGGGCAAGGGAAATGGAGCATATTAAAATGAATGGGCAAGACATCCAATTGTATCAGGACTTGGCTCTAGTAACCCTCCAAAAAAGAAGAGCAATGGCCCCACTGGTGAAAGTGTTAATAGAAAAACAAATCCGCTACAAATGGACCTTCCCATTTGGGCTGCTATTTACATGGGAAGGAAAACAGAGAAGAGTGACCACGTTGGAAGAAGGCCTCAGCACTATGGGACTTCAAGATGAAGAGATGGAACGGGGGAGGCCTCAAACAGGAGAGAACGAACGAGAAAACCAATGGGCTGGGAAACATGCAAGCAAAAGAAGGCAAATGCAGGGAGGGAGACCCGGAGAAAAGTACCATGAGGAACCCAGGAAAAACATATACTTAGGGACTGACACGGAAATGCTGTTATTGAAACCCTGTCGGGGGAGGGATGAGAGCGGAACAGAACGGACAACACACAGATGGCGGTCTGGTCGAGACCCGACGGTTTGGAACTCGGTAAAGACAAATGGATCAATGGGGTTTAGGATTCCCCATAACATACCCCCGAGGTTGTGGAGGGCAGGGAGCGAAGGGCGCAACGCCCTAGCTTCAATAGGAACCCTCGCCCTACCCGGGGGACAGTTTGTTTGGTTTAACGTTCAAAGTTGGGGGGCAGGGGTTCGAGGGAGGGGATCGGAAGAATCAAAGAAACGTAACAAGCACAGAAGGGGACCCGACGCAACGGCACACGAACAAAATGGGGATGATACGCATTTTGACATACAATATTAGGGGCATTTATCACCCAACAAAAAGAGCGAAACTGGAGAAACAGTTCAAAAGGGGGAAGGCAGATATACTACTTCTCCAAGAAACCCATATTAGAACAAGGGATAAGCAGAAAACACGGATAAAAGGATACAAAATATGGGCACAGGCAACGATAACAGAAAAAAAAGCTGTGGTGCTGATAGCGGTGAAAGAAGGGAAGGACTCTAATCTGCTAGATATTACCATAGACAAAGAAGGAAGATACGCCTTTGTCAATGTGGAAATTGAGGGATATCGCATCACACTTGCCTCAATATATGCACCCAATCAAGGACAGGATGGTTTTCTCAGAGACGTCCTGTCGAAATTGGAAGGCTTTGCAAAAGGGGAAGTGATCATGGGGGGGATCTTAATATGGCGTGGAACCCACTTTTAGACAGGAGTGCAGGGAACACACATGGCCAGGGGGCGCCATCAAAGCGTCTGAGACAACAAATTGACCACATGGCCCTGAATGATGTTTGGAGGGAACTGAAGGGTGAACAGAGGGGGTACACATATTTCTCACATGTTCACAATACCATGTCTAGGATAGACTATTTCTGGGTATCGGTGGGACTTCTGGGAAAGATACAAGGGCTAGATAAGGGTGCAATAGCCCTCTCGGGCCATGCCCCACTATGGTTAGACGTGACTCTCCCAGGGAGGAAGAATGGGCTCTGGAGGTGGAAGCTACCGCAGGAGCTGATCCAGGACCCAGTTACCGGGGAGTCCATAAGGGAAATTATAGAAGAATACTTTATACAAAATGACACTGGGGAGGTCGCAATGAGCACGGTCTGAGACGCGTTTAAAGCAGTTTTGCGGGGGAAGATGATAGCGTTGAAAATCACGAGAGATAAACAAAGGTTTTTGTGGGAAAAGGAGTTGGAAAAAACAATTGAAGATATCCAAGCGAAAATGCTGACACACCCCACTAAGATATTGAAAAAAATCACTGAAACATACACAGGGCCAATTAGAGATGCTACGCACGAAGGGCGCAGAAGAACAAGTTACTTCTTACCTTGTAACGTTCTTTCGATGGGATGTTCCTCCGACGTATTCCTTATCTTAGATATCTCTTTCCAGCTTTGTTGGCCTCGGAAATTTTTTCTCTCTAGAGGGCGCTGCGCGTCGACGTCCGCCGAGTCGATGTCCCTCGACAGCTGCCGTATCGACGTCGACTTCATCCTGCCTATAAAGGCCGCGCGCAGCGTCCGTTGCTCAGTTCCGTTTTGCAGCCCACAATAATTCTTTCTGGACTCAACTTATCACCCTGAAGGAGCGTAAGCTGCAACAACAAGGGAAGTAGTACTGCGGGGATGGATGGGAGGGTCGATAAGGAATACGTCGGAGGAACATCCCATCGAAAGAACGTTACAAGGTAAGAAGTAACTTGTTCTTCGAAGGGATTGTGTCCTCCGACGTATTCCTTATCTTAGATAGGCTCCCATAGCAGTATTCTGTTATTGGAGGTGGGAGTACTGACTTCATGCTTCCTTTTATTGATGAATAGAGTGCAATACTGCCCTTCCAAACCTAGTTTCCTGACTGGAGGAGGAATCCAAGTTGTAAAACTGTGTAAAGGTATGGACGGACGACCATGTGGCAGCCGCACAAATGTCTCGAACCGGCACTCCTCTTTTGAGGGCCGATGAAGCTGCGATACCTCTGGTCGAATGAGCCCTAAGATTTTGAGGGGGCTCTTTTCCTGCCAGTTTATAACATTCCAAAATGGCTAAAATAATCCATCTGGAAATGGTCTGCTTAGGTAGCCCCAGCTTGTGACCTGCGTAGCCTACAAACAGCTGGTCTGCTTGTCTTATCCTAGCCAGTCTACTAATGTAAAAACTTAAAGCCCTTCTTGGGTCCAGCCTGTGTAACCTCTCTTCCTTTTTCCCCGGATGGGGAGGAGGATAGAAAGATGGAAGGGTAATCTTCTGTGTGATATGAAATTCAGAAACCACCTTTGGGAGGAAATTAGGCTTCACTTTCAGAACAACTTTGTCTTTGTGAAAGATTGTATGAGGGGGTTTACAAGAAAGAGCTTGTAACTCGCTCACCCTTCTAGCAGATGTAAGTGCTACTAATTAAACAGTCTTAAGGGTAAGAAATCTTAACGAACAAGAGTGGAGTGGTTCGAAAGGTGTGCCCATCAGGAAAGTTAGGACTAAATTTAAATCCCATAGGGGAACCTGGAATGGTCTTTGGGGATAAACGTTAGTTAACCCCTTTAGAAACTGTATTACCAAGGGTAACTTGAAATAGGATGGTTCTTCCGCAGTGTGCTTAAAGATGGATACCGCTGCGAGATAGCCCTTGATGGTGCCAACCTGAAGGCCTGAATTCGCTAAATAAAGTAGGAAGGACAAAACCATTGGTGTACCACATGAAAAGGGATCGATATTCTTTTCCCTACACCAGCTGCAAAATCTGTTCCAACGGCAGCGGTATAAAGATTTTGTTGCTGGCCTTCTTGCCGAAAGCAACACCTCCATAACGTCATCAGGGAGGTCCCAATCCTTGTACCTCAGCCTTTCAGAAGCCAAGCGTGAAGGTTGAGGGTTTTGATGTCTGGATGGAGAACCTGACCTCCCTTCTGTGAGAGCAGATTCTCTCTGAGTGGAAGTCGAATTGGAGGGCAGATCCACGTTCCCCTGGCATAATCCGGGGCAATTAGGATCATGGTGTTCCGGAATCTTCTCAACCTCCTGATCATTTGAGGAATGACAGGGACCGGTGGAAACGCGTACAGGAGTGGAAACTCCCAGTCCACTATGAACGCGTCTCCCAGAGCTCCTCTTGGGGGAAATTCCCTTGAACAGAACAGATCGCACGTCTTGTTGACACTGGTGGCGAACAGATCCACCTGAGGTGTTCCCCAAAGGGCGAAGATCTCTTGAAGGACTTCCTGAGCTAGTTCCCACTCGTGGGAGACTGTGCTCTGCCTGCTCAGAGCGTCCGCTGTCAAGTTCTTCTCTCCGGCTAGGTGAACTGCCGATAGAGAGATTCCTTCTTGGATTGCCCAAAACCAGAGCTGCATCACCTCTCTGCACAGAGGTAGTGATCCTAGGCCTCCTCTTTTGTTGAGGTAATGCATGGCCACTGTGTTGTCCGTCATTATCAGGACATTCTTTCCTTGTACAGATGGCAGAAAAGCCTTCAGCGCAAGTCTGATGACCCTCAGCTCTAACAGGTTGATATGTAGTCTGGACTCCGATGGAGTCCAACGACCGCTGATGGTCAAGTCGTTGGCGTGGGCTCCCCACCCCGTGAGTGAGGCATCCGTGACTATCATCATCTCCGGCCAAGGTTGCCAAAACTGCTCTCCTTTCAGAATGTTCTCCTGACAGGCCCACCACTGAAGGTCTCGAGCCACCCGGTCGGGAACCTGAAGAAGATCTGTCATTCTCCCTGAGAATTGTGACCACCGAGTTCTCAGTGCCCACTGGAGAGATCTCATTCTCAGGCGGGCCTCTGGCACTAGGAAAATGCAGGATGCCATGAGGCCTAGCAACCTCAAAAAGTCGAAGGCTGGGAGACGTTGGGAATTTTGAAACTTGGTGACCATCTGTAGAATATCTTGAGCCCTCACCTCTGGTGGCGAGGCTTTTCCCAGGGAAGTGTCCAGGATCGCTCCGATGAACTGGAGTCTCTGCAATGGTATCATTTGTGACTTCTTTAAATTGAGGGAGAAGCCCAGTCTGTGAAGGGAGTGGCAAACATGATCTAGCTGGATCTGAGCTTGTTTCCGAAGATACAGCTCTGATCAACCAATCGTCCAGGTAGGGGTAGACATGAATCCCTTCCCTCCTTAGACTTGCAGCCACTACAGACATTAACTTGGTGAAGACCCTCGGGGCGGAGGTCAGCCCAAATGGCAGAAATTGATAATGAGAGTTGCCAATTGCGAACCTCAGGTATTTCCTGTGTTTGAGATCGATTGGCACATGGAAATAAGCGTCCTGAAGGTCCAGAGATACCAACCAGTCCTGGAACTGAAGGGCCTGAAGGATCTGAGAGAGAGTTACCATCTTGAATTTGTCTTTCCTGAGGAATTTGTTCAATTCTCGCAAGTCCAAGATGGGTCTCAGTCCTCCTTCTTTCTTTGGTATGAGAAAGTAAGGGGAGTACCAGCCCTTGTTCCTCTCCGCTACAGGTACCGGTTCTATGGCACCTTTCTCTAGCAGGTCTAAAATTTCCTGCAAGAGGAGCGGATCTGGAGCTTTTTGAGAGCTGATCCCCGGTGGATGACTGAGGTATGCGTAGGAGAGGCAGGCAGTAACCTTGTGCAACTGTCTCCAATGCCCAAGCATCTGACGTGATAGCCTGCCATTCCGCCAGATGTTGAGTTAGCCTGCCTCCTACAGGTGTCTTGTGCGGGAAGTCCTCAGAGTGGTTTTGGGGCGGCTGATGCAGATGCCGATGGTAAAGAGGCACCTGCTGTTGCTGCGGCTTTTGAATATCTACCCCGTCCACCTCGGGTAGTTCTTCTTTGTCCCCTTTGAGCCAGTCGTCCTCTACCTCTTCCGAATGCGGAGTAGAAGCGAAAGGACTTGCCTCTCGCAGAGGTTCCTGTGGGACGAAAAGGTGTCTGACGGATTGCAGCGCCTAGGGATTTTGCTACTGCCTTTGATGTTTGCAGTTTTTCTAAACTGTCATCCGCCTTTTTCCCAAACAAAGAAGAGCCATCAAATGGCATGTTCAAGAGCCTGGCTTGCACATCTGGGGCAAAACCAGACTTTCTCAACCAAGCAAATCTCCTGGTTGTTGTACTTGCCGCCATTGCTCGGCTGATACTGTCAGCCGAATCAATGCCCGTCTGGAGGGATTCGCATATGCGTCTTTACCGTCCTTTATGATATTTAGGAACGCCTCCCTTTCTTCTCCCTCCGGGATGCAGTCAGACGCTGTAGAAGCACACTCTCAAAGTGTATTTTCTAATTCTAGCAAGGGTGCAAGTAGCATTAATAGATTTTAACGCCATGCTACATGCCGAAAAGTCTTTCTTAGCCATAGCATCGTATTTTTTATCATCCCTGTCCTGTGGGACGGTAGGGTAAGCAGTCTTGATGTCAGTAGAAGATGCTGCCTGTACTACCAGACTTTCTGGGGATGGGTGTTTGGACAAAAACTCAGGGTCTGCAGAAGATACCCTGTATTTAGTAGACAGTTTTTTATTTACTGCCGGGACGACATCTGGGGTTTCCCAGTTCGTCATATTTTTCTTTGAAGAGCTTTATGAAAAGGTACTACAGGATCCTCCTCTGGACCTTTCACAAGAATATCTGTGAGGTCATCCTGTTGGAAAGCCTGTGAAGGTGTTGACCACCCCATAAATTCTGTAATCCTGGCCATTAAGGCTCTATAAGGGGTTTCAGCATGCTCCCCCGGGTCTGGCCTAGCGAACTCCACCTCTGGGGAAGTGTCTAAACCACTTGCCTCCTGTAAGGAATCATGGAGTTCCTTTAATCTGCGTTCCTCTGAGGATAACTCATCTTGAACTGGGGTTGCAGATCCCTGCAACTCAAATGTCTCTTCTTGGTCAGACAGTTCTCCCTCTTCCATAATTGAGGACATTGTTCTCAATTGGTCTGAACTCACAAAGGGTGTGAGACCCATCTCCAAGGTAGAGGGTGCAAACTTCTTGTAATCGGCCTCGAAAACGTCGATGTCGTCGACGCCGAAGGCTTCGAACGTGGCATCGAAAACAAAGGTGGAGGCCTCGAGGTCCTCGATAGAATCGGAATTCTGCTTGAGGATATCGACAATCTCGACGACATCGTCATCGAAGACCTGGGAATAGCCACTGGGTGCGCCGCAACCGTGACTTTCCTTGGCGTCGACGCCGGTGTTGAGGATGGCGTCGAGTCGACAGACGCGTGTCTCGAAGGTCCCTTCCACAACGGCATCGAAGACACCGACCTCGGCGTCGACGGCACCTTCGAAGAAGGATTCGAGGTCTTTGCTTTACTCGAGGGTTCGTGACGCGCTCGAGAAGCTTCCTTCGCCGGGTGCTGCGACTCGCAGCGTTTTTGACCTTCGGGTCTTCCGACCAGAGCATCGCTCTCGGCAGTCTTCGAGGGGGTCGAGGCCGCTTTCTCGAAGACGCTCATCATGTTTTTTCGGAATTCCTCCCATTCAGCCCGGGGACTATGTTTCGTGGGGCAAGGGATTCTCTTAGGTGAAACAGAGGAAGAGGAGGACGAAGGGGGATCTTCAGCGTCTCCTTTTCGAGTGCTTCGATCTCGAGGAGTGGTGGGACCCGCTTGGAGACCTGGAGCGCGAATGGCGACGAGGAGACTAATGTCTCGACTTCTTCGAGGAAGAAGAAGCTTTAGAAGTCTTACCTTTTTCCAGCTTCCCCCTACGCTCCTTCAGGGCCTTAGCTGTCATGGACATACAGTCCTCGCACTCCGAACAATGGTGTTCAGCTCCCAAACACCACAGACAGACCCTGTGAGGGTCCGTCAGCGACATCTTTTTTCCACAGTCTCTGCATTTTTTAAAGCCGGACCGAGGGGTCGTCGGTTCAGACGAGGAAGCCATCGAGTATGGATGGAATATCTCGAGGAAAATGGAATAATTCTCTACGAAACTGAGCAACGATATTCCGAGGCACTGAGTAAGCACGGAAAAACGGAACTGAGCAATAGACGCTGCGCGCGGCCTTTATAGGCAGGATGACGTCGACGTCGATACAGCGGCTGTCGAGGGACATCGACTCGGCGGACGTCGACGTGCAGCGCCCTCTAGAGAGAAAAAATTTCCGAGGCCAGCAAAGCTGGAAAGAGATATCTAAGATAAGGAATACGTCGGAGGACACAATCCCTTCGAAAGGAATCTACTCTATCTGAAACAGAGATATTACATAAGAGCGAACAAAGTAGATAGACTCCTGGCGAGACAACTCAGGGCAAAACAGAAAGAAACAACGATTAAGGCCATATGCGATGCGAAGGGGGACATCCAAACACGCACACACGACATAGAAGAAGCACTGAGGCAATATTATCAAACTCTCTACTCCACTGAATGCCCTAATACAAACGCCCAAGATTCATACTTAGAGGCCCTACAGATCCCGAAAATATCAGAAGAGGATAAACAGACATTAGAGACCACTATTAGTGAAGAGGAAGTCAGTAAAGCAATAAATGTACTCCCAGGTAACAAAGCTCCAGGCCCAGATGGGATTACGGCCCCATTTTATAAAAAATACTCAGACGTGCTGACCCCGATCCTCACTAGGCTCTTTAACTCATTTAGAGAAAGCGGTAACGTGACCCCCACAATGAATGAAGCGAAGGTGCTGGTGTTTCACAAACCAGGTAAGGATCCAATAAACCCCGCGTCATATAGACCAATCTCCCTGATTAATCTAGATGCGAAAATATATACAAAGATTCTTGCAACAAGGTTGTCCCCACTACTCCCTAAACTAATTAGTGAGGATCAATCAGGCTTCATTCCTGGCAGGCAAACCCACGACAACACAAGGAGGCTCGCCCATCTAGTGGAAAAAGTAGGTATATCCCACACCCCAGCGATACTGCTGTCGGTAGATGCCGAGAAGGCCTTCGATTGGGTGGAGTGGTCAATACTGTTCAAAGTTCTGAGGCGCATGGGGTTTGGGGAACAGTATGTCGCGAGCATTAGAGCGATCTATAATTCCCCATCCAGTAGAATAGTCACTAATGGCGAGGTTACGGACAAGGTAATAATATTGAGAGGAACGAAACAGGGATGCCCCCTTTCACCATTACTGTACGCTCTGTACTTGGAACCTCTCCTAATAAAAATACGGGAATCGATACACATTAAAGGGATAGATATGGCTGGACAGCAACATAAAGTGATTGCGTACGCGGATGATATGCTAATAACCCTAGAGGACCCCGAATCCCCTTTATCAGCTGCAGTGAGGGAATTAGAAAGATATGGGGCCATCTCAGGCCTAAAGATTAATAGAAAAAAATCAGAGATCCTAATCCTGGCAGGGGACAGATCAAACATAGAAAGGGAAGCAAAGATTCTGGACCTTAAGATCGTAGACAAAGGTATAAAATATCTGGGAATAATTGTACCTCAAAAAATTGAGCAATTCTATGGGGAAAACTACCCGCCACTAATCACAAACATTCAAAGGGAAATAGGCAGATGGAATCCACTACAGATATCCTGGTGAGGCAGAATTCAAGCAGTCAAGATGACCATCCTCCTGAGGGTACTATACTGCTTTCAGGCTCTCCCGGTGGGTGTCCCCGACAAGTTCTTCAAAACCTTAACAAAATTGGTCTCATCCTTTGTATGGAAAGGGAAAACGCCTAGAATAGCTAGGATGGTCCTCACGGCCCCAACCAGAGAAGGGGGGATGGCGCTCCCCCATTTAAAAAAATTCTATCAGGCGGCACAGCTTAAAGTCCTGAGGGAGTGGGAGGGCGAGAATCCGCAGCAGATATGGGTCAAACAAGACAGAGCAGTGGCGAGGACCCCACTGGGAGAACTTCTTTGTAAACAGAGGCAACACAGACATGAGAACTTAGGGATAAGCTAAATAATGAGGACCACGCTGGAAGCATGGGATAGCCAAACACGAAAAGGTATAATGACCATGGCGCTGGGACCCTTTACACCCATCTGCAGAAATCCACAGTTTCCACCGGGGATGGAACAAGGGGCATACGACAGCTGGGAGGAAGCGGGCATAACTAAAATAGGCGAGATGTTCGCAGACAAAGAAATTAGATCACTAGAATCCTGCTTTACAGGCTCAAAATCCTCTAAAGGTGATATAGATATGAGCAGTTAAAACATTGGCTTAACTTCCCGACAATCACCGAGGCAGCAACCAGGGATTTTACAGGGTTTGAGACATACATCATCTCCAACACGGGGGAGAAAAAGTGGGTATCAACTCTGTATAAATACATAAACACACAAAGGGAAGACAGTAAATGGTCATACAGAATAAAGTGGGGCAGAACGCTGGGGGAGGAACCAACGAATAGACAGTGGGAGGACCTATGGAAGCAGATCCCCAAGATGACCCGCTCGGCACAAACCAGGGAGATGTGGGTCAAAATTATGACACAGTGGCACTACACTCCAGAGAGGCTCCACGCAATGTACCCAAACACGCCAAATCAATGCTGGAGAGGATGTGGCGAAGTGGGAACTTGGAGACACATTTGGTGGGACTGTAAAGGCATTAAACCCTTTTGGGAAGAAGTTAGAAGTGAAATGGGTAAAGTATTCCCGGATGTGGGTTTGATTGGGGAGGAGGTGTGGCTTTGTGGAATCAGAGATGATACGTCAAGGCTATACAGTAAATCACAATGGAGAAGCTTTATGGGACTTCTCATAGCGACATGGACCACTATAGCACAGAACAGGAAGAACAAGAATACCCCACTGACCTATACCTGGCTACAGAAAGTATGCGCCCAAATAACAATGGAGAAAATCACCCACAAAATTCAAGGAACTGGAGACAAATTCGTAAAGGAATGGGAAGGGACCTTGCAATATCTCCAGTCAGACTTTATGGAACAATGGTGCCCCCATAATATCAAAGTTTCAGACATCTTCAACGCATAATTGGAACCCGGGACAATATGATTTCATTCGACCCGAGGGGAGGGATGGGGGAGGGTGAAGGGAATGTTATAATGTTCAATGCCATTTCTCTTGTTTTTATATTTATGTAAAACTAATAAATACAAGTTTTAAAAAAAAAAAAGCACTGCAAGTGTATTGCAAGAGAAAGGATCTATATCTTTAACTCTACACCAGCTGTAAATGTTGTTCCAGCGGCAGCAGGCCAACACCTCCATAACATCTTGCAGGAGGTCCTAATCTGTGTATCTTAGCCTCTCAGAAAGTAGGCCCGAGTGTTCAGTGTTTCAATTCCTGGATGACTGAGACGGCCTCCCTCCTGCGAGAGTAAATTCACTCTCTGCGGATGACTGAATGGAGGACAGATTGACATGTCTAGAAGGTCCAGGTACAACATCTTCCTGGCCCAATCAGCATCATGGATTTCCTGAACGTCCTCAACCTCCTGATGACATGAGTAATGACAGGGACTGGTGGGAACATATACAGAAGTGGACATGTTCTTTCCCTGTATGGTGTGGACGAAGCCTGATTTGCATCGGTATTTCTCCTTTTGTACGCAGAGTGGTACGGGTATGCCCAGACATGGGTCCCATGTTTGGTGGGCTAGAGACCCAAGCTACTCCTCACTTATTAAGCCCAACGAGGCCAAAGCATGTTTGGGGATGCTTCTGGTGTCGTGCAGATCGGATCTGACTACGCAGTTCAGGCTGGACTGCCCCTTTTTAGGGTGAGCCAAGCGTGATTTGCATATGGTCTCTCCTTTTGTAATGGCTTGGCAGGCAAAGAATCGTCTAGAGGGTTGCCCAGAGCAATGCCAGAGGTTAAGATTATTTATAAACATTCCAGCCATTCCCACCTTTTGTTTTGCTGGACGGTAAAAAGCCCATCATCGTCAGTCTCATCAACCCTCTGCTCAAACAGGTTTATAGGTAGTCTTGATACTGATAGGGACCAAAGTCCGCTCATTGTCCGATCGCGCCCCATCCCATGAAAGAACCATCTGTGACTACATTGATCTCCAGCCAGGGTTGCCAAAAAGCCCCCGCCGCCCCCCCCCCCCCATCACATTCTCCCCGCAAGCTCCACCACAGGAGATCCTGTGCGACCTTGCTTGAGACCTGAAGAATGTCCGTCACTGGAGGAACCTCATCCTTAGGCAAGCTTCTGACACCAGAAAAATGCAGGATGCCATGAGGCCCATCAACCTCAGAAAGTCGAATGCCAGTAGATATTGGGTGTTCTCAAAACTTGTTACCATCTGCAAGATCTGTTGAGCCCTCCAATGAATTCAAGCTTTTGCAAAGGCGTCAACTGGACTTCTTGAAGTTGAGGGAGAAGCCCAGTTTGTGGAAAGAGTGGCAGGAGCTGTTGTGATGTTCCAGAGCCTGCTTGGGAGTGTAGGCTCTGACCAGGCAATCATCTAGGTAGGGAAAGAATCCTTTCGCTCCATGGATTTGCAGCAACAACTGCCATCAACGGGCTGAAGACCATAGAGGCAGAGGTGAGCCCGAAATGTAGTACTAGAAATTGATAGTGAAAACTTCCAACGGCAAACCTCAGGTGATTTCTATGCTTGGGATGTTATAGGCACATGAAATTAAGCATCCTGAAGACCAAGTGACACCATCCAGTCCTCCAACTGAAGGGCCTGAAAGATTTGTGAAAGAGTGACCATATTGAATTGGTCTTTCCTGCAGAACTTGTTCAAGCAGGTCAGGTCCAGGATGCGTCGCAATCCTCCATCTTTCTTGGGAGCTAGGAAATAAGTAGAGTACCAACCTTGGTATTGTTCCACTACAGGTACCTTTCTCCAGAATCTCCTGTAGAAGGAGCGGATCTGGTTCCCAAAGAGATTGTTCGCTCAGGGCAAAATCTTGGGGGTCTTTGCAGAAATGGGAGACTGTACTCTTGGGCCCATTGTCTGTAGTGCCTATGCATCTAAGTAATAAGATGCCATTCTTGCAGGTGCAGGGTCAACCTGGTTCCCATCGGGGTTCTGTGAGCAAAGTACTCTGATGTTTTGGGGTCGTGGCAGACGGAAATTAGGAGGTGGTTTGCAATTATTCCTCCATGGCCCCTAGGGGCAAGTGTGAATCTTCTTTGTCGTTTTGTTTCTGGGCAGCTTGACCTCTTCCCTTTTGGCCAAAAGGAGTAATATCGAAAGGAAAGCCCTCTCCAAGCCTGCAAAGGCGGGTGTTGTTGCTGCTGAAGAATGGCTGCCCCCAAAGATTTTACTGCAGCCTTTGAAGCTCGTAGCTTGTAGCTTTTCTAGGCTGTCATCTGCCTTTGGCCCCATCAAATGGCATTCAGGAGCCTTGGATGGACATCGGGCAAACCCAGACTAATGCAGCCAAGCAAATCTGCCGATTATTGCGCTAGAGTCCATACACCTGCCAACAAAATCTGACGCCCGTAGGCCTGACTGAAGGAGTTGACAAGAGGCCTCTTTACCATCATTAATAAGGTTATTGAACCCGTCTAGCAGCTCACCTTGAAGAATATTTTCTGAGGCTTCAGAAATTACATTCTGCAATGTATCGAAGTATTGTGCCAGAGCACAAGATGCATTAATGGCTTTTAATGCCATATGTCCAGCAGAAAATACACTTTTTGCTAGTGAGTCACATTTCTTATCGTCCCTATCTAGGGGGATGGTCTGATACGTTGCAAACTTTGTAGTGGGAGGTAGCCGTCCATACTACTAAACTGTCAGATGCTGGGTGCCTGAGAAGAAAGTCGGGGTCCAAAGAAGGCGGCCTGTACATTTTCACCAACTGCTTGTTCATAGTCTGAGTGGTGTCCGGTTTTTGCCAGGTTTCCAAAATGTTATTTTATTGCTGTATGGAAGGACAGCAAAGGCTCCTTATGAGGGCATCTATCTAAGATCATCCTAGAAAAACCTTTGCAGGACACCCCCAACCCAAATAATCAATCGTCCTGTTCATGACCGTTCTATAGGCCACATATGGGTGAGAATGGATATCTGGCGTGTCAAATTCAACCTCAGTGGAGAGGTATCTACACCACTGGCTTCCTTTAGGCAAGTAGCTAAGTCTTCTGGATGAGATTTATCAGTTATCAATTCTTCTGGAACATTAGGAGTTTCAAAACGTTTATATCCCAAGAGTATGAAGTAGTCTTCCTCCTCCTCCTCTTCCTCAAAGATGGACTAAAAGGATATGAAAAAAATCTGTTTTAGATCGAGGCTTGAATGTCAGAGTGGGCTCCAAGGTCTACATCGAAGGACCCTTCGACTCCTTCAAGGAGGAAGTCACAGAAGCTTTTGGCTTTTATGTTGTCTCAGCGGTCAACGCTGTCGAAGCTACCAGAGATGGCATCTCTGAGGTCTTCAGACTCAGGCTTTTGGGCATGCGGGTTGAAGCCTTGCTCAATTCCCTGACGGTCTGGTCTTTGATTATGAAGTGGGATCAATACAAATTTTTGGATCTTTCAAGGGACCAGGAGGGCTCGCCTTCGAGAATACTTCCACTATTTTCTCACAGAAATTCCCCCATTCGGGCGCAGAGGCAGTCATTTTGGGAAAACAGACTGGACGTTTGTCTGCGCGGAATCTGAAGCTGACGACCGATGGTGTTGTTTCTTAGATGACTTCTGTGACGACGAAGAAGAGTGATGGGAATCGCTCCTGGATCTCGATCGCTTTGAATACTTGGAGCATTTTCTGGGCCTTTCGAGTCTGCGGGGTAACTTCTAGCTTTGGAAGATTTTCTTTTCAAAGGCGTTTAAGACAGACTTGAAACCGACCGACCTAGGGTGAGCTTCAACCAATCTTTCAAGCCTTCACTGGTCATCGATTGGCAGGAGCTGCATTCAACAACTTCATGTTGTTCACCAAGGCACCAGAGACAAATCCTGAGCAGATCAGTCATTGACATCTTTGAGTCACAGTTTTCACATCTCAAAGCCTGCTTTCGGTTTAGACATGATAGAGCACAAAGAGAATTACGTCGTCAGTCTAAGAGAATTGCTGAGGCGAGTCAAACCGTTCTGAAAGCGTGCTGTGCATTCCGAAAAAAACAGAACTTAGTATAAATAGCATGCACCACGCCCCCGTAGCCTATCATCGACTTCACGTCCAGACACCGGAATGGTAACCTTCGAGGGACATTGACAACAATGCTGTACACTGCTCCCTACTGATTAAAATGTTTCAGAGACTGCAAGGCAGGATACAAATATATCCAAGTTAAGGAATCCGTGGGAGGACAATCTATTAGAAATAGTCTTATGGACTAATCAGTTTCCCCATAAGAGTGAGCAAAAAGACAAGGGAAGTAAAGCAAAAGGCTTTACTTACCTCCAAAAGGTCAGGTGTCCAAAACAAGCGAAAAGTAAGGGTGTGCAATATTTATTTATATATTTATAAGGCGCTGAAGCCCGCAGGCATCAGGGTGCACAAGGCACAAACAACCAAAATGAATGTGACAGCATAAAAACATGAGATCAGCAGTAAGACTGAGCAAAGAGATTACTCTAACAGGAAGGTCTCTAGTTTGTGGTGAAATTTGCAGGCATCTTTCTCCATTCTCAAGTCCAGAGGAAGTGAATTCTAAAATGTAGCCGACATGGCTCGGAAAGATTTACCCAGGCCATTTCCATGCCTAAAACACAGGGGTTTCACCAAAGCGATGTTGGTGGCAGAGGACTCTGGTTGGAAGATAAGATGAAATCATGGATTTAAGGTAGGAGGGGGAAGAGCCATTGAGACAATTGTGAACCAACACCGCTGCTTTAATAGACATACTTGCCGCAATCTGTGCTAGGCTTATTTGGTTTGAGAAGCGGGATGATTATTGCCTCTCTCAGGGATTCCGGTAGTTTCCCCATCTCAAAGGCCTTGTTTAACATTGCGAGAAGTGGGGGGAGCACCTCTGACCTGTATGTATTATAAAACTCACTAGGGAGCTCATCCGTTCCTGAGGCTTTGCCAGTAGGTAATTGTCTGACCACCATTTCTAGCTCCTCCAATAAAATAGGGGCGTCGAGGCTCTCTCTCTCTTCAGCACTCAGTTTGGGTAACCCGATGTCCTCTAGTATCTCCCTCATCTCGTTATCATCCTCCCCTCCTGCATCTTCGTATAGGTGTTGATAAAATTGAAGGAATCCCCCATTTACGCTCTCTTGGGTATCCGCTATTTGACCACTCACTCCCCTTATCTCCGTTATCACTGATCTAGGCGTCTCCTGTTTGTATAGCCATGCCAACAGCATACCTGGCTTATCTCCCCCAGCGTGTTGTCTTTCTATGTATTTCTTGTAATTTAAGTTGCATAGTCTCTCCCTGTGTTCCCCGCATTCTTGTTGCAATTGGCTCATGGCTTCGGCATCTTCCTGTGAGGTGCCCCCCTTTACTCATAATTTTTTCTAATTTCCTTTCTGTTTTTTTCAGCTCTTTTATTATGCCCCCTTGGAGCCCTTTGGATTTTGATATTGCTGCCCCTCTCACCACTAGTTTAAATGCCTCCCACAAGGTGCTTTCCGATTCTACACTACCGGTGTTCTTTTAAAAATATTCTATTATCTCCTCTCTGAGGTCCTCCCTGAACCCAATATCTTTCAGGGCCTCAGCCCTAAGCCAGCAGGTTGGGATCTTGGCTCTGGGGGGCTGATGTTACCACGTTAAGATCAAGGGTGAGTGGTACGATAAGCCCCTTGCTTTGTATTCGAAGCTCACTATCTCCCTGGTAAGTTCCGGGTTGATGAACATGTAATCTAATCGTGTATACAGATTTTGTGGGGCTGAGTGATCAGAGTAATGCCTATCCTCTGGTGGTGTTGCCTCCATATATCTTCTAGCTGAAGATTGCTGAGCAGGGTTCTCAGGGTTTTGGCTGCAGGGGTAGGCCTGTCTAGTTTCCCATCTGATCTGTCCACTCTGGGGTCTAGCGTACAGTTGAAATCCCCTCCCCATATGACCATGCCCCCTATGTACGGACTGACTTTGCCGTACACTGTCTTAAATCACTGTATCCTGATTTGGGGCATATGTGTTGATAATACACAATTCTCTATTTTCCAGCATTCCACGTACCGCCACCATTCTCCCATCTGGGTCTACTGCTGGCTGCATTAACTGAAAGGGTACGTGTGGCGGGACCCAAGTGACCACCCCCTGGCATATGCCAAATACGTTGCTCCAATAGTGGTCCCTTCCATTTTTTCTCCATCATCCTTTGTTTTTCTCCAGTGAGGCGAGTTTCTTGCAATAAGGCTATGTCAATGTTTTGCCTCTTCAGGTATAACATGATCTTGTTTCTCTTCAAATAGCTGTTGGGTCCCCCGACATTCCAGGTTATCTTGAGGTCTCCCATCCCTTATCCATGCCCCGTCCCGCCTCCGTCCTCCCTTGTCCTCTGTAGAAGGCGCTTCAGCACATGGGTGTAAGCTCGTGCCCCAAAAAACTCCACTACATACTCCCCAACTTTTGCCCCTCGCCCCTAACCATCTCATCCCCAACTGTTCCCCCCCCCCTCCCCTATCCCCAACTGATGCCCAGCTCCATCCCTGGATCTCAGGCTATCCCGCATCTTGCACTTTTCTTGGCTACTGCCGATACTAGGTGCACAGCAGGGGGTTATCACCCTACTGGCGATCCAACTACTCTAACTATTGGGGGTAGGTCG
This sequence comes from Ambystoma mexicanum, assembly GCF_040938575.1. NCBI lineage: Eukaryota > Metazoa > Chordata > Amphibia > Caudata > Ambystomatidae > Ambystoma > Ambystoma mexicanum. The sequence goes on from NC_090939.1 coordinate 894,721,058, forward strand.
TGCCCTGCCTGTGGGGTTCCCAATAAGCAATAGCTCATACTTAGTTGTAGGTTTAAGCCACTATATTCCAGTCCATACACGTCCTTATGTTGAAATATAAATCACTAATGCCTATACATTATTGGCAGGCCCATGCGGCTACATTACATTTCGCGCTACTGTCCCCCTTAAATCAAGAGTTACTGGTAGAGTGTTGGTTCACTTATCCTGACCGCCTCGCTCCGACCCATTTTCGTCATCCGGGCAACCCTGGGTATTCAGCCAGTTCGTCGTCTCTCGGTCATCGAAGAAGTGTGGCTTGCCATTGTGTAAGATCTTTAGCTTTGCGGGATATAGCAGCATATATTTAAATCCCGCTGCCCTTAGTCGCCTCTTCACTGCAACATAGCTAGAGCTTTCTCTGCACCAACATGGTGTAGTCAGGATACACGGACCATCGCTGCCCCTCGGGATATTGTTCTGCCCTTTCAAAAAAAATTCCAGGATCTTTTCCCGGTCTCTAGAATTGAAAATCTTTGCAATGATCGTTCGTGGGGGTGGGGGGATTCCGGTTGCGTTCTCCTTGTTAGGGCCCTATGCGCACTTTCGATCACAAACCCTGGGAAGAGCTTGCCAGCCCCAATGGGCAGTGGGGTCTGGTCCTTCTGGCAGTCCCACCACGCGGATGTTGTTGCATCTCGCACGCCCTTCTGCCTCTTCCACTCGGTCCTCCAAATTACGTACTTGTTTCATTATGCGGACCTCCTTGGTGTTGGTAGTGCTGACTTCTGTGTTGTTCTTCACCGAGCTCTCGAGAGTACTTGTGTGCTCCGCTAGCTTCCTAACGTCTTGTCGCAGAAGGTTAACATCCACGCCCAGCGCATCAATCTTGAATTCCAATGTCGCTTTGTGATCCGCTATCGTAGTGGCCCACAAGGGTTTTATGTCCATGATGGCCTGCAGAATCAGATGATCCTCCCGTGGTGGGGCCGACGTGTCCTGCTAGCCAATCTTCGCTTGTGCTGTCATGGTCGGGGATGTGGTGGTTTAGTGAAGATGTCCATCGTTGGTTGCTTTACTTTGGTCTTGTCACTCTTTTGCACCATAATCTCGGTTGCCTGCCTGTTGGCTTGTCACAGAGTCTTATGCCCGTATTGCAATGCTATTCTTTTGGTGGACTGTAGACCCCTTATTGCTGGTGTTCGAGGCTTCCGGTGGGACAGTTCCTGGTTGCTTGTTCCATTCCCCCTTCTGGGGAGAGTGGGGTTCCTCCGTATGTGACGGTCTGCTGCCTTATTCTGCTGGCCCACTGGCCCGTGCTGTCTTTTGAAGGGCTCTGTGGAGGTTCTCCGCTGATTTTTGGCTGGTTTTATGCAGTTCATAGCAGAGCCCGCCAGGCATCTCTCCAGTGCGCTTCCAGTGACCTCTCAGCGTGTCCTTCACTTGCCCAGGGTTACGTTGCTTTAACTCCCGTTGTCTTGGAGCACTCCCTGTAGTACTTCCCCTTTTAATTATCGTCTCTCTCGCATCTCCTGCTGGCCCCTCCTTGATACTGGCACCTCATGTCTCTAGGGCTCGGGGTACCCCGTGCTATATTGTCCGCTTCAGGTGTCTCGACTCTCGGCTCGCCTTTCGCCGTCTGGTGGAACTGACTACCACCCGTGATTGCGGCAATTCGTTGTGTGCGCACAGCCGCTTCCACTTACTTGGGCAAGTTTTTGAGTATCCGGATGGCCAGCACGTGTGCTTCGTGCTGCAGCGCGTTTAGAGTGCTCTGCAGATCATCCTTTTTAGTTCTGCCAAAGTTGCCCCTCTGTGCTTTGTCAAAAAAAAAAAAGCCTTGGTCAGTATTCCACCAAGGCGGGCTTGCAATGGCGGCGATGAACTTCTATGGCCATCTACACAAGAGCCTTCCTTTGTCCCCTAAATTGCGATCGCCATCTTGGAATTCGATCCACATCCATGTGCGCTGTTTTAGTCTTACTTCTTGATGTGAGCCCAGGACAAGTTCATTAATTATTGTACCACAGGTTTGCTCTATGGGGGACAGTTCAGTGACTACCTGCCAGTAGGCACTCCTTATTGCTGTAAATGGGCTGCACACACCCGTTGATGGTCCTCAGTACAGTGGATGCAGCCGGGCCTTACGTCACTTTGGGCCATCCATCAGTTTCACATTTGTTAGTTGAATGTAAGCCTCCATGCTGAAATCACAATGTGTTTATGTTCCTGCTAAATGTAAGGAGCGCTTGCAAGCAATGTATCCGCTGGCCCGAATCCTGTGTCAATTACAGGGCTTGGAGCTCCCACGCTTCACGCCCACATTGGCACTGAGGTCTGGAGGTTTTCGACTAGCATTTGCTTATAGCACCCGCTCCTCGCGCCCAGCATCGTAGCAGCCTCTGCTTGCCTCGAATATTGCAGAGAAGCCGGTGGTTACGTCCATGCGGCCAGCCCTTTGCTTCAGGTAAAATACTCTGCTTTCCAATCAATGCCACTGTACTATGCCGGCTTTCACGGGGCCAGCACTGCACATTAGTTTGGATGCTGCAGGATGCAATACGCTGCAGTCCTCGCTCCGTACTGTCCTTTGTTCTTCAGGCGGCAGCCATCTTCCCTCTCGCGGTTGTCGGGTCCGTGAAACTTTCCCAGCCTCCAGTGTCTAGCTCAGCTCACATAACCCAGCCACAATAACTCCACATGTGCCTTGGGGCTTCAGACTCATGATCCCTCAATTGTGGAGCAGATGCAACAGTTTGCACACAGTTTTTGTCAGGATAATATTTGGATCAACAGGAGCCTCAGCAGGGACACGTCCACCTACGTGGCCCTTTCGCCACGCCCACCTTCATCAGCAAAGTTAGTGAAAAAAAGACCCCATATCATCCAACACACTGCACAAAGGCCTGATGTAAACATTGAAGAGCAACAGCGACACATAGGATCGCTGGGGAACACCACAGAAGATGGGCGCTGAGGGGAAGCAGCTATCCCCCCTGCAGATTCTAGATATCCGTGGGAGAGGAAGGATTGCACCCAATAGACAGATCCTTGGCTGCATAGCCCCACATCATCCAAGGTGTGAAGTAGGCGTTCATGATCTAACAGATCAAAGGCCACCGATAGGTCTACGAGAACTAAAGGTCCAGTGTATCCTCTATCAATGATGCCTAACATGAAGGTCTGTAGATCTAACAGAGCTGATTCGGACTGTGACAAGGCATAAAGCCTGATTGTGTAGGATGCAAGATGCCCGACGTCTCCACAAAATTCTTGAAGTGGAGTTGTAGCAATTTTGTCTAAATATTTTTAGCAGGAAGTTACAATTAGTTATGGGTCTTAAGTTACCTGCCTCCCTGGTATATAAGCCTAATTTTCTCAGCAGGGGAATAACTTGGACCACTTTAAGGGCCCCAGGCGCTGAATTCTGAAGGAAAGAAGAATGAACCAGTCTAACAAAAAAGGGACAAAAAGTAGTCTTATTATCTTAGATTAATTTAGGCTGAAAAGTATTTACCGGGCAGGAGGAGGGGTACATTGCAGACAGATGTTTAACTATATCAGGGATGGTGTTACTCACCCACACGCACAGTGGTTGGAACTCACCCACTCGAGCGACAGAGGACTGTTTGATGATCCTTGGTTCCAGTACAGGTGAGCCGAGATTACCCAAAATCAAGGCCTCCTCAACTTGAGGGAACTCTTCTCTATGATCTGCCCCTCTGTTGTAGATAAAGAACAGGCAGAGGGGTGGATCACATAAGAGCGGGGAACACGCACACCGCTAGAGGACCAGGCTTTCAGGAGCGAAAACAAACAGGTCAGCATCAAGCGGTGCAGACACAAGTTTATCTTCCATGTTCCCCTTACCCCAATTACCTTTCCCTTTTGCTTGGGTTTTGCAGGGGTATGGCTCACCTACAATAATAAAAAAAGGATGTAGAGTGGTCTTACCAGTCTTAATAGAAGGGTGGAAGTCAGAAGACTGTTAGGAATCCATGGAACAACGACAGGGATAAAACAAACAGGGAGGTTAATAGGGTATAGTCACCCAGGCGGCATGAGGGATGCACTAGTGCTGGGTTGGTGCAATGAAGCAGCAGAGCATCCCTGTGTGCACGGAGGAAGCAATCCGAGATGGTAGTGCGGGAGTCTTTATATGCAATCCTCACAGGAGATTGGTGTGAAAGACTGGGTTGCAGTAGGGCGGAGCACGGTCTTATTGCAGAAAGGAGCGGTATTCCCCAGATAGGAAAAAATGGAACAGAGATCCGTGTGCAAGCGGAATTGAGACATGGAAGTCAACAACACAAGAAATGATACCTGGAAGTGGATGAAATTTCCGGAATTCGGCACCAGCAAGGAGGCGAAAAGCAATTTCCGAAGTCTGGGAAACATGCAGGGTTGGGCAACAGGAGTTCAAACAGATCCAGACGTCAGACAAAGGAAGGTCAACAATGGGTAAGCAGAACGGTTAAGAAACAAGTTAACAAGTGGCTCAAAGAAATGTAGCAAGCAGTGCTTAAAAACAGAAGCAGCGTGCAAGGGAAACAGCCCCTACTCCCTCCCTTTGGGAGCCTAGCAACAGCTTTCTTCGTCCGAAGGGACAGCAAAGAATATTTCCTTGAACAACAGCCCCCATCTCACGAACGAGGCAGCCAGGCGATGACCAGTGGCGAAACGGGGCAATGAATACCTAACGCATGGGGAAGCAAGAGAACCCCGAACCTTAACAGATGGAGACAGAATGGAAGTCAAAGCACTGCAGCCCTACAAGGGAAGAATTCGCCATGATTGGGGAATCTGGCTCGTGATTTGCCAGAAAGGTCTTTATCTTGTCACAAGCCTTAGAAATCTTGACTTCGAAAGCCAGCTGAACTCTGGCACAGTCCATATTAGTTGGAGTGACTGTTAGCTGGGCTTTAGGTTTCTCCAAATTCTTAAGGATATCAAAGAGTTATTTGGAGCTGCTATTCGCCTCATCGATCAGTTTATTAAAAAAAATGTAATCTTAGTTTCGCGAATGGGAACCCGATAAACTTTTTCCAGAGCCGATCCAATTGCTCTTATTCACATCAGAGGGTCTTTAATCCATCTGACCTCTGCTTTTCTTTTATCTTTTTTCATTAAGCCAAGTTCTTGGGTGAACTGTTTTTGATGACCTGCATTTTCTCTGATTTAAACAGGGCTACTCCATCAAGCATATGACTCATGAATGTGTTAAAAGCAGTAACTAGATGGGCTGGGGAATCAGAGTCCTGTGAACAGGGCATGGCCTGTTAAATGCAGGTATGCAAGTCAGATGAACAAACTTTATTGAAGGTTCTACTGACCATATTTATTAGATATTTGACTTTTGCAGGAAGCTCTTGTAACAAATTGAAAATGACAATGATCTGACCAAATGCATGGAATAGAAGTCCTAATGTGGACATTGAGATTTCCCGCAACCACCCAGTCAAGGGTGTTGCCTTTTGCTGTGGAAGGATCCGTATTGGCCACAAAGTAGTCAATATTGTTTACAGCTGCAAAAAGTGCAGTAGCCTCTTTATCAGAGTTGCTGTTCATCCATTGGTTAAAAATCACAGACTAATAAGGTGGAGCAGTTGGCCCATTCAAATTTGCAAGAACTTGTGGTAGGTCATCGTTAAAACTGGGCATGTCCACTGAAGGTCAATAAATCAATACAAAGTTAACACAGCTACAAGAAGTGTGAGTCATTTTTAGATGAAGAATCTCGCAATTCTCACAGGAACTGGGAGCTTGAAAGAGTTTAAAATAATTTTTTGCAATAATTGCCACACCCTCACCATGCCCCACAATCCGATTCTGGCAGGTAATAGAATATCCATCTGGAGTGGCTATGGAAATAATGGGACCGCTGGTGCCTGTAATCCAGGTTTGTAAGAAACAGCATATCCAGATCGAATTCTAGGATATAGTCATGAAGGTTAATAGCATGCTTGTTAAGATACTTTGTATTCAGTAAGGAACATTTCAGGGTCTGTAACGAGCTGCAGCCCAAGTATCAGCCTGAGGGATGCATGATCTAAGCAAGAAGAGGCTTGAGCGAGGGTTGTGGCTTTGCTGCTATGCCCCGAATACACGGCTACAGGGTCAGCAGTATAATCACGAGTTAGCCGGTGGTTCTCATTTTTACAGGGAGGCAGTACTTAGTTTGTCAAGATGGTAGTTTTATCCTCGAAATTACAGCTGTTGAATGTGATGAAGGAACAAGATGTTTCAAAGTTAATGTACTTAAAGTTGGAGCCTCTGAGCTGATATCAGGGTAAAGTGGAATAGCCCCATTGTCTTCCAGGCTATACTCCTTGACGAGGGGACTTGGGTGGTCCACTACCACAGGGCGACAGGAATCGAAGTGTGGTATGTACGTCGGGTTTGGCTTTTTGTGCAGCTAACAGCAGATTTAGCTTGCATGGAAAGCCCATGTTGAAGATGTAATAAACAAAGACCCACTAAGTAAAAACAAAGGGGAACAAAAAACAAAATTTAGGGCAATCAACTTAAAGAAGGAAACATCCGAAGAGGTGTTCATAGCGACAATTCCAACTTACTTGGTAATTTCAATTAGAAGTGCCAGGACGCTGCGGTACAGCAGGCCAGCACAGTTTGGCAAAGACCAGCTAGACACTGCAGCGCCGGAGATTAATCGCCTGACGTTGCTAAAAGTAGGGTCCAAGGAAAGCTGAGAAATGTAGTGCGTTAACCTGGAGCAATAGGCTCAACAGATAAAGAGTGCTTTTTCTCTCAGCAGGAGATAAAATCGATGGGTAAGAACGTGCAGATATAACCTTGCACATACATACTCCCACATGTATACAAACAATGCAGAAGGCAGAGACAGATTCATTTATTTATAGTTTATTATTGTTTGCTTGTTAGGCGCTTATACAGGAAGTGAATACTGTTTAAAAGCGCACCCATGGCAACCCGGGAGGGAACATGGGAAATAAACAATACTATACAAAGAAATAAAAAGTACAGTGAGGGAGGAACAGACAAACCTTCTATGCCTTGTGAGTATTCAAAACGTGCAACTGCAGCAAGGATCAGGGCAGTGAGCGTAAGTGCTGGGGTGTCTGTGCTTGTGGGTGAGACACAGAAGAAGTCTTAATTACTTACCTGTAACTGTATTTCTCCAGCATTGGTATCTTTCATAGAGTCACATGCTTGAATATTCTGTCGTCAGACTGGGAATCCTCAGTGATAAAATGAATTATTAACATTTTCCTAATATACACACATTGCTAAATAGCAATGCATGTACCTGGCCCATTATGGCCTATGAGCCATTCTATTGTGTAGTCCCTCCACCTCACTTTGGTTCTTTATGGCCCCAACCAATAAGGTGGCAGGGCTTAAAGCTCCACCCCCAGCAGCCATCTTCAGATTTTGAACCATAGACACTACAGTATGATGGATGGCGAGCATCGGCGCAGCCTCTCAGGAGAGGCGGCGGGCGCATGTGAATCTATGAAAGATACCAATGCTGGAGAAATACAGTTACAGGTAAGTTACTAAGACTTCTCCAGCATTGGATCTTTCATAGATTCAGATGCTTGAATAGAATACCAAGCAGTTAAAACATGACACCATCATATACATATATGCATAAATGCAGAAAAAACATATTTCTGATCAAACCTTTACCATGCAACAACACAACGGTTACATACTTCGGGAAAGGTGGGAAAAGGAGGCTGGTCCTACCTTATGCAAAGAGATGGCGGAGCACTGCCTGTCATACTGCGGTTTCTTTGTTGGTATCTTCAGCCAGGCAGAAGTGTTTTGCGAACGTGTGCAGAGTGCTCCACGTGGTGGCTCTGCATATGTCCTTCAAGGCCACCCCTGCGTGGAATGCTGTTGAAGTCACCCTCCCTCTGGTGGAGTGCGCTGATGGCGGTCTAGTTAGAGGGTCTCCTTTCATCTGATGGCAGTGGGAGATGCAGGATGACACCCAGCGTGCCAGACTTTGTTTAGAGATACGCTGTCCTTGTTACGGCCAGAGAAAGCAATGAACTGTCGGTTTGAGGTGCGGAACTCCTTGGTTCTCTGCAAGTAAAACTTCAAAACTCTTGCAACGTCTAGAGAATGTAATGTTCTTTCCGCTTCAGAAGCGTGATTCTGGAAAAAAGTTGGTAAAACAATGCGCTCCGCGAGTGTCATTTCCGGCAGCACCTTGGGAAGAAACTTAGGATGATGTCTTAAGATGACGCGGTCCTTCTGGAACAAAGTAAACATAGGTTCAGACAACAAAGCTTGTGACTCACTGATCCTCCTGGCTGATGTGTTGGCTATCAAAAAGGCTGTTTTCCAAGGCAAGAACTTCACGTCGCATCTGTGTATGGGTTCGAAGGGAGGTTCCATGAGGGCTGTCAAGACGGTGTTCAGGCTCCAGTTCGGGACTGGCGTGGGCGTAGGAGGATAAGTACGCATCAGCCCTTTCAGAAAGACTTTTAACCGCCGGTAAAGAGAGCAAGGATTGCATCTCCGGAGTCGTCGTGTACGTCGCTATGTCTGACAGATGGACCTTGATGGAGGACAATGAAAGCCCCGCCAGCTAAGCACAATAAGTAGGGTAGAACTTGGTCAACCGAGACAGTGAGGATCGATGGCCGATCTCTCGCACCACTTGGAAAAACGAGTCCACTTCCTGGTGTAGGTGACTTGCGTCGACGGGGCTCTAGCTTAAGATTCATCAGTTTACACTGCTCAGGAACCATGCCTTGAGAGATGGGCTCTTCGGGTTGTGGTGGAGGACCTTGCGGTTCTGTTGCGCCAACAGATATTGATGCGCCCTGAGGCAAATCGGGGGCTGTCAGGATAGATGCTTCAGAGTCGAGTACCAGACTTGTCACGCCCAATCCGAAACAATTAGGATCACGGAACAATTCTGTTCCTTCAGTCTGCGTACTACCCTCATAATGAGGGGAATTGGGGGAAAGGCGTAGAAGAACTTTCCCGTCCAAGCCATTGAGAAAGCATCTCCCAGTGACTGATACTCTGGGTACCTCAAGGCGAACCATCAACACTTGTTGTCCTTGGTGGCAAAAAGGTTGATCTGCGGTAGGCCCCATAAGGCAAAAATCCATTGGTTTCCTTTTCGTCCAGCTCCCACTTGTGAGACAACGTGTATTCTCTGCATAGTTTACCCACTAGGACATTGTCCACTCCCTGAAGATGCTCTGCTTTGATCTGCACTCTGTGGTGCAAGGCCCATGCCCATAGCTGTTGGGCTTCTTGTGACAGGATCTCTGACCTCGTGCCTCCCTGCTTGTTTGTGTAGTGCATGGAGGTCGTGTTGTCTGTCTGGACTGTAAGTACCTGTCCAGCTACCATAGGCAAGAAAGCCTTTAGCGCCCACCTTATGGCCCTTTGCTCTAACACACTAATGTGGAGTTGAGACTCTTGTGCCGACCAAGTGCCCTTGGTATGGAGGTCCGCAAGGTGAGCGCCCCAGCCTGATAATTACGCGTCCGTCCTCAGCAGAAGGGTCGATGTTGGTGCTTGCAACGGCATCCCTTGTAGAAGGTTCCGCAGAACATTCCACCATCGAAACGTCGATGGAATCTGGACAATGTCCTCGCCCCATCCGAGAGCTTGTTTCCATTGGTGGTCCAGGGCCTCCTGAACCGGTCTCATGCGAAGGGATTTGTAAGAGCGTACAGATGTTGCCTCTCTCTTCGGGAAGCACGAGATTGAGCATAGAATTGCTGCTACCCTTTCTGCCAATGGTCTCACTCTTGGAATGCTGGTATCAAACTCGGCTCCCAGGAAGAGAGCTGTCTTGCTGGGAACTGGGCAGGATTTCTTGGTTATGGAGAAACCAAACTCTTTTAGGAGGTTGATAGTCCTTAACACTGCTGAGGGAGCCCTTGCAGCGGAACATGCTTTTATCAACCAGTCGTCCAAGTATGGGAAGACTTCCGTTCCTGTCCTCCTGAGTCTTGCAGCTACTGGTGCCAAGCATTTTGTGAAAACTCTTGGTGCCGATTTCAGCCCGAACGGGAGCAATCGAAACTGAAAATGAAGCTCTCCCACCGTGAACCTGAGGAACTGTCTGTGAGCTGGATGGATCAGTATATGGAAGTATGCGTCCTCCAAGTCTAAAGTGGCTAAGAAGTCGTGCTTCATTAACCAAGGAAGCACTCCTTGTAATGCTACCATCTTGAATGTTATGCGTTTGATATATTTGTTGAGTGCCCTCAGGTCCAAGATGGGTCTCCATTGACCATTTTTCTTTTTGATGAGGAAGTATGATGAGGAAGAAGCAGGAGTAGAAACCCTTTCCCCTCTGGGGGTACGGCACCGGCTCTACTGCTGCTTTCTGGAGTCGTTTTTGTACTTCGGACATAACCTGCCTTAACATATGCACCCTGCGCGAAGTTGCAATGACGGTGGTGATGGGACCCTTGTCGGTGACGCACTGAGTCCTGCTCCTAAACCTTCGAGCAGGCTCAGGTGATCGTGCCCTCTTTTGAGGTCTACTCGTGTGAGGTGAACTTCTTGACGTGACTGGAATTGGAGACGTGTCTGACGGGTTTCCGGTTCTATGGGATCAGCCAGCATTCCTTCTCCTTTTGAGACCTGTAGAACTCATCCATGATCCTCTGTACGGACAACATCAGTATCGGGTCATGAGGATGGTTGGACTCTTCAGAAGACGGCTGTCAAGGAGGACTGTGTTGTTTAGGGAAAGGACCAGGTTGTTCTTCCACCGCATCTGAAAATTCTTCCTGGAGAATCACATCAGGAAGCTCTGCCATGTCCCCCAAAGGAGAAACTTGTGGTACCATTGGTTTAGTAGTTTCAGCAGCCTCAAGAGAACTGTCCTCAATGATAGGTGTCACCCTGGCGTGAGTAGAAGGCGCCTCAGACGCCAATTCCTCCGTAGATGCAGGCCCGTGCAGTGTCGCTGACGGTGTTGTGGTCGATGGTACCTTCATCGACGAGGGTCCTGCTGACGGTAGTTCTGTCAACAAACTAGGCTTGGATAGTCGCTCTCCCGATGCTTTGTCGACAAATGTGGTTTGCCCGTCGACGAGTGCTCCACGGACTAGCGTTTCGTGGACGAGTGCCTCATGGACGAATGGTGTGTTTCCTTCGTCGACGACTGCTTCGTGGATGATAAATCCGATGATCAAGATCTTGCCGTAGACGATGTCTTGTGTAATCGTTGTCGATGAGGGTTTCGTCGACAGTCTGGCCGACGACAGGTCTTTATGTTTCCCTTCGCTCGTGGACAGTTTCCCTGTCGACGACTGCTGCCCACTCAGCCCCACCCCCCCGTTTTTTTGCAAACTCTTCCTTACCTTTGGAGGTAGATTTTGCTGATGAATATGACTTGTTCTGGCTCGAGGAGTCCAGTGGAGGCAGAAAAGGTATAAACTCCAGCTTCCTCTTGCTTTTGGCAATGGGAGAGGAACTCCTTTCCACTGAAGAGGACCTTCTCTTCGAAGTTTGCCTCTCAGATGGAATGCTGGAGTGGACAGGAGCTGTTCTGACAGACTCTTCGTCCGAAGATTGATCCCTGGCTTCCAGGTGTAAAAAAAGTCTTCTGTGCCTGTCCTGAAGGGTCTCGTTGGAAAAAGTCTTGTAAATATCGCATTTCTGAATGTCATGCGGATACAAGCAGTAAATGCAATGTTCATGGGGGTCCTTCATGTAAACTAACTTCTTGCACCTCGTGCAGTCCCTGAACAGGGAGGGCTTCTTGACAGCCTGAGATGCAGCCATTCTGAAGAGGTTTACACGACGATTTTGGGTTAAAAACCACAAATATATATCCCAAACATTATCTGGGACTAAAGCCCCTTAGCAGAGGAACAAAGTGGAATATATTTAAAAAATATATTCCACACAAAAAGTAGAAAAAGAATTGAAGAGCTCAGAGAGCTTGAGGATTCCCTACGTCAGTTAGACTGTGGTGAAAAATCTGAAGATGGCTGCTGGGGGCGGAGTTTAAGCCCTGCCACCTCATTGTTTGGGGCCATAAAGGACCAAAGTGAGGTGGGGGGACTACACAATAGAATGGCTCATAGGCCATAATGGGCTATGTACATGCATTGCTATTTAGAAATGTGTACATATAAGGAAAAGTTTAATAATTTTGTCACCGAGGATTCCCAGTCTGACGACAGGGAATATTCAAGCATCTGAATCTATGAAAGATCCAATGCTGGAGAAGTGCCAGGTATGGAAAATGCTACACGTTATGGAGCTCCGTTGGGTGGCAAAGTGTGAGCCACCAGGTCAGAGGGTGTGCAGAGGTGCTGGAGGCAGACAGAAGCTAGAGGATTGGGAGTGAAAGGTAAAGGGCCCTGAATATGCATAAAGGTCCTGTACACCAAACAGCAACTGTGAGATTAGCAGGAGAGAAGAAGGGAAGTACGAGTTAAAGAGGAAAGTCTTGAGGAGCTTCCGGAATTTAAAAAAGTTCTGTTCAAGACGCAGAGGGAGGGGGAGACTGCTCCATAGGTGGAAGCCAGCTGAGGAAAGAGATCAACCTCCGGCCCTCTGTTTAGCAAAACCCTTTACACACAGGGAGTTGGTGCCAGTGGAACAGAGAGGTCTAGATGGAGAGTATTTAGTGAGAGTTGCAGATAGTGTGGTCCCGGCCCCAGACAGCCTTGTGGATGATGCTGAGGGATTTCAATTTGATCTGTGCAGCAACCGGGAGCCAGTAAAGAGGTTTTAGGGCAGGAGACATGCAGACCCTGGGCTTAAGGCCAGGATAAGTCTAGCTGCCCTATTCTGGATTAGCTGGAAGGGTCACAGAATGGAAGTAGGGAGGTTCAGGAGGAGGCTATTGCAATAGTCAAGCCTAGAGAGAACCAGGGCTCCGGTAACATTGAACTTCTGGGGTAAAGTGAGAAAAGAGAATTCCTTTGAGAAGGAAGAGTTAAAAGTGAGACTTCTTGGCAATATGCAGAGTTTGAAGGAGGAAGTGGGGAGAGAGAGGAGTCGAAGATGACTCCAAGGTTTCTGGCTTCAGAAGAGGGAGCAGGGGGAGAGCCCATGGAGGCAGGCTAGGGTGAAGGGAAGAAGGTGGGAGCAGGAGTCCCAATGGGAAGAATCTCAGCAAGAACGACATAGCTTACATTAACAAGCAATATAAGTCTATGAAGGAAAGCAGCAAAAAAATAAAAAAACGTTCCTAGAAGGCAGTTCAAGGGTTTTTATAGCAAAATAAAATGGGATCTAGGACTGACCCTCTCTGTCTCCAAGTAGCTCCTCCCTAGCTCAGATATCCTTGGTCACAGGTTAGTATATAGCAGGGGAGTGCACGTGGAGTGAGTGCTGATTCGTTCTGAAAAGACCGAGTGCCTCTAGACTGTGCACACATGCAATTTGCTACCAAGCGTACAACTTTGTGTGAATCATCCACCTCATCAAAACTGGTAGGTAAATACTTGCAGCATATATTCATCCTTTTTTCCTAGCAGCTCTCAAAGCCATGCCCACAATCACTAACGTGATAAAAACAAGCATCCTCACGCAACGTGGGAGTTCATGTGGAGTGCTGTTCGGCTGAGCAGCCGACCCCGCTGACCAGCCTTGTCAGTCCCACATTGACTTTGTGAAGGTGGAGGTTTGCATAGCACTAGAAAACACATTTCAATTGCTCGACACTATGGCTAGATACACTTTAAAATCAGCAATGCTGAACATCATGGCTGTAATACCAGTTGAAACACCTATTTTTCGTAATAGAGGCATTACGTGATGTGGAAACCGTGAACAAACAAAAAAAAAATTTGTCCCAGCGGAAAATGAGCAAAATCGATTTCCACTGATATATGGAATTTTTGCCATATTAAGACAGATGTTTTTCCGTTCGTACCAAGCAAAGAACCGCCTATATTAATGACAGAATCAAACCCCGAGGAACAAGATAGTTGTGAAATCCAACCAGGAAATCACATTTCGGATGCAGACTTACTTGAATGCCTGACGCAAATGCAACCTGTAACAACCTTAGAATCAAGAAATCAAACTGTGCTCCCTTCAATGATCACCGCCAAACAGGATTCATCAAGGGAACTGGCACTGAACTAAACTTATTTATCTTGTCAATGCTAACATCTAATGCCATCAGGACTTATAAAAGAGTCTGCACTTAGCATTCATAGATTTAAGTCAAACTTTTGACGGAGTAAATCTTAACAAATTATGGGAAAAGCTGAAGAGCTGGAAGTGTCCTGAAGAACTTTTACAGCCGATAAGAGCTTTACATCAAAACCCCTCTAATCAGATAAAAATCAACAACGAGGGCACTTTATCAGCGGATCTACCCATCAATAAGGGAGTTAAACATGCCTGTCCACTTGCTGCAACCCTTTTTAAAAATTGTATATTGCAGATCTTGCAGGGGCTCTAAAAGACAAGGCACCCCCCCCCCCCCCGAAAAACAAGCACGGGATCTCGATCTGCTATGCAGACGATATTGTCATTAGATGAAACTCAAATCAGTCTTCAACGTTTACTAAATAAGCTACAAACGTACATGAACGTAAATAACTGAGATCATTAATATATCAAAAATGATCTTCATTGGTGGATCTAAAAAACGATTTGACAAAAAAATCTGTTGGCATACCAGTGGAGAGATTATAGAAAAGTTCCAGAGATACGATATCTGGGAATCAGATTCAGTTTCTCGATTGCAGAGAAAAATTGGGAGGGCGAGCATTGCTCCAAAGTGAGAATGCTATGCTCCCAAGGTTCCATCTTAAACTGAATATTTGGAAAATTCTCTAATTCCAGTACGAATGTTCTACATGCAAAAGGTGATCCCGACGTTATCCTGTGGAAGTGAGGCCGGGTTGAATTTGTCATGGCGAATTTGGGCGAAGCTCGAAAGTCTCTTCTGGAAACCAAGCTTAAAACTTCCAAGATGTACACCAATCGACGCGATAAGAGCGGAACTAGTTCTAGAATCTCTCCATTCCAAAACATAATGGAAATCTTTAGCCCTCTTAAGAAAAATCTATGTAGAAAATACAGCGGTTGGCTACAAAATTCTAGTAACGAGCGAACGAGGAAAAAGTACATTTATACTTAACATGGTAAACCTATCAAACTCACCGATATTATACCCAGAATCGCCAAACAGTTCTTCTATAAGCTCTCCATCTTTTATAATATCGTTTGCTAAACCAGCCAGACCATCGTTTTGCTTCCTCCACAACCACCAATCTTGATTTTTAAGACATTAACAGCAATTAATAATGGACTTTTGGATTAACAAAAGTCTATGAAATTCTGAGTAGAAGAATGGAACATAACGAAACACAAATTAACTTACTTGTAGCTAAAACTGATTTAATAATTGATACATTACCAGCTATACTTACTTATATAGGGAATGGCAATGTGATCCCAGCTCCTACACCAAGCATCCCAAACATCACCCTAACACAAAGACAAGATGCAAGTAATG
Source organism: Ambystoma mexicanum (assembly GCF_040938575.1). Classification (NCBI taxonomy): domain Eukaryota; kingdom Metazoa; phylum Chordata; class Amphibia; order Caudata; family Ambystomatidae; genus Ambystoma; species Ambystoma mexicanum. The sequence goes on from NC_090939.1 coordinate 894,736,500, forward strand.
CAAATAAAAATGAAGTAGAGATTCAAACCATCTCAGTAGTGGATTTAATGGAAGTTGAGATGATAGAAAACGAAACACATCAAGAGAACAGAGATCAGGACCTTATGCTCCGGCCCTTGTTGATTTCTGTAACCATTTCTTTGCCTCTGGATCTTTCCCCTCCCCTTTCAAGTACTCCCTTGTGCATCCTCTTCTCAAGAAACCTACAGCTGATCTGTCCAGCTAACTATAGCCCAATTTCCATTACTCCCCTTTTTGGGGAAGCTTCTTGAAAAGCTGACCATCTCACAGCTCAATCTTAATTCAGACTCTGTTGGCTCTCTCCATGACCATCTGGTTTCAGAGCTGCCAGAAGCACAGAAACTGCTCTCCTGAACATCCGTGAAGACCTGCTCTCCAAGCTTTCCCCTCTGTCCTCATCCTACTCGATCTCTCCTCTGCTTTCGACAAGGTCAACCATACAATCCTGCTCAATCATCTCCGTGACAACCTGGGTATCACTGATCAGGCTCTGGCCTGGCTGACCTCTTTTCTTTCTGATTGACCCTCCCAAGTACAACTTGAGTCCTTCCTTTCCTCTATCTCCCTCTCTACTTGCAGTGTTGCCCAGTGGTCTAACCTCTCGTCCTGGCTTTCCAACCAATACCTAGCTACTCTCGCCTATTGCATTTCCATTTTCTGCTCAAACTCATTTTCAGGCTTTCCTCAGACACCTCTCCTTCCCTCATCACAGATTGCCTAATCGCCATTCAAAATTGGTATGCCGCCAACGATCTTTGACTAAATGCCAACTAGACGGAGATCCTCCTCATTGGTACACCTGCACCATCCTTTCGCCTCACTCTCTGGCCGGCCTCCCTAGGCCCTCCTCCTACCCCTTCCTGCGAAGCCAAGGATCTCTGGATCATCTTTCACTCCACACTTTCCTTCTCCGCACACATCTCTGAAGTCTCTAAAAAGTCAAATTTCCTACTGCACCCTCTTAGAGGTACTCTGCCTTTCCTCTCCTTCCCACAGAAGCTCACCGTCTCCCAAGCTCTGGTTCTCTCTAGGTTGTAACAGCCTCTTTCTAAATCTACCTGCCTCCACTCTTTGCCCTTTACAACTAATACTTGGGCTCAAGCCCTGGGATCGTATCTCTCCAGCTCTGAAATCCCTTCATTGGCTCCCAGTGGAGGCAAGGATTACATTTTAAACCCTCTGTACTGTCCACAAGGCTTTCTGGGGCCTGTGTCCAAATTACCTTCAACTAGCCATCCGTAAATGCCTCCCGTCTCGAGCCCTTCGCTCCTCTACTTCCAACTCCCTCAGGGTCAGTCGTTTTTCAAAGAAACAAGCTGGGGAAGACCCCTGTCTTCAGCGGGGGCCTTCCTTTGGAACAGCCTCCCGGCCACTTTGAAACTTGAGGAGAACCATCTTCTGCCTTTGTCCCTCTTCTCTCCTGCTGATCTGTTTTCTCTCTTGGCACCATTCTCCGGGCTAGCCTCGGCACAGGGATCTGCTCTCCCTCCTGCACTGCCTTCGAGCCACCCCTTGCACTGGGATCTGTATCTGTACCCATACAGTCCCCCATTGTTCTTCTGCAATTAGTTTATTGCACTTATTTATTCTGTTCTCTCCTTTGTGCCACACTTTTCAACTTCTCACCCTTCCTCGCACTCCCCCCCCCCCCCCTTTTCCACTTTTCCATGCACTTGCGCATTCTTAATGTCACTGGGCCTAGTAAGACTGTTCTTATTCTCCCTTGTTCCCCTCCCTTTGCTTGGTCGCACTCTGAAACACTTGTGTATGAGCGCGATCTAAATAAAATATATCATATGACCCCATTAGTAGAAGTCTCAGTATTTTAAGTCTTCAAGCCAAGAGGGCAAAAAGAAAAAAAGGAAAGAAAAAACAAGAACATCTTGTAGCAAAATAAATCAAGTATTAAGAATATAACATAAAAAGAGTAAAGTGAAATAATATTGATGCATTATCGATACCTCCTAAACAAATAAGAAAAACAAAAAAGGAGGCTAACACAAACACCCAATCGGAACTTGTAGTAGACATCCAAAGTGATGAAGAATCACAAGAACAACAAATCAGTTCCTTGGAAAAGACAACCAAGAAAATGAGGAGGATCAACTGCTCAGCCTCTCAACATACTCTATTACAACGATCTTAGCAAACCAATCAAAAAATGACAACTTTGATCCATTAGAAGAGTTAAAATCAACTGCAAATCATACAAATAAAGGAAGTAATGTGAGCTTGAATTATCAAACAGAGCAAAAAAGAGCAAAGCTGATTCTAAGCCAACAGGGATGAAATCAAAAAAATGTATAGTTCCTCTCCGTAGTAACTAACATACTTTTAGTCCATAGTCCCCTTTCCTCCATACTGAATGAGAGTCCCTCGCTAGGGACGGGAGACGGAACCTTTTTCACCAGAAAAACCTTTTCCTCTTTAAATTTTGAGGTGCGCAGGGCGCGGCCGCGGGAGCATGCAGTCCCCTAACTCCGCCCGCCAGCCCCACTTCTCAGTCCCCATTGACAACATTTAACAATGCCTAATGACTATTATTAGGGGGGAGGATGGTGGGACGTATGGAGGAAAGGGGACTATTGACTAAGAGTGCTAGTCACTACGGTGAGTAACGATTACTCTTACGTCCCGTCCCCTTTCCTCCATACTGCATGGGCAATGCCAACTGAATGTAGCCCTAGAGTGGAGTGGAGACCCTCCTTCAGAAAGCAGATTCCTTAGAACCGCCTGTCCAAAAGCTGCGTCTGACTTAGAGCCGGCGTCCAAACAGTAATGCTTACAGAAAGCATAAGGGGTGGCCCAGGTGGCCACCCTGCTCATGACCTGCCACGGAACCTGCTGTTGCAATGCAATGGCCGTGACTCTGACAGCGTGGGTGTGCATGTTAGCTGGCATTGGGTTGTGCTGCCCCTCGTAGGCCTCCTTTCACCTTGCTATAGATGCCTTGGATGCCTGATGCACGATCCTTGACCCCCCCGAAGGAGACAAACACAGCGTCCGACTTGCGGTAGCCCTTGCTCCTGTCCAGATAGAATTTCAGAGCGTATCCGACATCCAGACATTGCAAGACCCTCTGAGCATTGCCCTTAGTGTCAACAAAAAACGTAGGTAAGACTATTTCCTAGTTTAGATGGAAAACGGAGGGTACCTTAGGTAGGAATGCGGGGTGTGTCCGCAAGACCACATTATCCTTGTGAAAGGTCATATAGGGCTCTGAGGCCAACAGAGCCTGGATCTCGCTGACTCTGTGAGCAGAGGTGAGGCCCACCAATAACGCTGTCTTAATGGTGACCAGCCTGATGTCCGCGGACACCACTGGCTCGAAACGGGTGTGCGCCAAGGCGCCCAGCACGACATCGAGGTCCCACACGGGGTGTGGTCTCTTGATGGACGGGTAGAGCCTGTAGAGACCCTCCAAATGTCTCTTGACCATCGGGTGAGAAGAGAAGACTTCCTCCTCTGAATTTCTGTAGGACCCCATGGCTGCCAAATAGGTGTGGCATGTGTTCACCTGCACGCCTGAGTGAGCAAGGTGTACAGAGAAGGAGAGCATATAATCCATCTTGCAGGTAAGGGGGTGGGTCAATCCCTTTAGAGTCTGCCCAATGACGGAACCTAGTCCATTTACTCCTGTATTGGCTCCTGGTAGCTTTGCTCCTAGCGCCCTGAATTATTTCTAGGTTATTCTGAGATAGGCTCACGTGCTTCAGCGTGACCTGCTCAGGAACCACGCTGCGATGGCTAATTTCTGTGGGGCGGGGTGGATGACCCCCGCCCCACTGCTGCACCAGAAGATGAGCTGGGCCCATCACAAGATGAATGGGTGGTCTGTCCGAGAGGCTGAGAACCTCTGAGAACCATGGTCCTGCCGGACACCGCAGAGCTATCAGAAATATACTGAGCTGACAAGATTCCTTTATCTTGTAGATCACCCTGTGGACCAAGGGTGTGGGCGGGAAGGCGTACGCTGTCATGTCGTGCCATTGTATCTGGAATGCGTCACCCAGGACGCAACCTTCTGGCACTTTCCGTTGTCTCAGGAGGCAAATAGATCCACTTGAGGATGCGCCCGCATCTGCTGAAGATCTCCAGCAGCACCTGTTCATTCAATTGCCACTCGTAATTGTCCGCTCCATCTGCTGAGCCTGTCCACCTCCAAGTTGGACTCCCCCAGCAGGTGGACGGATGTGAGGTAGATGTTCTCATGGGCCCATTCCCACATGCTGAATGCTAGGCTGCACAGTGGAGTGGACTTGGTACCCCCCCACCCCCTGCTTGTTGACATTGTACATGCTGGTGAAGTTGTCAGTCTGGATAAGGACGACCATGCCCTGATGATAGGAAGGAAAGCCTTGAGAGCTAGCCAGATGGCTTTCAGCTCCAACCAGTTGATATGAGACTCCTGCTCTTGCAGGGTTCCAGACTCCATGAACGCTGTGGTTGTCCAGAGTGGCCCCGCTGCCCTTTAGGGAGGAGTGTAACGCTCACCTGATATCCACAGAGACGCCACTCAGCCGGTCCGGACTTCCGACCACTTTGAACCCTTCCCTGGACTTGCTCAACCAAGCACTGGGCCTGAAACAGTATTATCAGAGGTCAATTCCCGATTGGTCTTGCTGGTCTGGCCCCCCCTTTTCTTCCCTGGGTCCCAAGCTTCCCCCAGACCTATCATCAATTTGTTTTTTGATGTGGGGCGCTCCCCGTCCTGCCTTCGATGCAGGGATGCGTTGGGCGATACGGGCTGGAGGGTGCCTAGTTGCTTCACTGGCACGGGCCCGGCGGACGGGGCTTGCTGCGGCTTCAGCCCGACTGGTAATTGGAATGAGTCTTACAAAAGTTCTGATGACTCTAGTCCCTTTAATACTGTGTCTTTCTTTTCTTAGGTGAAGGTCTTGAGGATAGTGATGCGCTGCTGAAGTAGGAATGCAGAGCGTGATGCTTATTGGCTTCCTTAGCATTAACCAATGTTTGTCTTTTCCGTGTCCTTTTAGGTGCCGCAGTAACCCAGCATGGAAGTGAGCTGAGGAGATGAGCTGCGGTGAGAAAGTGCGATGTGCGGCGCCTCTTAAATGTTTTGCGCTAACCTGATGCGTCTTTTCCCCTTTTTCAGATCGGCGGGATGCTCCAGAGCAGAAGTTGTCCGATCGACGAGAGTTCAGGTAAGGATTAAATTCTATTTGCAAATTCGAGAGAGTTAAGTATTGCAGAATGCTTACTAACGTCTTTTCTTCCATTC